>NC_064889.1:5596379-6912559 GCF_929443795.1 Astur gentilis | reverse complement strand
TTTAGTTAAAGACACTTAAATGATAAGCAAAGCACGGTGGCTAATATACCTTTTTTTGGTTATTAAAACTTATTTTACATTCTTAAAAAGTCCTGCTGTATTGCTGCTTCTTCAGAGAAAGTATATATACACACACATATACTTTAAGGTTGTTATCAGCACCTGATAAAAACATACCACTTTTTGCAGGTTGAAAAATTTATTTCAAGAAATTAAATGAGTGGCTTGCATTAACAGTCTATTCCACATCAAAATAAGAATCCTCTCCCACTCTGGTTTCCGCCTGCCTTAGAAATTCCCCCTGCGTATGCAGAGTGCACTAGGCGTAAGCTTTCCATCTTTCCATCAAAGTGCTGAAAACTGCCACATACACAAAGTTCTACTCAAATAGAATGAAATGGCTATTAACAAATAGGAATCCAGTTGCACCTCTTCCTTCAAATTCTCCTTATGCCCTGTGATGAAGCCAGTGATGTGGAAGGCTACTTCCTAAGTTCTGGTCATGAAATATATAGGAGCCCAGGACTGCATGTGTGCGCATTTCAAGGATGCGGTCTTTTTCTAGCACTGACACTGCCCTTGAAACCATAGCAACTCATCACCCAGTCTGATGTCAAAGTATTTCAGCTTCAAAGACTAAAGCATTCCTTGGGACACTATTAAAAAGAAAAAGGCAGTTTATTGTACCATTTGTTGAAGGACTAAGTAAACCTACTTCTTATAATAAAACATTGGGTAAATACCACTTCTTAAAGGCCTTGTAATTCATTACAACAAAACCCACCACCACTACCCCCCTTCACGTGAACATGTCAAACCAAGGGAAAATCCTGCATGAAAGTTCCTGCTGAAATTACGGAGTTTATTGGTATATTATCTTAACTATGCCATAAATGGGATAAGTTGAGAATTCTTCTCATAAAAACTGCAGATTTGGCAAACAGCATTTTACCCTGCAAAGCGTCCAGATGACACCGTATCAACTAAAGTCAGAAAGGCCTTGGAAAAGAAACCTCTTCTAAGACACCTAGGTAAGTTGATAGTAGCTGGGCAAGTTCCAGACAGTGTGAACGAAGGGGTTAGAACAAAGCACAGATTTTTCCTTTCCCTCAGCCATCCATGGCTGTCTCTCCCACTCAGCTGTCAAGCAGTTTGCAAAGAAAGGAAACAAGAGCAGTGTATCATTTTGTTCCCAGGCTTCTGCTTACCTCAGAGATTCCAGATCACAGTAACTGTTGACTGAGCCTTCATTTACCTAGGGAAATTCCTAATCTTATTGATGAGCCCATAAAACCAGTCTCTAGCTGGTGATAACTCAGAACAGGCTCCTCTCAGGCCTTCTTGCCTTGCAGAAACTGTTCCCATTCCATTACTTGCTGCAGCTGGAGACCCTCCCTTCTCCAGGTTTTGTATTTCTGGCAGTGCAGGTGTTAGATAATAATGCCAATACATCTCCATCTGTAGGACAATTAAGTGCTTCCTATTTTAGTCCCCTGGGAGAGCTGATGTACTTCACCACAACACTTCCCCCACATCCCTCAACTTGTATGTCTTTCTGCTCTGAAATCCATAAAAATAGTTCTGTTTAACCCTTTGGCCAGGTACACCTGCAGATCCAGCCCCTTCTGTTCCCTCTCCTTTTGTGCACTCCCTTGCATACAGTCGGTTGGGTCTTTACTGAAGTCTGGGACAGGAAAAGTGATGAACATCACTTTGCGAAACGGATTGTACAACAAGCAGTTTATTTCTTCTAGTAATAGTCGATTAGAGGGCGAGAAGCTCTTAAACCAATTAGCCAGCAGTTTCCAGCTGGAAAACTGGAACCTGACTTCATACAAAACACTACTATATTTCAAAAGAGATGTTCTTGTCCAGCTCCAAGGTATGGGTACCTACTGTTCTCAGCAGTTTCATGCCACTCCTGTCCTGGCAGCACAGGGAAAGACCCAAACTTGCGTTCAAGTCTCTGTGCCCAGAGCTGCCTCAAGGCAGTCAGGGCAGACAGCTGCCAAGAACAGCTGCCAGCAACTACTCCAGCCACAACAGCTTCTCTCCTGCTTGTATGTAGGTGAATAGGTTGGAGTTTGGAGAGCATAAACTCCTTACTACACGCCCCCTGAGAACCACAAAAGAATGCTTGCCCCGTGTAGCCACCTTCTTGCTTCCCATCCAGGAGCCATTTAGCTTTTCTCACTGATACAAGATGGTGCCTTTTCTCTCCCATTTTGCAGCTGCCCAACAGATAGAGGGAAGTGAAAAGAGGTGGCTAGGAGGAAGCTGCTGCTCACGGGGAGGGGAGACAGGGGCTTCTAGGACAGGAGCAGGGTAGAGAGAAAGTACGCCAGGAAAGAAAGAGAGGAGATGAAAGGGTGACTGCCACCCACTTCAACACCCTCTTGAAGTATTTTGCATACCCCAAGTTCCTCCCAGAACAACCCTACACTCCATCTTCTTCCCCTTTCATGTCACATGTCTTACCCCCATTTGGGATTTTGCCTGTATGACTCAGAGCCTCAGGCTGTGCCTCTCTCAGCTGAACTCCCTCACCTGAACACGTACCTTCCACGTAGTAACAATATTCCTCCCACTCGAGACTACAGAGCAAAGGTAATACGATATGGGCACCTATTTGTCACCTCTCTTGGATCTGTTGTCTCCGATTGCAGTTTTAACTGTTTCTTTTAAAAACTTAGCAGAAAATATTTCAATATATTTAGCATTCCAGCTAATGAAGAGGCTCTAATTTTTATTTTTCCCCTCATTAAAGACAACTTCATCACAAACCAGTCCGAGCATGACCAGATCATGACTGTGTTGAAGGTCAACTGAAAAATATCAGTTGTTCTTTCTCTTACGGCATGCTCCTCTGCTTTTGTACATACTCTGATGGAAATGATTCGTGAATTTCTTCTGCATGTGGGAAAATCTCTTTCCTTACGAAACATTTTTCTTTTTAAAAAAGATATTCTTCCTACTCAAAACAAGATGGGATATAAAAGTACAGAATATGTCTTATTCCTGGTGGGTGTGAAGAGATGTCTTTTATTAGGATACACATCATCACTCATATATGAAACAATTTTCCTCTCTTGGCAACAGAGCTGTTTGCTCAATTTCCATTAATAATTCTCACCAAGGTTTTAACCTCTTTTTACTTTCCTACTGATCTCTTGAGGCACACTGAGGGTTTCTTATATTTGGAGGACAATTCTGTACGTTGCCGTTTCCATTTTATTTAGTAAGCTAGACAATTAGAAACCTGTATGAAAGCTCAGCCGATTCATTTCTACTCTTAAGTATTTCAGAGAAAACCCCTCTGCCATTTGTAGATCAGAGGAAGTCAGTGACTTGTCTCACTATCATTTCTCCTATTTTCCTTTTGAACTCCCGCTCCCTAGAGAAGAGCTATATGCTCCTCCCCTAATTTTAATTATCAGGCAAATGTTTGAGGTATATTTGAACTTCAGTTTCAGCTCAGTGCAATAGAGGAAAAAGAGAGTAGCTAGACACTCTGCCAGGAAAAAACAGCTGTCCTTAACGCAAAAATGTGACAGTCTAAAACTGCCTGTAGTTCAATGACAGCTATCAGACAAATTGCAGTGGTGTCTGGGGGCTAAGATACTGATATATCGTCTCTTTGGGCATTATAATAAGGAACAACTGGAGGACGATACTAAAAAAAGAATGCAACTAGTATGGAATATCGACATCAAGTAGGGAGACATCCTTTGGCACCAGGAGAGTTCATTTTCTTGGAATATATCAACTGGAAATATCAAAGCGATATTGCAGGACCAAAATTTTTAATGCTTAAAATCACTGGACAAAAATATAGAGATTTTTCAAGTACCAAGAATAAACCAAAGCATCCTCTAAATACTTGTGTGACTGAGAAATCACATACCAGAACGAAGACTTCATTTCCCGCTCCCATGGAGAATAGTGTCAGCACAGGTGTATGTGTGAACAGTGGCTTCTCTCTATCTCAGTTCATACGTCTGGTTTCTGATAGCCAAACGGCAAGATTTTTTACTTGCAAACCCACAACTTCCCAGCAGGGTTGGCAACTGCCACATACTGTGTGTTTATGTATGTTAGAAAGACAGCAGATGCTGCGAGGACTCTAATATATTTGGGAAATGACAATTCCATTTACCTATGATGGTACAAAAGGACCTGACCTAAACCCAGGTCCCTGAATGAAGGGTTGGTGGTTTTTTCTCTGAACTGAAAATGCTGGAACTAACAGAATTGTGATATTGTGACAGGAACAAACTATTATGATAATTTAGTCTAATCTACAAGAAATATGCCAGATAATATATGTTAGAACCTTTATATATTAAAAAAAGTTCTTTGCCTTTTTTTTAACCTTACCTTTATCTCTTATATTATATAATATATATATAATTATATAATATTATATTTATTTTTTTTATCATGTTTAGTATGATTGTGCCAGGGACGAATTCAAGATGGTTGTCACCATATGAATGAATATTAGAAGGCAGCCAAAGACTGGACATCCAGATACACAAGATAATCAGTGCTGCAGCTTTTTAAAAGGTTTTGAGATTCCCATAGCTAACAAGAATATCCTGTACTATGTTGCACACAATTCAGTAAATGTGGAAGGGATAGAAATCCAAATGCTTCATGCCAGAAGCCAGTCTTCAGCTGAGATGGAAAAAAAATATCACACACAGCCACATGACTCCCTAATTGGGTGTTGTAGGTTTTCTTACACTTTCCTTCACAGCAGCCAACACAGGCCATTGTCAGATAAAAGAGACACTAAATAGGGCAGAGAAGTGATTCAATTACATAATATTTATCTGGGTATAGACAGCCTAAATTTTGGGGATATCTACCTTTAAAACAGTTGCTGCATTAAACACATAAGGAAAACAAATCCTGTTCAAAGCAGTGCGCGTGACTGCCTCTATTTCATGCTGAATCATCATAATCTCTTTCTAAAAAGAAAAAGGAGGATTTTATGTTCCAATGTACCTCCTGTTCATCCCGTTCCCTTTTTCAAGCCCTTGTATTGAAGTAGGAGCACAAAATGATGAAGTCACACTGCTGACCTGCCCCTTAACGGGACCTTAACTTTTACACTCCTCTGCATTCAGCCAAGCTAGAGAGATGAATAGCTACTGTAATTTCTGTCATCTTTAACTCTGAAAGCCAGAGTTTATCTTGGTTCCACTTCATATTTTTCCTAACCTTCCCTTGTTCTCTATTCCCATCTTTCATCTCCTCTCCATTTCTATTTTCAGCAATCACTTTTATTCTACATTACCTGTACTTTTGTAAAGTCATCTCCTGCTCACACTAATTTGCACCTTACTTACAATCCCTCCCTTAATATAGTCAAGTAATATTTTTTTTTTTTTTAGTAGTATCTTAATAGTCCTTTTTTCCAGCTTGTTTATGTAGAGGGACATTCTGAAAATTACTCTTCCTGCACTGCTATCCATAATCTGCACCAGAAGGCAGTGTTAAACATAGCTGTTACTAGGACAGTTTCAGCATGAGCTATTTATCAAGACAACAGTTGTTGACTAACTTGAGAAACATAGCTGGGCAGGCTGGCTACCTTCTCTCTTTCTGCCTCTGTCCCTCAATAATCAAATAGCTCTCTTCCACTTACTACAATTGATTCCTCTGCCCTACATATGTGCAGATGATATCTCCCCCCTGCTTAGTTGTTTCCATTTATTTCCTGTATTCTAGGATAACTTATGTAGCAAGGAGGAGACATTTGTGTATGGCACTGCTGTGTTGACACCATCCACTGATAAAAGTGAGAAATCGGGTCACTATTGAGATTCAGTAAATATACACATAAAGCACCTGTTCAGGGGAAAAGGAAAAAAAAAAAAAAGAGAGAGAGAAAGATAGTCTTTGAACAGCAATAAATTTTCAACGATGAGCTTGTTTCACAGCTACTGTGATTCTCCAGTCTCAAATCTGTGTTCAGCAATGCCTGCAATATAGCACTGTGTAGAAAGAACCAGTTCTGAATCTCATGACTGAGTAGACTTAGTATCATTATCACATGACAATTTACTTCAGAGGACGACAAAGATTATTAAATCTTCATCAAATTATCAAACATGTGAAACTGAGTGCATACCACGGACGAGACAGAGAAATGCTAAGGATTACAAGGGATGGGATTTGTCTGATGTGAAGAAAAAGGATACAAATAAAGACACTCCACGTTATGCATTGTAGTACCCCATAATAACCAAGAATGTTATCAGTGTTGTCTTCAAGATCAAAAAACTCCATTGTAACACAAAAATGCTTGCAGCCAAGTTATGGCAAAAACACTGAAATTATAAACCCCCCCCCTAAAATACATTTAAACCCATACAGTTACATGTATTCCCCTTTAGTTTAGAGCTTAATAATATGAAGAAGCAACATCCTTAAGAGTGTTGCTTTTACACATCTTAGTATAATAATCCTGACAAAGTTGCCATTATTGCAATAAGCTCATTGCCTTCATTCATACCACAACCACCTGTCTGCACTTCTGAGGTGCTATCGAATGCCCTTCAGGAACCCGACGGTACTGACAGCTGAGGCACTGAGACACCAAACGACTTGTGCGTGACTGCATCGGAAGTCTGTGACAGAGCTGGGAACAGTGTCCAACAGCTTCAACACATGTGCCATAACCACAAAACAATACTTCTCATAAATCAGTAGAACTCTGTAAAGCTTAGGGAAATGCCTCTGTACGCTCTCGATTGACTTCCCCCCCCTTCTTCTCTAAGCTGAGAATATCTCCCGAGAAATGTTCACCAAATCTTATGACAGCGTTGTGCACATGCATACGTGTGCAGCCACTTGCAAACATCCTGGCACAATACCTCTTTCCACACTCTATCAAACAAGCCATTTCTATTCAAGTGAGACATTGTATAAAAGTGACTTGAAAAAGTACAACCCAGAAGAGTTATTAAAAAAAACCAAACCCCTTCCCTATGAGCCTTAGACGACAGATAATTTTAAACAAAGTTTCATTTCATAATACACATGTGTCCACACATGAACAACAACAACAAAACAGACTGAGTACTTGGGTGAGGAGGTGTTATATAAAGATGATGCAACTTGATCCCACAAGTACACAACCTGTATGTAACCCAGAGCGTGATATAGCTCTCAAGCAAAAGTGGTTTCATACAGATTTTAAACCGACCTTCATAAGTGTTTTGGGTTTTTTAAATCACCAAGCTTCACAAATTAAAATGATTTAAAATTATAAAAATGAATAATAGGAGAATTCAGGTTTTTAAAACTAAACTTTTCAGCTGGGCAGAAAATCAAAACATACATTTGGCATTTTCACAAGCCATCAAGGAAATAACATGGGTCTATTCTTTATTATGCCTCCTGCTCCTGAGCTATTTCTCTTAACATAAAGAAGCTCCTTCAGAGAAATACAGTAAAATAAATTAATCACTTACCTCTTCAGGGCAGAGCTGCAGATAAAATGACAACTCATAAGAAACAAAAGCTAATTCAGTTCAGTTACAGGGACTGAAATTTACGTTTCACGGAGTATCAAATGTGAATGTAGTAACAAGAAGGACCTACACAGTGCCTAATGACTACTAAGTAACACCAATAAAGCTTCTAACACGTGCTAGGTATTTGAACAGAAGACAGATGTCTAAACATCTTCAATAACATTGTCCTCTGTGGGACTTTTATGCCAAATTTTTCTTTATGAACCACACTTTTCACTCTAAAAATCCTACAATCCTTGACAGATGCCAGCCACAGAGAACAGTATCTTTCATATTCCACCCAAATACTCCCAAGAATAAAATTCACCTCAACACAGAAGGGCTCTCAAACCACAGTTAGAAACATCTCTACATCAAAGAATGCTGAAAGAGTCCGAAAAGTCTTGTGAAGCTGCTTTACAACTTCAGGGGCAGGAATAAATTTCACCTCCCAAAATACAGTAATAGATTATGTTTCCATGAACAAAGCACAAGGGCTTTGTGTTGATGCTTCATGTTAATCAGCGTCTCCGTTTCCGAGTAAGTTCAATAAAATAGCAATACTGGTGGTAAAATAGAGAATCTTGGATAAAAGAGAGTAAGCTATACAGTATTTTCTCATCTTACTAATACTTCTCATTTAATATTTTCTCACTTTTATAGCTGAAAGTTGAGCATAACAATGTTTTTCACTAAAAAGACATGAAATTTGTCTCCCATAACAATGGTTTGAAGATGATACATGTATTATTTCAGTAAACTGGGCTTTGTCAATGCCGGTGTTGTGCAGGAAGGTATTTGACCAGTGAAGCATCATGAAAAGCATCACATTCATGAAAACATTGTATAACTTTGTAGTGAGAGTCTACCTCACTGGTAACAAGATAAACATGAAGGAGGAATGGTCATACCCACGATTACAATTATTTAAGAAGCAGGGGCTCATTTGAGGAGCACCTGAAGACATCAGTGAAAAAAATTTGTTCTTAACTAAATTTCGTAACATCAAAGTAAAAAAATTACTGCTTTTGTTATCCTTCCAACAACTTCAGCTGAAATTACACTGGAAATGCAAAAAGTATTTTGCCTACTTCCAAACCAGAACTAGAAAGCAGGCCATTTCCAGTTTTTGTGTGTTTGATTTTTCAGACTGCAAATCAGATCCATAAATACAGTGGCAGGGTAGGACACAGTAGTCAGTGCTCTCATATTATTACAGGAGACTGGGGCAAAGGACTTCATCCGAGCCTGACTAATAGCCACAGATGATTTCTAATGACAACACTGACATAAAAGGAATAGACATCATAAAGGAGAAAAACCATCACACACTTAAAGAGAACAGAAACTTAGGCTGTTGCTACACTACCTCAGAAAATGAAGCACAGAAAAAAAATTCTACAAGCCTGATAAGTATTTCTTCAGATTTGCGCAGTTTCTTTAAACAGAATGGTTGTCACAACAGTTCACACCACTTATTTGTCAAACCCTGTTTCCCAGCAGAGGGCAAAATGCTACTTCTGTATCTGCTGCTGAAGCTGCCTTAAGGGACACCAAAAAGAGGAGGAAGAGCTGATGGTCCTGAAAGTAACAGCTCCCAAAGAGGAGAGTGGGCGCTGGAACACCGCCCAGCTCCCCTGCCTGGGCAGTGATGGAGACAAGAATGTAGAAGACAAAGGAGAAAAACCAGCCAGCTTCCTCCTGGACATGACACAATATGGCATCCGCTCCCCATCGTGTGCATATCTGGTCTACCTCAGTTTGTGAAAACAAATACTACGTCCCTATGCTTCTCCGTCATCTACGCAGTAGCGACAACTTCTTGTGAGATGATACTCTGTAGTAAATTAGTTAGTGATTTTACTTAGCAAAAGGAAAAAAAAAAAAAAAAAAATCTTTACAGCTCCAGAGAGTAAACATCATCAGTAATTAAGTTTTATCACAAAAGAGAAAACTAAAAGAAAAAAAGAGAGAAAAATATTTGTACATAACAAACAACACATTTAATATTAACAATTCTAAAACAGATGAGCACATGGAATGCGCCGTAAATAATTTAGGAACCAGTGCCCTCATTAATGATTTGATACTGTCAGAAAGTTGCTTATTCCATTCCCCCCCCCTCCCCCAATCTTCCACTCCCCCAAATGGTTTTATATTCTATTAGGCAAAATATGTCATTTTGTACTTGCCTTATGACAAAACATTGCCTGAAGGGCTTAAATACGACTGTGAAAATAGTCCTTACAATCCCTGGATTTGCTAATTTCAGGACAACAGGATATATTTACAACACCTTATCACAGATGCATTCCACTAGACAACATGAATAGCAATCACTATATCCAATTAGAGAGTATCAGAGATAATAGAGTTAGATTTGCAGAAAATTTTCAAAGACGTCATATCTTTGAACAAAACTTATTAGGGCTCCATCAGCCGTTTGAACAGTTTTAATGAAGTTGAAGCTCAGCTAAATATGGAGTTATTTTACTTCATGATTAACTTTGAAGAATTTTAGGTTTGAAGCCTTAACATCCTGTAATTAAAAAGAATACTTAACACATTGCAGTAATTCAGTATTCAGTAATTTATGTTACAAGTTTTACTTCCAGAAATGGTCTTGATATATAGCCAAATGCTGTTAACCAATGGGTGCACTTTCATTTATTGCTACTGGCTTCTTTAATATTTTAAATCTCTCAGAGAAACCATATTCTCAGCTTCTCATTCAACACTACAGCGAAACATTTGAAAAATGCCCTGCTTTTGGCAGCCACCTCATCTGCCTGCAGTGTTTGCTGCATGTTAACACTTACCTACAGCAGCGCAAGTCAATTCAAATGCCAAGGTGCAGGCCCAGTCCAACCAAGATATTTCCATGAAAAGACGAAGCATTAGCAATTTTTGATATTTACAGCTATTTGAAGCTACATTTTAACATTGTCTTAATTCCACACGCTCACTCACTTAATTTGGGTCTCTAAAGTTACTCCAAATGCATACTAAAGCTGATAGCTACCAACCTATTGCTACTTTAACTGTAAGGGGGTTTTCTGTTGGTTGTTTTGTTCGTTTGTCTGTTTGGTTTTTTAAGTCTCCAGGTCATTAAAGAAAAATATCAATGCCGCTGCTATTTTAACCAACACTGTCCAAGAACAAAACTAAAACAATCACACAGATCACACCAACATATGATACGAAATAATGGATTTCAAATACAGAGCACAACAAATAGCTTGGCTAAATTTCACAAACCTTGTTTAAAAATCACACTGTTTGAAAGGATTTAGTAGCTCAGGACTGAAACAACCTCTTACCAGCGCATGCTGTTAGCCCACAATCTTTCATTATAGCATGAGAAGACCTAATACTACAAAGTATATGGTACTTTAAAAACAGAATACCTTGCGTCCCACTTCTAAGCCAGCCCTCTTGTATTCTTGGTTTTCTTCAGCTTTAGTACTACACATTATATTAAAAAGAACAAGGAATGGAAAGATCACCTATAATAATGGAAATAATGAGCACTATATAAGTAATTATCTACAAGCAAGAAAGTAAGAATTCTTATCCTTAATACCACAAACGTTGCAGTGTATGTTTTTGAAGGTTATACAGGCACTGTACATTGTCCTCTTGAGATTTATTTCTTTTAGAGCAAAACTTAGAAATTTCAATTGGGACAAGGATATATTGTATTCAAACTATAAAGATACAGCAAAGGAAGCAGAGAGTCACTTCTTAAACCTGTTAACAGAGAGCAAGGATTTCTCACTGAAAGCACCAAGTGCAGACTTTGAGATGTCCCAGTGACAACATGTGCAAAAAGGCCTACTAGCCTGGAACTGCTGCCTGAAACAGTACTCGATAAAAATGATTGCTTTCGTATTTTTTGAATGAAGTAATGCACAAAACCACTGCCATCAACTGAAGAGTTAATTTTAGAAAACATCTGTATTTTATTTTGCTTTGCTTTTTGCAAAGCCTCCTTTCAGTAACATTCCTTGGCTTTAATCCATATCCGAAAGTCACTCAGCCTAGTCTTATAATATCACAGTAGCAGCTTAATGAAAGACTAGTGGACCCCTTCTTCTGTGACCCTGGAGTATCTGTATGCCTTTTCTTTCCCAAAGGGAAGCAACGAACAAAGAAAAATCTTCGTGTCAGGCTTGGGCTAGTTTTGTGGTGGCAGCCATGCTGGGAGCTGAGAGGCACACATCCATCTTATACCTCCCATCACCCTGACTTAGCATCACATCACAGAGCTTCAGGGAGGGGTCCAGCCTGCTTAGAGAACACTGGAAGCTGTCCTCCATCACTTGTTCCTTGCCAGTAGGACATCTGCAGGGGTCTGACTGAAAGGAAAGCAACACAGCTCTGTCTCCCTGGCAGCTCTATGACAGAACAGGAAATAAAAAGGAAAAAGCTACTGGAAAGAAACAAGCCATAAGTAAGGAGGAACAAAAACATTTCAGAGATGTTTGCTATTTCCCTCTTCTCTCTCTCTCCCCCCATCTCACACACACACACTCCCTCCCCCCTACGTTCCCCATTATTATTATTATTATTGTTGTTATTGTTGTTTGTTGTTGTTGTTTTCAGCTCTCCTAACCTGTGGGGAGATATTTTGGGTAAAATGAGACAAGTCTACGTGAAATGCAAGCTTCTGATGTAGACAAGTAATCTTCTTTTTTCCCCCCAGAATATTTGGCTTGACACTTCAAAGGCTTATTTCTCACATTCACAGTGATTCTTCTATAAATATATCCATCTATATGCACATAGTCACTGCAACAAATCCACGGTCACATAGGACTTCACAGTCATTACATGCACACCAAACTGCAGCCCTACAGACCTCACAGTAAACCATGGGGAAGAAACTGTAGATCTTCCACAAACACCCCGGTTTGTGTTAATGGGCTAGAGAAAAACATTAGATGCAGTCTTTGTAGATACTGCTCCAAGTTCCAATCCTCATCAGACAATGGGGGCAGATCTACTCCTTTCACTAGAGGACAGGGGTCTTTGTTCACATAATACCTTACACCAGCATAAGGTGCACAGAAACTCATCTTTTTGTCTGATCAGGCACGTAAATAGGGGGCTACAGGAGAGAGTTTACAGCATGGAACTTGTGGCTCTTTTTTAGATTGGGGAATTATTTTTAAAAAGCAAAGATGCATTTCCACTGTTTTCCACTCTATCCCCAATACCTCTGTGGATGTCATTTTTGCAGGGGTTATACTCTACTGGTGGCTGGTACCAGCCCACACCCAAACCGTACGATTAAGTTTTCCAAAATGAATAATAGATGAAAGGAGGTGCTGCTGAAAACAGTGACAAGCAACCCATCAAGAAAAGCTGTTTTTTCACAGTAAGAAACCTCCTCCTCAAAAACACTAAGCCATACCTACCATCATACAAAGCATATTCTATTTACAGTACACCTATCTGGTTTTAATCACATCAGAGGAGTGTAAATTCTAGGAGTGAATCCTTTTATCTTTAAAGCCAAGAGATGTATCAAAAGTTAAAAACACAATATCAAAATATTTTCATCACATTTTGAGCTTCATCACAAAGATGTATTTATAGCATCAATGAGGGGGTGTTGTGCAGACTTTCTGAACCAACTTCTATAAAAGTGCCATACCTATGCAGTATTATCGTATGAAGTACATTCTTCATTATTTCCCAGAGCTCTGCGAGCTCTCCTTTTAAAAAGACACCACTCGGGAATTTAGCAGTCATTCTAGGTTTTGAAATAAAAGTTATCTGTAAAAGGTCAGGATGCTTCACTAAATGCAGTATGATGTGTTCCCGTTATTCTTTTTATTATAGCCCAATGAGCTTTTAAGATACTGGTAATAAAAAAACCCTGTATTGTGCAATCTCCACTTGAAAAACTCAGTGCAAGAGCTACCTGCACATTCTGAATAAGTACATCCCTTAAGTAAGGGAATGTATTTAATAAGGAATATAGTTCATATTTGAAGATATTCAAAAGACCATATTTCATATATTGATGTTATTTTCTTATTAATACACACTTTAACGATATAGGTTCCATTCTGTACCTAACAGTTCCTTGCCCACATTATCAGAGTCACTTGAGTACTTTGCAAACCCGAAACTTGGGTATCCTGCAAATCCAAATGCATTCCTTCTTCTGTTGCCGTAGAGTACTCTTCCTGCTTCACAGAGAAGAACGAAAACCATCACATAGATCACACCGATGTATCTGCTTTCCCAAAGTCTCTAGGAAAGCAGAGAGCTGGACTTGGATCACCCACCTTTCAAGCCTGAGTTTATTCCTACTCTCTGCCCAGGTACAGGAATCTGTTCCCAAGCGAGTCATTGCAGGATAAAGACCTTCAACACTGCCGGCTAAAGATTCTCAAGTCTCTGCAAGTGCCAAAGCATGGACACTGCTAAAGTCAGAAAGAATCAGCACAAGCACAATAATATTTCACAGTTTGCTTTTTAATCTAAACATGAATAAGATTCCAAATCCCAGCTATTAGAGCATTCATTCCCCTACGATAACTTCTCATGAAGAGGAAGAGGCAGACACTGCAAGTGAGAGTCAGAGACAACAGCGCAGAACAAACCCCTCCATTCCCGCTTACTTGAGATTTTTTCAATGTCTACAAGGTTTACTATTTCTTCCCTGAGGCAATGACTGGGACTGCATTTTTCCAATCCCCCTTCAGCTCATCCAGCCACATTTGTCATCTCTCCTGGCATCTGTTAGCTCCTTGGTGATATCCACTAGCTCTTCCATCTTCATCTTTCAGCTCAACAAGACATATTTGTTAGCTCTGTTACAATTGATCTAATTTTGACAATTAATAAACATGACACTCTTAATGTCCTGGTATTTTGACAATTCCTGGGACAGCATTGTCTTTAAACAAGGTTTTCATGAATGAAAATTTCATCAGAAATGAAACCAATCCTACTTTCAGGTACAATAATATAATTTACTGTCTCCAGCTAAATCACCACATCTCCACATTTCTAACATCACAGCGATACACACTCCAGAAAGTCTTCAAATGACAGCAAATAGCCAATTCAGACATATGTGACTGCACTGGTGAACTGAATTGCATTCTGATAGCTGTCTCCAGCATGCTAGCATGGTCAGAACACAGGAAAACAGTGTGCATTCTTGATATTAAGCTCTGTAGCACAGTTGCTGATTTTATGACAAGTTAACTCCTGCAATACATGGTGTAGTGACTCCATCACTGTAGTGCCTGGTGTGTCAAAAGAGAGGTAAGGCTGCAAAGCCTTTCTTCATCAAGCTACCTGTCAGGACTAGGGGACAAGAGTGACTACCAGAGGGGAGAGGAAGAAAGAAAAGTTCCTTGCCTCCATTCCTTGGCAGCCTTGGATTCTGGTAAGAGGATGTGATCTGTCAAGCCAACAGAAGTTAGTCACTTTAACAAACCAAACCCAAGCCTGGGCAAGAAATAAAAACAATGAAAATAAAGAGCTGCATTATTTGTGCCAGCATTCCAGTAGGGATGAAACTACAGAGTGTCCTCAGGACAACTGTGCTGTAGGCAGTTTGAGCATTTACCAACATTTGCAAAATCAACATCATAGGGAAATTCTGCATCCCCTGTGCTGGGCACAGGAAGTGGTCCAACCTCTGCACACCTTTGTGGAAGATACACAGAAGCTGACATAGTAGCGAAATAATAGTGTGGCAAAAAACCCAGTTAGTGTGACAGACGTTCTCCTTCTCTGCTGCACAGTGATAACCTCTAGGAAGGCCCCAGCTCCTGCTGGTAGCTTGAGACCATAAATGTAGTTAATACAGAAGAATGATAATGCTTCCATGAGCTTCACTTACTTTCAAAATGTATCCATAACATTTTCTCCAACTCTTGCACACGTACCCACCATTAACATAAGAAGTAAGTCTTCCTTCTTTCTGTACAATATGCTTCAGAGCAGGGGATGTCACAGTTGTCTGAATCACAGAAGAGTATTCTCTTTCCAGTTGAGCACGACTGAAAATGCAGCGGGTGAAAATGGAACAGTGTAGTTTGTGCTGTTTTATTACCACGTGGCCCCCTCACACACATCATTTATACAGCTGTAATTGAAAGGGGTGAATTTTCCACACACAGAGTGAGTGATGAGCTCTATTCTACCCTCCTCTTGAAGTTGAGGATTGGTAAAACTGTAGAGGCACAGTCTCATTTGATCGTAAGTCACCAGAAACAAAACATACTGCTAAAAATGCTAGAGATTAACAGATTTTCCTGGAGATTTTTTCCCAGTGTCTAGATGAGAGAATAAATTGCTAGGGCTTTGCTGTCAGTTTATCTTGTCATCCAGACCCTCCAATTGAGATTACTTCTGTTCTTCACTACAGACCATCTGTTTCCCTGTATAGAAAGGATGTGTGCACACTGGCATTCATTAGTGTACATCAGGAATGCCCTCGTCTTGCACAATAGCACCAATTAATTGCTGTTACTTTACTGAGAGAGCAAAGTGGAGCCTAACACCACACTTACACACAGTGACAAAAAAAACCCCCACTTTCATCTATAATTTAGAAAAGTGGATGCAGTTCAGCAACAGTTAAAGACTAATCTCTTATGCTTTTTGTGCATTTACATAATTGATTTGCTAGATAATGCACTCTGCTTCCTTATTTAATAAACATGTTAATGATTTCAGACAATTACTCAAAACTGCCTACAAGTGTCTGTCTAAGAAACACAAAAAAAATTAAAATGAAAATACACACCAAAAGGCACATCCTTCATATCACATAACACAAGATATTAAGTCAATATGTCACCCTGTCAACAGTCACTTGCTACCTGCTGTTATACATTTATTCAAACTCTCATGTATTAGCCGGGGCTAAGGCACTGACTAGACACCCATGTGGGCTAAAAAGAGAGCTCGAGAATAAAACTGGTGTGCTGTCAAAAGTCTGCATGTATGCATGTGGGGAGGGGAGCTGTGAGACAGAAGGAAAGGAGGAGGGAAAGAAAATAATGCAGGGTAGGAAGAGAAGATTAGAAAAGACATCTCTGCCGCGTAGTCTCCTTTGGGCTACGGGGGGAAAATTATGGAAAAACTAAGCTTGTTCTATTTTTCCCTCCACAGCTTGAAGAAGGCCCAGCAGACAAATGTATCACTTTGAATCTTGTAAGTCAGCACACATTTTAGCCACTCTTTTGTTCAGTTTCAAGGCACTAGAGAAACTGCTGATTGTAGGGCTGGGATTGGGGCCCACATCCCACCTGTCTCTGCTATTCCAGCCCGCAGCAAAAGCCCCAGCACACAGAGCTGCCACTAGCAAAAGCAGAGGAGAAGTTACTGCTAGCTACACCTGCACAGGGCAAGCTACACAGGAAGGGTATTTTTAGGCCGAGATGCTCGGAGCTTCCCTTTCTTGCCCTGCCATTACAAGTTGCAGTAAGGATTTCTACAGACACATTTAGAGGCAGCCGTGGCTGAATCAAAAAAAGCAGGAGGGGAAACAGAGAAAACACCAACTAGCATAATAGCTGGTATCACCATTACAACAGAAAATCTAATACTGCACTTAGAGGTATATACTCCAGCACAAGCAGCTGCAGGTCTGATCTCCTACTTGACATAAAACATTATACAGCAAAGGTCAATTTGTTTTTGGAAAACTGGCTAACACAAGGCACTGCACAAAGCCATACACAAAGCTTTGCTCATGGCCTGCACTGCAAAGAGATCCAAGAGGGTGCTACTTGTCCACCTTCCCAGCTGGAGGTTAAATTGCTCCAATAACTGCCGAAAACCAAGAAAGCGGAATAAGAGAAAAATTGTCAGTGTCTTTTACCTACAGTTTTTAATCATAACAGGTATTTTAAAAATAGCTATTCACTCCTCTCTGTGTTGGCTTAGCAATTCAGGGAGGGAAAGGAGGGAATCAATAAAAAAAAAAATATTATGCTACACCACTGTTATCTTCATCCAAGCAAGGTTAATGGAAAAGTATCAGCAAGATGTTTCACTAACTTCAAGTTAAAAACAAGAATGTAGGTATGGCTGTGCAATAAAATAAAACCAGCACATTATTAAGAGAAAATGAGAAGTGGTATGGTTTTGTTGTGGCATAGTCAAGAACTTGACTACTGTACAGTGGCAATAGCAATACTTCATGTTTCTGAATTCACTGCTTTTTAATAATGCACAATATTTTACCTGTGCGCACCATATCCACAGCCTGGACACAATACCAGTCTCATAAAACTGTCTGCTTGTAAGATGGGAATTAAACCCATCTTACTCATCTTTCCTAATAACAAGTGGGTGCAATATCAAGCAATTTGATCATCACTTCTACATTGAAATTCCTTGCACTGAAGAAAACGAGCACAGAGACTTTTTACACTTCAGACCACGGCATACAAGTCCCCCACTTCCACAAGATACATATTAAGCTATGAGTTTAGCACTGTTTTTAAGGAAACACACTCACTGGTTATACTTAAGTTTCTATTGGTTTCAAATATCTTAGGAGTCATAGCGGGATGCTGTATTTGACATATGGTAACTTCTTTTGGACTGGCAAACTTTTCCATGCACTGGAAATATTTTACAACCACCACTGAGGGCATACGGACTGAAAGGCAAAGTTTTCCGTAACTCCAGTGTCTGTAAAGTTTCCATAACCAGACTGTAGGTCGTTAATAAATTCTGACCATTTTATGAGGCCAGCTGAATGGCAATGACATTACTGCTCTAAAAATAATTGCCACAAATTAAAAAGCTCCAATCCTCTATCTCTGGGTTTCCATTTGCTTTCCATTTCCAATGGGTATGCAACAAGACAACACCACCATACTTTCAGACCCTAGACTCACATCCAACTGTCAGCAGCAACAGTTTATCTCATCACCCTCCACAAGTGACCATCCGAAAAGTAACAGACTTCAACCGGTTTCCATCATCCCCCTGTTACCTGCTACCAACACTCAGGTTGATCGCCAAGATTTCAGTTCGCAACAGCATTGTTCTCATTCTACCCAACCTAAAGAGATACACACAGTCACTGGCAGAGACACAAACAAAACGTTTCTAACAGGTTGTAAGCACCTTGCCTACTAGACACCTAGGAAACAAATGCAGTAGGGGGTGAAAAAAAAACCCTATTAATTGAGCTGTGCAGCTTCAGAGCGTGACCAATTTATTCAGAACAGAACAGCAGTGTAATAAAAATAAATACTATTACAAACCCTCTAGATTTTTAGATTAGTTAACTTTGGGAGTAAAATCATACTGTATTTGTTTACCTGAAGCAGGCATATAAACTGGCCAGAAGTACCACTTGGAATTTTCTGTGCATCCAGTTACTTTCTAACCTGCAGATTTACTTACATTTAAGACAAGAATATCTATGGAAATGATGAATTTAAAAAAGAAATCCCACTGCAGTTTACCACACTGCACCAGAAAATCGGTTACTCTACTTCTTCCACAGCTATCATATCCAGAGCTACAGTAGCATCTCCTAGAGCGCACTGTGGACAGGATGTTAAAAATAAGACATAAAATCATGGTAAATGATAAATCATCTACATCTTCCTTCAAGTTGGTTTCCACTTTCTCTGTCATATCATGATTCAAGATTTCCAGATGATATCTACTTTGGGAGAGGATAGCAAATTCAAACCTGGATTTAACTCTCCATGTTTGTGTGTGTACATTTAAAACACCGCACACGCTGTTAAATCTAACAAGTAAAAATTTTAGTTTGCCCTTTCTCCCCAGGAAGGCTACCTGCTTAAATTCAAATACAAGACAGCGGCTAAGACTATAAAACCAGAAATGGAGGCATAGTTTTGCACATCAGGTCTGGCACTGTAAAACTCTACTTTTACAAATAGAATTGTAAGTTACAACTTTTGCAGGTACTTTGTTATATCAGAGAAATATATGTGTAATATACATACCTGGAAGCAATGCCCTTCCTCACGCATATATAAGGAAGAATTTTATTTTTTTTTTAAACAATGAAGGTGGTGGGACACTGGAATATGTTGGTTGACCAGAGAACCCGTGGATGCCCCATCCCTGGAAATGTTCAAGGTCAGGCTAGAAGGGGCTGTAAGCAACCTGATCTAGTGAGAGATGTCCCTGGACACAGCAGGGGGGGTTGGACTAGATCTTTGAAGGTCCCTTCCAACCCAAACCATTCTGTGATTCTATAATGGCTTCAAAGTTTTACCTAATTTTGTTACTAAGTGTATATGTACAACTACTACTTTTAGCTCTATACAACATCACTACTTCATTGCTTTTCCTTTAAAGTCTATTTGAAAAATGAGTGAGAACAGGAAGATCAGGATTTGTCCTATCCAAACCTATTATATTTTTTAGTATTTGGTCACCTAAACCCCTTCTACTGAACCATCAGTTCTGCTCAACTTTCAGTTTCTAAATGTTCTTCCTTCCTCAAGGTACCATATTCGTTTTCCCGCACCACTGCTGGTATTCCACCAAGAACAGATTCAGGACGATGACAAGTAAAACTGGTATCAGTTCTATTAGTGAAATACCAAAGCCAAGACTGCCTTGTAGTCAAAAAAACCCCCAAACAAACCAGCAAGTGAATGCTTTTAGATTATGGCTAATAAATATCACATCAAGTCACAGATTAATGCCTAGCGACTCTCAGATTTATTTATTTTTTATTTCAAAAAAACCTCCAAACACAAAAACCACAGAACACTCATTTAATTACAAGTGCACCAAACTAAATAAATTTTTTTGGTTTGGACTATGTTTTCTTCTATGCTAAGAAATCTTAAATAAATGTAGCATCCCATTTTTGCAGTCTCTGTCAAACACCTACATGTCAGAAGGCACGGAAGAGGCAATATGAATAACCCTTATTCTGTTCAAGAAGGCCAGCAAAGTAAGTCACTTCTGTTGTGCATGATATGCCAGAGCACTCACTTAGAAGCAAAGGCGCAATTCAGATTGCAAGGCAAAATGCTTAGCATAGGTTAAAAAAAAAAAAAAAAAAAAAGTCCTTTTCCTCTCTAGGTCTATTACTTTCTCCTAACTGCTCCCACTGGCTATATCCTCAGCTGGAATGAATCAAAATCAATGAAGCAAAGTTTATTGACACTAGTTTTTCACCTATTGTAAAATCCCCTTGCAAGCAGCATATTCATGCTACTCTTAATGTCTAAGACAGCCTTTCTTCTCCTTGCACACAAAAGAATACCCTTCTCTTCCTCTACAAAACTCACCAAGACCGGTTAGTCTGTTCAGTGAGCTCTGCTCCAAAATATTATCTGATTTCAATTACAACGACAGTGAACAACATTCTTTCTACAAATAAGAAGCCAACACAAGAATATAAAAACAGGACCTGCTCTCCTGAGATTTATGCCCACCTCCTCCTCCCCCCCCCCCCCACTTCTCTCCTTTGTGCTTCTCCTCTCTTCTTTGATCTTTTCTTCCTGGGTATCTATTTAATTTAGACTATAAGCTCTTCGAGGCAAGAGCCAGTATTCTCAGGGGTTTGAAAAGCATCATTGCAAACTTAGGGCATTCTATTAAAGAGCTATTTATAAATAAGGCTCTTGCAGGATGAAAGTGATTTATCAGTTATGACACTGACATCAATTCAACACATACCTTGTATGGTGGTTCAGCTCACTGTCCTAGGAAGGGTGCAAGGTGTCATGCAATCTTTATTCTTAGGATTCAGTGTTAGTAAGTCATGATACAGGTTCACTTCATTTAAGAAACTGCATTTTTAAATTAAAAACAGATGGAAAAAAATTCCACTTCTGTAAGTAGAAGAGTTCCAGTTGTGAAATTCAAATGTTATGTTTATTTCACACGTTAAATTATATATAAGGTGCCATGTTAAATTATACATATAGGAGAGCTCATGTAAGTGAGGTAAAGTCTCTCCAGATTTCTCTACTTTTCTCTTTCAAAAAAAATAAAAAAAAAAATCTGTCACTTCCTTCTCCTTTTTATTTTGTCAGCAGAAGGCAAGAACTGTGTTAAATTCTGATCCCAGGCACATGCCACAAGCCTTTAAGGGACATTTAGCTTCATCATGCACATCTGAACCTAGGGCATTTTCTGGCATTCAAAACACCTCAGTGGTGTCTACATTTCCAAGACAAGAAAGCATCTATTTTCTCCTATGTATAAAAGTACCCTTGAAGAGGCTGCTGTATCCTTTCATTCTCACAATCAATACACTGGGTTTTCCAGGCAGTACCACCTGAAATGACACACCTATGAGTAATATAGCAGTATCATGAAAAGGTGGCCTTACAGAGAAAAACAAACAAACAAACAAACAAACAACAACACCTAAACCCAAACCAAAACCACTTGCAGTCAGTTGCAGAGTTATTTCAATCTCATCATCACTACTGTCCCCAATATTGGACAAGTATATTCAATTCAGATAATAACATCCATCCCTTGATGAGATCACTCTAAATGGGAAGGAAGTCAAGCACAGTAACAGGCACAACACGTGGACACTACTCAAAAATTCATTACCAGGTCTACTGAAAGCCAGAACTGTGTCAATTATGAGGTTTGGAAGCAATTTATTTAGGGTACATAAAGTGCTTCTTTCAACTACTCATTATTGCTACTACCCAGAAGAATCATTAACAAGGACCACAGTGATGAACAGTTTCAGTGCTCACTTTGTTTCCTCTCCTGTTGCTGGGCCACCATCCTCCTTCAGATTCTGAGCAGCTGCACAGGTGACCTGAAGCCCTATTGGCAAAGAAACAAAGTCTAGCACATAGAACTGGTCACAGAATTTAGCAAATTTTCATTGCATTTTGGAGGGAGACAATAATTTGTTTTCTTATCTTTTTCTGAAACATTTCTCCTTCTCTAGCACTTCCAAAAGCTCTTGTCTGCTATTTCAACTAGAAGTGTTAAGAGCTCTTACCATTCTACTGTCTTAGCGTAAGCAATTTCACAGCTCAGTCTTCAATGCCACTCCTTTGTCCACCCAAGCTTCATCCTGAAGGTGCCAGTAACTAGGTGCATCACAACTCATTACACAAAAAGAGCTATTGAGACAAATGGGACTACTGGCATCTTATCATGACAAGGAGGCAGCACCACGTGAAGAGCACCAGAGTGACGGATCTTTGTCACTGTACGTAGCAGATCTCCAGCAAACCAGCTGGAATGTTTATCCATGCCTTCCTTCTCCTCCAAAGCATAGTTACTAGTGGTAGACACGGGAGTCTTTGAGGACAAAGGTATATTCAAATAGGTAGGTACGTATTCAGCCCAGGTAGGTACTCAAGATGCAGGCAGTCCTAATGAGATTTAAATTACATACCAGCACCATGATAAAGACAATTTCTTACTCCCTTGCAAGTGTTTTGTCTTTTCAGAGTGCACTCCTCCTTCCACCACATCTCTCACTGTCTTGGCTTAAAATTTACCTAACAGGACTTTGCCTTGCTGAGGTATTGGGGGTAGGAGATGGGAAGATGATAGCATCTGCTTTGTTCACTACAAATGTCTGGAAATGTCTTCCAGTTGGAAAGAGAAAACATTCACAACTTTTTTTCTGCACCAGAAATTACCACATAAGAATAAATATGTTGTGAAGGCTGGGGATGTGTTTTGAAGTTAGTTATGAGCTGATCAATCTGGGACACCAAACAAACCAGCACAAAAGAGTAACATGAGAGATAACAGCCATCACCCAGACGGCAGAAAACAGATCAGCCCTGTGAATGTTTCTTCTCTCTTCCCAGGCTCTCAACCGAATGGCTTAAGTCATCTGAAGAAGAGATTCCCCATAAGTCTTACCAGATTCATGACCCTTTTATTCCTCTTCTTTTTCCAGCCGTTGTTAATTTCTTCTACCTCGATGCATACTCTCCTTGCACGATCCTTGATCTTCCTGCTTCCACCAAATGGAAAGATGTAATCTGTTGCTTCCCTTTTTTAAAGAAGGGGAGACCTTCCACATAGCTGAGGCCCCTTTTTTAGAGAAGGAGGGACCTTCCACATAACTGAGGCCATAACTTCAGGCCATCTCCAAGCATACTACTTCCACTTTACTTATTATTATTATTATTATTCAGCCTTTTCCCATATTGCCTATAGCAACCAAGTTCATGGGAATAAGAATGTTTTTACGTTTCTAAATGTTACTCTAAATTCTGCCTTTTTTTTTTTTCCCCCTAGCAGAAAACACCTTCAGAAATGCTCTCTCTGCATGCTAATTTCACTGAAAATACCTGATATGAATTCTGAGTAATTAGCAAATGAGGTGACCTGTGACAGAAGCTGGTCTGTCTTAATATGTGTATGAAAGCTTATCAGACAGGGTATTTTCAGATCAAGAACCTCTGTTGCCTTAAAAGCTTGTGGGGAGTTCAGGAACACTGGAGAATGTTATTTATTTACATTAATAAAACATTACTTCAGTACCAACTTGGAGAAATGCAAAAGACTATATAATGTACCTGATTCTGAGTGAAACAGCTCACCTCATGCTTGCATGATGCACATTAATTTGCACTTCCACATTTAAAAAAAAAAAAAAAAAAAAGTCAAATACCTCTGCTAGACCAGAATGACATTTTCTTATACCAAATACTAAAGATAAAGGTATTTCCCATTCAATGTCCTTAGTGCTCCTACTTAAGTTATAAGCACTGAAAAGGAATGTCTGTAGTATGGGAGAAAACAACCATTTGTTGGAGAAATGTATGTTTAATCTAATGAGTAATTCTCCTTCAGAAAAATAAATTGCCAGTTTTAATTTTTGACTGCATTTTTTTTGCCACAAACCAATATATACAAAATATTTAAATTTGGAACTATTAAATAAGCAAAGCAAGCATAGTAACTGAGCAGTCTGTTCAGTTATGGCCCACAAGCCATTTTGAAGGCAAAAAACATGTGCCAGTACGTATTTATATAGCCATATACATTCTCACACCACAGGAAAAGACAAATGTGTTCTTAGATGTTATATAAAGTTTAGAGTTCATGGGGATTGTTTTTAATTTAAAAAACAAATCATCATCTCTGCAGAGGGAAATCTAACATGTAGAAGCCTGCATTTAAAACTTCCCCCAAAACTCTGAAATACCATGTTTTCACATTCATAGCCATATATTACATATGAAAAATTTAAAAGCAAATGTTTAAAGTTGCTGAATATATGACAGAATCCTTCTGTATGCTCAGAAAGTGTCTTCTACAAAAGGCATATGACATCTTTCAGTGAATGTTAAGATACTGAAGTAAAGAACACGGGCTAAAAAATGATCACTGGAATATCTTTTAAGTTAACAATTAACTTGCTTCATAGCAAGAGAATCTCCACCTAGTTTAAGTTATACCAACTCGAAATGTTCATCCTGTTGTCTTTAGGGAAAGGAGGGAACACCAAAATAAGCTGTTCAGTAAGAAGCTACTTGGAACTCACCACCATGCAAGAAATTGTGCCTGCTATCATCATCATACAGGCACAGGGGGCTGCTGCCTCGTACAGCCGGTCCTGGGGGAACAGAAACACTGACTGTAGTTCCAGCCAGGCTCTAACACACTGCTGCTCTAGAGTCCCTGAAGCTGGTTAATGTGTCAAATTCAGATTTCCTATACCGTGCAATTAAGAAATCACAGCACCCACAGTGCATACACAGATGTTACCCTCAAAATGCTAAGCGACTGGTGTCAAATGACAGAACCTCCTCCCGTTTCATTCAGTTACTTTAAGAAGAGAGTCCATTAGCAAGCCAAGAATACAATACAATAATGCAGCAGCATCTTCCCACTGTATTCTTTTACATACCTACTTAAGGTTACTGCAGAAAAAGAAGGTTTCCAAGATAGTACTTAAAAAAAAAGATCAGCTGTCTTTTGAGCTTAGGTTGACATAGGTGAGGAAGAAGTATATACTGTAAAACATGCACTCTAGAAGACAGATGGGTTTGGAAAGATTGATAAGAGGTAAAAACAATACTAGAGAAACCAAGTAGGCAGGTGGGAGAGGTGGATGAAAGCTCTGCTCCAGCCAAGTTGTATCACTCACGTAAACACTGCAAAACTGGTTCTAGGATTGTGCTCAAAGAGCCTCTGACAAAACAGAAAAAAATTGTTGCCAAGCTAACCGCAGACATGCACGTTGCTGTTACTGTGCAGTCCTCAGCACTTGTTAGTAACAGCCCCAAGTCAGATCTCTTCTCATTCTTTACCTCACATGAAACTCCAGATACCTACACAGACCACTGCCTTAGTGCTACGGCACATTGCAATCACTTGTGTTCTCTTCTCAATATCCTTATTGTTAGGGAGTGTTGGGAGTGTTGGCAGGGGGGCAAAACACAGAAAAATGGTGGACTTTTCAATATCTTTTTCCACTGGGAGTAGAGCTTGAATGGCCAGCAAGGAGCCTTCCTCTCTTTCCCCAGTCTCTATCTCCCCTCCACACTTCACAAGCGCCTCCGTCCTTTGCTTTTTCTCAGTTATAATATGAGCCTGTAGAATACAGTTCAGCCAATGGTAGCAGAAGTATCTTTTACTCCATTTAAGCTGTTCCTTTAGTCATCCCCTCCACACCGTGGGAAACAGGCAAGTTGAAAAGAGGTCATCACAGTATGTATTCCATGAAGACAAAAAGTCTTCATGGAAAACAGGTGTGATGTCCAAATGTCTCTGTCAGACAGGACTAGCGTGCATTAATAGCAGAATAGGTTATTCTGATGCAATTCTATACTGCAGAATGGCCAGGACTCCAGCAACCAGTAATGTATGTCCTGATGTATAAGGCGGACACAAGAACTTAGCTACATTATTTATCCCTCTTACATAATAGATGGCGGGAAGGAGGAGTTATAGAACAGTCTTCAGTCTTATCCTAAATGTCTCTGCCTATATAGATAGCTTCAAGGTAGTAAAACAGACTCACATGATGTTTTCACTAGAAAAGATTTCTAAAAATCTAGACAACAAATCAGCTGAAAGCCTCAACACATGCAAAAGCATTTTAAGAACTTGCCAGCAAAATGAAAAATGAAACTGTCCTTCAAGTGCTAAATACCAGATGCTTAAAAATTAAGCATAAAAATACCATCACAAAGTAATTGCAGATTCAAATTGAAACGGAAAAAAAAAGTCCTACGCAAGGAAATAACTTTAAAAAGTCTACACAAAGCTGAACATTACTCCATACTGACTAAAACGCTAGGAAACTTCTTTTTTGATGAATATAAATCCTCACCCTTAGACTGAACGTGTCAGAATTCAAGACTGGTGAATAAATTCCAGTTCTACTTTAAACGATTGCACAAATGAGGAAGCAAAAAAGATCAGCTACTGACATAACACAGTCATTAGCCAAAACCATTTGTGGGTATGTGGCATTCTTAAAGACACCACTGTTTTCCTAAAACCTTTCTAGTGCCATAGATTTCTACCTGGAATTGCATGAAGTATCTTTTCCTTAATGTAGGGCCTTTCAGAGAGGAAGAAAGTGGCAGTATCCAGGGTCCTCTGACATATACCTTTTGCAGTCAGGCATGGTGCCCTACAACCAATTTATGACTTCAAAAAATAAATAAAAGAAAAGGGGGGGGGGAGGGGGGGAGAGTTCCCTAACACATTCTGGATCTCATCAATATGATTACAGCACTGTTGTGAGGTATTTAGATATAAACCTGTCTGAAAAAAAGTGTGAACACATTAGCATATCATGGCTAACTGCAAATTAGGACTTTAAGCTTTACACAAGAGACCACTTAGCCTCTGTAGGATCTTATAAGAACAATACATACTGCAGACATTCGAATATTTTTTTTTCCCCCCAGGAAAAACAAAGGAAGAATAGGAGCAAAAACCTATAAAAGGAAGCACATTAAGTTAGCCCAAATTTCTGACAGTGAAACTGAGTCTTGAGCATGTGGCTCTTAAGACAGACATCCTTTTCCTGGCTATCTGCATGCTGTAAACAGTAGGTGGATCACAGGATGGTAAAAACTGTAGCAACCGATATACCAAGAAGGTATTTTGTTACTCCCTAGCTGCAGCGGCAGAATTCTTGTGCTCTTCCATAAAGTATTTGGAAAACCAGACCATTTGAGGTGAGAGGATTTCTGAAAACAAATCTATGTAAGAGAATGGTAAGAAGCCATTTTGCAAGATTTTCAGTGACAAATACATACAGAGTGTAAGGAACGGGGCATAAATGTAGATATTCTTTTCCCAGCATCCTTTCTCAGCATCTGGTCATCAGGGGGTATGGGACTTCCCTAGCCAGGCAATACACTTGGACTACCAGTTTTCAATCAAGGAAGTAACATGAGATCTGCCACTAGTTTTAGATTCAATTTTTATTCATTATTAGGAGACTTATTATGAACACTTGAAAAGTAGTTTAAGATAAAAATCACTACACAGGTTTGATACGTAGGCTTTATATTGTTCATACCTCTGGCATACTCTATCTAGCATCTTTTTGCATCGCTCTTAACGTTGCGAGAACTAATGCACACGCAAATAATTCTGTACATTTGTTGTCATTAACGATAACGTGGTAGATACCACACTGAAGTACCTGTAATTAGCCTGAGTGTGTTTTCCATAACCACCACAGTTTTGCTTTTGCATAGCTTCTCTTCTGAAATTCCTCTGTTTTCAAACTGAGCTATACACCTGCCAGCCTTATCCATGCCTTGTTCATTATAAAGATGGACATGCTGGAACTTGTTCTGTTTGCAGATACACATTACATAAAACCTTCATCACCACCAAAAAAGGCTATCAATAGATTATCGCCATACTACATTTATATGAAGTGCTTCTGGGAATAAATCAGAAGTCATAAATCCTTGTTTAATTACCTTGTGTAAAGTAACACAAAGCCAGACTGTTCTAGCATTTACAGACCTAAGTTCTGACAAATCCAATGACACATCAGTGTTGCAACTATCAAGCCTCATCAGGTAAATTACACTTTTTGTGTCTGTATAGCCACGTAGAACATTACCTAGAAATCACAGAGAGACTGAGAGGCTGTCCAGATTATAAAATACAGGGGAAATTTCCAGTGCTAATAGCTGTCAGTGGAAAACTTAAAGGAAACACAGGAACTTTTTGGCAAGTACAAAACCCCACAACTTTCAAGTGAACTTCTCAATTTCTATAGTGTCAAAAGTATAACATATCATGACCTCCAACTTCAAATAAACTAGTTATATCCAACATAATCATAGTTATCCATAAATGATGTATTTTATCTATAATGTGTATGCCATGAACCCAACACAGGAGAGATTATCCTCAAGGTAAAGTCTTGCTAAAAACCTCCCATCTTGATTTATAACTCCTGTTTTTCTTCATGCAGAACTTGTTTAGACAATATAGATAGCACTGTATATTTATATCATCATCAAAAGTAACAGAACCGAGAACTATTTTATTTTTTGATGAACAAATCTTACAATGAAGCAAAAGCTGAGGGGGATTCTTACAGATAATAGATGTACAAGAAGCAAAGCCTGCACTGCTATTTCACTAGAGAGTGAACAAGCAAAAATGTGTGTTAGATAGAAAATGGTATTCTCCCTCCAAACACTGTAATTCAACGTAAGTTTAAATGGCAAATAAGCTCAGCATTGAACAATGCTCCAAAGAGACCCAAACCCAGTCAAATAAATCATCTCTTTTAAGCTTTTAAACAGGCATCCTTGGAGGAGACTAGGCTCTAAATTCTTCTTTTTCCTAAGTTCCAAAACAAAGCCATGGCAATAACAAAATCAACAAGATATTTTAGAATATCCCCTGTATGCCAAATCAGAGCACTAAGCAGTATTTCAATTTTCTTTTCCATTTCAGCTTCCGACTCACTGAAACATCCTCAATTTTTATGTTCCTTTTCAACAACTCTTTGTGTAAAAAAGGATTCACCGTGCTGCTATAGACAAACCAATTCTCTTTTCCCTATTCCCCTAAGCACATTTACTAGCAAAGTGGTTTGAACCTGAGGAAGGCATTCCTCAAAGCATGCTGCCTAAGCAGCCCACGTCACCTCCTGTGTACAAAGGACACAGGGAGCTGCTGTTGCCCATAGCAGGAGGGAAAGGTAAGCTGCAAGAATCTGTGTACTACAGTGCAGAAATCAGGACTTGATCCTGCATTTGGATTTGACATATACCAGTTGGTTTTGGGTAGAGACTACATTTTGAGAGAACCTTCCAAGGACTGTACTACCAAGTGCTGCAGTTTCTGACTACTAACCACAAACAAGCATTACATTATTATCTTTCAGCAGTCCCATTTAAGAAATCAGCTGTAGAAGTACTTCCAGGCTTCCGATTTGCCTTATACTACTCTCCAAGAATTAGAGCAATATATAGCACTGTGTTCCCTATGCACCCAGGAATTTAACTATGTGGTGAAACTTGGCCTTTCTTTTTTTATGGATTAAAGCTGAGTACATCAAGGCACTTCTGAAGCTGCACCCATGTCATACTTTCCTCAAAAAGAACTTGCACAAATAATGGTAAAGAGACAAAAACCCCAAGCAAGCAGGCATCCACATCCTGGATTCTGACTGAAAGGACCACTTCTAAATGAAAATAATTGTATCCAAATGTGGTTATAAAGGGAATAAAGCATCTGAACAGCAGTAGAAAGGACATGATAGTTCAATGCCCTGAAACAAAACCCTCTCATTACAAGAATAACTCTCTGCAAAACTCAAATCCAACAATAGCTTTGCTTTCAGCAGTACCTGTGCCTTACCAACGTCTGACTTCTCATTCCTGTAATCTACAAAACCAAGCTTCCTTGGGTGCTGCTTAAATGCTCAGCTCATTTTGTCACCCATAGTTCCTTTGATGCTCTCTCCTAATCCTCAAGCACAATCACCCCAAGACAGCTCTCCTACACTGCTGATCACTGGCAGCATTCTTCTGCCTTCCTCCGCTACACGGTGATTTGCAGCATAGCAGTAATTTAATAACCCAGCATCTGCTTTCCTCCAACAGCACATTATTGTGGATTACACCTTTAAAAAAACCAAACAAACCCCAAAACACCAAGAAACACCACTTTAAAAAAAGTCTTTAAGCTAAGAAACAAACTCTTTGGGGTTTTTGCCTAGAAAACATGGATTCGATTACAAAGAATCACTGGTGGCAAAGAGAGCCCCAGCTTAACTATTTCTGTGAAGGCAACTGTTGTTCAAAATAATAATAATAAAAAAATGCAGCCCTTTTATTAGCAAAAATCATCCAGAGACACAAAGGTGGGGGGGCAAGGCAGCAGCAGATATAGAGGAAACAGCAAATCCCAGGAAGAACAGAGGGTCAGGTCTCACAGATCCTATACTTCTGCATCACCTCTGACTTCACAAAAAAGTAACTGAAAACAACTCAGTGCAACAGAGCTGGAGAGAAACACATTTCTGCTGAGCTGTGTTTTTATTCTTGACATCCAGACAAAAATTGAAGGAGATGGCAGTAGTTGAAAGCTTTTTCAGTAATGAGGGAACCGAAGTTACCAGTTATAATGCCAGCCAACCTTCCCCCCTTTTCCATGCTGCAGGGGGGAAGAGACAACTACTATATTTTCTGAGACCACGAGGCTGCCAACTGGCTGTTCTGCTGGAGAGGATTAAAGCATAATGTCAAGGAGAACCGTTGGAAGAATGGGACTAGAAAAAGCGTATAGTTGGGAGTTAGGGACTCTTCCTTTCGTCTGACAGTACAACATGGATTTTAATACTTCTCCAGGACCTGTGGAGCAAGGGACTGCTCTTCAGTAATTTAATACTGACACTTTTAAGTTTACTTGGCAACAACACCAGGAGGCAAATACTTCCCTATAGCTTCACTGGTGTAATTCCAAAGCAGTGACAGTGAAGTCAGTGGCACTACAGATTTACATCATCATAAAAGAGTTGGACTCACTTCACATCTTTTACGATCTCCACAACGAACAGGATAGGGAACTTGAAAAACCAACAACTCCATATATATGTGACAATATATTCCTCCTGCTAAAAGACACATTACTATGGTTAAACAGAAATGCTCCTTCCTCTTCTAGCACCTGAATTGCACCATTAATTGCTGCAGCTCCATTGCCATGACTGCCAAGGCACTGTAAGCACTGAGAGGCACCAAGAACTCAGGAAAACATCTGTTGAGTGTGTTCTTGAGTACTAGCCCACCACGCGCACACACAGAGTTACAAAAGCCTTAGTCTTATAAGGCACCCAGGCTTGTGGGTGCTCTCACCACTGCCATCCTTCACCTCCAATCCAGCATTTGCCACCCCCTCCAGCTTCATTTAACTTGCATAACAAGTTCTGCCAGAGAATTCACCTTTGTCAGTAAAGCAACATCCACAGCCATAACAAATTAATAGTAACAAATGAGTAGTGTCTTATATTGACAGTAAACTGGTGGCTGTGATGAAGAAAAGATGCTAATTTTCTTGATACATTGTGGGATATTAAAATCAATGCTTGAAATTTCCAGCTATGAATCTACTCAGTTGTTCTAATAAGCTTAAAGCCTCTCCTTTCCCAAAGCACTGAAAAATAACTTAGCCTAAAAAATAATCACTAATTATATGAAGGCACATTCAGAAAGTTGAAGAAAACGGCAGTAAAGCATTAGATACGTTTTTACCAGGTCAGAAAATCCAAAAGGGCTTTCTGTATGCAATTTGTTTTCTTTACATACTTTCATATTAATGTTTTTGATTCAATTTTCTTCAATATAAATTCTCTGGCCAACTTCACCTTCAACTGTATTCCTTATTGTACTGACTCTTCTGAATGAAGCATGTATGAAAAGTGGTGTCAAGAAAGAACTGCAGCTGCCTGAGCAGGAACTAATGCGCATAGAGAGCACAGCACAAGTGTCAGACAGAACATTCTTGTTTATAATGATCTGCTCATGAATAAACACATATACCATGACATCCCAGATCACCAGGACCACCAAGGCCCACTTTCTTGACTTGAACAGAAATACATCAGTGAAAGGGTCTTGAAGCTAGAGTATGCAAGCAAATAGTATTTCTAAAGGGAAAGAGAAGGGTGAGAATAGAAGACAGAACAATATTTTTATGTAACACAGCCCAGCTTATACTACAAAATTTTGCTGGCACAGTTATGTCAGTAGCGAGAAGAAAAAACCCAAAATACACCCACAAGTGGCATCACAATGCCAACAAAGCTTCCCATAGAGATGAAACTTTTCAGCAAGACTGTCATTTGGTCAGTACAGTTTCTATCATTTAATCAGACAATTTTAGAACAGTCAGAGGCATCCCTTTGACAGTACTTCATTGTCCTCTTGAGCAAGGAACTATGCTACCTACACATCCTGCTTTTTGCAGGTGTTATGTGCATCTTCCCTAAGGGCCGTCTCTGTGCAGGGCAAAGCCTCACAACACGGACTACGTCTTATGTGCAGTGCTCAACCTCATCCTGCTCCTGACACAGCACCGAAACAAGACACACTATAGTCCCTCCCAGCTTACCATCTCAGAGGCTACAAAAAGGAGATCCTACCTAGAGTATCTACAGCCTGCTAATCTGCTGTCTTTGAAATGCCGAGGCACTTTGTCCAATTAGAACTGTGGAGAAATATTCATCCTGTCCCTAAGATGAAGCACTTCTTTCAAAAGCTACGGTGGCACGGCGCCAGCACTAGGGAGTCCAAGCATTCTGTGTGGAGCCAAGAGTTATTAATTAGTTTTATTAGTGGCAGGTCCTTAATGTGAAGTGACAGGGAAAGAGAGAATATCCCATCACTACTGAAATATAAATTGTCCAGATTTCAGTTTTGTTGTTCCACAACACATACAGGCGACCAGCCAGGGAAGAGTGAGGAAGAATGAACACAGCCAAATGCCTGTATTCAGTGTTCCTGTATATTAATGGCGTACTGAAAAGACTCTGTTACCTCAGGTGGCTCTCCAGGGAACTGCTCATGAATTTTAATTATGAGGGAGGGAGCATTTTGAAAAATAATGCCGCCTGCATGTTAGCATTAAGCATGGCCTAAGCTACAGCAGTCACTTCCCATGAAAACAAAATGGGCAAGATGAGGGGGACAAAGCCTACTCACTTTCACTTCAGTAGGGCTGCTAGTCTGAGGAGGATTTGGCCTCAAGGATGGATTCAACATTCAGAGGTCAGCCTAAAAAAAATGTTATGAGCACAAGCAATACTAACACTTGTACAGACTAATACAGGCATGTAGGTAATCAGGTCACATACTTCAGAAGACAGATGTTTGGAAACGACAGTGCCATCTCAAACACATCAAACAAAAGATCGTTACTGGACGGATTAGAAATAAGACTCAAGCACAGTTGCGTCCAGTGATGCCTTCAGTCCTGCAGCTTGTTCCTAGTGTCCACTGTGTTAGCTAAGACTGTGAAGCTGCCCAGGCTGGGACTGCCACGTACTGCAACGGCACTCAGCAGCCGATTGCCGATTTGCTTCTATAGGCTGATGCATTAAAGTAAGTTTATCCAGTCTGTAGCAGGGTATTAAAAGTATTTAGTTAAAAACAACAACTTGAATTCTAGATTAGATGCACTGATGGAGAGCAAAGAGAAAAAAGTCTCCATGCTGAAAGAATTAAGTATATTGAACAAATGCGTAATACAAGTTTCACTGCCACCTATTAGTTGTACCAGAGTAGTACTGAGGTCTAAACAGCTATCAAGGATCATGCTAGGCTTTACAGAAACACATAGAAAGAGAAAACTCATAAGGAACGTCACATAGAGAATGGAAAGCTCAATACGAGAATGGAGGTAAAGTCACCTATGTGAGGTCACACCACAACTTGTTTTAGAGCACAGAATTTGCACGCTGCTCTACTCCTCTATCTTATATCTGTAGACTGTATGACATTAAGGTTGCTTCCAGCATCCACTACAGTATGGCTCCTCCACAATACAATACAAGGAATAGGAAGTATAAATAAAAGCCTGCAGACTAGACCTCCAGCTAAAAAAGTTGTCAGTGTTATTGCTTAAAACTGCTAGTGAGCAATAGAGGATAGTCACATAATTTCTCTAGCAGTCCTCCCCTTTCCCCACCAAGTAACGCCAAAAATTCCTTGGAGCAGAAAATAAGTACTTCCAACAGTCCATACAGCAAAAGTCAACTTTTTCACTTGGAAGGAAAAAATAAGAGGAAAAGAGAGAGAAAAAGGGTAAATAACCAACCATTCAAAACAAATCACTGCATCTCCTTTGCCATAAACCCCACCAATCAGAGCACTGCTCTGCAGCAAATGCCACAGTTCTGAGCAATCATAGTTATCTCTGAGTAACAGTGTACCTGCAAGAAAAGACGTGGAAAAAACATTAATCTGATGGAAAGCTGTAAAGCAGCAGCATTAAACAAAGCCAGCTAAGGCTACTCTTGCAAGTTCTGAAGTAAATAATTTCCCAGTGGAGAAGGAGCCCCATAGACTAAACTAATAAAGAGAACTGTATGATCTAATGGTAATATTTTTAATTAAGTTAGCTTTATCAGATTGGCAGGAATGAACCGATACCCTAAAGAAAACTAACCTTCAAACAGGAAAAAAAAAGGGGGGGAGGGGGGGAGTACATTTCATTCAGACACCCATGAAATTCCAGGAAAACTTCAGAACACCAGTGACAGAGCTTGTTGTATTAAAATCTCTTACGAACGTTGTTGCAGAAAGACGACCAGCTTCACATTGTGTCTTTTCACAAGGAAGAGGTGAAAACACTTACGTTGTTTAAAGAAAAAAAGTCACCAGTAGCAGCAAAAAAACCCTTTTCATTGCTCTGCTTGCTCAGGCCACTGGGGAAAGGGCGGGGGGGGAGGGAGGGAGGGGTATGACCAAACAAACAAACAAAAAAACCCAACACCACAACACACAGTAACTTCATGACACTACTCTCAAATCAGAGCTTCTGGCACATTGAAGATTATTGCTACTACAAATAAAAAAGGTGTTAAGGGGAAGGAAAAGGTTTCAAAAAGCCAACGATGAGCTAGCTATCAAAGGCACTGACCATTTCCACTTTGCAGATCTCCATAAAGTATTTAAACTACATGGCAGTGCTGCTCAAGAGACTAAGTCACAGATTGGAGCTACTGATGTATAAAGATGGACACAAAATGTGTCTGAGAATGGTGCTGTCTCTATTAAGAGAACAGTTTCATTTAAAAAAGAGGTCAAGATCAGGCCCTATCCCCTTGTACCTTTTGTGGGTTTGTTTTGTTTTGGTTTTTGACAAGAAAAACATATAATGCATCAACTCTACAGCTACTAACACTTTAAAAGCTCAAGTTTGGACTCCAAAACCATAACTGTACTACCTCTGATTTCATTTTTAAAAAGGAAATTACTCACATTAGCACATCCATTGCTGCTTTTTAAAAACTTGAAGTTAACTATAGAAGAAAATTTTATAGAAGAATTTCCTAGATGAAGCTAGGAAACACAGTTATTTACCACAACCAAAGAGATTTTTCCAGTATGGTCAAGAGACAGGAGTCATGTTTTTCCTTGTCATTATTTTTCATTGTCACACTTTCTTGCGTCTTCTCACCCTGAAAGTAGTAACCAAAATGGCTCTTCATATAACATTGTCCAAGAAATGGAACACAAATTATGAAACAAGGGAGAGCTGAATAGGAAGGAAAAAAAAAAAAATAATCAAGTGGTTTAGATCTCCTCATTCTAATTGGGATGAACAGTACATGTGTTCATTGAAAAGAGAAAATAAGCCCATTAGCTCTCAAATAAATAACAAATATCAGAGAACACTCACAAATGGAGCTCTGTCTGTCCAAAATAAAAAATCCGGAACAAAAATTTTAATCCATTATGCTGGGGTTTTCAGATCATCCTGTAGCAAAAGAGCAAGCCCCATCTCTGAACATGCAAATATCATCTAACTATGGCTCCTTATTAGCTCCTGTAAGCTTTGCTTGAGGCAGAAAGAAACAAACCATTTTGCTCTTGGGCACCTATTAAAGTACTGATTTCTTATACTGCAGACTGCAGCACTGATTTGGCTTAAGAAAATTATTTTTATATTTTTCTTAATTCTTGACCAAGTAGTAGAAGCTCTAAATTTGAAGACAGATGTGTGAGAGATCAAAGGTAATGTATCCACGCAAATAATTTCAGTCTAGTCTTTCCAAGGCCAGCATATAGCTATTAAACTGATCTTAACAGTTCTGTGCATGAAAATTAGTGGGAAGACTGCAGTTAAGAAAACCCAAATCAAGTATATGGCTAAGAATAACATATGTAAATTGTATTTACCAATAGTGAGATACTGTTCTGAGCATGCATTTGAGTCCTGTGTTGCAACTTTCTTTTTTTTAATTGGTATCTCTGACTATCCGTGACATGCGACAACGTTTCTGCATGCACTACAAATGAGTTTGAAGAGCCTGACCACTAACATGTCAACCTCCTCCACTGGCAACACCCTCCGAGGTTTATGGTAACCTCCACTCTTCAACAACTTGGGTTTACGCTCTTCCTTTAATAGACTCCTAAAGCTTCTCCTCAACACCCAAGCCCAATCCCCTAACGATTACAGCATAGTTTCATGACAGTTATCCCCTCCGGTACCATTGCTGCAATTCTGCCCTGGGCCCCTCTCACTGCTGTGCTCAGGTCTCTTTTGCACAGGGCAGCTTCCCTTACGAAGTTTGCCCAACAGTGCGCTGTGCAGTGGAGCATGAGAGATTTTAATGGCTCTTTGCCAGGCGCCACTGCAGACCACAGGCATTTTGCCAGCAAAAAGATACAACCCCCTCCAGGGATCATCCGGGGTACAAACGCCCAACCTTCAGGCTCTTCATGTGGCATGGAGGGTATTAATTTTTATTTACTGAGTGGCAAGCACGATGCTAGCATAGAATACACAAAAACTATTACTGCTTCAAAGGTCTCCAAAAAAAAGACAAGGATGTGGGCGAAGCACAGGGGCTCGGCAACGAAGTGGAGGAAGTTTCAAGGAACCACGCAGCCTGGGACAAGCTGTCTCCCACTCCAAGTCCTTGCAAAATCCAGATATTGAACAGTCTCTGCCTTCCTCCCCATTGCCTTTCCTCACCTCCTGGGAGAGTTCATATTTTGATTAAACACATGAGAAGTTGGAGAAATGTCTTTATTATTTAACAAAGCTCTGCAAACACTCCCATGGGGAACTGAATGCCTACACTCAGAAAGTGAACTCAACAGTGCATTTGGGCATGCTCTCAGCGGGGCGCAAAAGCTGAGCCATAACACATTAATGATAGGATACATGATAGATGATCTGACCGCTGTGGACTAGTGAGCATGCAGAGGTAATTGCTTTCACTAGCACAAGGATTCTCCTCCGAGTACTGCCAGAAAAAGCTGCTGGGGAACTGGGGTAAAAGCAGTTTCAGAACAGTACGTGAAAGATGAGCAGTGTTTAATCACCATAGCACCTTACAACATGCCAGCCTTACTACTATTATCTAAACGCATACAGTGGTGTACGCATGTTATTTACAAACACAACCATCTTCTCACCCATCTTCATAACTTAAAAGTTGTGCAACAAACAACATTATCTGCCAACACATCAGTTAAAGCACTAAATAAGCCACCGGATGGCCAAACACCCAAGTCAGAGAGTAGTTTCAGCAGCGTAGAAAAGAAAATTGAAAAGCTCTTTATCCTCCCGCCTATGTAACAGACCAAAACCAGCCAGCTTTTTCATGGCCTGCTTTATCACTATGTTTGGATTAGTGCAATGTGAAACACAGCAACTGCTGTTATGTAACTAAACCCTGAGTATACAGTTGTCATTCTGGGTAAATTTAACTCTGCAGGTTTAGGACAGAGGTCTATCGCCAGGCAGACCATGTGAAATAATAGAAATTTAAAGACGCAGGGCCCTTTTTGGTTTCCTTCTTGCACAAAAATAAGGAGATGGGTCACTCTCACATCAAGGCCGCAGTCTGCTTGTTACAGAAACCTGGTGGTAACAGCCACTGTAATAGAGAGCTCAAGAACAACAAATCCTGAGGAAAGCACGGCTGCTCAGTGACGAAGCTGGCTCCCTTCTCCTCTGCATGCATTCAGATTGCAAGCACCAGCAACAGACAGTTCCAGGGTTTAATGCAGTGAGGAGCCAAAGTGCACGTGCTTGTACCGTGATGAAATCATAACAGGGAGCCTTATAATGAGAATAGAGTGTATTATTAGCACTGTTATGAAACTGTTTTAGCACTTGCAATTAGCTCTTCCCTGTGACTATCAGTTAACATTAATCTGTGAATCTGTTTTCCTTCTTTTATCATTTATCAACAGGCAAGTTACTGAGTTACCTTTAGCTGAAACTGGTGAATAAGCACTGACATCACAACAGTGTCAGGTAACGATAACATAGCTCGAACAACTAACATCTGAAAATAAACATGAAAAGGAATAGCAATAAATACATTAATAGCTCAGAACTGAAGTATTTCTAGAAAAGCCTCCTTGAGCCTGATTATAGTCTTGTTTTCAGGCCTTTACATACACGATTCTAAAAAAATTGAAACACCAAAGTTGCAAAGTTGCCTTTTTTTTTTTTTTTTTTTTGCATTTCAAACAGTTCAAGAGCTTTGTTTAGGTGAAGAGATACTTCTACCACCACAGATTCCTCCCCTGTTCTACTGGCATAGCTGTGCCACCTCCTGACTGGGTCCAGAGCCTGGAGATCACACTGACTTCTGTCTAGAAAATACCTTCAGGTTTCACTGGAAAATGCTTGCCCTTACTTGAGAGTAAAAACTGACTTCCATCATTGCTAGAACAGTTTTCACCTTCTAAACAGAAACTTGTTTACAAACTTAAATGAATGAGGACATTGCAGAGGGAAATAAGATCATATCATTGGCTTCCACTGGATTACCTCCTGATGACAATTTATCCTCCAGTTCACAGGTTAGGGATAGAATGTGTCAAAGCATTTTGTAGATTATTCTATTCTGAAGGAAAAGCATATAAAGCAAATATGCTGAAACCCTGCAAGCTAAAAATCTGATTGTGATATGACGAAAGTGTGTACTGAAGTGACATCCACAGATGTTTTAATACATTTAAAGGACAAGCACATTAGAATGTCTCTTGAAACTCAAAATATTCTGTTCATAAACAAAGTACAACAGATTGCAATAGGATGAGAACTGAAAAAAGAAGGGGGAATGTTAAAGAAAAATAAATAGTTTTATAAAATTAAAAACCAGTATATGCTATGTGACACATTTATAAACAGGCATGTACCATTTGGCTTATGAAAGACATGTTCACTTTCTTCCAACTGCAAATCATGTTGGGGCTGAAAAGCAGGATTTACAAAACTTATCTGGGATTTCTAGACATTCTACAAGCCAGCCAAGAAAGTAGCTCTGACAGGCCAAGTAAGTTGCTGGACAACCCAACATACGAAGGGATCCAACTGAGCATGCCGAGATCACCCATAAAGTGCATGGCTGGCCAAGTCCAACCCCTTCCATGCCAGTACATTCATTGCTGACACATTGCACAACAAATATAATTTTTTTCTTCTTCTTTTTGAGGAAACTCCAGAAAGAAATTTGAGAGCCCCATCAATTGCCCAAAGGCATAACTTCTATAAATAAAACGTAATAAACTTGCATAATAATCAGAGTGATGAGTAGCTAAAGATCTAGGTGCTATAGTGTTCTAGATCTGTAGATCTCTTCCCTAGAGATAAAAGCAGCCAGCCCAAGTGCTTTTCAGCAGTTAGTGGATGGCACAGCTTTGGCCAAACCAATCCTACAGGTTCAAAACTTGTCTGACACAGACCTGGCTATACAATACTGCAGACTACTAAGAAAATTCAAAGGTCAAGACTGACAATGAATGGCACAATGCTTGCCTTATTTTCACCTTCACCATTTCCCCCCCCTTCAAAAATATGTAACTACGAAGTAAAAGTGAATCTTCAGTGATAACAATACAGGAAAGAGCTCAGAATTCTGTTTGACCAATTACTCTCCAATTTCTTCAACCCATAAGTTGTGTTCATATGAAGATACGTGTGAATCTCTTTGGCCAACATCTGCTAGAATTATATACTTTTAGTATCAGAACCGTTCCTTTGCAGCACTTTAAAATAGGTGTGCCAGATAAACGCGCTGGCTTTAAATACTTATCCCCCAGCTGTAATATTAATCAACAATTTTCCCATTAACAAGTGAACTAAAAAATGATCTTTCAACCAGAAAAAAATAAGTGATAGTAGCTAGCTGTTAGCCTTTGTATACAAGCTTGGCATCAGAAGCCCTGCCCACCTACAAGATTATATCAACCCAGACACTCCTCATACATTCAATACCTGTCGGTTACACCCACAAGCCACACCCATCTTTCCAATTACTCCTGGCTTCATCATTCCCTTTTCCCTCTAGGCTTGTAGACAGTTCTGTATCTTGTTTCCTAATAGACATAACAAGGCCTTTGATGTTCTCATCACTTCTCTCTAACTTCCATTATAGTCAGCATTTTCATGGAGACTGAAATTAGAGCTTACTGCTCCTACTTTAAAAAAGACTTTCAAGTAAGTTCATTAAAATGTATCAAGTGACATATATATGTTTTTTAAATGCAAACCCCCTACACAACTCATGGGACTGGGCTTTTTTACTTAAGACCACAATGTTACTTTCAGAATCAAGCTGCAATGCCAAGCAAGTAACAGAAGTCCTGAAAATGCTCATCCTAATCAGGAAGAAATTTTAAATATATACCTCCTTTAGTGATGAACTGGTTAAACTTATTTTATGTGAGCTTGGTATTGTACACTCCTCTATGACTTATACTCTGATGACAGTAGGACAAACAGAGTAATATATAATTATAGGAGGGATGATTGGAAACAGTTCCTCAGGAAGCTGGGAACAAAGCTGGCAAGGAAGAGGTGCCCAAAGTAGAACACTGACTTTCTGATTCCTAGGTTCACACCTAAGTAGTAACAGACATTTCACGGGTAGGACTTGAAAACTCCATGTTTCTGATACATTTCAGGAATGAAAATTAAAACACTCAATCAGTCAAACAATGGAAGTTGCCAGTCAAAGTCTACTAATGTATTGATAAAATGCTTCTTGGGGCATGATTATAGTAACATACTAACAGATGCCCCTGTCTTTGGATTAGATACTTGTGTTTCTCACAAGGGAATTTTTGCTCACTTCGTAAGAATTTAAAATAACAATGGTTTGTTAACATTTCTAATCATCTTAGGCTATGGAAAGTTATGAGTCTTCCATGAGTCCATGTTTGAAGGCATACAAAAAGTATCATAAAAGCTGTGTGGTTTGATAAGAGCAGTTAATCTGCTTTTTCATGAGATAAACACTGTTCTTCCCCTGCCCTGTCCCACTCCTCTTCTTGAAGAAAGAAATTTCTAGTGTAAAGGGAAGGGAAGCTATTGTTGGAGGGGGGGGTGTAGTTTTTTGTTGTGGTTTTTTTTTTATTTTCTCAACTAAAAATGTATTAAAGTCTTAACAAGTTTTCATTAGAGCACTCTGCATTTCAAAGTGCACCAGCACCCACACATCGCAGCCTTCTCCACAGGCATCCCAGGTTTTGTCTTTTTCCTTCAGTGTCTGCTGTTCTTATTCTACAGTTACATCCAGGTTTTGCAGACAAGTGGCTTCTGCTTCACCCATGAGAATATTTTGTCTACTTTCACCAGTTTCAATTACAATTTACCTTGGGTGAAGCCTGGTGCAGAGAAGACGCCATCTAAATGGCTGTGTAACATCAGCAGGACCTCCTCATTACCCCACAAAATTCATGAAATCTAGTAATTCATGAGGAAACCGAAGCTGCAGGGACTGAATAGAGGGAACAGAAAGGCAGGGTCTTGCCTGCTCAGTGCCATCAGCACCAGGAAGAGCTACTTTAGTTCTTCTTGGAGGACAAGAGACCGTGAAGAGCACACTCTAGATTTTAGCTATAAACATCACATAGGGATTTCTAAATTGCCAGGAAGAAAACATAGTAATTTATTTGCAAAACAAGCTGAAATCTCAGAGCAAAGGACAGTTAGTTTGGGGACTGCCTGACAGCTCCATCATAATAGTTCATTATTTTCATGCTTTCATAGCCTAAGGACTTTGGGCACATTAACAACAAATAAACTTCTGAGGATAATTCGAACATAATGAGAATTCTTTACTTAAATGAATACAAGAGTGAAAGCAAAGAACGTTTCCCAACATGCCATACTAGTATGTGACAAAAAGTAAAATCAATGAAGAAAGATAACAAAACCCTAGGAGTTGTTTTATTTTTAGGCACCTCCCAACCTTTTCTTCTACTTGCCAGTGTGCCTTTCTGGCTGGCTGAACTAGTTACTCAAAGCACCTGACAGTTTCAGCTGACTCAAGGAACACATTTAAGCTTTATCTGTGCTGCAGAGTTATTTGCATCAACTCAGAGTCTGTTCTTTTGACAGTTGTCTCATTTAATTGAGTAAAAAAAGCTGTCAGTCTAAAGAAACTGAGCCCAAGGTAAACTCACTTTGAACTAACCATCTGCCAGAGCATCTCTCAGGACAGCCAATACTTAAGGATACGTTGAATCCAGTTCTCTGGATCCCTAATTAGATCGTTCCTGAATTAAACTGTCAATGGCCCTAAAAATTCAATGTGCACCTTGCAACTACAGAGATAAATCTTTTTTCCCTAAAGATAGGCATGAGGGAAAGCCCACAAAATGTCTTTGGTAACAATGCAGTAGAACAAAAGCATTTTCACAACGGATTAAATCCGTAACAGCAAGCCCCCCAAATACCAATTTCTGTGGATATGCTGATCCAGAATACAGGGTTCCATGTTATATCACAGTATAAAAATAAAAAGCAGCTATATCCCAGAAGAAGAGAAAGCAGATAATATTGCCCTGGGGAAGATTTTTCTTTCAGTTCCCAACAGTACTGTGGGTCAGGCCTGGTCAGGTAATTTACTAATTGGAGTGCACGTACAAGACTCATGGTTGTTGCAGGTCCATAGCCTTTCTAGCTGCAGTGGTAGAAGAATTAACTACTTTACATTAGTAAGCCAGTGGATGAAGAGTCAAGTTTACCACTAATGTAAATAATGTTACTGAGCCTCCATCACAAATGCAGCCTGATGCATACATAGCAAGGAGCCTGGCACTATTAAAATAAGATTTCACAGGGGTCTGATGCTCATTATCAATTACAAACTCCACTGGCATTTTCTGCAGAGAAATCATTTTTAAATTCACTCCTCTATATGGATTCTCTAGTGTCTAATAATAAGTACTTTCCTTTAATTGCATGCAATTAAGCCTCTTCTGCATGCCTGTTCTCACAAAACTTGCGGATATGTCATTATCTTTGAAACATCTGTCCTTCTGTCAAACGTGACCAAAACTGATGGATTAAAAAACAGTGGTGGGAGGTGAAACATATCTAAAATTGAAATTCCCATGGAAGAACGAGAATGAAAGGGAATATGAAGATGACAACCCTGAGAGCAAGAGGGTAAGAAAGGAAGAGGAATGAAAACATCCTATGATTAGTTTATTGGCAAGAAACAAACGGAATTTGAAATTCTGTGTTCGCACTGTTAACTAATCTGCCACTTCAAACCTTCCACCCTTTTTAAACCTCACTGTTCTCATCTACAAGCAGGTAAAGCAGCACAGCACTGGAATACAATTATTATAGACTTTCAAAAGCTACTTGGATCTAGTTAAGCTGCTCTAAAAAGTGTAGACAGACCATTTCAGGGACTGTTACTGAGTGCTGGAGAGTTAAAGATTAATTTAGCACTCTTAGCAGACACAAATTAGCCCTATTTATCTTCATTTGAGGTTACAGTTGTTAATGTTCAGTCTTGCACAGAAAACAAAGCCTCAAAATCAGGAAAATGTGACTGAAAAGGCAAAGTCATAAGGCAGATACTTCTGTGCAACTCCATATATAGTAGAAGGTGGGAAGGCAGGAAAAAAACAAAAACTTAACTCAGTGTACAATGTTCCTCTTCAGGCTTTTTCACTGCCTTACTTTCATCCTCAGCATCCTGACTTATCTAAGAAAACTATTTGTCAGCTAGCTGAATTCTCAAGTCACTGAAAATTAATTCCATGCTTGTAGTTTCTTCGGTATATTCTCAACCCTTTGAAATACACAAGGAATTAATCCATTCAAAGAGGTCTGTTGTTCAAAGCTACCCCTTCTCTCATTTTTTTGAGGAAGGATTCAATCAAATATAAGAGCCTGGGTTTTACAACATGCATTTTGTACCTGGCCGTGACCTGTTAATCTTCAAAGTCTATTGATCCATGAATGTTTCTGGAGTAAAATCATTGATTTTTTGGAAAGTCAGAAAGAAGAAGCTAAAATGAGGATGTCTGGAGGGGAGGGGGGGGGGGTGTCTGTATAAATAAAAAGTGAAATTTCAAATTACTGTGATTAAAGATTTTCAGCTATTAAAATGCAGTATGTATTGTGACAATTTGATGAGGATTCCTGGTTTGGGGTTTGGAGTTTTTCGTTTGTGTTTGGCTTTTTTTTGTTGTTTTTTTTGTTGTTGGTGGTGGTGGGTTTTTTTAACAATATAGTGGTATAAAGGGCCAAATTCTATCCTCAGTTATGCAGTGTGTAGATTCTGACAGCAGCTTCATAAGTGCACATGAAAACATATTTAGGCCCCAGAGTCAACCATAAAAATTTAAATGATATTCCATATATAGAGCTGAAAGTGTATCTCCACTTCATTCAATCTGAAATATTTCCCAATTGGTGGCAGGCATAAATTACTTGAAGATGAAGAATATTACATAGTGCTTGAATAAAAAGAATTTGAAAAGGTCTCAGTTTATAACAATAATTACATTAGATCTGAAACAGATTAACAGCAGTGGGCCACCTATTCTCAACATACATTTTTGACTATTTTTTTTTTTTTCTGCCCATAATGAATTATGAGTATGGCCTTCTCCAATTGCTGCATTAAGCCTGTAAAGAATGCAACAGTCATAAGAAAGGAATGACTCTTCCTGCATTAAGAAGTACACAGGGCTGCATCTCAGTAAAATCATGTTCAGCTTCGCTGGGTTGACAGCCATGCTCAGCAATTTGAAAATTATGCCATTTGAATACACAAAGATCCAATACTCAACGTCACAACAATTAATTTTTTAAATCTTGGCTAGAAGGAGAAGGTAGAGAGAGATCATTCAGTCTCAATTTATCTTTGCCCTAAAAGTTGTAAGTGGGGAAGTACACCCTAAACAAACTTACCCACCTCTAATTCTTACCTGTAAACCATGCTGGTGAGATGGTTTCCTTTCTCACTCCTAGCTTTAAGCGCCCATGGTTTTGATATGTGAGTTTGCTGTACTCTAACACACTGGGCTTGCTGTACAGAATTTTTATGCTTTAAAGGAGAGAAACAGGTACACTCAGGGTGATTCCCTGACTCAATTTGGACATCAATCTTTGGAAGATTCACCCTCCTATATTATCCCCTAAAAATGCCCACTTCCTTATGTTAGACAATAAGGGGCATTTTGAAGAACTTAGATATAGATATCTACTATGCAAATATCTACGTATTCTTAGATGAATCCTACATGAGATGGCTACTCCATGTTCTTTAATTTGGTTATAGTAAGAGGTATCAATATTGCACACCTGAAGACAAGTAGTATTAGAACACCCCATGGTAGCTATCACTGTGGAAAGTGAAACACAATAACGCTTATCATCAACCTTGGAGACCTGCCTCTTCCCTTCTAATGCTTTTCAGACAACTAAGAAAGGGAAACCAGATGAAAACAGATAATGCAGAACTTACTCCTCTGTTTGCAAGGAAAATGGCTGGAGCTTCATGGTCACTACAGAATAACTGAGGATCCGAACTGCTGTAAACTTAGACTTTGTGAGCAAACTAGGTAAACATCTTCCACCACAGCGCTTTATGTTGTTGGACTTAAGACACAAAATAATGCAGTTGAGAGTCAGCATGCATATTATTCCACCATGGCTTAAAGTGACTATTATCAACATGAAATACTTGAAGCAATCTCAGAACCTGTAGAGTACATTACTTGCTCATCTGGTTTTCAGGCATCAGAAGCATCTCAGAACAGGTTTCTTGCACCTTCTGCTGTTTCCCAGTCCATATTATGACTTTCTTAATTTGCCCATTAATCAGCTATCACACAAACAATATTTTCATACTCCTTTCTTCAGCAGCTTCCACTTGGTCTTCAGGATTTATGCTTCCAGAGAGAAGATCTACTTGGGATACCACTGGGATTTTTCCACATTTCTGCCAGAACTCTTTAGTGTCACTGGCATACACATAACCTCCACATAAGGATCAAGGGGAAATCTGATGCAGGCATCAGAATATACCGTCTTTTACTTATCAAATCTAAACTGAAGAGCACTAATCACTCTTGGAGCGAGTAACTTTTTATACTTTAGGTTAGAAACTGGCAGCCTTATCTGCCACAGAAAGTACAAGTTCTTCAGGACTCCATACATTAACCTATCTGAGGAATAAACAGACCCTACATTCAATTTTTAAGTTATAGCTATTACCATGTCATTTAAAGCAAGTGAATAAGTAATAGCCAAAGTATTCCCCCTCCAAAAATTCCTTCTGTGTACATTACAATGACACAGTTTTGATTGGGTAGTATATCAATGACAATAGCAGCAACACAGTTCTTTCAGTAACTAATTTTAGGAATATTGTTCTTTTTGCCTTTAGGAGCCCATGAATTTGATTCTGCTTGTTTGGTAAGACTGTTATTTGTATTGCATGACTACTTCATACCACACAATACTGATCACATATCCAGCACCACCAACTCGAAAGCAAACAAAAAATCTGGCACTGCTTTTACTTTTTACAAACCCTAAGTAAATTGATTTAAAAGTAAAGGGGTATGTAGGAGACATTCTGAGAGCCATTTAAACCTCTGCATATGTTTATTGCCACTTCCAGTGAGCCAAGGGCATACATGTAGACTACACCTGCGGGGCTCCATGGTCTGCTCTTAGCTAACCTAAGCAATTAAGTTTCAGAGTATTTCACGAAAAACATTCCTTTCCCTCAGGCTGAGTCTTACAAAGAGAAGAAAAACAAAACAAAAACACTGGTAATCAGCCTCATGGCAAAAAAAAATAAACTCTGGTCATGGTATCTCTTTAAAGGATGGCTGGACTAGCAGCTCCCTTTACCAAAGTACTAGCTGTAACAGGGGCTCTTTTCCCAGCCAATACTAGATACTGCCTCTTTAGTATTCAGAATTGTTAGTGACTACTGCCAGCCCATAATCTTAGCTTGTTTTCAGCAATCAACTAAAGTTACTTGTCAAATCTGTACGCAAAAATGTCTTCAAAGAGACTGGAGTTTAATTTTGTCTAGCCAGAAGGAAGGTTGTTAGGACAGCAATGAGTAAAGCTAAATTTCATTAAGCTATCACGAAGTTTACTCACCATGAAAAACACTTGGCTATAAATGAGGAATAAGATACATAAGGAATAAATAAGTGAGAAATACCTACGGGGGAGAGCCTGAGAAGGCTGGAGCACAGAGGAGAGAGAGTAAAATAGTTAAACAAAGTTACTCCAACATAAGGCACAAATGAAACAGCTTATTAATTCTCAGTGGAGGGAGACCTCAATTTCATTACACTTTCAACAGGGAAAGCATACAAGTCAGTAAAATAATAATCTATTGGAACATTATTTTTAGTAGTTTGATTGTCAGTACTTATCTTACCAAGACAAAAATCAACACTTCCTCAAACTCTCTCCCAGCTGTTTATATTTCAGAAGCAGTACTTCAGTGCATCAATTTAGCAATTTATGAGCATACCTGCATCTGCTCTCGTCGTTCACCACATCAATTTTCTGAAACAAAATTATCTCCTTGTTTCCATTAATTGGTCATTACAACATGTTGATCCCAGCAGTTCATCATTTGTTTTAATTTTGTCAATTAAAAAAAAAGAAAAAAAAAATCAGCCTGGGAGATGATCTCTGCTAATGGGACACCACATCCCCCGCATTTGCTGTTATCTAAAACCTTCCTTCGCTATTTTAGAATTGCTTGATAAAGCTTCTTGCTAAATGCTTTGAATGAAACCTTCATATTCAGGATGTTTTACTGGCTGGTTAATTACACCATAATTCTAGCTTGGCACCTCTATGTTCCTAACTGGCACTCAATCTCAAATTTTGAAAATCTTACTGATCCCATTTATAAAAAAAGCTTATATTCAAAGGGGTCAGAGTTTCAAAATCACACAAACCCGTAAGGGGAGATTTTCACAACTGTTCACTGAAAGCAAATACAGCAGATGTGTCACTATCAATTAAGCAGATGCTCATTTTTTTCTGAAGATGCACCTTTCCTCTAGGAATATAAATATTTCACTTAAATTTTAACATCCAGCAGCTCCCACCATCTTCATATTGGAAGGAGAGCTCTTTAGAAACCTGCTTAGCTCAGAAATGAAAGCTTAAACAAGCTGCTAGTTCGAATAAATATAAAAGTATTTTTAGAAATAGTTCTTGTGTTAGAAAAGTGACTCCCATGCCCACTTGGGTGTGATAAATGCTAAGAGTAAAACCTCTTCTGCTTCCTTCCACTATACAGAAAAGAATGAAAGAAATCAATGTTGTTTCACTGCAGATTTAACACATAATATCTTGGTAACACTTGCATTAGCAAGATTCAAACAGAAAGAAAAGCAGAAGCTTCCCTAGTCTCTTGGGAAGCAGTACAATCTACTTCAAAAGGACATGTATATATTGAGGAGATAAGGAAACAGAATTTCAAGAGATATGTCTACTCCTGAAATGGGAATTTTAATTCAGGACATTAGTGGTCTCAGGAAAGATGCAAAAATTAGAGAGTCAACAGAAACATAAACCCATTTTTTTAATAGCTGAATATAAAAAGGGTCTTCAATATAACTGACAAAATCATGATGAATCAAGTAGCCGAAAATCAATTGACATAACAGTGATGGGAATTAATAGAGAGTCACTGCATTATTCACAGGATTTGACTGACGCCTCCTTGCGAGGTCTTCATACTAAGATTCAATTTTTTTGTTGTTATTCGGGCTGATTTCAGGAAGAAAAGCTCTAATTCAAACCTACTGCTGAATTTGATCTGTGTTTGAGACGTAGTACACCATGTACAGTGCAGTATTCAATTATGTTAATTGTCGCTTTGGGTTTTGATACGAGAAAAGTCCATAGCTTACCAATGAATGGTTGGGATTCCATCTCATCTCCAGCTTCTGAAGGGTACACAAACCTCCTCTCCTCTCAAGGCAGACAGCTGGCATTATCAGTAGTCTGAATTTATCTAAGCTAAGTTCAGAACCAGGAAGGAGGCCTGTATGGTTTCGGTTTAATATTTTTACCAATTCTCTTATACTCTGAGGGAAGACTTTTAGCTTGGTTCTCCCAGAAGAACCTCAGCATTCGGTCTCTGACAGAGAATCCATCTGTGTCAATTGCTGCAAGCAGATCTGCCCCTCTTCTTTTGTTAGAGGATACTTTCTGCCTTCTTACCAAACATGTACGGATGTCATTGCATCCAGAAGACACCATTCCAAATGCACTGATAACAACATATTGGCCAGATTTTCCCAATAAAAAAGAAGATCCATAAGAGGCCAATCCTTTCTTCTTTGGTTCTCTACCCTGTGCTAGCATGTTTCTAAATATTACTAGTTACTTCTTTTGTCAGAATACTTTAACTGGTTGTAGTCAAACTCCTTTCTACTCTGAAGTCTGTCAAACATAGGTTTCTCCAGTGCTTCCTGAACATATGAACCGAAAAGCAGGTATCAGGCTTGTTTCCCTGGCTAAAACCAATGGCAATGACCTATCGCCCCTTTGAGGGAAAGTTCACTTTTATACAACTTTGGACTTCAACTACCAACCAGCCTTCCTTAGCAATTTTAACAATTACCTGCCTCAGCAAGATACTGTTAATAAAAAGCTGAAAGGATGACTAACAATATTTTGGATATCTCCACTTCCTGAAAATGCCTTTGGATAAAACTTGCCCTTAATCCTTCTCTGTAATACAACCGCGTATTAGCAACCTAAAGTTACATAACACACTGTATTTCAATTCTTTTCACATCCCGGATCTGAAACTCCGGTTCACATTAAACAGTCTTTGATGGTTGGTATCATCAACTTACATTGAGCGAACACTTGCATTTTAAGCTCAGAAGCTGCAGTAGCATCTGATGTGGCCATCAAACCAGAGCCCTCCCAATGCCCTTTCGTCCCCTAGCACTGCCAAGCCATGACATACTCAGTCTTGCTAATACCTGCTCCTGGCTATGATGTCAGGGAGTGTCACACAGTGACTGCGGTCACCTCACACATGCTACGGCTACGCTTGGTGAGGGGGGTGTGGAAGTGTTTTTCCCTGTGTACAAAAGAGAAGGTAGTTCTAGAAAAAGGGAGTTTTAAAGCCAAATCATCCCTTTCAATTTTTAAGTACAGATTTGATCAGGTAGACTAAACCACATGAAACGCTGCTACCAAGGAATTAAGAGTTTGTGTTTGTTGCTTTTATGATCTCCTGCAAGACTTTCCCCCCCTTGATAACTCAATGGTCACAGTAAGAACTCTCACCTGAGATGACAAACTGAATTAACTTCTTGCAGTGTAAAAAAAAATATGCAGTATGAATGTTTCAGAACCCTGTCTCACTCTTGACCACAGTAACTCTATGAACACATGTACCCAGATGAAAAAATGTGATATTCAAGAAAGCACATCACACCTCTACTACATCCTTCCACTTTCACCATGTGAAGCTTTAAACAAATTTGAAGGAACGAACACCTTCCCATTTGGAATACTCATAAGCAAATTTAGCCAGTGATAGAAAAAAAACTTATAACCACATCTGTGCCACTGAAAGGAATTTATTTTCCTTCCAAATTGTGCTTAAGGAAAACATGAGGAGGCTACTTATTATGCCAGTGCCTTGAATAATGTGTTTTTACATTGTACTAAAAACTTCTCCACAGTGCTAGAAGTCTACCTGGTTCTACAAAACTGAATGATTGTCATATTACTATTAACTGCACATTCGAAGACAAATTAGAAATAAAAGTGTAACCTCTAAAAGGAGGCAAGTAGACTGCTTAGTCCTTAATAAAGGCTGGTGGAAGTCATGCAGAACAGCTTCATGATATGACTTAAATTTAAATTACCTTATTTAAAGATATTAAAAATTTCAAATGCCTTAACTTTAAGATAGCTTAATTATTCCCTGTATGTTCTTGGTTTATGTCTATAGCTTTTTTTCCTCAGTATTGTCCAGAAGTTACAGGCCTCTCCACTTAAAACAAAACAAATTGGAAAAATATGAAACAGAAATGCAAATCAAAAGCAATGTGTTTACAGAGAAAACATTACCTTGGAAAACAGTAATGTAGAAATATTTACTTTTCTGGAGAAATTTCACATAGAAATGTCAGCATTACACAAACTTCAACTGCTTACATTTACACTTAAATGTGGTTGCAGTAATCAGACACTACAGGAGATAGACTAAAAACAAATTTCTCTGTGCTGATCTGGTCAAGATATGCTGAAAAAATGCTCAAAACAGGTAAGAATTTATACCAAAAGAGGGAATACTGCTTCCCCACCACCACCACCTATTTCTTATAAAGTTTTAATACATAACATAGTGCAAAATCTTTTCGTAGAACACCACAGAACCGTAGCGTACAGTTTGCAGGGGGATCTGAAGTCTTTGATATAAATTAAACCATATAACTCCATTGACCTGTAGTGGTAAGGGCTAACCAGAGAGAGAGCCCTACAATCTCCTGAAGATTGTTAAGCACTGCCTGTACAGCAGAGCCTCTGCTAACACAGCTATGACAAAAAAACATTGGTCTCCTCCCCAGCCCCCACTATCTCCAGCATGACAAGCTATAGCTTGACAGAGGACAATTTTTAAGATGAAAAAAATAATTATGCTGACATTGCTACAGTCTTCCCTCGAACACAGGATAAACTGATAAATGCTCCCTTCTGCTGGCATAGCTGCATCCACACCGGTTGTTTAGACTGCCGTATCAGGGATGGAGTCATTTCCTGTGCCAACAAAACACACAGATATCCCAGGGACCCGTTGTTGCATAGAGCTCGTCTTACGAAGGGACACCTAGAGCAGATGCTGGACAATAAAGAAGGAAAAACGTTTAGGCACAGCTGCTTCCTCCTCCTCCGGCACTGACAGAGGGGAAAAATGCCAGACTTCTGCTAACCCCTACCTTCTGCAGGGAGGTAAACGCCTAAAAAGTCATACCTTGAACGGACAGGGAAATAATGGGTCAGCTCTCTTGTATCTCCTGGCTTTTTCTGTCCTCGTGATTTGAAACTCAATGCATCTCAGCTTAAACCTCGACACAGAGTAGTCCATACGCATTTCCATGCCTTCTCAACTTGATCATGATCTGAAGAGGCCCCAAGGGACAACATTACTGATGTAGCAATACACAATCTTGTTTCTTATTTCCATGTAGGCAAATAAGATAAATGAATGAGAAAGCTACAGAGATAGGAACTGAGTCCAGAAAAAGTACAATACTCACTCTGACATCATACCATTACTCTGTCCCGTCCCAAATACATATTACAATACCATGTGATGTCTTACTTAAAGCTATTGCTCAAACATACTAAGATACTCTCTTTATCTTAAGCACATGTTGTGTCTGCAATAAATTCATTATCGTTTTAGACTTTTTATGTGACAAATAACACACTGGTAGAAGAGTAGTTGTCATATAAAGTATCTTGGAACATTACGACAATAAGATTAGAGTAAGTCAATAGAAATAAAATACTGCTGTAACTAAAATATATTCTACCTGTAAGGGAGGAGGGACTGATGCACAAGACCGGAATGCAAGAGACAGAGTAACATGAATCCTGAATTTCATGTATACCTCTGCAAAGCTATCGCTTGACTACTTTTTAAAGCAATTTCTCTTGCAAACAAAAAATAGCTTGTAGTAGCCTTTAATATGATGTTTAGTGCTTTACAGAAGAGCCCAAAATCTGTCCCAGGACTGTCTACCGGGAAGTAAATGTTGCCCTTTAGTCATTGACAAGGTTTTGAAGAAGGAACTGCACAGCTGCCTAGGAAGTTAATTTCAAAAGGCATCAACAACAAAAGGTATCTTAGTAGAAACTACCAATCCCAAAAGCTCTTCCCCTTGATTTAAGGCACCAGGGAAAACAATATAAACCTTTTCAAGGGATGCGTGGAACTCATCTCACCATTTAGGTTATAAAATGTATTTGCTTCAAAAAGCCTTCTCACAGCACCCCACTGTTAGATCACAACTTTTTTTTTTTTTTTTTTTTTTTTAATTTTTTTGCACTGTTCCTGGACCATAAAAACAGGCTTTCATTTTAATCTGCTTAACACACTGTGGGAAAGGGCTTCTAATTTCACAGCACTGAGATAAGACAAATAATTCATATAACACATTAGCACAACATCTATGGCAAAAGCATTTAGTCAGAGCTCATTGGAAACAATAGGGTGCTGAAGCAAATCTGTGAGAAACAACTGTTTGAGACCCCACCATGCACTAAAATACATTTTATTACATTCCATAGTAAACACAAGATCACAGAATATTAATATATGAATTGTCCAGAGGCAGTAAGGCAGTAAATTCCCCTCCCCCCAGTAGACACTGTACCTTCCCCCACTACTCCAGTCCTTTTCCAAATGGTTTTGTTTTTTTCAGGCTGTTCTCCAAATCAGTCATCTTTCCTTTCTGCCCTTTCATTACACTTCTTCCTTAAGTGCCACATCTTTCTTTTACTGTTCATTACCCAAAACTACCCTGCTCCCCCTTTGGCTTCATTTACTTCCTTTCTGGGTTTGTTTTTACATTTTCTATTGCTGCCTTTCCAGAGCCAAGTTTGCTTCCAGTGTGCGTTCTGCTGTGTGCAGAGAAAAGCAATGCAACAAAATATTTTCAGTATATTGGCACAAGTCCCCACCTCGCCACTTGTGATCATTTGCTCTCAAATCCCTAAAGACATTCTGCTTTGAACCTCTGCTGTGGAAAAGAAAAGAAAGGATACGTGGAAGAAATTCAGAGGAGACCTGCCAATTGCAGAGATCTGTGACAAGCCTTTTCTACAGTCTCTAAACTGGGCTGAAAACAACAGGAAGGTGGACTTGGGAACACCAGTCAGCCATTTCAGCACATGGCTAGAACAGAGAAGCTCAACACTGGGACTAAATACATCTTGCTAAATGGAACCCTGTGGCTATCTGTAAACCTAGCTGCTCCGTTGATCCTGGCTTCATCCAGAATCTTTTGTCCTCATCTCCTCTAAGATGAATGTTGTATGTGGGAGCATTCTTTGGAGAACTGAAACCAAAGGTTTTAGTGACAGAAGTCCTTGAGCCCGTTTCTAAGAGATGTAAGCACTGCTGTGGAAAGTTAATGACTAGCTAGAATTTTGGAAGGATTTTGCTTCCCTTTAAAAAAAAAAAAAAAAAAAAATCTTCCCTTGTTCTTTTGCATAGCCTTGGATATTACACTACTAGTCACACTAGAGCATCTCCATACTACTCACACTAGAGCATCTCTGGGACACTGCTGACCTAGCATGGTAATGTCAGTGGGGGCTTATGGCCAAAAAAATTAACAACTACAACTTCTCATGAACTAGAGCCAGGAATCTCTAAAAAGACGTGAAGTGATATAGTGTAATTTACCTGCAAAACAAAAAAGAGAAGATAATTCAGTTGTGGTCAAACCCTGTTAGAAGCAGCCAAGACAGCATAAACAGATTTTGACAACTAGCCAAAATCTATAGAGATAAATACCAATAAGCCAGGTCACCTCAACAGTCAGCTTTCTAGATTTTCTGCAGGTAAGTCCCTACAATTTGTTCCCATTTCTGTCCCTTCTTCTCTCCATCAGGAAACAGAAGAGACTTTTTGATTGTTATAAGAATAGAGCTAAGATTTCAGCAATTACAAAATAAAATTTTTAGCAATCTTAGCAAACACATTCCATGTACAGCAACAGACAAGTATAACTCAGGTTCTGCACACAAGGAAGTTCTTGCTCATTTCTTAACAGCTGTTCTTATGTAAGGATATAAATTCTTCTCCAGCAACAGAGCCACATTATGATCCTGCAAGCAAAATTATAGCAGGGTAACAATGTATCTGCCAAAATAATTACAACTACTTACCCAGCCCTACCTACCTGGAAAACAACAGTTAATTCATCTTTTTTTTTTCCAAAGTAATTTTCATCAGTATTAGTATTTCATATTTTTCTTAGACAATTTCACAGTACAGTTCCTGATTACTAGCAGTCTTCCTTTCATCTTTACTACAGATACTCCCTTAGCTCTGTACAGTGAAGTAGTATCACTGACATCAACAGAATCATTCACGATGCTTAGTATTAAACACACATATAAACTGTCACAGGATCAAGTCTTCTGCCAGTAGAGCAGAACGCTTCTAATAGCCAAGGGTAGCTTTCATGCTGCTAACATATGACTGACCTTAATCGGATCTCTTGCAGATTCATGTTCATGAAAATCAGATTACTTCAGTTTTTAAAAATACACCTGATTTTAGCAGAAAATAATATACCATTACAAATGCCAAGAGTGTTGACTGGTAATGAAATCTGTAGAAGTGACCTATCAGTTCGGTTTTTTTAAAGACTCTCAAAGTGTAAAGACTGGCTGGCCATTGACAGATGGGCAAAAATGCTTAGCGACTTAAAAGTACAACACCACTACATAGTTCTTTATCCATTATTGCTCCAAGCATCAAGCCTGGAAAGAGTTGCTTTTGCCAACAGACTTACTTTTATGTGTATTATCTCAGAAACACTGTGACTCAATGTCAGATGTTAATAGGTCAGAGTATATTTCATTAGAATTTTTAAAAGTCCTCTCGGTAACAACCCAGGCAGTAAAGGACTCTTCCTAACTTCTATAATGACAACACAAACGACTAACAAAACTTCTCTTGAAGATTACACAAATGTAGTATGATGCAGAGAGAAAAAAGGTTTTTGATATGCCCTAGTTTCCTTTGAGATTGGTTTCATTTTATTTTATTTTTTAATATACACAGGATTTAGAAGATGCTTTATGCTGACAGTTTTTGACTTCAAGTAAAGTATTAACAAAAGCTGTATTTTAGCCTGTCTTATCAAATTTCAAGACTTCTTTCAAAGGAATAGTTTAAACCTTACCTTTCTGCCCTTAGTTAACAGATGTAATGCAGCACAGCCCTCTAACTGATTTACATTTCGTACAGACTTTGGCAAAGTCATCTATCAGTTCATACAAAGGCATTTTTTCCCACCTCTACCTTTGAAGAGAAACTAGGAGGGGAAATCCTACTTTAAAGTATTCTCACACTTCCATGACAGGAAGAAAATAAAACCTATAATCTGTATTTCACAAGCCTTGGCCTTGGTTTTATCCTTGACTGTATCCAACAGACCTTGCTTCAGTGCCAAAACAGTCAAGTCAAGCTCTTCTAATACATAATTTAAGTCTTCCCCATGGTGTCTACAGTTTTGCATATATATGTATTTCAGAAGTTTATGGCATACACTTCTACATAACTATGGAGAAAGATTTCTCTATCATATGTGAGGAGTTGGTAATGCTATTAGATGCATGCTTGATAGCACTTAATGCCAAATGGTTTACCTCTGAGGTTTTTTGTTTGTTTGTTGGTTGGGGTTTTTAATTCTATATTCATTCAGCCATATTTTCAAAGCCAGCTGCACCCTTCTTGGCCATATATTCACCATTCTTCACACAAACCACCTCTTCAGATGAACATGCCCCTTCTAAGAATTTTTATGTGAGTAATAAAGAAAAGGCGTGGGGGGTGCTCTGTTCAACCTCCTTCTAGGTGTTCAGGAGTTTCCATTTCCATCACTTATGTACATTAAACACTTCCAACCCATTTGAACACTTGCAGAACTAAAGCACACAGACATATTGTCAATTAATGCTGTAAATATCCCACAGTCTGTACAAAATGAAACATTTAAAAAGAACAGCAGCACCACAGTTTTTCACTCCGTGGTCACTACACCTGTGTCATTAATCTCATGTACCCATGTGAGGTAAATACATAGTACAACTACAAACTAAAAATCAATAAAACCTTTAAAAAGGCTTAATTTGCTTCTGCAAGGGAGGTTATCATAATCCAACTCCGCTTTCTCACATTCTGCCAGCAATTTCTCTCAGCTCAGTTTCAACTGCTAACTTTGTTCTCCATCTTGCTATCTATCATGCTGTTATAATGCCAGCCCAAATGCTGTTTGTAACAGCACAGCAATTTCTCAGAAGTTGCCAGCTTCATAGTGTGTTCCTTTAGAAGTGCATGGAAATTATTAGATTAAATTACAAATAAAAGACTCTGCAGTTGGTCATGATTACTGGAACATTTATGTACATTCAGTTGATCATGAATTTTAACTGTTGCTCCTTTACATCCTTTACAGACCTTCTGTTTATATTCTGTTTTGCTAGATTATATGGGAAGTGAAGGCAACTGGAAAAGAGCTATAGGTTTTCCCCACACTCCCCAATATCCTCAAAAGAAAAGACTGTGATGCCCACCTTCCCCATCCCCTACTAGCTTAGGGTAAACAGATCCCCCACAACCATTTTTATAACCTCTGTTAATATAAGCACATTTCACATACAGCAGTGCAACTCGCTATTAAAAGAGCACAACCGTACAGGAATCTGCTTTGCAAAGGAAGACCTGCAACATCCCAGTTGTCCCCCCTGGTTTGTGAGATTTCACATACCAGCATGGGACCAAACAATTAATACATCTAGAAATACCTGAAGAAAACATTGATCACACCGCAACTGGTGATCACAATAGGGTAAGCAGCAGGATCTTTGATTATCTCACTGCTGGGGGTATCATTTTCAGGAAGGTATTTCAAACCAATTTCTTGACCATACACTGCCACTGAAAATATCTAGTAATTTTCTACAGGAGTAGAGCTGTTTGACCCAATTCCAATGCAGATAATTATATTATCTGTACCTAAAATCCCTCTGAGTGTTTCAATCAGGTATGGTATTCTTCACTTTCTGTTCTGATCTGCTTAGCATGGCTGAGCACCATTAAACAGCTGTCAGATTCCACACAAGAAGTGGCTGGATTTCAGTAATAAGCAAAATGGTTCCCAATAGTGTTTAAAACACCTGGGGATCCTTCCAAATGAACAGCGCAATGAGGCTAAACTGTAAGATTAAACTGCTGTAAAATAAGCCCCACAATTTCTTCAAAAAAGTACACACCCTAATACATTTAATCTCTGGAGAGCTCAGTTGTTGCCGAGAATGAAACATACCTAGATGAGACTTCAGATAAGAGTATGAAGAATAATTCACAACCTTTACATTCAAGAAATTAGACAATTAACTCCTCCTGACATACAGCCCAAGCTATTCTCATGTTTCTATCAGCGCAGACCATCTACAACAGATACGCTGAAGTGCTAAACCATGAGTCAGAGAACAGAGCTCAGTATGTTAGTCCAGTTATCACAAAATACAATACCAGTCTCGTCTTCATTTTCAGTCCGAGGAGATTTTATAACCAACATTTAAAGAAGCAAGCGAACTAATCCTGAACGCAGTTAGTAGTGAGAAGAGGCTTTCTAATCATCAGAACAGCAGAGCTGTAGAAAAGCCTGCTATCAGAACACGGGGGCCAAAAAAAGCTAGCAACCCTCAAAACGAAGTTCGATCCGTTTATGACACGAATTGTGTAACATGGACCTAGTGATGGTAGAGGATTTAGACTCTGCTCTGCAGGGCCCTTGTCTACATATCTGTAAGAACTTGTGCAGGTAAGGAGGTATGAATTGTCTGCCAGCTGTGGGTATATATAATCTTAAAACTAACAGCTCTGTAAAATACACTTCCAGAAGTGATTATCAGGGCTACAAAGACTGCCTCAGCAATAGGTAAAACACAAGATACTTTGGGGAAAGGAAAAGAGAGAGAGAGAGAGAGAGAGAGAGAGAGATGAGAGATGAGAGAGAGAGAGAGAGAGAGGAAGAGCAAACAAGACAGCAGAAATCTGCATGTGAAATGTGGAAGCTTCCACACAACCAAAAGTTTCTCCAACGCCTTACCTGTAGGAACTTCCTCTTCTACCAAAGCCACAGAAATTCAGAAAACTACAGAATCTCCCTAGCAAGCTCAGGTCCAGATGAAAGTGTACTGTGACAGAGAAGAAAATTCAGCTCCACTTGAGAAGCAGCCACTGCTTTCCCCCTCAACAGCCTGCCCCAAAGAACTAAGATGACAGGAAGTCTTTGATGGTATAGGTGTCTATAGCTAAAACGTCTGGGATGGACAAACAGCTGAGGAGGTGACAATTGCCTCGCAGTACAGAAATGCAAGGCCCTAAGTCAAGTGTATTGTTCCATTTTGACAGCTCCCTGTGAACTACCTAGGCCCAGCATTCCCTTTTCCCTTCCCCTGCCTTCCACAACTGTGCAACACCAGCTACTGCTGCCTCCCACCATAGCCCCAACACGGGCTACTGCTGCCTCCCACCATTTGCTTTGTATTTAGAAGCAAGGAAGCACAGAGTCTGTAAACAATCCTTAAGCTACACAGCACCCAGACTTGCCAGTGCATTTAGATATTAATTTTTAAAAAATTTTTTGTGGTGGTGGTTTGGGGTTTGTTTGGGGTTTTTGTTTGGTTGTGGGGTTTTTTTGTACACCTGTTCCTGTAACTGTGTGCCACTGAAAATGCATTCTTAAAAACATTTCAGCAGAGAATGGATCACCAGTTCATGAATTAATATCAAGAGTGACACAGGTACCACAGTAATTTAAACCTAGGTTGGGCTTTTTTTTCCCCCCTCTCTTTTTCACTGGGATAGCTCTCATTAAATCCACTGAGATCAATTGAGTCATTACAGATTTTCCCCAGCTACATTTTTGTAGCTTATAAAACAAATACTAGAAGGAAAAAGAAAAAAAAAAAACAAATTAGAAAAAAACCCCAACCAAACCCCAGACAACCTCCCAAAGCTGAAATTGCCCTTTCCATTCAAACACAGTACTATACCCAAAACTGAAATTGTCACACAGCCCGTTAATCTCCATTACAAAACATGTTCTTTATTTAGTAAAATTACAGCATTTGGTTGAACGATAACAGTATTTACATACTGGTTTATGAGCTCCTGAGATGTTTCTCAAGCAAATAAAATAAGAGAATAGGTTACGGTTTATTGAAATAAGAGAACTGCATTGTTCCTAAGAGAACAACATACCGCTGCTGTTATTGCTCCTATGCTACAAACATTTAAAACAATGTTGTCCTTTAAAGGATTCATAGCACACATTTACCAAAATAGGACTAAATCAGTGGTGCATGCAGAATAGCCCTCAATGATGACAAAGGCAACCCAAAGAATCTACATAAAACATCCAAATTTATAAAATTCAGAGAGTCCTCCTGAAAACAACACATGAAATTTTGTAACGCAACTATGCTCCGTGGAATAGTCTAAATCCAGAAATGGATAAAATCTAGCAATAAAGGGTTTTTTAAAGAAAAGAGCACCACAAACCTACTGATGTCACTATTAATGATGTGACATCCCTGTTTGTGGAGCATCACCCAAATTAAAACAAAACACAAAAAAACAAGGGCCCCCCCCCCCCCCCCAAATCTATCAGTAGAGAAAGGATCAGGCTGAATAGATGACATGATAATAAATTCCAAAGGCTTCTGGAAAATAACAAATACTCTCAAGGACCACAACAGTGAGAAAATAAGAACAAGAACCTACATAGCTGCAGCTTTCTATTATTAAATACAAAGCATCATAAAAAATATTTACACAAAGCATCTTCCAATGATGCGAGAGCTGCCTTTAATTTTTTTTTTCAGCAAGACATTCTCTCTTGATTGACTTACCACTGAGACCAAGAGCTTGGCTCCAAAAACCAGAGCCTATTCTATCAGATTAAAAAGCTTTTTATACGCTCTCATTTTTAATGAGACCATAGTTCCCTATTAAAATATAGTTTATTCAATTACAACTATTTCTAAGGGGACTAGTAGAACATTAAGCCTTAGACTGCAGCATGGGGAGAACTCCATGGATGTCAAAGCCTGCAAAGTGAAATGAATGGCACTTAACAGTCACAGTCCAGGGCAGTGAGCTAGTGAGTGAAACATTCTTTCTACTAACCACGGCAAACCACAAACCCTTGTTGCAGAACACACACAGACTGAAATTTAACCTGCTGGACAGTAACTGCTCTTAGGAAAATCTTAACAATTAGTGTCAGCGGTAAAAATATCCTTTTGAGGGGAAAACCAGGCTTTTTATCTGTTTCTTGCTTTTTCCATGTATGGTGTCAATTTTCTAACAAACACTTTTGATATCAGGCTGCAGGTAATTTTCCAAAACACGCAGGTAATGCACGCATACTCCTGTATATTAAATAAATCAGGTAACAATTCTCCATTTGAAAGGTGCTTTTTATAACTCCTGAATTTATGTTTTCAGTTAAGCGTTCTACACAGCAACACAAACAGCATAACCTCAGCAAAATAAAAATCAAGTTATGCAAGGATCTGACACTCCAAACATGTTTGTATATCAAAGAATAGGGTATTTTGGAATGCTAGCATTATAATAGCTAAAGATTCTCTTGAGAATTTATTCCACAGCAAATTTCCCCACTTCTTCATCAACAGCCCTTTCTTCAATTTCGTTTTCTTCATTCCCTATGTAAACTGGTTATTATAAACTCTGAAGTATCAAAGCAGCTTTGCAGCAGGTGCGGCTATAAAAATAAAGGATATGAAACAAATACTTCCAGTGTTCTAAAAGGTTTGCTAAGTCAAAAAATAAGGATTTTTAGACAGGTGTGTTCATGTGTACATATATCTAAGTATCAATAGATCACTCCATACGGACCGCACAAGAGTCCAGATCTGCCAGCTTACAACACATTGCAGAATCATGACCCAAACAGATAAATTCTTGAACTCAATACGCAGCTGAACATATGAGTTTATAAGGCAGCTGTTCTAAAAATAATTTCACCTGTACTGGTCACACATTAAGGTCACACTGTTGCCATAAGAAATACAGAGCCATATAACAAAAAAACAACAACAACAAAAAAAGGCAAGAAACCAAATTCTATTTCAATAGCTTAAAAAAAAAAAAAAAAAAAAAAAAAATGCTACCAGTCTATAGGGACACCTAACACCTAATCCATCAAGTCCCGATTTTAAGGAACCCAAAATGTTAATATTGTCAGGTTTTCCTGCACAGTTCTGTATCTTCAGGTTTTAACTCTTAGAAAGGCATAATCAGGTGGCGTGTAGCGTGTAGGTCAATTTATTTCCAATACGGTAATTTATGCAACATTAGCACAGAATGCCAGCTCCAATTCTCTTACTGTTTGCACTCTAGGAGTAGACTTGTATTTTCTGCCAACTCCATTACATCATCCGAAAAAACCCAAACATTTTTTTTTTTATCCCCCCCCTCCCCTCCCCTCCCTCCCTCCCCCAAATCCCTGCCACTCTCCTCTTCCTTCTCCCCTCTCCCCTCCCAAGCCCTTCAAAACCATACGCCGGCTACTGCCGTAAGCTTTATTTCACTTTAAGGACTGCCAAGCCACGGCATCGCAGCGCCTTCGCTATTGTGCTGCACACGGATGCCTCCCTCCATCACTGACCTTCGTTTTTTCATTCAGACTGTTACATAACCCAGCGCCCGCCTGCGTGCGGCGAGTGTGAGCCTGGGCGAGTGTCCGCGTGTGCCTGCGAGCGCCCGACCCCCTCCCCCTTCCTTATTTAATCCCGGGGGGAGGAGGGACATATGGGTCAGCAGGTTAGCAGTACCAAAGCCTAAACAATTCGGGACCGCCAAGAAAACACCCTCGCCACCGGAGCCGCCTGCTCTTCCCAACCCCACCCCCCCCGCTCCTCTTCGCATCCGCACAGAACCGGCAGCCGAGCGTTACATAATTTATGGGATCCCAAAGTTACCCCCTCCCCAAGCCCGCCGGAGCCGGCTGCCGGCTCCCCGCCGCCGGCCCCACTCCCCGGCAGCACCATCTGCCCACGCCGCCGGAGCCCTCGGCCGGGAGAGTCGGGGCGGCGGAGGGGGGGGGGGGGGGGGGCGTTGTGTAACACCCGCCAACTACGGCCGCTCCGCGAACATCCAGAAAACTCCCCGACAAATTAAGGAAATTTTCTCCAGTGTTTCTGATTAACCTCGTTACATAAGGCGCTTGCATTCCAAATCCACTCTCGCAAGCTCTAAATATACCCCGCGCAGCCAAATGCTCCCTGCACACACGCCCGTGGCCACCCGGCCTCCTCCGGCCAAGCCCGCTCCTCCTCGCCTCGGCATCCGCCTAACTGCGCGCTCCCTGCTCGCAAATCGCCTCTAATTAAATGTTTCGGCGTGTGTCATCTCGATGGCTTTTACTGTACGCGGATTCCCTGAGTGGGAAGCTGCCTGGGAAGGGGGGGTGTGGCCAAAAGGGGAAAAATACTGTAAAACACAAGCCGACACATGATCAGCCATATTCCAACCTACAACCAAAAAATCCCTCCGTCCGAGGAGAGACGGTCTCCCCGCCGCCGGCGGCCGGGCATCGCCGCCCCAGCCCCGGCGGCGACCGCCGAGGGGGCTGCCGCTCCCGCCGGGCACGCACTTTTCCTCCGCCCGTCGTTTCTTTCAACAGCCGTGTGTATTATTGCATAGCGTTATTTCATTAATTTTTACCCATCACCGAGTGATTTGTACCCGGCGAAGCCTCTCTAGCGCGCTCCCCCTCTTGTAAATAATTTATGAAGCGTTGCTCCTACAAGTAATTAAAGCGGCAGCCTCCTCCCTCTCGCACGTCTCGGCAAACTCCGGCGGTGTTTGAAGCCGGCGCCCCTCACCACGCCCGCGGCGGGAGCAGGGGCGAGCGCGCCCTGCCCGCTCCGCTCCGCTCCGCGGCGCCCGGCAGCGCGCAGCCCTCGCCTCCCGCCGCCGGGGCTCGCCTCCCGCCGCCGGGGCCGCTCGGGCACTACCGAGCTGACGCCAAACTTCAACCGCCCTGAGCACCTTCAGAGCTGACCCGCACGGCTAACAGACGCAATCGGAGGCAGGAGGTAGCTTGGCAGTCAAGCGGCAGAAAAGGGGGGCTCGTCTGCTAGTTTGCAGCGTTTTATTCGGGGGGAGGGGGGAGCGAAGGAGAACCCACGGGAGCAGAGGGACCCTCTGCAAAGTTGTGCACCTTCGAGAAACAACAGCAACTACGAGATCATCCGCTCCGAGAGGAAATCGTTTTTCAGATACACTTAAATGAATTAAGGGAAAACAGCGCGCAAGAGAGTGAATAAGTCGCCCGCAAACCGCACATCTCCTGTTTAATCGCAGATCCCCCATTCACAACAAGCCACAGCACACCAGTTGAGAAACTGTCAAAAGGAGACAGACGAGGGGGAGAAAAAAGGGGGGGGGGGGGAGGAAGGACACTGCAGCTTTAAAAGTTTGTTGCCTTGAATCCCAATACTCCTGCTGTTGCTTTATATATTTATAAAATTATGTAATTTCAGGGGCACACTACCCATCCGGATACCACAGGCAATAAACGGGAGGGATAGGAAAGCACCAAACCCCGCTCAGTATTTTCATTGCATTTGTCCCTCCTCCTGCAGCAATTAAAAGAAGCTATAAAAGTTTGCAAGGTTTTGCAGGGGGTACAAGCGTGGCTTGTTTGCGTGCGCGGCTTCGACAAGCACGAGCGGTAAACCAGGGGATTAAATTGCTGCATTTCCCCCTTCTCTCTTACCCCCCTCTTCCTATTCCCACCCACCCCCGATCCCACTCCCCCGGCCCCCTCCCCCTTCCCCAAGTCTCCCTACCTCTGCTGCTGCCGCTGCTGGAGTAGCTCTGCCTGCGGACGGGAGCCGGCGCATCGCTTTTCCGGGCCGGCTCCAGGTTCACCGGGGTGTCCCTGGCGCCGGCGGCCGCCTCGGAGACGCTGCTGCCCGGCTCACTGGCTGCTGGATCGGGGGCTGCCGGAGCGGACTCCATGTTTTTCCCAATGTAGATCGCTTGGAGATGGCGAGCTCCTACACTCCCTCTATCTTCTGTTTCCAGCGCAACTCTATGGTAGGAAAGCAGAAGGGAGAGAGCGAGCGTGATCCAGATGGGATGTGAGCTTGCCTGGCTGTGACCACAAGCAGCGCTAGCGAGAGCTGCACACCCCCCCGCCCCCGCACCCCCCGCGCTCCGCCGCCAGCCGCGCACCCCGCGCCCGGCATCGCCGCCCTCCGGCGCGGCCCCAGGCCGCGGGCCCCGGCCGGCCGCCGCGGCGCGGGGCGGCTGCGGGCCCAAGCCGGGCGGGCGGGCGCCCGCGGAGGCGGCGGGCGAGGCGCCGCACGGCCGCGGGCGGCGGCAGGAGGGGGCGGCGGCCGCGGAGCCCCTGCGGCCCCCCGAGCGGAGCGGGGCCGGGGGAAGAGAAGGTGCTGCCGTAGCCCTGGGCGGGCGGGAAGCCAGTCCGACCGCCGCCTGGGCCGGGACCCGCGCCTCGACGCGTTCGCGGGGCCCGGCCAACAAGGGCAGCGGGCCCACGAGGAAGGAGCTCCCAGCTCCAGCCTCAGCGCTGGTGGGAAGAGCTTCTACGCAGGGCTGTCTTTTCCCCCCATGACTGTTTCAGCTGAAGCTGCATCAGAAGATGCCGGCTGTGTTAGGTGTCTCGAGACCCACAGGTTTAGCGGCCGTGCAGCTGGAGAAGGCGACGTTTCAGACAATACCTCTCTTTCGAGGAAGTACTCTTTGACATAGGACAAAAGGCGACTAGCAAGGTGCCAGAAAACCTCCGGATCCGGTCTGACTTCTGCGAGCACTCTGGTGCCGTTCATAGTCTCAGTAACGGTCAACTCCTTGTCCATTACCTGATATTAAAATAAGTAACAGCTGCCACGAACAGCGTGCTGAAGAACACATCCCTCTTGTATAACAGAGGCCATGTTACATGCAGCCCTACTGCCTCCTGCACAGAAGGTGCTAAAGCTGTCTGCTCTGTTTGCTTTGACTGTTCTGACTGGAAGCACGGCCTGAGCAGACCAAATCATGAAATTTGTAGTGGTAGCAGTACAAGCTTTTTCCAAATGGTACTGGATGATGTGCAAGCAGACGATATGCCACCGTCTGCTGACCAGGACTGCTGCTACAGCTTTTAACACTGCTAGGGGTGGTGACTGACGAAACTTGTAGGTAAACCCTGGAAAAATTCACATTCTCCAGTCTAAGCACCAGTATTGCACTGCTCTGTCACAAACGGTGGCTGCTCACAAACAGCTGTGAAACATACCACGAGTCCTATTTGCCCCAAGAGCTTGTTCACAAATTGGATTACATCTTGCACTGCTGATCATTCTTTTAGTTGAAGGGTAGAGTCGTGGGTCAGTTGATTTGGAGGCCCTGAAGTTCCAGTTACCTGTGTCTGAAAAAAACCAAAATAGTTCTGATTATCCATTAGCTGCCTATACCTGAGAGGCATGGGCAGAGACTGCAGAAGACAGAATAGCACTGAGAATGATTCTGCATTTATATTCAGAGTGTGAATACGTGTGAGGAGCGAGGAGCTGGACTTGCAGACCTTGCCCATTGAGTAAACCAGTGCCTGTTCTTGACAATTCGTTACAGCAGGCCTCGAAGCCCAGGGTTACGGACACAAAAGGCTACAATGTTTTTCACCGGTGACAAGTGAAACTAACTCAAGCCTGAGAGAAGCTGTTCCTAGACAGCAGACTTGGAGGGGGGGGGGGGGGGGGGGGGGGGGGGCAAGTGAAAATGGAAGAGGGAGGCAGGAATACAGTTTGCTTCCAGTGCCTTCTCTTGGGGCTGTGGGCAATGTCCCATCGCTACACTGTAACACATGCTGGCACAGGCGGGTTCACAGCCGTTTGGCATGGTCTCACTGGAATCTGCAGAAGGCAGAGAGGTGGTCCTTGTCTTGATGCAAGTTTGGTGGGTTAGAGCTGCGATTTCCTGCAAACTCTCCCCCTTTACTTTTCACTAATTGGCAGCCTCCAAATAGAAGCAAGAATTATGTGAGCTGTGGAAACTGAACTGCCTGTTATCCTGAGAGAAAGCTTATCCCTCCCTCTTCAGATCAGGGTTTAAGCAGGCTGACCAGGCAATGTGTGTTGGGAAACTTGCCCGGCTAATAAAAAAAGGACTTCATTCCTCAAAGCTGCCAGACCACTGCCTTTCACCAGCACTGGGAACAATCGGACTACTTGCCACAGTAAGGATTATTCACGTGAGTGTTTTGCAGGATTGTTTTTAGTACTGCAGATACTTCAAATTATCAGAGAGTGTGGGGTGTTTTTTTCTCTTCTCCCTTTATCTGTTAAAGGCTGCTGAGATTTAGCGCGCCTACCTTAGCTATACAATTGTCATTTAGTGTATCTGCTCCCCCATTTTCTCAAACTAAACAATTTTTCAATTTACTTTCTTAGAAAAGAAGAGAAGGAAACACTGAAGGCTACAATAGGACAAAATACAGTAGACCTTTGGTTTTCAAAACAAACGGGGGGGGGGGGGGGGAGGGGAATCACAGAGGAGTAAACCCAAGTGCCTAGAACATCTGAATTGATGGAGAAGAAAAATAAATTTTATGTTATTTAAACAACATCTCTCATACATCGCTAACAGCAAGAACCAGCTAAAGCAGGACAGACTTGTAGCATGTTTGTAGAGGCAACAATCTAAGAGTTTTTGTAGCACCTACACAAGCAAAGACAAAGCAGCTTTGCTCTTTCGCAAAAAGAGGGTGCCTGAAAAACCAGAAAGCACCATGAGAAAAAATATAGGGTGACAGTTTACTTGAGCTTTACACAATGGAGGAAAACCATCGTGACTTTTGCCAAGCTTGCTCTCTATGAAGCTGCTCTGCTGAGACATTTCCTGGGCACAGAAAAGGTCTTCCTTGCTCTTTGGTCTTTTATTTCTAGCTTCCAACCCATACCAAAATGGTTCATTAACTTTGATCACTAAGCTTGTTTAAACAAGTAAGATGGCATTAGCAGCAAAGACAGGTATGCTGAAAAACTTGAGGAGAAATGTTGCATTAGATTAAAAAGTGGGTTAGAAATTGCTGCAGATGTTATCTGCAACAGATCCTATCAGAAGTAACAGTAATGGAAGAAAAAGGGACAAGTAACACCGAACATTTCCTATTGATTTTGTTGATTTCATGTAGGTACAAAGATTAATCTTTTTTAATTTAAATTAAAAAAAAACAACAACAAAACACACACATCCTGTGTGATTCTGGAGTAGACAAAATATTAAGATGATATGGACACTTTTTCAGAGCACCAAAACAGTGACAGAGTAAGCGGTAGAAGAGCTATAATGCACACAACCTTCAAACACCACGGAAAGCACACTCTCATGTAAGACAGGCACAAGGTAGACAGAGCACACACACGTGGAACAAAATCATAGTTCACAAGAGAATAGTACAACACCCTTTTGCCATAGTGCTAATGACCCATTAAGATGCAATCATATTCTGAATTTGAGGTAGTTAATAATGGTCTTCTACACAGCTAACTAATAACAGCTGTTGCAATACCCCAACTGAAAAATACCAAAGTACATTCCCGATCCAGGAAGTACATAGAATCATAGAATATCTCTAGCTGGAAAGAACCCATACGGATCATTGAGTCCAACTCCCTGCTCCTCACAGTATTACCTAAACCTAAATCATATGACCAAGAGCATTGTCCTGACTCTTATATAAATAATAGCCCACATTCCCTTCTGTGGATCTAGACTACAGTGACCACTGGCTACACGATGCACACGTCAAAGGGGACTGTCAAATCTTCCTAGGAAGCTTTGTTATCTCCAATCTAGCAGCTGTAGACAACACATTGGTGGAGAGCTGAAAAATCATGATGGCAAAGGTTGGATAATGTTGCACAAAAAAAGACAGTGAGATATTTTGGTGCTGGTGGCATTTTCTGTCTTACGCATTCCCTGGTGACATTCCCCCAAATTCTTCCAATTACAGCTCCCCCTCCTGTACAACAAGTTGCCAGGGCTAAGGCACATTTGCTTCCCTTGGACACATTGCCCTGTCTGTGGTTTTGATGCCTCTGGAAGAAAAGAGAAAGCAAAAGGTCACAGGTTGAAGACATTCAGAAGAGCAAATTTCAGAGTCATGCAAGTAGCAGGACATCCACTAAGTCTTCAGCGAAGTCGGCTAGTACAATTCTGATGTACTCATAGGCCAATCTTGAAAGAATAACGTAGATCATATGCATCTGTTTGTAACCATATTCTGTGGCATATCTTTTAACGGTTTACAAAGCTTTAGTTAATTAAATTTTACAGTAGGACAAGAAACTGCTTCCACTTGAAACACATACAGCCTATAATACCTGAAAGCAACTTTCTCAAAGTTCTGCACCCCATTAAGCTTCAGCAAAAACAGGCAGACTAGTAAGCTATGTGCATAGGACCTGAACTAATTACTGAAGCTGAGTATTTAGCAGTAATTAAATTAAATACTACTTTAACAGCATTCTGTCTTATTCTAGATGGGGAAAAAAATAAAAAAAAAAAGGAGAGAAATAAGACAACTGTGCTGGAGGCACTGTGACTGGATGCAGTTTCAGTAGACCCTTTCCCACAGCCTTTATCTCTAAGCAAAATAGAAAGCTCATCAAACAATTCATCTGGAATCTACACTCACAGATATAATTTTGTTTGTTTTAAAGACTGAGGAGCATTCGTTAACTAGCTAGCAAAGCACGGGTTCAGTAGAATCTCCTTCTTCCTGCTGCAAACTCAGTGTAAACTATGAGCTGCTTTTTATTGTTTGTTAAGCCTCTATTTCCACTTTCCTCTCCTGCCATTTGGATTCATTCCTTACTGGATTTTCTGTTTCTGAAAGAAACTGAAGTGAAGAAGTATACAAATATGAAGTAACAAATCCTTTGTGCTTATCTATACAGCACTACATCCACAATCAGCACCTCCTGATATAAAGAGTACGCAGCGATAGCACAGGTCAGCTCTTAAGAATTCAATACTTTTTGTGAATGAATTAAGGCAAAAGGCCCAGAGATATCTGTCTTTCTCAGCATGCTGTCTTTGCTGCTGTTTTCTTGCAGATAGTTAAAAGAACTACTGCATATTTTCCTTTAGCAAGATGTACACCTTTCTGACATTACACACACTTGCAGACAACCTCTTCCTCCCACAAAGGTAAGCTAATTGAATTAGAGGAACAATTCAGCCTGCCCATATTCTCTGGAGAGTTGAAGGGAAACAGGGAAGAGAAAAATCTGATCCAAAGGTACATTTTTCATCTCAAGAAAATGTAAGGTCTTCTAGTGAAGATCAGTAGATAAGACACCATTTCTGAAATCTTGGATCACTCCCGGTCCAAAGTGGGGGTGGTTGTTTTTTAACTAACTCTTGCTTCAGTATCTTCTTCTTAACTGTGTTTTCACTCAGTAGCTGTTCCCCCAAATACCACATTTATTATAGAATTCATCCTTTATATCAGACTGATAACTAATACTTTTTTTTTGTGAAAAAAATGTGTTTCTCTAAAAGTAGTAGTAAGTTAAAAGCAGGTTAAAGCAAGGAGAAAAAATAACTTCTCCGTAAGAAAGAAATGTTGCTATTGTCTAGATGATTGTTGTGCATACCTTCATACATCTCTGTCATTCTCCCTGTGGATTCCATCAGTAATCCCTTTCAAAATAATTTAGAGTGGCTCTTTCAGGTAAGGTATTCGGCTCACAGGCAAGTTCCTAAAATACTGGAGAGTTCAAATGCATTTGGAAAGCTCACTTTCACTCAATCATTAAGGAAGTTTGCACTAGCCAAGCAAAACCATATCAGTTTGTAGTTCCAAATCATCCTGAATAGGAAAGCTACAAGTTACCTTGTATTACTGTGCATTAACATGTAATTAATAAGATACTTTCTAGAAACTGTCTAATGCATGCACAGGAGGGCATAGTCAAGCTGAAACACAAAGTTGCATATTTGCAGGAATCTAAAACACAGCCAAAGTAATATTCTTTGCCATTAACTTTCTTACGTATCTGGAAAGAAAGATGACCAAAAAAATACCTGCATAGCCGAGGTCTGTGAACAGCATACCCACACTGACACTAAACCATAGCAAAGTACTAACACAAACCTATTATACCACTGCCATGCTTTCCTTTTAACAGTCATGACCACACTTTCCTTTTAACAGTCAGGATGCTAAGCAGTAATGCACTTCACCTCGCAACAATTTCTATCACAGTACCTTCAGAAAGGCGGAGAAGTTATGATAGAAACTATCTGCCTTTTCCTACTCTGTCACAACCCAGACATCTAAGAAAATGTTCTGAACAGGTGGTGGGTAGCTTTCTCAGGTATCCCATTGCAACGGTAAGGAGCCATGCCTGCACACCTTCTGATTTGCCTCCTTTTTCTCCAGGTCACAGAACTCGATCTTCTAGCTATCTTAAAAATACAAAAATTGCCTTCATTGAACACGTACCAAAAAATTACACTAACCATCAGTTTATTCAAGCAGCCCAAATACACAGCAGAGAGATTACAGCTTAGATGAGCATTAAAACTGAATTATGCCAGAAATGCAGAAGTGAAAGTTGTAATTTAATTTAAAATAATTAGTCAGGTTTTACATAATTTGAAGCCTCATTTGATTTATTTAAACACTGTATCTAGTAAAATATTTTTATTTCAAGGAAAAATGGAAAGCCATCTACTGCATGCAAAGGTCAACTCGCATTACAGAAAACATTCTCCCATCTGCTTTAACTCTTTGAGAACTTAACATTCCACAATAGAACACAACAGCCTCTGTCTTTTATAATAGTAAGTCCAAAATTTTATATATTTTATACAGACTAGAAGGATGAATATGAAGCTTCAAGTATTATGTTGAAAAGAGAATCCTTGGAAGAGGAATTTCATAGTGAATATATGCCAAGTTAATGGAACAAAGGTATAGCAAGAAGTAAAAGAGCCATTTTTCCCTGTGTTTGGAGATGAGAGGGAAGAAGGTAGAACTATTGAACTTTCACAGCTGACAGTTCTAATAAAGTAAAAAAAAAAATTTGGTTGTTCTTAGGCTGTCTTCATGTTCTATAAAGCACCAAAATTCAAAATAAGCTTTGCAATTTTTTTTCAGCTTTTTTCCTGTGATGAAAAACAAGGTGGGAAAAGTACCTTTTAATCAAACAAAATATTAAATTAGACGTTAAATGAAAAGCTGCATTTTGCACCATTTTTTTTAACTTGCTAAAAGTGAAGTTTAGTTATGCTTCAAATTAAAATTATATTTTCCTTAAAAAACAAAACCAAAAAAACCAAAAACAAAACCACAACAAAAACCCAACCAAATTTCTGAACACATTTAAAAAGGAACATCAAGGTCTTGCATGTTTTGCAATTTCTTCTTCAACTGAGTAAATCAATCACAATATAGAGTTCATTAAATTGATCCAAGTATGTATTTTTCTAGCCAAAAAAGCCACTCCATTTTGGATATGGTAAAGCTATCGATAGCTATTTGGCAGCCTTTGTACAGCCAACATGGTGGTTCTTACACAGTTTTAACTATAGAAGTACACATATGATGTAAAGTAGGCTAGTCAGTAATAGCATCAAGAGAGACTCTCAGTATGTCTTAAATTAGAAGACTCAACTATGATCAGACCAATTTACATATCAACATGAAAAAGTTATATATTACTATAATATTAAAAATGGCTTTCATACTCAGGTTTGTGACTCTAGAACAAATGTTGTGAGGCTTATGTCTGTGTTAAGCCTTAAGAAGCTCTCCCAAGACAAGGACTTACGCCACTGGCAAGCGATTTTCACATGTCATTTTGGCTGAACATCCTTCTTGTTCCACAGCTATGGATGCACTCCCCTCACAACCAACAGCTACTTACAGCCATACCCATATTACAAAAAAACAAAACAAAACCAAAAAACCCCCAAAAGCCAACTTTTGTCTCTCAAATCAATCTAACCAGTCTACAAATGAACAAAGAGCCTGCTACAGAGTAATTTTCACAAATTCTATCAATTAAAAGTCAAAGATAAGGCTGGAAGGAAGAAACACACGTTGACACACTCAGTCTCTCTCTGTAAAGTCAAGGGAAAAATAAAATAGGCGCCCAGTCTAAATAATTATTTCAAGGGTGAATTTTTTGAAACTTTGTTTATTTGCAACAATCTTTAATTTAAATAAATTGGATAGGGTTGCTAGCCAAATGGATATTACCTTCAACTCTTTTGACAAAGGTTTTTATTTACATCTTGAATTATGCAAGTTATATATCAAAATGTCAGATTTTTTTTTTTTCCTTCTCATTCAAAAAACATAGAAAAATAGCAAATTTCAGCTTAAGTAAGCCTGGCAATGCAAGGTTTAGCCCTCTATTTTCTGAATCTTTCCAAGCCTATGAATGTAGTATCAACTGAGATAGGTAAAGCATTTCTCCCTTTCTTCTTGAAACATTCACCACTTGTCTTTAAAAGAAAGTTATTCCTTAAAAGCAAAAACAGGCTATGTAAAATATCCTCACAAGTGTATTTAGACACACTACGTTCTCTCATCTAGAAAAATAATTACCTTACAGGTTTCATAGTCAAAATAGGAAGCTCTTTGCTATACAAAGTTTGTTTTAGTTGAGATTTGAATCTTGTGGCTGGGAGACTTCATGATAACCCACACAGCTATTTTTGAAGTTTAAAGCAAAAATAAAACCTGCCATACTCCATAGATTCTTAAGAGTACCCTTCCATTTGAGCTTCTCAGAAAATTTTATGTTGTATTTCTCTCTATCTTTACTATCTTCCATAATGCAAGGGATTCTTTCCTAAATCACCTTGCCAATGCTTGTTGCTTTTGTAGAAATTTAACCACTATTTGAAAATAGCAAAGTAGCATCTCAGGCAAAACTGCTAAAGATTAAAAAAAAAAAAAAAAAAAAAAAAGTAAAAAGTCTATGAAGGTAAAATGCTAGGTGGTGAATAACTAACATAAAAATCAGCTTACTTACATAAAACAGATTATATTTTTTCCACATCCTTCATGAATATGTTATCCTACAGACACATTAATGAAGCATCCACAGGACTTCTCCCACTTTCTTTTGCAGCTTCCACCATGTTTCATCTCTGCAGGCCTGCCTTCAGTCACTCAAAACAATCAGCACAAATTTTCACTGGAAAATCTATGCTTTTTCTCACCTTAGCATGATAGCAATCATTTGCCTCCAATTTAAATAGATTAAGCAAATAATTTAATATTTACAGCCCTAGCTTTACAATAATAAAATTTTACTCTTCTTCAAATTATCCGCAATCTTTTATAATACACTCATATTTTCCTGGTACATATGCCAATTAAAACTATGGCTGTGCCTCCCCTCCACTAAGACTTACACTTTTACAGGACCTTTATGGTGACATTCAATTACCATAAGGAACAGCAAGATCAGTGAACAATTTTCAAAGGAACAAAAAGTGGTTCACTTTAACGTTCCTTACTAATGTTTATGGCTTTTCATAAATCAATACCAACAAGCAAAAACAATGTAGTAGCTCTACTTAAGAGTTTTTTATTATCTGAACACAAAACTGAACTCATAACAAATATTAGCTTTAAATTCTTTTGCCTTTTTTCCCCTAGTGTTGCAAAATTTGTCTGAGGGAAAAATGTTTGAAATTAATGAGTTTAAATTTTGAGAGCCAGAAGAGTTCTAGTTCTCAAAAAACCCCCAAAAAACTTAAATATTTTGTATCTACTCTTCACCATTGTTTTTCACTGTGAAACTTTAAGTCTTCCCCACTTTCTAGCCACACTTCCAAAAATGCCAAAATCTAACACAGCTAGGGAAAAGAGGCTTAAAGAATAAGAAACTATTAATATGGCTTTTATCACAAGTGCTTCATGCCCCTCTGCTTCAAGTAGACAAGAGGGAAGAAGCAGCATGTAATGATCTTCCAAAATGGATGCCATTTCAGGTTCACAAACAAATCCAGGAGATTATAAAGCCCTTAATACTTTTCCACCTTAGAATCTTCCAGATACATTCAGGGATCTTGTGTTCTTTCATTTGGCATGCTGGGCCCCCGTCTGGTCAGCTGTGAGCTTATGTTACAACACCAAAAAAATTTGATTTTAGGCATGCTTTTTGCATTGGTGCTCAAAGTACAAGCTTTATGTGATATGAAGTTTACATTCCTTCTAATCTGATCTCATAACTCTATTCCATGGGGACATCTTTATCAAAGAATAGATTCTTGGCCTAGGATGCTGGAATTAAAAATTCCTTAGTAATTAATTTTTAGCTGGCACAACTCACAGTCTTTTTAAGTTCAGTAGGAATTGTAAGTCTATTCTCCTTGTTTAACCACTTATAATTAAAGATAAATAAATAGCTCAGCTCTGTTTTTTCCCCAGATGAGTGTACTGATTAACACAGTAGGTTTTTCTACAGAACTTTGGTTTGTGGATGAGAAAATTTTTTAAGAGTCCAACTCTCTAAATGCTTTCCCCCAAGAGAAAAAGGACGGGGGGCCGTGCCTGGGGCTGGGGGGGGGAGGGGGAGTGTCAGGGAGATAGCTCTGAAACTGATTATAAAAAGTTTCCAGAAATATTTTTAAAGCCCATAATTATTTTTTAATGTTCAAAGATGGAATATATGTTTAAATTACCATGCTTGCATATGCTTCTACAGCCCTTTTATAAGTAAAATTGTGTACCTTCTGGGCTGCATACACAGACACAGGACAACCATACATTTGCTAAACATTTTCTGTATCAGGTAACAACATCTGTGTGCCACTTTTGGCTATACACAATTAATAGAACATATCTCAGACTTTATGGGCAAGCAAAACATCCAGAAAGCAAGAAGCTCAGCGTCAATGGACTTAATCTTTTAGTAATATAAATATGTGTATGTTTTTGGAGAAGTAAGACTTGGGTGAGCATACAGCTAATGAAGAGTGAAACTGATCATATGATACATGCCTAAATGCTTTGCTGAACTAGGACCTCATAAATGCCAGGAATATGGTCTATAATATTCTGGATTTGAAATGGACTGTTAAACAACAATATTTTTAAATTATTGAAGCTTCCTTCTGAGAAGACCAAAAGCCCAAATTAAAATATAAGGTCTGTCACTTTTTTTCCTTTTAAATATTCCCTATTTCTAAAGTTTTGACACAAACTCAAGAAACTCAGTGGTACCAAGATAGGCAGACAGTTGCACTTTATTTCACCTTGCTCTTTTTTCCCCAAGAACATTATTTTGCAATAGAACTATTTCACTGTTGGAAAACTGAGCTACCTTTTTTGTTTGGTCACGATACCACTTCTGTTCCCCTGGCAGCATCTACAGAATTACAAAGAGGAGAGTTAGAAGAAGCCATGCAAAAACAATCCTCTGTATGATTATTGTGTTCATCCTGGAATATACTATATGTCCATGTACATATACACCATGGAATTGGACTGCTCACTGTATGTACTTAGAGGTTAGTTTCTGGACCGTGAGGAACACAGAAGAAACAGCACAGTGGTTCAAAACAAGCCCCTTGCTGGAAATGTATATGGCATTGTTTAATGCTGTCAGTATTAGCTGTAAAGAAGCTTAAGCCAAGTTACAGTACTTGTTTTGCCAGTACAGGGAAGCAAAAGATCAAAAGGACCACAAATAGTTAAATAACATCCCTCTGATCTTGTCATGCAGACTGACAGGGATGCAGCAACCTGCTTGAGCTTCTGAGGAAGTTAGACCAGGGAAATGGCAAGCCACTGGGATGACAGACCTGTTCATCACAGCACTAACTTCCACTGCACTAATAGTCTTTTCTCCCTCTCCCTTTTCTTTGCTCTGTTTCTGCTGTTAAAAAATCCCATCCCAGTTTAAAAGAGTTGCCTAGTCACCTGAGCCACAAACTCCCAATGGGGACAGCTCCAGCTATTCAGCTCTCCATGCTCAGGGTTTCAAAAAGGAGGACTTGACGTACAGCTGGGAGAATTTCAGGAACCACCTCAGAACTGTCAAAGCCCCGCAGTTGTTGCAGTGTATCGAAAGAAGCCAGTCATATCAGGAGCCATTTAACCATTATACCAGTCAGATTTTGCAGAATCCTGATTCTTTCCCAGATGTGTCAAGGTGATGTGTGATACTACAAATATATGTTTTAAAACTTTTATCCAGATGCTCCTTGATTTGTGACTGTCTTGAATTCACGCTGTGCCCACCTTCTAAGTGCTTACGTGGTGGCAGAAAGCCATTAAAGGCAAACAGAAGAATGAATAAGGACATGCATGATTGAAGTAAATTTATTTTTATGTTTAAGTGAATACACACAGAAACTTGTCTGTGGTATTCGGTGATCTGCACTTTCTGAAGCACTGTTCTCCACAAATACAGAAATTCAATAATTAGCTTTCAAGCTATTCATTAAATTTCTTGGATAGGTAAATAATGAATAAGAGCCAGCTATTCATTAGTATGCAATACTTGAAAACTATGTTACACCTTTTGATCAATCTGACCCAAGATTTCCCTGCTGTTGGAGGAAACTAAAATTGCAACTGACAGAATAGTGTGCTTTACCTATAAGAAAGCAGAAAGAACAAAATTAGTTAGTTACTCAAATAAGCAAGTGGTTTACCCCAAACTTGTAAAAACTATGGAAAAAATTCTTTTTCAGGAGTTTAAAGCATGCTACTGTTGGTTGAACACATCCAAGTAGCATGCAAGCATTCCAAGATGCAGAATAGATGTCAGCTGTTTATGACTTACTCAGCAACAAGTTGTCTGCCTAACCCATTAAGTCTGTTGCCTATAAACCCTCCCTGGTAACAGGGAAAGGGAGAGAGGCTCCTGCATGAAACACTCTACATCCTTCCAAGACTTCAGTCCTGACTCATCCCTGCCACAGACTTGCTTTTGGTTACAGAGAAATTGTTTTGTTTGATTTTAATTTAATTCTGCATTGGAAAAGCATTATTATTATTCCCAGGAAGTAGCATGGGTTAGTGTGCAGCTATTCTATATTTAAGCAAGATTGTGCTTAATGCTTTCAATTTTAGTGCCACTGCCTCTTGAGAATCTGTGATATTTCAGTGCTTGGTCACTGCTACTTTCTTTATCCCAGCAGGTTCCCAATGCAAGCAGTTCATATACTGCTATGCCAGCTCAGCCGAGCAAGACTAGGAGTTTTGTGTTTGTACTGCCTGTGTCTAACTAGAGTAGCAGCTATTGATGAACATTCTGAAAAAAACCAAAATCTCTAAGTGCTGGAGAAAATAGTTAAAGTTGGCTCTCCAAAAAGAAGAAAAGATCAGATTGCAGTGCAGTTCAGAAAGTGCTATGAAACCCATTAATAGCAATATGTTCTCCACACGTTGAAAAGATGAAGCTAATTAGTAAATTTCTGCAGTTCCCCCCAAGAAGCCTTGTAGATTACTAAATGGGTCCACAATACTACTGGCATCATTCAAAGATGTGCATTTACATTTGATCATTTACCAGAGTGTTTCTCACAGTTCTTCTAATTATGGACTGAGAGCCATGCTTCTAGACTCCTAAAAAAGATGAAAAGAAAAATCTGCAAACTCTGCATTATCCCCCTTCCTGTTTTAACTACAGAAAGAGCAATTTTTGGATGGACTAACTTGTGCACACCTCTGTAGCTTTATTAGGAAGAAAAGGATTACTGCTCCCCTATCACCCTCCGACTTACTTATAAGAGCACAAATTCCACAGTCTTGTGCTGCAAGTAGGGCTCCCCCACTTTTTTACTCAGAGACGGCCTGATGAGCAAAAGCTAGGAACCACACCACCCCAAAACCATGTCCCAAATAGTATTGTTTTTTTCCCCCTACACTGTCAGAAATAAAGACTTACCACATGCCCTGTGTCAGCATACCTTTGGAACAGATTTTTTTCCCCACCTTCTCCCTGCCTTGCAGATTACTGGGATGGGGGGATTCTTCTGGAATCAGTAAGACACAAGCCTTAAACTTGCAGGCTCTGAGCAGCTGACTGCTCCAGCCCCTGGAACATAGGCCCTCATGCAAGCCCTGGGTAGCTGGGAGAGAGCTTCTATCCACCACAGCTTTGGTGATCAGGTAGTCTACTGAACATAGCCAAAATTCATTTGGCCACTGCAATTCATTTGGCAAAATTAATTGCAGGCCACCTGCTCCCAAGAGAGGCAATTCCAAAGTTTATGATTCCATGACCATACTTTGCAAATTCCTGCTGTAGACGGTGTGCTACCTGGGCAGTCAAAATGCTCAGAGGCATCCATGAAATAGGAAGGATCCTGATACTCATCAACAAACAGCAAAATTCATAAACAGAAAACAGAGTAGTCAGACACGACGTAATGCAAACCCAGTAGTGAGCACATTAAGTTGTCCCAGCAGTTCTTCCACTCCCTGCAATTCTACAATTGTTTTCAAGCACAGAAATAAAAATTGAGATTCACATTATGTCCTGAATGTTCCCCAACTTGGTACACTTGAGATCATGTGAAAATGGAGGAAAGGAGTCGGAAATCCAGAGCTAGGTTCACCTTAAAGAGACTTCTCAAACACCAGGCTTTTCACATGTGCAAGCACAGTTTCAGTCTGCATAACTGCACTTACAGAGCAAGTCAAAGCAGCAAGGCTGCCCAACAAGTTCTGAACAACAGTAGGACCTTATTGGAGGCTGGCTGTTGTCAGGCCCACAGACCAGTGTCTTTCACATTAAGCTCAGGAGGTGCTTTCAGATCTTAAGAACACCCCAGCTAGAGTTACTTTTGTGCTGTATATGGATTTACCAAGCTGAAGATGTTGAGGAACTAGAACTTGTGAATTGCAGCTTACCCAGTTGAAGCTGCACTGGGGACTCGTACTAAGAGGTTAGGTTGTGTCTGAGTTGCTGTTTGTCAAATTTTCTGCTTCTGAAGTGCTCAGAGTGACAAAGCGAAATTGCTGAGCTGGGATATTACCCCATTGGTGTGCTACAACCACCTCCTACATTTTAGAAGCACCTCTTATACACTCAGAAGGATGCTCCAGCTGCAGACTTTCAAGGGTAATTTTTAATCACACTTGGACTTTAAGAGGTTCTAACAAAGTATAGTGCTATAGGCATATAGATTGATGGATGCTTCAATACTGAGCATAAAGCCTTCTATGTTATCTGAGTCTATATTTATGCTTTAACTCATTAGTGGGTTTAATTAGCTGCATTTTTAGCTTGTGCAGCATTTCTCAAGTTATAGCTCTACATAAGGGATTCAGATGTTTTTCCTCTTCTCTGGTGGGGGTCTTCTATATGATGTGATAAAACAAATAAATACAAGCCATATATTAACCTGTTGAGCATTCCCAGAAAGGAAAACTCATGTCCTGTTCAAAGTTTCCATGCACCATTAAAGAAGCCAGAAAAGGCAGATGGAACTGCATTCTGTAATGGAACCTTAGGAAGATATCTAGGGGGAAAAATAGCATGTTTTAGTCTTCATGAAGGGAGAAAGAGATTTACAGAAAACTGGATAAATAAAAAACTAAATGCTACTTTAATCTTATTACTTATGGTAATCATAAGAAACCATTCATTTTGCTACTGTTATCAGTTTTTAACTTTTATCACTTTTCATAGGTAAAAGTAGCTGTAAACATCTCATTTCCATCCATCTCACCTATACTAAGACAACTTAGGAAAATACTCTCTAGTCAATGAGTTTATATCAACTTAATATGGGCTATGTTAGACATCTGGAAAGTGATACCTTCGTAGTAGTACGGTGAAGTTTGGGTAAAGATACAAATGAGGTTTGATACTCTCAGTCAGGTTTTCAATCAGGGAGAGCTACGCATCTTCATAAATATCACCAAGGTTTATGCAAGTCTAGAAAAAAAACAACAGACATCCTAAACCTCTTGTTTCTTAAGGGAGTGTTCTGACCATTTAGTTTTCTGACAAACTTCAATTATGTCTCATTTATTCACAATAAAGGTTTTTCTACTGGCTTATCTGGATTTTTCTCAAAGACATTGATACAACATATGAAATGGGAAAATGAGAATAAAGACTACTTACAAAGGTCATATCAAGATAGAATATCACATAATAATACTGAGAATTGTTACATTTAAGCAAAACCTGAGAATTATTTTTGGATACTGCTGATTGTCTGCAGATCATGGAGTTCAAGTCCCTTTTCAGTAGAGGCTCCTGTATCACCTTTGAAAATCAGGATTAGAAAAAATTAAGTATTTTCAAAGGCACTCATGAGACTTTGGAACAGAATTCACAAAAAGGCTTCTGCACAATGACACTGAGTTTCACAATCTCTAACTCACAGTCAAATGAGGCTTAAAACAATCCCCAGTGCCCAGTTTGGTGCCCAGGGTATCTCTACAATGCAGGAGAAGGGTTAGAGAGAGATGAGGTTCACGCATAGCAAGAGTTGTCTTAAGGCTGCAGACACCAGGTAAGCAAACCTCACTGCAGGGAGATAGCTGCCCCACTCTCTGAACTTCCAATACTGAGGCTTTTTCTGTCATAAGACAGAGGGTACACCTGTCTTTTATAAACAGCTGTAGGAAGAACTTTTTCTTCATCTAACAGCTCAGCAGTTAGACCTCTCACAAAAGTTTTAGAACATCTCTAATTCCTCCTCCACCTGATGTCCACGTCTTTTACACAGGGGAGCATAAGGTAGATACACTTTCAACTTCTGTTGTTGAAGCACCCTCCACTGTCCAAAGGACAAGTGTTAGTCTATAACCTAGTAGTTACATACTGCTCCGTAAGACATACTACAATCCCTTTCCCATTATAAAAGCAGTGAACAACAGACTTGCTTAGGTAGTGAACTTGCTTAAAGTGGCATGAACTAAGGTGCAAATATCACTGTCACCGATACTTGCCCTTCTGGGGGAAAGCACCCAGAACATGCAGAGAGCTGCAGTAATTGGTTACAGTTTGTCTTGGATGCCACAGTTTAGCTTTTCCTTCCCCAACACCAAAGAAGTCCATCCTCTAGCAGCATAAGGCTGCAGTTCCCATGCCTACAATGGCTCGGGGGCAGCCATTGCTTCCACAGAGGCAAGTTTGCTGATGGGCACCATCACACCTTTGACTGCCAAGAGCTCCTGAACTCTTCATAAGCAGAAACTATCAGTAGGAAGCCAGTGCCTTTTCAGAAGCTAATTAACAACTTGCTTCTCTAGGATGGGCAACAGCCTCCACATCCTTCCGTATTCCCAGCTTCTGTTGAAGTTAAAATTCAGTGAGTGCTGGGAGCCAGGAGACACTGTTTCTCACAGCATTTCACAAAAGCAGCTGCACTATACACAGGGGAAGCAGATGTCCTGAGAGGAACATGACGATAGCCCCACTGTGCACTGACTCCAGCTAGGAACCTTCAGAGGCAAGCTCTATAGAGCAGAGAAACTTCCCAGGTTTACATGAAAATTATCCTCCCAACATTACCCACCTAACCAGTGTTGATTTGACCACAGTTCAATCCATCTCAAGAGGCCCATGGTAAATGGAAGAAATTTTGCTCCTATCTAATGGATGTGCTCTTGAATTGGTTTAATTGCTCAGCTGTCCTTTGAAATGAAATGGGCCAGCTTCAACTCATTACTCTCCTTTTCTTCGGGAATTGTCATGAGGCTGCTAAAAATGCACAAAATTTCTAGTCTATTTCCTCATAAGTTATATATAATCTTAATCCAGCAAATGCTTCCATCTCTGTCCCTGTGATTGTAGTTTACTTGCAACTGGTATTTAAACTGTTGCGTTTGGTTTTGAGTTGAGTGACACTTGTGCCACTTGACACCAGATTTGCCACAGATATGCAAAAGATAAACAGGCTATGCTCCACACAGCTCCTAAAAAAAGCCCTCACTGCAAAAAGGTTTTCCTGCTGCTACTGACATTAGCTGCTATCTGCTGAAATGATAATGTCCGAATACCTGGTTCACTAGAAGCATCCTGCAACTTTTCAGCAGTCATTGCCATAAAGATAGTGTAGCTCCAAGCTCAGACAAGAATTAGACACAGGAGTATGTTAGAAAGTCTTTGGTGTTTTCCCTGGTTTGTGTTGTATCTTAGTCTTACACAGTTGCACTGGAAAATACTCCCTGTAATAATTATTTTGAGAATGCACAAAAAGTGGTATACGATACCTTTAAAAAAAAAATCTAAATATTTACCATTGGTAATGAAAACCATTGAGCTGAAAAGTATAATATTCAGCATTTTTGTCTGACTCAAATATGTATCAATGCTACTTTTTCACATATAAAAGAGGTTTTTAAAAGGTACATTGGGAGAAATTTCACACCTCAAAGTTTATAGTATGAAACAAGATATAATTTATGCTCTTTGCTGCTTTAAACCTCTTTCAGTTGAGGAAATTACAATGAGAAAAGTATTTGAAATGTCAGACAAAGAATATTAATAACGCAGGCACTCTAAAAAAATCAAATACTATTTTAATTAAAACTTGTTTTAAGTTTCTTGTCAAAATAAGAAGGTAGGCTGTGTCATAGCTGTATTTAGGCAAATGTTAGCAGAGTTCTCAGGCCTGGAGGAAAAGAAGTTTAATAAGAGTTTGGTGCACCTGGTTTGGCCATTGATGTTTCTCATCTGATTGAGTTCTTGCCCCAAGAGATGCTTGATGAGAAAAGCTCAGCTGCCACACATTTTTACAAGTACTGTAAGTCTTGGAAAAAACTTAAAATCAAAATTGGGGAAGGTAGAAGAGAAACAGTGGGAGACAGAGAGACTGCGTATGTTCTCTGTTTCTCTGAATGAATACAGAATTAAAAGGCTTAACTTCCTAGAAACTAGACGCATTGATATACCTGAAAATCATGCATTAAAGTGCAGTTTACCATGTCTATAAAGACAGCTACCTAGGTAAAGCTGAAGTTCTGGAAGGAACTGCTGACATGTGGGTATTTCTCCCAGGGCAGAGAGGCAATTCATTCTTTTCACCGAGACTCATATGATATACAATTAGACTTGGCAGTGTTTCACAATTGTTTCAACCTAAAGCTTTAGGTGAAAAGACTGAGAAATACAAAGGCCTTGCCTCAGTGCCCATCTTACTAACTTAAAACTTTCACTGACTTCAGAATTGCAGGAAAGGGTTGCTCTGTTTCTGTGAGCTAGGCAGCTGAACTTGGCTCCTCTTCACATACAACCTCCCAGTTTACCTCCTGAATTACAAAGCTGTCAGTCATGACACATAGTTGCAATGTATTATTTTGCTGCACACACACACCTGACAGATTTCACTCTCTTCTCCCCTTCACCCATATTCCTCAGGCTTTTTTATTTTATTCCATACTGGAGTTCTGCTACTTGACTAGGTATTTTCACCAAGAACTCACCTTTATTAAACTTTCCCTGAGAGTTTTACCTTTTCATCACGGCCCTGTTTGCATTTTTGTGCGATGCTATTCCAGGAATAGCAGTGTTACCAACCTACAAATTAACAAACACCACCAGATGGTGAAAATATGTCTGACTGATCATTCCAAAACCATAAAATGTTACTTTGTTCATAGTTCTGTTCATTAAGATTTGTAAAGGCTTGTTTAGCTCAAAATTACTGTCATCTATTCAGTGGTCAAATAACATTACAAAACCATTACTGAACTGTGAGTTGCAGTCTCTAGAAAATATTAATTCAACCAGAGATTACAAGAAAAATTTCATTTTGACAGACATCACTTCTTTTCGGCCAGTGTGCCATAAAGCTTTATGTATCACCCCTCCCCTTGTTTTTGTTTCTGGAAATTCTACACAAATACTATCACTATGGGAAGCCATTTGCATTGAAGAGCTGGTCATATTACATGCATATTTTCAAATTTTTACATGATAGTATATTGTTATCTTCTCATCTGAGCTTGTATCCCACAACTGGGTTTAGCAGATTGATTAGAATGAGCCTGCATTTTGCAGAAAAACTTGCAGGATGTACTGAATACCTTTGTCTAAAGAGAGCTGATTTTCATAACTATGTACAGCAATATTGTAACTGAGAATTTATGATTTGTCTTCAAGTTATTCACAAGAATATTTCAATCATCTCCTTAATATATTCTACTGTAAAAACATTTGCTGGACATATGCAGTAGGCAATTCTTAAGCTAAGTATTATGGATATGAGCCTATTACCTCTCCAAAGCTTGTTAGCTTGTTTAACACATTTTCATATGGAGAATTTCTGTTTAGATTGGTAGTTTGACTTTAACTAGTATTTTCCAGCATTCATTCAGAGCATGCTCTGTCTAGGGCAGATACACACTATACACTCCCAAATTAACATTTTCCTCATTGTCTTTTTGTTTAAATCCTGACTGAATGCAGAAGAAATACTTCCCAGACCTCTTGTTATATTCATACACAATTCTCTTACTACAAGAGAGTGTAAACAAAACAGAGATTTTATAGGTGTTATCCTCAACTGATATATCGTGAGCGTTCAGTCCAGTAGTAGAAAAGGAAACTGGGACCAAGCCTTCAAGGAAGGAAGCACTCTCAACTATTCCTAAATTAATGAACACAAAGGCATTCTGTACTTACAGAATTGAACAACTCTTTATGGGCAAAACCAGACTCAAACTTCAGGAGTGTTTTAAGGAAACTAAAGCAATATACAGTAACAGAGCTCATGACAGTTCTCCTCTAATTTATCCTTAACAGCAAGCTAAATTCCTGTTTCTTTCAAAAACCAGAGATAAGCCACACAGATAAACTTCTACACATTGCATAATTTGGACAGCTCATCCCATCCTTTAGTGGGAAAACTTGGACACAAATGCTTTTGACTCTTTATAAAGAAAGAGGTAAAACTGTGATCCCAAACTGAATTAGAGTGCATTTAGTTGAAAGATACACTGCAAGAAGTAAGGTTTTCCATATTTTCCAAAACTTGAGTACAAACATGACAACACTTTGTCTAAGACATTCTTCAAAGAGCTTTAAAAAAAGACAAAGCTTCTTGCCTTCTTACCCTACACCACTAATGTTTCCTTTTCATTGTGCAAACACATTTCCAAATCATTACTTTCACAGACTGTAAAACTTATCAGACTCTTCACGTAATAGTTGGCTTTAGATCAAACCCTGATATACTCAGTTCTGTTTTTTTAAGGAGCACCCATAGCAAGAATTTTATTTGTCCTACCCCCCATGTTATCATAGCCTCATCTTCTAGTCCCTGTTGCAAAATTAAATTCCACATGATTTTCATACAATATAGACAAGAAAATCCCTAAAGGAACATTTCACTGATTAGACTTCTAAGAAATTCTTCTCAGTCATTACACCGATGAATTAAGACTTCCAAATTCAGGCCTACAGAAAGCAGTCCCAGAAAATCTTGAACTATAAAATATTTTCATTAATACTTTTACTCATCCTTTTTATTTTAAAACTCTCTTCATATTTTCTTAAACATCAAATTTCTTAAATATATCTTAAATATTTAGCTATGATCCCAACACTGATTTTATATCAACATAAATTTTGATAAGGGTGGGGTTTTTTAGATTTACTTGCTTATTATGCTACAATGACAGGACTGTAGACATACACATATAATTGAAATCGTACATCTTGGTGTTACCTAACCTACTCTGAGCAAACTGAGGCAGATGAACTGGTTTTCAGAAAAATAATAAATTTCAGTGACAAGTTATAGTCAGCATTCTTTTCAGAGTCCTTAGTAGTTCAGTATTTGGTTTGCTAATGCTACAAAGAAACAATTATTTACAGCAGCTCCTCCAGTATGAATTTTAAAAGGAGTCTGCAAATTTCATTTTATCAAATGCAGTTTTAGCAAATGCTTACCTTGAGGTCAAATATGAATGTTAAGTTGTACTGAAATGTCATACCAGATTTTCATAAGAAAGATAGGGCGGTAATGCCAGAAAAAAAACCAAACTGAGCAAAAAAGCAAGCAAGCCAAACTATAAGAACATCAGTTTGCAAGAAACATCAGAATAAAAAGCCATCAGTTTACTCTTACTCTCTCACGAGGAAATATTGCAGCCTTTGATTATACAATATAGCATACTACTTTTTCCATGAGTCCTATTTCATAACCCCCCCCCCTTATTTTTCATGCAATGAGTGTAATTCCTGCCTTACATGCCACGTAGTCTTCGAACTTTAAAGAAATTATCATTTTCACATTTTTTAAAAATCTTTTTTTACCAATTGTCTCTACAACATTACCAGTGCTCTTTTTCAGTATCGTCTTCAATTAAGATGGTAGATTATACGCACATTCCTAAAACCACATGCAACTATGTAAGCAATCAGACACCAGAAAAGTGCAGCAAGAACAAATGCCAGCAAAATCACAATGAATTTGTGGATTTAAAAATAATTTTCTAGATAATCTTTAATGCTTAAGAACCTTGCTCCTTCCATATTTCAACACAGTTTATAATTACTTCAGTTATTTTCAAGAAAACCAATTTCACTATATATGTTTTCTTCCTTTTTTGGTCTCTCTGGTTCAGCCGTTATTTCTTATAATTTCTTTTGTCACTTGCCCTTTCTCACTGGTCCTCTTCCTTCTCCAGTTACCTCTGAAGCATTTCATAGAATGGTTTGGGTTAGAAGGGACCTTGAAGATCATCTAGTTCCAACCCCCCTGCCATGGACAGGGACACATTCCACTAGACCAGGCTGCTCAAAGCCCCATCCAACCTGGCCTCGAACACTTCCAGGGATGGGGCATTCACAACCTCTCTGGGCAACCTGTTCCAGTGCCTCACCACCCTCACAGTGAAGAACTTGTACCTTACATCTAGTCTAAGTCTACCCTCTTTCAGTTTAAAGCCATCACCCCTTGTCCCATCACTACATGCCCTTGTAAAAAGTCCCTCTCCAGCTTTCTTGTAGGCCCCCTTTAGGTACCATTTCACTCTCCTGAAACATTTTCTCCATCCTCAGCTTTATTCCCTGTCTCCTGTTTCTGGTTCAACTTCAAAGTTTCAACAGTTGTCTTATTTTCACTTTAGAGTTTGTGTCACAGATCTAGCATAGTCGCAGCTGCACCTTTCTCCCACCCTTTTGATCCCTGCAACCTTCATTGTTTCTCTAAGCAGAAGGCTTTTAATCAGAATACAGCGCTCTTTTTCAAAGTCAGAGATGCTGCTCTCTTATTTCCTCTCAAAAAAGAGAACAAGGAACATATAGGAAGGGTTTGGGGTTTTTTCAACTGATTTATCAAAACTTAGGGAGCACCAATTAAAACTGAGAAAGTTTAATTTGAAAGAGTATCTTCGCAGCTCTGCTTAATTTTTTAGGATACTAGGTAAAGCTGAGGAAAAAGCAGACCCCAGAAATGAATACATCTTGCATGAAACGCAATGCTTGAAATGATACTGTATAGCTGGACTTCTAACACCCACTGCTTATATTACAGGAAGTCCATAGCTGCCTTGTGCCCTTTGAAGCAGGGCCATCCTTGTCTCTTCAGGATGTCACCACAATTCATTTGGATACTTGAATTTGCTGCTTAGTGAAACAGCACCTTAATGAGCTGATATGAAATTCAGGTGTATGCATAATTGCATTTTGATCTGTTTTCTGCTCTCTGTAGAAGCATGCAAGTATCTGATGTTCACAGATCTTACATTCTCCCTTGCAACACTCCATTTGTGTTCACATAACAAGCACTGGAGCTACATAAAGTAACAGAGGAGGATCTAGCTCAAGAATAAGATTCTTTTGCCCATATTTGATAATGGGAAAGGTAACTTCTTTCTGTCAGGCTCTGACACAAGTCTTACATTCTAGAGACATGCTTATTCCATGAAAAAGGCAAGCTCTTTGCAGACAGAAGCAACACACACTCTTCAGCTTATTCCTTTAGAGACTTCTCACAAGGGACAGTGTCCACCTTAAGCTTATTTCTAGTATTTCAGTTCCTTTACTCTATATTCCTTCTGTGTGTATGCTTGGCCACAGAGTTCCAGCATTACTGCTCCTATTAGCAGAGACCCTCTTAAAAACATGTATAATAGCACAGAGAAGGGTCCCAGAAGACATGCACAAGAAGAGTAATTGCCAAACCAGGGAAAGCTACTATGCAGAGGGAGATCTCAGCTGCACAAGGCAAACAAGGCGAAAAAAGGTCAGTATTTAAGACATTTTTTTTCCTTCTGATCTTGTGAGTTCAGGGCTGCTACAGAACTGTTCTAGTGGAAATATGATTTACAGGTTTACAGTTATCTGTTTTAAGAATGAAGGATTCTGCAACTAAGAGCCCTTTAAAATTGCAAAATGGAAGAAAGCAGTTGCTTGATTTAGGATTAGCCTTCAGAAAACTCCCAATGTTAATTTCTGCAGTGAACACCCTAGCTGACATTACAAAAGAATCAGTCGTGGGTTTTTTTAGTCAATATGCATCTCCAGATTGACTCTGTTGTTGTATAGTTTCAAGAGCTACCTCAAATTTTTATGAACAGTAATAGAACATATTAGAGGTTAACTCATCCTCAGTAAGGATTTTCTTTCGCAATTTGTCTTTTCCTTTTCTTGTTAATTTAAAATGTGTGGTTTTCCTCTTCCAGAGGACTACAAGCATCAAATTCTTACTGTGGTTGCAAGAAACTTTATTGCTCTATCAGACAGCATTACACTCCTAAAAACTCTAAGCATGAAATGGAAAATGTCTTTTCAAATAAGACACTAAGGGAAACCCTCTCAAGACTTTTAAAAGTCAGCAACGATGAATTTAAGTTGTCCAAAAGTTCCAAAGGCCTGTATGGAACAAAGACCACAACCTAATCTTACTTGCTGTAAAGGATTAAGCAAGTCCCTTCGCCACCCTACAGAAGCCAAAAAAGTTCCACATTAGGGACAGAGTATGTATGTCACACTGTGGCCCGAATAGGGATGATTTTCTGAGCAGGCAGTATGTAAGCTTCTCCATCTCTAGAACTCACATAATTCCTACAGATGCAGACTGAATAACATTAGCGGTAGCATTTTTGGTGGACGTTCGATCCCCTGTGTCAAACTTTCCTTGAACGAGGCAGTCATGCTGCCTCTTGGCTGTGAAGGTCAAAGGAGGTTATTCCTCCACCACATATTTTTGTGGTTTGCAATCAAGTGCTTTCTTTGGGAGATGGAAATATTTGAGAATCATGTTAGACCACGGAGAAGTATTTCATCTCTACTACATCATCATCTCTAGACCATTTGAAAAGGCTATTGCCAAGTAGTTGTCATTTCCATCTCAGGAAGCCTTTGAAAAGGCTATTTACACTTTTGTCTTTCTTCAGGATTAGGTTACTGTAATTCTTTATTGACTGGCTTGCACAACAGGGCTCTGCACAGTCTCCAGCAGGCACAGCCTGCTGCTCTGTTTTCTGTGAGAAAGGGATGATTTGAACATATTGTGCTGATTGTAAAGCCTTTCCATCAGTTGCAACAAAGTCAATGAATTGATTATAAAATTGTTCTGTTTACTTATGACAAAAAATCATGGTCACTACCTTTTAGCTGGCATGTTTAATTGGAACTAACTAGTTGAATCCTTACAGAAATTTTGTACTAGATAGTATAGATCACATCCTTTCTTTTCCCAACATTGCATGAAAGCTGTGTGAAGCAAAGTATGGCAGCTACAAGCTCTTAAGACCTACTGCTCTAATGAATGGGGTTTATCTTTTTAAAATTGAAGCTAAAAACACCCCACTTCCTGGCAGCTCATGGTGTTAAAATTGATTTTATGGTGGGCTATTTCACTTGAAGTAGTGATTTCTGTGTTTTATTAGCCATGTTTTTGATTGCTTGCTATATTCACTTCAGACTGCAGAATTTTGATTATTTTCTAACCTCCCTATTGTTTGCCAAGATAAATACTCAATTGCACTTAACATAGCAGGAGGCTCATTCCACGCCTTACAGATCTAAACTATCATTCATATTTTCTCTGATAATCCAGCTAATGCTTCATTTACTGCTATAAACTAAGTATTGCTCAACTCAAGCTCAAGTGGTTTCCACCTAATGAATCTAGAGCTAATATTTATTGTCCTAGACAGGCTTTTAGCATCTTCCGGCTATCAAATTATTTGGCATTATTATTATTAGTATTCATCCTGTTAAACACAAGAAGGCATCTTTTCTCCTGGATTGTAAGGATACTTAATAAATGCATATATTAGACCTATATATTAACCTTATTGAGAATATTCATCAAAACTAATGATTTGGAGTTGTGTTGGATTAGCAGAGCAGAACTGGGCCTCATCTTCAGCAGGCCTGAACATGTGACTAGCAGTTAGCCTTTCCAAGTTCACCACAAGCTTTTTCCAGCACTGGTTCCACCATATGCAGCTTCTTGTTCCCAGCATGCTAGGCTATTTACCACAAGGTGCTCCAAAACATACTTGTGGGTCTGGTTCCTTGTTTTATGAACAGAACTCTCCTGCCTGCATGCCTTCTAAATAATTATAACATGTTCTCAATGTTTTTCAATATGTGATAAAGCAACAAACAGATGATTCCAGCAAGACATCTACCTCAGAATTTGTTTTCTTGATCCTTAGCCTATGTTTTATCTTGTTTAGATCTTCAGTTCTGTGCAACGGGGTCCTTTTCATATAGCTCACTAGCACATGTAGCAAGGGAGACTCAGCAAGCCAGGAGGACTCAAAGGGCCTCTTTACACATCTACAGTGAAAATTTCCTGCAGCATAATAGGCTTGGTGCCCACTGACACCCACTAGAAAGTTGACTAGTGACAATTTGTTATTCTTCTTAGACTTGTTCCCAGCCACTCCTGACATTCAGAATTTTAGTAAGAAAGTACATTTTTATTATACTGAAAACTCTTTGAAACCGATTCAGAATTGAATTACATCAACAGATCTCTAGCATCTCAGCTGAGACTAAACTTTAGTTTGAGGCTTTTTCTTCCTCTGCGTTTGCATATTTGACAGTAGCCGTTTCTGTATGCTTAAAAAAGTGATGTCTGTCTGCTATTATTTAATTCGCCTCTCAATCACATTAGGCTGAACAAAGACAGGTCAATTACATACTCTTTTTTAAAAAGACATTTTCATTAAAATCAAGTTTGATCAAGAATCAACATTATTTGAAATCTTTTATCCTGTCATCCCTAAGGCACCCAGAGATTTGCACTGAAGTTTCTTAGCCAAAAGCAGTGGAGACATTCCCTTATCTAATCTTTCACTGAAGAGGAAGACATGGCTTGCATTTACCACCATAGTATAAATGTCTCATGCAAAATGTTGTTAAAGAGTAGGTTTTTGGTAGGATGGTACTAGCTATTCTGGCTAGATTTTGATCACACTGGAAATATATAAAACAACATAGAAAACCACGAAAATATTCAAAATAGTCATAGGAAGATTGGCCCACTTCTGAGTAAAAAAGGGTCTTGCAGAATTTAATCCACTTTCTGAATGAAGATAGTTTTCCCAAAACCTGTGTAATATTAAAAACCTTTAAATATTTGTTATATGAAAATGGCTTCCCAGAAGTTGAAAATAGTGCAAAATATTATGATCTGCAAGAACTACTTGGAAAGAAGAATGAATATCGATTTAATAAAGAATCCAAGCAAATTCAGTTAACACAAGTTTAGTATATATGCTTGCTCCAAGAGTAAACCTCCAGACAGAAGCCATGCTGTGAGTGGAGCTTTGAGATTTTTGGATCCAGAGTAACAGACAGAGTGACAGAAGATCTAGTCCCTTTCATTTAGCTGGTAGTTCATGACCAGACTGCATTACCTTCTACTTACCTACTTTTAGGAAGGATACCAGAATACATTTTCTATAAGCCTGATTTACGTTTTCAGTCTGCTCTCATGCATTCTGGAGAAGTTTTAAAAGAGAGAAGATCAATGGAGGACTTTAAACATAACACCTCCTCTGAAGGTGAAGCAGAAACTGGGACAGTTTCCAAATGTTTAACAAAATCATCTAATACTACCGGCAGCTCCAGAGATCATTAGAGTCTTAAATGAGAAAGTAAATCAGGGAAACATACCCAGGACATTTGATAAAAAGACTCGCTACTTAGAAAATTAAATACAAAAAGCGTATCAAAAGACTATTAAGTGCTGAAGAAATAATTATACTGTTGTATCTCTGGCACCTAAAATTATTAGAACAAAATAAGAGAACAGGGAAGACCCTTCCACTGTGCCAGAGCTCCACTCAGCATGGAAATGGGAAAAGGGAGTGGTGCCACATACTTGGTTACAGCTCCTTACTTCTGTGACAGGTTGCCCTCATATATTCTGGCTCCTTTAGGTTGCTCTAATTTATACCATCCATGAATGACTTAAAGAATCACAGGCCAGAGGATGATCAGCAAGCACAAGTTGATTTCTGTTCACTCACAATTCTTTCTTCCTTTCTCTCAGCCATTTGCAAATAATAATAAAAAAAAATAAAAAAATCTCTTCATTGGTGCTACTTCACCACCTTAGAGGAACTAATCGAGCCTTACATCTAGAAGCCTTAGTTCTTTAACATAAGGGAGATTTTGTGTTAAATACAACACTTGAAGAGGCTTATATTTACAGATGTTTCAGTGTAACATGTTCTTTGTTCTGAAGACTGTCAGAACAATTTAAGGTATTAGTGTAGGTGATGCTTGGAAACACAGAAGAGATACCTTGCAGAAGGTCAAAGTAAGATAGAGAAATTGCCTGAAGATTCATGCAGTAGTGAGTTTCACAGAGCATGATAAAAGAAAATACAGAGTATGGAATGTAGATAGGATGGAAGAAATTTAAATAGTGAAAGGAGACAAAGACAGAAATTTAGCCAAAAATACTTCATTAAAAAAAATAAAAAAAAAAAATCAAGATCCTAGTACCAATGAAATACTACTCTCAAAGAGAAACAGGTTTGACCATGATATATTCTGTTTTCTTTCCAACTTCCTCCGAGCTTACGTAGATTTTCAGAATTAAGCATTCAAGCTCACCCATTGTAGGTCAGTGCCACACTGATGTTAAGTCTTCTGAAAACCCCACCACTAACATGCCAAATTTTGTCAAAATACATTCTTGATGCATTCTACAATAGAACCAGAACAGAAGGCTACCATTTCTGCAAAAGTAGACAACCTTTCTAGCTTTTTGATAAATATTTAGATTAAATACCTTACAAGCTGAAAATTATACTGTGGTTTACCTCTGTCACAAGACACTTTGGGGCACAGAAACTCATCTCATACATAGCAAATGGCCACTTCTGGTACACATAAAAGATGTTCATAACCTGTTCTCATATGTATCCAGAAATGAAAAAGAATATGTGCATAGGCAGAGATGACAGTGGTTTACAATACAAACAGATGCTTGTGAATACTGCCTGTGCAGTAATCAACAAGCTTAAGGGTTTAAAGAACAATGCATTTGCAGAGTGGCTTTTCTTATTTTAACATGCCTAGCAGTAAACAAAGCGACTTTCATTAATGGATAAATCATATCTATTTGTAGTACGAAGTCCACAGGACTCCTGTCAATCACTAGCAGTATAGAAACATTCATAGGCTAATCATGGCTAAGCTAATTTTGGCTCTTTCAGAGCCAAATTATGGTGTTTTGTGCCAAACCTTATTATAAATTAATTGCAGTCCTACTGAATAATCAGGAATTCGAAAAGCAATACAGAAAGGTGTTGTTGCACCTGGACACCATTCACAGTTACGCTATTCAGTTTTTCATCTTAAATAGAAAAAACAAAGAACATCAGGCATAATGCCATTAAAATTGAAATTAAAATCCAAGCCATCCAAGAGATTATTGCAGAATGTTTTGACGAATTAAGCATTAAAAGTCTCCTTTTGCAACTCAGCTGCTTTAGAAATAAACACTGAAAGATAGAGGTTCAATTCCAGACTGGCCTCCAAGACCTAAAAGCAGACTGGCATTGTTGTATAACTAAGCTAATTACTCTACTTCTGTGTTCCGTATGTGAAAAACAGTAATGGCAGTCCTATTTAGACTAAGCTCTTTCTTTTGATATATGTTTATTGGAAGCTGCTAACATGCAAAGCCAGTTTGTGTCTTCAGCAAATTTGGTTTTACTCCTTCCACCTACTTCTCCATGTGCATATATAGGTTTACATAGCAAGCCTCACAGCCACCTTCTTCCATTACTGTTCTCCAGGTAGAAGCCATGAAGCAAACATGGTTAAAACTGTTTGACAAGCCTCTGTGATCTACTAGCCCTTCGTGTAGGAGAGATGTCTGGTGTTCCTTTTTCAAACTCCTGTATCGTGAACCTAGATGGATTCTTTCATCATTTAGGCTTTTCTCCTGTTACCTGCCCAACAGGAGCTCAAGTAAGCCCCAGTCCACTTTTCTCACAGTTCAAAAACAGCTAGGTGTCTACTGATTCATCATCACTTTGACAGCACTGGGATGTACTCAATTGCCTGAAACACTGTGAACACACCTGACAGGTCCCGCTTAATGTCAACAACCAATACGGAACTGGTCAAATGCATTGAAAAGGAGAAAGTAATCTGCTATCTTTGCTGCATCAGCTTGACACTCACTTCAGTGAGAAGTTACTAGCTAGTGTGGCAAGATGTTAAATTCAAAGGGTAGTGGAAAAATCCTTGCTAACTTGCTGGAAGTGTCTAGAAAAAAAGTTCACTAAAGCAAACATGGAAGCTTGCTTCCATCATAGTATACAAACGTAGAAGTAGTACGCACACACCTTTTTCCTCAAAACTACCATCCATTCCAATTTGTTTCTTAACAGCATAATAAAGAAGCCACTAACCACACAGACATTCTAGGCTAAAAAAACGCTGGGGGGGGGGGGGGGGGGAGGGGAATAAATAAAAAATGAAGTGAGGCAAGCTTGCAAGGATTCCAATAATTTGACTCTTCTTTTTTTCACCCCAAACTGTACACCCACCTCCCCAAATAAAAAAAAGTGATATTGAATGCAAGCCCTCAACCATAGAGCAATACACTGAGCCTTGTTCTGGATGACGCATGCCTACCAGTATTTATGTCCCTGTTCATAACTGTGGCTCACACACCAGTCTTCTATCACTGCTTGGTGCTTCTTTTGACAGGAGGAAGCAAAGCTGACCTATTTTTGACAGTTTTTAATGAGATGAAGCTAAAAAAGTTATGAGGAAGTCTTGCTGAAAAAGATTCCTCTAAGTAGACAGAAAGGTTCTAGCAATTGTTTCTCCAGTGGCCAAGGGGTTTGACCACTGCAGGTTGAAACCTGTTTAAAAGATCAGGTAGAAGAGTATATATCCAAATCATCCGAGTTAAATTCTTTGCCCAGACTTACATTTCTTATTATTGCTACAAATGGGAACAGCGAGCAAATCAAAATTGTCCCCATAATATAAAATGTCCAGAGAAGAGTTTTAATTAGGTAGAATAGAGCATTCTGGTCACAGCACAAGCTCTTCTTTCTGGTTTATTTTGGACCAATTGTCTGAAGAGAACAACTAGACAGCTTATCCTAAAAATCCACAGACACCCCCCCCCCCCAAAGTCAAAAAGACCATGTAGAAAAAAAGCAGATTCTGAACAAAAAGTAAAAATAAAACATACAAAAGAAATCTCCCATGTGTCCTGTAATTGAACCAATATATTGAAAGAGATATCATCTTGTAGCTGGCCACTCCACTGTGCACACTGGTAAATGACACTATTTGTTAGCAGAATCCATACTGCTTCAAGTGCTGCTGTAATTTTGAATGATGTAGTTTCACACTAACTTCTGTAACTATCTGTTAAATTGACAGAAAGCGGTTTACTTAAAAGGTTTTGGCCGCTTGGTCTAAAAACAGTTCTGGTCTAACTACTCCTTACACGCTTAGGTCTGAATCAAATTCTGGTAAGTTTGTCTTAACAATATCTAAACATAAGTCTAAGCAAACTCTGAAGCATGCAGATTCCTCTACAGATATATTCTTCTACTCTTTAAACTTAATGACTAACTGTCATTAACTCAACAGCCTAAGAAATGTATTATTAGCCTCCTGAAATGTCAAACTTACTATTAAAGCTAAAATTGAGGTCAGCTGGTTTTTGACTGCTTGACTTTTGACAAACTGATCCTAATAATTTTCTTGACTTTACTGGAATAACACAGCAAAAATAGCTTTTTTTATTTTGCCACAAATACATGAATCTCCAGACAAACTCTTCCGATAGAAACACCATTGCAAGAGCCATAAAAAAAAAAAAAACAGACAAAAAGAAAAGCAAGTTTAAGGATGTTAATGCTGAATAAAAATAAAACAGAAGATAATTTCTTCACTGCCTGCAAGGTCTCATTGTCTTTTTCTGACTTAGAGGAGAGAAAAAAAAAAAAAAAAAATCAGGAACAACCAGGACCAAACTGAAGTATTTGGCAGTTTTATTTAGGAAGAGAGACTATTAAGCCACTTAAAGGTTAACTGATATGCATGAGTTATCATATACTCCTTGTCTTCAAGGTTATAGACTGTTAGCAGAACTCTGCCAAACACCAGTTATCTGAAGGGAGCTAGAAATCATCTCTGTTGATGACAGACCTCTGAGCAGATGGTAAGTAAATCAAGGTCCTGATGTGAAATGTTAAAGCTTTTATGCTGGAAGACACTGTTAAAGCATTATCCAGGTTAAATCAGATTCCGTAAAATACCAGTTTACTAGTAGGCAGGCGTGAAGTCTTCCACTGAAGAATTCTACAAGTTTGGTGGCTTGGTTTGTTTGGGGCTTTTTTTTTTTTTTTTCTTTTTTTTTTTAAAGACACCCTTACAGATTATTTAGAATTCCCTCCTCACCCCCCTTTTGAGTACTCATTGCAGCAGTTCTATCAAAAGGGAAGGGTGAGAAGAGGAAGGGAGGACCATTTGTTTATTTGTCATTAAAATAACATCTGATCTTATTTAATTAGGCCAGTAGCATATAAGAAAGGCAGCTTTCATAAACAGCACTGAGAATACAGTTGTGCAACATAATAATAGATTTTTTTCCTAAAATTTCTATTTCGCTATGCCCAGGCAAATCTGGGAGTTTGAAAACTTTTCCAAACAATATTCTAAGCATTTGGAAAGGACCTAGTACATCAGAAACAAAGTAAACACCTACTTTTGTTTTAAAGTCTACACTTACCAAAGGGCATCTGCTAGACCTGCATGGGAAGACTAGGAAAATTTCTGTAAGTAATTTTGTGTTAACTACAGATGGAGTGAACCAATTTCATTGAAGCAGAAGCAACAATGCTCCTTTAGCTTGCAATGCTTCAAGTCAGCTTGACTACCAAAGTTAAAGATACAGCACCAAAGCCTAGTCTCTTCACAGGAAGGAGCAACATTTATTGGTTCGATAATTTGGACTGCTAAAATTTATGAATGGTTAACTTACATCAAATAGAGATTATGACTTGGATGACTTCAGTAATTGCTCAGTCATGTTCCATGGCTGATCCAAGCTATTCATGTTGCAGAAAGTTGCCTTGAAAATCATGCTGAATTGATCTATAAAGTTGAACACGTGATCCATGTTTATGGAGCTATATACCCAGCTAAATTCAACCAAACCCCTTTCAATAGCAGCCATGACATTCAGCTTCTCCAAACCCTAAGGTTCCCATGGGAGTATTACAGGGAAGTGCTCAAAAAAAGAGAGACAATCAAGAGTCATTCATAGAACCTATCCAGAAGACTTTGATTTAATCAATTATGGAAAGTCACAAACTACTGGAAGACAATTCTTCCATTGGAAAAAACACAAATACATGTTATTGTCATAAAAATTTTCTTTAGATCCTTACACTAAACTTGCAACCCAATTATTTGTTTGCCAGTTATACAAACAGCTCCTGTATACTCTTTTCAGCAGCCTGAAAAGATTCATGTGAATAGAGATTGCACTATTGCTTTTTCTTATGTAGTGGTAAGCACTGGTCTAGCCACATATTTTAAATTTCTATGCTGCCAATAGCAGGCCTCTACCTTCCTCCCCCAGCCCCCACCTTGCATATGAAGATCCATAATCCCTGTGCTAATGCTTCCATTGTCCTTTAACTTCTGGAGTCAATTCCAGCTTATGCTCCAAGGAATGGGGGGAGGGAGAAAGAAAAGTACATTTTTGACAAAGACCCTAAGTGATGAATACAGCTACAGGGGGGAGAGATATATTTTTTTCCCCCTAAACCTTTAGTCTTTTCATTCACTCTCCAAACGCATTGAGATTAATAATGCCTCTGGGCCACTGTATGCAAACCTCCACTGTGCACGCAGAGAAAAGATTATAATTGAATACCCTATTATGATGGGCAAGGAAAAAGAAAAGCAGACAGACAGACAGGGCTCAAAGGCTGAATTGGCCTGGTTTGGCTTTCAGCCCACAGCACCTACAATTATCCTGCAATGATTTTTATTTATCTATTTAGTGTTCCCACTAGGCAGAGAGAGAATCTAGTATTAATTTAGTGCTCATGGTTAGACAGAGAGCTTTAAATTGAAAAAAGTTATTCAAATGGATAATGAAATGTGGCTGGAGCCCTAATGTCCTGCTTTGAATGAAAATAGTACAAACCATAGCCCTCTGCAAATGTTTTACAGTCTGATAGTTTATGCAAGAATTCTGCTAAATTACATTTTTTCAGAACAGCCTTACCAACGTAGCAGTACTAGACCTTTACGTAGATAAGCAGCTTGCTGTCACCGAGCTTCCCAGAGCCTCACAGCAAAACAAGAAATGAAGGACAGGAGCAAAAGAGAAAACAGCTCTGACTGAAGCAGCTCTGGTATATATGAAGGAAGGAATGAAACCCAAGAGCCAGGATGGCACTTACATAGCTATTTGTTTATGGCATGTAGATGAAGTCATCTAGTTTGCTCCTAAGCATCTCATTTATCTATGCCAAAACATGCTCTTCCAAATTAGTACAGGGTATTGCTAGCGGTTACTTTCTGTTAGATGAAGACCTTGCCAGTACCAGCATCTAATGACCCTAAGCAGCACAGGTAATAGGAGCAAGAGAATGAAACACCAAATCAAATTCTTATCTTCAGACTGTTGTAAATTCAGATGAGCTTCACAAAAGCACCTGCTTGAATTAAGCTGGCGTTCTCTTCAAACGTTTGAAGCTGCACTTCATAATAGCAAATTGTAGCATAAAGAAAGTAGTTGCTGTCTTAGCTATAAGTCATTTCATAAAAGCTTTCCAGAAAATCTGAATATAAGATTTCATATGAAGAAAGTATGCGAACAAATTCAGAGAGGTAGCAGAATGCTGAGTGTGCTATCAAGAATGTGCAAGTGTTGATCAGAACAATTCAGAATGGTTGCTCTAACACACACAGGGACATTTCTCAACTCATCTACAATTTGAAGTTTAAAATATTATTCCATAAATCTAAGGATCAAGCTTAACTTCCATGGAACACTAATGCTGCATTCCAGAAAATAATCCAAATTGATTATCTTAACTGTATTGTCACTGATTTTTTGAAAAGACACTAACCGCCACAATTGCTCCATTACTCACCACAGTGCATAAAATGTCTAAGGCTTTGGAAAGCAAATAACAGAAAAATGTGGATTAAACTGATAAAAATGATAATTCCAGACATGATTAGATTCACTGTGTTGTGTAGCCTGCACAGCAGGTGGGGGATCCTTCAGAAGAATTAGGGAAAGGTTTAGGGAAAGCAGATTAATGGGGAAAAGATTAAATGTGCTCTAAAAGCAGGACAAAACATATTTCTAAAATGACAATTCTAACAGCAGTGTTTAGGGATGCTCTGGAATGCAAAGTACACATACTCCATTTAAATACCAGATGCACAAATGTCTCCTACTTACAATTATGCAGTGCATTGTGTCACTTTAAATCATAAGCTGAATAAGCATTTGACATCAAGTGGTGCTAGTGACAAATATTAATCAAAATATAGCCAATAGTTTCTAGCACACAGTAGTCAAGCTCTATATTCCCCTTCTTTGCATGCAACTTTTTACAAGACTGATCCTATGGATCAAGGCCTGTTTATTTTTATACCCAGAAATATGACAGTTGAAAATGAAACACGGTAATAGCAATTTCTAGAGCCCTGAATAACACACATTGATGCCACTGCCCTCTCTCCAGTGTTGAAGTCTTTCTATCTTCTAATATAAGATGCTGTGCTTTTAACTAGGTAAGAACAAAGATCATAGTGGAAAAGGCCCACTTCTATAGCCTAAGAGGAGAAATGCTGTTTAGCTGCTGAATATAGGTTCCAGTTATATCTCCTGGCACCATAACGGGAGACAACTGCTAATGCAAGACCTAATGTATCTTACAGAAGCATTAGCAGCAGCAAAGCAACTATTTTAGAGTGTTACCATCCAAAATTTCACACTCCTTTATGTAACAGAAAGTAATAATGGTACACTTTTACATCCAAAAAGCATAAGTTACACTGCCCCTAATGTTCATGGGAATTTTAATGGATCCCTCCTTGCTTTTTTAAATTTAAAGAATTTTTGTAACTCCTTGGAACCTCCTTGGTAACCTTTTCCAGCTTTGCAGACACCATGACTATACGTTTACAGATTACTCCTTAACTATTTAACGCGATCACAAATAGTAGGAGACTCACAACAGAAGTCAAATTGAGTTTGCCACCCTGGGAAATAGATTTGGATTTCCAAGGTTATTACAGAAACACTCACAGATATTTCTAACATCCTCTCACAGAAAGAACATTTCCTTTTCATCAGAATCATCTAGTAAATGTCTATCACAGAAGGCCGATTACTCAGAAAGTGCGAAAAAGGCAGCTTGAACTAGGGGTACTCTATCTGGTTGCTTCTGCTCTCCAGCAAACTGTTGGCATGAGCTTTTGGGGCAAGCCTGCTAGGCTGGCCTGAGCAAAGCAGCTAGCACTATGCTAGTGGAAGGCAAAGAATTCTGGCTTTTCCCACACAAACGCAAGCAGCGTTTGAGTCAGCCACGTCTCACTCAAGTCTTAGCATGCCAGCCTTTCTATTTAGTTGTCTGTGGTAGATGAACCACTTTTAATCTGCTTTCTTCCTACCAATTTGAACTACATGCTACTAAGCATCATTTTACCTGTGTCCATGATGGTTCTCAAACCTGTCCCTGGTTTTTAATTCTACAAATGCGACATCACTGGGAAATCTGAAGTCTTACAAAATAAAATACACAGCCATAGCGCTAAGATTTGCATATCACTCCCAAAGTGACGAGACTGTCTTGCAGCCTTTGTCCTGTTTTCATTCACCCCCATCTCTTTTGTTCTCTTGTATCCATTTGTTATGTCTGTATGCTGTAATCTCCTCCAGGCAAACATGTCTTCTGTATGATCTACAAAGTGCTTTTTCAGGCAGTAAAGCAGAAATTATGTCTCGGTTTCCCCATTTGTAGAGGCAGCATACGAACACAGTACTCGCCTACCTCACAAGACAGCTGGCAAGTTAAATTTGTTAATCTTTGTGAGGCATGTGGAGGTCCTCTTATGGAAGGCTCTACAGAAGTGTGAAGTATTGTCATAGGTTAAAAGTGAGGCTTACAGCTTGAGTTAAGTTTCCCATTCTGAGGACAGACTAGTGTCTTTCCATAATTAAAGAGGGGTTTAACTAGTAAAAGTAAAAGCATTGTTTATAAAGCTTGCAAGTACATAAGGGGAGCGCTTACCAAGAACCCAAGGATCACATGGAGAAGAAAGAAAATAAAACGTTTCCTCTTTTCCTTCACTTAAGTTAGGGCATGGGAAAAAGTGCCTTATAGGATGTCATTTAACTCAAACCAGGTTTCTTATCTAACAATGTTTCAAAAAAGAAACCTAGAATTTTCTAGGTTCTGTCTAAAGTAAAACCCATTTAACTGCTTACTACATTAGACATACAGAAAGAAATGTTAAAGTCCAAGAGATTTCAGCCAGGCACTCTGATTTTATACTTTATTTTTCATAATTAAATTTAAAGCTGCCCAACATGCTATTTTCTTAAATTTTCATAAGAGTGTAAAAAGTATTTGGACTGGATCCAGCCTCACTCTAAGCTCCTTATATTCAGCCCTCCCTTATGGTGACTATTGTATGACCAAACATCACTTTATAAGGGTTCTCTCCCTCAACTTGTATTTTCATTTTGTTACTGGTGAATATTCTAATATTCTAAATAAAAAGTTCTCTTCAGTCTTAGATATCAGATATTCTTTATACTCATAATAGCAACAGACATTCGAATCAGCAGTACTGCCAGAACACTCTTATTAAATTGTTGTTCTTAAGCCTCTACTAATCCCACAAAGCTGTAGCACACTCTAAACTACGATCCACACCCCCCCAAAAAAATAAAGCCTACCTAACAAGTACTCTTCACTGCTACATTGAGATGCAGGAGGGGGAATACATCCTCCTCCTTCCCTTCACTCCCCCATTCAAGTAGACAGTCAAGCAAAGCTTTTGTACTACGCACTATAGTATGACATACACATTAAACAAATAAGGGTAACTCTAGGGCAGAAGGAACGAGGAGAAAAGGTATATGTGACAGTGAATTTGCTAGGCTTTGTACCATTAAACTACAGTGTGAACAAGTTGTCACTGTCCCCCAGCCAGTGGGTAATGGAATAATTTTTAGCAGTTGCAATACTTAAAATTACACACTGCTGAAAGGCAAAACCAGAAAATATACACTGTATAAAACAATACTTATAAAAAGTTCTTGCATCTCCTTATTTCCAGTCTGTGGCCTTATTTCCATAGCCTGCTCTTTTATATCTTACTTATAATAACTATACTCACCATACACAATCCCTCAGCATTCCAGGAGAAATCTGCTTACAGAAGTGGGAAGTGTTGGTCCACAGTGAGAATTTCCATCTTTAACAAGACTCTTGCCACAGAGAAAGTCACCTCTTGCACTTGAACAGTTGACTTAAGGTAGGAATTACCCTGCAGCATGGAAAAAAACCCCAAAACAACAGTGTATTTACTGTAAAATATAGTTTATAGGAATGCAAGTAGCTTAAGAGAGCTGTAAGCCAGACAACCTATTTGAAGCCTGTCACTGATGTTGACAGTCCAGGTGACAGCGTTACCACTACCTGTGCATACATCTCTCCCTTTGTCTTTGTTACACTTTGCTATTTTCCTGAGACAACTGCCATATTGTCAGGAGGCTGTTAAACAGGACCTTACTGAAACCAGAGAACAGCCACAATCAAATATGAAAAGCCACGCAGTTCTGAGCAGCACATGTCAAGAAGCCGCTCACCGTCTACAGTTACATAAATTAAAATAATCATAAAAGTACTTCACAAGGTGATGATGGACATAGACATCACGGAAGTAATTGAGCTGCCATTTAGGAAACAAAATACAAGAAGAGAAGCTTGTTAAGTGGAAGAAGCCACAAACCAGTCCTGTCAGGGAGTTGAGGGGCTCGGCTTAGAGACAGTTTTTGAGCCGTTCCCTCAGCCCAGGAGCAGTCACACCCTGGCACCGGCGGGGATTCACCGACTTAGTCCTCACCAGAGGCGAGAGAAAAGGCCTCCCCGGCAGGAGGCGCAGGCCAGACCCGGCACTTCTCCTCACAGGGGAGACCGGACAGGTCTAGGCCCGCGCCCGCCCCTTCCCCGGGAAGGGGCCGCGTCGCCTTTCTCCACCAGGCTCAAAGTTGTTCGCACTTGACCCTGGCGGTCCCCGGTGAGGCTCCGTGACTGAACCGATACCAATTTATCAGGTGAATCGAGCCGCCATCCTCCGCGGGACGAGGTTGCTCGGCTGCCCGGGCGGGGCCCCGCTCTCCGCCAGGAGGCGGGAAGCGGTCAGGCACGCGACAGCGCTGCCAGGCTGGCGCTGAGGCGGCGAGGCCGGGGCTGCCGGGCCCCGGGGCCTCCCCGCCGCCGGCCCCGCCGGCCCCGGGGGCCTCCACGCCTCAGCAGCGGCCCTCCCGAGCACCCGGGCTCTGGCGGGAGGGCTCCCGCCGGGGACCCAGCGCTCCGCCGGCCGGCGTGAGGGCTGCGAGGTGCCGCGTCAGGCCAGGGCCACGAGCAGACCCTTTCAGAGGGCTGAAAATCCAGTATTTAGTTCCCTGGTAATTTACCAGTAGAGCTTTTAAGAAATACTCAGTTTAGCTGGCACCTCATTTTTGTATTTGTTTTGCAAAGTACTTGGTAATTAATTACCAATTACTTGGGAAAGTAAGTTCAGTGCTTTGCACATCTCCGCATAAACAGGCTGTGTGCGGGCATGATCTGGCATGGGATGGTCTACTGCATCATGGCTTCCCTTTTCTTATTAGGACAGGCATATTCGCCTACAAAGTCCATTTCTTTCTTCTGCACCCGCTCCCGAGGACAGTGGAGTTCTGCAGCGGTAGCAGTGGATTTGCAAAGCTGCCTCTGAAGTACATTGAAGGAATAGTCACAGCTTTTACTACGGCTTGATAAAAGGCAGCAGAATGAGTCTGAAAGGCATTTCCTCTGTGTTCTAGATGGAGATAGGATAAGGCTCTCTCCATACAGCTTTAGAGTAATAAAACCTACACACCTCAGTTTCTAATGACTAAAGCAACAGTACAGAATCACCTTGAACAGTAATGAACACTTCTCATGTGGTTCAGTTTATGACACTGAAACATAGGTCAATAAAAGTAAACATTTAAATTTAATTATTACTTTTTAAAAAGTGTTTCTGTACCTGAAGGTTCCCCACAGTTTCTAAAGAAAGAACAATGGGTAATACCCAGACATCTCAATAATACAGCAACACATTCCCCAGTATTTCTGTATATTGTGTACAGCACCTAGTGATTTCCATCAAGACCTGTTTTTTGGAGTAAAACAAAAAAAAACAAAACAAAACAAAAAACAACCTGCATTTGAACTTGCTGACAGAAGAGGCATATAACCAAGTGTAGTAAGATTATTTTTCACTTTTCTTCCATAGAGAAGGATACAGAAATCTTAATGGTCAAGAACCAGTCTGAATACTCGGACTCCTCCATGTCAGCTACAGAGTGGCCAAGTCAGTAGTCAGCACCCAGCCTGAGAATGCAGGCATACAGTATGTCATGGCATCCATACAAGAGCTACAGAAGACGACCACTCCCTTCTCCAGTTTCCAGAGTTTCCTTCCATTCTGTTCTCTAATTGACATACTTTAAGAGTTGGTGAAGACTCTGTTCCCCATCATATTTCCCCAGAAGACCATGCAATGTTAAAGAGTTCAGACATGGTTCTCTGCTTCATTGTATAATTGAGTTGCTTCAATATTCCAAGAAGCTTTTGTGCTATTTTAGAGCTGTCTTGAAGACCATGCAACTAGTCTCAACTGCAATAGCCTGAAACATCTGGGAGCAGGATTATTTCTGTCATGTGCTGCCAAAATAATATTTTGCTTATGGAATTAAAATTTTAGGGATTTTCCCAAATCCACATAATGTTCTTGAGTACTCAAATTTGCATTACGACATTTACATTAGCATATACACGTGTAAAAGACCATCTTGCCAGACAACTCCTATTGGATATTCAAAAGCTTAACTCCACCTAAAGCTAGGATTACTGTATGCTCCTGAAACAGACTTCAGTTACAGTAACAGATTTTCTTCAGCTAAGTGCCTTTTCCCACCTGCTCTTACAATCACATCTGCAAGTGTCTTCAGTGATCACCTTGCCATAATTATGGATGCCTTTCCAACTCCCTAGACAGGGACTGATTCCCTGTTTTCTGGATGTGCTATTTCTGTATACTTTGAAGTTTCAGCTCCTTAGTAGAAATGACCAGAGCAAAACGCCAAATATGATGCAGTAAAGAAATATACTACTCCTCCTAAACTCTATTCAAATGCAAACATTTGCTGAAAAAACAAACCAGCTCCTAAACATTTTGTTCATTTATCCAAGATAGTGCAGTACACAGGTAAAGTAACTGGGTTATTAACTGCAATGTTTATTTTCACCCTTTCAGCAAAAGTAAGCTCTCCTACTAAAAGTAACATTTTGCTGTATTGTTTCTAGGTGTTTTAACAAGCAGACCAACCGGTCAGTTTGCCCACTTAGCTACAATCCCATATGAGAGAAGACAAAAATTTTATCCTTAATTCTTGTAGTTAGAGATAATAAAGAAAATACTAATTGTACAAGAACCCATTCAACACAACTTTCTTGAATTTGTTGAAAGTCAAAACAATAGTAATACAGAGTGTGAACTATCCATGCATTTCAATTGAATTGCAAGTTGAAACTATTGTTTGCTCCTTCAGTGTTGAAGGCAGAAACAACATGCTCATACCCAGCTTCCAAATTATTTCCCACACCACTCCCAACACTGATAGTTCTCAAGTGCCCTTTACTCAGCTGCCAGAACTTCTCACTTCCCTGTGACAACCTCTACTGTGCAACTATATACATTAACACAAATCTGTCACATCAGAAACAAGAAAGGGAGGATAGTGTAAAATAAACTCAGTTTACTCTCCAAATATCTGACAGAGCATGTATCAGAACTGCATCAGTAAATTTCAGACTTCATGAAAACTCTTGTTGAATATACTAGGAAAAGTTGCAGCAGAATACCAAGTCAGTACCAAAAAAATCCCAGCTTTGTCAGCACAACATTACCTCGCTCACCAAGCCCGAGCTGTAGCAGTCGCTATAGACTGCATGCACTCACTGTTTCTTAGAACAGGTTCATATGCTTTTGGCTTTTGTCACAGAGGCAGACACTCTTGAATAATTACATTGGATAGTAACTGTCCTGCAATGATTTCAAAGAAATGAGGCTTCAAAGGCCTGTTACTCACAGAGGCCTCCACACTGCAGAACTGGAAGCGGTGTTAGTACTGCTAGCCTCAGAGCTGCCCACCCACTGCAGCCCCACTCCCGCCTTCCAAGGTGAGCCACCATCTCCGGGTGGATTACAAACCAAAAGGCTGCTATTCTGCACCACTGCAGGGACATGCTCTTCAGCCCAGAATTTACTTCCCTAACCTTTCTCACATTTAACCTAAGGTTTTTTTTCTTACTTTCTACCTTCTTGGTAAGAATAAAATCAACAGCTTCACTGGCCAGGAGAAAACTGGCAGACTGATTACTGCATAGGCAATACAATAACCCAAACCTCTCTCATTTCCCACTTATGTATTGCAGTAATTATTTGATTCGTTCAGTTTGAGCAAATTAAAGGGACTGCCCAGAAACATCCATCAGACCCTTGTAAATGCCAGTTAAGCCTCTTCAGAACTCCAGAATGGAGCATGGGCCTGGCTGATCACTGACAAGGCTGATGGTCAAAGTTAACTGAGTTTTGGGAAGCTAGCAGAATTCAAGGTTCATTATTAAGTCCTGTTGGCAAGCCTTAAAACTCAGTCATATTTTTCTTTCAAGTCAAATGGTCTCTCTACAGAGATACGTTTTCCCCAGAAATATACTCATTTGTGTCTGTAGCAAAATCCTCATTCAGCACAAGACTTTTCTCATCAAATCCCCCAAAGCCTTACTTCCTTGTTTTAAGATCTGTTTAAAGAGCATGACCATAATTAACCCGAAGCAATATTAAATGAGATCATAACATTCACACATCAAGTAGAGTTTCTCTTCTCTCACTCACCTCATATTATAATCCAAACTATATAACACTGTTGTTCATTATATTATATATTACCTACTGCTCCCACATATTTTATGTTTCATACTTGGTTTTAATGCCCTACGCACATCTTGTTCACAAAATGGAGTAGTTTATTTTTTTAAACCCCAAAACTATGCAGATAACAAGCCTTCAAATTATCAAAGCTGCTATGAAGGTCATATTTGCTTTTGTTTCCTTAAATTTACATATTACATATATCATTTGGCATTTTTTTTCCTGATCATTCACATTTGACCCAGGAAGCATGACCTTTTAATTCTTACTAATAGTTTATGCTACATCACATGTACGTTCTCCATACTCCTTTCTTACTTACCTGAATTGAGTGAACTTTGTCATCTATTCATAGGCCTTTAAAAGGCTCCAGACCTCCCATGCAATATACTGTGTTCGTTCATGAATTAGTCAGTGTCAGTGTTCTTGCATCATCTGTCTCTGGCTGGCTCTATTTCTTCCGTTCTACTGAGGTCTTGACTTATGAGCAGAATCTCCCGTTATTCTTTCTTGATTGTCACACTTTATTACAATTAATATTAATTATGGGATTCTTGTCCAACATGTAGCTTTCTGGGCATAAAAGATGGTCATGTTGTAATGTTCAGGTTTTTTCTTTGCAAACTTCTATGTAATAAAGCATTCTCCTGTCAGGAGCTGTCAGCACCACATATATCTACTTGATAATAACTGTACAGTAATAGAGTTAGCTAAAGGAGTTGTGTGCAAGCCGACACGAATTCCCATAGAGAAGCCAATCTTGTGCTTATCCATGATTTCCTATGGCTGACATGCAGTTAAACACAAAGTGTTGCAAACAGCCTGCTTGATGAAATGAATAACCTGTTACAGCTTTGAAAGAAATGCTGGCCTAGGATGTTAAACTTCTATTGGAGGCTTAGGTATAATAAGTAGATTCTGACAAATACTGTTCACACAAATGTTTGCAGAATGAGAGTGTTTCATGAATATTAATGAAAACACATTCTCCTGAGCATTCACAATCCACACAGTAAGCGTAGGAGTCTTTGACCCTTCAAGTGCCTTGTCCATGTTAGAGGGACAAATCTGATGTGATTTTAAGCTATTTCATCCCATGGTTGAAGAAGTAGGAACACTATTTAGCTATATAGGTCAAAATCTACAGCAGACCTAACAATAGTCATAGGAGGAAGTGGAGAACAAACTACAGTTGTCAGAAGACAAGCAATCATTAGATATCCTGCACATTCTCATGTAATATCATTGGCTTCAGAGGTGGCCATCAGTTATGGATTACAAGCAGATAAACAATAAAGCACCGGACTATCTATTAAGCCTCCTGAAAGGGTCACATTTGGACTGGAAAGAATTAAAAAAACAACCACCACAGTCTAAAATCAGTTGGTCATTGTGCAGTAACAGCAGATGCAAAAAAACCACTGCACACTGTACTGCAAGGAGAAGGTTGCCAGGACAGGGAAGTTAAGGTAACGCAAAATGATGGAGTGTGATGATACGAAATAGAGAGCATTAGAACTCCCCAAACCTATCATATCACATGGGAGATATTAGGAGAAGTGAGAGTACCAACAAAAAGAGATCGCAAGATGAAGATTCAATTTGGCATGCAGCTGTGAACTAGAAACAAAGTACGATTAAAATAATTCAAGCTGGACACATGGTGAGTATAACTAGGGAAAACCAAGCACTGCTGCCTTGTGTGGTAAGTACAGAGTAATCCTTCACCCTCAGGTAGAACCCAAAATTAAATATGAGAAATTGGAGAGCATCGCAGCCCAATGATGTCTGTTGGCATGGTACTGGCAAGCAGCCAAGTACAAAAATAAAATCTGTGTTCTCTCAAACTATTTCTAACTACTAGAATGAAACATTAATTCCTTGCTGGAGCAGTATTTGCAGTAAAAGGAGTAATAGAGCTAGAGAGCACTAGTCCAAAAGCATACTACTGAGCACATGTAGTTATCAGGACAAATGGAGATCAAGTATAGATGTGCTGGGTTTTACCAGCTGAGCTAAACATGCAATACCCCAAGGGGAAAAAGTAAAGCCGAGCACATGATATTGACAGTCTGTTGCAGTTGTCATCATGCCAGCCAAAGGAGCCACCAGATACACAGCAATGATTCCACTTTCCAAATTAACTAACATGGAAGGCCACAGAATATTAGTGGTCTATGTCAAATGCTCAGTTACCCCATCAGTTGTTTTTACCATCAACACCTCCTCTGCTCAAAGGTCAGCACATGTTGATTTTGCTGCTTTGGAGTTATCTATACTCCAATTGTCTTTCTCCTCTTGCGAATAAATACCTTTAAATTGTGTGCTGTTGTTTATGTCACCTGTTTACTTCAGAGGCACAAATATTTTGAGAATTGGGGGAAAAAAGATATCCAATATGGAAAGGAAACTATTAGTGGGTACAGAAAAAGAAAACAAACCAAGTCCTGGACCATAATACTAGTAACAACTTGACTGCCAATGGCTACATTGTGAGATCAGCCAAGACCAGCATTTTTCCCTAATGGGATCAGAAAAATACTGATTTTGTGTCTGAATGTGCTGTGCATAAAGTCTCATTTGGATAATAGAACTGATCATCTTTGTTGCATCTATCCTTAACTGAAAACTGCTCAAAGAAAAAATTTCATCCAGAGAGTGTGGCAATTCCCTCAACTGAAAGAAATATTCTTACAATTTTTGGTCACATCATGTGATTGAAACAGATTACCAGTAATAAAGAGAAAGCATGGACAAACTCATTAATGGTTTTTTCTACATCAAATAACCCTTTTCTAGACATGATACATGCCCCAGAAGTCCTGCAGGTTCTAATGTGCTTCATGATAGCGAAGTGCAAAGCAAAATGTGTTCCTTTAAATATGTGCTGACCGGACAGCTTATTTTCATCCCAACACTAAAATAGCAGAATGACCTTGGAATAAGTTTAAAAACAGGTTGTTAATATGTAAAAAATTTTTTGCTAACTTTGACATATAATTGCACCTGCACCTTGACAATGTATTGCCTCAATAGTCAGGTTTCTCAGCTGAAGTTAGTGACTGTAACTATGGGTCTGGAAGCTTGTTCTCTGCTGGAAACATTACACTTCCAGTACCCTCCAGTAATCTCTCAGGGCGCAAGCAAAAAGGTCAGCATAAAAAGAGATTATCCTTCACAAGAATATGTTTTCCTCTCTCCAAGAATGAGTTTTATTGTTTGTAATCACACCAAAGCTCCTATCCACAGGGAAAGGAGGAAAGGGTCTAACAACAGCAAGGGAAATGATAATAGATTAAAAATAAAGACATTAGAATATATTAGCAAGCCTATGCCATAACATTATGGACACTTTTCAGCACATTTATCAGACTGACCAGTCCCCAAAGTTACGTAGTACTTAATTCTTTTGAAATAGGATTTTTTTTTAAAGCATTGTCCCAACATAACAAAATATCTTCAGAATTTATTTCCTCTGACATTTACAAAGTATTTCTGTTACAAATACCAGAAACCAGGACTCAGTATGCAAATGAACTATTGCGAAGTAAACCCGGGTGTAAACTTAACAGCACGCCGGCCTCTCCAGTGTAACTGGAGAATGGAACTTGTGCAGGCTCTCCCCCAGCAGGAAGCCTGTTACATCAGGGGTTTTGCAAGGTAAGAAAGAGTACGCACTCAGGCAAGTACTGCAGAGTAGCTGATGCGCTGTAACACACACCCTGCTCTCTCTCTCAATGTTTTATGTGTCCATGTCCATTATAGCACCCTGGCACCTAGTGCAATGAGATAGCCTAACAACCAGCCCGAGCTTCCTTTTGAGGTAAAAATTCATCACTTTGCAAGATGTTGCAAGGCATACATGCAGAAGAAACACACACAGCTTTTGACATTTCTGGGCTTTTGATCAGTCAAAGCAGTTATCTGCTTTAAATTAATTTTCAGTAGTTACATGAATTTTCCAAGTAAGAGACATTATGCAAATACTTAATGTTATTTAGTCACACCTCGAGAATAATATTGTTAAGCAAACTTGAACACAGGTGTGGACTGTATCCTGATCCAGACCTCCCTGCAGACACTTAAGAACAGAACTGTTTTCCATAGCCACTGGATGAATACTGTGATTATGTTGATATCAGCACAGTAATTAAATACTGCGTGTCTTTGAAACCCAGTCTGTGGTGTCTTCTCTCCCGAGTCATTTGTGACACTCCTCTTTCCCACTGTGCTGTTTAAAAGTTTCCCACAAACACGTTAACTTATCCATTCAAGGGTAAGTTACCTTACCCTACCTATTTGTAGATGCAGGAGGCTACTCATATGAAGTGCTTCCAAAATGTTCTTCTCTCCCTCCTGGATACCCAACAGAGCCAGCATTTCCTTCAAGACCACTTTATCAACAGCTACTGGAAAGGGTATTACTTCCTACCTCACCAAAAATCCGGCCGTACCAGTCAGAAAGCCCCAACCGGTACTGCCTTGGCCCTCCTCAGGTCAAAGCACAGGACTTGCAGTCCAGCAGCAAACTGCCACAGATTTACCATGGTTTTCTCCGGAGCACTAGGTACATGGCACAAGGACTGCGTTAAGAACACGATGTGGTCAGGAATACATCTGTGCTAATTAAAACCACTGCTGGCACACAGTCCCCCAGGAAGGCCGAAGGCAGTGACAGAGCAAGTACCCGGCAGCAGCTCAAAGCAGCACTGAGGGCTGCCGCGGGCTGAAGCCCAGGGTCTGAGCCCAGACCCCCAATGCCCACAAGAGTGCCCTAGAGGAGGGGTTACCTCTGCCTCAAAGTGCATTTCTCCAAACCAAGCCATTGCCACTCTGAAAGTCTCCCCATCCCCTTAAGAGCACAGTTTTTCCTTTAAGTTAATGCAACTGGACACAGCTATGCCTTCGGAGCCTGCCAAAATTGTTCTGAATCCAAGCAGGACAATATTCCCTTCTGCTATTTCCTTCATGCTGATACACTTCAGCTTGTGCATCCATAGAGACATCTCATCATAAAACTCGCTACATTTATTTCTCAAGACACACGGAAAGCAGCTGAGGGAGAGGAGTTGTGTGTTTCGATGCATCTAGTTTTAAAACAAACATACATACATCAACAGGAAATGTTTACGCTGGAAATATGCACAAAACATAATCTGACATTTATCACCTTTTGTATTGATGGCTGGACATTTACTGACCTTCCCTTGACAGCATTTGCCAGGCAATAAAGAATGAAACAAATAGCAGATTTTTTTTAAATCACTTTTCCCCAGACTGTTATGATAGTGAAAGTGATCATGTCTGTTCCCGATTCCAGGCTAATAAATCTCAGTCAGCACTTTAAAAGTTACATTGATATGCGGTCTTTCACCATGTAGTGGTTGCAGCCTGGTTTGAAACAACTAGCTTTCGGGCAATACAGGTACCAACACATAACAAGTATTGAGAGAACTGGACCCATCTAGTGTACAATCCACACAAGTCCCACCTGCTGAACAAGAGCTGCCGCCTCTTGTACTAGAATCTGAGAAAGCAAGGCACTTAAAGCAGGGACCCTTATTACACAGTTGTCCAAGTAGTTTTACATGCACCTAAGCAGTATAAAGCATAATGCCGTTATGTTTTCATCAGATCCAAGCGTGATTTTTTTTTTTTAGTTCATGTTCTAAATCTGGCACAACTTGCTACTTTATGTCAATAAAATACACCACCTTTTTTGTACCGATGTCTGCTTAATTTGCAAATTCAGTAGATACACATGACACTCAAAGTGTAATGAATCATGCATTTTTATAATGAATCCAATGGTGAAGGTAAAAATCACTCTTTGATGTTTCTTCTAACAGCCCAGTTATTCCTGGATTTATACATAGTAAGTGTTTATGGATTACTTTCAATTAAACAACATGTTTTAATTCCTATTCTGTTATGAAAGTAAACTCTTTTTAGGCTACCATGTAATAACACATGGCTCAGTACTCCTACTTGAGTAGGTGGAAGTTTAAGCTCCTGATCCCTGGTTTGTGTTACTGTTGCTGAAAAACTGCCCCAAACCCAGCAAACCATCTTCATTAGGACTGGACAAAGAGGACCAGGGCACAAAAGTGAAAACAAGCACAAAGCTACAAGCATTTTGCTATTTCTCTGCTCATTCTTCCCCACTAGCAGTATCAGAACAAAAAGCAACAGACAACTTGCACTATTCCACAAATTTCAGCAATAAAAGAAAAATTATTCCATGCTGCTGTTACTGATCACAGACTAGAGATGAAATAGCACAGGATACACACAAATGCAGAAAGTAAGGAAGAGAATAAGCTACTGCAATGGTTTTGTGGCAGCTTACACCTTTAACATACTTCAATAGCTTACTTGTTTCCTTATTATTGTACAAGCGTCCTTTCTAGCCTGCTCTGCAGCCATGACAGCTTTACAGTTCCCTCGTAGGTCTCTCACATCCCTACCCAGGGCTGAAAGCCTCACTATGGAATTTTTCTAGTCCCTCACTGGTTGTTTTGTCTACCCTGTTCTGTCACTTCTTGCTCTATCACCTATGCTGCTGCTGTTTCTCTGTGAGTTGAGGTAGTGAGCAAAGGAGAGAGAAAAGCTGGAAGAAGTTGGGACAAGGAATAGAAGCAGCATTGCCCAGCTCCTCCATAACATTATGGGGCAGAATCTTTTGAAGCAGTTTTCCTTCTTTCATGAAAAACATGCTTTAGTACCCATTTTCTTTGGCAGTTTTCTCAGAAATTCATGTGAGCCATTCTGGACAGAGCAATTTGTATTTGCAAGTACAGATGAAAGTTATTACCGAATTTCAAATGTGGATTGCAAATTTATGTTCTGATGTACTGTAAGTGACATTTGTTCCACAAATAAACTCCCACTGATTGCAGAAAGCTATAGGGGGCTTTCATACCTGCTATTATGTTGCTACAATTGCTTGCACAGGGATGCAAACACAACTCGCATTTCTCTGGAGTTACTTAAATAATGCATCCTCTAGATCTTAGCATGGAATTAATTCAGTAGACTCTTTACTAGTAGAAAAATACTGGACACCATATTGTAATCTGTGCAACACCTACACTGCGAGATCTGCTTTGTTCTGGACACTCAGGACAAGTTGCCTAGGCTGTGATTTAATTAAGTTTCCATTTTATTAACTCACTACACGTGGGAATTGTCAGCAAGAACTTGCACGATGCTGACCCAAGATCCCATCAGCTGTGGAGAACCGCTTCTCACTCACATTCACTACAATGTGTTCCCTACATATTACTTGGACCCTGCCAGAGTCGTATGTTGTGAGCTACTTAAGTAGAGTGGCAAGGGTGCTCACTCCAGACCTGAGAATTTTTACAGTATGTCTCACCCTGAAACAGCCTTGGGTTACCTGTTTGTGAGCAAGAGATCACATGTGAAACAAGCGTCTCCACTGCCAATGTAGGTGTACTCCTGACTGCTACAACAGGCAAAATACTCCACTACTAATCTAGAAGCAAAAGCATCTTTGCAGTGCCAAAGTTGGGAACTCCTTACTGAAGGGACAACAGAAAGCCAGACCAGTAGGATTTACCTTCCCTCCCACATGTAGCATACCAACATCCAGGCTGTTCCACACACCCTACAGTACCAAGCCAGACATCAAAGAGGAAAACTTGAAAGGGATATTCCTTTCCACATGTTCAAGCACAGTCCCCTACCTGAGCACTGCAGAAGTCACACTGAAAACGAACTCTCAAGTCCTCATCCCAAAGAAGTTATAATTGCTTTAGATGCGCTTACTGCCCAGTAACTGCCCAATTACTGTCCGACCTAACTCAAAGATCATATAGAAGGTAAGATACTTACAAAACTTGTATGTATGTGCATATATATAATCAGATATAGCTTAAGCTATGTCTGAAATCATTAGAGGTAAATAATGCATGTAAGTGTTCAAAGTAAGTGACTTTAGTTATTCAGTTCCAGCTACCAAAAGCAGTGAGTTTATACTCCAGTCTACTCTAATGAAATATATATCAAAAAAGATTTCTAGAAAAAAATAAAGCTTAGGAGTAGTTACCTTCTAATTGGAATAATGACTATAAATGATTAAAAAATTTCTGCATAACTGCTAAAGGTAAGGCATGCAGTAAATCTCCAGTCCAAATGGCATCTTGTTATGTGGAACTTCAAATCAAGTGGAACAAACAATGGTTAGAGGCATGTTATGTTCCGCATAATGCTCTTTTGTATCTATTGTTTAGCTTATATACAGATCCATCTTGAATCTGGCTAACTAGTAATTAAAGCACTGCAAAATTCAGTTTTGTTTGAGATACTGCTGCAATACACACCAATTCATTTCACATGGTTTTACAGCAGCCCTATTCTGCTTATTTGCCATTACTTGAAAATAGACATCTCTTATTGTAATTTGAATTTACAAAATACATGAGCTTTACTTCTTGTGGCTTGTACGAGACAATTGTGCTTGAAAAATAGAACCATTTTGATACCCAGAACTGGCTATTTCACAAGATATTAATTTCCTTCTTTTCCTAGAAAATTCATGTACCAGCACCACTACAAAAGTGTCCATTAACATAGGTCCATTTGTGAATTAATTTGAAAAGCTTTTTGAATTCTGAGTAAAATTTTATGATGAATACTTTACATAGCATGTGCTAATTTTGCAATTAGGACTAAATATTTGGGCTTTTTTCTTTTAACTAGTTTAAGGGACACTACATAACTACTGAAACAATATGTTGATTTTCCTAAGAGTTACCTAGTTAATGTCCTAATTTATGACACTACTCTTACATTGGGGATTCCAAATACATTAGTTAACATCAAAATGTAATTCAAGTCAGTCTTGTATCTGAAGTAAACTCTATTGAAAGTATTTTAAGTGTAACAAGTATTTGGGATACTAACAGCCCAATAGGCCCAAATTAAGATGGACAATTTTCTCTCTTGTAAGAGCTGAGTAAAGAAAGCAATTTACAAAATATTCTTCACTGCTGATCTTTGCAGTTCAAGTAGCCAAAGTGAAAAGAATGAGCTCTGGAAAGCACCTTTCTCCCTCTAGTTTAGAAAATAAGAAAATGCAACGAAATCTGAAAAACTTGCAGCTTTGCCCAGGATCTTAGCTTTTTGAATGTATCTGGCTTTTTAAGCTTGTTTCCATGTGCCAGGTTATGCCAATATAATCAAGAACATACGAACAGCACCAGAAGCTTCTGTTATCTAGTCTGACTACAAGGCTGATATAACAGAAACCCAATAGTCTTCCCACTGTGAACACCAATAATGTATCAAATGATCACCAGAAATAGATCTCCAGATCAAGGCTTGTTTACAGAATCAAATGCATTCAATGCAGCCCACACAATCCCATTAATTTCCATGCAGTATCTTTCTTGTATAACTAATAAAATCTCTCTTCAGCTTTTCCCATCTGTTCTGTACATTGATACTCACTTCCTCAGCACTTGCCCATTTATTGTGGCATCTCCCCAAAACTTTAATATACCATTAAATACTTAACATCATTCATGATCATATTTTCAGCCATCACACTTGCACATTCAAGTGAAACACAAGCCAGAAACTACTAAACCCAGTCAGATCGTTAAGTTATGAAAACAGCATCTCTCCCTGCGCTTTCAGACAAACCTGGGATAGAGGAAGAAGTAAGGCAGCACACTAAAAGCTCTCATTACCGCTGCTAGTCTCCTGCCTTCCTTTTCTTTCCAGAGGTTCCCTATGTCTGGCTGCTACACTGAGAACATACCACATAATTTTTGAGATAACAGAGATAAGAGACAAGATTGGCCAAAACCTACAGGCTAGGGCAAGGTGTTATGCGAGCGTCTTGACAGCCTCCTCATCGTTTATGCAAAGGCAAGCTGAACCCTGCCTGAAAGGGAGGGCAGGTGCTGTGCCAGCCCCATAAAAAGGACTGCACGTCCTCTCAGTTGCAGAGAGGCAACTGTCTGAACAGGCTGCCACGATCAGAATGGTACGTACATGCCCAGGGGAGCTGACTCACTCCAAGGTTTCTGTGCAGGTTGAATAAAGGAGTGGAAGACAAGAGGAGAACCTCAGTGGCACTGTCTGGGTGTTGGGGGAGAAGTGCAGGATGTGACCTGGGGTCTGGAGGAGCTATTAAGCTGGATCATCTGCTGACAACCCTTCCAGGGCCCCATGAGAGTTGTAGTAGGAATGATTTTCCTCAGGCTGCCACTACTTGGAGAAAACTGTTTTGAAGACAGAGTTGGTCGACTCGCGATATCTTACATTCTATGGGCAAAGCTAACCCTACCCATGATTTTTCTGGTTAGCCTAGTTTGAAGTACTGGAGCTCTAGCTGTTCGCAGAGACCTCTCCCAACAGGCCATCAGGTGGCCCCAGAACTCCTAAGAAGAGTTCAGAAGAGTATCAGCCCATAAACTGCTGTCAAACCTGCCTTTGCAATCAAAGTCTGAAGTAACAAAACACAAAAATAAGCCAAGCTTTGTAAGATTTCCCTTCTTGAGTAACAGCTGGTCTGTCGTCCTACAGCCAGCCTGGCTTAAAGACGGCAACAGGACAAAAAATAAGGAAATAATCTCCCTCTAGCAGCTTGATATTGGGAACACACAACTACTATTGCAAATATTGTCTTCCATTTTCCTCCATTTTTACTGCACTTTATCTGCTCCAGCTGATAGCTGAGCACATCCAATCTCACCCAATCCAGTTTTCAAAAGACACTTCTATCTTGTTTCTTCTGTATGGCTGAATATCAGCAGCATCAGGAGCACAGAATCTCAAAGCAACTTCAAGTAGCTCCATAGGAATAAAAGTAAAGATTCCTGCCATACCCAACCTGACAGTGTAAGGAAGTTCACTCAAAATTCCTGTTTCCACCCAGCTGTCCCAAGTTCCATGCTTAACAGAATTAAGGACAGCTGACAGATCTAATTAAGCCATCATGGGCATCTTATCTTCATCTTTTACTAGGTCAAAGGAAACTGCCACTTACTTTGTATTATGGTCATATGGACAGAACATAAAATAAAATCAGTAGACACATTAGTCTCTGCATGGAGAAACAGTGCCTCCCCCCAGAGGGACTAATTGTCTGATTAGAAGATCCTGTTCTTTTTACTGCTCCTCAATCACAGTGCAAGAAATAAGGCTATTTGAGCTTGAATATAAGCTTCATATGTTTATGTATTGCTGTGCAGGTTATTTATATATTATGCAGCCCGAAAGCTAGCCAAGGTTTAAGCTCATGCTCCTTTGAGGTTAGCTGTAAGGAATTAAAGTTGTTTTGTAATTTAAATTCTTCTCTGCAATAACTATTATAGATGCACCTGTCACAGATAACTGGCCTCATTAAGGGAAACTTAGTCCAGCCAGGACAGCATACATGCAGCCTCCTGCCTTTGGGCCAAGCAAAGGACCTGTGCCACCAAGGGAAGCTGGCCTGGCTACGGAAGAGGAAGGCTGCAAATTGCTACTGAGGAGCAATCCTGAACTGAGACAGGGGCTGAAAGGCTCACACAGGAATTCCGAGGGGAGAACAATGAAAGCTGAATGAGCTGTGAGGAATTCAGCAACAAAAAGCATCTGAGAGACAGGAGCTTCCTCGTCAGCCCTTCTAAAAGCACCAGGGGTCATAAGGAGGTGAAGCAACCAAGTACCTATGTATTAATCCTTGAGCAAAATTGAAAGCCTGCAATGCAGACATTGTAGTACCTTACGTGGCTTCAACAAAGTCTGCTCATAATTTAATTGAAAATAAATATTGGCTAATGAATATGAGATCAAATGTAACCTGAGGCTGGTTATCAGTCATTGTGGTATGTAGATAAAACAGTGCAGGACTGTGCTTGACCAGAAAGGAGCAACAAGAGCAAGTCTGGCAGCATTTTAGCCTACCTTAAAGTTGTAAGCCATCCTGCACAAATATTATGTCTTTCTATTTTACCAGATGGCTGCTATCATAAAAGGAGTCTTTGGTCCCTGTCACAACTTTTCATCACTGTGTACAAAATACAGCAAATATTTGCATCTTTTAGCATCAGTTACAGATAATTTGCCATCATCTCTGGTGCGTACAGTAACATTATATGGTAACATGATTGGACTGACGAATATTGCTCTATGCCTGAGAAGACCTACCAACAATTTTTCCTGTGTCATATCCCATTCAAATTACAAACTAAGCTCTTGCACTTCAATAGCAGCTGCTCTTCCCCCTTATGTCATTATGGAAGATGCATGTATGTTATTTGGTTTATCTTGCCTTGAACTGGAAAAGAGGATTCATTAGGGTCACAGCAATTAGGCTGGCTGTGACACAAACAGATGTCTACACAGCACCGACTTCTACACTATCTTGACCAGGTAAAGAGGTTTTGGCACACTGTGAATGGTATTACCTGCTGACCAAACACTGCCACCCTGCTGTAGCCACACAGGCCGTGGGAAGAAAAGGTTGCACTTCTCTGGGTGAAAGTAGTTTCCCATTGAATACAAAACAAAACAAACCCACAAAACCAAACATTCCTGCATTAGCAATATGGATACTAAAACTAAATTAATGTGTATATACACATTATTGCAAGGCTGAAGTTTATTTTCTTCCTGTGTACAGAATTGTAGGCCAATAATGTGAACCAGATAGCATCACGCCCACTGCTACAGCTCTGCAAAAGTAGGTGGTGTTGGTGATAATGGATGGCAGAATCACACTAAACATTGTAATCATGCTCCCAGAATTGCAGTACCTGAGAAGTGCAGTTAACACCAAGAATATCTTGTCAAGAAGATGCCAGCAAATTTAACAAGTATGGCACTTCAAAACTTTACTTTTTCAAAAGCAGAGTACTGAACCACCGCAAAACCACTGGCAGGGCAAATTTTATAACTGCCAGAATGTTTCTTTAAACAGGTAATAATTAAAGTGTAGAACTAACAGCTGCTGTAACACTGATATGCCCAATATGAGGCTAGTTTCTGGTGTTAAGAATACATCACTCATCTCATACAGTACAACTAGGAAGCACCGACCGAGATTCACCTAGTCATGCAGACTATTACCACACAAAACTCAATCATCAGCTTGTATTTAAGTAATTAAAAGCTTGTGTTTAAGCTTTCTAGTTGCCAGAATTAACAGAGATCTTAAGCAGTCCCCACTAAGATCAAATTAAAACAGTCTACAACACTCAACAGAAGTCCTTCAAGTGTTCCTTGTGACTCTAATGTCTAAACCTTGCAGCTGCTGCTCACATCCAAAGGGACAGAAAGCAGCAAGTTTAGAAATAAAGACATAAAAGTAATTCCTTCTGTATCATTTACATTCTCCTAGAAGGAAGCCCAGGGAACTGGGAAGTTTCTCAGCTTGCTGCAGAGCTAACTAACCAGGCTCATGAAAACGCCTCACTCATTCATGAGCCTGCAGCTTCATACATCTGCATATGTCAAATTCTGGAAAAGACACTTCAAATTTGTTCATCCATTCTAAATATCACCTGTCACCACAAACAAGCATCCAGTGCTTTTTACTGTTACTGATAGGCAAGGCTACTACCATACACCCAAGCGTGATTTGATTCACTCCTCATTTAAACTTGTTGCACTGAATACAGACACGAGCGCTGCTGCACCATGGTGGCAGACCAGAGGTGACTACAAACACCACAGACTTGCAGCATGTGCTAATGCAGTACACAGTCAGGTTTTCCAAATACAAAGTTTTGCAGGATTTAGGGATTGTCTGTGATACAGGCCTGCCACAATAGCTCAGCACTGCTGGATGTTCTGTCAAGCACTATCCTAAGAAGTCCAGATTAGACTCTGATGGCACACATTAAACAATCATATTGTTTCTTGAAATGTCTTAAAGACAAAGTTAAATATCTGCTTCTAGTCCTCCTACAACACACAGGCCTTATCTATTAAGAAAGGAAACAAACCACTCTAAGTAATCACCAACCCTTTTCACCTGTTCTTAGTTCTGCACATGAAAAAAGTCACTCAGGCAAGTCCAAGACGTGCAAATACGCTCCCTGCTCGTCATCTCCCTGCTTCACTCTTTAATGCTCAAGCTTGGCCAGACACTTGCTCTGTATTCCGTTTTAAGTTTTTATGGCCTTTAGAATTCAAACACTGAAACCAAGATTAAGACCTAAGCAAGGAACACTAACTTCTCTCCCTGTGCTTACTGGATTCTCATTGAAAATGTATTTCTTAATTTTGTCTCGTGTCTACTCTTGTTCCTAATTAGGCCCTCCTAATGTGAGTATATCATGCTCTTTTCCTAAGGTTAAATGCTAAAAATAAATATTTGGTTTGATTGCTATTTAAAATTGTTTTGTGTGAAAAACAGTAGAAATAGATATTATAGTAACAAAGGAAGATGCTGTGACAGCAGGAGATAAAATATAACAAGAAATTCAATGCATCTGTTCACTTTACAATTCAGAAACCTAAACAGACAACTGTACATCATCTGCAACTGCACAGAAGAAAGCTGTTTTACAGTCAAGTATTTAAGTAAACAGACATTATTCTTGATCTAGCATATTAAATACAGAACGCTGAAAGATAGAAGTTGCACCCAGAGGTACCATAATTGTCTTTTACATCAGATGTGGTACTCAAACCCTTAATTGCACTGTGCAGCCTTCAGTCACATGAACTGAGGATGCCATGGGTAGCAGCTGCAGGTGGTTATTCCCACAACCGGCCCACAGAGATGAACAGAAATTTCTTGCCCAGTACCGACAGCCCTTCTTTAGGCAACAGAGTGGGCACACACCTCTGCTTTGCAGTTTCTATATTACATTGTAACATTCAATTATACTATAGCAGAGGTGGAACATTCTGAGCCTGCAACATGGCCTAAATCCCGTGAAACAGTAATGCCGATATTCTATAGCCTGTGAAGCAGTACACACCAGTTGCAGTAATTCCTCTTTCAGGAAGAGGAATGGAAGAAAGCAGGAATATATTCCTGGGCAATAAGTGAACCTCTTTGACAACTGACTTGCCTGTTAGCACAACACCAGGAAAAACAAGTTCACGTGCCGCTTGGTGAGCCTCAGAGGGGGCACGGCTCCAGCCCTGCGCTGAGGGTGCGAGTTCGTGGCACCGTGGAAGCGAGGGCTGGACCCAGCCGCTTGAACTCAGAGCCATTTTTGTGCCATCACTCTCAAAAGCTCAACTAAGCTCCATGGAAGTTAAGACCCAGATCCCAGCTTTAGGCTTCACGCCGCCTTCTCACACCTGCAGCAGAGCATGGTGAGGGCCAGCTGCTCTCCAAGGGGTCCAGACCAGCAGGGTCCACAGCTAGGCACAGATATAGCTGTGGCTGAGCCAGAGAGAGAGATATACCTCCAACAGAGCCCAAACAAGAAGCAAAAACGCCAGGCTGAGCTTATATGGCCCCAGGGCCATGGGCGGAATATGGGGAGGCCCCAGGTAAGGCTCATCAGGACAATTAAGGGCTGTTAGGTGCCTGATGGAGAGCTACGTCCCATCCAGCAAAGCATCAGCTGTCATGGTACCGTCCCGCACCCAGGGAGAAGGTACACGGTGTTTCTAAAATCCCTAGTTCTCACTTCTGCCAAATCAGCTCAGAGTTGCGTTGTTGACAGACTTTTCCATAGCAGACTATGCACTTTCCTACAGTACTTTCAGCTCGCTTAAGGGTTCACTGCCCTTCATATTTTGGCATCCTAAAGTGAACGAACACCAAACTGAGTGGTAGCTGAGTACTGGGACTCAGTCTTTTGTGTGCATCTAAAATGACTCTGTAAGCCAGATCTTACTTTGTTTGGAGTGATTCCCTCTTCTCCAAATCTCTTTGGGAGTCACAAGCTTTCTGCCTTTGAGGCATCCGAAATCATGGGCACACACCTAATTTTGCATGTTGCCCGTCACAGTTTCTTGCTTGTCCACGGCACACCAGGTTACACGTGCACAGCCAGCCATTTCAGGCGCTTGCCTGGCTCAGAACCTGGCTCACAGCCGGGCCCAGCCCGAGCACCCACTAATTGCCTAAGAAGAAAGTAGGTTGCAAACGAAAGCGTGACAGGCACCGTCACACAGGGTGATGAGAAGGAACTGTGGCAGTAGAGAAAGCACAAGGAAATAAATGCGGATAATTGGAATGATTTAATTTGCTAATGTTGCATAAGAGGCGTAATTAGTTCAGTAACAGTGAGAGAAGCAGAGGAATCAGACTAGTAATCACAAATAATTACGTGCCAATTACACATAGTAAGGGGGTTTTGTTGTTATTGAATGGTCAGAATTTGGGAGCTAGACCAAATAACAGATCTCACATTCTCTGTTTCAGTCACTTTTTCTTTCCTACAGCAGCAAAGCTGCTCTACCTTTTCTCTGGTAAAAAAGAAAAAAGAAAAACCAAGAAAAAACAAGATGTGATGTGCATCCAAATTGGACAGTGTTCTTATCAGGAAAGATAGACTTCTAGCGTCTTTCCAAAGCTCCCTTTCTGTAGCCAAAATCTTTGTCTTGTCCACACTGTCAATACCATCTGCCAGCAGCCTCCTCAGCTCATAAGCCATCTGCCAGCTATTGACCTAGAGCTTTGCCTGCTCTCACTGCCATGCTTGCCTAAGCTTCTGCATTTCCAGATCTCTCACTATCCTCCTACCCTGCTCTCACACATCCTCCCAGAAGAACTGATCCAGACAAATATTACTAAGCCAACAAGAATGGAAGGAGTTGAATACTGATTGTCTCTCCTGTGTAAAAACCTCTCTTTTTATTTTTTTCTCATTATTTCCTAGGTAGAATAAAATATGGACTATTTGCTTTGAGTTGTTCTGCAATAACAAGTTAATGCAGTACTAGAATGATTCACTATTCAACAACGAAGCATGAACGAGTTGATTTAAATAGATTCTTTCTTCTCAATTACAGAACTAAAATAAAAATCAAGAAAATGGAGACCTATACTTTATTACTGTACAGTGTGACGCTGATCACAGATTTGCCCTCGTATCTGACAGTGTTTAGCTGAGGGAAACTATAATTGCCTTGGATTCTAAGTTGGACATTTTTACTTTAGTTTACTGCCATTAAATAAAGTTATTATAACAAACTAAGAAAACACCGTATATAAAGTAGTAGTACAATGCTGCCGCCACCACCACTGCAGTTTGAAATTCATGTCTACTGATTTTGCCCAAATCTGAAATAATATATTTAGGAATATGTTAACAGTTTTTGTGTCTTTCAAGTTTGCACAGAAGAGAAAGGTGTCCATGACAGTGTCCCCTTCGATTCCCACACATCCATAACAGCATTTAATGATATTCATTATATTTTGCTCCAATGGAAGAAGGGCAGTCTTTCAATTGCAGATAATAAACTACTACTCTGAAAGTCAGTAGCGGGAAATCCAGATCGTTATTATTTTTCCTAATGTAAGAAAGTACCGAGTAACCCTTTTCTCAGAAATCTTTTAGAGTATAAACCACAGCTAACTCCAGCAGATAACATCACCGTTCCCACAGAAACCAGTTCATTGGATTGATTCAGAAGCAGCCCTTCTAATACTAGTTTTCCTTGCTGCAGTTCTCTTGCAACTAACTTCTAAACAAGGTTTTAACATTTTAAAGCGTATAGCGTTCTTACCCTTTACTGAGACACAGCTTTAGGCAGCATTTATGTTCTCTCCAGCATTGTTTGTAGCACATCAGCTCTTGAAGGTTTTGAACAAAGATGTTATAGTCATTTTTCTTAGGAGCAGGGAAAAACCTAAGAATAACATGGCACAAGTGAAAAAAACTTATTTTGCTAGCAGGAATATTAGAAAATTATTTAGTCCCTGATCACGAGCCTGAACAAAGATATTATCTACTCAAATGCATAAAGGAGCATGCTGCTGATATAACCTCATATGGGTACACATCCCTTAATCTTTCAGTAAAATTAATTGGACCAGTATAATATACAATCTAGTTCTTTCATACATCTACCTCAGTTGTGTAACTTTCCGAGAATATGTTTGTTATACGTTTCCTTGTTGAACTGCACAGATGAAGCTGTTTTGTTAACATGGGATGGGGGCAGAGGAATATTGCTGCTTCTTGAGGTAGGTGACAAAGCAGGGACACAGCCCATGCCTGCTGTGTTGCATTGCAGTGAGGGGGTTGCAGCTGACTCTCTCCTTCCTGCATGGTGCTGCAGCTTCTTTTCTGTCCTGGAAACTCATGACACAGTTAACCGGGTCTGGGCTGTGCACTCGAGGAGCTGCAGTGCTGTGCAGAGGAATCTCATGGGGAACAGAAGCTTTTCTGCCCCTTCTGAATTTGTCTGCACACTTGCGCATTGCATTGATACCATGTGGTCTTTCCTGCATTCATGGAGCCTGAAGACTACCTCCTTTCTCCTGCAAAAGATGCCTGATTTGGGATATTTCAGATAGATAAAACCAGGTAGTAAATCTAGGAAACGTGACGTAAGGCTGTGGGGTAACACACAACTTTAAGAGCCCCATGCCCATTTGCTAGCCTCCCAGCGCCATGTCCCTGTGCACTCGGGGCACCAGGAATCGCTCCCCTTGCGTGTCCCCATCCCAAGGAGCCATCTTCCCTGTATCTCTTTCACGTCTCTACAAAGGCACATCCATGCTGCACGTCCACAAAATACCTCTGACCATTCCCTCACCAACCTCCCCCTCCCCATCAGAGCTGCACAACACCCCTCTGGGCTGCCTGATTCGCAGCAATGCCGTGTCAGGTAACTGTTGCCTTAGCTAAAGGTTTGCTTCCCTCATTTTATTAAGTAGAACGGAGGGAATCAGTTTCACTGGGGCTTTATCTGAGCTTTTTGGGAACTTACATTTGTAGGTTTCCTGGAAAATGCTTTCTTAAAAAAATGGTTCTGATTTCTACCCCACATTCCCCCTTCATGTAAAAATGTTCCATGTTGAATTCTTTCCCAGTATTTCCTCTGGGGAGGTGCTGACATGTCAGCCTGGTAAGCTTTATACCATTCTGTTTGCAAAGCTGTTGTGATGCTTGTAATTATTTTCTTATGTATTTTCCTTTAGAGATTACTTGCTGCTTCTCCCTCTGTCGGATACAAGGGAATACTTACTTAGGTCCTGAGAATTCCCTGGGAGAACCAAGAAAGCAGAATTAGAGGGACAGAAGCCTCATTCACAACACTGAAGAGAACCAGAAAGTCCCTTGGCCCTTCCCTGCTCTGCAGCAGGAGCTCTGGTTAAGTTGGTTTGTGTGCTGTTTCAGCCGCTGGGAAGTGTACGAACAAATCATGACCCTGTGTTCAACAGATTTTTATCCCATACCTCTCCCCTTAGTCCTGTGGCAAGTCACAAGCATCTCCTCGGTTTGCAGAGAAACTTGTGATCCCTCTGCAGTGAGTATGTTGCTTTTATTTCCCTAAGGATCACAATTATGACCTTTATGTTGCTTTTGGTTGCGTGAAATGCTTCAGGCATTCGACCCCAAGTCAGCTCAGATAATGGAACTCAGATATTGAAAAGGAATGAAACCCCAAATTATGCAAATCCACCGCACCGAGTAATTCACAATTGCCATTCCTGTAGCCCCATTGGCAGTTGCAGTTTTCCTGAGTGTAGGGGAGGAGGAACGGATTTAATTAGAGGAGGCTTCCGTTCTAAAAGTATCTATGTTTGTAGAAGGCAGGCAGTGTGATCTAATGCATGAGGAACTGCAGGGGAACCCAGGAGGTCTTCTGTACCTCAGTTTCCCATCTGTAAAATAATGATAACCTTTTACTAAAGAAGTCAATGTTGACCTGATTTATCTGCTGCTAAGGGAGTTATAAAACAACCAGGTACTTATATATTTGATTGTTCCATTTATGGAACCAAAACAAGTAACGTTTCGTACCATTTAATAACTGGGTTTGGGTGCCCCAGAAATTTGTTTTCATCATGAAAACTACCTGAAAGGCTCTTCTCCTGTTATAAAATAGCAGCATATACAAGTTTTCTCCGTATCTTAATTTAATACGGACAATTTCTTTACTACTTCATTGTAAAGATTAAGGGAAATAATCTATAAAGCATGTCAGACTCTGCCTAGGCACTTTACTTTGCCCACCATAACTTTCTGTGTATCATTCATCATACCATTCAGGATTCAATGTACAGATAGAGAAGGGAATCCGTGCCTTAATGAATTAAGGAGTTTTAGGGCTTTTTAATATGCTATTGAAGCTTGCAGTTTGAGACATGAAAGCCTACAGGTTATTAAACTCTACGTTAGTTTTGCAAAAAGTGTTACTCATGCAGGCAAAAGATTTTTTCAAAGGGTATTACAACAGCCATTTCTACCCACCATCATCTGTGGGTCAGCGTATTAGCTCTTCACTCATACATTTTCCAAAACCTTTGCAAGTCTTTACTTCCATCCTTGTTTCACTGGTGGTTTGAACATGGAAAAATACAGTGCCTTTGCGCCAAACTCCCCATGATTTCCAAAAAGTTCCAAAAATACTCCTCAAAACACTTCAGAGTACAGGCGTAACTAAAATAAGATACAGACCTGGTGTAATATGAAGTGGTTGCCAGTTAGTTTCAGAGAAACAGCCTTAGTCACTTCACAAAGTTTCTCCTGCTTAGTGAGAGATTTTGCTTTTCCACTAAGGACTGCAAGACCTAACGAAGCAAGGTTTCACTGCTAGCTCCAGCTTTGGCCTCGTAAGGGGCACACACACTGAATTTCAGCAGAAGCCTTTATCTCCACTCTCAGTGGTTCTTCTTTAAGAAGCAGAAGCAGTCTCCTTCCAACATTCACTTAGCTAACATCTACCTGAAGCTTTACAAGAAAAAGACAGGTATATGAGGCTTTCGAGTGACATGTCACACATTTCCTTCACATACAACAAAGGAAGTATTTATAGAGCACTTGAGGTCAGAGAAAAAAGTTGCAGTCAGAACATCGAGTGTTAAATCCTAGAGTTAAGCAAATAGGTCTCCAGGAAATTTGATGCAAGCCATGTGACACAGAAGTGCGAGTAACTGAAAGGAATATCTTTCTTTTTGCCAAAATGCAATCAAAACTATAAAAATAAGAAATGGTAAAACGATTTCTGATTCTGTCAACATAGGACCAGAAGCAGCAGGAAGCCAAGTGATGCATGCAAACTGCTGCTCAGTGACAGACCCCGCACCATCCCCTTCTGTGCCCCAAAACAGTAAGGGACAGACGCACTCCCAAATCAGATGTTGGCACAGTCAGGCTGGGTTTATCAAGCACAGAGAGGCTTGCAGAGAAAAAGGACTGAGAGAAAATAATACTAACTTGAGGCCAAATTTGAAGATTTGATTCAAGTGAGAATAGATTCCCTCTTCAGAAAAAAGAGGCAAAAGTGCTCTTCTGTAATTTTACACTTTTTGCTTGGTAAGTCTCTTCTTTTCTGAGAAACAAGTCTACGTGACAGCTGCCTAAACAAAGAAGTTGGAACCAAGAAAATAATGTGATGGTATTGGCCCCTTGTAGCAAAATAACCACAAGCTGCTGGCTATTTCTATTGGTTTCTTCATTCTTAAAACAGATTTAACACTATTTTTAGGGAATAAAAAGTTACGATATGAATTATGAAGTGTTAATAACAGAAATTCCCTGCTCAGTATATTTACTTTGATTTTCAGCTCTCAGGTAAATCATACGTGTTGCTTTCGTTACACAATAGCGGGTTAGCACTTTTGGCACAACTCTTCACTGAAAACCAACAGTTGGTTCCCAATGTACTTTTATATGAATCTAAAATTATCTTTCTGCAAATATTCTTCCTAGTAAACCTGCTCACCAGCGTGCTCACAAAAAGATAATATGAGCTGTGGGAGTATTGTGATAAATTCATTTCAATATCTGAATTGGGATCTAAAATAAAATTAAAAGGGCAAACCAGATTTATTACATCCACTGTGAACAAAGTCATCTGAAGGAATAACAGCTTTGTGTTTATTCAAACATAACTAAACCCATTATTCTTCAAATGTCAACAAAATCTTAAGAATAGTTCTCTGCTCCATGGGGTACCATGCACAGAAGTTTTCATTTTAACTCTAAAAGCAAGAGTGGTATATGATAGAAGTCATCTGGTAGGGCCACAGTTACCATGACAAAATTGAACTGGGCATGGAGAGATTTTATCATTTAACAAATTTTCACATTTAACATTTAACAAATATTCTATCAAGACCTCCACAGGCCCCAAACTGACCTGTTAAAATAAGATGTTAACAGATACCGTTTCTTGTATCTTTTTACCTTCCTCCACTTTTCCTCCAGCTGTTTCAGACAAGCTCCCGTGATTGTAGCATTCTGTCCAAAACAAAATCCTACCCTTGCAAGGTTAAACTAAAAAAGCAGGCTAAACAAAACACGCCTTCAGCTCTTTCCCCAGGCTTTTTGTGTTCTTTCCACCTTCCTGCTAAGGTCTCACTTTTAGTACGTGAACAGTATCCTCTTCTCCAGGCCTCAAACTGGGAGTCTTTCGTGGGCCTTTGAATGTCTACTTTTCTCTTCCGTTTCACTCTTTCTCTGGCACGTTCATTAGACAGCTTCCATATAGATGTAACTTTTCCCTGGAAAGTAATATGGAGCAATTCCCACCATGATCCTTCATCTTTCATCCTTCTCCTTTAGCTGTATTATGACCTTTTGTCCTACAACTCCCACCCACTTCCAGCATCTAACTTTGATTCCTTCCCAGTCACCAGGGCCACCTTAAAAAATATCCACCGTCAAAACTGCTTTACTCTGAAGGCAGGTCACAGCTAATAAAACTAACTGTCCTTTCAAGTTTCTAAAATCTTGATGCATTCAGCAGGGTGAGAGTCATTCAGATCTTCAGCTTTAAAGCAATATTATTTCTCAAAAAATGGCAACTGTAAAATGTATGTCTGCAAGGCCAAAAGAAGTAGTGGGAGCGATTAAGGTATTAATCTGCATCCAGATAAATACTCTAACTTGCCTCCAAAGAAGTAGTATGCAAAAGCTACTAGACAAAGCAGCATCTTGAATAGCTTTCAAAAATAGTAGAGAATAAAAGAAGATTTTTCCTGAGGAGTAGCAAGGGAGCAAGCACCTGGAAGTCAGTGCATCCACAAAGGGCAGTAAGTGAAGAAGGTGTTGCAAGAACAACAAACAGCTAAGAATCTAAGAGCAATTGAAAAGGAAAGACTTTTGATATGTTTGTTGCCCATGTCTCCACCCATCACATAATCTCTAATCATTAATATAATGAAACTCTCTGCTGTTTCAAGCAGCTGACTACTCAAGTTGGCCAAAAGGGAGAAGTCTACATGAGCAGACGGTAAAAACTGTAGGTGCCCTAGGAAAGAGAGATTACCAAGAATTTATGATATGGTAATTCTGTTTCTCTGAGTCACAGCAACGAATCTACATTTTTAGATCGAGCACTCATTGTATGTCTTATGCTCAAAATATGTCAGGTTGGAACACTCAAAATATATAAATTAAAAGCCATAAAGTGACATTGCTGATTTAAGAACCTGAGGGCCAAAACTGTGCTGTCATAAAAAAAACCCCACCACTACTTACTATCTTCAAATGTGAAATTGAGATAGAGATATATTTATATAGTCATTTAATGTAAACTTTCCTTGAATCAGCTGTAGTAATCAACTGGAGTAATATACAAATGGATTTAAAAATGTGCATGAAACAAGGCTGCAAGAAAGTAAAAGAGAACATTATAAAGGTTGAGTAAAAGAAAACTTCCAAAAAAGATGACTACGGTCATTGGGTCTAAATAGCATAGGGAATCAATAGTCTGATGGGGAGAGCACAAGAGTGAGGCTCAGGAGATGGGGGTGTATTGTCCTTTGTTTCCTTTTCTTCAGTGAGGCCATGTCATATCTCAGTGCCTCAGCTTCCCCACAGAGAAAATAAGGACAGTGAAACTCTTACTGAAGTATTTAGAAATGGAAGAGCTTGGCATTATGACTTATGCAATGCCTCCAGCTCATCCAGGAACAGATCTTCTGAATTGGTCAAAGAAGCAAGGAAAAAGGTCAAAGAAAAAAAAAAAAAGCCCTCCTGGATCACTGAATCCTAGAGCTGGAAAGCAGATCACTACGGTAACTCAAAAGAGGTTAATGGCAATGCTTGTTTCTCTCAGCCTCTGTTGGTGGGTTTATTATCGTTGTTGTTGTTGTTCTGATGTGTCATAAGCAGCTATATGCACCAGAAACTAGTCTGATGGAATTTGCTTTCTTGGCTTCCAGTGGATCCATTAGCCAGCACTCTACCCAGACTGCTAGGATCATGCAGGAACTTGGAGGGGATTGTTGTTCCTATTTATCAGTGGCCAAAGTCCCAACCACTTCAGTGGGAGGATTTGTCTCTTGGCATTAGAAACTTTATTTCTCTAATTAGCCCGCTAGTAAAAAAAGACTCCAATCAAATGTGAATATACAGATACATCCAAACCAGATGCTTTCAAGGCTCTCTGTTCATCAAAAAATTCACTGCTACTTTTAAAAGATTCATCATTGTTTTCAGAGCTGAGCAAATAATTCATGAGTACCTTATTCACTAAATTCAGCCTACTTTGGTTCAAAGATTATCAATGTGAAGATCATGATTTCCTCAAATGTATTCATCTTTGAATGCAATGAATATGTTAGCACATACTTTGCTCTGTGGATCCTGATAATCTGACTGTAAACTGTATTCTTTGCTGTGATTTGTCAAAGTAATCAGATGGCACTTAGTGTTTGATCAGTGAGTGTGAAGGTACTGCCAAACAACCAAGATCGTTTCCATATTTGTGTCCATAACACTGTAACACTCAATTTGATAACTCAGAAGCTGGAACATGAAAAGTAAAAATGGCATCAAAATGGAAAACAAATTTATTTTAAAACTGATACAGTTTACAGAGATGTAAAGTGTATGGCTCAGAAGGAAAAGTTACATACAAATTTCAGACACCTTTTCTGCTCTCCAAATTTAGTCTAGGTAGGTATTGAGGGCAGTGTGGTTTTTTTTACTGTACTACAACTGTAACACTACTTACCTCTAATTTAGAAAGCTCAGAGGGGCAAAGGGGGTCTCCTATCTGTGGCTATGCAAATCTTCAACTTAATTATGCTGTATTTCTACAATAAACTTTAATACCTTTTCCAGATCTAGTCTTTTATTAGTTTAACTGAGCATGTTTTAATTCAGATGTTACAGCTCCCATGAAGAAGCTATGATCTAGAGACCAAAGAGTAAAGAACTATTTTTATAGATCTTAAAGAAAGGCTATAGTAAAATCAGTGTAAAATCCCTAACAAAAACTATAGTCATAGAACTACCCCTTTTATTATACACTTCTAAGTCTTTAAATAGAAAAAAGGAACAGATGCCAAAGCAGAGCCATATGTTTTAATTGTAGCTGTATACAAGCATGATTTTATTTTTTCTGACAGAAAATCTATAACTTGAGTGGGAAGTTAGAGTGGAATCCTCAATGCCATATTTCTGGCTAAAGAAATAAACTCCCTATAGAACATGTCAAAGTCTGAGCTGAGAGATTGAGACATTTTGATAACAATTCAATACCTGTCTCAAAACATCCAATTGCTTTGAAGTAATTGGTGGGAGGAGACAAGCTATTAATATTGGATTTATTTGGTGGAGTTTGTGTCTTACACTATAACCAACCACTAGCTCCCCTTTAAATTGCTGGCAGGTAGCATGCATTTAAATCAGTCACTGGAGTCCAAACTACCCTACTACTGCAATAGCCCAATATGCCTCTTGCTTATTATTTTAAAAAAACCCGTATCTTCAGAATGTAGATGGTGGGAAAGAAAATGGTTAATCAGACCTCAACTGACCCTGAAAGTTCCAGTCCTGGCTGCAAAAAACATATTTTTCTGTAAACTCTTATTTTACTAGATCAGCTTGAAAGATGTTATAATGAACACACTCATGCCTACAGTGAACAAATGTCACTCTGGTGCGAAGGGATGCAGCAACCTCCCTGCCGCATTCTACGTCTCTATACTTAAATTCTGTATCTTTAAATCTGAGCACTCCACATGCAATTTGTGCAGCCCAGTCCAGAGGTTGTTTTCTGGGAGTACAACAAACCCACAATTAGCCAAAGGGAAAGGTCTGATGTAAGTTGATGGATGAAAAGATTGTATGTGTGTGTAGGTGGGCAGGAACAGGGGATCTTATTTTGAACCTATTTGAACTCAATTTCCATATCCCAAACCAAAAGACTTAATTTAAGACTGAAAAGGGTGGAGAGCTTCGTGAGTATCTGCCTGGAAATATTACCAAAACACAGCCTTCTGCCTTCAGGTGTCTAGTTCAAATTCAGGTCACACCACAAAGAGTTATTTCCATGTGAGAGCTATTCAGCAGCTTCTGAGTTGCATGGATCAATCTAGTTTCCGCTGGGCAGATGGTGAGAATGAAAAAAAAGCCACTCAAAACAATCATCCTCCAGACTGGCAGCCCCACCAGAGGCCCCATCAGCTGAATGGAGAGGAAGCATTACCTGTTTGTGCTTTTGCTAAGGTCTTCTTCAGGACGGGCTACCGCAGGTTTGTGCTACAGTTATGATGCTCTACTTGTTACGGACACAGCCAGCCGGCCTGATTTGCTTCTGCTCAGTCAGCTGCAAAACTAGAAAGAGTTCCTCTGGTTTCAGCTCTGTGTATGGGCTAACAGGCTGGTGGATGTTTGGAGGCAAGAGGAAGGGGCTGGGTTTGGTACTACCTTCCATTTCTTTTGAGTTGACCGGGTGCTCATCTCACCGCTGGCTTTTGTAGCCCCTTTTAGCTACGGATCCCTGATCTAGAGCCAGGAGTCTTCTAGAAGCGGGAACATTGCAGGAAAACACTGCTTGCACATGAAAAACAGCCACAAATTAAACACAGGAAGATGCATTCAGAAAATATTTTCAGAAGATGAAGGGAATGGATGCGCAAATGAGAAGGTAAAGCTTGATGCATAAACCAGGAGCAAATACCACTGCACCAGCTGTGTTTATTTGAAACTGTAAGAAATGAGCAGGCTGTACATTGAACAGTCCATCTGACAGATTAACAAATTCAGCACGGATTTGTCCAGAGTTAAATCTGTCACTGGTACGACGGTGCTGAATTGCTTTTAGGGGTTCATAGCTTTTTGAAACTGCGACAGATTGACATGGAAAAGTGAATGCTTAGTAAGGGTTTAGACCAAATTGTTTTTGTGAAGTGTCATTTATGCAAAGATCTGATTAAAAAAAGAAAGAGTAAGAAGAATAGAACAGAAGAAAACATCCTGTATGATTCAGTAACAGTTCTGATGTAATGCTGGGTTAAAAACAACCCACATAAATCAGGACCTTGCTGAAACCTATCAACATCCATATTACTGAAGACTAAGAGAATAATCCATTTTTAAAAAAATGAGAGTTTTTCCTACCGATTTACCGAAAGGCATCTACTGTAGTAGTGGTGTTAGAACTGTGTCAGCTCCATCAACTTCTCAACACACTGCATCTGATCTCAAGTACTTGGACAACATAACTAACGACGGGCTGCAAGTCAGAATTGTTGCCAAGGATGCAATCCGAAGAATTATGAAACATCCAGGAGGTTATTGCTTACAAACAGCATAAATTTATGGTATAATATATGAGAGAAAGAAGCAGAGGGTATTGCAGTTGCAGAAAGATGAGCTCTTTAGTTAAAGAAAGCAAATGGTGTTTTCTGCTTTTGCTGTTGATCATTCTTAAACTGTTTAAATTAGTGTAATGACTAGAGGGTCTCTGACCTGGAAGAACAAGGGAAATTCTCTGTCAACATGAGTGATTACCTAAGCATACAGACAATAACAGGAGATATGCACACACAGTTGAAGCCAGAAATCAGGTTTTATAAGCCTTGTACAACTGACAGCAACAATCAAAGGCTACTAAACAAGGGAAAACAGTATCAAGGAAGCACACAGCAGCTGCTATCTGCTTTTACGCAGTGCTCGGCAGGACACCTTGTCTTCAGGTGATTTCAAAACACTGATGGTAATTCTTTCTGGGCTAGTAGACCTTATCAGCAAGATTTGGAAAGGACAGTTACAGACATGGCACTGGGCATAGTAGCCTCAACGTTTCATGTTATGAGCCAGACATATAGCTGCAAAATTAAGTAATTCAGATTTGACTGTACTGACATGGCGGGAGGAATGAGCGCTTCCTACCCAGCCAGGGCAGCCCTGTCTGAGGTCACCGTAACATATCAACTCCCTGGAACGAGTACCCCAGATCTTTTCACTAGAACAAGAAGTGCATTGTGGAAAGGGAAATATTGAAACTGCTGCTTATTCAGATCCAGAACACCGGTAAAATCAAGCAGATATCCAGCAGGCTATTGCACATTACTGGGAATCTCTGTATTCAAACTTTTGTGCTTTCTCTGCTTCAGTGCAGGGTTTAAGTGTTAGTGATAAAGGTACAATATGCATGGCAGGGTGCCCTTTTCTTGAAACTGCACGTTGGCTACGAAGGTGAAAGTCATCCAGACCTTCCCATGCTCTAGGTCTGCAGTATCACAGCAGCCCATCTCACTGTGGTGTGAGGCTGTGCCCTCTTAAAGCAGAAGGTGTTAAGGAGCTCTTTGGGAAGCAAAAGTTAGAGGGAGAGAATCAACCATTTGTTTCACTGTTTTGTCCCTCTTACAAGCCGAGAACTGAGGACTGCAGGTGGTAGGAGGCAGTGCAGGGTCCCGTTGCAAACCAGAGGCTGTCTGAAGCAGCCCCTTCGCTCAGCAAGCGCAAAGGTTTGGCCGTGGTCGGCCCTGTCGTACTGCGGTGCCCTTCCTTCCCTCCCCTGCTGCAGCACAGAGGCAGGCACAGGTCCCTGTCCTCGGGCAGGTTTGCTCTCTGACACAGGGACACCGGAGCATGGCAAGTGTGACCCCATCGCCTTTCACGTGGCGACAGAATCACAGAATCCTTTAGGTTGGAAAAGACCTTTAAGATCCTCCAGTCCAACATTAACCTAGCACCGCCAAGTTCACCACTCAACCATGTCCCTAAGCACCGCATCTATCTACACATCTTTTAAATACCTCCAGGGATGGTGACTCAACCACCTCCCTGGGCAGCCTGTTCCAATGCCTTTTCCAATGATAGTGATGGATAGACCAAAACCACAAAAAAAAAGGAAACTGTTGCCCTCTGGGCTGGGTTGCCAGAGCACTTTGGAAACTGAGTTCCCGCTGTGCTTCAGTAGCACCTAGCTCAGTAGGATAGGGGACACCCCATGGTGACCGACGAGCGGCAGAGGACAGAGACGACCAGACCACAGTCCTGCACAGTTGGTTGCTGCTTCCTTTGCTGTGGACACCTCCAGCCACAGCTGGGCTACAGCCTTTCCTTTAACGGCAGCCCCTCACCCAGCTGCCAGTGCTGGAGAGACTAAGCAAGCAGGATGCCAGCAAGCTTCACAATTATTTTCTCTCCGTGAAAGACACCTGCTGCAGTTCCTTTGTCGTAGCGTGGCTGTGATGTGAAAAGGAAATTGGGTTTTATTAAGAAATTGAACTTTATGAAAACACCCCCTCCCCCTGCTATCAAATGCATTTCTACAAACAGAAAATCTAACTCTGCAGTAGGGGTTTTTTCTTTTTCTGGATCTGAATAGTACAGAGGAGACTGTGATATAAATGGAAACATAACAATCATATAACAGACAAAGCAGTGCTAGGCTGTATCGCTAGATCACTATGGTCTCCTTCATGAAAAGGAAAAGGCTGGTTGACTATAAAAGAAAATATTAAATACCTGTAGTTTACCTATAAAGACTTTAAAGCACAGATGGCCATTATCTAGGGGATATTGGTGCGGAGACATAACATGGATTATGCATTATTAAAAAAGAATAATAAGACAAGGACCACATCTGACACTGTCGAGCAAGAAACATTTACTCTTTCGGGGGGTGACTGGACCAAGACTCTAGTTCTGTTCTCAGAGCCAATATCATTATTTAAAAGCACCCATACCTTCAGTGTAATGCACCCTTTGCTGCTTTATTCTAGACAAAGTAGCTGGGCATTCTTCTTTTCATCCTAAGAGATGGTCTTTAATTTTTGTTCAGAAATTGTTTTTAAGTAGTTTTAGGAATCTGCTTGTTATGTTTCTCTAAAGTTATCTGTAAAGACATCAAAGTGTGGGTGACACGTGCAGTGATGCATCTTCCCTCACTGACACATAAAGCTCAGCGTGATTAGGCTGAGGTTACATGAGCATCCAAGAGGTCAGATGCTTACTGTAACTACAATTTGAAATTAAAAACCAGAGCTGTAAAGCTCACAAGAGTAGACTTCTTTAAATCAAGGATGACATTTTTCTTTTCTCTTTTCTATTTTTCCTTCTCTTTCTTTCTTTCTTTTTAACAATTTTGCCACTAATTTGGTTTTAGAAAGAGGTTCCAAGCCAGACCAGTGTCGAGGAGGAAGCAAGCCCATGAAAGCAGAGTACGTGGCAGGCAATGCTTTTTGGTCTGAACTCCACTTTGAGAGATTTTTGATAAGTCTGTTGAAACAGTCTTTAGGAATGAATTTCATTTTCAGCAAAGGTAGCCTCTCTCTTTCCCAAAAAATGTTGCTTTAAAGCAGGACCAGCCTGAACTGTACAGCTTTCAGTTTTCACGTGAATCACACAGAAAAAATGCGTTACTTCAATCCCTATTTCAAAGATCTCTGCCATGTCTTGTGGAGTTGTAGCCTGGGTATCAAATGTCCCCAATCACGTTGGGGAAGCAAAAGCAGAGGATTTCCCTTCTCCCAACCCAGAAGGTTATAGAAATTTCGTAGAAGCTTTATATGAAAACAAACCAGTTTTTCTTTTTCACCTATGCTTTCAGGAAGTAATAAACCTGATGTGCTAATGACCTATCCTACAAAAATAATTTTTCAATATTTGTGAGGGGGTTAAATTCTGTTCCCCCTTCCCTTTTCACCAAGCTTTGTCTTAAAGGGAGTTAAGAGTTGGTAACACTATGCCTTCCCAATGTCAGCATAAAATTCTCATGAGTACCCTAAATGCTGGAGCATACTATTTCAATCAAACACAAAAAGAGTGTAGCCAGTTCTTCTGTTTTTATCATAAGGAATACAATATTTGAAATCTTTGATTCATATGAATCTTAGTTTTCCTTCCTGTGTAAATTCTAGCCATTCCGTCCGCAGAGAAAAGAATGGAAGTACAATCCCAGGACACCCTACAGATACAAATACCAGGAAGCAAATGAAAATAATCTGCAACATATAAAAATCATGATATTTCAAAGGATAATAACAACTTAGTTAATACTGCTCCAGAAATAGTAATTTTGTAATTGCATGGTCGACCCTGGGAATGCCCAGCTAGGACTTTAAACACCTGTGTTAGTTCCAAGAAGCATTTCAGAAAGAGCAATTTTATCCCTATGCCACATAACCAGCTCCAATCAATACGTTTTCCGCAGTTTAATGTCTATTAAGTGCATCGCCTGACGACAGAACTACATACAATATGGACACGACAGTAAAAAATAATAATAATAAAAAATCCACAGCATCTAGTCAGCATCTGTGTATCATTCAAACTTCTCTCTCCTCACTGCCTGCGACCTATCACAAAAGTGGTTTGTGCTTGGGTGTGTAGTCTAAGGGGTCTGGTGCAGGAAAATGTCATCACAGAGGTTTACGGTGCACTTACTATGGCCAGGCCATTGGCCATTAAGACTACCTAACTAAAACAGCTGGTTTCTGCTCCTTACAAGCACCATTTGCATAGTAAAGACCCCATATTAATCACGAACAATATAACCGCATAACCCAAATTAACCCTAAAAATAACCTCCAATATAGAGATGCGAAATACTTAGTTCATGCGTGTTTTCATTTCAGGAGAGCCTTGTTACACCAATTACTCTTGTTGGTTTGGCAAAAGTTAGATTTGCTGAGTGCCAAATTCTGCACACAGATGTATGTGTCTGGCTACTGCTGAAATAAAAATCAGAGGCTTTGACTTCCACTTTTCTTTTTATCCCTCTGGTCTGGAAGACAGTCTATCAATCATAGACAAATTGAATATGATGCACACCCACATGCACGCCCAAATGGCTTTATGCACACAAAAGAAAACAGGGCCATTTGCATTTAGAAGTGCTTTTATGAGGTATGCATTTAGTAACTATGTTTACAGCTGGGGTCTGGGAGACGATTTCAGGAATGGCATCCAGAGAACTGAATACAGCACTGGCAGTTGAATAAATGCTTGCAGCAGCCTGATCCTCATCCTGAAAGTGGGTGGTATCCCTTTTTTTGGCAAATACACCACATCACAGGGACTGGATGGTGCTATTCCCCTTCCTACCCCTTCTCCATGCTCTTTCACCTCTTCCCATTTGGCCTCCTTTAACATGTTCAAGGCTCTGGGCAAAGTGGCACAGAAAAGGAATAAGAGAGAAACAGGAACCCACAAAAGTGAGCATTCATTTTGCATTTTTTTCCCCCCCATGTTGGAGTTAGTTGAAGAGAGAAACTGTTAAGCCTTCAGCTGCAGGCTTTATCCAAACTTCCACTCTTGGGTGTCTTTTCCACCTTGTTTTCTCCCCTGAAGCCCACAGTTTGGCCAGTATAAATGTAATTTACAGCACATGTAGTAAGGAGCTCTTTAGCGAATCCAACACCTCTTTGAGAATCAGAGATAAGAAGTACCAGTGCTGATCTAGATGCTTGCAAGCTCATCTTCCCGAAAGAACTACTGCCCCTAAACCAGCGAATGTATTTTGGCGATCTTCAGCTCACACGCAGACGTGGTGAGCACCTGCAGCAGCAAGCATATTGCTAAAGCAGAATATGGTTAAAATGTAAGGTCATCAGGCTTGAAACGGCAACAATAGAGAAACCCTCCCAAAGCAGCTGCTGCTTAATTGCTAAATAAACTTTTAAGGATTTAGTCTGTAACCAAAAAAGCCCACAGTTGCACTATATTTCAGTGGCTGACGAGATTTGCATTATGTATCACCTCGGAGTCTGATCCCGCATTTCACATTCGCATGGAGCCCCTATTAATTCTAACCAAAGTTCTGGAAACCAAGAACAGCACAAGCCTGCTCATACAGTAATGAGCTCCCACTTCAAAATATGGCCCCTTCTTCAAAAAGACGAGCCTATAATTCTGTCTTTAATAGCCTCTGTGGCTGAGGGGGAACATATGCTTTGTAGGCTAAGTTATCAGGTTAAGTACAAATTTGAGAGAGAGTCTGAGGCATGTAACAATATAAAATTCTGCTCACAACTATTAACTGGAATGCTCCCAGTCCACCTCTTCCCCATCATTATTAGGCAGTGAGAGGGAAAGTAGGAGACACAGAAAATAGGTGTGCTGCTCACCTTGTTTAATTTTACCATCTTACATGAATAAAAAAAAAAAAAGATTAATATTTTATAACCTTTGCTTTCATCATAAATAATTTTGTGACAGTTCAGCATTCCTGTAGATTATTTACAGCTTTTTGGTTGATGTGTGCTCCAAACCTATAAAAAAATAATAATGGTTTTTTGGATATTGCCACAGTAGCATGAGTACACCTTTCAGATTTCCTATATTCATTTCAAGGACACTCCAGGCTGAGGCTCCACAAACTCTCCCTTTTCATGGAGCTGTTCTTTAATAAAGCACCAACACTCTTGCTCCAAAAATGCCAAATATAGTTGAGAGAACTCCTTGATAACATGTTTTTGCTAAAAACTATTTATATTCATAGATTCCTGACAGTTTGCTTCATTTCGATACAGTCTCTCTGCATTTAGCCTTCCCATTCTAATTTTTTTAAACCTTGTTTTTGGTTTAAGATTCAGAAAAGAAACAAAAGCTCTAATCAGGGAAAAAGATATATAACTACGTAAATGACTTATTTTGTGCACACAATTACATGTAAATAGCCATGAATCTTTTTTTTTAAAGCAAGACAATACATAAAATAGGCTGCTTAGCTGTAAATTTAAACCTATTTCACTTTCAGGCTTCACTGCTTCCAGTGTGAATCAGCCTATTATCTTTAAGTATGAAATTAGAAAAAAAGATTTGCTGTTTGTGTACACCCAAAGATTAACATTTCCCTGAGATTAACAGTGTGTTTCTTGAAGATGGAAGGCATATAACACCAAGAAACACATTTTAATACTGCTTCTCAAGACCATTTTTGTTTTTATAGCAAATGCAGCTTGAGATTAAGAATATGCTTGAAAACCAGCTAGTGAAAAAGTGATATAAACCAAACCAAGGAAGCTTTGTGGTGAAAGCAAAACAAATTACTACACGGCCCAAAAGTTAAAGACATAAAATCTGCAGTTTACAGTACATTTGCTTGCATCTTTTTGTGGTATGCAAAATAATGCACAAAAATTCAGGATTAAGCATATTTAAATGTCACTTGAATCAGAATTAGAATAATTGTTAGAATGTTCTAATAAGGCAGCTGCTTGGAGCAGTGTCTGCTCTATCATTGGCTGGTCAATATTTGTAAGTTTGCTGAGGAGTATCTAGCCAGAAGAAAAGCAGAATACATCATTGTTCCTTCCTTCACGTTGCCTGAGACTTCAGTCTTTCCAGGAATAGTAAAAATATGAAAATACTAACAACATGTGATTTCTCTGCTAAGGTTGCTTTGGGCTAATTCTCATCATTGGAAGATGCAAGGACAGCGTAGGCTACTGCATTTACTTCCCAGAGATTTACATACAAGACAAAAGTAAAATATACTCTTTACTTATTTCCTCCAATCTCCCTGATCTTTCTTTCTCATTGAGCCCTCTCCTTTCTTTCTAGCCCCCATCAGGCCCTGCACTAACACTAGCAGAAATACCATCTCCGATATGTTACTGTGGGTAACAATACGGGCTGCTAAGAGTGACAGATCCCATAAAGAGCTGAGGCAGCTTTGGCTAAAAGCTAGAGAGTTTCCTCATCCATTGGCAGTGGAAATGCCCTGTGCCTTGGTGCTTGTACCCTTGGGTTCCTCTCCTGCTAAAGTCTGGAAAGGCTTCTAGCATAGTACTTGGCTGTCTTGGTCTCAAATCTTTCAACAGTAGCGAGGCTGGAAAGATACCACGCGAAGCCACATCATTTATTGTTTCTGGTGACCTCCCCGAATCTCACACATTTCTTGCCAGAGCAAAGATATGCTGGCAATATAAAGACCTGATTCACTGTGTTAGGTAGGCTCCAATACTGTCCACTAAATTGTGAATTCATTCCAATACTCCTGCCCACATATGTTATTTTGTTATATCAGGAGCAAGCAAAGGTGGGCAGCAAGTCAGGTGAGGAAGGAAGGCCTGAGTGCCATTGTTAGGTGCTTCATGATCATTCTGAGGACATCTGAAACTGGCCAGGCACCGGCCAAATCACCACAGTGAAGTGCTAGGCAAAGAGATTGCAGGAAAGCAGAGAGTGTCCTTGGAAGGCTAGTCTGGGATGCAGTTATCTACATTGTGCATTGCATGCTGGATGTGAGATTGAGATAAAAAGAGAGACTGGGTGGAGGGTGGAAGGTTTGGAATTTTCACAGACTCATTCCCTGCAATTTTTGCAGTTAAGTCCTTTCCTTATAGTGACCTAAATCTTGATGGAGAGCTTTTTGGACTGGGAGGCAAAATTGGAAAACAGAGGAAACACAAGTTGTTTGCAGTTCTAAGTATAGTTCATAAAACTTGTACAATTCAATCAGTGTCTGCAATGCTGGATAAACCCCTAGATCCTACTTAACATCTACAATCCAAGGTCTATGTGTAGCTTTTGCACATCAAGCAGCCCATGGTGCTTGAAGCTGCATATATGTGCGGCAAGAATAGTGGCTATCTGACAGAGATTTCTAAACTGAATGAACAAGCTCACACAGAGAACATCAACCTGTCTGACACCATCCAGAAAACTCCAGGAATGGAGTTCGTAGCTCTGGAGTCTAGCTGCATCGCCACAAACATCCATCTCTTGTTTCTGTGTTCTTCTTCTCTTCCTCTGTTATTAAAATTGCAAAACAGACTTACGCCCACTCCAGACAGGGGAACTCTGTCTCGAGATTTTTAGCAAGGTGTCTGGAAAAGGTGTTCAAGTAAAACAGGACATGCTATACTCAGACTGAAATTCTAAGAAAGTTGTTCTTAGAAGGACACGACTTTGTAATTCTTCAGAGCAAATCTTCGCAGCCATAAACACAGCCACCTATAGATACCTCCCTGAAGACCAACTCCTAAGCCTGCAACTCCACCTTCCATTATCACTGAACAATTAATTCCTTTAGTTGTGTAATTTACTGGGAAAAAGCAGAAAACCAATCACAACAAATAGTGGGAGAAAGGCTATTTGACCTTTAGCATCAATAAACTTGGAAGTCATGAGAGGGAATAAACAAGGAGCTCTATGAGGTTTTATTTTATTTAATGTTGTTTTTCAGAAGATAAATGTATTTTGACTTATTTTCTAGGTTTTGCAGTATTCTTTTCCTGCTAACACCGCCCTTGGCAGATTACTTAGCTTAAATATTTAGAGAATCAGTTGGCACAAGAAAACCCTTGACAGCATAGTTCGACAAGATGAAAGGTGAGCAATAGGTGATACAGGAGTTCACTGCAAGACATTCCACAGACTGCCACAATGACCAAATGTCCCGAGAGCAATGGGGGAAACAATAGGCTCTGGGAAAACAGTCAATACAGAAAGGAGAAGATGTGAAAGCAAGAGAGTTACCTATTTCAGAATACTGAACCAGTGGAAGGAATGACTAGAGAATGAGAAAACAAGAGGCAAATAAGAGGACATTATAGACAGATGCATCATATCTGGGTTTTAACTCTGCTGGAGTAGACTACGTCCACTCTGGTGTTATAGGCAAATGACCAGTTCGTTATTTCATTGCCTACCAGTCATACAGAGCAGTTGGAGTATATGTGCCTGAGCAGTACTCGTTGTGGGCAACCACTGCAAAGCGAAGCAGTTTACACATACGTGCTCCTCCAGATATAGAGAACAGATCCAAGAAATACACACTCCTCCACATACAGAAAGAAAACAAATAGACGTGCCACTTCTCAGAGATGGTGTACCTCAAATCAGCACTTTAAACAGTACTCTGGAAGATGAATGTTCGGCTTTTGCAATATATTATGGTAAAAGAGGAAATAGGGAGAGAATAGGGAAGACAAACACTAGCAAAGAGCTGCCGTATGCATCTTCTCAACACATAGTAAAGTTCTAAGAAAAAGGCAATAAAACCCAGTTATTATCTAATATACTGGCATGTTCCATCTAGTAGCTATGAAGCCAAATGGGATATGAAGGAATGAAAATAGACACTCCCACGGCTAGGCCGCGTACTGAAAACAAGGCAGGCTTTGGATTTAGACTGCATCGGTGCAGATTTGTGTGATGCTAAACCCGTCACAGCCTTCAGCACTTCACGCAACTTTCTGAAGCAAGCAGTGTAAACACAGAGCAGCCTGACCGAATAACAGAGGATGTAAACACTCTCTCTGTCAAAGAGCTTTGCGGGATAGTTTTGACGACTTCTTCATACGCCTTGGAGCTGAGCTTTCTCAGAATAGGTCAAGGTTTAGATTTCAGAGTCCTAGTCTTTTTCAGTGGGACTTCAAAGGTCAACTGATGTGGTGTGGAAAACAAGTATGAGCAAACAGGACAACTACAGGTACTAACAGATGAACAGACTCTCTCTACCCTGGTCTTCCAAGCAAATGACCACTGAACTAAGTCTTCATACAGATTGCAAATTGAGGGAGCCTTAGCCACCTCACTAGGCACACAACTTTAAAGGAGAAAATTAAACTCTGTGTACTATAGCCAATAAAGTATTAAATCTGTTGTAAAGACTGTTCAGGTAAATAAGAATGTTGCAGATGAGCATGACGGAGAGAAACGGATGTCCCAATATGAGGAAGACCATGCTTATTTCTGGATAAGGCAGTATTGCTAAATACTGTACTGATGCAAACCCAAGGAGAACCTAGAAAAATGGAATTTGTGCCAATACTTCTCCAGATGCCAACTTCTTTTTAGCAACACAAAACTATTACTAGAATGATGACTTTCCACTTTCTAGAAAAAGCAGGATTTGGGAATCTTGCAACTCAGAAGTTAGTCAGGATTTTTATTTGGAATTTCGTGCTGGACTAGGTAAAGCAGTTTCCTGCCTTGAGTACAGAGGGCAGGATCTAGCAGCAGGTATGATAAGGCTCTTGTTCCTAATATGTTGGCAATACAGGTAATATACCTCACTGACCCTCTGTGAGACTATCATCTCACTTCTAATATAATGCTCCAGTGGAAAAGAGTGCCAAAGATGAAAAGAATATAATCCTCCCAGGGAAGAGAACTGATTAATCCCTAAATGAGAAACATATTACAAATAGATTAAGAAAGCTCCCCTACAGAACTGGAGGTTGAAAATAATTCATTGGAAAGACTGCAATTCTCACCAACAGCAATTTTTCTTGAAATTTCTGGAATTTATTTAGAAATTGAATTTCAAGCTGAACCACAAGTGGACTTGGCAAGCCACCATGAGACTCACTGATATTGTCACACACTGTTTTTACAGGGTTATTACTCAGAAAAGCTGAAACCTCAATAACTCTGTTGATATCTGCTGTGTCTTTTCAGACGAATCCTTTTTTAACTGAAATTTATCTTACCCTTTGCTTCCCTTAATCCTGACAAATAGTGGTTTCATTTGCAGCAATATCCACATTCATAGGGAGTGACACTCCTCCTAATGCAGATCATTTAAAACAGTTAGCAGAAGGCCTTATTTATAGATGCAACATGTATGTGTGAGATGGATGGGACCTCTGTGCAATAAGCGAATGAGTGTCAAAAGCAGACATGTCACTAGCCGGTTACTATGACTTATAAGATGAAAATAAATGTTTAAATGCTGTGAAGTGATAAAATGTCAAAAAGGGAGACAGAATGAATGGCCTGAAATGGAGGGCTCGTTTGAGTGATCCAGTACCAGAAAGTTCAGTCACGCTGTCCTAACAACAAAAAATCCCTGTGCGTTTCTCCCATTGATCATGCGCTTTTTGTACTTGCCAACAGAAATGTATATTTAGTAACTCCCTGAAAGATTTACATCTATTACATTGACACAGAATACAAATGAGGCATTTTAAGTGGCATTTTATGGTTATGTTGTAAAACAAATTGCCACATCTGTTTGAATTCCTGTTTTACCATACCCATCCTTCAATCTTCTTCAACCTGTCTTTACTCAGAGACCATTCTCTTCCCCAAGCCTCTGTATTATACCATGCAGAAGCTTACATCTTTATTTTTCAACTTTATTCTGTGGAATATAGCCACAGTAGCTTTGCAACTTGCCATACATTCCATTAAGTTGAGATATTGTTCCTGTAACATAACAGAGGAACAGTGCAGTCACAGTTTTCTCAGATAATGTCAGATTAATCAATCATTTTTAAATACCAATAGGCACAAAGTATGAAAGTACTCAAAAATCTAGTGTATATAAAGTGCTTTCTTATGAGGTATAATTCATCACACACCTTTGCCATGGTATCAGTAAAACTAATTTTGCCCATGCACTGCAAACAGCATATCACTTTGCACGCATTTGTCTATGCAGGTTCTTACAGCATGTAGGCTGCTAAAATTCTTCATCCTTCCCCATCCAAAAAAGACAGAATATAGCCAAGTGAGAAACCGTAAAAGCATATGCCCATATTTCTTCAGCACTAAACACCAGAAATCAAGAAGCTTTGCATTGTTCATTTAATACTTTCCGTGCAAACATGATGGAAGGCAATTTAAGTGAGCATGGCATAGTAGGCAGTTATTCAAATGCATGATATTAGGCACTCCCAGTCTTGCAGTCCTGTTCCTTCAGTGCCGAATGTAGCTTTTCTCCGGACAGTTGGTGACCTCCCAGCTTGCTGCAGAACGTAGATATGCTATGTGCAAGTTAACATTTATTTTGTCAATATTGACCATAAAAGAACTCTCAGCTTTTGAAAGCTGGGCTTATTGATACCATCTTGTAACACAACACGCTGTATGGGAACGTCTAAGTTGCAGAGTAACCCAATAATGTTGCTAAGATCACATACTAGTTAGAAATGGCATAGCATCACTAAAAGACCTGGCAAACCTTTTGAAACTAAAAATCTCACAGAATTAATGGTCCACTGAGCAGGCATTGCCCATGAATCAATTCCTCAGCAATTTCTACTTTCTCTTCTCTTACTTCTCTTTCCTTCCCATCCCTGCCCTTCTCTTCTCTTCTCTTTTCAAGTTCAGTTCTCCTGTTAGACCTAGAGTGCATCTGCAGGGAAAGCGGATAGCATAAGCACCAGTACAGCACAGCACAGCAGCTCAAGAGCGCTGTTTTCTGCCTTCCTAGTGATAGCTGTTCTCCACTGGGCACTGCTGGTTCCAGTTCCTCCCTCCTGTGGCTGCCGCTCCGAGCATTAATGCATGCACGTTATCCATAAATGACGTACCACAAACCATCTCCTCACTAGCACTATCCAGGGCATCAATGGATGCCACCAGCATAGTCACCAGCACCCTCTCCGTAACCTGTCTAGAGAACCAATAAGAAAGGTCTAATATTCTCTGTTTCAGTATATATGTGTCACTAATTTCATCCGACTCCTCCTCACCTACAACTTTGCATTCAGTAACAAACACTTTCACGGGTCTGTGAACACAGCTAGAGGCCTCGAGCTGTCTGGACAATACGCCTATCTCATTATGCCCACCTCATTATGTCCCAAAGAAGACATTATTAATAACTATTAATAGTATGAGTATTAATAATACTAATAATCATCTACTTCAGTGACACGGATGCCATCTTCCTCATCCAAACTGGAATCTTGAACTCCTTCCTTCATTTCACCACAACCTTAGTGAACGCTAACTTTCCATCAGATTGTCTCTGGGAAATTCCTAACACGCACACCAATTTCCTAGTGGCCACAATCAACATAAACAATAATATATTACAAACTGAAGTATGTAAAAAAAACCCAGCAGCCACCTGAAACACACAAACAAGACTGTAATACATAACCAGCCCCTCAAAGGTGTTAGTTTTTGCTTTTGGCAATCTAAAGAGTAGTTTTAACCAAGAAAAACACTTCTCCGGGGACACAGGTCACATTTTTGAGCAAGCCACTCACTACCGTGCATGCATTCGCTCCACGCAGAAAGGAACGCCGCGGTACTCATAGATCCACGCATTCAGGTGTGCCCTGCAGACACCTTTCAGCCTTCTCAGTGAAATCTGACGGTGTCATTTATGTGGACGTGAAGGACATCTAGTGGAGTCTTGCTTGCTCCCAGCAGAATGCACAGTTTTAGCCTCTGATCCCCGATTTCTTATCTCTGTTCCTGAAAACCAGCATATGCTTCTGTTCTCTGAGGACAGGCAGAGAAGTCCAAATCCGCACAGATTTCTCTCTTCCTGTGGTCAGTGTGGATGTGCAGCTCCTCTCCGGCATTCTGCACTCCCTCTGTAGAGTGTGCTGCCTTCTGGTCTTTTTTGCAGTCTCCTGCACCTATATTACCCTCCTCTCCCAGCACAGAGGCATTTCTCTGCTACACCAACAAATCTGGAATAGCCAACACCACAGCCTGCCGGCTTTCCAAACCGCACAGGGTAATTGGTGAGAATACTGTGCATTTAACCTATTCTGATCCACCAGCCATTACAGCCATGTAGACTTTCACTCTCTTGGACTCATCTAAGCTGTAACGCTTTAGGAGTGTAATTCGTGGGCAAAACCCTCTTAATTTTATCCTAGTTCAACACCTTAGCACTGAGATTGCAGAAGGCCTGAACTTCCCACAAAAAACAACAGAAGGCTTTTGTAGCTAGGGAATCAGACTCTCATATATGGCTAAGCATAATTAAGTCTGCTGTGGAAAAAACCCAAAAGGCTTATTCAGATTGCCTTGTAAAAGCTTAAACATAAATATTTAATTCAGAATATTTTCTAAATTCACTTTCAAAAACCATCATTCACAGTATTTCAAAGGCTGAGGCACAGAGGTGTTTTATCTCTAAAAGAACAAGTAAACAAATGCAAGTTTCCCCCTGTTCATTTAGCCGAGTATGTCAAAGCAAGAAGTTGCTAAAAAATTAGGAAAGATGTAAATAACAACCATTCCAGTAAGTGGGTTTTGCTCCTGGGAAAATATAACCTGAAAAGGAGGAAGGGAATTCTTATAAATGTGATGTTTCTATCGGAGTAAAAGCAAATCACTGTGTTTTGTGTCACAGAATTGCTGGAGTTAACATCCCCTTCCCCCAGGGTACCTCTCCGGTTGCCTGAGTGTTCGAGCAGGTGCCCTTCAGGGACTGGTGGGACATACTCACCAGGCAGGACCTCTGCTTTCCAGAGGCTGCCCCATCCAGCCCCATCTTTCCCAGCCCCAAGATAGCAGCCAGATCAATGCAAGAGAAGCAAGGTACCAATGCAAGCATGGTCAAATGAGGAGCACTTTCCCTCTCTGTTATATCTTAATTGAGACCAACCCTACAGCTAGCCAAGACCGCTGAGCCCAGTAAAGCAAATCACAGAACCGTTAAGGAATTCCTTGTCTCGGATTGCAATGAGGGGGTTGAGTGCAACGGGTCTAGCGATCTTTTTCCTCAGCCTGATTCTAGTCCCTCCGTAGCCCCACGTAACTCAGCTTCAGACGGCCGAACTCTGCCTGCCCTTCCCCTGCTGCAGCTGACGTAACCTCATCCCCACTGGCCCCACAGGGCGAGCCAAGGCCAGCACAGGGCGGGCAAATTCCCCTTATGTTCTTCAGCAGCAGTGCCTCTTCTTCTCTGCAAGACGCTGCCAAAGTCTGTGGAGGCTCATACACATCAACTGGGGCAAATCCCACCACGTGCAACACAGGCAAGGGAACCATCAAGGCTCACCGCTGTGCCCCAAAACCTGGTTCACCCCACCTGGCCCCTATTTGCTCTGGTCCCCCCTGTTCTGCAGGTGCTGGAGAAATCCATCCCAGCCGGCAGCTCAACACGTGCGCAGCACTGCGCAGTCAGCCTGACACCCAAACACTCCACAAAGGAGTGACTCAGACCGTGCTGAGAATAGGCACAGTTTCCATTCCCAGCTACAAATATTTTTAGCTGCTCTAACAGAACAACTTGTCAAGATGACCCAGGAAGTGTTTCAAGAAGAAAACACGCCAGAATTTATGGGCAGAGCTACACATTGTGGATGCCAAGACTCTAACGCAAGAAGCATCTTGTGCTGGAGCTGGGATGTATGTACGTCTCCTGGGCCAGGTAGGGTAAAACTTTAAGTCCAGTGCTTGCATCTACTCCACTTACCCTCTCCAGAGGAAACTTCATTCACCCTGTGCGTGAAATCAGCTTATTCGTGATGGGTAGGAAAGGCAGAAAGGGGATATCCAGAATTCACTAAATCAACGACCGAAACACTATCATCAGCAATGTACTGAATTTTTAACAGTTTTTGAAACAGACTTTCTAAATTTTTTATAATTTACTTTTTTTGCGGAGACTAACTTCAAGATTTGTATGTTCAAATCTTCTCTCTGCCTCATGTGGGAGCAGGATTCAGTCCAAAAAATTCCTCAGCAGAGCTGACCGATACAATTTTGGCTGTCCATCAGCTACTAATACTGTCCTACTTTCCTCCCTTTTGTATCTGAGGGAAGTCCGCACTTGATTTTCATAGTAAAGGAAAACTTCATCTATCTTACCTGAATGCCAACACAAGTGTTGCAAATTATTCTAAGGTGGAATTACAAGATTGTCCACTGTATTGGTGGAAGCCTTAAAATTAGGCTCTCTAACGTATTGAGTAATGGCTCCAGGAGTTACCAAACGCCTCACAGAATTCTTCCAGACTGAAATTTTTCATCAGCTTCTACAGCATCCTGACTAGGTCTATGGCCTTTTTGTCACTGCCCTTGCAGCTTAGCTTTTCACCATCGTTCTGGAGCAAGTTCTACCGCTCAGAGCAAATGTCCCCGAGCAGCCCACGCGGGACATCACACGGGCAGTTGGTGAGTTAACCATTCTGCTGTTTTCAGCACATTGAGAGCAAAATGAAATAGTTTAAGGTTATTTGAAAATAATATTCTGGTAGAATTCCATCAATGCTAGAGGCGCAATGACTGCCAGCTGAGGAACAGAATACAGGCATAAAATGCTCCTGGGAATTTGCACCACGGCGTCTAAATTTTCAGAGCAAGCAGCGAAGTCGGAGTTCTTTGATTTCTCGCTGTTCAGGTGGAGACAAACAGAGAAGCTGGAGCGAGGGGTTAAGGTGGCTCTGCATTTCTGAACTTTGAACAGATGTGTGTCAGCATCAGAACTGAGAGCTTGAGGATGCCTGGTTCACTGGTGATTTTGGGAATGCATACCATGAAGTTGTATGTAGGTATGCAGATGTGGTGAATTATGCCTTGAATGAGCAAATGCTCTTGCATGTAAGGACTCCAATCCAGAGTAACCACTCAAAACCTAAATGAGTAAAGGGAGTAGAAGTATGTAAACGCCATGAACCACTCCCGTACCCACAACCGCAGGAACTCCTTTTGCTTGCTAAAGATGCCCGTCTCTCTGTAGCGTGATTCCTCTAGACTACACAGTTCTGCTACTGCCAGCTAGAGAAGTCACTAATAGCAATAATAAAAGTCACTAAGAATACATTTAACAGCAAGGTATCGTATCCTGTGGAAATTATTGAATTTGTATTAATATTTGTTGTTTACCAACTGCATAACAGGAAGGCTAAATGGTCTACTTGGGTTGTTTTGTGAGTATGCATTTACACTTACAATGTTTAATAAAACATTTCCCAATAGCTATCTGAATAATATATACATATTTTTAAACTAGCCTGTGAGCTAGTCTATAGAAGAAAGTATCCTCTGTTATGCTGGTGGTGTTTGAGCCACTTCTGTCATGCCATTACCTCTTACACAGATACCCTCATTTCAGCTCAACTAAAACAGACCTAGGTGGTTAGAAAGCTCCACAGGAGGACTTACGCTAGAAAAGTGGGTGGTTTAAAATTCACACCTTGTCTTATATCGGCACAGCTTTCCCAGGGCCCAGATCTGTAATTCTGCTTCACAGAAATTTTATAGACATGCATGTACATGCAGAGCCACACATATTGCTCTTAATTTATATAGAACAACCTGCATTATTGTCACAGAGCAGCTACACTCTGGCCAGGAAAATTTAGGTTACTACATACAAAAAAGAGTCCTACTGTTTATCCAAAACCAAGGATCACATCTGTGCCGACTGGCAGTTAGGCAGAGCCATCTGTCATTTTGGGGTATCCTAATGGGATTTGGCATCAGAAGATGAGGTTCTGTAACCAGGTAAAGATCAAGGGACAAGAATGCCTCGAGGCTTCAATTACCCACAACTTCACATTGTGCTGCCTTCAGAAATCTGTTCTGGGAACCATATTAAGTGCAATTCATTGATGTTTATGGTTCGCATTTGCTATTCCTGGAAGCAGAATAGCTTGTAAAATTAGCAGCTGTAGCTCTATAGCTGGGAAAAGGGCAAAAAAGTTGAAATAGTGGAATTTTGATTTTATTCCTTGATACTTCTGACTCTGGCACAAATCCAGTTTAACAATGCTACCTGCAAAATGCCCTTTATTTCTATGTGACCATTCTGTATTTACACCCTGTATAGGCTGTATTTTATTCTCTGTGTACAGCCTGCATCCAGACCTCCAGAGACCCCTATTTCTAAAGCCTTTTATCTTTTTGAATGCTGAGTGCCCTCTATTACCAATACTTTTGGTAGTCATTTCATGAGCTCAGAATTAGATATTTTGTGAAATGAAACAAACAAACAAATCACCATGGAGAATGTACAGTTCTGCTGAAAAAAAGGTGGATAATTCCCCACCCATTATTCAACAATAATCCAAAATGGATTACTCCAATTAGAGATGTGATTTTGTGGCTGAGGCACTGCACTGATGCAGACAGCTATTTGTACAAATTACAGCTACAAAATATCTTCCCTGCCCAGAGAAAAGCAGAAAAGGTCTCAGTAATATTAGTAATGTATAATATGATTTGGAGCCAGCACAACTTGTATAAACTTGTCTAGGTGTTATGAAAAAAGCTCTTTTATGAAAGAATCCACATTTTTGAGCCTACAGAAACAAAGACGCTATTAAAGCCAACAAAGTTTAAAAGAAAAAACAACCCCCGAACCCCCATAAGGAGATGCCAAACCAAATATTGTTACTGACAGAAGATACCAAGTCTTCAGGCCTGAAATATTTCTAATATCTTCTGGTTATCTGTCTCAACATAGCTTTGCAACTGCCAGTATAATGAAGACAACGCTGGTAATGACGCCTTGAATTTTTTATTTGAGAACTGTCAAAGTTCCTAGCAGATGTAAAACCACCGCTCCACTTGATCGTCACGTGCTCCGAGGACAGACTACTTAGGTGTAATTCTCAGCTGCGAAGCAAAGTCAAGACACTTGGTTATGTACTTCATTTCCTCTGAAACATTTCTGGAACAGTTGCAGTCCGGATAAATGGGGATTTACCCAGAAGATCTCCACTCGGACCTCTGGTTAAACGCAGCTTTAAGAGGACAACAGCTAACAAGTCCTCAGCATAACCTTTCCACACATGACTTTTTTCTTGGCCACATACTCTGTTCCTTCTTAAAACAGCTACGTTAGGCCTCCCTGCCTGCTCTGCGGCTGGCACGCCAGCTCTCCACGTCGGCCAGCCAGGCTCTCTACTGTCTGGCCTTCCCTTCCGCGACGGCTGCCAAGGGATTGCTTTGAACCTCCTGCTCACAACCCTAGCTCCCCAAGTTGATTCCTTCTGATCTTGGATAGCTCAACTGGTTATTGAAGAGCTATTTAGATAACTGGTCAACCATTCCCTTTGCAGAATGGTATCCCCTAATAAAATAGCTGGAAAGTCATTGTGTATGTGAAGCGAGGTGGGTTGGGATGTTCTGAGGCACCCATGCTAGAAACCTAACAACGCCAACAGACCGTCAGTTCGGTGCTTGTGATTGCTCTTCTCCCAAGCCAAGCATCACAGGACACAAAAGGTTGCCTGGAAACTGGACCAAACAGCAGGACGCTCGAGAGTATTTTTACAGAGTGGCACTATCACATGAAGGATGTAATTTCCGTATTATGTTAAAATATTTCAGCTTTTTGGTACGCAGCTGGAACTTTCTGTGCATGTTTTTACTAAGAAATGATTAAAAAAAGGTATTCTCTTACAAGTTTTCAAGTAGCCAATGGTCACAAGCAGAAAAAAAAGGTAATAAATCGGGAAAAGTCCAGGGTGTAAAACCCAGGAGAACCTTTGGTTTTTAATTCCCTGGCTCAACCCCACACAGTTATGTTCAAAAAGAAAGAAAAATAAGTATAATTGTGCGACGAGCTTCTCTCTTTCACACAGAACACTGCAGCAAACGCACATGAACAGACGCAAGGTGAATTTTTATATACTGCTACTTAAACAACAGCAGATCTCGACAGCAGAAACAACGGCACTGCCTCATGCTTAGCACCGTTAGAGAGGTGCCGTGCGTGGGAATCGCTGCCTCATGGCATGGCGCGACTTCTGCTCTCTCACCCTCCCCCCAGTAGAGCAAGGCAACATTGAGAGAGCCAGCCCACACTGCAGCAGCAGAAAGGAAAAGAATGTTTAGAAGGGGATGCCTTGAGTCCCTTGAGCTTATCTGCAGCACCCAAGCAGCACCCAGCCGCTACCGAAGAGAAAAGCAGGTTGTCAGCAAATACTATTTTCTGCCTTTGAACCTGGAAGAGAATGTGATGGACTCGCAAATGTTGCAAAGAAAGAGGAGCATACATGTCCAGTGAAGCTTTTCTTCAGGATTTAAATATTCCTTTTTCCAAACTAAGAAAGCTGCATTGTTCATGAAATGTAATGCTCTAACTTGGTCCATTTTCAGAAGGTAAATCCTAAAAAGCTCAGTGTGGCATTTTTAAACAACTGCCACCACAAATCTCCAGAATTTTGTGTTTCTAACCTTGCTTTTAAGTGCTTGCATGACTAATGAAGTGTGACATTGCTGAGATTTGCTAGCATTCTCTTCTGTAACATAAGTTCTAGCTGACAAAAATATGGCTAAATTTAGATACCTGCAGCAAACAAGAACCTTCGAAACAAAAGCAGGCTTAAGGATTAAAATTGGCTATGACATGTTTGTGCTCCAACATACGCAAGTTCACATAACCCCTTGTCTGCTGCCCCAGCCGCAAAGTCACGGGCTGGCTATGAAAAGTAGTTTGCTGAATGCTAGCTATAAAAGCATTACTTAGTTTGATATGCTGCTGCTCCAGCGGGTTGTGCCAGTATGGCAGGTGGAGCCTGCTGAGTCTTTCAACTACAGAAATTTTTTTAAGAATAAGCCATTAGCTAGGGAAAAACAGATGGAAAAAGACCTCCTCTGTAAACAACGTATTGGTGTTAAGAAACATTGCTTGAACTGCACAGAAATCTCATACCAGGACCTCAAAACTAAATACATTCAGATACTACATTGCATTTTCCCAGTTTTCTACTGTGTACGTGCTCTTGAAATGGGGCAAATCCAGCTGAATCCTTGCTTATTTCTCCCTATACATTTCCTCACTTATCCCTGAAAAATACAAACTGCAGTTCAGCATTAGTTCAGTAACAGTCAAACTGAAGTCAACTGATGCTTTATCAGACACAAATATAGAAGATCTACAATGGGAATTACACCTAGAAAAGAGAAATAAGAAGGAGACTGTTTAAAACCTGTAGCTGAATTTCAAGTGTCCAATTGTCTCCTTTTTTCTTCTGTATTCTTTTTTACATTGTGCCAGACAGCTACCCTAGAAGCCACATGAGGATGAGATACAAACACCACTGCTTTCTAATACTTCTGCTGGTAGAATTAGCCACGTCATTTAAATGTCAATTAGCTGCAAAGAGAAATTCTTTTTTAAAAAGAAAAATCAAAGTACCATTCAAAATTGAATTTTCAAGCCATTAACTTTACTAGGCTAGTCCTGCTGGCATATTAAATGTCTGCTAGGTATTCTCATAACAAGGTCATTTTTTCTAGTTCAAACTTTGCATTAAGGCACCCTAAGAAAAACAGTCAGCTCATGCAACAGCAGAAATTAAAATAAGAAGCCCAGATAATACAGCTGCTGTGGAAAAGCCTTATTCTTTTTTTCCTCACAGTAAAATTAAACTTTTCTTTCCTGAAAAAAAACCAACCCAAAAGATGGTAGGATCTCTCTGTAGTAACAGAAATCTACAAAGTGCACGGAAACTTACACATTATGTTTCCTATTTATTTGCTTTGCAACTGTGTACTTAGTCCTGGAGAGAACACTTCCTGCTCTAAGTACATATTTTGAATTCACTATCAGATTTAAAAACAAGCAAATTAAATACCCAAACACAACAGTGCATCCAGAAGCATTTGTAGCCTCTTGTCCTGGAAAAAGCCAGAGCTGCAGCTCTGTGGGAAATTCCTGGCAGGTCTGATGGCTTTGTGTTCCCCATAGACTCTTCTGATCGTGGCAGAAATGAACACAACTTGCTGTCTCTAAAGTTTGCAGAAAAATCCCATGGAATACCCAGCAGTACTGACAGAACAGTTATCTTGTGCCGGACACAAAAGCTTCAGATTGCTCAGGCCATTCATCTACATTGCACCATGCCAAGCACCGAGCAACTGCCTGTGTCTCACAGTTTTACAGAATTTTGTTGATCTTTAAGATCTTTAAATTAAACAAAACCTAGTCTAAATATCCAGAGCAAAGTTACAGGTTTAAATATTCTCTGTCAGATTTCACTTCATCTCTCATATTCAATTTACCAGGAATGATGTCTTCCATACGCACTGAAGTCAGTTCCTCCACTCTGTCAGAGGAGGAATGACCTAGAGAGCTGATTAACCCAGTAAGTAGCTTCCCTTTCAAAACATTTTTCCCTTGACAAATAATAAGCAAACCCACCAGCTACTTCACTTACTTATATTGTTAGCAGATCAGGACAAAGAAAAAAAAAAACCAACAAAAAACCAAACAACATCAAAAAGACCCCAGTACTCTAAATCTATGCACACTCCAAGCACCTAAAAACTACCAAAAAAATCACTTTGGGAAAGTATTTTACTAGTGAAAACCATAACTTTCCTTATAACCAGCATCCTGTTCTCATTTTCTTCTGACAGCTGTAGGACCTGTGACACTATTTCTATATTTAATCGAGGCGTCTCTGGAAGTTTCAGAAATCAGCAGTACTTTAAGAGGGGGAAAAAAAAAAGAAAAAAGGCAAGCAGTAAGCTCTGGTTGCCCCCCCACCCCATCTTCTCGCTCCTCCAGGGAATGAAAATGAGGAGTCAGGCTGATTCTGCCAGTCGCGGTCCCTATGGAGGAAGACCGAACACAAACACTCCGCTGCTGGTTTTTGTCTGTCACCCACCAATGAGTTCCCTAGTACTCAGTGCTTAGATGACCTCCCACGCAGTTTTTCCTGTATCAGGATAACTGCAACATGAACACTACTGTCGCATTAGCTGCCATTAGCAAAAAGCTTCTAAGAGCAGTGGCAGACAAAGGCAGATGATGCTTCTATTCCTCTGTATTGGGGCAACATGCAGTCAACCCAAAAGGGATTAGCAGAGGCCACGTCAGGCTGGAGATGCCAAGTGGGAGGATGGCCCCAGGCAATACATGCTGTCATCCAGGCTCTGGCTGTTCTAATGGCCCAAGAGCTGAGATTAACTCGTCTCCCGCTCAGCTCCCCCTTAGTAACACAGCATACGGACACAAAGCGAGACACCTACTGCATAATCAGGCCTCTCAAAAGTGCTAGCAGAGTTCTCAGCAGCTCCTGTGATACCCAGAGTCATCAGAGACTTATGGCAGTGTCGTGCCTGGAGCTTGAATACCAGTAAAATTCATCCTACTGCCTCTAGGAAAAAATGCCAGGGGTCAGGAAAGGGCAGTGAAAACAGGCAAACCGCACAGGAAGGTAGGTTGTCCTCTAATGCAGAGGAAGAGCAGAGATATACCAAAGAAGAGCAGGGCTAAAAATATCAAGAAGAGGGCAGAGGTGCTCACACAGCGCAGGCATACTGGGGCCACAGAAATGCATTTCCAGCTACTTCTAACCTGCACTGATTGAAAGACAGGTACTTGTGTGGGGAGAGTTGAAAAAGGATGTTTTATTTCCCACCTCTCTGTACCTTTTTTCCCCCAGTTTTGTCCCTAGCAAAAAATCCCCCTTGAAACAAGGGACAGAGAACAGGGAAAGAGAACAAAAAAAGTGCCGGGGGAAAGGTCTTAGAAAACCCATAGTTGTTCACTGAGATTTTTAAAGTTTAGGGACATAATTTTGAAAAGACAATATTGGGTTTGCTTTGTTTTTAATTGAAGAAACCCCAGCCAGCCCTACTCTTAATTAACTTGCAGATAAAGAGATTGTTAAGCTACTGACATGCACAAGGCAGAATAACATAGTGTAATCAGAAAGGGAACAAAAATGCTACTGGAGAGAATTAACCGTACAGCTCCATCCTCCATGGCCACAACAGAGCAGAAACACCTAAACCATCCACTTAATAAGCGACAAGAACTGCAAAGCTGCAACCTCCTCTTGTAGGGACTGTGAACAAAACGCAAAGCTGTAGACTCACAGTCACGGTTTCAAGCCACCCACGCTAAAATTAGTTTTGGAGCAACTGGGAGTGCAACACAGACAAGTCAATTCACAAGCCAACAAAAACAACAACAAAAAATTGTATTTATTAAAAAAACCCCAATGAGCCCAGCCCTTCTAAGACCATTAAACTCGAGCAGTTTAGAGTATGCACCTTGACAACATGGAAAGTAGCTAACTGAATCCAGCTCTCAGACACTGGACTCTGTTTAAGAATAGATTAATTCATTGTTTATTTAAATTGATCTAAGTTTAGATTACCTCTGAAGGAGGTAGATCTGCTCTCTTTCTGCTCACCTGTGTTTTCTTGGTTGTTCCCTTCAAAAGGCTGCTTAGTAGTGTGACTCAGGACCTGGACTGGTTGAAATGTCTCTTTTTTCTTTATGGCTTAAATGTCACTCAGATCAGCTTCTCAGGAATAATAGGATAAGGAAGAGAGGTGAAAGAGGAAGACAGGAGGGCTGAGCTCATCCTTTTAGTGGCAAAAGAGATGTAGAGAGCCTTAAATCAATGGTGAAAGGGCACCCCCCTTTGAACAAGTGTTTATTGTAGGAAATATTACATGTGGTGCATGTATCGGCCATATCCACACCAATGGTGGAAAGCGCCCTTTAGATGTTATTTTGGATCATTACTCATTTGTAAAGTAAAAGTGTATTTATAAGAACTTATTTACTTTTTGGTACTTGTTACAAGGCCCTTCATGCACCCTCCTTTTTGTTTGATTTTGTTTTATAGAGGCAAGGCCTTCTCGGACGAACTGAGGCACTCCTGACTTCGGGGTGTTCCCTCTGTTTATCTTTGGAAGCACCAGTGGCTTGAGTGCGTTCTGGTGAAGGCTGGTCTCAGGGAGCTAGTATTTTCTTGACCGGTTGTCCCTCTGAGTGTGGAAGGGTTACAAACTCGTCTCTGTGCAGTTTGAATGTACTAGCAAAATGCTCATTCTAACTGGAAAAGAAGACGCTTTTCATATTTTATCTTTCATTTTCATTGATGACATTTATGCCATAGTTCAGAAGACCACCCTTCAGCTTGTTCTTGCCTGAGACATAGTGCTTTTAATTTATAAATTATGTCTTCTTAGAAAAAGAAAAAAACCACTCCCTTCTGCCAGTCATATTGTCCTTGTTTTTTAATTACCACCACCAAAGAGAAAAGGCTTTAATGCCTAGAAGAAACGTGCACATATTTTCTACCACAAAGAAATTCATCAATGTTTAGCACAATGGCATGTAATTAATAGTTGTACTTTAAAATTCAAGATAGGCTCATTGTAGTTGTTTGCCAAGACATATACGCTAGCACTGCCACGCAGAATGTATTTTTCCTATTGTTTCTGTTTTTCAGTAGGTAGCAAGACTGTGAATACAAACCAATGTGGCAACGGTGCAGCATTACCAGAACAACCAGCTGTAGCAGTCCTTTCCACTATGAAGATTCACTTTACACAACAGTTGCAGGTGAAAAATGAACAAAACAATTGTCTCAAGGCCCCCCAGCCGCTTCACTGCACAACTGCCAGCTGCTTCCCCCCCACCACTTTTTTTTTTTTTTAAATCAGAAATAAGGATGCTTTACAACTGCACTGAACAAACCCTTTCTCAGGTGCTCCCAGGTCTGACCCCTTGTTTTCAAACAGCTGGTCATTGTCCTGGCAAAATGCTGTGAGATAGCATTTTCCAACTAAGTGTTCACTGGCAGAGAAATGAGGCTGGTTAAGTGAAAGGTGTTGCGCTTGCCTGGCTCAGGTGAAGGGCTCCAAGACACAAAGCGTGATGGTTTTAGCTGACACTAGTGTCCCCTGCTGTGTCCCTCTCCCCTTTCCCTGCCCTAGATTGCTGCCCTACTGCAAGAGCGGCTGAAGGCCCAGCCAGTCGAAATCTTCCAGTGATACAAACTTTTCCTTTAATGGCAATGATGGGTGCCAAAATCCAGCTCAGCCTTGTCTCCCCCTCACTTCTGCCTGCCTGCTCGTTCCCACCCTAGTGCTACAGATCTCTACTCTTTTAAAAAATTTTGTCAGTACAGCTGTGCGTGGAAAAGGAATAGCTGAAACTACCTGGGTTAAGGGCAGGGAAGCTTTTGATTTTCATTTAAACCAAAGGGTGGGATCTTGCTAAGAAGTCAGGCGTGAGCAGGGACGACTGGGGCACAGGCAAACATTTTACTGTGCCACCTGGCATAACAGGAGCGGAACCTTCGAGCAGAGGCAGCAATGGCGGTTTGGCAGCGATGGCCTCAACTGCTGCAGTCACATCTGCCAGCTCTCATCTGCCACTACATTGGCTTCCAAGCAAATGGCACAGGTAAGGTCTGCTGGATATCAGGCCTCTTATTTACAGTCTAGTTCGCTGGCCTTAATAATGTACAAAGAAAAGCTCTGAAGCGAGTTTTGTTGGCATTGACTGGCAGCGATCCTCTCCCCAAGCTGTGCTTGTTTCTTTCTCCCTCTGACACTACCGTGATGGCAAGCTGACCCATGCTGGGACGAGAATCCTTGTCTGCAAGCAACAGACATGGACGAGAAAACAGCTTACTAAATGTGATACCATATCTGAAGAGTTCAGATGCAGCAAGTTCATTTTTCAGGCTGTCACATTCACAAAACCCTATCCATGAGTTTACACAACAGATTTACCTGTGCATCCTTGTGCCCATTCACTCATCCAGTTGTGCTTTGGAGAAGAAGTGGAGGTTTGAGTCAGGAGCTTCCTAAAGCCTCTGAAGTCACAAATCCCAGACATGGTATACAACTAGATTTTTCGGTACTGCTGCTTGCATGAACTGCTTTAGACTGGTATAACTTGTAGCAGACTAATGGCAGTTGCCTGAAATACCCTCTGCCAGGAGCTGCTGTTGGTCCTGCAGGGAAAGCGTGAAGTAGGTTTTGCTGACTCATTGGCAGAGCTAACTTGTTACCCCACACAGATACAAACAAAGTTGGAGTAGCCTTCAAGCAACAAACCCCAAACCTAGGTTTAAGGACAGGTATGGGCAGGGAATGGCACAAATCCTTGGTGTAAGCTAAGCCTAAAAACAAAGCTTATTGTTCTTTTGAGAATATTGTTGATACATAAATGAAACTTCAGAATTATGGCTTTGATCTTTATATGTGTGTAGCTTGAAATCAAATTGGGATCTCCAGCTGTTTACAAGTCTGCTAGTTCAGGAAGCAGAAAAAATGGAATCAGTTATTTGTTACCCTGTCTGCTCCCACCTGTAGAGTTTTGCCTTACATTTGCTTGCAACTTCTGCAGAGCAAGGGCATTATTTTCCTCCTCTGCAGTTGTACAGCACCAAAGAACTTCAGCTGCACACTGCAACCCAGGGGCAATTGCCCTACAAATAAGAACGTTACTAGTCCCGCTGTAGCGGTCAGTATAAACATAACCCTCAAAAACATTTGTTGCCACCTGACACTTAAAGATCCTGACTGCCCACAGAGGTGGGTTCCCACTCTGGCCTAAGAGGTATTGCTCCTGTTCTCCAGAGTGGCCAGCCCTTGCACACTGGTTTTCTTCAGAAATATGACCCATCTAATGGTCAGCCTGCATCTCTGTTTGCAGTCAGGTGAAAAACTGAGGGTTCCCCAAAGAGATGGGGAGCACAGAATGGAAAAACAGAGAGGGAGAAAGTATTTTCAACCTACCCAGCAATTTCCACAGCAGTACAAATAGGACCAGGTAGATAAAAATGACACTAAACCCCCTTCCTTCAGGACCATTCCTCTCCTCTCTGTAACAGCATCCTCCCCGGTGATAGTCACAGAAAGGACCACTAGATGCAAGTTTTCTTTGTAAATCCACAAACCAAGTTAGACAGTAAACTACTGAAAACAAGTACTGCTTCAAATAGTCTTTCACTCTTTCACTCAGTGATGTTTGTTTGCTTTTTGTATTCAGATCCGATCAGTTTTTAAAATAGGTAAGGCAAGTTCCAAGCTATGGAGTTTGTAATCCAGAGTTTATTAGCCTGAAGAAGAAAGTTTAAAGTAAAGCAGTACTGGTTTTCTTTTTCGTAAATTACTTACACCGTGATTATCTGACATTTCCATCTACGTAAAAAAGTGGAGAGTTTGGCTGTTAGTCTTAAATATTGGGAAATCTACCCAAAAGCACCTTGTCAAGCTGGTCAGAGCTGTCAGCTGTCAGTCTTGTGGAGGAACAATTCAGAGATTCCGTAGAGATAAACATGCTGTACACACTTCTATAAATAAATACTCCTATTTCGTTTGTGGTGAGCTAGAATTAGATATGCTAATATACCTACATACATCCAAGACTATAAATAAAAATCAGTACCTTGTTCATGGAGTTGAGATGGACTTAAACATGCTAACTCTCCCTCTCAGTTTTTACAAATACATACATATTGTTAGTATATACACAGCTATATCTAGTACAACAAGTTTCTAAGATACCCAATGCTATGGCCCCCAGAGCTCAGGTTAGGGTCACCTACAAGCAATTTCACCTCCCTGTGGCCCCTTTCTAAGAGGAAATAAGAAAGGAAGGAGGGAGGAGACCAGACTAGAGAAGGTTCTCACCAAACCCTGATAGGAAAGACACAATTCTCCGCAAAACATTCGCCATAACAGACTTCCACCTAGAATGAGAGGGAGGAATAACTGTGACTGGTCCTGATGGATAAGACATTACTATAGCACAAGGTTCTGCTGAACAGTGACTGAGCCAAACTGAGAAAAAAGGCAAGGCCAAGCTGTGCATGCAAGTAAGTGCAAGAGGATGCGTGGATGGAGGCCTGCAAAGGGAGGCTGCGGCAGTCCTTCATCATATAACTGAGATCTCAGATGCCACATCAGGTGGTGGCAAAAAAGGCAAAGGAAAGGTATAACATGATTCTTAGCTAGTATGAGCTAGTAACCCTAGTTAATCTCCAGCAGGTAACAAACATCCCTCTACTGTTACGTACACTTGACGAATAGCACTTACTCGGATTGTGCATGTCATTTCAAGTTGTTTGATCAGTGCAGATCAAATTCCCACTATAGTCCCCAAACAGGCAAAAATCCTACACACAGGCCTTCAGTCATGAGTCAGTCTCACCTACAAGAGGGACGTGAGCCACAGTCCTGGAACAGAGATTACCACAGGCTAATGTACACCTCGGCATACCACGTGCATATCTACATAATAGGTATTGATAGATAAATCAGAGAATAGACAGGCATAAATATAAACAAATATAGCTCAGATAATAAATAGGCATAATTAGATAAAAGGCATTAACAGATAATAATTTTAATGGGAGAGGTAGATAGGGGAAGATCAAGCTTATCTTTTCTCTGAGCTGAACCTCTAGTATCTCCTTCATTTCATCACATTAGTCTTCAGCCATAAAGACAAAATTTAAGTCTTTCAGCTACATTGCTGGATACTGCTCCTGGGAGACGAGTGTTTGCTTTGGTGCCGGTTATTTTCTATCTCTAACACCAAGAGGACAGAGTGGACCCTGCTCTCAAACATCAGGATTACAGAGTTTCAGAAGGGGTTTTATGTGGCTTCGGTTTTAAGCATTTTTCATTTATTCCTGCAGGACCTCTTCCTGCAAGATGCCTCTTGTTCTCATCAGGACTGAACGATGCTTAGGTTTATCTTTAATCTCTCTATTACATTTCATAGAACATGAAATAAATAATTGTTAGCTTGTGCTGTGGCCAACAGGAGCCTCCAAACCAGTAACCGAGGGTTATGGCAGATGTTGGCCTGTGGAAGTTGCAGGAACTCAACATCTGCAGAAATCCAACCCTTAGATTTTAAGGCATTGCTTTGTACAGCTTCAGGTAGTCTTGAAAACGTTTCTCATAAGATTGGCCAGAGCTAGTGCGGCTTTTTCAGTTCATTCACTCCATCTTACAACTATCTCCAATAAAATATATTCATTCCATTGGACTTATGTATTTACTCAGTTGTTGTCTGCTTTTTAATAAGCCATGCACTATGGGGATTTTCACCAGCTCATGATCTGTAATTAAGTAAGTATGCAAAGTATTTACCTCAAATCTTGTTAAACTGGTAGCTTTGGCTCTGTATATTCAGGACACTGCTTTTAGAGAAGTCCTTAAGGAGATCTGTTTTGTACATACAGCGCTAGGAAAGAGCAACACATTACCACAATCTGAACTATTGCTCCTGCATTGTGCATTCTGGAACATAGTACAGCCAAGCCAGAATCACAGATGGTGTTTTACATGACAGCAGTCATGACTATTGGCCCTCAAGTCATTTGGGAAAAAAAAACCAAACAACCAAACTCTCAACATCTACCAGGATCGGGTCATACTGGAGGAGACAAGAGAGAAAGAGCAGCATCACTGGTTTATAAACATCTGATTTACACCCTAATAGGTAATTATGCCACAGCTGGTAGGGAAAATTTCAAACAAGCAGTTAAAGTAAATATCAAAATAAAGAATGGACTTGATCCAACCAACACGGTCTTCTCAGTGCACTGTATCATGCCATTTTGATATGAGAAGGTCCAGAGCAAATAAATTATTTTGGCAGCTTTTAGGGCCAAAGTCAGTCCTACAATTTCTTCTTTGAGCATTAGCAGCTACAGAGACTATGGTAGCTTTCAAACGGTTTATTGTGCTGTGTTTTTGTCAGAACAGGTCTTTCATTTGATAAAGGCAAGCCAGAACCAAATTTAGCGTGACTCTCTAACATCAAAACTAGGCCTTGAGCAAAGTTCATAGACTGGATAAAGAGCATCTCCTTAATGAAACAGGCATCTTCACCCAAGTTCAAAGCTCCTGGCTCAGGAGTGGCCAGAGCACATTTTGCTTTTGACTTGCTAAATATCTCAGGTTTGGAAATTTATCAAGCTCATATTAATAATTAATTTGGGGAAGCATTAGATTTCAGGCCACTGTATCCTATGAGCTGCTCTCAAACCATTTGTAGTAAATATATCTAGTGTCAGGCACTCTGGTGCATTGGTGCATCCAAACCTAAAGCCACGTCCCTGCCAGTACACCCGGGACACACCCTTACTTGAACAGGTAAGGCAAAATCCTGTATCTGTGTTAAAAAGCCCAAAGTGAGTACTTTTCTACCTACTTGCCAGAGATTTACGCCATTTTTCTAAAGCAGCTGCTTAGAAAAAAGGACTCCACGTGATTGTTTAAGATAGCATAGCACAGACGACAGGTTTGTATCCATCCTTGCCTCTGCCTGTGAATGCCCCTGGAAGAAATCCCCTAGGTTAAACTTCACAGAATGCAAATGAGAAAGAATGGTGTTTCTAAGGAGTCCTTATGCCTGACACTTAGGAAAAACATCTACAATGCAAAGCATGTCATACTGCTAGTGGGAATTGCAGGAGGAGAGGGAACATTTTCTAAGACATCTGCAGGGAATATTTTACGAATTGAAGTGTGTTTTCTCTTAGGGGACTGTTTCATCGCTTCACTTGATTATCCATGATGTTTTAACAACCATGTTTTTAAAGGTTTTTCATAAGAACAAAATTTTGAATCAAGAGGCTATGAGATTCCAAAGGGAAAGAGTGTTTTGCTTAGGTAGCCACCCATGACATTGGGGGATTTCAAACGGAAGTGTGTAAAATAAAGAAATCTATGCAAAAATTAAATAAACTGAAAAAAAGAAAATGGAAAAAAAATGCCTATATAAAGTGGTCATTTGTTGAATTGCAAAGTGTTCTGAGGAACTTAAACTAAGCAAAATTAAAAAGCTGAAAGGGCCATTAAAATAATTCCTGTAGTACTCCTATTTAGATCACGCTGTCCACTGTTGCAGTGCAAGCCAGTGTAACTGGACTAAACCCACCAGAAATAGCTCCATTTCTCTGCAGATGCTACTCTCGAGTAGGTAGTTAAGCCCAAACTGGAGGTCTGAAACCACTCACTTCCCAATTGGACTTTAAAACTTGCCATTGCCACACTAGCACTGGTTTTCCAAAATCTATTGATTTTGTTATGCTTGCTTGCAAAAGTGCAAGACCGGGGTAATGCCAAGTAAACAGCAGTACAGTAGTTCAAAATAGAAAGGTTGCTGATAATTTAAAATTTCCTTTCATCTCTCCTGCTTTTTCATCATAGCCACTGAAAGCATTTCTAACACAGACAAAGGTCTAGGCGTTCTAGTCGCTGTGCTCTGCAGGTCTCCACGAGGCTTAGCCAGCCACAACCAAATCCTTGTGAACAGCCTCGCTCTCACATTTACCCTATGAGTAGGAAGAGAAGTTGCACTGCCCAGATGCATTAACAGAAATACTAGACAGCAGATGGAAACGTTATCCAAAAACCAGTGTGTGTTGGGTGGATTACTCCTCGCATTGGTTCCAAGTGTCTTTTAATGGTGACTCGAGAGAAAACACCAAAAACCTGCAGTCTGACACGGTTCCTTGATTTATTTTGTGGGATTAAGAGAGAGAAGGTTCAAGTCATTTCATGAGTTGGGTGGGAACCCATCCAAACCAGCGAAACCGCAGGGCAGGAAGGCTCCTGAAAAGAGCTGCCTTTTCATCACCCTCATGATACAGACAGGTGGCCGCTGGCCAAAGGCACAGGTCCCCTTCACCCAAGACCAGAAGTACCCTATTCCCTCACTGCCTAGTCCTCCTTTAACTCCCACTATTGTTTCCTTACCGATCAGATCCGTTTAGGTTTGCAGGAGAGAAACAGTCTAAACCCAAGTGCTTCCTGACATTAATCCAGCTTTCCCAGCTTACTGAAAACCCCATTGTGCCCCAGTGAAGGGCTGGAGAGCCTAGCTGCTACGCTCTGCCTGCTGCCATCCTCGGCTGGAATGAAAATCAAACTGTTTCTGCTGACTCCCACTCCTAACCATTTGTAGCAGACAGAATGAAAGCAAAAAAGGGATTCCACTGAGCAAAGAAACCAGGAGCGCACAGGCGTGGGCAAAGCAGCCGAGGAACAGAAGGCAGCATTTGTTTTGACTGATGCAACCTGACAAAAGCCAAATAATGTGTCCATTTGCACAGCTGCATATTGCTGTAGATGTGGCATGGACCACAAAAATGATATTTAAGGTAACAAATTGGTAATACATAAAGGCCGGGTTTTTTCTGCTTTCACACATAAAAATTTAATACATTTCTATTTCAAAGAGATTCACACCATCCTTCTAGGCAAACTCTTTTTTTTAGAGTTAAACATATGATGGGTTTTATTGTGCAAAGTAACGCAGGTTCACGTGGGACCAAGATGCGAACAGTGACAACACCAGTTGTTCTACTTCAGAAAGTCTAGCTGGTTGAAACCTGGGTTAGTACATCACAAAACTTAAAGAAACACCTGCCTGCAGCTGGTTTAGGTTCCTAGAAATGTGGACTGCATGGTCAGAGAAGGGATGCTAAGGGAGAACTAAGCAGCTCCAGAGTTAGCGTTCACTGCTTTTGTTCCCCTGGGAAATGCAAATCACCATATGGTTACTTTTTTGATGAAGCAAGGGTTAAAAACCAGGTGTAACTGGAAAGAAGATTTCAGCTTCACTGAAGAGACACAGAGGAAAAGAAGAAAAAAAAAAAAAGCATAAACCTAGCTGCACGAAGCCATCTGGGATTCTCAGAATTGCACCTAACCAAATGGTGCTGGGGCAACTGTTAACTTGTTAACTGGGGTGCAGGGGAACTGGCCTGCCTACACAAGAGGACTCTTAGTACCAAACACACTCAAGACTAGGTTCTGATCTAGGTCTTGCCACAAGGATTCAAATTCACTGAGTATTAAAGCAGGGGAATGCTAGAACCTCTTAAATAGGCAGTTGGTTTCTCCTTCCCCTTACCAAGGACTGTCAGACTTTACCTTCCTGCTTAACAGAAGAGGTGAATAATTACTTTTCAAATTTATAGCAAGGTGCTGACTGAAAATACATAATTTTGAAATTTATGGTATGACAAACTTAGATTATGATGTTACATGACTCAATCTGCCATTATTTTTTAACAGAAAAATGTTTTGATTGATCAAATCTATTTCCTTAAACTTCAAAACAGGACAGTTGAAATAGTGATTTCCAAAGAGCAGCAGAAACATTAAATATCTGCTGGCAGTTTATTTGCAGGATTTAATGCATGGACTGCTAGAGCACTGCCAGGGTGGGCTATTTTCCATGCATGGTATGCCTTGTTGTAACACCAACACAATGAGTGCTGCTGGTCCTAATTGCTTTAGGACCTAATTGCTGTAACACTTTTGAACCCAAGGCAAGTGTTTTGTTGTGTTTTATTGTTTGGTGGTTTCAAATAAAAATAAAAAACAAACCAACAAACAAAAAATCACACCCCAACACTGCTTAGGGAGCGACCCTTCTACCAAGGCTGTACTGTGCTAATCCACCAGCAAAACTGTGGAAAGCAGAGACAACTAACTTTTCCATCACCTTAAGCACTCTTCCTTCCTCCCCAGAGATGGCAGAGCACACTGTGGCATTTCTCAGTTATTTCTCTGTAAGAAGAGGCGTAAGATTTACATCATACACAAATTCAAAGTAGAGGGCCTTCACTCGCATCATGTTGTTGGAGCACGATTACAATCTCCAGGCCCTATAACATCCTAGGAATATATGTAGGCTGCTTTGTTATATGACATTAAGTCTTTGGTCTAAGACTATAAAGGAGACAGTCCTGAAAAAGGTACATCAGGGTGTTTCCAGCCACTGGGCTGGCCCTGTACAGGAGGGATCACCCAGCAGTGCAAATCTCCAGCACAGAGCCAGAGTTTTGTCTGCACTAAAGCCAACAGATTCTTTCAAATTATTCATTACAAGTAATGTGTCCCATAAAGTCCCCATGAATCCAGTCTGCCACTGAAATGTACATTTCTAAAATACACAGGCTGTTTTCTTATATTATTTTCCTTTTCTTTGTTTAAACTGAAAATGCAAAGAGCTCTAGCTACAAGAGACTACAATGGTAAGTGCTTTTAGGTTAAAAATTTACCATGTTTACAATCCTCTCACATGAAGAGGACAGCATCAATGACTTCTGCAATGTGCAAAAACATACAAACTGACTATATTCTCCTGGGCTGAGGCTTTGTACATATAGTCAGGTAGATATACAAGCTAGTTTTGAGATGTCTGCCTCAAAATGTATTCCAACTGACTTCCAGTTCCTCTGCTACGTTGCCGTTTTTCTCTGACACGTCTTTTTTGCACAGCACAGTTAGCTTTGCTTGGAAAAAAATCAAATTATTAGCTTGTGTACAACTTGCTTAGATTATATGATAACCACCCTGTCAAAAATGTATCTTAATTAGTTAAGACAACAGGCATTTTGCAGAATTGGCCTGTCAGATAACGTATCCTAGCATAAGAGAATTTTAAGGGTGATTTCACTTACAGAGCTTTAGTAAGACTGCATTTCTTCACCTTCTACAGGCAAGTCTTTTCTTTACCTTCTTGGGGGCTGATACAGCTTATCTTCAGGTCACTGAATATCATGAGACATCATTCTCAGAGCTTTAGTAATTTTTATTGTTTAAATATTTAAACAACAAAACCTCTGGGGATGTGGAATTGCAGTAGAACATCTACCAGAAATTTAAGGTGGAATACAGGACAGAGATGTTTTAGTTGTTCTTCTTTGGTGTTCCCTCTTCCCTGCCTTCCCAGAAAAGCATTATTTACTGAGATAAATCAGAATAAAATTAAATTTAAACATACTGTTATGATATAATAATCACGGTTAGTACAAAAGTTTGTGCTTTCTAGCACCACGAGAGAAAGAAGAATCAAGCCTACCTTACAAAACCAACTAACCAAAACTGTTCAAACTGATCAGGGACCATAAACCCCGCAACACCTTTATTGTGCCAATATGGCCCTCAGTACCAGTCACAGAGAGGACAGTAATGTGCCCTCCTGCTTAAGTTTCTTTCTTTGAAATTAACCTCAATGCCAGGTTTGTTGGCTTTACAGTAGTTGCTTTAGGGATAGTCAGAAATTATTGATGTAGTGTTCACTGTATTATGTTTATTTAGCAATGAAGGACATGTTTAAGCTTGGTTTAAGGTAGCGAGCCATGTACTCATGCAGCTGAACTCTTGAGCTCCTATGCCAACAGCAATGCACACCTAGACCTGGTACCCACCTACACAACAAAGAAATGTGATCTTCTGAAATCCAAAATGGTGCAATTTGGGGGTGGGGGGTGGGTGAAGTGGGTGTTTCTGCTAAATGGGGGAGAAGAACCACACAAGCTGGGCAGTAGACACCCCATTTAGGAGTGTTTTCTGGGAGTAAACTGACCCAAACTAGCTATAGCTCCAAAATAATGAGCTTTAGTATCAAGCACTTCTAATCTGTATGCTATCCACACATTTTTCGTCCACTCAACTCGCACAAACTGCAGGTGTTGTAGCACTAATAACCCATTTGCTGTTCCTATTCCCTCTGTGCAGGAAATTGCTGACCAATTACTCATTCTGTAGGTCTTTCAAGAGCAGGAGACAAAACACATCCAAAATGTTTGACAACAATGCAAACAAGGATTCAACTGTTGTGAAAGGCTGCTACTTGTAAACACTTTCCCAGACTGACTGAACTGGTCTTGGGTTCTAGATGTGGGTGACAGTCATATTTGCAAGCAGTGCCAAGGAGATATGACCAGCAGCAGCTTTCCGAATATTTGACTTCTACCATGAATGAAGCATTACACACGAGCAAACGTGTCCTTCCTGTTCAGGACACAAATCTTGACTTTTTACCTTCACACAGCATGACATTCAGTGCCAGTGCCCTGGCTTTGAATGCTGCCTGAATATCCTCCAAAGGCAGCTTGACAGCACTGGACTAAAGCTTATGAGAAAGAGGGCAGAGAGGAAATTTTTAAAGACATAGTTTAAAACACTTTCCACAGCTTGAGAGCCAACTTACGCATGAAAACAGCCATCACATTTCAGGTAAGAACTGCTTCTTGGAGTGTAGCTGTACAGAGCTGAGCTGTACTTGAGGAATCTCACGCTGACCATGGGACGTGCAGGCAGGCTGTTGCGAGACTGCCAGGAGATGGTTCTGAGGTGGCAGTAATGCAGCTGTTTGCTAGCAGTTGGAAGGGAGTGTGCTTGAGTTTGACAAACAGGACAAACATTGTTAAAATGAAAACTTGGGAGGTGAAGGTGGATACAAAGGAACGAGGAGAAGAAAAGAATTGTAGGGTAATCACAGAAACGGACATGAGGTATTATTTGAGCCTCAACTGCAAAAACTTGGAGACCGTTCAATGCCAGTTACAGCTGACTACATGAGCTCATTAGCCTCCACAAAGCTCATATAGCCAAGAAAATAATAGAAATATTTCGGGATTTTAGGTGTCACAAATTTGATTTTGATATTCAAAATTGCCTAGCCAAACCTTCCCCTCTCCTACATGCACACACACACACACACGCATGGAGGCAACTTCAAGCTGTATCAAATCTGATGGGAGTCAGCTTGGTGTGTCAGTGTCAGAACAGGGACTACATACACAGGAGCTAAAATCAACACTTCTAACAACAGCAGAGCACCCACGGAGACCCTCAAACCATCCCTAGCCTATGGACAAGCCTGCTTTACCCTTGACAAGACATCAGGGTAGCGAGGGCCTGTTTCTCTTGTTTCTCCTCCATCCCTTCCTTTTGCTCGGTAAAGGACTGACGATTTGGTCCTTACTAAGTATAGAATAAATATTCTCCATAACCTCTCCTACTACTAACTGCCTGACTTTTATTTTACCAATCTTGTTTGGCAGTAAACCTAGAAGTCTGAGGAATTTATTAGGCACAGATTTCTAGGAGCCATGAGGAATGCAGGAATACTCTCTGTCATTCCTTGTCCCAAAGCCCCCTTCCATCGTCGACTGACAACTCCTTCTAAGTGCTTCTATATCACTGTGGGGCGCTCCACAGAGATAGCACTAAGTATAATAAAGTATCTGGGTGGGTAATGATACAACTGTTGCTATTTACTGTTGCGGTAATTTTTCTTTTCTTTGAGCTGTTATTTTTTATTCTCTTTCCCTGGTAAACAGAGAGAGGTTGTTAAAAATTCTTGAGCACACTCATACAGTAACTATAATGATAACAGACCACAAAATTCAAGCATTCACATCAGAAAATACCACAGTATACTCTGGAGGGGGAAACAGTCTATTTTTTCCTCAAGAAAATATTTTCTATAATAAATATATCTGGACAGTTTACAAAGTCCTCAGAGGCTAACCAGTTAGCTGTAACAAGTTCTATACCTGACACATTTTTCTTCAGGGTAGCTTGCTTCATTCAGAGTTTTAATGTTTAAATAAACTGCTGCCCAAATCAATAATCTACAAAATCATTCACTCTGGGAAAGTCCTTCAATCCTTCCCCCCTGTTTTAAGTCAATTTATATGCTATGCTACAGCCACCTCCGGCTGCATTTCATTACCTTCCCACTCCATCTTGTAGCAGCCACTCTGTAGTTTTGGCTACTATTTCCTCAGCGAGGAGGTCCAAAATATTTTATTTTGTGCCAAACTTGTCTCAGACAGCTGAGAATCCCTTCTGTCTTGTCTCAGGGTTTTAGATCATTGCTGTATTCCAGCAGAGAGGGTGGAATCTGAGGCCAAACAGCTGGAACATGTCTGCTAGTCTTTGTCTAGTGACAGTAACTGAAGAGGTGTCATTGCTGTTGGCTTTGATAATCTTAAATTAAGCAGGTGTGGGAGGAAACAAACCTAGGTTGTATTGATCCGATCCTATTTTATTTCCTTCCCTGCACCAAGTTTGCAGATAGCTGCTCGCCTACTCTGATATTTTTTAAAGACACTTAAAATGTCTATTAACAAAATAGTTTCACAAAGACTTCACAGAACAGTGTTAACCTCTTCAAAAACCTTGTAACTTCAATGAAGTACAGTGCTAACCTAGCAAAGCACTTAAGTAAATGCTTTAAATTAAGCTGGCGGATATTACTGTGCTAACAGAGATGGGACCACTCATATGCTTAAATCCGCTTCAGTAAATGCAAAGGTTCGTTCTGCGTTCAGGGGGGCTCACCTGAGTAGCAGCAGATGTGTAACATATCCAGTTTCCAGTACCCTTCTGATTCCTTTCCCAGGCATACAGCACCATAATATCCAGAGATCCAGTTAGATGCATGGCCTCATGACATGAGGACACAGAGGTTACAGAACGTGCTTCATCTCAAACCACACAAAATAGGCAAGGGCTGTACAGACGAACAGCCTGAATGCGACCGATTCCAAGCCTTGCCTTTGGCCTCCTCACACCGAGGCCATTGAGCTTGTTTTCCAGTTGTCTGGAAACAGGATACAGTTTCCAAAGGGAGAGGCAGTATTCAGGAGGCACCTGCGCTTAATGCTCTACACAGCCTCAAGCTCCCATTTATATATCTGAGAATCTAGTTGGTCGATATGAACATTCAGAGGTACGTGACAGAAATTTTGTACCTCTTGGAGAATACTCTGCATACTCTGAAGACCCTTCGCTCTACAGCACAGGTTTCTGGTGGAACTTACAGGAAGAAACAGGCCCTTACTACAGAACAGATCGTTACCAGAGGTGGTGCAGGAGATGAAGGGAAGGGATCCAGCTATTTTAACATACTGATTATTAGTGAATAATTAAAGACATGCTATCCTCCATCTTTTTCAGATACAGGAAGACCTTAGTGATTTCTTTTAAAGTCTTAATTGAAAAAGTAGGAAAAAATAAAGTTACTTCGGGAAAGTTTTTCAACTTACACCTGCCCTTCTCTTTAGAATTGGGGTTGCATTTCTCTGCACGTAAACAGGGATCATTTAAATGAAGGGAAACAGATTTCCCTGAGGCTCACTCCTAAATACACTTCTAGCCTACCTTAAGTAATGGCCCTCATTTACCAAACTGCTGAGGGCCTAGCTGCTCCCACTGATTTCAGCTGACTCTCCCTGTGAACTGCTGAATGCACTGAAAGGCCCTTACTCATCGCTTAGAAGTTTAATTTGAGGTTCCTGCTTCTGAGAACCCACAAAGATCCTGAAAATTCAATATACTTGAAAGCTTGTGTAGTTATTGAGCAATACCTTACCTTAATTTTTCAAATCTCTCCAGAAACAGAGCGATGGTGCAAGTACTCAGAGCCTCAACATCAAACATCTGCATCTAAGGCACTGATTAGTGGTGGATGGCCATCCCTCCTGCTTCTTCCATTTCCACCAGCTGTTCAAGTGCACAGCTGAGCCTTGGAGCTGAAACAAGTGAAAGCAGCAAATGCACATAGCTTCTTCGCTGCTTTATCTTTGAGGAAAGATAAGCAGGTCTGGGTTTCCTCTCTCTCCTTTTTACACCAATACAAGATGGAAAGCAGTATGTTTCCATTTGCAGAAAATCATTGTAGTTAACTACATAAATCAAGAAACTAGTGTTTGGAAAAAGTGCAGATTTTGTGAAAAATGAAGCAAACATAAAGAGAAGAACTTCACAGACTAGGGAAACATCCAGAAACTACTCATTTGTTGCTGCTCACTGTTCTGAGACTACAAACAAGAAGAGATGAGGAAAAAAAAGAGATGAGGGAGAGAGAGAGAGAGAAATCTCAAGGATAGAACATTTTTTCCCTAAGAAAGCCTTCAATACTTATTGTTTTATTTCTACTTTGGAAGAATGAAATATCCAGACTTGATTCTACCTGTCAATCACTGTCAACAGCAGCCTTGCTTGGCTGCCTAGTCATTAGGACTAGCTAGTACATTCCCTCTCCTCTACCATCTTACACCAGAAAAGCTAGCAGCTAATGAGATCCATACTGGGGCATGATGGGGCCATCTCAAAGTGACATACCAGAGCAAAAACACTGACCAGAAATATTTCAGAAATTTTTGCATTGCCATGGCTGTAAAAATGCATTTTTACTACAAAAGAATCAAATTAAAAACATCTTTAAAAGCCAACTGAAAAATATTAGAGCTTTCTGCATTTGGGAGGAAAAAAAACACAATACAACCAAACGAGGACCTTCTCACAGATATGCCCAGATTGCAAGGAAAGCTATGGCAGAATGCTAAAAGAAAACATCACCAAGAGAGACCGAGGAAGATTCTGTATCCATAATGCTGTCATCCCAGAATAAACCTGTCAGTTTGTTACATATCCAGGTGTTGTTTTTCTGTAGCTTTTGAGATATTTAATGTGCAGTTCTACCCTTGAGATGCGAGACGGTGAAGATGGCACCTTCTTACTCAAGAGATCTCTGCGTGGATTTTCAGTCTCATCTCTGCTTACATTAGGATTTCAGCTGCCTTTCATCTTTACAGTGCTGCAGATCCAAGACAAGTCTGAGGGAGTTATCTATATCCTTGGGTTCACGTATCGCTATAGCACAATCCTGTACTAGAGCATCTCAGGAACCGATCAGGGACCTGAATCCCTATTCAGTCAGAGGTTTGCATGAGCCACACAGCACAACAGAGCAACAAGGCACTGCCAGCACTGCTGAGCTCAGATTCTTGGACCAGCTGTGCAGCCTCATGGGCTTCAAAATCTGACACCACTTATACCTGCGCAACCTCTGGGGAAAGTCATAGGGTGGCACAGCTAGAAAGGAGGGCAGCATTTGCACTGCGAAAACATTTCATGCGTGAACCAAAAAGAAGCTCACTTCAGAAGGTCAGTTCTGCAAAGCCCAGGCTCTTATGGAAGGCTTTTAAAACCACATTTAAGGATCACAGTGGCAAACAAAATACATGCAAAACTTCTATAGGCAAGAATGTAGGCTTCACTGATGTTTCACTTGCAAAGCCAATTTGCAGTGGAAGTGTTCAAAGCAAGTCAGCATCACCACACTGTGTATTTTCAGAGAAAAAGGAAAAAACCAAATGGATCTAACATTTCTGTTTGGAGACACAGGGTTTGCTATACTGGAGCAGACAAATCCTCCAGTTTCATTCCCTGTTTCTGAAAGCAGCTTGCATGGCATGGCTTGAACAGGGGCAGAAAGCAAAGCACGTACTCAGGTGATGGATCCAGCCATTTGCAGACCTTATCACAGGAGAAGACCTTCCTCCAGACCCCTTCAGGTTATCTGACAAAACCACGCAACCTCATATTTTGCAGTCCAACTTACCATAAGTTGGTCTGAAACTAGGCTGATGAAATACACCCAGGAAAGTGGCTCTTGAGCTATGAGACATATTTGTTGAAGGAGAGAATATGTTTTTAGCCAAACAGATATTTGCAATTTTTTCTTTAAAAAGATAGTATAAAGTAAGAGATCAAAACATCATTAGAGCCAAGTGTTCTGCTTTGAGCTTGCACAGCATACTTTGTAACAGCACTTTCACTTGAATTTAGAGATTCTGCTCACATATTCTAACACTCACTGAGAAGGGGAGGAAGGCAGAGAGACAAGGACAGAAAGTGTGAGTCCATCTGAAAACAGAGCAGCATAAGCACATACACACGTATCCAGTCTACATTTTCTAGCATACTTCCTACTGAACTTAACTAATCACCTCTGTGTACAGCTAGTAAGAAAAATTTCTTTGTATTTCCTATAGTATAGAGGGATGGTAAAAATTATTTTCTCAGGAATAAAAAGCCTCAAAGGAAGATAAGAGATGGGGAAAAAAAACCCAGAACACAAAAATAAACTATACTGTGCATTTGTTTGACATGTTATGTGCCATTTTATATCATTTGGAGTTTTATTAGTAGGGTAGCTTTGAGCTTAAGGGAGTATTTCAGGACCAATCTGTCAACAGCTACCAAGTTTCTTTGTAGTGCTGGATAGGAGTTTGGAAGCGAATGCAATATAAAAAGAACATGGGATTGAGCGTAGATCTACCAAACCTCAGTTTCCTCTGTTTTGTCGTTTACTGAGAAATGTGCAGGAAGAGGATGGTATCCTTTTAAATAATTTGCAAGCCCTTTACATTTCAACTTTCAGAAGTCACCAGAGACCTGACAAGCATCAGTATACATGCAGCTAGAGCAGGCATAGCCATACATAAAGAGCAGGGTTTTCAGGTTCAGCAGTTTTTGAAGAAGAGGCTCCCTTAAAATGCTTCAAATACAAGACACAAGTCAGTACCCGTAGTTGCAAATTCCTACTATGGTTCGTTTCTTCCTTGATTCAGAGGATTATTAATGTGCTTTGTTACTAATATAGTTTCCAGGATTAGTGATCAGAATCTGTGGTATATCTATGTGTGTGCTTGCGAATCTATGCAAGCCACAGAAGTGACAAAAGAACTGATACAGGCCCCAATTAAAGAAAACTCCTGAAGAAGCTGAAAGAGCTCTCAAAAAACTTACGCACCTGAGTTCATTTTTCATAATATGGGGACCACATTATTCTGGCAGCTGGCAACAGAACAACTGAATATTCACAGCTGCATAATATCTGGGTGGAAACAAAGCTTTTTCATATGGAAAAGTAATTTTATAGGACCACTTATGATTTTTCCAGTATAACACACAAACACCACGGTGTTTTTTGACAGAGGCACTACCGAGACAGAATGAGAGGATAAACAGAGACCAAGAGAGCACAAATGTCTCCAGGGTCTGGATTTTCACATATTACGTCATTGGTGGAACAATAGAACAGGACCCAGATTCTTGGGAATCTTCTGCAAGGCCCTTTCCTATGTTCTGCCTTATGTCAGACAAGCAGTCAAAATAACCCACCCAGTAGCAATGGGATAAGCCCAACCGTCCCATTGGATTACTCAGAGATTTAGGGGATATCTCTAGTACCCCAGCATTCTGGGTGCTGCCTAAGGGTAAAACCATGAGCCATCAGCCGCTATAGCTGAGAAAAAAAATATTTCTAACAGCCATAATGTTGGGATTCCATGAAAGAGTATTTTATGTCTGGAAACCACAGCAGTCTTTCAGTTTCATATTTTAATATTTCATCTGTTGAGAACAAAGAGAACCATCACGATATTAAAGCAATTTCTGTTTGATCCGTAGTGATCTCTAATTCACTGGACTCTGTAATTTGCTTTGTATTGGAGGTTAAGTATAGCTGCTGTAGCTGAGGACTGAAGGATGACATATCACGCTGCAGTATATTTCTCTCTCTGCAATGCATATATTTCATTTCTTACTAAGCTGTACAAAGAAAGGAAATTCAGAATGCATATTCATATTAGGATGTGTTCATGCTCTGGAGATGACTTTAATACAAAGCCAAAAAGTAATATTAACTTTGCCACACAGTTTATTCTTAAGGAACAAAACTTTCATTTGAATAGGATCATTCTGCTAGCCAAAGATGTATTTTACTTCTGTTGAAACCACATTTCTGTTGTGAACAAATAAAATGAATAGCATAGAAGCTTTTTATAATACCCAAATCTTATTCAAAACATATACTAGGGGCCAACTCTTGCTCTCTGACACTGCACTAATACAGTAGATATAACGGAGATACGTGTATCAACATATAACTATGTTACAAATGTATTCAGTGTACTTCCAAAACCACTTGGTTTGTCATCTAATTGCCTTCTATAAAGTAGAGCCGACAGGATGAACAGTGGCCTCCTTCTTTCATTCACTCTTTGGAAAACATTAGGAACTCAGGTCTGGGTGTACCATGTTAGACAACACAGATTAATGAGGCAGAAAAGGCTGAAAAGACAGCTTTCTTCCCAAGATATGGCATCAGAGACTTCTGTGTGGGATGTTTTTCATGGTAAAAGGCTTTCTCTGAGAATTCATAGCCCCTTGCTGCCCTACAGAAATAGCTCTGGACAGAAGTATCTTCAATTCAGGTAGTGTGACAGCAGTTTCTAACTGAAGGTGCAATCTTCAAAATCACAGGATAGCCAACAGAAAAGAGCTTCCAAAGTAATAAGTAAGATTAGACCTGCTGCTCCACAATATTTTGGCTCTAGCTTCAGGACATCCCCTCCAAAAGAACTCATTGCAGCAATCAGCTGGAGACATAGATGTTAATAACTAAGGAGGGTCCCATATAACAGACTGCATTTTCCCGCTTTGTTGAATATTTCCAATTGTCTTGTAGAAAAGTGACATGTGCCATGGAACACTACCCTTTTATGTACAGAAATGTAGACATAGTCATGGAATTAATGGAAAAACGGAGTCCATATTTTATAGTAGTCCTTCTCTCTCTTCCTGAATGCGCTCATTAAGTGAGCAAAGAGTTACAGATCAGTTACTATGCAATTTCTCAGAATATTTTAGATCTGAAGGAGGCTCAACCTAAGTATGTCAGATAATACATATTAGTAAGCAAAATCTAACGACGAGGGGTGCCAGAGTATCCTGAACAGAGGGGGTTTGAGCCTTAGCTTTGAAAAACAGGTGGACTGAAGTACATCTGCAACTCTTAGGTATTTGCACATGCAGCAGATACACACTTGCAGATGTCAGGCTTGGCTGTCATTGTTACAACTAAAGAACAATGGCCTACAAAGCTTTTGGACAGGAGTTAAATTATTTGTAATAGCCTTTCTGCTTGCTTGTTAAACACCTTTGTTATTTGAGTTAAACGTCATTAACAATTCATTTGTTTACTGTTAGATTCAAAACAGGTTGGAATCAACGTAATCAGTTTAGGTTCAACTTGCATCTTTTTCCAGTTTGATTCACAGAAATTAAGCCTAGAATCTGCTTTATCCCTCTTGGTGATTTGTCTCCCTTACTGTGTGCCTTCTAGCACATCTCTCTTTTTGGGAGGCAAAAGTCAACTCAGACAATCTGATCACCACTCTGTTCTGGTTAGATTTCCAGCACCGCAGGAGATTGCTTAACATTTACATCCTCCAAATCTCAACAAAAATTTATATTTAGAACAATTAATAAGAGACATTCCTACTGATAGGAAGTTTAGCAATGCTTGACAGAGTTCCTTTAACATCAGATTTAACCAGCAGTTCAAAACTTTCCTATATAAAAAAGGCTGCCTCACATAAGTTTTTATGGCCAGGTTATAGGCCTGAGAAAAACGTCTTTAAAATAAAAATGCTGATGCAACACTAACTACAGCAGGCATCTCTAGAATAACATCTTTTGATAACACCTAAAATGACTAGGTTTTAAGGATGTTGTTATAATGAGAAAGGAGGGCGTTTAGAGCTGCAGGTGGCGTTATTTCCAATCTAAGAACACAACTGGGTGCAGAAAATGATGCGTCTCTTACTTTCAAATAATAAATAAGACTATGATATATGTTTCTCTGCAAGGTTTTAGACAGAGGAAGAGGTGGAAAGCAGAGGCCAGTGCTGCTGACAGGTATACAGTGGCAAACAACTGACTTTCTAAAACAAAACCTAGGTTCTGTACCATGATGTTCAAAGACATACTATGTGGCATCGCATCAGATCCGCCTTGGGATTTTACTAAATATTAGAAAAAGTTGTTAGCCAAATGTTTGATTCTTAGAGAAGACTGCTTTCACAGGGATCCACACATCTGCACACCCCCCCACCAGTGAGAAAAAAAGAAGAACGTGGTCTCTATAGCCCCTTTAACATTTCCCTGTGGAAATGAGCACCCCAAAGTACAATGGGATCAGGGATACCAAGCCAGCAAAAGGGAGATGTAAACTTTCAAAAGCCTTTTATTATACACACATATGAAACATTAAATCCTCAAATGGTAAGTACCAACCTAAAGCAAAAAGGAAAAGGGACAAATGGCTTATACATGCAAATATTTACTTGTTTGGAGGAGGATCAGAGTAGAGCTCCCTCTCTAGCAAGAATAAGAAATACTAGAAGTAGGAAGGAAGGAGGAGGAAAGGATCTTAGTGCGTGCACCAGACACCCTTTTGGGGACTGCAGCAGTTCGTCGGGTTCTAGATGAGGATACAAGAATGATAACAGCTGAGATGTCCGGCTGGAATACTGTCTTAATAAATTCATCCTAGGTTTAACATCTAGCAAAACTCTTATTTCCTGAAACAAACCTAATTCCCACAGTTCAAATCCCTGTGTCTCATATGCGTGCCACAATCTTCCAGTGCCAGTTTAGTGGTGTTGTTGATTTATGGCTTTATCAAGCTTATAATTTATCAATACTGGCTCTCAAATAAATCAATCTGACTAAAAACAAACATACAAACAAACCTCACCACACATCTTTTCCATGAAGTTTTCAAGGTAATCACCACTGTGGTAATGACTCCTGTCATTTTTCTTCTGAAAACCTGAAAGCTAGGAGCTGAGCAGATTTTGGACTTACATTAGACATTGCATAGTAAGAGAAGGGATATGAACTCTTTAAACTCACTGGTGGGAATTCAGCTACAGCAATCACTCAAACACAACAATGTCTGTTCAAGAGCAGTGTAATGAACTATCATATCAATCTTAAAATATCAAACAATAGCAAAACATAAAAAAAGCACTATAGCATTACACTGAAAAAATTCTTACCGTTAAAGGTTATGTTGATTTTCTTAAAACTTTAAACTGTTACATGAAAGAAGAACAAAAATCAGAAATTGCCATTTTTTTAATAATAATTTTTGTTCTACAGGTTACTTCCAAATAGATCTTTTCTAATATTGGCAATTTAAATCAATTCTGTATTCCTAAATACACTTGCATAAATCATCGAAAGCAAATGACAGAGGCAATATCCTGCATCTCATCTTGCAAACAGGAATATGATCTATTTAATCCAATTTCAAACTTGAGTGTAGCTGTTGATGCCAAAAAAAAAGTAAAAGAAAACATCCACACAAAAGGCATTTAGAAAGATAGGAACTGCCTTAAAAAAAAAAAAAAAAAAAAAAGAAAGAAAAAAGAAGAAATTACATGAATAAGAGGTGAGATTACAGAAATACTGAGAAAAGGGATGGTAACATAATCAAGTTGCCCCTATAAGTTTGCCACCTAAACTAAAAATTTCTATGTTTGGTATGTCCCTTATGTTGAATTTCTGGGGGAAAGTTGCACATCACCATTTCAGTGATCTGTAGGCATAACATTTTTATTTCGCTTGTGCTGAAAATCAGCAGCTTTAGATTGTTCAGGAGCAGTGACAAGAAGATAAATAAATGCTCCAAGTCTCTTAATGACACCTCCACCTGTTAATACAAAACCCAAAGCTTAATCTAGGTTGGGATTTTGTTTCATTTTCTTTCATTTTAGCTTGCATCAAATACATTTAATATTAAAAAATAATGAGTGTGCAAGTAAAACACTGCATAATAAGTAAATACAGGTCAAAGAACAAGCACCTGGGCATCTCTAATTCTAGTATTCATTATATCCAAACGAATAAATAGTCTAAAAGCTTAATATTCTTTTATTACAGTTTTCTGCATGTGGTACAGTACAAAATGTTACTAGGCATTTATCAATTATCCACTTATATAGCACAAGAAAGTGGAAGTGAGAAAGCAAAACTGCCAGGCAGAAATTCTTTTAAAAAGATTATCCCACAGTACCACACATGCCCAACTGACATACCTGAATCAGATCTCAAAAGGTATTACTGATGCGAAGAGTTTACCAGGATTTAGAGAAATGCCCTCCCCTTCCAACATGGCTATAATCATTAACCACTGCACTGGAATTCCAATTTGTTGCTTCATCTCAGAAGCTAAAGTTTTGGGGGTTTGGGTTTTTTAAAATTCTAATTAACATTGCAAATAATCACAGAAAGAATTTGCCAGTTCTCATCTGTCAAAACACTTACAGATATCGTGCAAGATCTGTCTTTCTACACTTCGTATTAGATGCAAAAAGCTTGCTGGGGGAGACCTGAAGAGCAGTTAGCTTGAGAATTCTGAGTCGAAAGATGACCTCACCATTCTGTTCTTTAAGAGACTAGTTAAGAACAGCAGTCACCAAAAGCAAAGATTTCTTCCTTACTCAAGAACCCTGAATCCTTGTACTATTTGGAAGTTGGTCTTGATCACGCACCATACATTCAGTTTCTATCCAGATATAGGGATATTTGTATTGTTCTCCCTCTCTTTCTCTTATCCACCAAAGGACAAATTCTGCCTTGTGAGTTTCAGGGGAAGTACACAATCATAAGTGAAGGTAAAGGAGAGTAGAAAGTCAACATTAATCAAATACAATCAATGAGTAACTAATGGTGTGCTGCTGTAAGAAACTCTAGCGGATACATTCAATGTGTTGAATGAACACTGCACCACAGATCACTTCATGAATATATTTTAATTGCTTTGCTTTATTGCTTTTCTAACACCATTTCTCCTTCAGCTTTATGTTGTGTGATAGAAGCCTGAAAATATTAGTCTTCATCACCACCCCCTTCCAACAAGCTTTTAAAATGCATTTAATATTAATCGTAACAGGGAAATCAAGTCTTGTCTCCTGGCCTTGCTTTTAGCTTTTGGGGATTTAAGAAGGTTGATTGTACCGCTGTTCCTTGAAAGGGCAAGAGTGATGTATCTGTAACAAAGATTTCTTTCCTACCTCCATCGGAGGCAGAGAATGACAAGTATTACAAATAGTTTGTACAATGTTCAGTTTCCCTGCCAGTTAGTCTATAGCCTCTTCTTTTCTACATTGCTCTTCAACAGCAGAAAACCATTGAGACCAAATTTTGCGGTGAAAAATCACACTACAAATCCTACAGAAAGAACAAAGCATGTCCTTGAAACCCAGCCCATGGGGTGAGGCGTAGCCATCCATTACATATGCTACTGCATCAGAGGGGATACTTTTTATTAAGGTTTTATGAGGTGAGTTCCAGCAAGTCCTTGGGATCACTGACTTCCTGCTGGACAGCAGAAATGGAACCCCAAACAGTATGAGACACTGTCATGTTGGTATTTGCAACACGAGAGGGGCCTCTAAATCAGACAGCATTTATTTATTTGGGGGCTACGTATTTCAGGGAAGAAAGATCTGTTTCAGTTAAGATGTGCTTGTAAACTTGATGCTGTGTGTTGGACGTCTAGGTACAATATATGGCCACATAAATCTTGCTCAGTATGAAAACATTTGTATAGAATACTTGGCTATATATAAGCTTTAAATACTCCAGCACTTTAAGAAAAATCTTTATTTTATGGATTAGAATATGCACAAGTTTAAATTTATCTGCACATTTCCTCTTTGGAAACTGTTCCTTGAGAATAGCATTAATATTTATTACATTTTCCATGTCTGAGCAATTATATGGGCATAAATTCTTCAAGAGCTGATTCTGCAGGACCTGAGTGGTTACATGGTAGCCTATTTATGTCACTGGGATCTCAGGTAAGGACCTGTGCAAGATCTGTGCTTGGCCTTTAAGACATCCTTCATTCCAGCAGCACCAGCATTCCATTTTACACCTGTGGGAGGTGAGGTAGAAGGCCCTGGCACTTGTTTGCATTCAGCTTGATGAACTCTTTCCCAGCAGTGTATCCAGGGCTGTGGAGCAGCATCCCTCAAAAGTCTTGAAGCTACAACCCCCTTCTCTCTCCATTTTCTTAGTGTGACCCCTTCAGTGGTCACCAGCTCAACTCCTCTCCCGCTGAGGAAGGAGAAGCAGTGGCTAAAACCACCGAAGGGGCATCCTCCACTTCCCTCCCTCGTAGCACCGAACTGCTGGCAGCACGCACAGCGGCACGTGCTCTCCGAGGGAAAGCCCCCGCTGCAGCCACAGCTTATAGCCGGCTGTCGTTGCCCCACTTCGGTATCAGCGATAAGACTGTTCCTCCACATTCCTCTATGGGCTCTCCGACAGGCTTTGATCCCTTTGAGCATTTGTTCTCATTTTCTACTAGAAAATATGTATCATTACAGGATCTTACACAAAAATTGACAGACCACATTGAATCATTGGATTAGCTAAGCATACCTGATTTCTTCACGGTGGGTCCAAGAACGGAAGCTTTCTATCAAGAGCACACTGTCAATTCTTAAATACTTGATTTTTTTCCTGAATTGCAATTGAAAGTTCTACTTGCAGCAAAGCTATAAATACAAGAGGCATTGCAATGCAGTTACAAATAAGATACAGACCAAAAAATTATGGATCCATGCTGTCTGCAAACCTGAGAGAAACAGCAAAACAAATTACGCTGAATGGAAAAGTAAATGATGGATCTACCAAATGAGAATGATTCTTCGCAAGATGAACAAATTAACCTTGCAGTATCGTTTCCATATGTACTTGCTACACAACTGAAAAACCCACTCTTTTTCTAGCTTCAGGAGAGCATACCTTCCGCTGGCAAAGACAGAATGCTAGCCACTCAGAAAGGTGACTTTTTTTGGACAAATGAGGAAATTTAATGAATTCCCCACTCCACAGACGGCTATAGTATATGTTAGAGCACCTGCTGCAACTCACTTCATATCACATTGCAGTTATGAAAAATAGTTTGCTATTTTGGAACCCCCTGGCAGCCAGAGTGAATCACTGAGGGCCCAAAGCTCATTTATCTTTTGTCAGAACTGAAGCCAAATGAACGCCATCTTGCCCGGCAGCTGAAGAATGGAGGGGAAAAAACACTCTGCAAGTAAAAATAACCAGAGGACCATGCAAGACTTGCAAAGGCAAGTGACTACTGGCAGGCAATAAAAAGCTTTTCACAACTCACTCAAGCTTTTTAGACCACAGTATTTCCCTGCAAGGTCCCGAGAAAAGCAGTGGAGGGGAGGGGGGGGGGCGAGGGAGGGAGAAAGAGGGCATGGGGAGATGATGGGGTAGAAGGAGGAGAGGGAGTAGAGGAAGAGGGGGAGGAGAGTCTGAGCCACGGTCATACACATGCTATCATGGTCTGCCATTAGCTACGTGACCTGCTGGGTACAGACAAGATAGACAAGTTTAGGATTTTAGCTCCAGGTCTCACGTGACAGATGTAAGGCAAGAACTACCCTGACAGACTCTCTGTACCTCCAAAGCAGGAAAGGTAAACCTGAACACTTGCTTCTAGTCAAAACCTGTGAAAGTTGTAAGACTACCTGTGGAAGAAATTGGGTACTGTATATCATGAGCTGGGGAACAGCTGCTCTCTCAATACTATTAACCTATAGAAACATCATCTGTGCCAGTCTCAAAGATCCACGCTCCTTTGGCTTCCCACAACTCCTCTGTTGAAACCAACACTTTCACCATGCGAGTGTTGACTTCCTCAAGGACTATATGTAGCCTTAATAGTTTGCAAAAAGCACACAGAGCAAGGTGATAAACTCACTACATATATCACAGTAGTTCATATGGGGCCCTTCTTCATATATTTCCATTTTTACCATTTCAGTGAATCCCTGACTGAATTATTTGATTCATTGCATTTGCTAAATCAAAGCAATGTTTCCTGATGCACACATGACCCTAACAAATCTCTGTGATGACTGACATAAAGCAAAACCAGCTCCTCTAGAGTTCTGAAGCCCAGCAATATGTTGGAATGTTCTCCTTAGCAAAGCACAGTAATAATAAAGGCAGAGGTAGTATCTTCTACTAGGCCAACTAGAAGAGCTTGAAACCTAAAAGATTTTGGCACAAAAGCTCTTTTCCTCTTCCAGCTATGCTAGCTGGTCTAACAAAAGATAGACCTCCTGCAAACCTTGTCATGTTTAAAGTATGCAATAATTGTGTAATCTGAATGTCAGGAGTATCTCAATAGATTTAGATGCTCTGTTTTTTTTCCTTTCCTGTTTCCCTTATGTCTGGTAACGTACATGCTCTTTCTCTGTGAGTAGGAACATGTCTTGGTTGTCCATTCAAGCTTTAAGAGCATATATTTTGTTCTGTGGCCATCAAGGATACAGGAACCCTTGCAACCACTGTAAGAGGAATTTTAAGGCAACCTATTTCTGGGGAAAGAGGTAAAGCCAGGCATTAACCTAGGTTTAAGAGGTATGACTGTTACACAGGGTTCACGTTTCTATGAGTAGTTACACTTTCCTCTCATGTTTCCTAGTTATCTACAAAGTACCATTTCAGCTTTTAAAGACACTATTCAGGTATTATTAGACACATACAAATAGATGAAATACACCAAAATATGGAGTGATTCACAGAAGGAAGTTACGCTTTCAAGTTCAGTAAAAACTGAACGCAGTTGTGACTTTTGCTTCCCCTGGCTGGAGCCACAGAGATTGTCCTTGGAGTTTATAATACAAGCAGCATTAAAATGAAATTATTGCTCTTGGTTTTCTGTACAGTTAAGGGTACCACTAGTGTAACATGATCTTTGTATGACTAGATGCTCCGATACTAATGTTTTACCTCAAATACAAAACTAAAGAATATGGAACAATGAAGAGAATCAAACAAAAACATGCCAATGCTTTTAGGTAGAAAGACTTTGAATCAAGATGTCACCAATTTATTTCATTTTTTTGTTTGTTTGCAGATGTTTTTTCATTTATTATTTCTCTAGCTTACAAATAACCACTGACTTTCAGCCAATGAGGCAAGCACCTGATTTAACTCTGACTGAAAAAAAGCACAAGCACTTCTCTTGACTTCCCTGGGAGTCAGGTCAGGCCTTTTAATTAGCTTTGATTCTTTGCCATTTTGATGATATGAATATGATCTTAAACACTTCTCTTACTGGACTTCAACTGGAAAGCTAAAGAGTTTTAAATAATTATCACAAATCCAATTCCTTAACTTGCATCAATTTACATACACCACAGACCGTTCACGAGCTGAATAAGAGAGTCTCAAAAGAACAGAAAAGCAGGAAATGAGAGATGCAGCATCATAATTTACAGATAAAACAATAATACAGCCTCCCTCCTAATGTCCTGAGAAAAACCACACAGAATTCTTACACAATAATGTCAATGTTCGTAATACTTTGAATCACTTCTTTAAAATTCTATTCTATAAAATCATAGAATCACAGAATGGTTTGGGTTGGAAGGGATCTTAAAGATCATCTAGTTCCAACACCCCTGCCGTGGGTAGGGACACCTTCCACTAGACCAGACTGCTCAAAGTCCCACCCAGCCTGGCCTTGAACACTGCCAGGGATGGGGCAGCCACAACCTCTCTGGGCAACCTGTTCAGTGCCTCACCACCCTCACAGTGAAGAGCTTCTTCCTTACATCCACTCGAAATCTACCCTCTTTAAAGCCATTACCCCTTGTCCTATCACTACATGCCCTTGTAAAAAGTTGCTCTCCACCTTTCTTGTAGGCCCCCTTTAGGTACTGGAAGGCAGCTGTAAGGTCTCATCAGAGCCTTCTCTTCTCCAGGCTGAATAACCCCAGCTCCCTCCGCCTCTCTTCATAGGAGAGGTGCTCCAGCCCTCCTCTGGACTCACTCCAACATGTCCATGTCCTCCTTATGTTGGGGGTCCCGGAGCTGAGCACAGTACTGCAGATGGGATCTCACGAGAGCTGAGCAGAGGGGCAGAATCACCTCCCTTGACCTGCTGGTCAGGCTTCTCTTGACACAGACCAGGATATGGCTGGCTTTCTGGACTCCAACACACATTGCTGGGTCATGTTGAGCTTCTCATCAACCAATATCCCCCAAGTCCTTCTCCTCTGGGATGTTCTCAATCCACTCATTGCCCAGCATCTATTTGCGCCCGGGGTTGCCCCAACCCATGTCCAGAACCTTGCACTTGGCTTTGCTAAACTTCATGAGGAAGTTTTATATAAATAAAACTTTGCTGTACTTTATAACATAATATATAAAGGACAGAAAAGCTGCCATTATAGCCCCCAACTCTTCTTTAAGCTGCATCTCAGCAATGGTATTTGGACAGTGAAATCTTATATCCTAGGTTTAACTTAAAATTCAAATTACAGAAATGGATCTGCTCCTTCACATACAGCTAAGAAGCACTAATTTGATAACTTAGTTCTGAATGTGGTTTCCAATATGTTCAAGTATTCTGCTCCTACCCAGATTGCCTCCACTACGTCAAAAGCGAATGGAGCCGTGGAGTTACAAAATACGCAGATTACATGAAATTATTCAGGTTAATCATGACAGAGACAGTATGAAATTCTTAAGAGGGAGCCTGGTGAGCAATCAACATTGTCAAACGTGAGATCTAAGTGCAATTAAATGCCAAATACTCTACGCGGGAAGGAATAATCTGAACCATACCAGCCTCTTACAAGCTTCGCATTACATCATGACAGACATGTACATCATTGCAGACAACTGAATGAAGACACAGTCCCAAACAAAAAATATTAAAAACCCCGAAGATTCAAAACACATTATACAGAAAATAAATTGGGAAAATAATTTGATTCCATGTTTGTAATTCAGAAATCTGATTTCCCTTATTGGATTGGCTTTTTTCACTTTGAAAAGAAGTAGGAAGACATGATGGAGTGCTTTATGAGTGGCAAACACTAAGAATGATCAGAAGCATTAGAAAATCCCTGCCATATATGGAGCTGAAAGAGTGGGTGTTTTTAATCTGCAGACAACCTAAATGCAAAGAGACGTGACTATTTTGACAATAGTAAACAGAAGTCTGATAAGACGACTTCTGGTTAGAAATATATTTCTTCAAAATGGTTAGAGGAGAATAATTTTCTTTTTGGTTTACAATTAGGTTGTACAGCTTATTTGTAGAGGGTGATGGCCAAGAACTTACTTAGCAAAATTCAAACAGGCTGAGATACAATGCTGGAGAAAAAAAAAAAAATAATTCTGAAGTAAGGTATTTTCAGATCTGGCCTAGGACAGCCTTCAGCCATGGGCAAGTAGACAGCAGCTTTACTAATGGACAGTCACACACATTGCTAAAGCAGCCTCAGCCTTACTGGTAAAGACATTTTTTACTCATCCGACACCAGTGATTTCTTGGACTACAATCTCTGTTTCTGCCTCTGCCAGAGGTTTCTTTCATCACTCTCCTGCTCCTGTACCTCAAGGTACTTAATACTTTTAAAAGGGAAGTTGTAAGAATGACTGCCACTTTGCTACACACAAGGCTTTGGGAAAGTTTGTAATTACAGTATGAAAAACCAAGTGCACCATGCAGGAAACTAAGGACACTTAATGATAATAAGATGACTGCAAGTGTTGTGAGGCATCTCAGAGTCTGAGGCTTCATTCAGATGCAATCCTCCATGCCAAGAACGGATCAATCAAGGTATTTGTCATGTGAATTCAGTACAGAAAGTACTATTGTTAAAAATGTTTGTCATGTACCAATTCTATGCTTTTCTGTTTCAACACTACAGATGTAACATTTCACCTGCGCCCCTCCTTCCCCAATCACTTCTTTATTTTTAACTGTAATTGCAGCTCCAGCTTTAAGCCGGTGTGGCCAATGGGCTCAGTTTGTAAGGCTCTAGGAATCCTCTTCCAGTTAACAGGCTGAGGGATTCAAGCAAAAACCACCTCATCTTCAAGCAGAAAAGATTACCAATTTGGATAGGGCCTTTAACGTTTCTGATTGATAGTTCTCACGAACCAGACATTTTGACATAGGTAATGTTTGGACTTAGAAATGAGACACAAGCTATTTCAAGAACCAGCTCTTCAGCTACAGGCAAAGAGGTTTGTGGGCAAAGGGGGCAAAAATCCCTCTTGGAAATCATGTGGGTAAAGCACCAAATCATGCCATAAAGGCTAGGCTAAGGAGGAGAGGATGTGGGAGACAGGCATTCCTCAGCCTTCTGCTTTACACGACACCGGCTCTCTGTTAACAGCAAGGATTAGCAAGAGATCTTGATATTAGATTTTTACTGCCAAGTGACCTTACTGAAACAGGGGTCCCTCTCTCTGGGAATAGATAACAGACAATTTGACAAACCTACCTTATATTACATGTAATACTATACTACTCGCATTATTTAAAGCTTGAACTAAAATTATTTGATGTTCTTTAGTGGAGTTATTCAGATGTAGAATGCTCATAACAGCATGAGTTTCCTGCTGTCCCAGAGACGTGTAACTGAGCTAATAAGCCATACAGTTCATGACACTTTCAAATCCTGAGAGTTCTCAATTCCATATGGAGACAAAGTCCTTTCATAGCTTCATTAAGTGACATTGAAAGACCCCATCAAAACTGTCAATAATTGTTGGAAACTGGTGGCTGAATTCTCAATACCAGAACGAACTTTAGCAAATGAATTTCCTGCATCAGTTTGGAAGGATTGGTTTGGCACTTGTGGCATTCTCACTCTCACTTTCTCTGAGATTTCCCTGTTGCTTTATGACAATCCTTCTTAACAGAGGAATGCGAAGACAAATGTTTTTGACAGGTTTCCTAACAGCCATTAACCCTTTTCCTGAGAGAGCTTCTTAAAAAGTTAAACAGGCATGAACTTCCTAGGAAGCAGGTACACTTCATGCAGCAGCACAAGCAACATGTTTCTTGTGCTGCAGCTTGTTTTCATTTAACTCTTTTACACGGAGAGAAAGACTCTTGTTTCCCCTCCTATTTTGAAGCCATTTCAACACTCACCTTTTTAAAAAAAGAATGGGATATGTCACTTGAAATTTTCTTTTGAAAAATATTTATTCATTGAAGGAGCAGTGTTTCTTCCCCCTTTTAAGAGCCTGCAATATAAAATAAATCTAGAAAAATTGGGTATGTCAAAGCAGATCTCTCTATAAACACACTTAGAAAAGTTAAATCATATCACCACTGGAAAAGTACCAAGCCAGTTATAGTAGAAATGAGACTATACTAGTACTTACCCTGGTAATATAGCCTTTGGACAAGGAACTCAATTCAAGGAAGTACCATAGCTACGGTGCATGGAATTTTGTGAACTGCATTCTGCTCTTTCTTCTGCCACAGAGGAAACATCTACTGTGTTACTAGAATACTGAAATTCTTTCATATGCAAATATGTCAGGCAACAGCATAGCCCCAAGGGTACTGGCAAAACCTGTGAGACACCAGACTCGGGCGAGCTGTTCATTAAAGGTATGTTCTGATCAAGATAGCAAACTAAATGGATTCAAGTTGTATTCATTCTCTTCCTTCCCTGTTCCCCTTTTTAAGGCTTTGATAAAGTACAGGACATGTAGACTTACAAAAATTCCTGATCAATTCTAGTGTCCTCATCAGGAAATGCAAATGCAACAGATTGGTCAAAAACCAAGGAGCTTTCATAGGAATGTACCGAGTTCAAAGGCATGCTAATCAGAAAGGGTTTCTTGGGTCCACAGCAGATTTTCAGGTCAAAGTGAAAACCGTTCTTCTGCCTCCCCAGTCACCAGCAGCCTGGCATCCAGTGTGGGATGCCAGTGGGATGAGAGTAACTGATCTGACGCAGGGATTGGAGCTTGGGTCTTTCCCCTTCCTCTGAGAAGTGGTAGGCTAATTCCCCTCTGCAGAGACACTCAGGGATACTTCCAAATCTGAAATCATCATGGCTAAATAAATTTCCTACACAGCTCTAAACTACATCCCTTGACAAATTTCTCTCTGGCAACACAAAGGTTATGCTGTGTCATCCTCCTGACATAGGAAAGAAAATACCACTTTAGGCAAGAATGCCCTTCAGACAAGGACAGGCTGTTTTTTGTCCTCAAACAGTACGACTGGCCCTATTTCTCAGTGGGATGCTCAAAACATTTCAGCGGCAACAGACAAATTTTAAAACCAACGCGATGTTAAAAAAAAGTAAAACCAAAAAAATCCCACCAATTTGCAGGTAGGAGAAATGAGGTACAGAGGAGAATACATTTCCCCAAGACCACACAGGAGGTGAGGGAGCTGGGAGAGAAGAGCCCTGCATCTCCACTTCTGACAAAAAGAAGCACCTCCTTTTTCTTATACACGCATATCATAAAAATTACTTTGCTGCTACCTGTGTGCAACAGGGCAGAGAGCCTGTTGTATGTCGTTTTAATGATCTAGCAGCTAACTTCCACAGAAAAGTCTTCTCCAATAGTTTTAACTACTAAACATCTGCTGGAGGTGTTTCTTATGCCAAACAAATGTCACATCAAGAAGGTCACTCACATTGCACTAACACCTTAATAAGTCATTCTTTCTTTGTTTGGCTTGATGCTCTAATACTTAGAGACGGTTTGAAGTTTTCGACATTATTAGCAAGCAGCTTGTTCAGAACTATAGAGTGAAGGTTACATTGAAAGTGTCCTTTTTCTTTCAGATGAAGTTCATGTGCAGTACTCCAAAGCAATCTAAGAACCTCAACCCTCATTAATCTAAGTTTTGAGTCTGAAAATACAGTATCAAAGGGCTTTGCTCCCTTGCCTGTGCTGCTTAGTTTCTCTCTCTACCCCCAATCCCCCTTCCTCCTCCCTATCTTTGTAGCCATAATATATAGCTTTTCAACGCTTCTGTGTTTGGGTAACAAGCTGAACTATGCACAATGAGATAGAGAACAGAAAGTTATCCATATTTCAGACTCTAACTCTTCTTTAAACTCTTCCTGTTACCATCTGTTCTTCACCACTTTACATTATGCACCAACAGAAGGAAAATAAAGATCACTAAGTACAGGTCTGTGAAACTTGCACACCATTTCTATAGCAAGACTGTATGCCTGCTTACAGAAATTACTCACTATTAAGACAACGCAAATGATCTGTCATACACAGAGAATAATTTGGCTCTCCATATTGTAGAGGTGGCTGCATTTACAGACAGACTTTAAAATTCAGCTCTGGGGACTGCCCTGGGTTTTTGACAGGGTGTTTGGAGAAGGGTATGGGTCAGTACACTAGAGAAATAAGAATCAGAGAGCAAGACAGATCACTTTCTAGTAAGGCGGTGGACAGCAACACTGCAGATTCATCCAGCTTTGTGGATAAAACTAGCAGAATTTAGCTAATCCTCACACACAGGAGCAGTGCTGTTACAATTGTTCAGTCAGCCATTCTGGGGTGAATCTGGATCATTTGGGTTTTAAGACTATTATGACGGCTTTACATTTCACTGAGCAGACTATTACACGTTTAATTCAGAAAGACAGTCAATTCTTAAATGTGGGTTCCAAGTTCACTGTGCAGAAGAAAACAGTGGACAGTTCAGACCACTGTGGATATCATCATTTACCAAGTATCAGGACAAAAGTTTTTCTAGTAACAGCTATATAGAATACAGCATTTCCAGACACACTTTGGGAGGAGTTATAGAAACATTTCTGGGAAGAATAAGTAGTCTTTATGCCACTTGTCCTCTGCCCTTCAACTACCCTACCCTACCTTAGATAAAGAACACTAAAACTTAGCTGACCTTTTATATGTCTGAAATCAAATTTCTGTGTTTTACTATACTACCCTAATATACTGATTGTTTTGGTCACAATTTCTTTATGCCTTCAAACTGAATCTCTATATCTTTATTATTTTCTAATCAGTGGATTACTGCATTTTGTAGTTCACTGCTTTAAAAATATGCATTTTTAGTTAGCTTTTATGGTTAGAGTACAACACCAGAACAGCTCTTATAGGGGACAAAGCAAAAGGCAAATTACTGAAGAGAAAGAAAACTTCTTAAGACTCACCTGTATCTTAGAGGTTTCAAGCAAAATACTGCAATTCTTATAAATGTAATCAGGGTTCAGGTGAAAATAACACAGTATATTTTTTATAAGAATGAGGCACAGAATAGGAAGAATAGCCTTAAATTTATTTTGATTAATAGCATTGCTTCTTGCCATCATTGCAAAACTGCCTCTGTCCAACTTACAAGTTTTTATAATTAGACAGCTACATTTGTGTCTTCCTGAAAATTCACTTTTGAGTAGTTGCTTTGCCTTCCTCATGTGTTGCCTTGAAATGGATTTGAACGGGGGGGAGAGGAGACACTCAAGAGGAATTCTTGCAGCAGAGATAACTGATCGTAAGGCAACTGCACCTTAGTCCAAAGACCCATGTCGCACAGCACCCTGCTTTTAAGACTGACCAAAAGCAAGTCCCTAGAGGAGAGTATAAATGCGGAACAGGCATATATGATGGCTCTTTTGAGCATTCTTACTGCAACTGAGTCCCCAGCTATTTGCAGCTGAGGGATTTCCTGAGCTAGAGCAGTTTCTGTGTGTTTAACATCCTTCCAAGGATTTCTCTCCCACAAACGTGTACAGCCTCCTGTACAAGAGCTCTGCTGGACTTACAGATAAGAGTTTCACAAATGAATACAAAGCAATTTTCAAGCCAGAAATCTATGGAAAGAGGGGAGGCATGGCCTCAACAGTGAATAAGAAACCAAGCCTCACCAAGGAACGTGGGGGGGGGGAAGCGTTTATCCTGCTAAAACATCTGGGTGAGCAACACTGACTCTTGAGCAGCTAAACTGTGAGGGCCCACTGCTAGCTACTTTATCTGTTATGAAAGATGTACTAGGACAGAAAGAGTCAAAGCTGCCATCTTCTGTGGCCGGGGAAAACAGCCTCACAAATCCCAAACAAGTCTCAAATTTTCAGACCTGAACAAGGCATCCTGATGGACTTGGTCACACCCTGGCAGAGGTTCATCACCTGGGACAAAGGGCATTCAAACAACAGTGGACAAAACCAGAAAGTGACCCTGCAGGTTCCACAGCTGTGGCATGCCAAATGCTTCCAAAACATCTGTGTCCGAACCTTTAACGAACCTGCTTCTTGCACACATCCCAGATTATTTTACTAACCTGCACATGCCCGAATCATGAGCAGACCAGAAATTCCCTCTTCAGGCCACGTAATGAGACACAGTTGAAGTTTAGCTGATATAATTCAGAATGTTTGGTTTTTAAATCTTTCTGCAAAGTCTGACCTCTTTTAATGACTCTCAATAATATTGCTTCTTTTCATATATGTTAACATCTTTTTCTTTCAAAATTGATACATACATTTAAGCTACTCTTAAAAGATGAATCATTATTGGCAGCAAATGCCAGGGCATTTTTTTCTAGTTTTTTTGGTCTACCAGCCATTAAAAAAATGTAAATTATAAAGATGTGTGTAGGGATCAACCTTGGCTATACAGGTTCTCACATGAGATCACAAAGAATGTAGTATCTTATGGTAACAGCACCACGGGGCCACATACTGTTCTAGAAGACATGTATCAATGTGATGTCTAAGTTAATCTGCCCTTTATGCCAAACTCCTACTGACATTGAAGAGTTCTGCATACACAGAAAAAGTAGACAGAATATAATACAAAAATAAAGTGGCAGCATCAACTGAAGTTCCTTGTTCTCCTGAGTTTGTCAAGGCTTTATTACTTGGCAGCTTTTCATACAATATTTATTATGGCTGCAATTTTTCCCCATTAACATGTTTTAATCTGGGAAAAATGTCACATTTTTCTATTTTAAATATACAAAGTCTGACATTTTTTGTGAGCTCATTTTTAGTAGATCGCTTTTTGTTCTAACCTCAGAGGAGTGGGGAAAAGATGCTTCTCCTATCTTCTTACTTCTTTTTCCTTTGAAGTCTATATATTCCCTGTGTTTTGGGTTTGTGTGGTATACAGATTCTCACAATACAGTGGAAGTCATAGGTAGTGTTCAGGCCTTAAGCTATTATTGCTCAAACTACAAGTGGATAGAAAACTTCTTTGCTAATATCAAAGATAGAACAAGTCATATATCAAAGAAATGGGTCAGAGCTGACTCCTTGGGCAGCCTAGATTCTCTCTGGTGCATCAGCATTTCAAATTAGCAGGTGCACATGTGCAGTGTATACAACAAATTGAATAATCTACTGCTTGATAGTTCAAAAACATTAGCATTCAGTCAGATGGTACTTTATCACTTACTCCACTATAGATGATGCACGTTGCAAGCAGCACAGGAAAAAATCTAGACATGTCATTAGAATTCTCTTAGAACTCACCAAAAGGCAGTTTCTCCAAGCTAGTATTTCTATTTTTTTTTTCTTTTTTTTTTTTTTTTTAATACTCAACTCATACAAGCTGAAATTTGTATCTGCTCATCTAGAGTTCATGCCATGCATCAGAAGTGAAAGCATAATTTTCATCCTTCTACATGAACTGAATTGTTATTGTTATCCAGTTTTCCAGATGTGAAAATCTGTCATCTCTGTCAATGTCTGCGTATCTAAATTTGTATTTCAGCAGTCTGGCTTACGGGTCTGAAACCATGCTGTGCATCTAAAAGGAAAAGGTAATTTCTTTCCCTCCTACAAGGAATGTCCCATTGTTACGATCCAGTTTTCCTTTCAGAATTTGTCACTATTATTTTTTAAATAGGCATGTAATGCATCTAATATCCTTCATAGCCTTGAATTCCTTACTTAATCTGTATTCTTACAGTTCAGAAATACCAGTTCTCCAATTAAATAGCTGGGGAGATCTTTAATGAGATAATTTTTTCTCTAAATAGACAGGCTAGTTTCCCAAATCATGAAGTGTCTTTTAAAGGTAACATTTACATTCACATCACAAACATTCCATGTGAGAATCTTGTTATGAATAAACAGATAAAAATGCAAAATACATACGGCAAGTCTTGATTTCAACGTCTTTAGAGTGAAAGATTCTTTACCTACATTTTATGTCTTGATGAATCTATAAGAGAGCAGTCTTTTACCATTAGTACATCAGATTCAACAGTATATGTGCTGTTTTCAGCATCTTTTCCCCTCCAAACATTGTTTAATCATAGCGAAAACTCATTCACTGAGCTGCTTATCCATCGTATTTAGAAAGGAAATTCAACTTATTATGCATTTTTGAAGCTATATAACCGTCCCAATGGCTTACCTAGAGATCTGAACAAAAGTGGTGCTTTGCCCGTCTTATGGAAAGCATTAGACATCCCTGACAGAGTACGGAGAGGAGGAGGCCTCACAGGAGAACGCCCGAGTACTTCAAACCATATATCCATAATCTAACTCTAGATCCTGATTATGTTACAACAAGACAAGCCACTTCCATGTAGCACATCTTTTCTTGTTAGTGCCCATGGCCTTTTCCAAAGCAGTGTGTCAGCAGCTGCATGCAAGACAGCTGAGAGACATAATTAAAAATACATAGAAGTCTCTCTGCTGATGGCATGATGAGAATTAATCAACAGTTTTGCTAGTAGAAGCTCTGTCCCAGACTGAACAGGGGTCTGGACATCATAAGCATTCTCACCAACTGGTTACCACTGTGTTCCCCCATAGTATTTTCTACCACGGTGAAGTTCAGCACTGGCAGAATAGTCAATATTAGCAGGCAACAGCTCATCTTCAACCACTGAGTATATCTGTCACACCAACATGAGACAAGCAGGAAGAGGTTGAGAGACACATTAATTCCAGTTCCTGGTAAGAGATTACACTTCAAAAATGAATGTTGATTTTGAGCATTATGTCTCTTTACCAGGAAGGGTGAGAACTGGCAGAAATGATCACTACTGGGAGTTTATATCTGGAGAATTTATCAGCTACCTATGAATCTCTGTGAAAGCTATTTTAACTGAGGAAATATTAAACTTCAACTATAAGAAATCTCAGTTATTCACATTCTGGCACATGTAGAGCTCTTGGACCATTCACTGTTGTCTCTTCAGAAAAATCTGCATATACTGCTACCTAGAACTGTACTAGACAATATTTGGACATGTACCTGAGCCCTCCTCCCCCATTCAGTGGCTACCATATTACAAAGATCTACACAATGATGAAAATAAAGTATGAAGATATAGAATAAGAGCAGCATGGAGTCTAAAATTAAATCCTGCACTGCACAAGGAATTTGATTGTCTTCTGCACCAGACCACAAATCAGACATATTGGACAATTACTGGAGTCGGCAGTTGTGGAAGCTGTGGTGCTGCTTGACACACAATTTTCATCCAATATGTTATAAATGTTATAAATATTTTACTATCTAGGCAACATGAGACAGCAAATATATTACCAACTTGACTGCTACAGGATTTTGCTACAATTCATGAGGCAAATTTTTTTTTTTTTTTTTTTTAAGGAATACAGCTAGTTTTGTTATCTTCCATTCCAGCAGCCCCTTCTGACAAAGTGGAGGGCACTACTTGGCATTTTGCAAGTCTTCTTAGGTCAAGCATGTGCAGGAATCATACAGATCCTTCTGCAAGCAAAGAAGGATCAGGATTTTGTTGATCAGGAAGGAATTGAAGGAAGCTTTCCCTCTTTCAGACCACCTTGCTTTGACCTCATCTACTCTCCTCTCTTCCGTTTTAGTCCCAGAAATAGCTGTGTCAGCTTCAGTGGATTTCCTTCCAGTGCTAGGCTCTCCTTGATTCTGTTTCTGAGTTTTTCACACTTTCTACATCACCAGCTCCATATAAAGAACACCAGTGGAAATGGCTTCCCCATTTAGGCAGTTACTGTTCACAGGGGATAGAGAAGTTAAGACAATTTTACACCAGTACTGGTAGACTCCGCCCTCAACAGCACTCCTGGGGCTAACAACAACATGCCAGTTAGATAAAATCTAACTAAATTTCACTTCACAGTTGCACCAATATAGACAGAAAAGCCTTTACATGAAGAGCCAACATATTTCTTTTCACATCTGTCAAATTCCTAAGAATAGGCCTGTGCCATCTAGTGGGCAGAGGACTTGCCTGGGGTTTAAAGCACATTTCTCAGCAGTGCTACTGTTGTGCCGAGAAGGTTGGTTCTGTGTCTCCCTTCTCCACTCCCCACATTATTTCTCTGCATAAAGGATTCAGGTAGAATAGGCCTAACTCCAAGGACATCTGTGTACAGAATGTCTCACAGCAACTTGTTCTGGTCGCTCTGGAACTGAAAAGAGAGATTAGAAAAGGAAAATCTAGTTCTTGATAGATTTACAGATGAGAAGTTCCTGAAACATCAGCACCTTATGAAGGAATGAAGAGCTAATGCCTACTACTGCTTTTTGGGGGAGTGTGTAATTTCGCTTGAATTAACTTCTGCTTCTGTATTTCACACCATATATATATATAATGTTGCAAACTTAAAGTGTGCAACTTGGCAAAGTCTTTGGAAATTGCAGGATTTCTGTTTGAGAGGCAGTGAGAGTATTTTACAGACATATGCCAAACGTTTTTCCTAACTCTGGAGTGTTTTTGTCTAGGGGAAGCAGGGAAAATGAATGGCAATCTTCATTCATAGTGGATAGTCCTTTACTCGATAAGGAGTCATCCTAAGTTGACCCTCAGGTAGGAAATTTAAAGCGTTGTTTGAATTCTGTGCCAGCACCCATTTTAAAATTGTGTTGCTATTATTATTTGCATTAGAGTATTACTCAAAGCCCATAACTGAAGCACTGTCCCATTGTGCAGGATAAATAGCACACAACTCTGCTGGTTTGAGTACTGCATAGCACAACAATTTTTAGTGCCACGCTAATGTGTCTTTTTCTTAGTCTGATATTAATGCTTCAAAAATGTCAGGGTTTGTCAATTTAAGACCTGACACAAAAGGTTTAGATGTTCCTCTAAAGAAAACCAAACAGAAAAAATTACAAACCTGAAGTCTATATTTATTGTGTGATCTCATAAGATACGAAAGAGAAATATTTGTTTTCAGCTGCTGTCCCAGTTACTGGCATGTTACCAGAGCATGTGTAAATACCAGTATAAAATCCAATTTTGATGGAATACACTTCATCCCCACTTTGAGCAGCAAAGATATCACCAAAGCATAGAGCTCATGTCCAGAATATTCTCCTGCCTTAGGAACGAATGTGAGTTACAGGACATGTTTAGGATGAAACTAACTCCTGGAGCTGAAAAGTCCCGTTTTCCCTCCAGAGAAACTTAGTTCCTCTGTCCAAAGAAATGGGTGCCACTCTAAACCATCAGAGTTCAGGACCATTAAGCCATAACAACTGGATTTCCGTTGGTCTTCAGCTTTGCTATTGATACATACAACGCAATTCTGTTTATGAGTCAGCTCCTTCATTCATGAAATGGGCTCTCTTACACTGATTTAGGGCTATGGCAGATCATCTCATTTACAGAGACTAACAGTTACCAAACATCCATCAAGCCACTGCAACTGACATATCGTGCATCCCTGGTGTGCAGCACAGCATGCAGCCGCCCGATTTCAGGCTGAAAAATAAGACTAATTACTTCCTTTCGTCTCAGACTAGGAGTAACCATGTAGGCAGACACCACTAAGCAACTGGTGGGTAACCATTTTTCATATTGCAGGAACAGACATCCTTCTCTGATTCCTTCCATCCTCACCAGGTGGACTTCATTCACACCCATACAAGTGAGAGCAGTATGGAGCCATGCACAATACTTCCTACAGAAACACTAGGTGAAGAGAAAAAACAGCTAAATGACACTGGAGAATAGCATCTTAAGAAGCACTTGCTGCTTGTTGACTCCAAATCTGGGAACTAGGCAGATAATTCTTGAGCGGGGCTAAAGCTGCCACAAGGTGACAGACATTTAGGCCTTAGTTCACAACAGGTAGTCTTCGGTGACAGCTCTCCCTAGTGACAGTATTTCCTTACATTTTCTCCACACCTTATTGCTTTCTCTTCTTCCTCCTTTACTTGTGCCAGCACAGGCACTTAGCCTACTGAGTCAAGGAACTGCTCTGGCTTAAATAAAATCTGGTCAACAGAAAAGTGGGACCCCTGAGGAGGCAATATATAAAAGAGCAGGAGGAGGAATTCTCTCAACTACTGTTGTGAACAAAGGTACACCGTCCTTGAGACCACAGCCTTTGTGAATCAGCAAAATTTGGGACAATTCTTTTTGTGTCTGTTTAAGATTCGGACATCAAAGTAGAGCTTGATGCAATAGAGCACCAGCAGAACAGACATGGTATCTGAGGACAAAGCAGGAGAAAAAAACCAACCAAACTTGCCAGGACTGCCAGGAAGCAATGAAAGCTTCAGGAGTTTGATCAAGGGGTACCCCAAAATTGTAGAGGGTGGCTCTTTCTCCTCATTTAAGATCTAGACCATGCTGGGGTGGCTGGAGAAGCTACTATCACGTGGCCAAATCAGGTGGTAAAACCAGGGATACAGTGCTTGCAGTTTATCTCTGGGAACATGAGCCAATTATGGGTTACTTACAGCAAAAGCAAAACAGGCTACAAACTAATTACGAAGAAGATAGATGACGGGGAAAAGAGAGTGAGAATATCACACAGGAGAAAAAAAGTCCACAAACCTCAAAGAGTATACAACACGAGAAAGCCAAAATGAAATTACTAGCTAGGCTCCTCACCTCCAACTACCTACCGCAGCATTTATTCCTTAAATGAATAAATTCAGTCAACCAGGCCAAGTAAGGTGACTTGTAACAAGGCTATCATCTTGTACTACCTAACACTGTCACAGACCTGTTCAGTATATACATAGACTGAAATACAATTCAAACACCACAACATGCTAAGAAGAGCCCAAAACATAAATCAGAATTATTGAAACAGAAAACCCAACCAATCACCATGACTGCCTCAATACAGAAGAACAAGAAATGCCTACCTAGTGTCAGGTATTGCTTTTTGCCTCTTTCTTGTATCATCCATCAGAAGAAAGGAGGGCAGAATGCAATAGTTTCCAGAGATGGACAGTTTACAAATGAAGATGTTCTGGCACTTCATTAGCTCTGTGTGGGATGCTAGTATCAAATTTCTTTCCTATCAGCCATATAACTTAATTTAGCTGAACTAGGTAGTGTTTGTCTGTGGAACCAATTATGTCTAGTCAGGTCCAGAGTTTCAAAAAAACATTCTAGTCATTTATGCCAAAAGACTTCCAAGGAAAATATCCAAAATAAAGGGAAGATGGCAGTCATTTATCTCTCCTGTCTGTTTATTAGGACATTACAAAAACATCTGCAAGTCACAGTACTAGCTGGTGGCACTAAACAGGACTATCTTCCAAAACAGTACCCATATTGCATTTGTCTTGCACAAGACTTGGCAGTCTGATAACTCTAGTAATACACTGTGCATGCGAATAGCACATGGAGGGCAGATAGGGGCATACAGGGACCTGTGCTGGGGGGAACAGGTGGTCCACAATGCTCATGACACAGGGAAAAGACATACAACTGTCATCGCTGAAAGACGACACATCATATAACACTAGGATGGTCTCTGTGTCTCTTCACCAGCCAGGATATCAGATAATCTCAACCCTATTCCAGTGCACTCATAGACTAGATAGTCACAGCATCAGATGCCTCACATGTACATTTTTAAATAAATGCACAAACAGATGAAAACTGACTGTAACAAGCTACATATATTCAGATATCACATAAATATCAGCTGTTATTTTCTTATAAATGCAATTGCCAATGTGTAATAAATAAAAGAACAAACCAACACTCTACCCTGCCAGGCAAGAAACAGCCAAGACAAGAATTCATCACTACAGTTTTATCCTGCTGCCGCTGCCGAGCTTCACTCAAAATTTGCCAGGCATAAGCTTCAGGTTTCAAATAACAGTGACTGCAAACTGGAATTTAAAGCAAAGCCAAGAACCTTTCATTCTTTCAAACTGACTGTACCGAGTTTAAAGTACTCACATAGGGCAGAGTTTTGGGGTTCTTTTAAAGGGATTTTCAGTTTTCAGTCTAGAAATAAAAGATTAAGTTTGGTGGGAGATTTTTTTGGTTTTGGTTTTTTTTAAACTTTGGCTACAATCTATTTTTCAGCCTCTCTGCTCCTTGTGGTTACGTGTACACAACAAAAAATTCTCCCAGTGTTCCTTGACGGGAGAAAACAAAGCGTCATTCATAGCATCATTCCTTACAGTCAAGTACCTAGTTGAAAACCCAGATCCAGCGTCCGAAAGGTAGCTGCATATGGGAACAATCCCTAGAAAGAAGTTCCAACTGTCAAGTTAGCCTTGCTGCTAGTTGGACGATTATTAGAAAACAGAGCTATCCTGTGATTCTCCCTTCTGCAAAACAGAAAGAAGGGCTAGGTCAGGGGGAAGTCTATGAAAACCAGTTGTTGGGTTGTTTTTCTTTGAATCAGAGTTCTTGAGCTATTAGTGGCTGATCACTTGAAGGAAGTATGCAGCTGTTTTGATTAATGATTGAATTTTAAATATTTATGATGAATGAAGTATGTATCTGGAAATGATTGGGGGTACTGCTGTTTGTCGTATGCTTCTCACCAGGACTCTACTGAAAATGAGATAATATCACAACAGGTTTTAATTCCAGGATAAAATATTGTAAAAAACTGTAGAGACAGAAATACTCGGGGGGGGGGGGGGGAATCTAAGTAGTTAAAAGCTGATTCAAGACTATTTACAGAATATTTTAAAATGAGGGGGTTTGGGTTTTGTCCTTAAAAACATTTTTCTGATGACTTGGTATTTAAAGTACTCTTGAATCACAACTTTTTAAATGCATTTTAGTATTCAGTAGAAATTTGCATCATCTGTGTTCCACCTGAAGTGTTTCAGGCAAGGATAAACAAAACCTGGGTGATATTAGTAACTGCTATGGTACCTGCAAAGAAACGATGGCCAGATTGCCTCTGATTAAATTGTTAAAGCTGGGCATTGCCTATCCAGACTGATACCATAGGTATGGACCTTGCTGGAAGGCAGGGCTTGGGGATCTGGAATTTTCGGTCTTCCTTCGTCAGCAAGGAGGACAGGGGAAGGGAAGATCCCAAGCAGACCAACTCCACGTTCTTCCTCTCCATTCCCTTTTCCCCCAAAGTCAGACGGTAGCAGAGGTAAAAACAGTCTCCTCATCCTCTCTCCTTTTGAGCCGCCAGAAGGAAAAACATGCACTGAAATTCTTTAATCTTCCATCAAGCATTTTGGAGAATTTTATACTGCCACAATGGGTTTTCTTAAGACAGTTGATGGCTTAAAGAAGATCCCCTAGGAAGATCCTGTCACCTGGTAGATTGGGGCATGGGAAGAGGTCATATCTTCCCTAGGGATCATACTGTAAAAGGAGAGATGTCCTCATAGTTAGTGCAGTTCAGAGCTCAGTTTGTGCCTCCTGCTGGCAGAGGGGCACACTGTGAGCTTCTGGTTCTAAACAGCAACACTAGACAAATGGGGAAAAAAAAAACCCAACAAAAAACAGAGAAAGCTGGCTGCTTACAAAGACATAGAGGTTTAAACCTGGAGGTTAATGCATAGTTGAAAGAAAGAAAAAAAAAAATCAAAAACTGGCTATGTATGAGAGATGATTCATAAAGGAGGTAAAACACCCGTACCCCATATTTTTGTCATACTTCTGGAAAAATCCTGCAACTGCAAATCTGCAAATTTTCACAGAAAATGCTATATGTAATCTGTATGCATTTACCTCTAGTATAATGTGAGGAATTTTTTTTTTTAATGAAAAAATACAGGAGCACATGATTTTTTGTGTTCTGTCAAATAGTTACTAACTATTAGTTAAATAGAGAAGTAACCTAAAGAACTAGTTTGTAGCTTTCTGCAGCAATATTTTCATAGAAAACGAGCACATTTTGATTCAGTCTCTAAAGAAACATCTCTAGTTGTACTGGTGGGCAAGTATATTGCAGATTATAGTAATGTACATTACTGATCTATGGCAAAAACTTTGTGAGTGGAATTTAAATTCCATGATGCTTTGACCGTATCTTTTTTTGACACATTCATCAGAGCTGAAATTGTTTATCATATACTTCAGCCTAAGGCAAATTTTTAGACCTGAGCTAGGATCCATTAAAACACATGTTTGTAAGGAAAGCAGATCTGGACACAGCAAGGAATAATATGCCACTGCAACCAGAGTATTTCTCTACTCACTATGACGACTACTAAAATCTTTCAGATATTCATCAACTCCTGATGCTTACTTTTTGAAAAGTCTCGATAATTACTTCCTGTACTTGGCAATATTCAGAAATTATTTTCTGCTGCCACAAGAAATATTTAGGATGAAAATATTCTCCCATTGGTAGCTTTCTGTGTGGTATTAAGATTGGGAATGTATTTATATTTAGGTTTCACCCAAGAGAAAAAGGTTCTTGTATAATTCAGTACTACACTTAGAGAGGAAAAAACCTCTAGGCCACAATATGTAGTTAATATTCAGAATTAAGTCAGTTTATTATGCATCAACTGGTAGGTCAAACTCAGCTTTGTGTGCTGCAATTTATAATACAGCTTTATGCCCAAAGCAATATGGAAGCCCTGAAGCCACACTGTGAATTATCACAACTGAATCTGAACACTACCTACCAAAATGTACATGATTTCTTATATTTCTATTGCATGCAGGCTATAAACATGATGTCAGATAGCTCTGTGCTGGAAGGACATCTAAATAAAATATCAGTTTCATGACCAGTGTCAGCATTTGGCAGTCTACTTCCTGCAGTCTTAGTAAGTGGCAGACCAGCTGCTTCAGCTGATTTAACTAATTCAGTAAAAGTAATATAAGGAGCTTCATAACTTTCGTAAGACCTAACACATTTTTCTCCCCTAGCAGCATAGCAAATAAAACTGCACAGCAACTTGGTAACGTTACAGTTTTGCCCAGACTCAGACTTCATATTTCCGTTTTATATTTAGTGATCTACATGGGCAAGGCACGAAGCAACATGCTCCTGGAAATCCTCAGGAGCTAAAGCTGAACCACCCTACACCCTTCTGCTTCCACACTTGGGCTCCTTCCCGCTCCGGAGTGAACAGACAGCCCCTTGCCTTTGCCGTGCCATCACTAGGGAGGGTTTCCTTCTGAATGGTTTAAACTATCCTATACCTGATAAAGGAGAACACTGGAAATGGCCATCACTGAAGCAGTCAAAACAGTTAATCTCTTCAAATGCTGGGGAAATAAACTCCTTCCCTCACGTTTATCCAGACAGTAGTCGGGAGACAGGAAAAGACAACTCTGTACAACATACAGCACCTTTGGCACCCCTGAAAACCAGACATGTTTTTATCTCCATCGCTTTAAAAGATAAGTGAGCTTAAGATTTGGGATCATTGGGCCAAATGTATGTCAGAAGTATCTGACATATTTTCTGAAGGGTATTTTCAGCCACAATGAGTGCCACGAGTGGAGACAGAATGAAGTTTCCATGTTAAAAGTGCTAAGTTTTTTTCTTCCTCACTCTCCTTCCATCGCTCTGAGAGCTCTACTCACAACGGGTGCATTAGCAGTAAGTTTGTCAGCTCAGGCTTGGTAGCCACTTTTGTACACTCCTCATAACACTCTTCAAGTAATATGTGGCCCTATGAAGAAATAAATTTAAAAAATAACAAAACTCTATAACCAAACCCCATCGACATTGACTAATTAATTCCGAGCATTTTGATGTTGCTTCTCACCATAGTGTAGCACATCTCTCTGAACTCACAAAGAGCCTTATTTATACATTCCTTGGAGCAGTTTTTCACTGGTGTATCCCTATGACTACATTATAATGGATTTATACATCCTCCTGACTTACACCTCTTTCAGAGATCAGAACCAGTCTCAAGAGGCTTAAGCCTTACCTAAATTGGTTTCCAACGTGAAAGAATCTGCAAATAAACTAATTAGAGATTAATTGGCTAATACATATAGATAAGTTAATTAGGGATTAATTAGTGTTTATATAGTATGGTCCTTAGAAGATGTAAATTGCTCTTAAAGTACTAAGTATTATATGTCAATTTCTATGGCGCTCTGACTGTTCTTCGTTGCTGTATATATAACTGTACTTGCTGTTGTATCTACCAGCTTACACATCTCCAGGCTATTCCTTCTGTATAGTTGGTCATTATGAATTTGATCTTCTCATCTTGCAAAAGAATTAACTGGAGAAAAACAACAACAAAAAAAATCAAATCATGGTGTACTATTGAAATGCATACACCTCCAGAGAGGAAAAAGAAATGTCCTCTTCTATTGTGCAGAAAGGGTGACATAAACCTGGCAAGACACGCTGAGCTCTAAGTTGGGTGTTTTCACAAATCCCCATGTGACCCTGGAGCAAACAAGGTCTCTCCAGCATCTGGATTCAGATGCTTCTTCATAAGCTTTTCTCCTTTAACCCATCAACCTTCCTGAGATACAGGCAGGATTCACAGGAGCATACATAAGCAAGAGTGTGCCAGTACAACACAGTAACATGAAATGCCTTCCTATTCTACCTACCTATAACTTCCCACCTGGTTTCAACTGATAAGAATTTTATTTTCCTGGATCAATCTAACTTCATCCAAGAGCTGCTGTAATTCCATAAAGACTGTATTCTATGGGCTATGGAAGATTTCTTACGTTGTTAATATGCTTGTATTTACGAAATGTATTGCGAACTTTCTTTTATCAAAGTTTTCAATCCCAAGCATATATATTCCTACATATTTTCCCCAGTTCTGAAGTGGTTACTAATTCCAAGGTGTTCATCAATTAATGGGGGGCTATAAATGAGTCTTGAGTCAGCCCTAGAGAGAGGAAAATTTGAACTGTAAGCTTTTCATGGTGAAGTTTTCAGAATTCCTGTAGGCTAATTTGCACTCTAAACCCAATACTTGTTATACGTATTTATAATACAGGCTGAGCACAAAGCTAGTGAAAATTAAGCAACTAATGCAAAACTTATAACAATTGACATTTAGGATAACTGTTCAATTTTACAGATTACTCTGCTAATGAGCACACAGGTAGACCCTCAGTGACAGAACAAAGCCATAAGTTACAGGTCGGTAAAACTGAGCAGAGTCCAGACACACAAACAGAAACATTAATCAAAGCTGATACTTGAAGACTACAGAGGATAGAATCGGGACTAGTCTGCTGAGAAAAAGGAAAAAACCTTGTGGTAAATTTGTGCCCTGGGAAGAAAAACTTAAGCATCTTGGCTCTAATTGGTATTGGCAGAGTCAGTAACCCAGAAATGAACAAGTCTTCAAAGTGAATATTTGAGCAGAAGGACAATTATTGCAGGACTAAACATTAGCCAGGAAAGGCTTTCCTTGTACAAGAATCCACATAGCACCAGCTAAATGAGATGTATACGAAATCCCCTGTTGTTTCCAGCTACATGCACACATCCCACACACTAGCAAGGTAATCAGAAAAAACCTTTCATATAACTCACGTAAATAGAGCTCCTCAGTCACGCTTCTGAACCTTCTTCTGGCTATAACGGAGAGCTTCTGCCACAGCATGCCGCTTGTAAGTACCTCTGGGAATGATGAATTGGACCAATAATTCTTTTCAGGTGGTTTCAGCTTAGCAGATTTAAATGGAGTTTTATTTTCTTGGCAAATAATGGGGCTTGTTATGATATTACCCACAAGACAGTTTGAACAACTACAACAATGATGCAGTTTTCTTTTTTCTGGAGGTTTGACTGCACAATCCAAATGCTATCGTTAGCAGGCAAATCCACAGACTGTGAAGAAGTTTTTCAATGCAATAGGTAAAGTTCTCAACTTATCTCTGTCTTTGGTCTTTATAAGAAGAGTTCTACCTTATAGTGCCATAATAGCACAGAGGACAGACACTTGAAAACAAAACCTCCATAATAAAAACATTTATAAAGGCCTCGGTGTCATGAAAGGGAGTGGTTTGGACCACTTAAAAATCACTTCCTATGGTGTAAGCAAAAGAAAAATTATTTAATAGGAATTTAAGTAAAAGCACAACTTCACGGAATTCGATGGCAAGGTTCACTGTATTATTTAATACATGGATTAGTTGCACACAGGAAAATTAAGTTAGAACCAGACTAAAATTAGGTATACAGAGACTGAAAATGCAATAAGTTAAAAAAGAGAAATATACAATGAAAAATCAAGTTAGAATTGATTTCTCGTGATTTGTACAGAGATGGGGAATTTAAAAAGGGTAAGGGAGACCCTCCTGTTGAGTCACAATGTCAAACTCCTGTCGGAGTCTAGGTGTGGCTGGATCGACTCCTAGTCCCAGACTTGGCCAACAGTTTATACCTAAAGGCTTAGAAGAACAGCCTGAGATTCATTCACAGTCGAATGAAGTTCATGACAGTAATTTAAGTGTAGATTTAAAAAGCAATAACTTGTAATATACTTGCTATAGAATACTCAGGTTAGTACACACACATGCATAAAGGCACTAAGAGATACACATAAAAGCAAGCAAAAGCAGTATAGCTGTTAAAAAATCCCCACGAGTTCAGTGAAAACGTTCATATTGAATGCTTTGGCACCTTTCTCAACAGGTGAAGAGTTGAATCTCAAGGAATGAAGGGTATCAGCCCAGGTCATGTTGGCTTTTGGTGACAGACCTCCGATCTTCACAAACAGGAAAGTTTGCGAGCTCTGAGGCGCATCCCACTCAGAGGAAGATGCTGGTCATAGCCTGCCACGGTCCTGGAGAGCTCAAAGGCCTCACTTAGTACCACTGCCTATAGGTTCAGGAGACAATTGACTTTAGTCATCAACAAATTAATGGGATTCCAGCTGTGCTGGTACCATTTCACCTGAGTTACGATTCAGATGAGGAATACTCCAGGACTGTTGGAGAATGACTTAAGATTCAGACACAGGATGCTCCAAGGTTGTCGGGGAGGGCTGGGATGTCTCAAGGTTCTTATGAGAGAAATAGTTTTCTCTGCTTTCATTTTTTTGTTGTTGTTACCGGGCAGCAGGAATCCTTGAGACAGTCCGCATGACTCCCTATCTTAGCTGTATAAGAGTCACTGGTATGGTCAAGGGACACTTAACCAGTCAACTCGTTACACTTATTCTAAGGCCTATTGAGACTCCCCAAGTTCGTAGATCAGCCCAGAGAGGGGAAAAGAAATGCACTACCACACTAGATTTGCAAGAAAAATTTATATTCAGCTTACAAACTGAAGACGGCACAAAAAAACTAGTTAGCTAAAGAAGTTTGTTGAATCTTCAAAGATATACTAACAAAAAGAAGAGAATTGAGAACAGTCCTGCATTATTTTGGATACCAAGGGTTAACAACCCCCACATAATTTAAGCCATACAGGATTTCAAATACAGAAACACAAATGAATACTAGGACAATAACACCACCTCTAATACCACTTACATACATACTGCGTAACAGCATTTGCCATCTTTTTAACACTAAGCCTCAGTCGTCCTCTGCTGATATGCAGCACACATCATTCACATGAGTTTCAAATTAGTTTAAATTCAACCCCCACAACATTTTTTTTTATACTTACAAACATCTGACCTGCTTAATCATGAAACTGGTCCGATAGAAAATTGGATGTAGAGTTGAAACTTCACTCCATTTACACATTTCTTGCTATGTGATTTGCAAGCTTTATACTTTCCCTGCTGTAGTGTTTCTGCCACATCTAAAAAGGAGTTGACACATATTTCAGAGCATTTGTTCAACTATCTACAAAGCCTCAACTCGTCTTGCCATTCATCACTTGGAAGTCGTCTTCTTCATTTTTCACCCATGCTACTGGCCCTACACTTTGCTGACAACGGATTTCAGCAACAAGGTGCTGCCTGACTATGGAACACGATTCACTTCAAACACAGGTAATGACAAATCATGCTCAGCACTATTTCTGTAACTGGGGTTAGTCTTCAGCCCCATAACCAAGTTAATTGTGAGTTCAGGACAATTTGCATTTGCCTATAAACATGAAAGAGAACCATGCTTATGAACTAGGAACATCTGCTGGAACAGTAAGGGTGATAGGTGTGCAGGATGGCGCAGTACGTGCGGAACAGAGGATCAGAGTCTACCAGCGTAGATACTGCTGGGGTTTACCGTTACTACTTGAGTACAACCAGAGCAGGTGTCACTTCAAGCACAAGGTGACAGGTTCTCAGAAACCCAGCAAAAGACTCGCTGCCTGGGCGCTCCGTTTTAACCATTTGGCAAAGGGCAGCAATAAAGAAAAGGCAGTAGCTGAATACAAAGTTTTCAGAGCGCACACTTTAAAGAGCCTCATTTCCTCCAAGCCTGCCTTTCCATCCTTCCCCCTTTCTCTTTCCACACAGAAAGCGCTATAGATATATACAATAGAGAGTCTGTGCTATTTCTAGTCAAGGTCAGTAAAATAGTTTTTGTATTTTTGTCTTTAAAGAAAAATTTAAAAATCATTATTACTCTTACTTGGATGGTCTTTTTCAACACAAAGCCATGACTGTGAATCACCTTCCTGTTCATAAGTGCAACTCTGACAGCTGAAACATAAAATCTTCCTTGTGGAAGAATGTATTTCCTTGGCAAGGCTGTGGTTGGTGCATGTGCGTTACCGTTACCTTGGCACATGGGAAAATTATTCCTGGATCATCCTGATTTTTTTTTTTTTTTTAATTTCATTTAATTGTAAAATTCTTCAAATCACGTTCCCCATCTGGACTCTTCCAGGCTTTTCCAGGACATTTGTAAATGTTTTTAATTTCCCTTCAGTGAGTACCGCCATCTTTTCAAGTGTAGCCTTTTCCCTGCAAGCAGGCACCACTTGCAGAGCTTTCATACCCAGAGAATGTAACATGCAGTAGAAAATGTGCAAAGCTAGTGGAGGATGAGTAAAAGCTCTTAAGTGTATGTTGCTCATTAATTAGTCAACAGAGTCTCCAGCTGCCTCTCTCATTCAAGGCTGTTTTCCTTTGCTTTTCTTCCCCCCACCCCCAGGAAACCAGCTCCATAAATGCGGCTTGCTTTAAAGAGATTTCTGCTGTGTCTCTGATAACACCTATATTAAGTGCTTCATATAAAATGAGGAGCACATTTTAGTAACATTATGCTGACTCCTTTTCCTTGGAATCATTTATAATGGTTTGGGGTTTTTTTATTGTTAGATTTACTGGTATTGCACAGGGGTGTACTTCAATATGGGCAAAACATTATAAATCCCCTAACATCTAACTGTGTAAGCAACAGTGTGTTATGCACATGAGCAGAAAACAGAATCAAGGCACTATACATATGAAAATAACGTTATTCACCTAGAAACATGGGGAATCAGTATTGTTAATTGTTTTACAAGAGAGTTCAAAGGCATCAGTGCTAATGATCAGCTCAAGCAGATCTAGACACTATGCAAAAAATATTAATAGCTTGTGACCCCCCAAACTCACCATAGGTGCTTGTGTATAGATAAAGTGCATAAATGTGGAAAGCGAGTTTTTCCAGAGCCAGGAAAACATTTGTGATGCAGCCTGGAAAAGGAACTTGTATCCCCTGGCATATAGTCAAGGGCTGTAACCTTGGTTTATCATCAGTGATCTGTAATGACTGCTAACAATTCTCAAAAGCAAGCAAGATCTAAAATAATGCTGTTTCTCTGAGCATAAAGGGTCATGTATTGACATGCGTACATCTAGATGTATAAATAGCACAATAAAAGTTTTCCTCCTTGTTTTAAATAAAAGCTGAGGTTACTTTAACAGTAGCTGAAGGTTGAAACATTTATGGATTATTCAATTTCCCTTGCTTCTCAGTTTAAACAACATAGCAGATAGAAAATAATTCGGAAGTTCACGTAGAACATTTTGCTGGGATGTCAGATGTTACAATGTGAGGGAAGTTTAATTGCTCTGCTTTTAAACCTAGCTCTGATAAAGGCCTAGCCAGCCTGTAAGTGTCCCATTCAGAAATGCTTTTGGATTGTTTATGTCTTCTTTCACGCAATTTGTATGAAGGACAATCTTGAGCCATCTGGTGCCTATTTAATTTTTAACCACCTCTCACTTGGAATATTTCTTTCTTTATACTTATTTTGTCTTAACAAATTGGCCATAAGCTAAACTGCACCATCTGTGACTTCCAGTAAATACAACTGTTGCTAATGAAATTACCCAGCTTCATCATTTTGATTTAAATGCATTGCCTGCTTTTTCTATGACCTTTCATTGCTTGCCATCAAATCACAGCTTTCACACATTTAGATACACACTCATGTAGGTCAGGCTTCAGGAATAAATCTTATCTGCGAATCTCAAGAAGGCTGGCCAAGCTTGCTCAGCAGGCTGGCATGAGCTACCACAGCCAGGGCCATGCTAAGAAATCATTATGGCATTTGTGACCATCCAGCTTAGGGGCTGAACTCAGTGTGTTTCATGCTCTAGGGCAGATCCCCCGCCATGTGACCAATTGGTCACTGTTTCTTGTTCTCTTGCCTCCCATTTGTTTGACTGACTGAATTAATGATTCTGGATGCACTAGCCCAGTCTTTTGGCTACCCTGTCTCTTATTCAATCACAGGACAAATCTGACCAGATTGAAGTGGAGGAAGAGACTGGGACCCTTACCTTAAAGAAAAATACCAGGAAACTAAGGGAATCAATGGAAGATTAGTGGTGGAGGTGGGGTATATCACCACATCAATTATTTATACAGTATTTTATGCATAAAAGTAACCTCGTGTGATTAATTTGAACCTAGAGGAATGCATTCCCTTGCCCTCATGTTAAACTACTAGGTACCAGGCATTTAAGAACTGCACCTCAGTTTACATCAGAAGGAAAAGATACAGGTGAAATTTCTTTAGTCAGAAAGTGATTTACTCAAGTAGGTATTCATCCAGTAGACACAAGCAATTTCAGTGGCCATTTACATGGCCTCTGCAATATTTTTATTAGGAGCACAGTGTGCCTGATACCAACAAAGCCTCAGTGCCTCAGAGGGATGTAGTACTAGTGAGCTGGAAAAAATGAGAAGCATCTATTTCACAGGCACAAGCATCTATTTGGGAGGTCCCTTAGGTGCTCTGCTAAGGCTTTGGTTCAATATGGATTCCAAAGTACCATCCTGAAATTGATGCCCTGGTGAGACATGGCTAAAGACAGACTTTCCAACCTCGCATCCAGAAATACCAACAGTATTATAATATCAGTTACTGAAAACACCAGCCGGTCAAGTGTGAGAACAGATCTGACTAGAGCATACACCTACTGTACCCATCCCCAGCCTTCTCCTTATAAAAAACAGTAACATGTATCATACAAGTAATGTGCTATTATTTTACAGTGTAGCAAGACCATGAAGAGGTAAAACATGAATGCTGGAAGGAGCAAGGAATGAGCAGCCAGGTTCCTAGGTCACATAAATTGGCTTGCTGTCAAGCCACATATTTGCACCAGTCTGTGATCCCTCCACCATGGATAAGAAACTCAGAACCCAGGTGCATTCTGCATTCTAAAATGAACCCTTACTTCCAGTTACCTGGAACTGTGGTGAAGAATAAAGCAAATCAATTTAACTTTTAAAATCAAAATATGAAACCGAATAGCTCAGACTAACTTCCTTTAAATAAGAAAGAGGAAAAGCCAACAGAAACTTGCAAAGCTCAAAACAGAGTCCATATTTAATAATTTCTCAGAAATCTAACAACTAGTCAACATTAGAAACACGATGTCATAAAGACACCAAAGTTCTCTGTATTTTTATGCTCCCCATAGCAGATGTTAGTCAGGATAATCACAATGAGCCAACACAGGCATGGAGACAGCTTTGGATATGCAAACCCTTTTCCCCAAACCATCCATTGCATCCTTTCTAAATGGACATATTTCTGTTTGACTCCCACTCAATGCCTACTCAGCACATCCTTCTACCTAGAGTCATTAATTTAGCGAGATCACAATCCACTCTGGATCAAGCTAATGACAGGTTACATCATGTAAGTGCTACAATTTATGAGGCAGGCTAGAGGACTGATGAGTTAGTAGGTGGGTTATGTTTATACAGAGATATGTTGGTATCCAGATGGAAGAGGCAAACAGAATAAAAGCAGATGGCAATTACACTGGCATTTATGATAAAATTTGAAAAGTTGGTACATTTTGTCAGAAAAAGACAGGGCTTTTGTAAACATGCTTGATACTTTCTTCCTGTCAAGGAAGGGGAATCACCTTTGCAAATAAGTTTAGTAGTTTTATTTAAACTTCCAAGAAGCCTGGCAGTGTCAGCCAGTCTTCGCTGCTTCTTTTTCTTATTTTCAGCACAAAATGCATTGTTCTCTTGCTCCCAGAACTGCTGTCAGTGCAAACTACAGGTGAACACACTGTTTATTTGCTTACTCCACTAGCACAATCCCAATAGATGCTCATAAAAATTTAGAAAGCTTAATAATTCATTAACCGAAAAGCACTTTTTGGTGTAGATTCGATAAAGTATATTAAGGAGACCAACAAAGGGAAGGCATTCATACTTTTGGAACTTGTGCCTTGGATGACTATAAGAAGTGCTGAAAAGAAGTAAGCTGCGAAGAAAATGTATGTCTGGAATTAGGTATTTTGGCAGTGCAATAATCTTCATGATGTCTGGCAACATGAACATTTCTGTGGTATCAAGCTGATAAACAGAAACAAGACTGTAAAAGGAAGCAGTATGAACAGCATTGTTCATCAGGGAAGACTTCCAGAAGCTGGCAGAAACTTTAGTATACAGCCCACAGAAACTGTTAAAATCTCCAAAATACAAGATGCTATATGGCTACTGGTAGATAAGCTGTCTTGCTATGTATTTAAAGCAAGTAAGAATGGAGCTATAGAAAAAAACAAAACAAAACAAAAGTGTGAAGTCCAGCCAAAATCCGATACAAATCAAATGTACTCAGCTTTAATGAGAGATATTATAACCCCCCCCCAAACAAAAACCAACCAACTAACCAACAACAACAACAAAAAACCCCCCAAACCCCCACCACACACCAAAAAAACCGAAGCCCAATGCTTAGTGCATACACTAAGAAAAATAGTTCTTTAAGCTTCCTTCCGCAACTCACTTCTGCATATGGGTGCAGTATTCAAGAGATAATCACAAAAAGTCAAGCCAGGGTCATAAACCAAGTCTTTATAAAGGGAAATGGTACATTGTAGGTGGGAAGAAATACCACAAAAAGAACGTACTGCCTCAATTGACTTGCTATGAAGAGACAAAAAGACAACTTAAACCTTTAACAGTTGGGTTACACATGTTCTAATCTATACCACCATGTCAACAACTGATAAAAGAAAATCACAGTGTAATTTGGTATTTTTTTGTTTGTTGGGACTGAGCTTAATGTAAGAGAGAAGATTCTGCAAACCCCTTCCCAGAGTCAAGGCATACATGCAGTTAAACCTGCCTGATACAATTTACCCTGCAGTCAGGTATGTTTCACAACATACTTACATTATATGGCTAGAACAGGATGATATTTAAACTCACACAGCTCATGGGTATTACAGCTCCATGGATTTCTTCAGAACTATAATTTTTTATTTTAGAAAAAATACTCATCTTGTTCAGTAACTCCCTGAGAGATTCGAAGCTGTCTTGTCCTACAGCCACAAGAGTGATATGCATCCAGCTGAACAACAAAATACTGTGTAATCAATTGTATTTTATCTGCACATTTGAGCATCAAACCATTTTTCATCATGCCTAAAGGAAAAAAACCCAGCTCTCCAAAAAGTATCTCAAGTAATTACAATGATCCAAGAAGAATCAGGAACTCAAATATCCCAAAAGCAATAATGAACAGCTATTTTTATGGCAAAAGTTATTTGATGAAAATCATTATGCAACTGTTATCACAGTTTATCAACCTCTGATGTTCTGTGTGTCTCTGTATGTTCAGACAAGGAAAGAAGACAGCCAGGCTAATTGGAGAGCACTGGATCTAGAAGAATAATCTACGATAGGAAATGTTTTGTATGTTTTGTAACACACACTTCTCTGTTGTCAACAGTATCATTTCACGTACATCAGGATAACAGGGTGACCAGGCTATCTAGCCAGCCAGCACAGGTTCTCAGAGAAGTATTAACTCGTTCTACAGATGCAGTTAAGATAGAGCTGTAAACATGTTTTATTGCAAGTAGAAGGCAAGGTTGAATGTTGGTTGAATTCAGATCCAGGAAATTTCTGTATATTATTTTTGAGTGAAAAACAAGTTTAAGAAGAAAGTTTAGGGGAGGATTAAACTTCTGTTTTGTTATTTGAAGTATTTTTTGAAAAAAAAAAAAAATAAAGCAGTTAACATACGGTCTCTCACACAGAGATTTCTATGGAAGACAAGTTTATTTCTGGTTTTAATAGCATATGCAAGACGAAATATTAGTTTGGCATTACTAAGATGACAGTTTTTAAACAGTTGTTGTATTTAATGCCCTGTCCTCTTCTATAACCTTCACCCTATGATTATAACATGTGTAGATAGGATAACTAATTATCCCTAGAAACATACTTGTTCAAAGCAACACAGACTCCAGGTCTAAGTTTAAGAAGTAGCTTTGCTAGTACCTTTCCCCTTTAACTTTCGCTCCTGTTAAAAGTACTAAATTAGGGAAACGGAAGTCTTCCTAACGTACATTTTCACTACTTAATGAAAGCTTGAAATGGTACAACAGTGCCAGAGATGGCATTTAAAAGGGCAAGCACTCTGACCTTCAATTCAGAAGAAAAATCTTTCTCTCAGAAAACTGAGAACATGCATCGTTCCATTAACATCAATTATTTTTAATAATTCACAACCCTAATTTTAAAAGTTTGGTGTCCTGGTTTTATTAGCCTTCTTCTAATTCCCATTTATATTCATTAGCATTTTACATCTTACATGACTTCTAATGTTGAAGTTTTCCTCCTTAATTCTTGCTGCACAACCTTATGCCAGCATATTCATACAGTAGAGATGCAATACAAAAGAGGTTTAAATTCACACTGAAAAGTTAAACCACTAAAACAAATCCATTTTGATTTAAATGTTGACTTAGCATTTTGCTATTAACTCAGTCCTCTATTTTCTGGGTTTTAGCTGCACCTTCAACCAAGTTGGCTCAGTGTTTGTTGCTGCAGATCTCTAAAATATATTGGTATGATTATGTGTAACTCTAGATAGTTCATGCTACTTTTAACATAAATTAGCAAAATCCCAGGAGAACAGACAATTTCATGAAAGTCAAAATGACAGGCATCAGATTAGTTTAGTTTTAATAGACCTAGGTGCAATCCAACAGCATCTCAGGAGAGAGTTCCACATGTAAGCCTTAATTATGAGTTTCTCTTTATCCTAATTGCTGTCCAAAACCAATGCAGTTTATGAAATAGAGCTGTATTAAATGATTATGTCAACAAAAAGGGTAGGCTTTCTTCCTCTGGGAGGCACAAATATCTGATTGGCAGTTTAGCTCGGCAGATGAGCAGAAAACCCCCACACTTTGTCAGTTCTGCCCATGAGCCTGACCTTATGAAGAATGTGAATGAATTCCAAACTGATTTTATTTAGGATAATCAATTTTGCATACTGTGAAACCATTACAGTTCTTTTGCTGCATGAAGAATGCATGGCAAACTCATCACATGCTCTTTGCAAGGTATATGCATCCATCCGTCCTCTTTGTAAAGGGTTACAAGTGAGATTTCCCAATGTACTTTCTCATGGAACAGGTGATCTCAAAAAAGAAGGGTCACTCCACAGCACATAGTATTCTGAAGAGGAACTCTACCTCTGACAACATAAACACAGACAGGATCTAACATGCCTAAACCTTTAGTTATTCTCTCTACACTAGGAATGACTTGCCAGAAGTCCTCTCTACACTTATCATTTCCTTTACAAATAAGACTGTAACTTAACTGCACACCCTTAAACTCCCACCTTAAAAGAATGAATTGAAAAGAGCAAAAAGAGGGAGCACGTGCCTGCTAAAAAAAGCAAGAGAAACTAAGGATGTAACAACTTTGATCTTATACACAAGGTTCTGCCAATCTACAAATGAGTAAGACAAAGCAGCGTGAAGAGTAAAATAGAAGAGAAGTGCTTCTCCTGGTTGGATTTCAATCACTATATCTATTGTCCATAGTGAAATGCCTGTATTTCACTGTGAAATAAAGAGAAGCACTAAAAGCAAATACCCTCCAACCCTTCCAAGAATATAGCCTTTCCAAACCTTGCCTGCATGTTTTTGTTACAACTTCCCCCACTGCTAGCAGCTTAGGAAGTGACCACCAGTGTTACCGAGACTTTAATCAACCCTCAGCTTTCAAAACTAGATGCAACGAATCATGTTTTGTTTACTTACATGACATTTTCAAGCCAGGTGACACAGCTCCACTGAAGAAAAGCTGAGTGTCTCAATACATTCTGTTTGTAGAAGTGATTTAGTAAAGAAAAATAATTTCATTGCTTTCTGAGTCATCAGCTCTGTACTTCACCTAACCCTTCTTTATCTGGGCACTCACACTTATATCAAAGAGCTTCTATTATCAGCTTTGTTCCCTGAGACTGGACATTTCTTTGAGCTATGAAAAGTCACAACAATGCAAGACCAGTAGCTTTTAAGATGCTTAGCAAATCCACTGTGCATGTTGTTCACGTTCTGTATTTCTGTCAGCTAAAATACAGAATGAGCATTATCATTCCCTTTGTTTCAAATGTTACTAAATAAGTCACAGCTGTTCACAAAAAAAAAAATCTAAGGGGGACTTATGAAGAATATTTTGTCCTTTTATCAGTATTTACAGACAAGAGTGGAAGAAACAAGACTTGGTGTCTGAAGTGAAGTATATCACAAAGATAATACATGTACATACATACACTTTGCCACCACCTTTCAGATGAAACACACTGTTGATATACAATTGAGTCTTCGAAATACCTGAAACATGATACCAAACTTTACTAAAGAAATAGCCCTGCTACCTGCTGAAATGTTTAACTTCAGAAATATTAAGGAATAGTATTAAGGAATATCCTTAATGGAAAGGAATTCTCAAGTTCTGTGTCTGTAGTGGCCTACGGACAGTTACCTCAAAATCTGCAATAACCATAGTGAATTAATATGTTAGGAAGGATATCAGGCCCTCAGAATTTGATGTCCTGATATTTTAACTTCCTAAGAAAAGCAAAAGCAATTTTTGATCTGTGGTCCTAAAAAGAAAATGAATTATGGGCTGGATGAAATTTAATGTGGAAATTAATTGATACTGCTTGCTGAGTAAGAGAAATGTTCTTCTTATTCTCACTTTAAGTGGTTTTTGTAATATTTCCATAGTTAATTCTACAAGTAAAAACCACGTTATCTGTCACTGCTTCATAGCATGAAGTTCAGGCAGCGTGCTAAAACATGACATAGCTTTTTCAGCCGCCTTTGTCCTTCCTGGGAAAAAATTCTGTGTTTATGTTTAAAAAATTGTTTCTAATCGTGAATTATTTCACATGAGCGTATTAAAAATCTCTGTTGAATTAATGACAAGCACTTGCATTTCAACAGCTGAGCCTGAAAAAACAACTTTGTACATGCACTAGAAACATTTACAATTTACTGCAGTTTTTCTTACTCAGTTATTTTTAAAAGTTCAGGATTTTTTTTATTATCATTTTAATACCTGGTCATCATTTATGACACTTCCATTTATATTCTGCAGTATAATAGTACAGAGAAAATTAACCTTGTCTTCCTAGGAAAAGTAGCAGAGCTCAAATAACATGCAAGTTGTTCTCTCATGTCCATAGGTCTAAAACAGATGCCTTTCACATTTAAGTAGTCTGTAAGAGTTTACAGGTGCTTGCATATGTAAGACGAGTATATGACTACACAGGAAATTAAATCCAAGTCATTACAGGAAACATAACAGACTTTTATTTCTATCAATATAGCTTCAGAAAGAAGGCAGGCGTGCACCACGTCACCTAACAGTATTACTAAAATATGTCTACCACCCTTGTGCAACATCTATGACCATGCAATTTAACATATTTATCAAAAACAAGCAAATTTGTTCCTATTAACTTTCATGTACATATGTGTACTTACTCATAGTCTTCACTATATGTCTTCCAGAGAGTCACAGATACTGAGTGATATCCAGATCTTTTGCTTAGAACCTAAAGGCAAATTCATCTTTTCTTCCACAGTTTTTTCTGCAGAAGGTGGGGTTTTTCCTCCAGAGAAATTAATAAACAAACTGCAGTTTTATCACAAATAAATTTGCATAAACCCCCTCAGTTTTACAACTGTTTCACATTCCTGGTAAATATTTCTGCCTTCAAAGAGAAGCAGATCTGCAGGTAGAATATACCTATAGCTATCTACCTATTAGCTTAAGGTGGCTGATCTACAGAGACTTCTTCAGGAACTTCTTTTTTAAAACCACTATCTTTTAGATCTTCAAATTGCCATACAATATTGCTATTTTGGGAAAACATATTTTTACTTGTGAGAGAGAATTAGATCTAGTAAAACACTATTTCTACTTAAAAAAAAAAATCACAGAACAAAATCAGGAACGTGTCTGGTGATGCTTTTTTAGAGCATCATTTACTTATCATTTTGTGTAGAACGTGCTGGAAGACAGTTTGATGTTTAAGTGGAACTTGACTCAGCTTTCAGAAAAATAAGCTTACAGCACTTCATCAAGTCCTTTTAGGGATTAGTTTGTATCAAATATATCCGTATTTGCATTTCAAGTTACCTAAAAGGAACTGCCATCAGCGTTTCAAAGTGGATAAAGCCAGACACTTGGTTATGAATCAAGGCACTTGATTAAGGGGAAAAAAATATCCATGTAATAAAAGGAAGACATGGAGTCACAACAACAACAGAAATTTGCTGCGCTACAAGTTATTCTGCTATACCATGGCACGATTCTTCTTACCTACTGAAGGAGATGATAACAGGGAAGTCTCCATGGGACTGAAACTGAAAAAATTAGATCAAAGGAGCACCAGATCCAGAAAATTAAGTGCTCAAAGTCAAGTAATGCTAAAATTTAGAATGCCTGTGCAACTTGAGCAAGTTTGCTTTGTGAGTGTGCATCATCTGGCAGTCTAAATTGTATCACAGGAGCCCCGTCTCACTTAAGGGAATGAAAGGTCAGTGCCCAGGAAATAAACTGAATAGGAAGAGGAAGAAAGCCAGTACCTGTAGCGTCCCCTTGCCCTGTTTTCCTTTCTGTGAGAATCTAGAAAGCTTGAGGAGAAAGATATCGTAAGTAAAAGAACAGACTTCACATCATGCTTTCTACTCTGGATTCTGCCGCTAGCGCTGTCCCCAGGAATCCATGATGCTGTGCAAATTACATAAGCCAGAAACTCTGTGGTTTCTGTTTATTCTTCATTTTATGGGGGTACACCTTTAGTAATTTGATTTGCAGAATCTGAGCACTGTTAGTCGCTACGAGAGTTGTCCCTATGGTTAGAAAAATGCAATATCGGTAACTGAGGTTCTAGAAACGTCATCATTCAGTAAAGCATGTATCAGACTTTCATCTGTCCCAGCTATCCATTCGTAAACTGGAAGGAATGCTTCTACCTTACCTACAAGTGGCATTCCAAAAATAAATTCTTAAATGTGAACGATGAGCGTCCTCACAGAAATCAGTATTTCCATATTCAGCACAGTGCGACTACTGCACAGTAAATAGGACATGAGCCATAGCCTGTGCAATAAATTGAAACACTGGAAAACTGCTCATTCACTGAGTACTGAGTATCCTGCATAGTGAATGAAGTCCTGCAGAAAAGATATGTAATTACAGAATTAAAAATCACCTTATAAGTTCATTTGCACATAAGGATGCCAAACTGCAGTTGCACGGGAACATCTTAATTTCGACATATTCTAATTTGCCTGTGCAATATTAGAAGTGAAATTAACTCTACTGGCTTATATGAAGTGCTTTGCACAGCTGAAAACCTGTAAGTTCCAGAATGTGGGCCCACTCACTGGTTAACACCAACAGCCTGATACCACTCAATCAATGAGCTGAGTCCACCAAAACAGCAAACTGACTAAATTCATACCCACTGACCACTCAAAAAGTGAATATCTAAGAAGTGAATGGACTGTTTCTATCTATTCTGCACTGCTGCAAAAAAAGTTTAGTTTCAAAAGAATTTATCTAGAAAAAGGGAAGCGAATCTGGCAAGAGTTTGACATTGCTTAAGGCATGCACAGGTGGATGGAACTGCAGGCCAGGTCAAAGGAAAGAAGAGATTTATGTTATGTGCAAAGAAAAGGGCAGAAGAAAAATAGCTGATCGGGCTGGGCTGCACTGAAGTGAATGAAACAGCTGTTCATACAGGGAAGGAATGGTCAGGTAAGACAGGTTGGAAATAATAATCATAGGGCCATCTGCTGCCCTGGGACTTTGCACCCTCAAGGTATGAAACAAATTTTGTCTTCTAGGAGCTCAAGCAGTGTAGCTGTTACAAGCCTGTCAAGTAAACAGTGCCTGAACAGGCCATTAAAGTTATATGAGTTTCCTGCAAAAGTTGTTCAACTAGTTTAACTCGCAATAGTAAGTCAAGAGAAAACAGATTTAACTAGATTTTCTGTTTTAACCAAATGCTCTGTGAACACAGAAGAAATACACTCTATGCAGTGCCACTACCATTTCCAGCTTACATGGAAGGATTAACAGCCACTTGTTTTGTTATTTCCTGAAAAAGATCAGTTCTCATACTGATGCTAACTTCCCATTGTTACCAGGACACTTTTGAATGATTTTGACAAAAAGTTTGAAATAGCTGGAATCTGTGGTGCAGGTATTTCCTTGACCTCCATCACTTTGTTTCAGGCTTCACAATGCAGGACAGAAGCTATGCTATGAAATAAAAACATTTTCTGGGTGAATTATTGCTTCCATCCAAATCATACAGTACTGTCTTTGCTACTGTCTTGAGAAGAACAAGAACGCATCCTTCCATCTCCAGAAATTTGTGTAGCTTTGTAAGCTGTTTTTGAGACCACTGTTCATGCCCACTTCACTGATAAGCCTGTAGTCCAGTGCACAAAACACACAGGAGAAACTCCAGACCTGTCTTGATATCTTGGATGGCTCACAACCTGGCTAACTCGCCTTCTGCAATAAAGCCTCTCCCAGGCTGGATGCAACAGAAACCTGTTTTCGTCCCCTCTCTTGCTTAAGCAGTATACCAAAGCAGCAGGAGACTGAATGACTGACAGTCCAGGTGTCTACAATTCCTAGTTTTACTTCTTTCTCATACTCTAATCAACTCAAGGGGTGAAGACCATATCCTGCATCAGACTGAAACAGCACAGAGAAGAGAAAGGCTGAGATATAACTTGGTATTAACTCGGAGAGTCAACAACTGAATGCATTGGCAGGGAAATGCCCCTCTTGCATTCCACCATTTTAAAATCTGGGTATGGTGCTATTTTTTGGCTGCTCCTGGAAAGCAGCTGTTGAAGCCAAAGTTGCTTTTTTGCTTATTCTCCCTGCAAAAGGAGCAGGCTTTTGGATGCTATTACTATTATTATTAAAATAAGCCTGCTTCCATATGTTATTCCTCAAAACAAGATGGAAGAATATTTTAACATGGTACACAGCTCGTCATGGTAGTTCAAGCACCTTGCAGGTTAATGCATGTGACCAATATGCCATGCCTTGCACTTCTTAACTACAATAAAAAGATGTATTTTAAATTATTGTTGAACTTTTAAAGCAGAAATTCTGTGTGCCAGTAATACCCTGATGACTTCCGACTTGCTCGGACAGCACTGATCCATATAGCAACCCATTTTTTTCTCCCAAGAAGATATCTAACTTGTAACTCAGAAAAGTATTTAATGAGTGAGGTATTTAACTTCAGCCAAGGGTGGCTAATCTACCTAACTCCACTTTCATAATTAGCGTAGTTCCTTTCTGAGGCCAGCGGGTTATGATAGATAAAGTTGGTCCAATTCAGTAGGACCAAGTAGCTGAAATCATATCTAGTTCTTCACTATGTATCAAAATCTACCTACAGAGAGCCTGCTCCTTTTCATAGCTGCCCCTTCTGCCGTAAGCCCACCACTAGGCTGTGTTTGGGTCACTAGGCAGTCCTACCTCCCCAGGCTCAGAGCCTGTAGAACACAGCACGCTCCAGGCTTCAGCCTCAAAACCTTCCTGCAAGGACGCCTGTGGTGGGTTGACCCTGGCTGGACACCAGGTGCCCACCAAAGCCATTCTATCACTTCCCCCTCCTCAGCTGGACAGGGGAGAGAAAATATAACAAAGAGTTTGCGGGTCGAGATAAGGACAGGAGAGATCACTCACCAATTACCACCATGGGAAAACCAGACTCAGCTTGGGGAAAATTAACTCAATTTATTACCCACTAACCAGAGCAGAGTAATGAGAAATAAAACCAAATCTCAAAACAACTTCCCTCTACCCCTCCCTTCTTCCCAGGCACAACTTCACTCCCAGATTCTCTACCTATCCCCCCTCCAGCGGCGCAGGGGGACGGGGAATGGGGTTTACGGTCAGTTCATCACACGTTATTTCTGTCACTTCATCCTCCTCAGGGGCAGGACTCCTCACATTCTTCCTCTGCTCCAGTGTGGGGTCCCTCCCACGGGAGACAATCCTCCATGAACTTCTCCAACGTGGGTCCTTCCCACGGGCTGCAGTTCTTCACGAACTGCTCCAGCATGGGTCCTTTCCACAGCGTGCAGTCCTTCAGGAGCACACTGCTCCAGCGTGGGTCCCCTGCAGGAGTCACAAGTCCTGCCAGAAAACCTGCTCTGTGGGCTCCTCTCTCCACAGATCCGCAGGTCCTGCCAGGAACCTGCTCCAGCGTGGGCTTCCCACAGGGTCACGGCCTCCTTTGGGCACCCACCTGCTCCAGTGTGGGGTCCTGCCTGGGCTGCAGGTGGAGATCTGCTCCACCATGGACCTCCCTGGGCTGCAGGGGGACAGCCTGCCTCACCATGGTCTTCACCACAGGCTGCACAGGAATCTCCGCTGCGGCGTCTGGAGCATCTCCTCCCCCTCCTTCTTCACTCACCTTGGGGTCCACAGGGTTGTTTCTCTTACATGTTCTCACTCCTCTCTCTGGCGGCTGTTTCTGTGTCCCAGCAACTTTTTTTCCTTCTTAAATATGTTATCCCAGAGGTGCTACCACTATCGCTGATGGGCTCGGCCTTGGCCGGCGGTGGGTCCATCTTAGAGCCGGCAGGTATCGGCTCTGTTGGACATAGGGGAAGCTTCCAGCAGCTTCTCACAGAAGTCACCCCTGTAACCCCCCCCTCCCCCACTACCAAAACCTTGCCACACAAAGCCAATACAATGCCACAGGTCCTGCCCAAGTTGGATGGTACTGAAGGACAATACACCCTTGAGGAACAGCTGCTTTCATTCTTTGCACCGCTATCAGCTGGATCTCTTCATCAGCTATAAAAGAAACCTAAGGAGACAGCTTCTCAAGCCTAAACAGCCTTTGCGAATACCTCTGTAATCATCTTTGCATTGGCTCAATGGAAACATGTTGCAGAACACACTGCAACATGTACACCCATTCTCCAGCTTCACTGGAAAGAAGCCTTTGGCTGGTACGCTTTAAGAGAATAGACTCCAGAATAGGGGCTTTTAAAAGAAACCTAGGCAAACATGACCTCACATTTGGATTCCCTGCTGTTTGCGGCCATCACTTAGAAATCGCATTTTTAGAGTTACATAGCATCATGGCACCTTAGGTGCAGCTGAAAAGGAAAGATCATTTATTTAATTTAGTTCCTTTATTTAAGTTGACCCGCTGACGGATGCAGTGGGATGGGGAGAAATAAAAGAAGGAAATGGCAATGACCTTGCATTAATGAAGATCACATTTTGCTGGAAAAATAGCCAGCATTAGTAGGGGCTCTGCTCTAAGGAAACCTGCAGCTGCTGAGTCTCACCAATACTAATGACTATCATTATGCCCATTTGTGAAAATAAGCCAAATTTTAGACAAACAAATGAAAGTCATTGGGACAGAGAGAAATATGATATAATCATAATATGCCAAAGTTAAGATGAAATGTCACCTCAGTATCTCACTTAGCAACTACTGCTAAAATAGTATGAAACACAGCTCAGAGGAAAAATTCCTCAGTTACTGTGATTAAGAGGCGGATGTCAGATGACTCAACATAGCAGAATCCAACACAACAGCCCAGGTTAGGAAATCAGTGTTGGTTGGTTCTGGGTTTTGGTGGGAGGGGGAGTTGGGTTTTTTGGGGGGTTTTTTGGTCAATGCCACCAGACAATACCTGCTAATTGATCTTTCCAGATAAGAAGCTCTCACTTAGATTATCTATGCCAGTCAGCTGACATAGAGGTAAATAAAATATCTTAAATCAAAAATAACTATGCAAATGACTCATCAGTCAGGCTGTGCATTGCTTATAGTAACTGTGCAGTCCCATTGATTGGGAAATCCATTTCAGCATTACTAGAAAAATTCACCATTTGGGACAGTAACAAACACATTTAAGTTTATAATAAGCCCAAACACAGTGTATATAAATGTTTTAGCATTAACATGATAAAACCCTTGGAAACCATGCTCCTTGAGTAACATCAAATTTTGGACAGTCTTCAAGCTAGAGGCTAAGCCAAAGGCAAATAAATTTGCTGTAGGCATTATTTAATACAGACTTACAGCTCTTCTTAAAAACAGAGTATAGCAGATGTTTAATTTATTGCATCTGAAAATTCAGAATATATCTGGGAGAAAACTGTACAGTAATGATTACAAAATAGTGACTGAAGTCACCAAGAGTATTTTTACCTAAGAGTCTCAATCATGAAGCATAAAGCTTGGGTAAGCGTCTCCCTTTTCCATGCAATTTAATATACTGCCATCATACAGTAGAGAAAAGGCTTCTGGGTATTCTACATGAAGAGACAACTGGTGAGATAAGAAATTGAAAGTTTTAAAACTCCTTATATATCTTGCATATTTCTACTTGTTAACAATATTTCTGGAGACAAACCAATGATAGCTCTTGCTCAGAAAGTTAGGCTACTTGCAAGTTAAAAATTCAAAGCCACATACTCAAATTTTTTTCTGTTTTACTCCATTTTTACACCACGGTTCCACACATTAAAGAATGACATTTAAGATATGAATCCACTTTGAATCTGAGCCAAATTAGTGCTTTTAAGAACTGTAATTATTAGAATTAAAAAAATAATTGGTCAAGTGAGGACTGAAGCTTCTTTAATTCTGATATCTGATCATATTTTTATTTACTTTTAAAATATAAATACGGATTTATAAAGAATTGTTGGTTTAACAAACACCCCAGAATTCCACGTAATACATTGCTAGATAGTAACAATATTCATGTATTAAGACTGATTTTTAGATCTCAATCTGAGGTCTTTTCATAATAAAACATCCTACAGGTAGTTTGCCAATGAAGAGATTCCTGTAAGAATCATAGTAGTTCAGGCACCTTGTAGGTTAATGTATGTAACCAATATGCCACGCCTTGCACCTTTTAACTACAATGCAAATGTGCATTTGAAGTTATTGTTGACCTTTTAAAGCAGAAATTCCTTGTGCCACTGCTACCCTGACGAATTTTTATTTAAATTAATCAAGCAAGAACTATTTAAATTAATCATAAAAGAAAGAACTAACCATATTGAGGGATGACTCATCTCAACTCTGAATTACTCTTCTGGACTAATCACCTTCCCTGAAAGTGGTAATGTCTGAGTTCTTAAAAATTACCTTCTTGGTTAATTCTCATTCATATCTTTTGCAACTACAATAGTGACAACATTTGATGTACCTTACAAATAATTCTGAGCTCACAGGCTCAGGCTGTCTCCTGTTTCTTGTTACTTCAGTGTACCAGACAAATACACCCTCTCGGTGTGCTTGCGTGATACAAGTACGCAGTAACTTCTACTTCGGACAGTGTTTCTGTCAGTAGGAAAAGAGGACCCTCCCTGGGGCTCCTAGCAACTCTGGAACAGTCATATTACTGCAGCAAATGCATCCTCACAGCTGTCTGCCATATGACAGGGAATAGTAAGGAGCAACTCTGACAGTTTAGAAAAAAGTACATCTCAATTCAAAACAGAAAAGGATAAGAATTTCATATGAAGCTCTCTACTTCTGGCATGTGATTTTGCAGTGCAGCTTAATTATAATGTGCATGAGAATGCAGCAAGTAGTATCACCTTGTGCTTTGGCTTTTAGTTTAATTGAATCACTGGTTCACCTGTGTATGAATTGTAACATCCCTCATGGACAGCCAAGTCCACTTCAATATCCTTATCAGGGCAGCGCAATTCCTCAGGAACTTTGCTTCTTTAAGACTGGTACAACTATGAGAAAATTCAGGCTCTAGGACATGGTGGTCTTTTCCCTCATCCACCTCCAGAAACCGTTTTCCTCCCTCTATTTGTGCAATTGAAGTAGGATATGTCTTTCAAGTTGTGTTTGAAAGAACACTGTATTAACAGTCACTACTAAATACTTCATCTACAACATCTTGTTGTCTTCAAACATTATCTGGCTGGTGATAATAATTCATTGAACATATTTTAATGTAAAAAGAATATACAGGGCCATAGCACTGCTACTTGTACTTGTTGATAGTGCGTGCAGCCCTTACTGAGTTGGATTCCTTTGCTTGGAAGTAGGATCATATACATTATTGTAAACAATTAAGACCATATCAAAGAAATGCCTGACAACATTGCTAATTTGTCTTGCTCATCAGAAACACAGAGAAAGACTCTGCGTTCTGTTTAAATCCCCATCTGGGGAGAGAAAGAAGTGAAAACCTTGCAACACATACCTCGGATCTGTGCAAAGCAGCCTTCCCCTTGTGTGTTCTATGTCCCTGTTTCTTTTCAGAAAAGGGAACATTTTGTAAAGCTACATGGAGTGTGAATGCAAGGACGTGCGTATTCCTACCACTGCCCTCTCTATATCAAAGTCTGCTTCCTTCATATACATGCAGAGAAATAGAATTGAGTTTAGGCTCCAAACTAGATTTAAAAAGATTAGCTTGTGTGTGAGCACTAAGACACCAGGACAACGATTTTTTTCAGCCTGCCTTGCTTTTTCACGTAACTCCTATTAGCAGTAATTGAGAGTGCATGCATGCACACAGGCAAGATGCTAAACCACTGCAGGGCTAGTTAGGGTTTAATCTTGGTGTTGCCTGGTACATAAAATGGTATAATTTATTCCCAGTGACACCGTAAATAGGTTACCAGCTCTGTGCCACAGTAACATATTTGGTCTCACATTTTTAATACCCATCTTTATAAGGTTATTCCTGCAAGTGTCCTCTCCAAGCAGCTTTGCATCACCTAATTTACAAGGTATCGGCTGTGAAATAAGTCAATCACTTCAATACCTTTTGGTAGGGGATGGTTGTTCCTTGTTCTTGTTTGTAATTGTCTCTAGTCTTCATGGCAAATTCATACCATTCAGTATCCCTACAGGGTAACGACTTCCACTGGGGGTGGATTAAGGCAGGGTGACTGAAACAGTTGCTTGGCCACAGGTTCCTGTCTCAGCAACAGTAACAAAATCAATTCTCATTTGGTAAAGTAGTGCTTACCAACATCTCCCCGTTAGACTTGGAAAACAAATTGTGTTAGTTTGCTTGCTTTCCCACTAGCATCTAAACTACAGGCACAATCAGGACAGCTGAAAACAACCCTGGTCACCTTAACAGATATTTAGCATCTGACATATTACTATAAAACCCTATTAATGAAATAGCTTTTAAACCGAGAATGTAGAAGACTTTACACCATGTCTTCAGTAGCCTTTTTTGGTGCATGTGGTGAAAAGCAGAAAAGGAGCAGAGACAACAACTGATGACAGTAACTGCTACAGCCATCTGAATTTGATTTGCTGCTGAACATGAACAAAATCTTCAGTCTTGCTTTTTTCAGTGGATAGCCAAACATGAATTATGGCACAGATATGACGCCCACTGCAAGTTAACAAGGCTAAAAGTCATTGGGATCATACCTTTGCGTAACGCCTTCACTGCATGCATCAATTCTGCATATGCACAAATAGCTTCTCAAGAAGCTGGAATATGAGTTTAAGCAATAGATTGCCACAGGTACAAATTATACTGTTTCAAAGTTATTCACATCTGTCGTCTTATCATTCTAATTTAAATATATATTTCAAATATGTATTTTGTTTTAATCAGAAATCAGACTTGTCTCTTGCCAGTTCCCACATCAGAGCATGCAAACCATTCCTAAAAATCATCTATGGCAAGTTTCCTACAGGAAATTGTGTTGAATAAGCAGTTGAGTGTGCTGCGACCACAGTGATTAGTCTTCATCCTACTGTCATCTTACCTTTCTCCATCCAATCAGCAGTTATATTATCTTTTTTCTTACCTTACAGACCAGTTAGGAGACATTCAGCATTGGTGCTCTCGAGCTTTGGTTTACAGTGGGTTTGAGCTTACCAGAATTGTCAGTGCTATTGAATATGGTATTTATGGCATACCTCAAGCTTATACAAAAAAATAACATTTCATGGTAAGTTCTGCCTATCTTATTATTTACACTAATGCATATTCATCTCAAGTTGTACAGGAATGCATCAATTTGCAGGGGCAAAATTCATAATTCTTTGCCACAAAAGGTATAACATATGGCAAATTTTCACACTGCAAAATGCAATATTTTTTTGTGGGTAGAATCATCATGGTTTGGCTTGCCTGGTGTGTCTGTATCTACTAAAATACTTTCAGTTCATTGGCTAGATCCTTGAATTTCCAGACATTTTTTTTTGGCTCTTTTCTCTAGCTTCTTACTTTAATTAATTTTGGGGGTCTTGCAGTCTGCTCCTAGTATGAAAGAACAAGAGCAAATCTGGTATTTTTCTGATATATGACATCACTTGCAAAGATTACATACAGTTCCTGTGTTCCTAATCATGGCTGATAACGAAAACAGCTCATCACATACCAGAGAGTACCTTTGTTCACAAACCAAAACATTTTAACTGGTCTTCCTTAGGATATGCTTCCAGATACCACCTTCATAATCATACTGACTTAAGGGGTTCCAAGTGGCTGCTTGCTTCTGCCCTCAGGCTGCCCATTTGGTTGTGCTGATACAACTGTCTGCAAGGCCAGATCGTGAATTGGAGAAGAAAATTGACCCAGCTTAAGAACTACTTTTTTCTTTTTAACATTTATTTGCTTTGTTCACAAGCATAGCTGCATAAACAGGGGTGCCACCACCAAACAAATAACGTGGGAAAACATTCAGCTAGCATCAGCAGCAGGATGATTACTTACTGAAGCAATCATAGTGTTTACTTACATGGCCCTTCGCATAGCAGTGACTGGCACATTTGGTAATTGCCAGGTATCTGCTATCAATTCAAACTTTACTGCGATGTTGCTGGGTTTTTTTAGTGTATCACTGCCTCTGACAACTAGCAAAATTGCTAGTGGATACTGGTGAAACTTAGAATAAAGCAAAATCCAAGAAGGACAGCAGGAAGTAGAGAAGTGGTAAAAACTGTAAATACAAAGCAGAAGAATTGTGCAGCAAAAGCAGCCTGTAAGGACCAAGGAAAGATGATTCTTTATAATTATGTAAAGTACAAAGCACATGCTGACCCAACTCATACTGGCCCATTACTGACAGTAAAGCTGTTGCGAATTTTGAAATTCGGGTTCTGGAATGTTCAGCTGTAACAATGCAATCAGATTCCAGTTTAAACATTATGCCGGACTTACATCCTTACTCCCTACTATGAAAACAAAACTCATAGTGCAGTTTCAGATCCAGACTTGGTTCAGCTTATGGTAGCTCAAATGCTGGGGGACAGTATGATGAAAAAAAGGAGTTTGCATTTAGTTCAACAGCCTTCAAGGGCTTCAGCAGCACTTGAACATAGATGTTCAAGCTTAGTCAGCCATTGAGTATATGGCTTCACGTCCTTTCATAATTAATGAGATCATTCTGATAACTGCATCGACGCTGTAGCACCCCTTTTCACTTTTACCCAAATCCAAGACTATTTTTCACACCAAGCTGTAAACATATTGGATGGAAGCCCAACATGTCACAAATGTGGAACCTAGCCTTTTAATGTCTCCCATACAAGTAGTTTGGAGGTACTCGAAACCAGTGAAAATTCTGACCATGCTTTTTTCAGCTGCAATATAGCAGAAAATTGAACAGTTCTTTCTGAAACAGATTAAGCATCAGCTAATACTGAAACCTTTTATGAAATTTAAGTAGTGCATTTGCTTTACTATTTAGCTTAACACTTCAGTCATGTTTCTGAGTTGACTTGCAATGATTTGTACAGTGATGAATGTATACTCGTAGATAACCTGCTGTGTCACTGCTCTGATGTGCTTGGTGTACATGCAGGACTTGCTGTCTTCCTAGAAAGATTTCTCTTTTCTTGTTTTTTTTAAACTACCAGTATATCTTGATCACTGGAAACAGAGTAATTATTCACAAAGGAAAGTGTTTTTAAAATTCACCTCCATTTTAAGTAATAAAATCTCCAAACTAGTGCAGTGCTCCTATTATACAAAATTCAGCTGCCACCACTGTAACAAAGAATGGTTTATAAACCATTGTCTTAGAATAGGGAAATTCTTTATGGGTTTTCAAAAGCTCATATTCCTATGAGCCCGGTCAGGATGTAGTCCTGCTTTTACAGATTTGCTATAAAATTAACTATTCATTTCACTGAGATCAAATTGTTACAGTCTACTAACCGGGCTTTGTGAAATAAACATGAACATTCAAAAAAGCCCCACCCCACCCTCCTCCAAAAAACCAACCCAGAACTTAATTCCTTAATCCCTGAAATGGCATATTATTGCCAGTTCCTCTCCTGAGGCTAAAGCAGGATCCAGCCTGGAAGACATTTTCTACAAACAGATCGTTCCACACAGAACATTGTCTCCCTAAGACAGCTTGCACTCTTGCTGCTTATACTCAACCCAAATGTGGACATTTACAAATAGCGCTGTATTTCACATCACTTCACATAAAATGACTACAAGTATTTCTTAAATCAGCTATGTAATGCTTTGCCTAAATTCAAAGTACCAGCCAACTGCACCATACTCAAAGAATAACAGAGGATAAGGGATTTTACTGTTAATTAACTCAATACAAGCCATTCTCCTCAAAAGGTCTGTATAAAGCACACAGCATCTCAAAATTTTCAGCAAGTGAGCTTACATGAAAGCTATTGTTTCTGCTGTAGCGCAGTGAAGGATGAATTAAGTATGGTGTGATTTCAATAAGAGGCTCTATTAGCCATCTTCTCCAGATAAATTCCAGAAGAGACAAGCTAAAATATTTTTGCTAGACAATTTTGCTATAAATTCATGAACAGAAAAAGAAGAGGGGAAAAAAGTAGCGCTCAACTTAAAAAAACCCAGCCTCTAAAATAAAGTTAAATTTATATAGGAAGCTTAGCCGTGTTCCTCAGCTACTGGGCAACCCTCTCTCTGATGTTACTACAGGACAAGAAACTGCAGAAATTATTTACTGGGCTAAGAAGCAGTAATAAAACAGGCCTCAGTCAAAAAGAGGGACATTTAAATATACTCCACTTTATATTTGCCAAGAAAAGAAATGCAGAATGGCTACGTAAGTATAAATACAGTACACCAATAATGCAGCAGTCCTAAAGAGTTTCCAGGAATTAATTCTCTAGAATTCAAATGGGGACTGTTTACTGTATCTTCATTTAAAAACACAGCAGGTGGCAGTGTCGCTGACAGGTAGTATTGAGAAAATTAGTATTAGCAAAAAAGCAGGAAAACTCTCCTTCAATCCAATATTTACCTAACCAGAATGCGGACAATACAGTTATATATCTATTCTTTATTTAAGTGCCCTTACTTGAGTTGTCACTAACAATGAAGTTCTGACACAAAAAGGTTTTGTTCATTTTAAAGTGGATACTTGTTACAAAATAGATGTTCTTCAGAAAAGGTCACAAACTATAGGAACTTGATGACCAAATTGATATTTTCTTTTTTAATAATACACACAGACACAGAAATATCCCAGATATATAAACACAAAAACCTTTTGCTGGGCCTTTTTCAGGTGTTCCATGACCATTCACTGATTTAACCAAAGTATGCTCACTCACACAGTTGAAATTTTAGGACAAGAGGAAATGACCTCAAGTTGCAGCAAGGGTGATTTAGGTTAGATATTAGGAAAAAAATTTTTACTGGAATCGGCTGCCCAGGGAAGTGGTTGAGTCACCATCCCTGGAGATATTCAAAAAGCGAGTGGACAGGGTACTTCAGGGCATGGTTTAGTGGGCATGGTTGATGGTTGGACTCCATGATCTTGAAGGTCTTTTCCAACCGAAATGATTCTATGATTCTATGTAATTTCACAAGCGTCACTTAACAATACTCCGTAACACCCCTGAAGGACCTATCATCAAACCAGTACAAAGCTAGGTGAGGCTGGCAGCCTTTACCCAGGTCAGTACAGAATATTGATGAGAAATGCTTATTGCAGCATTCATTAATGCAAGGGACATGCATAGTCCCCGACACAAGATTTCCTCTCCAAATAATTGCCAATGCTTGTATCTGGTTTTCATAAGCTTTGTGGCCCCTGGGCTCCAGAGCAGTTGCTAACCTCCGTCTTTGACAACTATGCCATTGCATTTACCCTGTTAGCTCTTTGAAACTAGGCAAACTCAACCATTTTTGTATGCACTGTATTACTAACAGGTCTGTACATTATACAAATGCGTGTCATGCCCTTTTTGAAACTGCAGCATGCAATCTCTTCCCTCCTGAGTCTCTGACTTCCCATGCACTATAACTGGTCACTGGATTTAGTCAGTGTGTGACTTGAGCAACCGTGTTAAAACAACTGATATAAATCACTCACAGAGGAGGAGGAGGATCTCAACTTTTCAAAATGCCCATTTTGACTGGCAGGCCAAAACTATACAATCAAGCAACTGCGTGTTAACATCCTCTCACAGTCAAAGAAATCTTTAGGATTCCAACTAGATGTTTAGAGAATAGTGCAGGAAATTACAGGTTATAACAGCAATACAGGCCTTTTACTGAAGTCTGTAGGCATTGTCATAACAATGCCAATAGAAGTTCTACTTCATCTTTTTCCAGAACGTCCACTAGCAGAGAAAGAGTTCACGTAATAGCAGATAAACAAGAGAGAAATGAAAGGAAAGCAGCTAAAATGGGGCCACTGCAAACAACCTTAAGAAATAGTCTCAATTTTTCATTACAGTCTATAAACAATGTTTTCCATGAAAAGAAACAGCTGTACGTTAAACACAATTGCTATCCATCTCTCACTGCTTCAGGCTAGGCAGTTGGTGGGGTTTTTGTTTTGTTTTGTGTTTGGTTTTGGTTTTTTTTTCTTTTTATGTGTGTATTTTAGTTATTTTTTCTTTCAGGAAAAAAACCCAAACTGCCATATTATATTGGTCCCAATGATCTTAATCTAATTATTAGGCAGGAAAAGGAAAAAAGTGAGATGAAATTCAAAATTACAATGCTAAAACCACATATAATTAAGACAGACACATAAATTAAGGGTTTAAGAAACAAGTAGTGAACATCCTTTTCAGACGAGAAATGGAAGCTTCCAGGTACTGGCACAGACCTCTTATTTAGTTCTATAGACTTAGAAGCCTGGTTTTTAGAAATCTTAAAGAACACCTGATCTCAAACATTGATGTAAAACTACCTACCTACATGTTTGTTCCTCTGCTTAGCTGCTTTCTTCAAATACGTAGAATTTACATTCTAAGGAACATATTTCTCATCAGAATCACTATGGCAAAAATAGCGACTCAGCAGTTGCTTCTCTATGGTACTTAAAATTTAAGTAAAGATAGACCAGAAGGAAAGACAACTGTGTGCTTTCTCAATGTTTCTGGATTTCCTTAAATGAGCCACTGCCAAGACATTGCGGTCTAGCGTAGAATACAAATAGAATACAAGGATCTTGTGTGTAGGAATTTGACACCAAACCAAGGAAAACTTGGTTTTAAAGTAATTTTATCATCAGGTATCATTAACAGTATCAGCCCCTCCATAGGCTCGTTTGGGGTGACAAAATTTTAATTTCATGCAAGGTAGTTACAACTTTATATCACAACTTCTTTCTTAGAACTGCCAGTGCTGACACTTCCTAGATTCTAAACCACTGAAAAACACCTTTCTATGTGGTCAACAAAAAAACCCACCCCACTGTGTACAAAATTAGCTTCAGCCCAAAGGGGAACTGAACCCAGGACTAATTGTTCAGACTTTCCTGCACATAACCACCTGCTTGGACAAACAAACAATGGCAACTGTCAGCTACCATCGATCATTTATTTTATGTTTAGAGTGAATCTTAAATCATTGCTTCTTTGGAAAGAAAGAGAATATTGAGATAGATACTGAACTGTCAAAAGCAGGAAGTTTTGTTATTGAGAGTGTTTCACAAAAACTTTTTGAACTTAACTCAACCAGCAGCTATATGCAAGCCATTGAGCTTTTAAAGATCATGACGACTCACTAATGAGTGCCTATCTGTAGAAACCCTACACAAGACAAATGCTATAAGCTTCATCACGAACCAGAAATGAGAGTCTTGAGAAATCTATGCCTAATCAGAGCAGAAGCCTATTTTCTTATAGCATATATATGAAACCAATGTCTTTAAAAAGTGAATTTCAGCAAGTAGAATCAGATTACAGGTGTTATATACAGTGCTTACTGCTTCAGCACTGACAATAGTGAAAACAGAAACAAGTAAAACACACAGATCAGCTAATTTTTGTTTTTCAAAGTTTAAGGCTTTTTTAAACTTTGTGGAAATTCTTTGAAGAATTTACTTATTATTGTAGAAATATTATTTTAACTAACCCAATGTAGACTTCAGAACGCACAAAGTAAATACTTCTGAATTTAAATATAATCTAAAAATATTCACTGCTTTTATTTACAATCCTTCTAAAGTTCTTAGGAAAATTCTCCAGATAAGCATTTTATCTTTTGTAAAAAGGAATGGCTAGCCATCTGAATTTCCTCTGTAGATTACAACTCTGGCTTAATTCTCAGACTGTTATAGAAACATCTCACAAAGAAGAAAACAAAGTTTAAACAGTTTGCTGTCCCTACAGATGGCCAATTCAAATGCTCAAACACCCACACAGGAGAAATATAGCTCCAACCTCTCTAGAATACTGATATCTTGAGATTTCCGCATTGTCTTGTGTTCTCCATTCCACAGTACCATGAGAAGACTGAGCTACTCAGCAGATAATCTTTTAGTAAGGCTTAATAGGACAACATAACAGGACCAAGTTGAATTTAGAATCCAGCTTAGATTCACAGCTATGAGAAAATCTGATTTCCTGTTCTACCAATACCTTTTTCACTTTTTCCTTCAATACCCATTAGGGCAAAACCACTAAGTTTTGAAGGTTTCATGATATAATCAAAGAAAGAAAAAAGTTTCATCAGCATATGGTTACCTGGTATGTGGGAGACTGGTGCACTAACCATCATGTTACTATTCTTAGCTGAGGGAAGACAAGGGAGAAAGAAGCCTCTTGTTTTGACTTCAGTTTTTAACTGAATCTCAGCAACTCTCCTTCAAGTCAGCATGTGTCAACATATTTATGCTTTTAATTAAGCTGTTTTCCCTCCCATTAACAAAATATTCCATTTATGAAGGTTCAACAACAACCCTCTTCGCTAAGCTTTTTCACATAGCATTATTTGGAAGGCTAACAAGCCAGGGTGTTTAATTTGTGTGCTGTCTGAGATTTTTGGCTCAACGCATTAATTCAATTTTGCAACAAATTCTTAAGTTTTAAACATTTGTTTCCACTAGGATTGAAAACACATTTCAAAAAAGAACATTTCCCAGATTTCTGTGCTGCCGTAATAGGAAACTAGATCTCGTCAAGCAGCATGAGTAGGAGGTCTGGATAGCAAAGGATCAGTCTGTCTTTAAATCCATTTCTTGTAAAAAAAAAAAAAATTAAGGCAAGTTTGACATAATCCAGTGATTTTTAAGATTTCAGTGAAACCATATCTTTTGATTAAAATATTGTTCAGCAATTATTATTTTTCAGTGCCCCACAGGAACTTTCCATGTAATTGTTACAGAAGTAAAGGGCAAAGTGCACAAAGAGATAGACAGAATTTATTTGGCATGCTTTAGTTTACAAGCATCACCCAAAATGAATGCGTGTAAAGGGATTAATATTTTCTGATGTTTAAAAAACATCAAAGGACTGCCAAATATCTATCATACTTTGTTACTGACATACTTGCACTGTCAATACACAGCATCACTTGGACAGAGATTTAACTTCAGTTAATGGTATTTACATAATTACATTTGATTACCTGACAATTTAAAATGTTGAATACCAGTCAGGTACAAAAGCACTGCAATCCTATTTGCCAGAGGAGAAACTGCTCTGCTGCAAGACACACTAGAAGTCTGGGACAGTGCTAGTAACTGCACAACAATCCCAAACTAGCATTGCAATCCCCAGCATAACCTTTACTCAGTGAAAAGCAAATGCCTTGGTGAAGCAGCTGTGAAAGGAAACTTTAAATTACTTTGATCAGTGGCTACAGGATTGCTTACCAAGTGGCTAAGAAACATTTAAATGGCCACCAGCTCCATACATTTTGTTGCAGAAGTCTGCTACTCTCATGGCACTCCCATGTTCCAAGTGGAAAGTGGTTTTTATGCTCCGTAACAGACTATTCTTGTCAGCACTTCTTTGGAGATCTCAGCTAACTCATCTGGCACGTCACTCAGCTTCTACAAGCTGATAGGATTGTAAAAGACATAAAACTCACCTGATTTCATATCCTAACACTATCACTAACTGTATTCTAACACAGATCATACAAAGTAGTACTGACTAGCATATGGCATCTTCATCACTCACACAAATGATCTTTTAACATTTAGAAGTTTCAAAGTAAAAGTAATTCCCCCTATGATCCACCCTTAACAACACTTATTTAACTTAACTTTTTGAAGAAATGTAAGACTATATTGGGCTTTCTTTTCTGCCACCCCCCAGAACGTTTTAGTCCAGAGCAAATGCTAAAAGCAGGGTTTGTAATTGTCTGAATTATGAAGGTTTCTCCCAAATGGAAATGCATTCCCCCTGAACACTATTTCCAAGCCCTTACCACCTGTAATAGAATAGGCCTGGTAGAATAGTTCAATAACATATTATGCATGCATTCACTTATGCTATGATCTCCACCTGGATGCTTAAAAAGAAGTATTGTTTTCTTAAGAAAAACTGATAGTAGAAACATTCATCTGTGTTGAAAGGGCAATGCTATTATTCTGCCCTGTGTTGCTTTGTATCTTGTGAACTGAATCTATTTCAGGTTCCACTGAAAATACACAATAAGTCTCTTGACTGAACTGCTAGAAATTCAGGCAGCCCCAGTTCAGACACATGCTGTGCTCTCGCACCATTTTCCTTGTATATTTATAAACTTGAAATGTTAAGAGGTCTTTCTTCTTAAAACTGCTTGGAAAGCACTATTATCTTGCAGCAAGTGGATAGCTGCCCTGATCCCAAATATGTAGGTATGCTCACACCTTTGATGGACTTCATCCTGCAAAGCTTTTATTTCATTTTATCTTCACTAGGTATGCTGGTGACTACATCCTAAATCATGCCCTATTTATTGTACACTGGCATCTGTTTGACTGTCATTGGAAGGATTTGGAGGTTTAACTGCCTACTTGTTGCTCATCTGGCATAGGCCTTTGAAAATCCCCCACACTTGTGTATCTGTTGGTGGATTAATCAATTGCCTGCCTGCCAACAGCCTCTCTGCTAGAGTTTCACACTCCCTTCTTTGCTTCTTGCCTCTGGTTTTGGGGCACTTTGTTGACTCCACTCTGCCAATGTGAGCATTATTCATCTGCCCCAAAAGAGGCCACAGACCTCAGCACATAGGAAAGAACAGAGGCGATGGAGCCACCCAAACAGTAACAGGTCCTGTCAGGCAACACTGTAACACTTAAAAACCACAGTATTTCAGCTTCCAGATGAATATTTTTTTTAAAATCTCTTTTCTAGTACTCAATTCTTCAATGATAACAAAAATGGAAACACTGCGGAAAGCTGTCATTTTTAATGAAAAACTTAGTTCAAATGAAACTTCACATCTTTAGCATGCAGCTTCAGTTAAAAAATGTCAACTGATTCTTCGGCACTGCTAACTTTTGGGATGAAGCTAAGCCAACCTAACAGCTTGCCATCATCCAAAGGGAACATTTACTCTCCTTCTTTCTCTTTCCTTCCCCTATCTAGGTACTCGGCTGACTAATAACCTGGCAGAAAATTAATCCAGCATAGGAAAAGTGAAATATGCCTTTACTAAACCAATCCCCTCTGGATAATTTTGTTGATTGTGTTTAGGTATAGGTATCACAGTATTTAATATATAGACAGGGAATAACATTTAACATGTATATTTCCCACCCTTCCATTGTTTGTTTGATCTCAAAGTTATTAAGACAATTGGTACTGCTTTAGTTTCTTCCCAACATTAAATCACACCGCTCATTTGAATTTACAAGCAGTCTGTATTTGAACAAACAACATCTATGTTCCCTACAGGTTACAAGAAGCTAAAGAACAACTGAAGCACAAAAGTCTTCTACAGCTGTCCTCTGATTAATCAAATATAGGCTGTCAAGCATATTAATGTCTACTGGATTATAACCACGCAGTGGTATACAGTATACACATATACCATGTAGTGATATATGAATTTTGGTGCAACTTTTGCCAAGGTGAGAAACGTTAGGCTGCCTTCTATTTTGCTGAACCAAAACAAAGAAAAGCAATGATTTTTGTCATCGATGCTTTGATTGCTGTGAGTGATCAAAACAGAGAAGGAAGGTTGTCATTGTGTTGTTGACTTTACTACTGTATTACAGTAACCAAAATCCTAAAGTATATGGATAATTAAGTAGCTTCTCCAAAAGATGTAACAGATAGATAAATTGTGTATACCTTGTGCTTAAGAACAGAACTAACCTTTAAAAACTTCAAGTTCTCATTCTGATAGACATAAGCATGACATGTCAGAAAAGTAAGCACAAAACAAGGGCTATTTAGGGTAAGTCTGTGATCTGACACTACAAATCATTTGGTGGCAATCTCACTACTTCTTCTGACTACTCAGTCCCACCGCTGACAGGTTCCACTGGTGTTAAGCCACATGAGTTTCCTGATCTGATTTAAAGTTTGGTTTGATGGACAGTTGGATTTACACAACTGAGGGCATGGGAGAGAAACAGGAATGAGTGGCTTGGACTGCCTTCAAACTCCACAAAGCAACATTGTTGCTAAATGCTTCATATTGTCACACAACAGCCTGTTCCATGTGCCATGGTCCACAGAAGGACCAAAACAAAGAGTAAGACTGACCCACAATGAATATTAGTACCTCCTTGCTAGAACTGCAGCACTGGTAAGACTGCCTGCCTAACTGGCTTTAATATCACTTTAGCCATATTGTTTAATGCTTATTATTTACAAACACGGCCCTAAATGTGCTTTCAGCTAAGTTATATATTTCCCAGGTCTACAAGCTTGCTTAAGTCCTTAGATTAGGGAGGGATCCTACATATGCCTCCATGTAGGAAGGCATGCAAGAGAACAGATTGTTAGCTCTGGAAATGAAGTTTTGTGGTCACAAAAAAAAACCCAAAACCCAAACCAATCATGTTAGTAGCCCTGTGAGTACTTCCACATATTATTGTATGTTGTAACTTTTTTGAAAGACACGTGCATAGAATTCTCAAGACTTGAGACAGATAACCTGCAACATCAAGAATGTGGGCCCTATATACAGGTAAAATTTATATTTAAAATTGCAAATGTGCAAATAGAAAAGAAACAGCTATTATAGGCAGAACATGTTATGAGACATCTACAGAGAAAACATGAAGAAATCCTCCATGTACTCCTATCTATGACAAAAATTAGCGTTATCTCAGTCTAAGAAAACTTTTAAGGAATTTCTTACAAGTCAAATGTAAGTGTTATAACAGCTAAGTTACATTAGGGTTTTAAACTTTGTGACTACAGATCACAGGGAACAAGTACTAGAGTCAGAATACGAATCTCAACTTTCCTGGCCTACCCATTTTTCTCCATTCCACTTTTTATTCCCCATTCTTCTTTTGTTCTAAGCTCCTAAATCCTTGGCAGATGCCACAGAAATGACTAGAAAGAACTGACATGCCATCGAGAATTTGTTACTCAGCATATCTCAAGTGTGTCAGTGCCACCACTGCCAGCTCAGTTTGCCCTTCATGCCAATGGAAGCACGAGCCTTCCCCTGAAAAAGGCTAGATATTAACCCAGGACACAATGTCTAGCAGAATTCCAAGAATAAAAAGGCCAAAATGGGAACTAAAAAACAATCCATGTGTTACTTGCTGGCTACCTGGGATACACTAGACACAGAAAGTCACAAGGTCTTGTCTTGTCCTGGATAGGATGAGAGTAGCTGGGCAGAAAATAGAAAAAGAGTAAGGCAGCAATCTTTTTCAAGTGCTGGCAGTAAGCAAATGCCTTCTCTCTCTCTTTCTTCTCCTTAGTTCTCAGACCCTGCCTGCAAGCCCTAGATGCTACAGGGTTAGGAAATGGTGAGGGGGGGCAGGAGGAACTGAGCAGCCCTCAGAAGCTAGCACAGAGAACACTCTATGCCTGATAATGCTAGAAATAATGTGTTTTAAAAAGTTTAATTTCCCTACAATGAAAACAGTCTTTTCTCCTATATGCCCTCCCAGCAAGATTTTCCCTCATTAAATATTTTTTGCCAGTAAAAAGATACGGCCAAATTATTATTTTTAAACATTTAGATAACCTTACCTACTTCCTGTTTTAGGTATTTCTTTCCATAGAACTGGCAAGAAAATCTTTAGAAAGTAGAGGTTGGAAAGGATCCTAAAAGCAGACAAAGAAAAGGACACTTGTAACCAACAATACAGACACAAAAAGAGCAAAGAGGCTAATACGTCTTCAGTTCTTGCACACTGCAAAGGAACATACATGATATTCTGCACAGTCCTGGAAGCTCACAAGCGCAAGAATGGCTCCTACAACTGAACTATAGAAGTGAAGCCTAGTTCTTTTCAGCAGTGGCTCGTAGTGGCAATCTCTAAAGTAAGAAGTGACAGTCATGACCCAAATACAGAACAGTATTGCTTATTTTTTAATTTTTGCTTTGTTTGCAAGTATTAGTCTTAGGCAGTTTTTATGTACTATTTGAAATAGGTGCAATATCTACCACAAAGTAATCTCTCCTGTTTAGAAAAATTAGATTTTTATTAACTTTAGCTAAGTTCTTTTAGCAAAGAAAAAGTATGCAATCCTGTTAAACAGTTCTGTGATTGCTTCTTGGGCTGCCTTAGATCTCTCGGAATTTATTAGATACACAGAAGAAAAACAGGACATACCTTATATAACACTGCCTGTTACACAGCCATCTTCAGATCAATTTCTGCAATTCAACAGTAGCATTAGCAGAATGAGCACTTGAGTAAAAACCACACGGAAAGGCTTTTACTCTAAAACATTACCCATTAACAAATTTGTATGCACGGAAATCTGCACCAATTCCTGTAACGCTACGTACCAGTAAGAAATAACATGTGAACATTCCTTATAGTATTTTTTTTTTCCAACACTTCTAAAACTCCAGGCCTGGATCTGCAGTTTGTAAAGCTTTTGACAGCCTCTGATTTATAGCTCTACGCTCTGCACTGACCATATCAACTAGATGATTTTAACAGTATGGTATCCAGGCAGGAGGTGGGTGGGAAGGAAAGCTGTAAGACAACAGCAGTAAAATATAAAGATTCATTCCACCACCTTGTGGGTAACTACTGAAACAGCAATTTTCAGTAGCATCTTATCATTTGTAACCTAGACACATATTCATCTATCAAATTTCACACAGAGATTTCTGCTATATGAGTCAAAAAATCTATGCAATTAACTCAAAGTTGATTTAAGTAATATGGTCTGTTTTGTCTTTCCAATTCCACAGAAACTTAAGAATATGTCTACTCTTGATGCTTATCAGTATCAGTAATCAATTACTCAAGGTTGGTGCACTCTGTTGAAGTGTGAAGAATGTCTTAACAGTGCACAGAAAAAAAAAAGGTAGCTAACTAGGGTTTAAATTTAAAATAAAAGTTTCTCCAGGACTGTCCCCGTGACAAGCCTACTGATACTATTCTAATTTAAAAACAATTGTACAATTGCTCCTCAATACGTTTGTCAGAATATTGTTATACGAAACTTTAATTTTCTCTTGTTATTTGATTATATACCTTTGAAGACAGGACGAGGTCTAAAGCTGGTTGCTTAAGTATAAGTTACTGACTTCAAGATACTTTCTGTGCTGCTTTTCCTGATAATTAACTTGCAACAATCCTATGGGATCAGTTGCAGAAGTCTTTTTTGACTCCTTAAGAGCATCTTAGCCCAGTGTCATAGCTCTTCAAAAGTCAACAGCAAATTTCTTTCCAGCAGGGAAATGGAAAGCACAGCCACAGGCGAAGATGACAATAGACATACGAGGAAGCTTTATAAGCAAAATACAGTCCTCATACATCAACTAAATCAAGGGCAGATTCAGGGCCACATTTATCAGAGCAGAGACTAGGACCTGCACAGCTCGGTGATTTACCTATAAAGCTTTGATTATATAGGAGAGGAATTTATGTCATACCTGATGGAGAAACATTTCAAACCCCTAGAATTATGCCACATTATACAGTGTATAAGCAGCTTCCCTATTATTCAAGTCTTTGTTTTGGACAAGCATTTTTCAGAATTATACATCCTTACTGAGCTTACCTTTGATAAACAGCACAGTCTAGAAACAATGTGGACACACAGACAAGATGAACAGTGAAATTTGAGTGTTGCCATACTACCAGTAAAGAGAATTTTCACTGTTCCACCTGCTGACTCCCGTAAAGTGTCTGGGAACTGCTCTGCCTTCCTGACTAAAATCCAAACAAAAATTTCTTTTCCTTGTTAAAATTCAACAGTTACTGTTTTCAAGAAGCACAATTTGTTTTCATAACTAGGTGAGCTATTTTCTCAGTTACTGATGTAAAGGGAATTTGTAGCAGGATTTCAATATATCAGATTAGCTTTTTACCCATCTTTTACCTCTAAAGAATTAGCCATTTTATAGATTTATCACCATCCTGCTTTTAATTTCCTTCACTCCCAACCTACCATGCCAATATTACAGGGTTCCTCTCACCTCCCTCGCCCCCACATTCCCCAAGGCAATATGAAGACTAGATCAGGACAGACAATGAATATTCTCACTCTAAAATAAATAACAAAGAAAATAAAATAATTTCAAAGTAGTTTACTTGTTGACCTGTAGGAAGAGCGAGGATACAATGAACTGAATCAAATTTTAAATTCACACGTTCCTTTCGATAGGTCAAATCTTTTCTTTTTAAAGTTATTTCTCCTTTCACACTTAAGCTTTTCTCTTTCAGACAAGTCAGGTGACTAGATTAAGCTACCATCCTAGATGCTGACAAACATTTTGACAACTCCAAAACAGGAGCAAATTGCAGCACAGAGATAATAAATGCTGAAGTGTGGAGATCTGTGTATTTGCATCATTGTTACTTAGTGATTATGCAAATGAGATCCATAATCCAAGGAAAGGAATTGCATTAGGATCATTAGTCAACTGAACAATATTCATATACTTAGAATAAATTTACTTTACATCTAGATGTCAATAACTTTTTTTTTTCCCCCTTCAATCTGCCCTTCATGTGCTGTGTGGCATTGTATGTTTAACTGATAACTGCCCTCTCCCTCAAAAGCATACCTTTGTCCAGGAAATTTTAATGAAGAGACAAAAGCTTCGATTTTTCCAATGGAACCTGAAGTTGTGTACATTGATTCTCAAATCTCTTCTACTTGTTTCTTATATTAAGATTTCTCTTGAAGTGATCAGTCCACTGGCATCTATTCCAAATTAACTCTTCACACTCAGGTTCAACTAAATGCAACTTTAAGCTGTTGAAAGAATTATTTTGTCAAACAGATGTTAGCTAGTTTCAAAAAGTCAGTTTTCACTTTTAAAATTAAATCCTTTTCATTTTATTTTTAAATACTGAGTGACCCGAGATCCCCTTATATAAGTAATCCTTGTTGTCAACCAAAGACCAAGATTAGGATATACCTAGTGTAATCACTATGTTACTCTATTACAACAAAAGCATATTTACAGCCAGCAATCAAATAAAAATACTGGTACCTTGATTGTTAAGCTGAAATACTTAATTTATCCCTTCCTTCAACTTCACAATTAATCCCCTCTAAAACTATTTAATCTCTCACTACTAAAACACTCCCTATTCAGTGTCCATAATGAACCAAACCTTCTAGACTCTACAAGTGTTGAGGAAAATGGTTAAACATGATGGTGAAAGGTGTAAAGTTGTTTTGATAGGAATAATTTAAATTAACCCAGGAAACACAGAACTTCACATCTTTGAGGGTTTTCTTCCTTTTGGGGGGAAGAGGGAGGTATTTCAGATTTCTTATTGTGGAAGAACCACAGAACAGCTGGGGTTGGAAGATATTTCTTGAAATTGCACAGTCCAACCACAGTCAGCTAGAGCAGGTTGTCCAAGACCATGTCAACTCAGGTTATTAATATCTACAAGGATGGAGATTCCACAATCTGAGTGTTTTTAAGAGTGTTGAGGGGTGATGGTGGTATTTTCTTCTTTTAAAAGTTCACTTAAGTAGTTTGAAGTGGCTGGCTTATTGTAATTCTGTAGAGAACAACTGGTAGTATTAAACTTAATGAATATAGGGTCCTTTTAAGAGGAAAATGTCTGAATAAAAATCTAATTAAAATTCCATTGAAAGAGATCCTAAAAATCCCTCTGAACAGTTAACAGCAAAAGGGACCTAGCTCATGGAATAAATCAGTAAAGAAGCTGATCGTATTTTCAAAATACAACATTTCAGCAAATGAAGACTTACTAGTCTCCAGATTGGACAGAAATTCAATGAAATCTTAGTCTCCAGATTGGACAGAAATTCAATGAAATCTATCAAAGTAAAATACTCCCTGAAAAAAGCCCACACTTAAGTGGAAATGATAGCACCACCCTGTGAAGAACCACTTATATCCATTATCTATTCCAAAAGTTCTTCTTTTTCTCTTTTTCTTTTTTAAAGCATTAGATGGTTCTAAAATTATAAGCAAAAGCATATTAACATGTTTTTACATGAAACACTTTGATTTTATTATCATTTTCTGCTACTATCCTTTAAAATGGTTACTAAGTTGAGACAGATCTACATTGAGGAAGAACATACTGTTCTTTACCTAGGAAGCAACTGAGCATGCTGGGGGAGGGAGGCCATGACAGAAAGGACTGAGAAAGTTTCAGAAAGGAGGCTACAGCTCAAACAAGAGACTGAGAAAACCAAGTTGCAAGGATTAAACACCCATCCACGCCTCGTAAAAAAAAAAAAAATAATAAAAAAATGCTTCTGAAGAGCCAGAGAAACCTATGATGAGCCAGAAAGCAATGGAGCAACTGAAGCAAAGTAAGGACCTAGGCCTGACCTAAACGCTTGGAGTTCTAATTAGCAAGCTAGTATTCCATGTATATTCAGTAAAACTTGGCCTTTGAGACAGCAAAAACTTCTGGGAGCTCATTGTGAGGAAAGGTCTAGGAAGATTTCAACAGTTTGGCCACCTTGTGTGCTCAGTAATACTGAAACTCTATAGCTTCATAGAAACAGTCTTGAAGGTATGGGAAATCACTTTGTTGCCAGTTTAAAAAAAAAAAAAGCCAAAATCTTCAGAAAAGCTCTTTCACTTTGCATTGCAGCACCTGGTTGAAATTCCTCACTAAAGACTGTCTGAAAATGCACTCTACCCCAACATCATCTCATTCCTATAGATCACCTAAACAGGATGTAATTCTGCAGTTGTTCTTATGCTGGACATATACATAGGGACAAGACCCCTCCTTGTCCCTTAACTCCCTCAGCCAGCACGTCAAGAAGATGCACCAGCTTAAGGAAAAGAGCAGAAAGGGAACAGGAAAAGAAAGTTGCCAAAGTTGGAAAGCAAAGCCTAGGTACAGCCAACGGCATTTGCAGCTGGAGAGAATGCAGCAATGCAAAAGGCTGGATAAAAAACAAGAGCGAAGACAGGGGACATGGTAAAAAGAAATGGAACACTTGAGGGAAGCACAGGACAAGCACTGGAAACCTATTGGTCCTGAACATCCATCTTCATTTAAGCAAGATATGGAATTCTGTAGCAAATGATGTCTCTCATGTCCTCTTGAGTACTTGATCCAAGTGACTAAGGTCATTCATTATTCTTTAGCTGGAATTTTTAGTGCCATCTACCCGTTCATATTCATCTAGGAACTCAAACTGCAAAGACATGCATTTCAAAATAAAAAAGTGTTCTATAGAACCCTACTGCTTCTTCAGACTATTTTGAATAGGAAGCTACCTCACTGAACCTAATCACATATAAAGTTAGAAAATAAAATACCTACTGTTTACAATTCAAGCCAGAAGGTTTACAAATAAAAATGAAGAATTAGAGAACTGAATCAAGCACAAGACTGAAGTCAGAAACCTGTCATCAGAACTGTTTTAAACTCCAATTCTCTTCTTCAAAATAGGCACATGGTATCATCTAAACGTGCGCTGAGAGTAGACTAAAGTGAAATCTGTTTTCAACTACGAATTAAGAGGCAGTACACAAAACTATCGCTTACATGCCAGAAACCACGCTGAAAGAAATGCTGGGCTGTAGAAAGCTCTTCTACAGTACACTAGTACTCCAATGATCTTTTTCACATAGCACCAGTGACATGTGGCGAACCAACAGCATACAATGTATTTTAGAAGTAACAACACTTAAAATCATAGCACAAATATTTGCATATAAAAATTTATTTTCCTTTTTCTTTTAAACACAGGCTTGAAATACATACAACCTAGACAGCTAATTTAGTTAATGTTTGAGCAGAGCTTTCTCAAAAATAGGCGATATCACAGAATTAAAGTTTGTACCACATATTTTCCATCATAGCAAACTGGATTAATAGCCATGTGCATACAATAAGCAATAAAATCATGCCTGCAGATGCTTTCTAAAAGTTCTGTGTTTGGCAGCTTACTTTCAAATATCTTAAGCTTTTTCGTTTTGGAGAGATCATAGGTACAGGTTAAGAGTACATTTATAGAATCCACCAGCCCTTAAGTATAACGAAAATTTAAAAATTCAGGCCTAGTTATCACGATTGCTCTACTTACTGAATAGATCTATGCAAGAATATTGCCATTTTTATTCATTGATTTTGTGTCTATAGCTGTTATCTAGCACAAAATTAAATAAAAAAACAGAAATCATTCTTCCCAAGTGAATTAAGTTGGAAAGAGCAAATTTTCACAACTAAGTATTTGCAAGGACACTTTATTTTTCATGTGAGAGCCAAAGACTGACAGCGAGAGCTCTTTGTTCACTGCTGACTGAACTCAAATCTCTTTGCTCATATAGTACTTGATCCAGACAGTTACTTATGTATGCGCCTAGTGTTAAGAACAGAACTTGTCTCAACGAAGTTCGTGCAATCATTCATACTATTAAGAACTAGGCATATACTTTAAATGTACATAAGTATCTTGCTAAACTGAATGCTAACAGTCTTCAGGAAGAGAAACTGCAACAAAAAAATTATATCAGAAGTGACTTTTAGCTTAATGACATGGCACTCTTCCAGTGGAGTAACTATACACTGAAATATGGAAAGCTAATTACTTTTATTTAAGCTTTTTGACATACAATGCTGTCTAAAAAAGCGTGCTGTTTCTCCTGGAGGAGTCTTTAAGCTACAGCAGTACAACCAAAACCATATATATGCATATGACAGGTGAATAATATTTTCCATTTTTAAAGTGCAGATTTTCATTTACAGTGTAAGTGACATTCCAAAGTAAGCATTTCCAGAAAACAATAGCCTATTTCTTTCATATGTATTCATTCTTATGTTGCTCCAGTGCAGTATTTTCTAATACTAAACAGACACGGATGAAATTACATTAGCTAAATTATGGATACTTCTTTCTTAATTTGAAGAGAATGCTGCCTAAAATAGAAAGACTTTTTAATTAGTTTCAATCAGTAACATAAGTACTTTATTTTGCAAACTGCTAGAAACACAATTACTACAACCTGTCTGTAAACCATAAACTTAGAGTGCAAATCAGATAACCACTTTATTTTAGAATGCATTTACAAGAACTCCTGACACAATAAAGGGCAGAAAAGAAAATTTCAGAGTGGGAAAACATTGTAGCAGAACTTTTAATTTTCAAACTTCAATGCTTATTTTAGAATATTGAAATCCATAGTTTTAGAAAGAAGCATAGCTTCTTAAAATGAAGTGTTTATGGCTGTAAACTTTGAAGGAAGACCTCAGATACTTTATCTTAGCTTTCTGTACAATGTCTCCATGTCGCTTCTAATCAATTTTAGGTTTAAAATTGCATACCAAAGGTCAAACCCGACAAATCCCGTCATTATCAAGATAGCGTTTGTGGTTTCTTCAACTGCAATGATGCTTGCTTCACCAACTTTTGTTGTTTTCTTGTTGCCTGGGCTTCCTGGATGGCACAACAAATCCTCTGTAAAGCAACATATTGAACGTTAGAAAATTAAAGCATGCAATCTGCAGTTTTCTTCCACTACTAAAAATAGCTAAATCAATGAACATTAAAACCTACATATGCACTGGCTAGTTTAAGTTAGATACGTAGCTTCTGATTCACACGCATAATATTCAACCCAGAAAAAGCTTCAGTGATATTGTCAATCTACTCGGATTTTTCAAGTAGTAACATTAATGATGTTATTCACACTTAACTAGATAAACCTTCCTCAGGCAGCACCCCAATACAAGTGATCTAATTTTAAACAGATAAGCAACTGACATTCCAATACTATATGCTCTGGAGGCTTTCAAGGTCAGGCCATTTAAAGATCCAGCAACAAACTCACGTCCAGTTGGCCTACACAGCTGGGAACTACAGCCTGTACTATTAACACATATACACTGTAAAACAGCAGTTTGCATTTAAATAGCCCTTCCACGTAAGTAATATTCCCTAACACAAAGGTAAGGATGCATGCCTTCTGTCTTTGCTGAATGCAATATTATGGGATCAAAGGCCTCTTAAATAAACATACTGATCAAGTACTGCAACATACTAGGCCCATTAATTGGCACATGTCAACTCTTGACACCCTCTGCTCCTGTTGCTACACATTATTTTTAGCAAAAGTTTAAATGCTGTCAGAATAAGGTCTTTCGAGGAAAATTTAGTATCAGATCAAATTAAGCAGTTTTTTCTCTTCTCAAATGGATAGAAAAGTATTGACAGCCTACAATACTAGATTCATTCTGAGGTAAAGAGCCTTAGAAGAGGACTACGTCCAGGCCAAACAACCAAGAAATTTCAATTATTATTATCTGGAAATATAAAAAAATCATTGACAATAATTAAAAGAAGATATAAATGACAGCAGGCACTTTTGAAAATATTTATAATTAAAAGCACTCTCAAACTGGTTAGTTGAAATCCACAAAAGGATAAATTAAAATAGAACCTAACAATAATTCTAGACTTAGAAACAAGTTAACTGAACAAAACAGTGCAACTAAACCAGTCATTTTTAATTCCTGAATCCAAACAATCTAATAGTCAAAAAATCCCCCACATCTCAACTGTCTAACATTAAACATATTGTACATTATGCATAAAATGTGTATACACAATATTAACATCGTGGTGTATTTCTAGTCTGAGAAAATTAATGTCAATGTGATATGTGTAAATGCCTAGGGAAAAACAAAACAAAACATACTGGGGTAGCCTAGATGGTCACTCTGATTTTACCTGAGTAATTCCAGCATGTAGTGAAAGCTGAAGTGTTTGAAATGCTTGTGATGGCTTTTCTTACGCATTTTAATAAAACTCATTTATACAACAATGAATATTAAAATAAAGGGTAAGGTAAGCTGGATGGACAAATAATAGGTATCATGTGTACCTGAAGTATTTCAAACATTTATGGATTTCTGATAACTCATGGAGGCTGGAGAAAGATTCAGAGGACTGAAGGAGGACAAACCTAAAACCCTTGTTAATTTTTTAGGGGAGACAGAAAGAATAAGAAAGCTACAGATAACCTTAACCTGATCTTAAAGACATTTGTTTCATGCACATACAAAGGGTACCACGGAAGTCTTCACAGAAGTGACAATTATTTGTGAAGCATACTTTTTTTGTGTCTTCCATCAAATTGGTATTGTTTTACAAGTGGGATCTATGCAAAGAAGCGAGATGCAAAATGAAGAGTAATACTGATAAACTCAAGAAACAGAAATCCATGGAAGATAAATGGGTTGTGTTGCACTCCAGAACAGAATAAATTTATTTTCAGCATATACGATCAGCATAAAGACTAGTAAAGAAAGGAACATGCAGTTATGCAATAACAGAAAAAAAACAGAATTAAGCACAACGAAGTATCCTTCTAGTGTGGCCTGCATGTTTTGTACAATGTTCCAGCTTTGGCCATGACACTAAGATACAGACAAACTAAAAGCATTTAAATTAGTTAACCAAAAGTGTGATCTGGAAGACATGCTCTAAGAAAAAGCTGAAGGAACTTTTTCTTTAGACAAGTTACAGTAAAGAAATAATATAGACTCTTCCAGTAGATAAAAAAAAAGTGCCTCAAAATGATAGCAATTTTTTTTCCTTCCCAGTCTAACCCATTCTTTTAGAAGACTTGATCAATTGAATAGAAACAATTTGGCCCCTGTTCTGATTCCAGCTGCTGACTTGCTGTTTACTGGACCTACAATTTCAAGTGTCCTTTGAGGATGCTGTGGATCTAATTGATTTTACTTTTGCTACCAGGGAGGTACTCTTCTCTCATCATCTGATACAAAACTACAGTAAGATGCATGGTTTCCTAGGTAAATTTTTCTATTGTTGAAATACCCTGGAATTCATATAAAATTGTTAGTTCAGCTTATGTGAGTTAGCCATGAGACCCAACCATCCACAGAACAAAAGCTCCCGAAATAAATCAGCCTCTCAGCATCAATATGAACAAACATTTAGACATAAATAGTAGAAAACCCAGAGGCGGGGAAGAATCTAAGTACGCCATTTCACACAAGGTACACTTATTGGGTTAGTCCAGTGATCCTGAAATAATGAAGAGATAGCAGAATTCAGAGGTATGTTGAATCCTAGAGACTATAGTGAACTTAATCTAATGCTTCAGGTATTTGAATTGTTTTCCTTTAATGAGTTTTAATATACAAAACATAAGACTATGCAACTTCAACCTTTAATTATTACTGCATATACTCTCTTGAATGCTTTAGACTATCTTGTCTCATCATTCTCCTGATTAAACTCATTTTTCAACATCAAAGTATGGTAAACAGTCCTCAGGCATAGCAGCCTATTCTACAGCGAGTGTCTGAACATTACCATCCTTTTATATGCTGAGCTTCAACAACTGTTAACAATAACATAAGGAAAGAAGATAAAAGGAAAAAAAAAAAAAAGAATATACCCTTGCTGTAGTTTCATCCTGAAGCTGAACTGTCTTTATGGATTCATGACCTGTACTGTCCTTCCTTTGGAACATCCTTTGATCCTGTTGCAGAAGGGAACAAAAACATACTTCGGGTGACTCACAAAACAAGAACGCAAGATCTGATACTGAAATAGCTTGAATGTCAACTTCAGGTTAGATTTCAATGTGGCCTCTGTCCAACCCAACTCATACTTTCAAGAAATCTGAAGTAAATCCTGTTTCATAGTTCCATAGTCAACAGTTAGAACCATAAATAAGTCATGAGCACATTGGAACCTCTAAATAGTGTTAAATAAAAGAAGTTTACATGCTTTTCTTACCAAAACAGTTATTTTTAAAACATTTGCTTCGTAGGAAGGACAGCGTGTAAAGTCTTCAAATAAGTAATCCCAATCTGTTGTTAAATGGCCTAAGATTTCCACTTCTTTTACATGTATCACTCTCCTGTTCACAAGAAAAAAGTTAATACTCAATTTCTCCCTGGGACTAGAGCTTTGCCAGAAAAACAAATAAAATGAAGAAAAGAAAATTTTTTGAGAAGGCATTTTCTATGTGGATTAAAAGTATCTACTCAGTCACAGTGGAACTGTATTTCCTTAATATATATTCTGAGATAATCACTTTGTCCTTAAGACTCACAGATGACCTATGACATTGCATAGTATGCACAGGCCAACTTAATCGAAACCCACCCAGCCCTCCAAATCCAAACATTTTACTAGAATTGGATACTAGAGGGTCATCAGTTAATTAAAACCAGTTCCTCAAAGCCAGACTCTACCAGATGAAGGTAATCAAACAGGTACACTGTCACAGAAGTACTACTAGACTGACAGATGATCAGTTGCTACTGTTGACAGCTAGCTGCCTCTTCAATTACTTCAAAGCTCCAATGTCAGCTAGCACACTAAGACAAAAACAAGTGGCAGTTCTGAATGGAGATAAACTAGAACTTTTATGCACGCGGAGAAAAACTGGGATAAGGAGAAAAGTACACATTTATCTGAAGTTGCAAACAACTGTATCACCTAACTATCATTACAGGACTTTTTCAATGTCTTGAAAAAACTTGTTCAGCTGCAGCATGAATTTTGAGGTGTGCTAGTTGTTATAAAACAAACACGGTGGAATGCCTCCTGTAGTCTCATTATGGATGAGCCTATCTCATTCATTCAGGCAAAGTGGAAGTTGGTGACATTCGGGATGTGGAAGTCATAATGCATGGGTTTCTTTTAATTATCTAAGTGTATTTAGAAAGTTTTGAGTCCGCAAACTGCATTTCCAAGACTAGTAATATCTTGAATTCTTAAAATTGTCTGATGAGTTTAATATTAATTTTCATACTTGTACAAAAACTTAAAGACTCCATTTAGAGTATCCTTTAATTAACAAGACTGCAAGCACGTGCAGTCTCAAAACATTGGTTTGACTGCAAATGCTTATCACAAGCTAACTTAAAAAATTAGAAAGAATATTTCCCTCCAGTATGATGAAAGGGTCACTGACCTCAGAGTAAACTGTCTTCCTAAACTAGTATCTAGTACTGACATCATTACCATATTACATTTTCCATAAAGGAAACAAAGTAAACTGGACAAAAAAAATCAAGAAAATGGATAAGGAAAGTACATATGCAGAGAACAGCAATCAGTTTAGACTTAGCCAGATGTCTAATCCACAAGTTGAAACCAAGACAAGCACTTAGAAAGCCTTCAAAACTTAATACCTATTGGTAACAATAAGGTTTGCTCTTCTGCCTCTTGGAAGCGCACAGTGGTATCGATAGCTCTCTTTTTCCAGCTTTCTGATGTGCAATTTCTGAAACAGAAATAGAAAATAATTTGAGGGCTGTAAAAAGAAAACTCAAAGCGGTGGTTTCAATTCAAAAGCCTTTTAAAGAGTTACCTCATTGAACTGTTCTTTAAAGGCAGGCTCTCACAGTGTTCTCACTCCTGAAGCTGAGTCACTGAAAGGTCTGATCCGTTCCACTCAAAAAGTGGAACATTGACACTGCATTATCAGACTGTTTCTTCAGCTTTAATTTCCTTTCAGTGCTAATAATTGTTTAGTAATGTTCATTCTGTTACACCTCATGCTGCAGACTTGATTCAAGAGTGAAAATCCTGCAACAGCACCTTTAAGAGGTGGCACCACATGACCCAGACCCTTAGAAATAAACTACCAAGTTATAAATACTCAATGCACCTCAACTTCTTCTGAAGCATTGAACAGACATGCCTATTCAACATCAAAAATACAGTATATGAAAGTGTAGATCAAATTACTCATCAGGTTTCTGTTAGACAACCAAAACTCAAGTGACAAACTATGAATATAGAGGTTAAAGCTTCGAAATAAAGTACTGAAGTGCTTCCTAGCTTTTTTTCTTTAGTTCTTCATTAATTTTTTAATTACCTGTTTTTCAGATTTCCTATTCTGTACATGCTGTTTAACTGAAATATAGTATTTTCTAGAGCATGTCACCAGGTTTACAGAATTCTATCAACCACAAAGAGCAGGACAGAAGACAGTCTCACAGTCATCCCTAAATCAGCTCACAATAACACTGGCTTAAAGTCAACAAGATTCACAGAGCAACACATCAACTTATTTGTTGGAAATGGATACACATCAAAACATCATGTAGATGAAGATGAAGTTGTGAAACGAATGACGTACAACCAATGGGAATCCAACCTCAAACGGGGTATGAGAATAAATCTGTGCCCACTACCAGTTCTCCTCCTACGAATTTGTCAGAGCGCAGGCAACCTGTTTCTGTCCACTCTACTTTGCTGCCTGCTTCATTAATATAACGTGTTAGTTTTCAGGACAAAAGTGGTCTACTAGAATTAAATCCATGTTTTCTGTTATAATCCTGTATATATTTAGTAGCTGTAAGGTTGCTAGAATTCACATTCCAACTGCAATTGTCATGTACATGGTAAACATGTAATTGTTACTGAAGAACCTTATCTGTACACAGGTTGCATTAAATGCAGAGATCATGAATTCTCTGGGTAGCAAGCCTACCATAGTAAGTGTCATTACACAGATCTTACCTAACCCAACTACCAGCAGAACGCTCCAATGGGAAGCCCCTAAAATACCCATGCTTACCCTTCTCTTTGAGAAGACATACATTATTACATTTGAAGATGAAAACTCTTAGCATGAAAAAACTGCAACAAGGAATATACACATCAGATTTAAAGCTAGTTCCATGTTTATTTCAGACTGCAAAGCTAAGTATAGTTGTAATATGAAATACATACTTTCTTATACTTCAATCATCTCACATCTCTGAACCTGCAAATCAAAGTGCCACTGGTATTGGAATTCTGTGAAGTTACTCATAAGCAACTAGACAACATTTAGAACCCAGCAACATTAGCAATAGTAGAGCAGTTGGATTATATAGTCTCAACCTTGGAAAGAAGTGTTGGAAAGAGGATGTGCATGCCCAGGACTTTGCCCCAGGACTGTAGCCAGCAAAAGCATCCGGATTCCTGTTATACTCAAGAAGCTTCTAACAAATGCAGGGCTCCAGCACAGTAGTCACAAAAGCCTGGTCAGGGTCACTAACCTAGTTACATTCTCTGACAACCGTAAGCTCTTCATATTAAAAGTTACGATGGTCATCAGTAGAGGATTTTACAGAAACTCCAGTCTTCCTAGGTCACAAAGTCAAGCTTACCATTTATTGGTAAGATCAAGAGCTTTCAACTATCATCACAGAGAAATCAACTGAGATGTTGAAATTTAACCTATTGTACCCATATCTCAAACATCTACTCTCTCCTCTACCACTAAGAGCATTATATCAGTACAAAAACTCTACACAAAATACACATTCCACTTGTAAATAATGTTCAATTAGTAAAACTTAATGAAGACAGTTATATAGCCATGTCAATGCATGTTAGCTTTGTACTCTTTAAGCAATATAACCACCTTTTTTATCATACAATCTGTTTTAATGGAAAATGTGCAGCTCCTGTGTAGGAATGTGAGGAAACATGAGGAAGAATGAAGGCTATATGTGCCCTGTCTGGATACAGAATGCATGTACCTCAGATCAACGTTTAGCAAGTGCCTGAAACTGGATGCCCCAAAATTGGTTTTATGTTCTTCATTGCAAAATAAGATGACCTTCAGTTAATTTTACAGCTGCTACTATGGAATTCAGCCAGTATAACAGTAAATTTCTCAAGTTATTTCTGACAAATTAGTGAGAACAAATTAAGGAGACAGCACTAAAAGTTCAATATCTTTTTAGGTATTCCTTGTAAAGATACATCTCCTTCTGTATTTCCATAGCTGGATCTATAAAACTGGTAAGATGACAACAGAAGCTAAACTTGACTCCACATTTATCTATGATCGACCACCCAAACTATGTAGTTTAAAACTCTATACAGTTTAAGTAACCAAAATGGAAAGTTCTTCTGTAACCTCAGCTTACATCAGAATGAATTAAAAGAGGCTTCAATATTTACTAATACTTGCATTTTATTTTCATATATTTAAAAGTTTAAAAAATGTCTTAAAGTATCATCATACATTGTAACTGACCTCAAAAATCCTTTAAGCTCGAAAGTGGATTAATATTCAAGAATTTAAATCAACAGCATAGTGTTTTTCTGGATTTGCTCCCTAGTGATGTAACGTTTTGAAAAACATTTTAATTCAGCATTTTCCAGCAATGAAAAATAGAGGGTTCACATCTTCTATAAAAAAATATAACTTCTTGACCACCTCTAAAATTTCTGAAACTGTAAAACATACATGAAAGGAAAAAAAATTCCAGAAAGGCTGCTTATCTCAAAGTCTCTTCAAAACATCAAAAGAAAGAAGGCAGCATATAACTAAAATCAAAACATGAACCTTACATTTTATACGTGAACCATAGTTATTTTAAAAACAAGTCAAAATTGAAGAAATACAAAACCCACTGCCATGTAAGACTGCAATCCATATTCTGAAGCCTTTTGCTTGATAGGCAGAAATAAGACATGCTACATATTTAAACAGATATATTCATAAGCATGTTCCTTTATTTAAAATCAAAGCTTTGGAGAGAAAGCCTGTTTCTCATAACTTCAGAAACAATCCCAATAGCATTTTTAGATTTTACATGCAATATGTTACTACAGTAAGAGTTCCCACTGAGGTCCGTGCCTAAGAGATGCAATATTTCTCAGAGCTATTCTCACTGCACCTGATAGACGTCAGCACAATGGTAGTGGCATTATGTAAAAAGCAGGTTGCGCTTGATGCAAATTACTCCATAATCTGCACACTCTTAAAATTCCGGCATCTTTATCAAAAGCTTCTATTTTTATGAGAATACTAGAGCACTTTAAAGAAGTTCAACTCATTCTTATTTTACACGGAAATAAAAGAACCACTGCAAATTTACACAGCAGAACAGTGACTCAACCAGAAATAGAATCTGCAGTTTCCTGAAACCTAGCATAGTATTCTCTCTGCCACACAACACTGTCTCACCACCATGTCTCAATTATTCATGAAGTGTTCTGCATTCTTTATAAAGCTCCATGCTTTAACTGGGAAATGAAACAAAGTAACGCCATAGACATTGAATAATGTATGAATTGCATCATGTCAGACCCTAAGTGCTGGGGTTAGAAGACAGTCTCCTCACCAGAACAGGCAGCAATACCTGCATATTAAAAGGCAAAGTGTAACAAAGCCAAAAGCATTCATTACTTGTTCTAGCAAATCTCATCAACTGCAAACGCTCCTCATACAAAGATTAAAACTCTTGAGAACTTATTCCTTGGAAAACAATTCTCCTAGAGTTGCCCTATTTGTTCTTTGATTTCTCCACCTATAAATACCGTGCATTTATGTTTTACAAAACGCATATGCTACTACGAAGCCTCACTGCATGAGCTAGAGACATGGCCTGCAAGACATCAAATCTGACTTTCCAGGTTTTGAATTGACTGAGCAGATCCCTATATAGCCCATATACATTAGGTCCAGTACTTCTGGGAAAACGCACTGCGTAAACAAGTTTACACAAGTGAACTGATCTACTCCATCTGGCTGCTGTCCTCATTCTGCACCAAAAAAAAACGTTCCGAGTGGAAAAAAGTAACTTGTCTTTTAAGACCTACATATATGCTCCTCCTAAGCTGAGCTCTAATGTCTACCAATGTCTATACTCAAATACAAGTGAGTATTTAAGTGAAACATTTTTTTGTCCAACTACTGGATAGTATTTGAGACATCCATTCCTTAAGGTAACCTTACCAGGTTTCAACCTTGTAAGCGTATATTTATTTTAAAGGGACATATGCAATAAAGTTAGTTAAAATAGATAAGAGGGTGGGAATTCTGTTTAAACTACTTACAATGCTGGGTCAAAAGTGGATCCAAAAAATAAACAGCACTAGTACCTATAAGCTGAGTTATTTGCAATTAAATTTGTAAATGCATATAAAACTGACTTTCTGACTCATTTTCCTTGTTAAATATCCTATACCCTGTAAAAACACCGTCCCCCCCTTGCTTGTAATTTACATTAGAAAACAAAACCTTCCCAACACTAACCTCTAGCGTAATAATCAAAATCAGTTAGTTAAAACAAACAAACAAAAACCAACGTATTCAATTAACTGACTTCCTAAAGGAAGAAATTGTATTTAGTGAACTATACAGAGGATTTGTTCTTGGTTAGTGTACAATTCCAGTCTACACCATTTAGATCTAAGATGAATACAAATATTAGTTGTGCAGGAACTGCATAATGTCCAGTTTTCAGCATTAATTGTGCTACCTTTTCCTTTTTGATAGATAGAAAGAATATAGCTCAAAAAATAAAAATAAAAAAATGTCACTACATGAAGAAATTTGGTCTGCTTAGTATATCACAACAACTTAATTTCATTTAATCAGCTAAACTAACAGTTCATTAGATATTTTATTTTTTTTAAACAATTTTAAAATAATTAAGCTGACTATCGACCACTAAATTCTAAAAAGGCATTAGCAGGGGCTCTCTGCTCAATGTTTTTTTCATGTATGATAGGCAAACAGTTTGCTCTGAGAACAGCTTGTTAATTTATAAAACGCTGTATTAGAAATGAAATTTATGGCATCACTTAGAAATATATTTTTATATTTTTTTTATATATATATAACTAAATTCATGTTAACAGCTGGAAGTTTACATTTAAGTATGTTGAACAGCAAAGCCCCAGAAGATTCCGTGAATGAAACCAGAATCAACCGAGCTGGCTACATTTTTTAATTGATAAAATTTCATAAAGAAGTTGTTGTAGTAGTAGTAACTTGAAGTGATAGTGGTTCATCATATGTGTGACAGGCCTATGGCATATTACAGAAACCACAAATACAAGTTTTCTTAGCATTTATATGGAAACAGTATTTCTGTATCATGCAGTTATAAGCATTTTCACAGAAGAATATTCCACTCAATATCACCATTTTAAATTTTGCACAAGTATCAAAATGTTGCTTTCTCCCTTCATCCACAGCCCTGGCTCTAAGAAAATGCTAATTAATGAATGAACTCAGCATCTACCCTGCTTGGGTTTTTTCCCCAAGTACCTTCCATTGTTGCCACTCATAAGAAGCTAAGCATCCTTAGAAAAACAAATATATAGGAAACAAACCCTCCCTGTCTCTCACATCTTACCCACTCATCTAATGTTACTGAAGGTGGTTATAGAAGTTTGTTTTCTTAGCCTGGACAAAATGAAACGCTGTTCTATTCAACTGCTACACAGAAAAGATAAGAATGAAGGGGACATATTAAATGTAATCATGCCCTTAATCTAAACATTTAAGGCCGATAAAAGACTGTGACTGAAATAGAGAAGAAATATGGAAAATGTTTACTCCGTTATTCCAGTTCTTGCTGCGTATGCCAGGAGAGAAAGAGAAAGAAGAAAAACATTAGAAATAGAATAGGAAATAAGGATTAAAAGAACATCTAGAAAGAAGTAGCAAATATGCAAGTTTTGGTCTTAAAATGTTAATCTAGACAGTTATTTTATTCTAACTTTTCAGCAACAATACACATATTTTAAGGTAAACTTTAAGAACATGAAGGCTGAAATACAAATTAACTGGATTCTGATTATCTAGGACTTGAAAACAACTGTTATTCATCCTCTGTACATTAGCCACATCCAGTCATCCAGATGTAGAAACAGACCAATATCCACACAATGCCTGTAGCTATGACATACTGGTATTAAGAATAACATAAGGAAATACCAAAACATGGTATTTTGAGAATTCATGCAGTTTTTTCAACTGCTGATACTACAAAAAAAAAAAAAAAAAAAAAAAAGGAATTTCAGTAGTTGTATTATATGCCAAACAATTCAAGCTCTATTCATCCTATTTAAAAATTGCTTAGTTTGTAAACCAGCCTCACCTTTGTAATTAAACAAAACACTAGAACTGAGTATCAAAATGTTTTTGTTTCCACATATTCAAATCTTAATCCTACTAATTCTTAATCCTACTACCTGCTTCCAGAGCATGAGATAAGCAATTACAGAACATAATGCGCAGAAGATCATTTAACAGCAATGCTGCAGTTCTCTTGTCGCATTCCGGTTACTACAAGCACTGGGCCTTCTCTACTATACATGCTTGCTTTATGAAATAGGCTGGGGCAAATTTTTACTACAGATAACTGCCAGAGATCCCTGGCAGCTTTTTTGTAACATAATCCTTTATGGAACCCTGTAGATTAGAGAATTTTAACAGTATTTACAATGCAAGTCATACCTCAAATAAATCATAACCCTCAGCTTCCACCCTATCGTATGGCCGGATGATGCCATCTTCATGAATGAAACGTGGAGGACGGAGATTAGATACTTCTTCAGTTGATTCTGCCACCCTGCCATAGACAGTGGAACAGTATTCCGGTAAGCATGCTATAATTCTGACTTTCACCAATATTTCTTTAAAAAGTCACACTTTCACCTGCCACATATCCCACTTACACTTCCCAGGTACCCTACAGATGTAAATAGTAAAGACACACTGCTAGTAATAAATCCAAAGTAACATTAGCCAATTAGCTACAGAATAACTTGTAGAAGTTTACTCCCAACCGCGGATAATTTACTAAGGGTTCTCATGTTTATTAACAGACTTTCCAAAGGCCCCCTGAAACACAAGAAGCCCCTGATGTGCACTGCTAACTGAATTTAAACTGGCAAGTTTTCCTCCAAAAATTTCAATGGTTTATTACAGTAAGTTTAAATGACATTTAGATATTTGCATTCAGCAGTACACAAACCTATCTCAAAAGTAAAATTTACACAAGATCTTTTAATTACTTTCTGATCAGGGGAGGGAGTAAAAAGGAGAAAATGGACTAGTTACCGTCTATTTGAACTACAACATTGCAATATGTATTCTGAAGCAGCAATTTCCAGAGATCACCATAAAATACATTCATTACAGGTTACTAGGCATCTCTCAACCCCATATATCTTACTGCATATTGTGTTTAACACAAGCAATTGTGTGTCACTACTGGACCACTATACCACCTGGTATCCAACATATGGAAAGTACTTCAAAACTTCCTTTTGACATTTTACCTTTGAATACCCTGGAAGGTACTGCTTGCCATATCTACGATGCCACCTGTTGGGCGGGCTACCACTCCTACAAGCCCCTTTCCAATTCCTTTAAAGAATCCAGCTGCACCTTCTTTTTTAGCCCCTTTAAAAGAAAGGGAACAGAAGAAGACATAGTTTTAATGACCTACCTGAAGACATCAACAAACACAGAGTTAAATCATTACCGCTCCAGGCTGCACTAGAACTGTTTTGTACTGGAAACAGCCCACAGCAATCAATTACATACAATCCACTTATAAAAAACAGTTCTCTGTGAGAAGTCACACATTGCTTCCTTGTCTGTTCAGACATATTGCTGTTCACTTAACACCTTACCAGCCTCCAAAGCCAGCACAACTGAGACATTAACTAGATTCTCTTTCTCACACTTTCAGTCTGGATTGTAGGCCAATATATCAGTTTTTATAGGTTGATAGTAATAACAAAATAATCTGAAGACTCTAAGATCCACAAGTATAATGAAAGTTAACTACTTCTATCTCAAAATTAAGTGTTTCTGGTGACACATAACTATGGAAGAGCGAAGATAGCGTTTAGAAAGCATGCGTGTTCATCCACCAATGAGAGAAGGACTACATCTTAAAGTATCTGCCAATAATCTATAAAATACAACACAGTAACAATTAACTTCCAACATTTAAATCACTCTGCTGTGAAATTTAGTAAGAGGCTTTTCTTGGATTTTTTCATCATCTATCATACTGATAAAGTGACAGTCTTCACAAAAACAAATATTTATCTCAGGCATAAAACCAAATTTACTTTTTAAGATTTCTCCAACGTTAGCAGTCTCAAAAAAAACTTTTTCAATCAGTGCTTTTTAATTTATTATTTTTAGTAACTTTATTCTGGCTTTAAACAATAAAATTGGGTACTCCAGCAGGCCTAACAAAATATGTCACAAAGACAACCATTCCTCAATTCATACAAAGGCTGAAAAGGTGGTAAGCCAATAACAGCTATAAATATATTTGAGTAAATCATCGTATAAGGTCACATTTGAATTAGAAATATAAAAATAATCTTGCTACCCTTAGCATCACCACACTTAGATTGATATTTCTTAAAATTACAAAATAAGTTGTAAAGTATTGGGAAACCATTTAAGCAGTGCAGTGCAACGCAACCTTAGTGCTTACCTTCTACTGGTTTAGTGATTATGCCCGTCACACCTCCAACAACACCCTAAGAAGAAGAAGGTAATTAAGTTCCTACTTAGAAACAGGAATGCTATAGTCTAACTGGGCAACCAGTTGTGGCTCATCCTTCATTTTAAAACTTTATAGTGAAGTTCAATATCAGAAACACTGTTTGGCAGCGGTTTTTTGGTTTCGTGGTTTGTTTGGTTGGTTTTTTTACTTTAAGTTTTCAAGAAAATGATAACTGAGGGAAAGCAGAGAGGGGGGAAAACCTAAATCAGCTGAAGAAACATTTATGATGGCAAGAAAGACTAAAAAAATCTTTTCTACAGTAATCAGACTTGCAATAATTAAGAAAGTCACTATTTCACTTTCATTACTAACAGGAAGCTGCCAGAATTCCCAGTCATGAGTGAGTGATACCAAATATTCAAGATAAATCAAAATCAAATGATTCTCTGGAAAACTTTAAAGGTCAAGTAGTTTAATGACATGAAGGCAGAAGAATAAAAATCCACTAAAGTAACTTCCAAATTTTCAGCAAACAGTATCAGAAACAACTCTACAATGTTTACTACTTACAATGACTTAGAAATATGTTGACCGTTTTTATATTGAATGGAAAGTGATAGAATTTATTAGAAGACTTAATTTGCATTCAGGTAATACAGATCTCTCAGTAATTGTTTACATGAGGTTTGTCTTGTAACTAGTGCTTTAACTAGAAATATACATGATGCTTCAGCAACCTGAAAAGGTTCCCAACTTTTTATTATAAAAACAATATGGGCGTTGCACAGCTCCTATTTCAGAATAATATCTCCAACCTAATGTACTTACTTGTATACATATTCTACTTGCTCTATGTTCACACCCTTCTAAGTCAAGAAAACCTAGCAGTTTTTAGAAGACCTCAGCACATAGAAAGCCATTTCTACTATGCAGCACATGCCCAGAGCTCATAATTCACAGCCAACAGACTTTAATGGCAGAACTGACTGCAAGGTAAAATAAGGGCCCAGTTACTTTATTTAGATAACACATTTGTTAAACATGAGCAACTATGTTTATTTATATAATTCACAGGAGAAATTGGTGTTAATTCCTACACTTTACCTTTCCAAGACCTTACCTTCAATTCCTCAGGATGGCCAAAACCACAACCTCAAACACTAAAGCTGATACACTATATTGAGTGTCCTATAAACCGACTGCCTGTTTGTCTCTTCTGTTTAGTTCATGAACTGATAAAGACGACATCAAACTTGCTTGCATATAATTTTCAACCATGGATTAAGACTAGGCACATCATACCCTCCAACTTCAAATTCATACCTGTAACAAGCCTTTTCCTCCTTTGGCCAGGCTGTCACCAAAGTCTTTTGGCTGCCGACCCATCTCCTCTCTCCGTTTCTGCTGAAATTCTTTATCCATAGTAATAGCAGCCAAGCCTTTTCCAACCGAACCAGTGATCCTAGACACCACCCCTGCTGCACCACCTGATGCAACAGGGCAGAAAACAAAAGTTACTGTTCTTTCACAGTTTAACAGCAGACAACATACAAGAAGCCACAAAGTTCATAGCAATTTCCCTTCATGTTCAGGTTGGATATTACAGATTTACACAGAGTGACTACCACATGTTGTCCCTGAGAAGACTCTGGAATCTGGCCTGAAAAGTTAACTGTTAAATCGCTTCAGTACATGTTATATGGCATATTGGATGGAATCGTATTTTCTCTAATTACTGTAATACATAGCTAAATAAAAATCTAAGGTAACTGTAACAGTAGCTGGCCCTAAGAACACTTCTCAGGCTTCTCCAGACATTTTAGGACCATTAGAATTATTTTCCTTATTCATCCATGGCATGGTACAAATTCAGTTATACGTGCAATGTTTCTCAGTTTGCTCACTCAGTCTACAAAACAGACATTTAGATGGTCTTGAGTTAGGTATGAATGATCTGTACCACAAATACTGGCAATAGTATCTGATAAATACTCATCAAAAAACTACCATGTAGACACTTCAAAAATATCTTTCCCTTCAAAATAATAAGAATCTAAACGCAATCCATGAGTTAACCCAATTCATTAAAAAAGTGACATTATGATACATACCGACTGTGTGTCCAAGAAGACTTTTAACACCAATTACAAAGCCTTCAGCAAATTCTTCAGGTCCTTGAACAGCACCCTAAAAATGAAGCTTATTTTGAATAGCAGAAAACTATACATTTATGCACCTGTTTAAAAAAACCCTAGCGATTCCTTTACACTGATGAAAGGAAGGCCATTTGACTATGTTATTTCTTCGAAGTTAACATTAAAAATTGCCAGTTCCTTAACTGTTCAGGGTGTAGAGTACAGTGACAACAAAACTGCAACCCAACTAGTATATTCAATCAGCCTGCTACTCATACATGGTTGAAGAATCAGAAAGTCATACCTGGAACGGCTCATAGAAGAAAGCTTCAACTCCCTCAGACAAGCCTCTGATTAAGCCAAATGGATTTCCAAGAACATCTAACCCAAGTACAAGAACATACATCTGTTTCAGGAGCTAAATAATGAGGGAAAAACAAAACAAAACAAAAATAAAAGCAGTGTCACTAGCTGCTGCTGTTACACATAGTTCCATGTTAGAACCCAAGGCTGGTAAATTTTGTAATTTACTACCTAAGTAATGTGTTAAAGAGTACCCAGCTTAGTATTCCTACTAGAATGAAGACAGGCTTAGGCAAAAGATGAAGCATATGTATGGATAACTAGAAGAATAGTTTGGTGAAGAAAAATACAAATAAGAACAGAAGCAATCACTTAAAACTTTTAAAACACATTGTCAGGACACTTTTGTATTTACATTTTCATAATGTGCCACCAGATTCCTACTGCAGTACCATGAAATAAAAAAAACAGTAGCTTTTTAGATGTATTCACCTTTTCTCTCCTATTTTCTGCATTCTGTAAGATACTTACTCAAAACTTTACACAAAGGCTTGACTAAATAAGCTTACTTGTTCACTATAATGTCTAACAACTCTCTTCATCAGTTGATCTCTCTTGTAGAACTGATACTTAATTTCAAAGAAAGCAAGTCTGAAAGACAAGTAATCACACATTAGTTATACATACCCTTCCTCCTTCTAAATAGTTCTCTTTTTCCTTCAGATAATCCTGAAGCCCTATTCTCTTAAAAAGGAGCCTAAATCCCATCTTCTCTCCATTGCTCCCTTTCCCCAAAGGCTGTACACATGTATACTAGAGTCAGCAAAGTTTAAAAATGGAACCAATTATTAAATGTATAGTAGCTTTATTCAAAATACAAAAAAATATATTTATTAGCTTACTTGAAAATAAGATCATCCACATCTGTTAGAGTAGCTCCAATACTTTTCAGTAGCAAATTCAGAGAATGGATGGCTATCATTTCTTCTCCCTTATCTGATGCTTCTTCACCAGAAGCCAGAGACAGACTCAAATGCAACTGTCAAGACAGAATTAGTAGAGCAAGACAAACCAAGACAAAAGACACACACCAGACAGGTTGTATGGTGGACATGTAAACAATCCAGTGGTGAAACAGTGGTAATTGTATTTTTTCTCACTTTGAGGAAATATCAATATCAACAAATGTGCTTGAACTCACAATGGTATTACTTTGATAACATATATATTTATTTATATTTCCATACAGAGAAGTGTCAAATTGCCCTAGAATTTTAACTTTTGTTATCTTTACATGTGTAAACTCCTGTATAAGCAATGAGAGATATAACATGTTAAATAGGTGGAGCTTAATTCCCAGTACAGGTTAAATTTTAAATTCTGATTTAATTAACTATCTTGTGTGTATTTTTGCAACTAGTCAACTCTTTTGGGAAAATTCATGAACTTCAGAGAACTGCCTTTAACACTGTAAAACAGGATTTTTTTTAGTGTTGATAAGACACTTATTTTAAAAGAAATCCATACACTTCTCTTAAGGGTGGAGAAGGCAATGGAAAATTATTTTTCTTTTCCCTTGTTCATCACCATAAGCAATATTGCTCCCTTCTACTCACTTACATGAGGGCATAGCAGTTAACCTGTATGATTTGACTTTTTCAAGATTCCCAACTTTATTTTATTTTTAAAAGGTCACACATCCATTTTCATGGTCTTTCCACTATCCAGTGGTTTAGAATATTGAGATAAGGCACTGAAATAAGGTGAAAAAAAAACCTGGAGAGAAAAAGAAGCCCCTTCCTATACTTACCAGGCAGCATGTCTAGACATTTCAAATAAAGATGCAAGAGAGACTTAAAATTATAACTGTTTCTTAACAACTTGAACCAGACTAGCTAGAGGATTATGTTAAAATATCACAACAGTGTCTTATTCCTCTAGTGTTTTCCCTGGCTTCACATTCTTATTAGTGTATAAGCATAACCATATCAGAAAAAAAAAAAAAAAAATCTGAGAATCTAAGTGTACCCTAACAGATATCTAGTGAAATAAGTAAAAAGCTGGTAAAAATGCCAGAACTTACTCATCTGTATTGGGGTTTTTGTCTGGCTTTTATACATTCAGTGAAAATGAAAGGAAAATAAGTTATTTTTGTCCTCTAATTTCTTATTCAATCTGATAGCCTTAGGGGAACATTCTGCTGTTTCAGAATAACATGTAATTACTGATGATCTTTCTTCCTTTGCTCCAGAAAAATCTAACTGGTTCAAGAGAGACAAGAAAACAAGCCCATGAAAGTGTATTTTATTATAATTTATCATACATTACTTAGATACCTTCAGGCCAGCATTTTATTTAGCTTTCCTCGTTATTATACCCATTGACTCTTCCCACTTAGCAATGGTTAAAGGTCTGTTTGTACTCATGAGCAACCAGCAAAGTTTTCCAACAAAGTATTAAGTTCTAGAGAACGTAAAAAAATCACCATTAGGAAGAGAGCATGAAGCAATTACCCAGAAGGTTGATCTGAGGATGTATTTACTATAAGGAATTAAGAGATCATTGATATCAAGTGTTTTATTAACCAAAAGTATCCCCATTACATACCTTAATTGGAGAAATGTGAAAATGCTCAAAGAAGCTGAGCATTGACAGGTCTGTTAGGGAAGACTCCATCAGCTCAGTGTTAAGTGCATCGACATCTTGCTTAATTAATTTAGACTGGTTTTATTATAAAAAAAGAAAAAATAGAACAGAAGTTTATCTCATCAACATATATGTAATATAATATTATCATACATAAATATATGTAAACAATATAAATAATCAGCAGAAATAATCATAGTCAAATGTAATAAAAGTTAGCCAACTAGTTAAACAGCCAACACCTCCAAAACTGGAAATAGACTAATTACTTTTGTATACCAGATTATAACTGTACTAATGCATTTCTTTAATCCAGGGTAAAACAAACAAACAAAAAAAACCCCCACACAACAATTTTTGCCTGACTTTTCCATTTTACGCTATATCACTTGATATTCCCTTAAATTCCGCAATCACTTAAGGTATCACATGTAAATTAATTTAGAAATTTTAGTAAAATAACTTCCTGAGGTTCTTTGCATTTTTGTATTTCCTCACAAAATTAGAATTTTTATACAGTACATCTGAATATACCATTTCTCAGAAAAAGAAACTGGCAAGAATGACTCTCCTATGCACACTAGAACCAATTGTGATCTTTCTGAATATTATCCACCTATGTAAGACTTAATTTGGAGCCAGGAAAATCTGTTCCTTCTGCTCTCTAAAGACAAAAGACACTACAGACTGACAATTAGAAGTCCATTCTATAAACCCTAACCTTATTTCATCTACCACCCTTAATACTTTGTAGCCACAGTTGAAAGAATTGTCATCAATTAATAAAATATTAAATGAGCAGAAAACACACATACCCAAGTATCAGTTACTCAAACTTGTCAATTAGGAATGCTCACAGCCAATGCTTAACAGAAATACCAGTGCCTCACTGAAAATTATGTTACCATATCCCTTTATTCACTGTTGTCAAATTCAATATTCACTTATTTAAACTGAAATTTTCAGAAAATCACAACACTGTTACAATAAAGGCCCTGTTCTGGCAAAAATCAATTTATCTGGTATGTTACCCTTTGTCTTTCAGTTTCTGGGTCTGTAGATGGAGTGAAAAGTTCACTAAGTGCTCCTAAAAATCCTTGATCAATTTTCAGTGCCATTTCCTGGATAAGAACCATGAAGTATCTAAAATAGGAAAAAACAAACAGTGTATACTTGTAGAAGTTAAACTTAAGTATCACCTGCTTACCCTACGTAACTCAAGTTTTGTTAGGCAATGTTGCATATTACAATGTACAGTATCAACTGTATATTTACAGTTAGGAGGGCCTACCAGCCCCACAAAGCTATACATTACTTTATATTATTCATTTCTTAACACTTCCAAAATTTACCTAAAAATATTAACCATCATCAAATATTTCTTATATTCTTACATTATGATTCCATGTGCTCCATAGATAACATCACCTAGACAACATATTTCTTCCTTTTATCCAACTGCCTCTCTCCAAAAGTCATATTACCGAATATTTATTTTATTATAATTCACCATCCTCAAATATTATATCCACACTAGTTGGCTACACATCTTTGCATGAGAAACCATCAGGCTTTGTCTCATTTTTAGTACAGAAACTCAAGACATAGACATATCAACTAAAGAACACACATTTCACAATAGAACACACTGCATTGGGCTACATTAGATACTGTATGAACTGTCGGTTGTTAGAGCACCAGATAAACCCAGCACTGCACAGCAAACAGGCAGACGTGCAACTCTGATGTTGTAGTACAAGAGGGAAATAATTCTGATTAGTAAAGAGTTTGAATAGGGACTGACTATGTCAACGGACTGTTACTTTCTATAAGTAAGTTTCTTTTAAGAATGATATTATTTCACTGGAGATGTTTAAAAACTCAATCCAAAGTCAAGAGTTGTTTGGATAAGAAAACTTGAACTTTAAAACAAGGTTCACTTTTAAAATGTGTGAAATCCCTAAAATTATATTACAACACACCATTAAACTCACTTGAATTGCAGTACTTTGCTGTATTCATTGAATCTAGTGATGACGCTGATGTCAATGAAGGGTTTTGGTTCTAAAGAGAAAAAAACAATCTAACTATATGTAAAAAATAAATTGCCAAGTTACTACTTTCAGGGCTGAATAAATCTGATATTACTAAAAGGTTTCTCTTACCTGAATCCAAAGAAATTGACTTAGGAGGGGCTACAGGGTGAAATACAACAGGAAATATCGATCCTGGTAATTGATTATCAACCTAAAAAATTATTGCATAATTACAGGAATATTCTTATGACACAATAGTCAAAGACCATTTCCTATTTAGAAGGCTTGAGAAACTTGTTTATAGACTGTGTTCAAGAACATCATCATTCTTTTTTTGGAGGAAGGAGAGAAGAGGAAGAGGATTACTCTGGTATTTGGTATTTTGGAATGTTACCTATTTAGTTATAAAAGGTCAGGTGGCTGCACAAGGGATGCTTACACAGGTTCACACTCAAAAAGATTCATTTATAGGATCTGCAGCTGAATGCACACATTGACTGTAACAGTGAAAACTACCTTCAGGCAAAAATAAAAACAAAATGCAAGAGATAAAAGGAAAGAGGAAACTCTTCCCCACCAGCTGGTCAGGATAAGCATCAGGGTCCTCAATGAATGCCCTCCCCCTGGGCGACTCTGAAGTATAGCAAATGGAGATGAAGATGACAGTGACGATGGTTTCTCACCATTATTTTCCTCTATCTCACTAGTACCTGCTCAAGCATTCTACTCGTTAATTTAGCAACATTATTAGTACTGAGTGGAGTATGCTAATCAGGTGCAAGTGTTGCACATTAATTCACTGTTAAGCTTACATGCAGATATACTATTGCATACTATTTTTGAGGATTTGTCTATTATCTACTTTCCATTAGACAGGTAGTTTTTGTACTAAAGATTTCTAAACCTCTAGATACATTCTCTAGAATAATGTTACATGCCTGTATACAAACTATGGTAAACAAATTTTGAAAAAGGTTGAGGGTTTTGTTTGTTTTAAAACACCAAAACACCTCTCTTTAGAAATGAACTTTCCATCATAGCACCCTGTTTTACATTAACCCACAACTCTGTGGATTTTTTTCTATACTACTTGCAAAATCCTGGGATGGCAGTTCTGCAGTATTTTTCCTTCAATGGAGCATTCATAGCACTTCTGCTACTCTGGCATAGTGAACAGAGCACCACATATGTAAGATTTGGAAATATTTCTTCATATAAATTAATAAAATAAAAGCATTAAAATGACAGTTTAGTTTACAGAACACGATGAGAGATGGTACCTGCAGCCAATACAATTGAGCCCGCAAGCTTCTTTGGTGAGGTGACTGTTTGAATTCAACCTGAATTCCTGAAAGGAAGTTGCGTCGGATGCTGCATCTGACTGGGAGACGCATTTCCATTGGAACCTTACTAAAATTCACCTGGAAATAGAAGAAGGCAGAGCTAACATATAGTTTAATTAGGGAAAGAATAAAATGTTAAGTTACTAGTAAACAGACCAGCAAATAAAATCTGCATTTTTCCTTATTTCATGATCACATGGCTACTGAATTACTCAATTATTCCAATTATCTGCACAGAAAGTAACAAAAACCACCAGTTAGTCTGATAAGCGCATTACATTGCAACTTTAGTTGCCCCAAGCGGGAACCTCTGTGTCACCTTAGCAACTATTTCTTCATAAGTTATATATTACACTGGCATAATTAAAGATAATTTGCATGCAGCTGCCTACTTTCCCAGCTGATGCTTTTACCCTGATCCTGAAACATTAAACTTATGAGAAGCAAAATGGAAAAGCTCTCCTTTATTTCAAGTCAAATGCAAGGACAAGTTTTTGATACTATGTATTTTAAATGCACTACTGCAATGTATAAAACCTAAGCATTCATACAACTGAGAGTATATGTGTTTTTCAAATGAAAGGATTATATAGAAAACAAGCTTGATTATGGTACTACAAAATGCCTGTATTTTACTTAGCTATTTCATCACATTAAATTTATGCATGGAATAGAGGTATGTATAATTAATGTCTGAAAAAGCTCAGGTAAATAAATTAATTTATTTCAAGAGTCTTTGAACGCTATATGATCCTTTATCATATGAAGTCATGGGAACTGCAGCTTATTAAGAAGCTAACCCCAAGATTTCAGCAAAGAATTTAAGCTACATCAATGAGAATATAGGTTCATAGCTAACATGCAGATACCAAGCAATCTTTTCTACCTCACAAAAGCAAAAATCTTTGAGATTTGTACTTCATAATACAAGTCTGGGGAATACTTCAATACTGCCTCAGTATTACCTAAATACAAAAATATCCTACAGTATAAAATGTGAAACTATTAAAAAAAACCACTTGCTTTTTATTTGTGTTTCTCTTAATACAGCATCTACCCTTACTTAGCAAAACAGAAGTCCATTTTAACTGTTGCACATGTTCTGCAATCACTTAAACACTGATGCTTCAAAACATACCTCAATATTGCTGTCTAGTTTATGCCAACCTGGAGCTTGGAAAGCACTCTTAGAAAGATACTTTTGATAAGCTTGTTCCAACAGGTTTATTTGCTTTTGATTAAATGGTTTCCACTTTTGCCTCGGTTTTAATTCCCAAACAACACCAGAACTGCAAGACAAATAACAAGGTTAACAATTTAATAGTACTTAAACCTTTCTTATGCATACAAAACATGTAAAAAAATATCCTAATTTTTCAGGCTTAAAAAACCCTATTGTTTACTTTTTTTTTATTAGAAGCTAAGCAAGCAGGCAGTTAAATCCTATTTATTCAAATTGCACAATAGGAATAAAGGCATACTTTAATTTTACTTAAGAAGGTTTCACTTATATTAATTTCATTTCAAAGATGTCCCCTTCAACTCAACTATATTGCTAAAATTATAATACGCTGTCAAATTTTGATAATTCAAAGGAATATTTAAGCTTACATGCACAATACCTAGTAATTCCTATGTAAGAGATTTCTTTTTTATTTTCATTGTTAACAAGAGAAAGTCCAAGACTATGGATTGACAAGTTTATTTCTTGATCAGGTTGCTCCAGCTCCTCTGCTTGTCGTGCTTTAGAAACTAATGCAACATCATCTGTGAAAAGTAGCACTCGTTGGCGTCCATCCAGGAAAGACACCCAGTGTATTTGAGTATTTGCATTGTAAGGGAATTGGCCACAATCATCCTGTATTAGGGGGCGAAAACAGTAAATAAGTAATTACAGGAGTAAATCTGTGATGTAGCTGTATGTTTACAAGCAAGCAAGTTTACTGGCACACACCCAAAGCAGAACTCAGTATTTTTTTTGTTTGTTGAGTTTACTGCATCATACTGATTTGGTGGCATCTTGTATCCCAACACTGGAAAGAAGTTAGGGGCTAGGATTTTTATTTTTTATTATTATTTTTTTTTACCTTTAGAAAAGTTGGCATTCCAGCAATATTTGTGGATGAGAAAAATATTGGAAATTATTAGAAAACAAAGGCCTTCACAGCAAAAGAAAAGACTTAGAATCGTAGGTGATGGGGGAAGAAGGCATTAAATCATACACCATGAAACAGTAAAACCAGACAATGTTCTTCAAATGCAGATATTTGTTTATTTATGAGGCAAAATCAAGATAGTTAAAGCCCTTTTCTCAAAAGCCAACAATAATCATGAATATAACCATAATTATACACTATGAAAATCAGTTTCAAACATAAAACATTTTTAAATGTAAAAAATTTGACCCAAGGAAGTGCTTATACAGTGAAGCACACTGTAATTGGTTAACTGTCACAGTTCAGCTGTGAGAAACTGCATCCATTCCCCATATAACTGAAACACAAACTTGCTTTCCTGTCCCTACTTTTATCTACTAATATCTGCAGTTTTCTCATCTTAACTCTGTGCCTAGTCAACAGAAAAAACAAGCCACCTCTGAAGAATTCACAGTTTAGTAAAAGGTACAAGAGGTCTGCTATTTAGAGACAGACACATAGGACTTTATTTAGCCCACATTCCAGTTAAGTGAGAAAAATCTTCCTCCATCAACACTTGCTTCCCCATTCTTTAACAAAATACTTGCCCAGTCTTATCCTAGATTTATCTCTGCTTCTAGTTATAGTTTCCGTCTTTCCCCCATTCATTTTCCATCTTGATCATTGTTATTTTGCCCCCACTTCACACATTTTCCTCTTTTAATATTCTGTGAGTTACAAACACCAAAATAGCTCTTAGTGAGCAACTCAGAATTTTCTGCTCTATGCAAGCATTTCCCATAGGAAGCAAGAGTCACAGCAGTCAGGGGTTTTCTCCATCTTTAAGGAGATACTTAAGCCAAATGCAGCACTGCTGGACAATTGGTGAATTATTCATTCTTTGTACTATTTAGATATGTCCACAGCTCATACACTTCATCCTTCTTCTTTCATATCCAAGAAAACCATGCAGAAAATTCAGGCTGGAGTTTCTGTCCAATCCTCTATTTGTATCAATCTGAACATCTAAAATCTTGCTACTTGAGAGTAGGCTCAAAAGTCTCTTAGAGGACAAGACAGATGCAAGTTACTGAAGAAGCCTTCTCTCAGAGAATTTTAATCTTGTTATAGTCCTAGATTGGTTCAGCATTTACTTCTCCCTTTCTGAAATTTACCTTAAGTAGGTCATGTTCACCAAAATTCTGGGAGTAGCCCCAAGTCAATTTTCTTGTTTTAGTTGGATCTGTCCATGCAAACAGGCATACTTGCTTTGGTTTCAATTCCATTTCCTCTTGTAATCCACTGCAGGTTATAAGAAAAGGAGTAAAGTGACAGCATTCACTGGTTAAGACCACTGATTGAAGTGGTGAAAGCAGATGATGGTGCTATAGACTCCACCCCTCCAGCCTCCTGGGGTGAGGGGTTAAGGGCCTAGGCTATCCATTCCAAACAAGTCCAGCTGTAGCTAGGCTTTTGGTGAACTAAGATCTATACTCCCACTTTTTTCTTTCCACTTTCTCAGACTATGACAACTGCTTAAAAGTAGAAAAAATACTTCATTAAAAAAACGCGATAAAGAAATAGGTTTTTTGTATTTTTCAAGGTACCATAATGGTAAAAAGAGAACTATCTCCACAAAGGAAGTCCCCTGGTTAAACAACTAATGCCAAATTGTTTCTTTCACATACCTCTGTTTATATCTGAGAGAGTCCCACGAAGTATGATTAACAATAAGAGCTGGAGCAGCTCCCTCATGGTAATCCGAGAAGCTTATAAGAGTAGAATGCTCAGAAACATTCACATCTACCAGTAGGCCCCCATTCTGGAGAGGAAGTTAGAAAGTTCAGTATTTGTTCTATGCATAAATTCAAGTTAGAACAGATTAAATTGTTATTTTTAGATCAGTCATTCACTGGCCTTTTAGAAATGAAAAAAGGAAATGTACTCTACATTATCTAGTAATGGTAAGTTCAAACACATTGGTCACTGGCTTAAGACAGACATCAGTAGCATCCACAAACTATCTGTTTAACTTATTTGAAAAGTTATATTCAAATTATAACATTTTTAAGAATTACTTCATTTGGCTAAGTTCAGTAAAAAGTATAGGCAAGAATTCCCTTCACTTTCTTCTACAAAACTTAAAGTTACATTTAAAAACTGACATTTCCTGCACATTCCTTAAAAATCTGAAAGACTACTCTAGACAAACACACTAAAGTTTTTGAAAGTATGACAAATATAGCAATAGTGTATTAACTAACTGATCACTGAGCAGAAAAGTTCTGTTGATTGAACTTCTGAACAAATCATTGTAAGTCTTTCTTCTAAGGGCTTTCAAGATGCTGTTTTCTTCCAGTGTATTTGCAAGATATTTCTGAAGTATGTACAGCACAATTTTCTCATTTGCCTATACAAAGGAGGTACACCTCATGCTTTCCCTTTTGGATAGTCTCTTCAGAAAGCTTTCTCAAATGCTTGTCTAGCGAGATAAATTGATGTTTTTGCTATGCTGTATAGAGAGGTGGGAGGCGACACATCTACCTTTGAAAAAGATGTTCTTACAGATTCTCCAGCTCACATCAGAGGGATGTGAGAAATTATGTTTAGTACTCTACACAGCAGTAGCAGAACCTCACTACATACGGGACTAGAAAGGATTCACTTGCAAAGCTGAACCATCTACTGTCTTAGAACAGTGAAGAAAACTGCCCACTACTCTAAGTGCATCAGCAGAACAAGAGATCATCGATGACATCTTTTCTTAAACATTTTTTCAAACTGCTTCAGCAAACTTGGAGAACTAGATTATCCTCACAGTCACTTGTATTGCAGCTAATTACGATAAGCATTATCTCCAAAGACTTGTCTGAACACGCTACATTTATATACACATTCCCTAATGCCAGGCTAGGGTGAGTTCTGAAATAATTAAGATTTTACTAATTGAACAATAAATTATGGTAGCCATGAACTGTGTCTCCAACATGTATTAGCTTAACAGCAAAAAATACATTCTACTTTAATAACTGTTTAAACAAACTGAAGGCACCTAAGAAATACCCTCTGCAAAAGAACAGATGTTAGAGGCCTAGTATACTATTTTTAACTTAATAGCAGTAGAGTTGTTCAGCTTCCTATAAGCTTGTCAAAACTAAATCAACTTGACCACTTCACACAGCTATGAAAACATTAACAACATTGCAAACTTGATTCACAACCTTTTTTATGCAACAGAACTGAAGTGCAGTGCACCAACACCTTAAGGCACAAGACTTCAATCTTGATGATCTTGCAGACTCAAGCTTTCCTAAGGTCAGTACCATAAGGCTAAAATGGAGTACTAAGAACGGACCACACAAAGCCAGTCTCACCAGTTCTTCCAGCCTCAGCAGAGTACCATTATCCTGGGCATTAAACAGGAATGGTTTGGATGAGCTTTCATAGCCAACTACTCTTACACAAAGTTCACCAGATAAGTTTTCAGGCCAAAATGGAAGACACTGTAAAACAAGAAATATGCATGACTTTAATAGTTCATGTATGTTCAATATAGTATGCCAGCAATAAAACAGTCTTGTGTGACTAAAACCATTTCCAATGCCTTAGTTCTTACCTCAGTATCGACTCTTGAACATCTCATCTACATTTCATAAATTACCTAAATTGAAGGACTTGATTAGTTTACCAACATACACAATCCAATGCTGTTCAAGTTGCCACAAGATGTGAAGTATCCACGTCATGCCATCACAAGTGACAGAGCTTCTATAAGAAAACTTCTTTTTCCTCAAGTGACAGCTAGAAACCAGTTGTTTGTCTACAGTAACATCCAAAGGAAAAAAAATCTCAAACATTACCTCTGAAGTCGAGATATAATTCCATTTATTAGTTGGAAAAGAACCATTAGGACCAATTTCTCCAACTTCTAGTTCCAAAGAAGATTTGTTTGCTATTGTGTAGAATGGAGTGAAGGTAACTATCCTGGTAAGATTAAAACTGCTCATTTTGATGCTAACTCCAACCTGTTGAACAACGACAATTTGAGCAAACAATCAACAACAAGCTTAAGAGAGAAGTCAGGATGGAAAAAAACCCCAACAAACCCTACATTACTGTAATTACAAAGGTTAGCATACAACACTCCTACTCTGAACACCTGTAATAAAAGAACCAAACAGCATGCAGTAAAATCAGGGAACTATGCAACACAATTAAAACAATGGTAAAGAGACAGTTTAGATGTACTGTTTTGCAGCTGTAGCATTTGTGAGGAAAATCCTATAGGAATCCCTCTACACTAAATGAGGACAACCTAAAATGATCGTATCATCAGAGATTAGTTTAAGAGTATATGGAAATACAACTCCCCACATATCTGCATATTATTATAAAATGTATTCTTTATTCTGATTAGTTGTGGAAATGTTGTTTTAGACAAGGCTGCTGAGCTGAGTGAAGATCTAAACATTTGCAAACATTTATGTACTTTGACTGTGAACTCCACTGTACGCGTTCACTATTGTATTTTTGAACAGCCTAGTACTACACATTTGTTAAAGTAATGACACATTTATTAATTACACTGGAACTTCTGTTGGTGAAACTATTTGTCACCAGATGCAGACCCGAATAGCTGGGGCATAGAAGTTATTACTCTAGATGTTAAATATTTCCATGATTTAAAAGCAGTGTAAGTAGTGAAACAATTAAGGAGAAGTAGGCAAGCCAAAAGAACCCCGAGAGCGCTCCACTAAACACAGAAACCTATCTTACCAGATAATCCATGTTATTAGCTGAACACCTGACACATCCATAGCTTCCTACAGTATCAAGGGAAAAGCTACTGGACCAAGTGCTAGTTGAAATACATAACTGGATCTACACACAAGAAAAGAAAAGAGAAAAGTAAAGTACTTCATAAATTCATTTTAATTCTAAAGTTCATGCATTAGGGAGTGCAATTATGTCATGTTGCAGTATAGAGATGACACTTAAGTGCTTTTAAAACCTTCTATGAGTTAAGATAAGCTTAAGCATGTAGTATCACTATTTGTACTCTGATTTATTAGTCTGTGCCTGAATTCTGGGAAAGATGTTACAGTAAAAGGTAGCAAAATAGTATAGCCCTAATTGACTCATGTTCATGACAGCACACATAGATGGGGAAAAAAGCTACAATTTTGTGGTGCGTCACAAACTTGAAGAGAGGAGAGGAAATAAACAAAAGACCTTGTCAAAAATGTTTCTTCAACCATTTCTTGAACTATTGTTAGGTGAAAAAAGAAATTTAAAAGTAAAGAAGGGCCACTTCAGAAAAAATCCTCTACTACAGTACTCTTCATTTGACCATGCAAATATCACACCAAAACAAAAACAGAACAAAAGAAATATGTTTAACATACCACAGAACATTTACATTGTGCATTTTAAGTATTAAATTAGCTAGCTGAGTAAAACACAAGTCTGTGATTTGTCTTCGTTCAGTGGAAAATGCCTGCACAGGAAGATTCAGAGCAGCCTTCCTTTTGTTTATAAAGGGAGTCCACACTCTGAATTTACATTAAATTCCCATCCCTGAGAAAACGGTTTTCTGGTAGGGCACCCACTGAATTTTCAGGACCTAACCGCTCTATACCATCACCCAGCTTCTAGCCGGGATGAAAGTTAGCCAATGGGATGCAGCGCAAGACCTGGAAAAAGTTGCAATAGACTTTTTGTCTACCTTCCCTCCCCTTCTACTTAGTCCAAAAAGTATAATTAACAAGAAGAAAGCAGCAGCCTATAGACTTAAATGCTATTAAATGCTACTAAAAATTTCTTAGACAAAATGTGTATGTGTTCCCCCCCGCTCCAGAACAGGATTTTAAAACACCACCACAACCACTGTCTAAAATAAGCATACCTTATTTTTACTAAAAATAGTTTTCTTTTTAAAGGAGAATAAAACAATATCTCTGTAGTCTGCCGGATGCTTCACATGAGTGTCTTCAGCTCGATACTGGAGAATACGGGAAGTCTTGTTGATTATCCAGTAAGGACTGAACACAGACAAGATCATACGGCTTCCAATTCGCCTGGTATGTATGTAAATATCCACTGTCATCACTGTCGCAGAATGGGATGTGAAACACACGCAAAAAAATTCAGGCATCCCATCATTAATTTTAAGATGCCCATTCCAGTCTTTGCCTTGATATTTTATCAACACAAGCTCCATTATTTCACCATTGATTCTTGAATGGAAAACATCTGCAGCACTCCCTTCCATCAACTCACGGGCTTCTGCTGTTCCCTGTAGCAAAATTAAGAGAGCCAAATTAAGTTTTTAATACATAAAATTTAGGTATTCAAAAACCAGGATTTTATCCTTCTCTTGCAGGATGCACATTTCAGATATTTCAATACCACATGTCCCAATGTCCAATCACTTTCATCTGAGCCTGATCCTATGAATAATTTGAGATCAATTGCACTTTTCTTACAGGACAGTAACGACTGCTTAATTCTCGATTTCAGGAAGGCAAACTAGTTCCAGTGTATCCCCTGACTCTGTTCCCTCCCTCCCTCCTCCATGATTTCAAATGGATTTTGGCAATGAGTTCTTATTCATATACTTACAATACTGAGTGCAACACTGAATTGGACTGTGCTGCAAACATACAGCCAGGACATTTCACATTAAAGAACACCAAAGGCAGAAAGCCGGCAGCTGTGCCATATTGTTTGGTAGCACAGCTTTCTTCAGGCAGTAACATCCCACAACAGCTTTCCTACTTTTTACTGAGAAACAGTGTATTTTACTATATTGAACAGTGAGTGGCCAGGCTTGATTAGTCAAGGGATGTGAAGACAATGAGCACATAACCGTCTACAGGTACAGTGACTTCAGAAATAGATTTGAATTACTAGTTTCTGGCACAGTGACTTCAGAAATAGATTTGAATTACTAGTTTCTGGCTCCTCAAATCAAGGTAATGGTACTCTGTTCTACATTCTGTCACTCTGAGTACTTAAGTACAATGAAGGTAAGGAAAACTGGAAATAATGCCATTAGGATGTTGGACAGAAGTGAAAGAAAGTTCTAAATGAATGCCACAGCCAGTTATGTAAGTAGGACAAAACGGAACAAACTAGGATGATAGTTCTAAATCCTTACACCTTTTCTATTTACTAAAATCACTCAGCTTTCGTGAAAACACTGAAAGAAGAGAAAAAAAGTCGGCACAGCATCCCACAAAGAAATCTTACAGTTTGTGCAAGGGAGACTTCACAATAGCCCTCAGTAAAAAATCAATGTCAGAATGGAGGGAAGTTGTTTTCTACATAGAAGAAAAGCTCCAGAAATTTTGGATGCTTTTTCTTATGCCTCTCCCTGTGAAATAAAAGATACCCTGCAAAACACACACAGGATCTCAGAAGAATGCAAAAGAGAAAGACCAATCCAGTACAGGATTCATATGTAAGGAGCAAGGCAGAACTGGCCACATATACCCAAACTAAAAACAATCCCCAAAACTCCCAGAATCAATGCATCAGCTGACTCACTCATTTACAATAGAAAATATAAAAAACAACATTCATTATTTTCCGCACTACATTCGCCTCCATGTCTAAGTAAATATAGTCTTACTTAAAATCAAGCAAAGGATTTACAAAAAAAACCCATAAAATAACTTACCTCAAGTAAATATCTCAAGGAGTATGGTAGAAGATTCCTCACAGTCAGTGTAGGGTAAAGGTGGATAATGTAGGCAGGATCCCACTCCCCTCCACAAGTTGAAATAAAATTTAGTTCATCAGGTACAGCTGTTGAGCTGACTATTAGAGGCAGGAAATTTGTCTCAGTGGCTGGGCACTGTAACAAGCACTTTACTTCATTGCTCCTATGTAGTTCTTCCCTCCAGGCAATGTAAGTTGTGGACTCTTTAAACTGACCTTCTAACATTCCTGTTGGTCGAACATATAGATGACACCTATGGGAAGACGACAGGTAATAGTACGCAATAGCTTTGCATTGACAGCTAACTTCACACATTTTAAAGTAAATGCAAACATTCTGAAGGGCTTTTGCAGCACACTACCTAATAAAGGTAGCATTTGGGGTTTTTAGCCCAGGCAGGAAGAGTTCCAAGTGCAAATTTAAGCTTCCACACCAATGCTGTATTTGTGCATCAGTCTCACAAAGATTAGCCCTACAGAACAGAAAAATTGTTACCTGTATGAATGTAAAGGAACATGAAATTCCTCTTCTGGCTTGGATATGCCAATTGGTTCCAGCGACTTGGAGTCTCTAGCCAGTTTATAGATCATAAATGGGATTGAGAAATGGTTCTTGATCTAGGATCAAAATGCATAACGTTCATTACATTTCTACAGTACAAATTTCTAAAGGAAGAAGTATGAATAGCAACAAGAAAAAACAACATCAGTAGATTTAATTAAAACTCCTCTGGAGAACAGACTTCTATGCATCTTAGTGAGAAATACAACTCTGAAGGAGAACAATGTGCAGGCATATGAGAAAACTACGTTACTTTTAAGTTCCATGAATTGAAAAACATGCTTAAAATGCTAAGTCACATAAAAAGTACATATTCCAACCTCAATGTTGAAGATTTAGAAATCCAAAAGTTAAAAGTAAAACCCAAATCCTTCATTTATCAGGAAGACACATACACAAAGAATACAGATAAAAACTCATGTAACAAATAGAGTAAAATACTTCATAATTTGCCTTTAAGTAACTTTTTGGAAGAGCATGATCTCAAAAAATGCATTAAGGAAGAAAAGCAAAGTCACTCAGAGAAGAGCACTGCTTTCAGGCTTTTGGTTTCTTTGGGTGTTTTTTTTTTACCTGCAGAGGAGATCGTACAGTAATAACTTTATTTCCTTCTGTAGCATCTATCTGTACAATGATCGAGTCTGAACAATCAACAAGAAGGTTTGTAATGTTGTACAGTCGTCGACCTGGTTTGGCTATGGGAACGTTAACCACTTCTTTATATCCTTGAAGTTCTAATCCATAAAAATATACAAAAGTCTTAATTAGGCAAAACAAATCACATTACCATTTTCTATTTGAACAATACTTTAGCTTCTTCCCTAAACCCCACAGCAACCAGGATCAAAGCACTCTCTGGCAAAACCACCTTGAAATGATATTTGAGCACCACTGAAAGAAAGCTTTAAGGTCGGAATACTCTTGAAGACCATAACTTTAGATCATGATTTATCCATAGCACAATAAATACACCAAACAGTAAACAAAGGTATTTATTGGGCGAGTTAACAAAATGCAACACGGAACATGATCTTTGTATTGTGGTCAAGTACTTCATATGGGATGGGATGGAAAGGAAAAAACCCAGAATATAATGTATTAGTAGTTATTACATCTTATTTTCCTAGGAGTATTTTCTGGCAAAGCTAAAAACACAGAAAAATCATAACTGCTCTCAAGTAACGGGGTAACTACGGAAAGCTGAATGGTATGAGAAATGAAGATTCTGTTTAACAGGAGTTGGAATCCACAGGCCTATGTCCCAGGGGTCTGTAAGACTGTCTATCAATGACTCTACTAGAATGTCTTCCATTTCTTCCAAAGAGGGAGAAAATATATTGTACTTCTCACTCTCTGAAAAACTGGAGAGAAGGAATTTTACATCTCTTTAAGAAATCCAGTAGCTGGTTTAATTGGGGTTTTTTTAATTGCCATCAGTATTCAAAATTAGTTTCAACACAATGCACTTCACCTGAATTTTGACCACACTGAATTTAACCATGTTGACTTCCTCAGGTTCCCATTTTCAACATGTCATAACACAGTGCTCCCTAGCGTAATACCTAAATTTAAAGAGAAGACGGAGCTTTCTTGTCGATACAATGCAGACAACTTTCCTCGTTGGGGCACTTCAAAACCAGAGTATTCCAGTTCCATGTTCTGACCAATTTCTACATCATTCATATTTTCTTTTTCAACTGAACCAGCTATCCGAAAATTGGAGCTAGGAAACACTTTGAAAGGAACACCTAGGGCATTTTTCACTATGAATGGTGCTGTCTCTTTAAAGGAATAGTCAAACGTGGATGCAGTCCCTTCTGAAAATGCCTGTAATTAACAAGATAAATAATAAGTCACACAAATAGCCACAATAAGATATATATAAAGGCTTTATAAGACAGTTCCCAGCAACTAGCATTTTACAGAAAGAAGAAAAAATATATATACCAATACCCATGCTTTGTATAGTAGTACTTCAGGGAACTCAAGGTTACTTCAAGAAAAATTCATTGTTATTCTGTGATTTGCAGCAAATGTTGATGCCATGATAAGCATTTATGCTCCTCATAGGAAATTTTTTACAGTTGTTGGGTTGTAAGAGAAAAATAACTTCTGGGACACGGAAGTCCCAAGCACATTCACCATGTATATACTTCATACTCAACCAAAAGTTATGCTTACAAACATTTCTTTGATTACACAAAAGCCATAGTAACTGACTGCCAATATAGACTTAGAGTACAAGCAAATACTTAGAGAACTGTTGCTCATTTAGAATTAAAAAAATAAATAGGCGTAACTCACATTTTGTAAAAATAGCTTGATTCGGTAACCAGAATTTCTTCCCCCTCCCCCCCCCCCCGTAAAAAAGGGGGAGAATAAAAGCCTAGGATGTTCATAAGTACACTTACTATCACAAGAAAAACAGGGAAAAAATATTTTTAACGTACGGGACATTACACTTCTACAGTTTGAAGGACAATCCTAAAATGCACACTTTTCTTAGTATTCTATTAAGTAGATAAAATAGAAGGGAAGTAAATTTCTCCTTTAATATTTCAGAAGTATTGTAGGAAATAGCTGTATTTATTGGAGAGTTTTATTTTCATTCAGCCTGCTTGTAGGCTTAAGTCCTGCATAAGCACATTTGTTCTTTTAACACAGAAATAGCTTCTTTCAAAAGCTAGCACCACCTTTTTGTTAACTCTAAAGGACTAATCAGAGTAAAACTCCTCAGCCCTGCTAGGTAACATTTGTCAGGGCTGCAGAACAGTCATTGGCTTGTGACTGGCAGCACAGAAAGTTCTTTAAAAATAAAATCAGAACTTCCTACAGAACCACATAATTTGGCACCGTTTGCCTGTTAGGACTACCTTGGCTAAATTACTGAAAACAGCAAGACAACATTTGGATATTGTTATATTCATTGTATCCTTCGAAGAAATGTTAACTGCAGTTTGTGGCTCAGGAAGAACAATGAAATCATCCCCAGGCATCAAACTTCTCTCTTGGACAGGGTTAGTCTTCATCTAGAACAAAAATTTCATTAGGCAATTATGAATATGTAGATTACTTTCTCCTATGTTAAAACAAGAAAAAACTTGACCTACATCTGACACTTTCACCAAGCAAAGGAAAACCTGCTTTACCTTGTACATCTCGGACACTTTACACAGACTTTTTATACCAACATTGAAGGCAAGCAAATTATCTTCCTTCCTCCCTGCATGTGTGGTTACATGCTACATTTTCCCATGCACTCGACAATTAACATGATTCAGAAAAGCCTTGAGATGTCTAAAGATTGATTTTTTTTTTCCATGTGAAATTGCTTAGCTCCCTCAAAGCAATAACATTCAAAAGGTCAATGTTCCGTCACACAAAACTTAAGAAATAGCTGTCTATTCAAACTATTTCACATAGTTTCAAGTATGTTCACATACTTCCAGCTTTAAACTCCATTGCTTCTTTCCTCCTTCAATACGTTCAATAAGCGGCTCCCACACTGCATAGGTTTCATTGTAATAATGAATCTAAAGACAGAATCAAAATTAAGTAAGGCATCTAAAAACAAAGGACTGACTTTCTTCCAATAGCATTTAGTACGAAAAACATTAGTAAGAAAACAATCAATCTTCATTTCACATTTTGGAGGTCTAGCATTGCCTTCTAATGGTTTCAAAAATTAATACACAGAAGTGTAATATATCGTACCTTTTTCCTAAGTAACATTGTTTTTGAAGAACCGACTACCTGGCTTGCTTTTAGAGCAGCCAGACAGCCTGGTAGATCCATATCTTTTTAACATCTTAATTTAATATAATGCAGTCTCTAACCTCTCCTACACTGTTTGAGAGAATGTCTTTGAGATCAGAACTGCCACAGAAAATGCCACAAGTACCTCACTGTACTATGAAATAACAACTAGTATGAGCAAACTTTAGTCTGAATCTGGTCCACTGGGACAATTCATCTAACTCATAGCCTACACCAAGTTTTCACTTCCCTTCAGCCACTGTAAATCTGAATAGCAGTTGTGGACCAAATAGTTCTGAATGCTCCCTTTTCAGCTGTCTTCCTCATCCCTCCCCACTTCCAGAACCACAGTGCCTTCCCCCAGTTATATATGATCTTCTGTACTCCATTATGATATGCACAGATAGCAATAATAGGTGGCTACTTGTATATTCAGTACAGAATGGAGTATGAGGCACATCTGGTAAGCTGACGAAATATGACTCAGATGTAGTTAACCTATTGCACAGAGCATCTGGTTGTATGAAATTTTAACATGTTGCCTCCATAGGAGACTTATACTACCTGGGAATTTACCGTATCTCAGGGAAAAGGGTTGCAATAGGGGGCAAAACAAATACGGTGTGATTACAATCCAAGATGCAGAGAAGATATTGAGACATAAGTTCAATCTTATCAATAAACATAATGCTAGAGAAACACAAAAAGGTGGGCAGTAAGAGTTAAATGTGAATATTCAACTAAGACAAGCTCATTGTTCATACAGCAAGAAGTGAATACGCACAAATAGAGAAATAGAGAGGACTAGATTATTCCACAGTAGCAATTGCCATTAAAATCTACTATTGATTGCAAAGTTTCTGTAAAAACCACATTATGCTTAGTCATACTGACTACTAAAAAAATCCTAAGAGCATTACTGTTTAAGCCTAATAATAATTTAGCACATAGAAAGTGTACTGAAAAGTTACTCGAACAATATGAAGTGTGCAGAAGTGTTTTAAACTGCTAACAATTTGATTCTACATACCTCCAGTGACATATCAGCAGTGACCTCCATCAGCGAGGACCAGTTTTTAAGGACACCTGAAAACACAGATTCTACTAACAATAAAGGGACAGTACGATGTCCCAGACCACATTCCAAAGTGATCTGAACTGATTTCACTACAATGTCAAATTTCTCTTGTTTCAGAATATGTTCACGGTCCTTAAAAGTTTCTGTTGCTTCTGTGGCTACATCAACACCAAGAAACCAAGCACTGCACTGATCTATAGGCTTCACTTGCCACAAATTCTCAGAAACTTCAGTTGCTGCTCCAGAATCCTCCTCTGCTGTTTTGGGTTTTATGGCAGCCATAATGGTCATCACAGTATTCAGAATTATTGGTGAGATCTTGAACAAAGAAAAAAAATCCTTTATAGCTCAAAACATTTTAAAACTGATTAACATAAAATATACATGATAAATGGAAATGGCAAATAACTCTTGGGTTTTTCATACAGGTACACAGCATTAAAGACCCTTATAAGAGGTGTAACTTAAATCCCAAGATAAAGAAACACAATCCATTTGTGGATCTCCTCTTGTTTTCCTTTCCTGCAAAATTTCCCAATTCCTCCCTCACAATCCCACAGGCTCAAGAACAAAATTCTCACACTGGAATTTCACTTCTACAGATATGCGGTACTCCTAAAACAGCAGTCAATATCAACATTTTCCCTACTACATTGTAAAATATGAACTTATTTTTAAGATCTTTGAGGTGTTCAGAAAAGCATGTTTGCAGAGTTATGTACACCACCACTTCAATTAACAGTACAGTACATTTGTCAAAAGCTTTATGCTTTCGAAACAATGTACTACTATTGCTTACACTCTAAGCCTTCACCACTGACCACCTTTTCAGATCACATATGCAAATTTGTGAACATTTTATAGGAGAATCAGCAAATTACATTCAGAAAGACCTTTACTACAAACACAATTAACCTATTAAGAACAAGGTATTTCACATTGTGTATCATTCTGCAAATCATGTTTTAACAGCCTTAAATTTACATGCACTTGTACGTATGCTCCTGCTTATAAGTCTCTCTGAAGAGAGAAATTGTGATGGTGGCGGCAGGGGGAAGGGTTGTTTCATAAATTTGGAATAAACTTATAGGAGAAATCCTAGTATCTGAAGTATTTAAATTAGTTCTTTTTTGCCAAGAGATTGCCAAAACAAGGAACATGCAATGTTTTTTTCCAACACAGCTCTAAAATGGATAAATGCCTATTTCTGGAATTGAACTAATGGGGAAAATGGAAATTTTAAATAGCAATAAGTAAATTAAAATACCTAAGCTAAAGCTGGAGAAACACACCTGTTCTTTCAAAGACAGTTTTAATAATCTTACCTTTATAGTAAGTTCTTCTATTGTTACTACCACAGTTTGTAACCCTGAGACGTGCATCATATTTTCCATGACCAAAGAACATGGCCGTAACACCTGAGTGAAAAATATAGTTTGATTATTAAGGTAACTCCTGGAATCTACACTTTTCAAATGGTCTTGTACTTTTTAATCCCGTAGGCCAAAGGGATGCTGATCCCATAAAATAACAACACATTTCAGAGTAACAGCATTCTTTCCATAGCATTACTGTGCTTCATTCCAGCATCCAAATTTGCACAAGAGCAATTTTGTACTGGAAGATTAGAAGTTAGTGAAACAAAAGCTCTTGACATAAAGCTTAAAAACCAAACAAAACAAAAACCCAACACACACACGGACTAATGATATAGTTTAAAAAGCCCTGAATCCTTAAGAAAACTAAATGCTTAAGGAAAGATACCATATGCGAGATGAACCACACAGGCCACCCTTGTGGTTCAATGCTCCCTGCCAGGAGTATGTAGATGAAGTTCCAGACAATATGTTAATCAGCATACTCTACTACAAGTAAACTGACAGGCAGTAAACAAAGTTGCAGAGAAGTATTCTTAGTCTTCAAAACCCCTCATACAATTTCTTCACTAAGAAACTTTTAATTTAATTTACAAATGCACTACACAGATTTTAGACAGAGCTCTATGTGATGAAGTCTTGCACCTACTTAAAAGAGAATCTTAAAAGATTCTCCTTTAAACGGCATACCACAGATGCCCAGTCCCCTCCTATCTTCATAATAATCAATATGAAAACTGGATTTTCTGAGTGCTATGGATATGCCAACTAAAGGACACACCTGCCAACAGTTCTCATTACTTTTTTCATTACGAAAAACAAGTGTTCTTACCGTAGTAACACTCTTGTCTTGTTTTTCTTTGAGAAAGGCACAGGCCAACACTTTGAAGCCCTTCACTTGAGCAGTCATCCTTTGTGCAATCTTTCCAGATGTCAGAGAAAAGTCACATTGGAAGGAAACTTTTAAGGCAGGGGCATCAGCATTGGTCAAATTAGCTACAAATACTATTTCTGGATCCATGATCACAGCTTTTACTGTCATATTTGGTCGTACAGATATTTCTGTGAAAATAAGTGAAAAAACCTTGAATATAAAAGGTTTGAAAGCATTATTATGTACATAATACCTAAACAAAGCATAAAAATTGCTACATAATTTTAGAGGTACAAATTTAACAAAAAATGTCTCAATTTTTACAGGAATACTTTGCTGAAACTGAATATCACAGTGTCCACAAATCAGCAGCAAACTGGTCAGAAGTTTCATTTTGAAGAAATTTTTTGTTTCAATATGGTAAAAAGACAGTATTAGCTCTACAAACTGTAGTCAACCTAAGCACTGGCTCTACAAAGCTGGATGGTGCATTTCTTCCCCCTCTCTGGGATGATCTATGAACTCGGGAAGTCTCACTAGGCCTTAGCATAAGTGTAATGAGTTGGGAAGTTTAGCATCCCTTGACTGTACCAGGAACTCTTGCATGGCTAAGACAGGGAGCTGCATTTACTGTACCAATGACTCCTGTTGCCTGGTAGAGGCTGGCGATGGGAATAGGGAAAAATCAGTCATTTCCTGACAGCTTTGGGATATATCTCAGCCCTCTCCTGACAGCCTTGGAACATCCCGTATCTGAATCTTAAGTCATTCTCTGACAGACTTGGAGCCTTCCTTATCTGAATCGTAACTCACGTGAAACAGTACCAGTGCTACTGTAATCCCAGTAATTTGCTGATGACTAAAGCCAATCATCTTGCAAAACTATAAACAGCGGTACTAAGTGAGACCCTTTGAGCTCTCCTGGACAGCAGCAGGCTGCGACCAGCATCTCCCTCCGAGTGGGATGCCTCTCAGAGCTCACATACTCTTCAGCTGCGAAGATCAGAGGTCTGATGCTGAAAGCCAACAAGACTCAGGCTGAGACTCTTCGCTCCTTGAGGCTCAACCCTTCACCAGTTGAGAAAGATGTTGAAGCATTTGACATGAATATTTTCACTGCTGTCTCTTTTATTTGCTTATGTATTATATCTCAATGTCTTTCTGCATGTGTGTGTGTACTAACCCAAATATTCTATAGCAAGTATATTACAAATATTGCTTTTCAATTCTATACTTAAAACACTGTCATGAACATCATTCAACTGTGAAAGAATCTCAGGCCACTATTATACTTATAATCCCTTTAGATATAAACCATTGACCAAGTCTGGGACTAGGAGTTGATCCAGCTGCACCTAAACTCCAACCTTGTGACTCAACAGGAGGGTCTCCCCAACCTTTTCACATTCCCGATATCTGTACAGATCACGAGAAATCAATTACAATTCAATTTCCCTTTATATGTTTCTCTTTTACCCTATTGCATCTTCAGTCTCTGTATACGTAATTTTAATTTGATTCTAACTTTATTTTTCTGTGTACGTTTTATCCAGGTATTAAGCAACAAAGTGAACTTTGCCATTGAGTAATTCTGATGAGACTGAGCAGATCCACCTGGGACAAAGCTCACAGTTGTGCTCTATGAGGCACAACAACACATCAGGTCAATCTGGTAGCAAACAGGGCACCTTAGTTCAGTTATTTCCTCCATTTGCTAGTGGTAAGTGGGACCCCAGGCCAAGTCTTTATGGCTTCCTTCTAATATTCTTAGTACTTCTGTTGTTCCCATGCCATTAACTAACAGGTGATTGCTATCCGACAGATTGCTCCGACACTTTTCCTTCCTTTGCATGATCTAAAGAGAAGTTGATGACAGGTCAATCAGCAATGTCAATGCTCAGCTCTGTTCATGAAGAAAGTCATACTTTTATAAATTCCTATTAGATCATGTTTGCTAATACCCTTGAAAGTGATTTTTTAAGCAGTCCAAAACACTCCATTTTGCAACAAAAGCCAAGTTGGAAATAGTTATCTTCTATCTCAATACACAAGGTAACTTACTACTTTAGAGTGAAGATTTACCAATTGAAACCAAATTAGCAATATACAATTTCTTGTCTGAATATCCACTCATTCTCCAAACAGAAGGAGAGAATTGTATTATATTTATCTCAGTTAAAAGCAAGACTCTCTAACCTAGTGATGGATCAAGTCACTTTGGTTCTCAACGATAGGCAGTATAGTGGCGTGTGACCCTCCTGCACACTAGGACTTATTACCTGGGTTACTTGCACCCAACGCTTGCTAGAGATTATCAGAATATCACACCTATGCAATGGAACAGGTGCCAAGCTGAGGCTTGGTGCACTACAGGAAAAGCAAAGAAAGCTAGATATCACGGGTTGCAGCCAGCAACGTATTTGGGTAGTCCTGAGCAGCCCTTTCAAGTGCCATTTTTCTGGAGCGTGTACCGTCCCTCCCTCATCACAGGACTCGTGCATATCTCCAACAAGGGAAGAGGAGAGGAAGTGAACTGCCGACGTCACTAGGGCAATTCACAAAACCTAAGGCTCACTCCTAACACTCTGCCAAATTGCACAAAAGAAAGGGAAGGCTGTTGGGAACTAGCTAGACAACACAACCCACAGATTAGTTCTGACCACAACTCAGGCAAGCCTAGAAATCACTTAAGACCAAATTAAAAAAAAAAAAAAAAAAAAAACAAACAAACAAAACCAAACAAAAACCAAAACTCAGAAATGGTCTTTCTCGCCCTTGTTTCACAGTGCTTTACCTTCGGTCTTCAACCAAAGAGGAAAGCTGTTCAGCAAAAATTTAGTTTTCCATAACTGAACTGAAATAATAACCTACAGTTTCAAAATACACAACTTGCAAAAGTAAGGGTAAGACATTGTTCACCACCCAGCTTCAACGAGTAAGTTGCTTTTTTTACTTCCTTAACTATTATCTACATGGTGCTTTTTTACCCTAAGGATGCTTCCTTTGCGATATTACATGGGTAAAAATCCTGTTTAGCATAATGATTTTCAATATTTAGCTCTGCTGGAGAGCACAACTCCACTACTCAACACAGCAGTTCTAGAACTACTACTGCTTACAACAATTTATGGTATCAGTGGCCAATTTACACACTGTGAAGAATAAACTCATTTCTTAAGTCTGATAGCAAGATAGCATCTTGAAAACTTTCAGATGATTTATTTTCAGTTTGAAGTCTGTAAAGAAGGGGACTGGGGGTGGGGGTTGGAAATCAGTTTTACAGACCTGTTTCTGGCTTGGATTTCCCAGAAGCAACATGCTTTAATTGGAACTGTGCAGATCTTTCAGTTGAGGATGCTGGCACTGAGTTAATGAAAAAATCTGCTACTATCAACAAAAACTCCACACTGGCACATATGTACAGCTTGTCCAGGACAGCAACGACTTCAGTTCCATTTTTATCCTGCTTATAGCTTATATCTATCATAGAACTGCCATTTGTGTCATCTTTCTTGTCTATCATTCTGGAAAAAAGTTTAATAAGAAATGTTTCAAACATCATAACACATAGATATAGAAAAACAAGGTTGCGTAAACAGTGCCTTTTTTTCTCCCCATGCCACTTATTTATAAGAATTACAACATAAGCAATCAGTGTTTCCTCCTGAAATGAGAGGGTATAGACTTCTCTAACAGAAGAGTAATTTCAATTTAAAGTTGGTGTGCTACAGTTTTGGAACTACATATGTGGCGTGTAACTATCAGACTAAAGTTTCAGTGGATAGAACTCTCTAGCTGAGGCTGGTTGTTCTCTGCTCAGCTGTTCTACACAGTTTACTGTAATACTCAAGCCTCCCAGATTTTTGCAGAGCCTGGGAAATCAACATATAAAAGAAGAAACTTGCTTACCATTATTAAAATTAAATCATTCATTGCTTTAGTGCGCAGTCTGACAGGCAACAACTGACAGCCCTACTAAGTTTTATCAATCCCGCGTGAAACAAAGTATAGAATAAGGAAACAGTCTTCCTCACAAGTTGCATGGAGGTTTTTAATTTCTGATGCACTCAAACTTACCTTGCAGTCACATTCTGAATTCCTTCTCTGAGATCATCCAGGGTACATGCCTTGAGTTTAACATTAATATCCACTGAGCCATCTGAAAACATCTTCCCTGATGATGCCATTAGATGCAGTCGGAGTTCACCAAGGCATAATTTGTCGCTATGCAGCGAAATCAGAGACTTCTACATAACAAGAAACAGCAGGAGTAGTTATCACAGAACAAAGTAATAAGCATGTTTCCCTTGCTGCTAGCTACATGCATTTTGATTCATGAACTGAAGGATCTGATTAGCCTGTTGCTGTCATCAGTCCTCCAATCATACAAATTGGTCCAAGAAACTCACTGAGAAAACAGAAAAAACACAGTTGGGTTGTAGTAAAGTTGTTTATTCACCACATTTCTTGCAGTTGTTCAGAATGCGTGACCAAAAGATAATCTACCTGAACTCTGAAGCTCCCAGCAGAGGACCCCTCTGCTCCCATCACGCTAACTCATTTACAACCAGAACCTTAGCAGTAAGCAGAATGGATATGAAGAAATTAAAATAAAATCCCATTAGAGTGTGTTTCTTCCTCGTGATGCTCATTTCACAAGAATTTCTTTAAATTATACACCCCTCATACAAAAAGCACCATAAATTCCTGCATTGTAGTTATTATAAATGCAAAGCTACCACATATTCATTATATACCAAGACTTCAACAGCAAGTGCCCTCACATCTGGACAAAGCATATTAAGTCATAAAAACAAAGCAATGTTGCACATCTTTCTCTTCCATTTTCAGCATAGGAATGATGTTAATTACTGCTCACACTCAGGGATACGTAGGAGCGAAGTATGGGCCATGTGCATCTTGGATCTGCTTACTAACTATATAGGCACCGTGTATAGAACTAGCATCATCTAGCCTAGCAATTCCTGCCTTTCAAATTTGCATTTTTATTTTGTATAACTGGAATCAAGGCTTGAATAAACAAATCAAATGGTGGGTGGTTTTGGTTGGTTGGTTTATTATGTTTTTTTAGTGTGATTTTTAGAAATGCATTTACATCCTTCAAATTAAGGATGTTCTCTGCCCATAAACCTCAAGTTTCTGGGATAAATTGCATAAGCTCCATAAGGCAAGCATTACAAAACTAACACAACCGATGAAACTCTTTTACTATCCTGAGTTCTGTCCATGTGAGAATCCCAAGTTCCCTGCCCCATCTGTATGGTAAAAGCTTTGTCACAAACCTGATTCATATCGCTGTTGTAGAGAGTTACTGAAAGTGACTCAAAATTAAAGTCAAATTTAAGCGTTGTATAACATTCTGCAGAAGACTGAACTGTAGAAACATTTTTTGGTCCAAAAGCAAGAAGAGGGCCTGTCAGTGGAAAGAAAATATTTTTACATTTCTTTAGAACTTTGGGCTTGGGGGTGGTTTTCTGGGTTTGGGTTGGTTTTTTGTTGTTTTGGGGTTTTTTTTTAAATTAAGATCAGAAAGTCACAAAAAGAATAAAAGCTCTAAACCTGGAAGACTACTCAGAACAATTTGCACTTTTATTTACTCAGTATCACTTTGTTCTACTCAATGCATGCTAAATTTACCTAGCACAGAGTGGTTTAAGAACCTTTAAAAAAGCTGTCATTAATTTACTGCAGTCCTTCATTCACTTTAATTAAGAACTACAGAAAGTACCAAGACTGCTCAAAGAGTTGGTACTACTCTTCCTTCCAGTTTCTTCTCATAGTGTAACAAATTCAGCTATTGGTTGAACAGTAATTTTTTTGACATTGAGAATGTTACATTTTGGAGAAAAAAAGATTTTGACAAAGTGTTAACAATATTTCAACCTCAGACATACACTGTTTACATTAACACGCTATTTGAATACTAGTAATATCCCTAATTGTTATAATTGTGCATTAACATTCTGGGGTAGTTGGTTTGGCTTTTTTCTTTTTTTAAACCACTCTTACGAGTCCTTGGTAAGGACTGAAGAATACCATCCTATAAAAGAATGGCAAAAAACACACTACAAAAGTTTTTGACCATCAACAGCTCACACTTCATGTATGTGCAAACGTTCTTATTTATAACTTTTCATATACACAATACATATGTAACAAATTAAGAAAAAAGAATTTATTTACACACATTTAAGTGCATCAGATAAATATCATGTTTGACTTTGCAAATAGCCCTATGCCTAAACATACTCAGCTTTTGAATTGAACATACCCTCACAGAAATCAGATTCATTTGGAACTTTCCCCTTTTTAAGCATCTGTGTATCTTCAATGTTCTCTTGCACAGTATTTGGCTGGGAAGAAGCCCCTCCAAGGTTTTCAAGTAAAATTTTCATGACAACAGTTAGATCATCTTCACTGAGTGCTATCTGTAAAGTGATAAACCCACAACTTCATTTTTTGTGACACTATTTCTTTCCAACACAGTATGCAAAAGGTGAGAAGAAAAAACACGCTGCTTCCACCATAAACAAGCTGTCTAGTCAAAATGATCCTGGCCAAAACGCCCTAAGTAATTTGCCCATTTTTCCTAAAATATCTTTTGCTACTTGTTATGAACAGGAGTTACAACAAGAACTAACACTCCCGGTGATACAGACTTTCTAGTCTTGTAAGGCTCTTCACCTGCTCGAAATATGAGTAATTGATGATCATAAGCACTTCTTAACAATTCAGTAACCCAGAAACATAACCAGATAACATTAAAGCCAAGATTTAGATTGTATACACTAAAGCAACTGTCATTCAGTAGGCCTTCAAGGAGTTAATGAATCTGAATTCAATTATATATAATATAACATGATTGTGAAAAAAATAAGCAGTAATAAGTGACAAAATGCAGTCACTTAGCCCATAATACATAGCCTTAAATTTTTTTTTTTTTTTTTTTTTTTTTTTACTGGTACTCCTTCAATATCTTATTCCTCTGTGCTTCACCAGTGTTACATTTGACCACAGCACTGATACAGGAATGAAACAGGGTTTATGAACAACTAAAAGGCCCCCCAGTCTGTTTTTAGCCACTTAAATCCATATGGTTAATACTGAAAAAGAGAAAGTAAAGCCCTCCCTCTGCAAAGATATCAACCATAATTTTGAATTCTTGTATATTAGATATCCACATCTATCCTTTTAATTTCTAATAAATCTACTTAACACTCAAACAACCTGAATGTTACAGATTACACAATTTAAAATCTGAAATCTGTATTTTACATGCTAACTCAACAGATAACCTCAATGACCTGTTACTGGCTGTTGAGTCAAAGGATAGCTCCAAAAGACCCCCAGGAAAATAAAAATAGATTTTACTCCATTTGTATGCAGCCACAGCAAAATTATTCATTATACAATATCAAAACCCTAACAGATCTATAAACGGGACAGTCATGCTGGAAGTCTTCTAACGTTCTGTAAAAAACATAAGTTGCAACAGGTTTGCAAGCTCCTTAATGAGGCTAAGTACTATTCTGAGAATATACATAACTTTAGATGCAACTCTGATTTGCCATGACATTACCTGCATTGGTTTTAGGTCTCCTTTGATACCAATTGTTGGGGTTTTATGATACCAAGTTGCTGCTAAATTTCTCTGGACCAGCAAAGTCAAACTCACTGGATGCAGAATTTCAGAATCTGGTTGAGAATCTGTGGATATAATGCACCTACAAAAGACAGTGGAAGCAGCAGAGGAAATATAGTCAGTAGTTGCATAATCATAATTAATATTATACCAATCTAGAGAACTACAGGTATACTTATTTTTAAATTAATAATAATGTGTGCTTACATGCACTTCTGCCCAGGTATGCAGTTAAGATGAACTCAGTTGCTACCCTATCATTCTTTTCCTTCCAAGAAGTTTTAGAGATTGTGGACATGTACCCCTATCTAAAAGCACTCCTAAACTTTGTTGGGGGGGTACTGGGTGTGTGTTTGGTTTTAGTATGTTTTTATCACCTATCATCTTTAAATGATAGAACAATGCTGCATACGGAACATAGACCCGTTTTCTTAAAGAACACTTTACAACTCAAAAGAAAACTCCACGTATACCTTGATAATTTCAAATGAGTTAGCTGTACATCCATGTTGTCAATGACTGGAGGAAGAGAAGATTCATCTGAAGACACCAGCTTGAATTCATTCTGAACTCTGATTAAGCCAAGATCAGCTACCAAAGCATTATATGAAGTTGAAGATTCAGGAACAACTATAACAGGAGCTTTCAAGTTGACATCCATTAAGAGGCGGAAGCTCTTTTTAGCAAAGTCTTTCACACTGGAAGCAGCCATTTCTGCTGCCTGGACGGTGACTGCAGTCAGAGCTTCTTGTGCCGTTTGGAAATTGTTTAGGAAGTTCTATTGATAGGTAGTGAAAAAAGTAAGAGTTCTATGAGAACAAATAAGCCTTATAAAAAAAGGTAAGCCTCAGGCAAAATGTAAATTTAAAAAAAATAGTACAGCTGTGGCAGAAAAATGAAACTTCTAATTCAACCATGGAAGTTTCAAAAGAAAAAAAGCTTAAAATAATGCACAAGCTAAGACACTGCTTACCGATTTAATTTTTAAGATATTAAAGCTATCAACTCATTACTTGTTTTGTTATCCTTCTCCTTATTTGTCATTCCTCCATAAAGCAGTGCAACTTAAGTAACACTTCTTCAGCAAAGCACTTCTATATGCTTGTTGATCAGCTCACCACAAGGCATAGGTCAGAAAAAGCTGATTACATTTGATTTTATTAAAAAATTTTTGATGTCAAGAAAAGAACTAAAACTAGTGTCTTACCAAGAGAGACATAAAGAATTTATGCAGGTAAATTATTTGGATGCAGCCCACTTTCAGAGACATTTTACCATCCACCCTTGACATATCAACATAGGCTTCCCCTGCAGTAGCATCTGGATAAAGTGACATGTGAAATCTAAACACTTCATCTCCCATTATGGAGACGGCCTAGAAAATTAAGTCCATATAGTTAATATTCCCAGGCAGTAATCCGTGATAGAATTATTGCTTAAGTTATCAAACAAGAAACATTTCCACAAAAAGATCATCTGGAACTTATGAGCAATACTTGATACATATGCTAAGCACAAAAGGAAATTGAATCAGCTATTTTATGGTATGTCTCTTCTCAGTTATCTATAGTCCATTTTATATTTAACCCATGCTACTCAGAATTAAAAACGTCAATGCAAACATGATTAAAGAGAATTAAATATTACATTAAAGCATGTTTTGCTTCCCTGAGATAAAGGAAATTAACCTATGAAATTTTGCTTAATATTTGGTACATTACATTGTACTTAGTATTATACAACACAGCAAATCAACTACAGTGCTGCCATTAAATAACTTAAAGGACTAGGTCTTTTTGTTTGTTTACAATCTGCACAACACATCACCTTTTTATGGACTGTTTTTGGATCAACATTTGTAATTACAATGTCCTCAAGTCTGGAGAACACTTTAATCTTTTTAGGTTTCATAGCTACAGATGCATCCATTCCTGATTTGAGACAAAAGGAAGAAGATAGCAAATTGTTGAAGTGCATTTGTTAAGTAAACACTTTTAAAAAAAGAAGCATTATTTATTACTGAATATAAAGAATAAGAATAGCTTAAAATCCAGCATTGTACTATGTAAGAACCAATGCTAAGCCCAAGACACATGACCTTACTACACATGACAAATTTGCCAACATAAATTGACTCTAAGACTAGAGTAAAAATTCCCAACACTATCTAGAATCTAGCTATTAAAAAATGGAAGCTTGTGTTATTTATAATATAGGGCCTTCATTTCTTTTCATTTTACTCCACTTAGAAATTAATTGCCTTCTTTTTCCGAGTCAAACATTTTCTTCCCTTGCAGGCATTTTCACTATTAAAATACTTTACTGCAATCATATCATACAATCAAAATGTATTCAAAGATATGTTACAGAGGCATCTACAGTGCACACACTAGCCTTTCAGAAGTGAATGAAGGAGGGGAATAATGTATTTCTTGCTACAACCAGCTAATCTAATATTTAAATAAAAACCCTTTACCTTGTATTCTAATGTCTGCAATTCTACAGGTCTGATCACACACTGTAATTCTGAATGCATTTAGCTTTGCAGTGAGTTTTAATTCACAGGTATCATCATGGACTGCATTACTAGACACTGGATAGGAAAAACAAGAGACATACAAGAACTTCACTATAAGTCAATTTTTTAAAATAAATGTTAGATTATTCATTTTATACATATATGAACTATTCCAAAAGCAACCTGCAGTTATTCCCTAAAAGATACTGCTAATTTTCAGTCAAGACATGAAATAAGTCTTTAATTAACACAGTCTTCTTGCACAAGAACAGTCACTAACTAATACAGGAAAACAACAATCAAGATTATGGGTTTTTTCTCCTCATTAATATCTAGTTTTCACGCAATGGTATGCTGCATACAGTGTACATTCCATTATTTGAAACACTGTCTTACATGAGAAATGTTCCTTTTTGTATAAAGTAGCAAGGCCAATTTAGGCATATTAGGTGAAAAATGTTTCTGCAGCAAAACTGAAGGTGCTTGCAGAACACAAAAATGTAACAGCCAGTCACAGTAAACTCAATCCCAAGAGATTTAGGTTTAGAAAACCTTGAATTTCCCAAACACTACAAACACACACATCAGCCACACAGGACCTGACTAAACATTAAGGAGCTTCCATATAAAAACTTCCTACTATTTCAAGGTTACAGATACCTTTTTTAAAAATAAGCACAACACCCTCAAATTCAGAACTTCTTTTTGCTTCCCCAGGGCTCAAGAATGTCTGTTTTCTGCTATGTAAGCACTCTTTAGAGCCTTCAGATTGAAAAGAAAAAAAGTTGTGACACTGACGCTTCGGAAAGGCTTTGGTACTGTTCACTGCAGCATCATTTATTTGACTTTGATTATAAAAGTCAGACCACTACCTAGGAAAAAGTTACATTGAGTAAGAAGAACTTGTAAAATTAAGCAACAGCAAAAATATCTGGCTTTTTTTTAAAATGAGATTATTTACTCCCCATGTACAGTTGTGCATGCCTTGTTTTTCCACCAAATAGACTGCAATGCTGCCACCTGAAATGGTATCCTTTGAAACCAAAGGCTAGATGCTGTTAAGCAACAAAAGCATGGCCTTTCTAATACCGCATTACCTGGTCTAAGAGTACTTCCTTTTTCTTGTTCTTTCATTTGAGGCTTGTAGTCTGATGCTTTACCAGTACTGGGAAGACCACCTGATGGAACACTGAATGTGAGAAAACTCATGATGGAAAACAAAGCCTCTGTGTGAAGTACTATATCCAAACATGAAAAGATGACCTAAAATGGGGGCAAGGAGACAAAGTAACATTGTTATTTAGTAGCAGTCTACTGCATAACAACTCAGAGTTACTGTCATTGCACTGAGAAAAAAGTGTCTTGCTCAATTTCACAAGTATCTCACCCTTCTATCTCCTTCAACTTAACACCACACAAGCTCCAGAACAGATGAGGGAGCTATGGATGGGAAGCTTAAAACAGCTACAGAGGAACTATGCCAATCTAAAAATTGATGCTTCACGTGGTTATGCTTTTTCAGTAAGCTCTGTTAAGACTCCTGCATTTCACTGGGGACTATTAAGCACTTTGGCTGACATCTTCATAACCATGTATAGCGAGTGGTATTCTAGTAGGTATGATACAACAAAACAAGAAGATTCAAAATTTGCAATCAGAACAGAAAGTACATGACACTACTCAAACCAATATTACTTAGTAAAACCTAGCATCAGCTAGCTGACTTTTCCTAGCCCAAAGCAACTCTTGGTAAATGCTGGTTTTACTGATATATTAAGGGATGTCAGATTTCTTGACTGTAAAGTAGTCCAGCCACTTCAAATTCCACATATGGCTGTCAAGAAGCAAGCTCCACCCACCACTACTACTTTAAGGGAAACATTTTAAAAGCAAAATGACCTGCTTACTTCAGAAGTCACTGAAGCCATAGGAAACTACACATGAATAGTTGCTTTCAGGAAAAGTAAAAAAAAGGATTGAACACAAGACCTCTGAGAATGCTTGTCTGACATTTCACCTCACATCTCAACTCCACAGTCACGAACTTTCAAGCTCTGAAACACAAGGCCTTCATTTCACATGCTGCTAAGTGTATCACTCCAGAAATAAAACACATCCTACAGGCCTCACTTAGAAATATGTCCTTCTAAATTTTAACTAGCTAAAAATGCACAGCTCTTAAGTAAAAAATTTCATACACTAAATACTTCTGTAAAAATAAAAAAAATCATCTTTTTTCCTCCTGGATTTCTCTTTGAAGTAGTTAAATATAAAGCAGCAAGCTATAATGAAGAGAGAGTCAGGGGTTTGGGTTGGTCTTGGGGGGTTTTTTTCCCCCTCTTCAATGAGAGGAGAAAAAATGGGCAACCAGCAAGTTTACACAGCTGTTACTATTTGAGAAGCTTTAAAAAAATATTAAATACATCCAGTACTTACATTGATGTTTTGCTTGGTGCTTCTATAAGTAGTAACAAAATCTGGTCCATCAGCATCAGCCTAAAGGAAGAAAAAAAAGCCCAAGCACACAGTCAGTCTCTGTTGAGTTAACTGAAACAACTGAATTTATCACACACACAAGGATTATTCCCATTACAAAAGAAAACAAACAAAAGTGATGAAGCCTGAAGAAACAAGTTCTCTAAATGAAGCACATGATCAAGGCAACCAGCAACAACGATCAAGGGGTACTCGCAATGCTCTGCTCAGTGACATTTTATAGCACATATTTTGTTAAAGTTCAACTGGCTGGTTACAAAATTTTCTCTTAGGTAGGATCTATTTAAACTGGATCAATTTATGCTTAGTACTATGTCAGAACAAATTAACTTGGTTTTCTCTATAAAAATTACATCATTATAGATAAGAGTATGAGTAGCCCACTGGTTCTACAACCTATCAGATACCCAAGTATTCTTGCAGTTACTGAATGGCACTTTTTTTTTTTTAAATAAAAGCTCAATAACTAGCTACCAACATATCACCCCAATGCTAGTTTTACCACCTGTAGAGAGCCACCTATCACTTACGTAGGCAAAGACTATCTCACCTATCAAGTTTCACAAAAGTAGTAATCTGTATTGTTCACAGAGAAGAAACATTTGGCTTCACCAGTAATTTCAGTAATTGTGTTGACTTATGAAGTAAGCACTATATGGAAGCAGTGAAGAGTGAAATGAAATTGTAAGTTGAAAAATCGGTATTTGGGAAAAGACCTAGATAAGTTTTAGACACAAATCCTACAGGTTTTAAAAACAAGCAAAAAAAAAAAATCTAACACAGGCTAAGTATGGAAACCTTATTTTACTCCCCAAAAATCTTAGTTAAAAGGTACTGAAACCTTAACATATTCCATTTTCAGAAGATGTTCATCTGTCTCACTCGAAGAATTAATAATGCAAAGAGGATCTCCTTTTGAGTCTGCAAATAAAGAAATAAAACTGTAAAGTATTTCCACTCACAAGCTTTACTCCACCTATGGAATGCCTCCATGCTAATTCTTGATTATATACTAATTATATACTATTCTTGCTGAAATAGCGAAGGTAAACATCTCTTTTCACTGAGAAGCTGCAGATTAAGCATTAACTTGTAAAATGCTGTATTTGCTTTTTTTTTAATTAAACTAATCAAAATTAACTTATCTTGGTCCTGAAAGCAGATTCAAAATTGGAAATCTATTTGCCTTCCTATCTTTGTGGGTTTATATTCAAAACCATAGTTTTCTATTTTGAATACACGGCCGTTTCAGTTATTACTTCAGTATCACTTTGAATTGTTATGTGACCAATCAAGGAAGCATGCTGTATTTCCATTGCTGCCAGAACTGGTCATAAAGCACAGATTCAGAAGCTCATCAAAACACTCTGAATAGATAAAATACTTCTCAGGAATGACCATTCCCACTCAAAGCAGCCAACTAACTCAAATGAACTCAAGCTAACCCTACCAACAGGAGTAGAACTTGGTATCAGGTAAAACAGATCAATTGAATCTAAATTACACAGGACAGCATCATTAAGTGAATTTAGCATGTAACCTCCTGCCCTTTCTCCCCCCCCCCCCCCCGCCAGTAATTATTGTTATTCTTGACCATGCTATCCTGTGTCTACAAAAGCTGATTGCACACACTATAATGACTGCATACTAGTTTTCTAGAAGACTTACCATTTATTTCAATGCATGTCATCATAATTTTTTTCAGATATGCTGCTGCAGTTAATACATGATTTCTAATTTTGGTTTCAGTTCCAAGCTGTAGCACGGTTAGAATATGTAATGGATATCTCTCCTTCTGAACTTGCTTCATCAAGGTTATTACAACCTTGAATATGGAAAGGGAAATAAGTTCACTATTTCAGTAAAGCTGTCCAGACATTATAGCATGCAGTTATAACTGGGCATTATCTCCTCAGCTAAGCTTCAGAAGCTATATTAATCTAGACATTTTGCCTTCTCGCAAAGAAAACCTACAACACCAGTTTGTTAAAGATTTTCCCCCCACACTCTGTTCCTCTTGGCCAAGCAACCAATCACTTCTTAACACCATCAACAAAAAGCAAAAATACCAAGTCTATTAACTTGTCTAGAATTCAACTTTGTTGACCTAGCAATATATCTTTACCTTGTCAAGCTATACTTCAGTTTTATAATCAGACACTACACAGTGCTACAGTGTTTGAATATGGAAAAGACAGTTACTACAGATCATACTGGTTTGGAAAGAAGGGCAGTAGATAACAGATAGCAACATGTATCGATCTTTGAATATCTGATGTTATGCAAATAATAATTAAGGACACAAATACTTCAACATTACAATTCTTCATTTACAGAAGATTTTAAGCATTACACTAATTTGAATGTTGAAAATGAGAAAAGACTTGTGTTTCTAAATGCAGCTGAAAATAGAACTAGATATAGTTAATAATGAACAATGTTAATTTCAATGTAATTATTTCATGAGGCAATTATCTTCCATTCTTGTGAACTAAAAATAGTGCCTCAACCTAACAATTTACCACACAAAGAATTTAAAGAATTCAAGTTTGTCAATACTTTGTCTGCATCATTATGTAGCATAGTCTTTGTGCACTAACAAATTAGCATTTTGTCATTAAGCACCCAACATATACAGTCCACAGACAATGTGGACACTACCTTAGTAAAAATTTTCAGGTGAAGCTTGTGTAAAACTGTATTAAACAAGACAGAACTGTTCATCAGATATATTAAATAAGACAACATGGAGCACTACAGGCTCAGTCCTACCACAAAAAAAAATTCTTCACAGCCAAGACAGCAAATCTGAAAGTTAGAAACTGTCAAAGGTACTAGGGATATGCCTTGGATAACTACATGCTGTTTATTAACAGGCACCTCATCAGCCAATTGCAACTGTAATTCTGCAAAAAAGTGAGAAAACCCCAAAGCTGGGATGGTATCAGCTTGCTACCTGTCTACGCTTCAGCTGTGGGACAAATATTTCTAATGCCCTTAAAACTAAGTTTTCTTATATGATTTCATATCACTCACACAGAATATGTTTCCCTGGTGGCTGGAAATAGGAGAAATTCTCTAGTCTTTGAACGCTACTCTCACTTGGCAATAGAATAGTTTTGGGTTTGAAGGCATTTTTTTCCTGGCTAAAAAAATAGGAACCCAGATTTTGCATTGGACAAAAATTACACATGCACAAAAAACAAAACCCAAAAATCCAACAACAAACAACAAACCACATAGTTACTTAAAATAACATGCATACCCAAGCCATTTGGTCTGACTCTTGAAAAAATTAAGGGCCATGCTGAGCTCGTCACACTTAAGTATCACAGACATCTTCAGAGAAAAAACAGGCTTGGAAAATTTCTTATGCATAGGTATCTTTGTTAACTGATTGCTTGTGCGTGTTCCCAGTACTTCACCTAGAACCTAACCTTCAGATGTAGTATCTAAGGCAAAAAAAACAGTTCTAGCTTAACTATTTCAGGTGGTTTGTTATCAGGAGAATCATATGCAGCATTATGAAGGATTAAGGCTAGGTGAGTGCAGAATATCTAAAAGAAGTCATGTTTTCCCTGTTAGATATATTGTGTATATTAAATATTCTATAAATACATTCTCACATAATATAGACAAAAGAAAACAGCTAAAGAAACAGCTGAAGAATGAGTTCTGCGGAGGTTTTTTTGTTTGTTTTCTTTCTGTTGGTATGTACCATCTTCTTTAAACAGTTAAAATGGCCCACTACTTCTAAGAAACAGACTTGAGTACTGGATTCAGTAACAATAAATGTTACAGATGAATACATACCTCTTTGATTTCAAAATTAAGTAGCATATTGATTACATCTTCATTTAATGTTCTTTTTCTCTTTTCAGACAACATTCCTTCTGGAACACTCTTATCCTGCATCAAAACCAATTTCTCCATTTCTTTGGTTTTACCTGAAGCATTCATTGAATTGGTTAACTTCTGAAGTTGCCACTATTTGTTTAGCTCAAGAAACATATCCAATTCTTTTATTCATTTAGATGGCTTATGTTCATCTAAAATAAGCTAGCAACATTTCCACAAGCACAGCCTTTGAATTCAGAGCAGGCAAAGGAAATAGAAACATGTTCTGGCAACAAGACAACTCTGACATCTCAATATCTTGCTAGTTCCATGACAATTTAGCTAACACAATTACCAAATTTTGTCTTGTAATGTTTCCACTTTTTTTAAGTATTAAAGTATGAACACTGTCCTCGCAAAATTAGAAAGAGAAGAGTTTATCACTTACACATCATACTCTCAGTTCTAAGCTTGCTTTCCAGATAATAAATGCTTTTCATTTTTCCTAAAAGCTAACACACTTAATATTCATGACAAATAAATTCCATCTCTGACCTTCCTTTTGCAGTACTGATTTTGCATGAGTGAGTTTGTCTTCTGCTTCACCAAGGTTTTCCGTCAATACTTTGAGGAAGACATTCAAATCCTCTTGACTTAACACAACCTACAAAATCGCAGATCACAGTTCTCAGGAAAAACACACTGTTCTTTAAACTTACCACTAGCTAGCAAAGCAGAACAATGTTTCCTGGCAAGAAGAGCGCTTATTTACAGGTATTTTGTCAGCAGCATCATCCCTTGAATAACAAAATGAAAATTCTTTTAACTGCTTACTGTTAAAGGATTGGGAGATTAAAGAAGATTATGACTTCTAAAGTTGTATCAATATATATTTCAGCCCTTATATAACGTATCTGTGCTTTTAATACTTTCCTGTAGATGACATACTACTTCATGATATTTTAATTCCAGTTTCACCCAAGATGTACCTGGTATTTTCTTTCACAGTATATAAATTGCCACAAAAAACAACTATCGTGAGGTCATTCAAGGGAGGTAGGAAGTTATGAAGCTGGAGTCACTAAGGCAAAATATTTGCATAAATTCCTCTCAAGAAGATTCCATTTAAAAAAAAACACCACCACCACCACCCCCCCCCCAAAAAAAAAACCACAGAACACACCTAAAAAAAGACTTGCTCAGAGAACGGGTCACAAAAACATTTGATTTAAGCTGGTCCTGCCTTGTGGCAGGGATTAAACAAGACTCCCTGACATCCTTTCAGTTTTCTCTCTTCTTTCTCTCAGTTTAATAAATGTACACAGCAGTTCAGGTGTTGTATATGACACTTTCAAACCTCGACATTCACACAGGTAGTTTAAACCCTGTTGACATCCCCGAAAGTCAGTCCACAACTACTAAAAATTTGCAGCTTGCTGCACCCTTGTGTCAAGAAATAACATAAAGGTTAGTCTTACATTAACTGTTATCACAAGCCTCTCATCACCTTCTTTTCATAAGACTTACATTCATTGTATCCAGATACCCCGTGATCTCCAACACCGGTAATTTGTGAAACCAAGCTGCAGACAGATTTCGTTTCACTGACAGGCTTAAATTAATAGGGTGAAGTATCTGAATGTCTGGATGTGACAAACCTGTCTCCATACTGGTCCTTAAAACAAACAGAAAAAAAACCAAAACACATGGTGGGGAAGTTAGAAGTTAAGTCATACGTTACATTTTCTAAATAACATCTTAAAATCTCAAATGTAATATAATATCTCTTTAGGTTTAAATGGCTTCCTGAGATGAACAGTATCTTATTTTACTACTGATTTATTTGCCCATAAGATAACAGGTTATTATTTTAACACCAAATATTTGACACAGTCACTAACCATGGTTTCTAAGCAAGTAGATTAATACCCTATAGAGTATTATTATTACCAATTAGTTCAGGCATTACTTAGTAAAGTGCACTTTACCTAGACAGTTTCAGCTTTGTCAGCTGCACGTCCATTTTGTCAATGACTGGAGGGAGCAAACTGCCTTCTGAAGACACCAAGCTAAACTGGTTCTGAACCTTAATCAAGCCAAGATCTACTACTATAGCATTGGGGGAAACTGAGGACTGAGGAATGACTATAACTGGTGCTTTCAAGTGAATGTCCATTGCAAGTCGAAAACTCCTTTGAGCCAGGTCTTTTACACTGGTAGCAGCCTTTTCTGCAGCTTGGACTGTAGCAGCACTCAGTGCCTCCTTAGCTGTTTGAAAGTTGTTCAGGAAGGTCTAGAATAAGTGGTTGAAAAGAAAGGAGAGATGTCTGTAAACAGTTTTTTAATCTGAATTACTCTCTTATTTTACAACATCAACCACTAATTATGCTGCCTACTGTGTTAGATTTTCCCTGGGGAAAGACAACTGAGTGCCTTCTATCATGACCTCTAATAAAGGGTCAAAAACGTACTGACCAGTACAATCCACTCATTTTAAACTCATCTCTACTTTTTCGTCCTTCATTAGCTACAAGATTCCTTTACCTCATTAGCTTTTGGGGACACATATTATTTTTAGAGCCCTTCTTTGCCCCCAGTGAATATTAATTCCTATTAAAGCCAGTACTGAATGACAGAAAGCCCACTAGTGCTTTGTTGAAAAAGCCCCCATTAGAGTACTTGATGACGGTACAAATATTTACATTGATTAATTTGCAGTCCTCATAGCATCTAACCTTGCAGAAAATTCTGCCTCTAATGTTAACTCAGATGTTTGCAGTGAACTCAGGTTTTTGCCAGGGTGGAAAAGGCAGCAAACACAAAACCCCCAAAATACCTTAGTAACACTAAGCTTTTCTCTATTTCCAAAGCAGAGGGTGGGAAGTGACCCACTTGCACTGTGTTAGTTTTTTGAAATTCAAACCAGTTAAAGCTTACTTATCAAAGCTTTTAATAGCACACATGAAAAATTAAGCCTATCCTTTCTCTTTCAGAAATTTAAGTTACCACTTGTACTGAGGACACAAACAAGGAAGACTAATTTGAGAATGGAGCAGAAACATACAAAGGAAAACAAGACTTACCAGAAGAGACATGAGAAATTTGTGAAGGTATATTATTTGAATACAGCCTACTTTCAAAGATACAGTACCATCCACTTTTGACATGTCAGTGTAGGCTTCTCCCTCCGTAGCATATGGATCTAATGTCAGATTGAAACTGAAAACTTCATCTCCTACTATAGACACAGCCTAGAAAGAGAGAAACAGTACCTACCAGACATGAGCAGCTTCTAAAAAGGTACTTAACAAAAAGAAAAACTAAATATATCATCAGCCTATCAGATGTACAAGTTAAGATTTTTTATTTTTTTTTTTAATCTTTTTGGACATCCATTCCGCTAATATGAAAACTATGCTTTGCCACGGATCTTATTTGAAAAGAGGTATCCAAGATATATGAAATATTTTTAAAAGAGTGGAATAAGAATATGTATTACATTTCACTTTTATACACACAAAACTAACGAAGAACCAAGTAAAACTTAAAATCTTGTAGTTGTGTACTTTTTTATGAAGGGTCCTTGAATCAACATCTGTGACAACTATGTCTTTAAGTCGGGCAAAGAATACAGTGTGACTTGGCTGAAGGAGAAGAGACGAGTCAAGACCTGTAAAGTATAAAGAGAGAAACAGTAGTATTGCATAAAAGAAATAACACTCATTTTCAGGATGGGGACACACGACACCAGTAGAGGAAATGAGAAAAGTTACAGAAATTATGCATTGCAACAAACAATTACTTTGTTAATAGTTTGCTAAATTTAACAAAGATTTAAAAAAAACCCACAAAGAATACCTAAACACACTTGATTCTTTCCTGTTTCCAAATGAAGCCTGTTACCACATCCCTTGCTGAAGGGACTGTAAATAAAAGAGCTCTATTCAATCCAAGGCATTGTAGTCTCCCTGTATCCAAACCAGAATAATTAGAAGTAATTCCCCAACTACCATAACTTCTCCAAAACAAAAAAAAAAGTATTGTAAGTTCTGGAAATAGAGACTTTTTGCTTTTTATCAGACACAGAAGTATATTGTCTAGAGTTCACACCCAAGTCCACACACTATGCTGTCTGTTATTAAGCTTTGAGAATGTGACCATACTACAGCTTTGAATAAAACAAAATAGAATTTCTAACACAGATACTGTCTCAATACCAATCATCTCTGGAAAGAAATGAGCTACTATTAATAGAAAAATATTCAAACAATAATCCGTCTCTTAATAGCCAAGCTACTGAGTTCATTTACTGAGATTTTCTATCAAAAAAGATGTTACTATACTGTATTTTTGCATACAGAATCTTGTGTGAATACATCATATGATTTAGAGATGGGCAAAAGCAAGAGACTTTTTATGAATTCTATTACATACTCTTGTATATCACACATTCTTAAATATTCATACCAAGAGAGAGTTTTGGCAGCTATTAGGATGGGAGCTATAGCCAAACTTGGAAGTGAACCTTCCCCCCCCCCCCCCCCCCGAGTTATTGATAGCCCCTCTGAGGGGTGAAAAAGAAAAGAAAACCAAAACAAGAAACCTGAATAAACACTAGGAGTTTAAAACCAAAGAAAACAGTTTTAAGGGGGGTTTTATCCTAAATAATTCAGGTATAGCAGAAAAATATTCAAAGCTTACTACAACATGAAAAGCCACCCATAATCAAATTCCTTCAAAATATGAACATAATTACCTGAAGAGGCCAAAACATTATGACAAACTAGAAGACTGACTTTGAAAACAATAACACAAGCCATGTTTGTACAGAATACAATTAAAAAAAAGTCAGGTGCTGAAAATTTACACCTTAAATATCTTTTAGTCCAATTACTAGCAGTTACTCTGAAACTAAACTACTAGATCAGTTACTACTAACAAAAAATTGAATACCTTGTATCTTGATCTCTGCAATGTTCTTTTTTTCATCACAAATATTTAAACAGAAGGCATCCAGCTTGGCAAAAAGCTTGAAGTCAAAGATATCCTTATCCTTCAAAGGTCTAGCCACTAGAAATGAGAGAAATGGGGATTTTCAAGGTACATATAATTCATATTTTCACTTGAACTCCTGAGCATATCTGAGGGTTGTTTTGGTCAGGGGGTGGAGGGGTTGGCATTCAGATGACTTAGTTTTATTTCCTATAGTTTCTTTCATCACCACTATCATGATTAAGTCTATAACATACCCTCTTAGAGCAACAAGTCTTCCTCTGAAGGCAACTCTACTGATAAGAGTAAAACATGCCAGCATTTGCTTGTAATTCTATGTCTGATATTACCCCATCTAGTGATGGCTCTCTACTGGAACAATTTTACTTTTTTTTTTAAATTAAGGTTTAAATTAACTGCTGGGTTAAGAGGAAATCAATTGCACAGTACACTTAGTTTTAACATTAAGTCAATAACTCAATAGGTTCACAGTAGTGCTTTTTTCAGGTTATCTAATATTGCCTATTCCAAGATCCTAATGTAGGAAGTTTTCTCTTAAACTTCCAAGCTTGTAAGAAATGGCAAACCTTGGAAGCCTATTTCAGGCAATCAACACCCAGCTTTTACAAGAGCAAGTGTTAAGGCTGGGAAGAATCAGGTGTCAAACACAAGTGTCAAAAACCTACCTATGGGGGAAGACAAGAAGCCATCAGATCTCACTGATGGTCTGCACCTTCACTAACCAAGAGTAGCAAAGTGTTAATCCAAGAGCCCAAATATTTATGGGCTTTGTCACACTGTACACAGCAGCAGCTTCTTTTTCAGCCTGCAGATTCAAACCCAGGTGTCACAGTTTAACCCCAACCAGCAACTAAACACCACACAGCTGCTCACTCACACCCCAACCAGTGGGATGGGGGAGATAATCGGGGGGGGGAAAAAGTAAAACTCTTGGGTTGAGATAAGAACAGTTTAATAGGACAGAAAGGAAGAAAATAATAATAATGATGATGATGATGATAATAAATTGGAATATAGAAAGCAAGTGATGAACAATGTAACTGCTCACCACTCCTGACCGATTCCCAGTTAGTTCTCAAACAGCAATCTGCACTCCCAGGCCAACTCCCCCCAGTTTATATACTAGGCATGACATCACATGATATGGAATATCTCTTTGGCCAGTTTGGGTCAGCTGTCCTGGCTGTGTCCCCTCCCAACTGCTTGGAAGGCTGTGTCCTTCTCCCAACATGAAAGGCTGAAAAATCCTTGACTTGGTATAAACATTACTTAGTAACAACTGAAAACATCAGTGTGTTATCAACATTCTTCTCATGCTAAATCCAAAACATAGCATTATACCAGCTACTAGAAAGAAAATTAACTCTATCCCAGCCAAAACCAGGACACCAGGCCATTTAAAATTATAAGTGATTCTGAACATTCTTCACTAGACACCTCATTTCCAGCTCACCTGATGCTGGAGTTTTACACTTAATATTAAAGACAGTGCAACTGCTCCCCTCTGAGCCTATTTCGATATAAATTCATTTTTTGTTTCAGTGCTACAGTAACAGCAAGATTTTCATTAAGCTAGCAAAGGACCTGACTACCTCTTTGAAAGTATATTTAAATTGCCTAGATCAGTAACAGCATAATCAGCAATGTACTATTTGTCTCCTTTATTCTACCATGAACACTAAGATAATGCTGCTGTTTGAGTCCTCTAAGCTCGCAGAAATCTCATTTACTCAAATTCAAGTCTATTTGTGAAAAGGCAACTATAGAAAGCTCACCTGAATACACCATTTATGATCATAATCATTGTTTCATTTATTGTTTTTTTTTAAATCAGTCCTCTGGCCTGGTGAGCCACAGTCACATAAGCTTTGATCTTCTCCCCACACTACAAAACTAATCAGGTTTCTCTGGATTTGATTGTTTCACCAGCATGCAACACATCCTTTCAGAACCATCATTTTGACAAACACAACTGTACCTTTCTTCAATCTAGTGTCATCTTCTTGTTTTTTGTCTTTAGTTGGTGTGTCTCTACTATTTCCACTGCCTGATGGACTAACAGCTGCTAGAAAACCGACAGCAGACATGAGGGCCTCTGTATGCAGTAGAAGGTTCAATGACGAAAAAGCTACCTGTTGAAAACATGAGACTCCATATGACAAAAAAATAACTTATAAGTTTTGGACCAAGGTACAAAAGCACCCAACGGAATATAACAGTTTCTTAGAAAAGCTGCATGCATTACCAGCAACAGATCATAAAGACAAAAAAGCTTTCTGTAAAGAAGAAAAGTGGTAAGCTTAGCAAATAAGAAAACCTAACAACAACCCAACAGCTGTAACTGTTAACCTATAACCTCCACAGTACAACAGCAAAGTGATACAAAATTTAGAAGCATGGAGTGAAAAACTCATTGTGGAAAACTGCATTATATAAGTGGAAAACTTAATTAGATAGCTAAGGGAGATACACCTGGAGTAAGTTAGTAACCTAGGTAACCTAAAGCAGGATTCAGTCTTCTCAAGCAATATGCTGTGTCAAACACAGACTCACTCCTGAATGCTCCTGCAATAACACAGTACTACACAAACAGATAAGTAGCAGGTGGCTGCCAGGTAGGTATTTAGTATAAAGATATTTCTCAACAAATCCACTAACGGAGTCCAAAAGAAGAGTAAGTCCTTGCCATGTAGTTTAGTAAAAGTTATCCACCTGAATGGGCTTGAAATTGGAAAAAGAGTCCAAATGCAATTCTTCCAGACACAGAAGTCCCATTGCAGAGTTGCAAGCAAAACACCTTATGATGTATAAAGTTGAAATCTCTTAACATCAGCACTGTCCCATAGCATGAAGTCAGTCAACTCAGTATGTATATATCCACGTCAGTAGCACTGGAGTAGTAGAACTGTCATCCCCTGCTGCAGCTTCAGGAACCTTTTCTTAGCAAAAAGATTCCAGCATTAACTAGAGTTCCCTGATGAAATCTATCGATACTCTAAAACTATTAGGTGGCAAGGGAAATATTTCAGTCTTCACACCAAAAAATGGCAGGCAAAATAATGCCAAGTTATAAAGGAAGGGAAGTACCTATCACAGAAAACTGACAGCCTTTTGTAGTTATGGTGGGTTGACCCTGGCTGGACACCAGGTGCCCACCAAAGCCATTCTATCACTCCCCTCCTCAGCTGGACAGGGGAGAGAAAATATAACAAAGAGTTTGTGGGTTGAGATAAGGACAGGAGAGATCACTCACCAATTACCACCATGGGCAAACCAGACTCAGCTTGGGGAAAATTAACTCAATTTATTACCCACTAACCAGAGTAGAGTAATAAGAAATAAACCCAAATCTCAAAACAACTTCCCTCTACCCCTCCCTTCTTCCCAGGCACAACTTCACTCCCAGATTCTCTACCTATCCCCCCCCAGCGGCGCAGGGGGAAGGGGAAGGGGATTTACGGTCAGTTCATCACACGTTATTTCTGTCACTTCATCCTCCTCAGGGGCAGGACTCCTCACACTCTTCCTCTGCTCCAGTGTGGGGTCCCTCCCACGGGAGACAGTCCTCCATGAACTTCTCCAACGTGGGTCCTTCCCACGGGCTGCAGTTCTTCACTAACTGCTCCAGCATGGGTCCCTTCCACGGCATGCAGTCCTTCAGGAGCACACTGCTCCAGCGTGGGTCCCCCACAAGGTCACAAGTCCTGCCAGAAAACCTGCTCTGTGGGCTCCTCTCTCCACAGATCCGCAGGTCCTGCCAGAAGCCTGCTCCAGCGTGGGCTTCCCACAGGGTCACGGCCTCCTTCGGGCACCCACTTGCTCCGGCATAGTGTCCTCCCCAGGCTGCAGGTGGATATCTACTCCACCATGGACCTCCATGGGCTGCAGGGGGACAACCTGCCTCACCATGGTCTTCACCACAGGCTGCAGGGGAATCTCCGCTCCAGCGTCTGGAGCATCTCCTCCCCCTCCTTCTTCACTGACCTTGGGGTCCACAGGGTTGTTTCTCTTACATGTTCTCACTCCTCTCTCCAGCTGCCGTTTCTGGGCCCCATGACTTTTTTCCTTCTTAAATATGTTATCACAGAGGCGCTACGACTATCGCTGATTGGCTTGGCCTTGGCCGGTGTTGGGTCCATCTTAGAGCCGTCTGGCATTGGCTCTGTCAGACATAGGGGAAGCTTCTAGCAGCTTCTCACTGAAGCCACCCCTGTAACCCGCCCCCGCTACCAAAACCTTGCCACACAAACCCAATACAGTAGTTTATTTCCAGAATTCCTCAAGACACTTTTTTTCCTTAGATTGAAATCTGACTCAAAAATATACCATTAGTACAACAGTCAAAACTTAAGAAGTACTTGCTGTCTAAAACCATCTTCCTATATTGCAGTAATTTTTAAGAAATCAAATTCTTATTCTAGAGTCTATGACAGAAGTGACAGTGAGGAAAATGCAGTATCACAAGAAGCTCCCAAGTCATATTTCAGGGTGAAGAATTGGAACACGCTCCTCTCTGCTCTCCCCCCCCACGAAAAAGGACCAAAATCACTTATAAATGGATTTAGAATTCTTATTAAATTTAGCCAGAGTGCTGATTATGTAGTGCTCACAATACAGATTATTTGACAGGAAAAGGAAAGAATTCTAGACCCCAGTACATTTTGCCATACCAGACATTTGAACTTCATGATGTCATACACATGAGAAGATGCATTCTTTTATTATTTTGAATTTTATCCACATAAGCTAGCTAGACAGTTTTTCATCATAGTTAAGAAAAAAGACTAACATACTCCTCTTATATTAAGTTGAATAAAAACTTTCAAGTACTTTTTAACTGTTTATATATCCCTGCTGCAAGGTCAGGGAGGGGGACAGCTTGGGCAAGGGAGCAGAACAGGAAAGTCAAAAAACCCTTATTGATTCCTCCCTTCTAACGAAGCAAACCAAAAGGAAATAAGAAATAAAATCTGCAACTACTCACTTGAATCATCTGTTCAGCGTTGTCAAAAATTGTCTGAAAGTGTGGCCCATTTCTGTCAGCCTGAAAATAATGATTTGCATGAAGGTTAATATTAATTCCAACCAGTCACTATGCTCTTCAGAAGACGCAAAACAACCCACTAGCTCTGAGCAGGAGGTTTAAGACTTTATAATATATAAAAGGGCTTTAAAATAAATTTTAAAAGCTTTATGTATACCTTGATATATTCCACCTTCAGAAGGTCTAAGCCAGGTTTATCCGAGGAACTAATCAGATGAATGGGTGCTTTCTGACCTGTAACATACCACATGAAATGCAGAAAAATTAGAGTAATTTCTGTTCTTTCAGAGACCCAAAGAATTTCTGCCTTGAATATAGGGATTAACTTTCAATACCATTCATTAAAATACATTGCACGACCAAGTATGAATCACTGGTATCTCTTCGTTAAGTCCAAAATTGCAAGTCTGTACCCCTTACCCATCCAAAGATTGAGCACTAAGCTATTTATTTATCTAATAAGCATTATGGTGGGAGTCCAGAACTTATCAACTCTACCAATGGGACAAGCACTGCCAAGGGACAGTTGCATACTAAATATCATAACAGGAAAACTAGAACATTTGGATTTCAGTGAGCACAAGAGACAGGAGAGCCACGATTTCAGACTAACCGATTATATATATGTACACACTACTATACTTCTCTTCTGTTGCTTATTACCTCCAATTTCATAGTAATCCAAGCTTATTTTCTTTAAATAAGATACAGCTGCTAAATTATAGGTTCTGACAGTAGCTTCTGTCCCAAGATGCATTACATCAAATACAAGTACCGTTTCCTCAGTTTTCTTTTGCCTGGTGAGTTCTACTAAAACCTGGATGAGCAAGAAATAGACAGTTATACCATCTTTTTACATTTAGTATTCTCACCATTCAAACCAACAATGAGAAAAAGCACAAGATTAACACCTGGCCTGCTTTACTGGAAGTATTGTTTTTATTACAGAGTTAAAGTGTAATAATAGGAAAAAAAGTGATTGTTTGATGGTGAGAGATATTAATATAGAAATATTTTGGCATTTGCTCTTAGCAAGTGACCTGCCTGGATATTTACTTTGTTCTTCCAGTGCAAATTTCTCACCTCCCACCCGCAAATTATAACTTGGTACTATTATTTTCTACCAAAAATATTCCAATAAGGGAGGGTTTTGTTCATGTTTTTTAATACTTATACACAAATGAAGTATGTATATGTTTTATTTATATACCTACCATATATTCAAAAAAACCTCATAAGCATACCATATATAAATAACTCATACATAGAAACACATAAGTATACATGTATATTTTTTTGTTTGGTGGCTATGTTTTTGCATCCACTAAATCTGGAGATCACTGGTAATAGAATATTGGAATTATTTTTTTTAAATATTCTTTATGTAGAAGGTAAAAATAGAATTGAAGACACATACCTCTTTAATTTCAAACTTTAACAGAAGATCTGTCAGCTCCTCTTTAGCAGGCTCCTTATTTCTTATTTCTTCTCCTTTAATTAGTGACCTGTCAGTTGGTTCAGAACTTTCCTCAAAATCAAAATATTCTTCTTCAGAGTCTTAGAGAAGAGAAGTGAATTCCTCCTTAGTAAACTTCCAGACACAGGGGTAAATATCCCAACCTCTCTTTCCCATTCCAAGGGAATTTTAAACTGTATGAGCAGTTTAAACCTAATCTGACAAAGTATACTTTTTAGATCTATACTGCTTTCTTACCCAGTGGAAAAAAAGTGAAGAAAATTAAAGCCCTATTAAGGAAAGCACTAGTTTAGCTGTACCATTAGACATTCAAGAACACATATAAGGAAAACCAGTTATAAAGTAAGCTCCAGGAAACAAGTTTCCCAGGTTCCACTACAGGAAAGTTCTTCTCCAGAACAGCCATGGAAGTAAATGCTCAAATCCACAGTGCCAATACAGTAATTTGCTATTTGTTATTCTAGTTCTTAATTTTCAGAAAAAGGAGAGCTTTGCTAATGCAAAACACTCAGGACAGTACAGATAATGTTTGTAACAGTCTATTTTTGCCACATGTTGGCTGCTTAATGCAAGTGTACACAACCTTTAGACATGTTCCCTTTTTTATGTGCCCACCCCAAAGTATGTGTCCTGAAGTGGTAGCAGCCGCACATTAGTATTTGGCTAAACGTGGGTTTGGATTTAAGTCAATTCTGAAATAACAGGTTCCTCAATATTCTCTACTAAAAAGATGTCTCATGACATCTGAATAATTAAATTGGTTTGCTAATAACATCCTAATACGCTTGTTATTAATAGCTCACATTTGAAGAGGCTGCTTATGCATAGTATTAATTAATCCCAGAAACCTTTTTTTGCTTTTTTTAAAAAAGTTTATTATTCTGAAGCAACATCAGCATCTTAATCGAATCTTCTTATGAACTTGAAGTTAGAGATGATCAATCATACTCCTGTCTACTGTCCTTATAGCATGTTTTAAGATCAATAGCAGCCTGAAAACATCAGCTACTCCATAAATTATGGCCTTCTGCATTTAAAACAGTTTATCTGTAGCTTCTTACCTGACACTACTTCTGCTAACAACTGGGGTGTATTAAGTAACCCTTTACTAAGAACAGGAATTGTGGGAATAGCCGGTACCTAGAGGGAAGGGGGGGAAAAAAAATATCATTATTTTAAAGTCTGTATAACTTGGTATGTTCAGTCATATTTTCCACTGATTATGCACGTTTGACCTTGCCTCCCCCATATTGCTTAAAAAGGTCAGTTTTGCCAATACTTATATTGAAACCAGCAGGACAATGACAAAGGCTAAGATACCCTCGCTTGAATAAGCCCAGCATGTTCTGATGGTAAGTCATAACAGAGACACTTTGCCTGACTCAACTTGGCAACAGATCTCTTACTTCAAGTGAAACAGACCACAGACTTTAGCAGGAATTTACATTTACAATGATCACTTTAGTGATGTCATTTTTTTAAATTCAGTTTTCTTAGTTATAGTTAGCTTACCTTTGTGCTTGGAATTGACACAGATGACTTCTGAGGCAACGGAATGCTATCAATCAGATCAAAAATTGCCTTGATTTTCTGGTCAGAGACTCTGACATGCACCAAAGGAAGTTCTCCTGACACTTTAAACCTTTTAAAAAAAAATTATTATACTCCAAGACAAAAAAATACATACCAATTCTTGATTTAAGTCTTAGCAATATCTATACTCTTATATAAAGATCACATCACAGTAAAGCTAGTGATCCTGCATTAAAAACAGGCCTTGGACTCAGTTTAAACAGTATAGTTAGTAACCAGTGAAGGTGACTAGGGAACTACTAGCCAAAGAATGTTTTGTAAAAAGTAGTAAGCTACTTTTATTTCTTAAGTTAATACCTTCAGATCTTAAAGTATAACTGAACCTTTGGGGAAAATACAGGGGTTTTTTCTATAAGTACACAGTAGTTAAAAAGAAGTCCTTTCAACATGAATATATTACTTTGCCATCCTGGTATCTCTTTCCACCATCGATTTTGCCAGCTGTACATGAATATCCATAGGCTGTAATATGTGCAAAGTTGATGGGTGTTGAAAACGAGCCTTCTTCCAGTCTTCACCTGCAAATGTTCAGTAAATGTAGATGAGAAAACATCACTTGCTAATTGCTTTAATTAAGGTATCATTAAAGTAATCAAATAACATCACTAGGAAAGGACAAAGAACCCATTCACAAAATAGAGAAACCTAGAACAATTTGGGTAAAGTATTTTAAAAGCTTTTGAATCTACTTTCAATATTTCTTAACACTATACTGCCTTAGCAGCCTTCAGTCCAGTTCTACACTAAAAGATATATCTGCACATAGAACCCCACAAAAAAATAGATACATGTATAGATAAATATAACAGTAACCCAGCATTCTGTTCACTGCACAGACTTAAGTTGAAATGAAGTATTAAGGCCAATTTTAGCTGTATTTTCCTGCATATGATGGAAAACATAACAGTTCTATGCATTTATGTTGCTTGCTGGCATCAGAGTAAAGAGATGATACACAAGTCCAAACAAAAAGCAAGCAGCTGTTTGAAGAGAAACTAAAATTTTTTCAGTTTCATACCAGACTTGTATTATAATCTATCTCTTAGTTAACGACTTGTTTTGGTTCGGCTTTTTTTCTTTAGAAAACTTATTTATTTATTACAGGTAGGTAGCCTTCAATCTTTTGAGTAAACAGCAACTACGTTGTTTTGTTACCTGTTCTTCCAAAAAGAAGTTGCACATTTTTTATTTCCACATCGAACTTGTCATAAGCTTTATCCATAATCTCCTCTAAAGACGAAAAGCTAGAAGCTTGACTACTGCCTTGATTTATGCTGTTCAGCTAAACACATAAAAGACAAGATAAAATTAAGTCTAAAACTTACATATATGTGCTATTAATTCTAGTGAAGGTGAAAAAGATGATTCATAGGAGTTTATGACTGACATTTGGGCTCTTACAGAGAAGCAATCTTAATTCATTTCACACCAAGAATAAGCAGGGATATTTTATTGCTACTTCTATCAATCCACTTAATTCAAGTTATGTAAAATAGAATTTTTCTTATTAGTTTACAAGTTTACTGCTGGAGTACAACTAAAATAAATATTTAATCAGTCAGCTAAAATCAAGTTAAATTATTGTAATCTTTCAATTTTATAGGAACAAGGGAATCAAATTTTAAACTCTAAGAGAAAAATTATATTCTTTTTTATTAATAAAAGGCTATCATATTACAAAAAAAGGAACAAAAGTTCAAGTGTTCTGCTGAAGAAGTGGAAGATACTAAATGATAAGCTATTACAATTACATTTACAAAATGAAAATGTTTCCTGGGGAGATTAACTAGTACAAGTATGTCAAAGACAACTTAACAGCTCTGAACATAGATCAAATTGCAGATCCAAACTTATTTGGTAAGAAATATAATAAGTTAAAACACATTCATACAGATTATCATCTTTGCCTTCTGAAAACAAGATCGTTTCAGATGACAGCTATGTTAAGAGAAAAGAATATTTTCTTCCTCTGAGTGTATGAGATCTCATTTATATACCTGAAATGTACCAAAGTCCAAAATCAGCAAATCTGATTTTTCATGGTAGAATCCCGTCTGTGGAACCACAAGGTAGGAAGGTTTCAGATTAATCTTCAAATCAAGGACTTTCCGCATTTCAATAATATGAACTAATCCTTAAATAAAAAGGAAGGGAAATTAAAACTGAAATGCTATTCACAAGTGAAACATTTGTGCCAGTCAACATAAAAAGAGATGCTATCGATCTGAAAGATAACACATCTTGAGTAAAGACTTACTTTTGTAACATTCTACTGATTTGTCACTAAAATTAATGCTCCTTCCCACAAAACATCCACTAATACTCCAAGTCACAAACTCAAAGAAAAAAAAAAAACAATCATACTGTTTGGCCAGCAATCAAAACACAAGCAAAGTGTTTAGAAAATCATATTGAAACATTTTAAGACATTCAAGGACTCACCTCAGGTGAGATTTGTTATTATCTTACCTGTAGCAGTTCTTTCCTTGATTTCTTCTAGCTTCATTAATGTGGCTGATGTTAATCTTTCAAGATCCATTCCCTTACTTGTCTGAAAGAATTCTACCATTGCATTTATTGTTCTCTTTTTGAAAAAAAAAAAAAAAAAAAAAAAAAACAAAACCAAACAGACAAGAATTATCAATATACACAGAAGTCACTCAGTGAAAACTCAAAAATAGATCTTGACAGAGTAAAGAGAATAACGGCAGAGAAAGGAGAATCAGAAAAAGAAGTAAGAGTTTTAGTTACTACTCACTGCATCGTATTTTATTTCCACAGGCTGTGATTCAATAGTAAGACTCTGGTCAGCAGTACTATCCTCTGGGTTAACGTTAAACTCTATCTTAAGTAAAGACGACTTGCTGTCCCCTATGGAAGCCACAAGAGATGGTACAATGTTTTCTTGTCTCAGGCCTGTAACGTACCAGTTTTCAAGCTTTGCTTCAACCCTGAAGAAGGTGAATAGTTAAACATACTGAATTAGAATATAGAACACAGTTCCATCTAGGAAAGATCAGCAAGATGAGAAAGCTTTTGATAAAGCCAAACATGACTAACTTCACAGGACAAATATACCACATGGTTAAGAAACTGTTACATTATTAAACTGGAAAAATAAATAGGAGGCAAGTCGTTCACAGCAACACAAGGCTGATATTTTCTTTTTACCTTCTGTTATCTGCAAGGTGGACTGAACATAGTTTTGAGCTCATGTTTATTAAGAGAATCAGTTGTAAGAGAAAAGAAAGGGAAAATATTTATGCTACAGATGAAAAAGAGTAGGAATGTTAACTATTAGGTATTGATTTCAAAATCAGTTGCAGACTTGTTTTGGTACAAATCGGTATTCTTTACTGACAGCTTCCCTGACAATAGTGTTAAGCATAGTCAGTAAAAAAACGCCTTTTAAAGAAAGCCATGTGAACACCACCAAACCACACAAACATCATTCGCCCTTAGAAGTACCTATTAGATATGAAATTTATTTTGGGGTCCTGAGTCTTTACCATTGGAATTCCCTGACTTTGGGAGGCAACACAGTTTGGGCATAATCAGTGTCACAAGCCTGGCTCCATTGAGATAACCTAATCACATTTTCCAGAAACTTAAAAATCAACAAAAGCATCAGTCTTGCCAACAAAATTATATGGCATGCATTTATGTAAAATATTCTCAAAGCTCTTTTTATTTTTTGTGCAGCATTCAGGCTGCACCTTTACTATTCTCCAAAAAAGTTTATAGCAAAAATATTTCAAGAGTAAGCAGCTGAGCTGGTGATCTTATGCATAAAGAACTGCAAATGAAAGCATGAAAAGTGCACAGACTCATTTTCCAGACACTGAAAATCTTATTCATTGACAGCATAATCCAATAATTTGTGTTCAGTATTTCTGGTGTGTCCTCTCTTAAAACACAGGAAGGAGTCTGTTTCCTACATGCCGGTTAATCTGCTACCCACAACACACAGACGCAGTTTTTCATTAATGCAGGAAGTAAGCAACACACTCAGGCTGGAGTGTGTTAGCCAGACCATTTCACACTGCTTAGCTATCACTTCCCAAAAGCAGTATCTAGCACTTCAACATATGGATTCAAAAAAGAGCTTATTATTGTTTATAAAGACTAAAAAATAGCATTCCTTTCTTCATTCCATTCTATGTTATTCACCAAATTATGTGATTGTAACTTTTGAGAGTGCAACTGCAGAATGCCCATAAATTTAAAAGTCACTATACAACATAATGCACTACCCAAGAAAGATTTTAAAAGTCAGGGAGTGGGGGGAAGATAAAAAAAAAACAAAAAAAAAAAAACAATCCAATTACTTAATGGCTTGTGCTCCTGGGCGCTGTGATATTTTGGTACTCAGATCAATTATCTGTACTTTAAGAGTTTCTGCCACGTTCTTGTCTTCTTTAATTGTAAGAGAAGTGCTTAACAGCTTCAGTGTCACAACATGGGCAACATACTAGCAAGAAGGACAGAGAAAATCAAAATTAGTCATCTTGATGTGAATTACTTTTTAAAACTCCTAATTTCAACAAACCTAATGAAATGCAGTATTTAAAGCTATTCCAGTTGACTAAGGTAAGAAACATATCTCTATGTAGGAAGTTAAGTACAGAGTCTTTTACTTTCTTTCAATGCCTATCAGTTATTTAACATAAAACAGTGTATTTCAACAAATGCAGAGTAGATACAGTCTGTATCTCTTTTCAGGATTCAGGGAAGTTGTTTTTTTAAAACTGGGAAAGCAAGCATAGCTAAACTATACTCAATAGAGAGCTAGCAAGATCAACAAACAAAATCCTCATAATCCTATTAAATAACTACATTTTAGAAGACATTGCATATATGCATTTTTTGTTCTTGATGCTGAATATCACGTCTCAACCTTGTCAAGAAAGGGTTTTGGCTTCCTGATACATGTACCATTTTATGACTGCATCAATCAGCAACTGAAGAAGAATCAAATAATGTTTCCTATCTGAATTTGAAGCCTGTACCTTTCTTCAGGGTGCTGAGAGAGATTAAAGGACCTTTACACTTAATTTGTCCAAATTAAAAATGGAAGTGTTTCTACACAGGTAAGCAAGGAAAGCATGAAACAAAGAAAAAAAAAAGCACCAGTACTGGGCACAGTTTGGGCTGTGTCTCTTCTTTGTTGCTAAGAGAAGCTTGCTGCTGCTCTGCTCTCCTCAATTTGACAGGAACACAAGTTCATACAACAGCACACAGGCCTCCATGTTGCCACTTAAACAACTCTGAACTTCCCTGTGTGAGGCACATGTAAGCTTATTATAATTAAATTTAACAAAAATATACAAGGTTGGAAAGTTGGGAGTTTGTGTTGGGGAGTGGGGAGGCCTGTTGGGAGAAGAGACAACATCCTCCTTGAAGGAAATAGTCTAAATGTAAAAAGTACTTCTGTAAGTGATGAACAACTTAAAGCAGAACCACCAGTCATGTTAAGATTTAAAACAACGTGACAGCTCTCACGGAAAATAAGTATATTGAGAGAAACCTCACCGTTTCACATTTTCTTAGTTGTCTGTTTTCCAGCTTCCTATAAGCCCTCTCAAGAATACTATACCTCTAAAGTTTTATCTTTTATTCCTTTGCTTAACAAGCCAAAAAATATGTCACAAAAAATATTTTTTTAATTTTAAATTGTCCCTTGTGTAGTAGAAAAAAAAGTACTACAGCTGAAATCTCCTGGTATTAATCATTAGGACAAACATTTTAATAGAAACATAACATGATCCATCCAACAAAAGCATCCCCGAAAGTTATAAACATTGGGTCAAACAGGAAATAATCACATGCTAATGTTCACCTTCACATAAACAACAACTATTCAATTACCAGAATCAAACTGACTTTGGATTTGGGAAAAAAAAAAAAAAAAAAAAAAAACCAAAAAAAAAAAAACAGGGGAAAAAACCCACCAACCCAAAAAAAGAAACCACCAAAACAAATCAAAACAAACAAAAAACAAACAAACAAAAACAAACAAACAAAAACAAACAAAAACAAACGAAAAAACCCCAACCAAACAAAAAACCAAAACAAAAAAAAAAGACCATACAAACTAATTTAGTTTTCACCACAACAAGTAGCAAGAAACAGATGCAATGAAAAATCTAACATGGAATCTTTTTTTCATTTACAGTTAGCTTTTTTTATTATCTTCCAAACTGCAAATGGGTACCTATTATCCAGTTTGTTACTTTTAAATCACTCCAGATTAGGGTTGTGCACAAGGCAGAACACCACTACAGAAAACATTAGCCATCTTTGTGTTTTCTGAATAATATTTTTTTTTCATGTTCTCTGTACGTTTCAGCATGGGTTTGACTTGCACTGACACACTTTCTACTGCTTATCTTAAGGCTAACATGCATCAGAAAGGTTTTTTTTTTGGGGGGGGGGGCAGGGACGGTGTTTGGGGGTTTTTGTGGGTTGTTCATTTTGGGGAGGGGGGTTTCCAAACTATCCCTATAGGAAGTTGCTTACCTTCTTCGGTAAGGAAACATGATAGGAGCTGTCACTATATCCAATAGCAGTAAAAAGCTTAGCTTTCTCTTCTGGTGTCATTAGTTCATCAATAGCTAGAAACCAAAAACCCACAAAAACATTCAGTTTAATTGGTAATGATAAGCATTTTTCCTCCCATTTGTTTTCTACTGTACTTAAGTTCTGCTGACACATTTCTTTGATTCTTCATATTGCACTAAGGTCTATATTGTAAAATAAATTACACAGAAGCAGTCTTCATACCTGGTATTACATACATAGCACAAAAATCAATATAATTTATATTGGAAGAGTATCTGTAATTCCCAATGATGAAGATAGCTTTGAGGAGTACTACTAGAACAAATCTCTGGTCCAGATAGCAAATCACCAAAATACAGTATTCCAGTTGTCACTTACTACACTACAGCTATAAGCTCCATACTCTTCTCCTTACCAAGGTTCTGATATGCTTATAGCCATTTCAGAAGTGTGCCTTATTTGCGAGCTCAATATTCATTAACAGTAATACTATAAAGATGGATCAATACTGCATTGCACTGTTTATGCCATACTCTCTCCTTCTGCATAGTAAGAAGCAAAACATACTATAACATTCTTCTTAATGTATATAAAAATTAAAGTCTCTACAGAAGTTAGTGCATTCCAGCCTACACCTACTTTCAGGAACAGGTGATTCTTCATCTTCCTTTTTCCTAGACTCTCTTTTACCCCAGAAACCACCAAACCATCCTCCACTTCTTTTTTCTACTTCAGTGTTTTTCTTCTTCAGTAGTTTTTGTCCTGATCTTATTGTCTACAAACCAGACATTAAAATAATTAATAGAATTACTATTTTTTTTTCCTGTAAATAATGCATGTATGTATGCATGTGGAACAGACTTTTAACTGATGGACAGCAACACCACCCCGCAAGGGATTAAGAGCACTTTGACTCACCAGACAGAAGCAAAAATAGGATCAGGGGTGGGGAGCTTGTGTGTGTGCATGCACACAGGTGTGCGGAAAGAAGCATGTGTTACTTTTACTTCGGACGGCCTTTTTCTACACATTTCACTAGTGTTTAGACTACAAAAAGGCAGGAACCACATGAAAAGACAGTATTTTAAGAGGATACAAGAAGCAATTATATTCCTTAAATCTAGTAGTAACAAACCTGCAGACTGATCCTGTACCACAATGTATATTTAAAACTTTTAATTTGTACTCAGGCTTTCACTTTGCATTTTAAAAATCAAGGTCTGACCACAAACATCTCAAAAATAAGAAGCATTGTTATTTTTTTTCAATCTTCATTTTACATACATTCTGGATGTGTAGACAAACACCAAGGCTACATTGGCATGACCAGTAATTATATGATACAACTACAGAGGTTAATATTCATGTTAGGAATATAGCTACCACTAGCATGCTTCTCTCAAGACGACTATTCTGAGCTTGCCCTTAGTGTGCTAGGTGTTTTTGATCTTAACTGCAGATACAACACTTCTCAATGTTATAACATGCAACTCCTTGTTAAGTGTCACAAATTATTTCCAAAATAAAATGCAGCTGGACACTTCATCTACCTTTTAACAATTCTCTCAGAGTTGTCTTTTAATTAGACTGGCTGTCCCCTAAAAAGAGAGTACCTAAAGGTGTAGGTAGGACAGGAACAGCTGTACATGTTTGATCTTGAAGAGCTGCAGAACCAGTCTTGAAATAATAGAAGTCAAAGGAATAAAAGAACTATTAAATGATCACCCTTAGACAGTTGCCTGAATGGTACAAAGTGGGTAGCAGTAATACTGTGCACACACACTGGTAGGTTTTTGGAACTGGTTTCCAGTTTGGAAATTCATTTACTCCTGTCCTGGAAGGATAGGAAACTTGCCTTCCCACCTCCCTAGCCTATCATACTCATCAGCACAAATTTTTTCAAGGTACTTTCATGACAGAACCATCCTATTTGAAGCGTTACAATATTGTTCAACAAAAATTATTTCTTACCTCAACTTGTGCTTGTTGTCTTGCTAAGATTATATTGAAGACATCAAGCTTTCTTTCTAGGTCCTGTAAAAATGTATGATGAAATCATTTGCCTCAAACGCATTTAGGAAAGGCTCACCACTACAAATTCTCCACCAGCTCCTTCATATTTACCACTCCAATTTCTTTCTAGACCTATTCTTTTCTTTCAAAGGTATGCTCCCGCCCAGAAGTTCACTAGAAAATGAAACTTGATGTTAGGCAGTCTAATTTTATTTTTTTTAATACATTAATCTTGCACTTCATTAAATGCATCCACGTTGCTTAATCCACAATCAAAAAGGGTTTATTTAAATGGCACTTCACTGGTATTTTCTTTCCTTCCACAACGGATTACACTGAACTTCAGATTAAAATGGTATTTCCACAGAACTCTCGTGCTCTTATAAAACCACGAACCTTGATTACTGTCACGTATATTTAAAAGAATTACGTAATAGAGGGACCAAAACTTACTTTCTGCAAAAATAAAAAACACATACCTGAATTTGCCTCTGTGTTTCTTCTGACAGTTTACTCTGTGTCAGCTTGTTCTTGTACATATTTTTGTAACTCTTCAGAAGCTGCCTATGCTGTTTTATGTTACTCCATGACCACATGCGAGTATATCTTTTGATGTGAACTTCAAGAACACTGTTACCTGCATATTTCCACCTACAATAATTCCACACTTGTGAGCAACCTTCCATTTCATTTGTGCATTACAACTTAAAAGTTGCAGAGGTAGCTTATTAATATGCAAACACTCTGTTTATCATCTTGCCATTTGAGTAACTTTGTTTATAAAAATTATAATGGTTTCAACATCACTTTTGAAAAATGGACTGAGAGCTTATATTTAACGCCCAAAGAACTATAAGTCTGCATTCTGTATTGACTTCTGCATGTTTGCAAATTTGGGCTGTAAGAGCATTAAGTGCACTTAAGCACTTTGAGAATCAGTATCAGTTAATACTTAGAAAAAATCCACAAAAATGTGTATCAGCTCAAAACTTTAAAAATTACAGTTGACGTATACGTTTCGCTTGTAATACATTTGCTGATTTTTTTTTTCTTTACTCTTTCTAAAATTATATCCTAACTTCTAGAGAGAGCATCAGCATTTTGTTTAGAGATTTTGGGGCACCAGGGTTAGCTTTGCAAGTCAGATTTTCATCACTTGGTTCTTTCACATATTCTCTTCTGCAAGCCTTTTCTACTTGGCTAAGCAAAGCTCTGTGAAAGTTATAATGATATATGCGATCTAGTTTTAAAGCTACATTTAACCACAAAGAAGAATGAAGAGACTGAAGAGGAGTCCAGCAACTCCCAAAGGATGCACGAACATACACAGCTTACCATTGTCTGGCATTTTTATGGAGAGAGACGTTTGGCCTAAATCTTCTGTATGGTGCATTGCGAACCATGTAATCTATGGACTCCAGAAGGTCTATCATGCTGAGGTACTAAACACAGAAAAACAAGTTTCTTAGCAGACGTTCAGATCTTTGTTGCATGCAGTCCTTAAAGTACGTGTATACTATGGTCTTTAGTATTCCCCCAACTATACAGAAATTTAAGCCTATGCATTTTCCTTAGTATGTAAAAGTGGACCAATTATACCCATTGCTCTCAAAGGACACCACCATATGAACTTCTGGTTTCCCTGACAAACAAAAACAATTTGTATTTCTGTTAGCCTGCTCAGCACAAAGTCTCAAGCTTTCTCAAACCAACCATATTCTCTTAATTTGTCAATACCCAGTTTCCCCAGTTTCAGAACTGCCTTTGCATCAGTTAACCTTACTGGTACTGTTCTGAACTCAGATTACACTCTGATATCAATAAGAGCTAAAAAGTTATCTAGCAAACTAACTGTAAATTATCACTGAATAAACAAAAACACTAACATGGCTAGGGAACTAAAAAAGCGCCTTGATAATTCAGTAGGCTTTGTTGCCAAAGCCAGTATACTCCATTCATTCCCACCCATGCTTGTACCTTGACATCTCTGCAGTTAATTGTTGGCTTATAGTTTTGTAAGATAAGGGCTATCCGTAATAATGATTCCATTCTCCATGTGAAAGGAATGCTCTGAATACAGATCAGATGGTCCCCAGAGGGTCCACAGATAACAGGTCACAGTGTCAGGATCTCGCACCAGGAAGTGACTGTTACACAAAGGGGAAATGATCCTACACTTTTCCCACAGTTACTGCTAAACAGTTTAGACAGTCTACTTGCCTATAAGCAGAAAATTCCCAAGGAAGAATGTTTTCCAACAAAAAAATCCTACAGTTCATCACAAACTCTGAAAGAGGCGATAATGGATACCAAGCCAACTTACCTGTGGCTTAGTGAATTCAATGACAATTCTCTGTACTTCTACATTACAATCAAGCTTGGGGGTTTTTAGTTCTACTTCTGCATATGGGTTGATATACAGTCTTGCAGAGGCTGATACTGGTCTAAAAACTTAAAAAATAAAAACATTGAGATCAATTTTATGTTTACAATTAAAAGTATGGGAAGCAATCTTAAAGTACTTATTTCCACTACCTGATATATCAACCACTTTGTACTGATGTGTATGCTCAAGACTCACTGAATCAGGATAAAATTCTTACCAAAAATTAAGATAGCCCAGCAGCAGTCAAAAAGCATGCAAGCTCTAATATGTTCTATTATGTTTAGGTTTTTGTAAAATAAAGTTAGTACGGGCATGCCTGCATGATCAGGTCAGGCTGTTGTATGATAACATGCTCAGAACAGTTTATATTCACTCATTCCTAGCTTACTTACTATACTGGTAGTCTTGAGGCTGGTTACCACTACAAGGAATTCCTCTTTTCAGCTGATCCTGTAAAGGAATACGATACTGTCTAGCAATGGCTGAAGAGCATTACTTGTTTACAGTCCTCTAGGCTTTGAGTAGACCAACTTAAATTCATATGTATTTTGCAAGGGCCCCCTCCCCCTAAATGGGAAAGCTAATATAGCACAGGCACTTAAGAGTGAAGGATTTAAATATACCAGATTAAAAAGAATTCTAAGTTTCTCAAATCAAGTAGAAGGTTAGCACAGTTTTTATTCAACTTCTGTCTAAATCTTGCAATAACAACTAATGTGTGTTAATTTAGAAACATATAGCTCATGTGTACACTCAAACACGTAGCATATTAGATCAAGCATTCGTTTTTAAACTCCTTGAAGGTACCAGGAGCATCTATTCACATTCTACACTTCCTCATTTTTAGCACATAAGGAGGCCACTTGAGTCTTCTGGTATTCTGCAGGTATGAGAAGAATTGAAAACAGAAAGAAGTCAGGAAAATAACAGAACAGCCCAAGAGGCCTGAGAAATATCATGTAGAACAGAGTCTTAATTCAAAATTAGGTCTGTCTGATGCTGTAATTCTTAGGCAATTTATTGAGAATGCTATATTCATGCGCAAACATTTTATCTAGTTTCAGAATTGCAATGGCACAATCAGTTAAAGCAGGAGGCCTGCTTTTAGGAAGATGTACATATTGGCTATTACATGAAGGCAGATGAACTGCCTGTTCCCATTACATTTTATAAAGACTATCAATATTAAGATTTGTTTTTACAAGGAAAATATTTTGTAACTACAAATTTCTTCAAACTAATCCTTTTCCCTATTTAAAAACTGGTTTGTATTTTATAAAAGGAACACTTTCTCATTAAAAATATTTGTATTCCAACCTATTTCCTGTCCGCTGATCTATATTAATATAAGCTAAATTTCTATGAGATTAAGTATAAAACAGCTAATCTTACAAGCAGCCATATACTCATGTTATTTAAATATGAAGACTGTTGTATGAAAGTAACAGATTGCTACAGATTACAAAGCTTATTCTTACTACAACATAGACCAATTAGCTACTACGATAAATCTGATTTCCTGATAATGCTGCTTAAAATTAAGACCGAAACAGCCTGTCTAGATGGAAGACCTAGCTTTCCAGGAAACAAGCTACACTAAAAATTACATATAAAATGTATTCAGGTATTTAATACAGATAATGTTACTAGATAAGACATGTTACATGCTATTTGTTCAGTTCCTGTATTGATTTATAAATTCTGAAGCAGAGAGGACTTAACAAGTGGAGAGAAAATTTACACACGTAATATTATGCCCATGATGAATTCCATTCTTCCCCTGTGCTGCTTCAAATCTTTTCAGATATGTTCTGAGCTTATTCCTGCTCTCCCTCTCTTCCCCTTTCAGGCACAAGGACACAAAGACTAATCACAATTGACAAATTTAAACTAACAGAAGTCATCAAACAGCCAAAAGATGAAAAAAATCCAAATAATGGAGATGATGCCAGTATGCAAAGTGATACTAGTATACAGCACCAAAATTGCTAAGGATTTCAAGAATGGAAAAACTGCAAGTGGTGAGATGCTTCAAGTTAACAGGTGGTCAGAATACTGGATACCATTTGCTACACTGGAATTGCTCTACCTCAGCACTCAAAGAAACAGGCTTTGGAAACAGGCAACTTCCTTTTACAGTCATGGAGGGCAAAATTCCCAGTTCTTTCAGAAAGAACCTGTTAATAACTTGTTTGATGATGGAACAGAAAGTGGTACTTCCTGATACATAAAACTTCAGTTCAACAAAACCACACCAGCATCTTCACTTGCAGCTTAGTCAATAGTAAGTTGAAGTTTCCTTGAAAAGGACTGAGATGTATCAGGTAAGCCCACAAAGCCATCTGTCCACAAGCATGTAAAGGACTGATTCACAAAGGATCTTTCCAACAGTGCTGGAAGAACACATTTGAAGCACTAAGACTTTTGCTGCTGTCAATTCAAACTGTATATTGGTTTGTGTTGTGTTTACATTTCACTTCAGACTGAGATACAACAGAGAAAACATCCACAGACAGGTAATTCTGAAGACTCCATAGCTAAAGTAACTTAAAACTTATATTAAAAATACGTAAGCATTTCTGCTGAACTAAAGAGGCAGAAGTGGAAGCACTCTGAGGAACTTTAGCTTTTTAAAAGAATAAAGCAAGAGACTAGACAGGAAGAGAAATAAACTTATTCATAATATCTTCTACATACAGTGAATTTACACCCCAATTCTGAGACAGTAAACAGTGTGCTACAAGGGTAACAAGAACAAAAATAAAAGGACTTAGGTTTTAAGTTACACATAACAGTCAAGATTCAAAGAACACTAAACAACTGGCTGGTTTTGACCAGCCAGTCAACACTTCACAGTTTTGATTCAACCTTCCATGCTAGTACCAAGCTCACCAGGTTAAGCGCATATTTTGTTAAGGAAAGAATAAAACAAAAATAAAGATACCTGTAAGAGATAAGCACAAAAGAAAAAAAAAGGAAACAAGTGGTTGTACAAGGACACACAGAACACCTGTATAACCTTTATAAACAAAATAGGTCAAATATGTACCATTTTTACAGAGATCACTTATTCACACCAGAAATAGAATGCAGATATACAGACAGCATACACTGCACATCTGACCTCCTCCACATTAAAACAAAATGAGATTCAGACAAACTAACAACAGTAGACAGATGTCCACTACTCCAAGCAAACTGACTTGTTTTCATAATCCATTCTAAAGTTTACTTTAAGAATCTAAGATATTCAATAATATACTACCCAAAAGCTCACCAGAATAACTGTTTCTCATTACCTAAAAATGAGCTCTTTTAACAACATGAAGCAGCCATCTGAAATAAACTTCTTAACAGTAATGGCGCTTTTGCAACTCAGAAGCCCTCAGCTGTCATACAGAAAGAGGATGTGTGCCCTCAGCCACAATTTATGTCTATATAAATGCCCTATTCATACTGCCAAAGTTCCCAGTTCCTCTTCTGGGAGAGTAAGACTTAGAGGGTAACACACCAATGAAAGGAAAGCAAAACAAGTACTTCACTCACTAATAATATTACAAGTTGCAGTATTCCACTACTCATCTAGCTAGCAGCAACCCAAAACACAGCATCCAGGAAGCCCACACACACAAATTTGAATTTATTCTTTTACTGGAATTAACATTTTAAGATAACTGCCTCTCATTTTGTCTTCATTTACCCTCACTGCCCTCAAACTGGAGTACCATCATTTATTTCTCTAGTTTCTACACCACTTGAGTTAGCTTCACCAAGTTGGAAAAAAGTATTTCCATCATCATCTATTCCATAGTCTACCTTAATTATGTTCCACCTGACCTCATTTTCAAAAAGTCTTCCTTATTCAGTCATACTGTGCATTCCACATTTAAAGTTGTGATCCTCTCCTGTCTGTCAAGCATAGCATACTCACTTACCCATACATATAACTTATTCTATTAAAGCTCTTCAAAATTTTGCCAAAGCTCCTTCCAATAATAATAAGGGTTGCTATCTTAAAGAACTACTACATTAGCCTCTCAATTTTTTGTGTCTTTGTTTAGGTCTAACAATGGGTAACTACCTAAGCTTTAGTTTATTAAAAAGCAAAAAAACCTTCTTTTTTTTTTTTTAAATCTGGTTTTTCTATCTGGCTTCTCTCTATTGGTTAATTTCAGCCATGCAGCTTAGGTCATCTGGATAGCATGTGATATAAGTTCCTGTTCTGATAAATATCTAATATTCTGAATTTTTATTAATTCTATGCTTATCTACTATCTCAATATTCCCTTCTTAATTACAGTAGCTATGTAATAGCTCACATAGCCCAGATATTTAGTACAGTACTGGCTAAACCGCGTGAAGTCAAGATGAATATGCCAATAGAACGTGATTTTACAGACACAGTTTCTGACCATTTCTAAAACCTATAGGGTTAATAACATATGAAGGTCACAAAAAAAATCTTAGCTATCAGTGGTGCAATAGATTAACATGTGACCCTGGTATCAGAATACAGTTGACCATAAGTGTGAGGAGTGGGGTGGAAATTAGTATAGTGTAGTTTTGAATACCACAACAGCTATAGAATATAGTACGGTTTAATGCATTTTTTTCTACGTTACCAGTATTTGTTCACGGGACCCATGATAATACATTTTGCTGTGTACGTTCCAATAAGCACTGAGGCTGTCCAGGCACAAAAGCTGCACAGGAAAGAAAACATTCAACAGATTTCATACTCAGTATTCAACCCATTCTATAAACTCAGCTTTCCATTTGTGAAAACAGAAAACAAGTGAAAACAGACTAGATAGCAAATCCACCATTAGGGTTGAGACATATTTAATCTTATAATACTATTTTTGATGTGAAAATTGAATTGCTAAAAAGCAAGTTCTTATAGGACACAAGCTAATGCACACCTGTTAAATACAACTCTGCATTGCAGGGGCAATGGCTCACAAAACCAATGTTCAGCCTAATAAAGAAGCCAGGACTATTAAACACTTCTTATTCCTATAATTTCTTAGATCTTTGCATGCTCCTTTCAGCATGGGGTTAGGCGGCAGGGAGAACAAAGAGACCGCTTAGGTGCCAGAATCCCAATTACATTAGGCATACAAACTAGAGTAGGAAATGGCAAAATCACAACGTATTTGAAATCATAGTTACCATGCAGACTTGTCATATAATGCATTTAATGAGGCGATGAGTGTTTGCATTTAAAGGAAGTTATTTAAACCATAGAATTGAAAGTTATGCCTTACATAATGCCAGTTATTTGTGTTCTACTTCTGTTTAAACACACAGCAAAATTAAGAAAAACAGGAAAATTTGCAAAGCAAACTATTTTTCCAATTTTTATTTAGAACCCTAGATTACTTCTCTCCAAGATCAGTTCCCCTCTTCACTTGTCTAGGAAGATTAAAAAAAAACCTACACATTACCTTGTATATTATTTTTGCAGCTTCATTCAGAATAGAAGGTGTCCAGTTCTCATTTGTTGTCTAAAAGTTCAAAGCAATAAAAATCATTCTGTGCATCTTATTTAACACATTTGCAGTTTTATCCTATACTTTCAAGCACAGAATGCATCGTTTTGGTGCTACGTGATTACAGAAGCCAGTTTCTCTAGACTGCATACACACAAGTCAAAATCCAATACAAAATTTGTCAGTTTGTTTTGATTTTCAACTCCTTATCCTACCCATAAAATCCTTAACATCTAAGGAAAACAAGGGTTAGCTGAAATTTTCTCCCCCAGTTTCTCAAAGGGCCTGGCAAAATACCACATTCTTTATCATCATGATGTAATGTTTGCCCTAATTTAATTATTAGGCCTGGAAATAACCTGCCCTATGAAAGTAAACATATTCAGTTTTAAAGATCACTTGGATCTTAAGAACAAATCACTAGTCTCAGAAAGTGTGACATGCCTCAATCGTCTTCCCTTTTGCTTGCACAAACTTCAAGTACTATTTACATGAATGAAAGATTGTCTTCGCTTCCAGCTGTATGCATACTTTCATTACATCATCTTAATACATTACTTTTACTTTCTGGTACTCCAAAGACAAGTAAATCGAAAACATAAGAACATGCATGCACACACACATTACCAGTAAACTAAGCTCGCCCAATGTCATTCCCAAGGAAATCGGACACTGTGGATCCGTGATCTACAAAAACAGAAAAATAACAGCTCTTTATTTCTCTTGCTGCAAATAGAAATGTATCATTTAATTGAAGTCGATTGAAATCCTGAGCTGTTTTGAGCATCTTCCTTTGCTTAATTTTTCTAGCTGAAGCATTCTTGGAACCCCCTAAGTTGGGCCAAAACTAACATGGCTGTAGCATAAAGATTTAGGACTTGAATTCAAGCTGAAAATTTCCTTTTGGCTTCTAAAATCCCCATACAGAAAAGAACTAAGAACTACAGAGTAACACATCTCAGTCAGCTTTATCATTCTGTGACTTCCATCCCTCACACCTTTTTAAATTTAGTGTCTCTGAAAAGTTCCAAAATGGGTTTGAGAAATACTCTATATCCAACACTTTGCTTTTACAATTATCTCATCACAAACCACTTCATCATTTTCCTAAAGGAAGTAGGCTAGAGTAATAGCAGTTTTGTTCATATAAACATTCTCATTTATCAGTTAAGTGTTTTCAAGTATTTGCCTTCTGACTTATCTGAAACTCCAGCAGTTTCTGCCATTCTGGACTTTACCCAGGACACTGAAAAATCCTGTACATCAACTACACACTCTAACATCTGACGAACAGCCACCATCCACATTTAGTGAGCAAGGCACCACTGGACAAGGCAAAAAAAGAGAACAGCTATTTCACATACCAAAAATATTTCTGGCTTTCAGTCATATCTGTGGTACTTTATTTGAAGTGGTGCAAAAGAAACCACAGCAACTTTTTCAAGGTGCCAGTTAACAGTTTCTCTCTGGACTAGACAATCATGACTGCACTGGAGTCCAATTTAAAATGAGGAGAATATGTTCCTGATACTTACATCATCTTCGTATTTAACGTGAATGCCTGTGATTTTGACTTGCACATTTTTTATAACTTGAGTTGCAAGCTTTTCTAAGAAAGTATCTTTCTTCTCCTCCTTTGGTTTGTCTAAAACAATAATATTTAAAAGACAGCATTCAGTGTAGTAATTGCATCTTGAGTTTAACCACACCAACAGCTATACTAAAGTAAATTTAATGTTTACTCTAACATCAATACTTAACATTTAAGTTTTCACTTGTTTAGGTTACATATTTGCATTTTTTCCTTTTCTGTACGTCCATATTCTGAAGATGTGATGCTAGATGTGTGTGCACAACACATCAATAAGAAAATTTGTCTAAGTTTCAGCCAAAACAGTTTAGCTTACAGAAAGTTCTTGTTTAATATACCTCTGCCCACTCCTTCCAAGGTAAAAGGTTCTCTTTAGAGTCCCTCAGCAGTTAACTGGGGGTTTCAACAAGCAAGTAAGAAAGACTGTGTAATTTAGCACAAAATACCCTTGAATAATAAGGTGAAGATGATACTTGCACAACAAGAGACCAGTCCATTAGAGCCCTTCATACAACACTGCCTGAGAAATTTAAAAAGCTGGCATACCATAAGCAAAACCAAACAGTTACCCTGAAATATTCCATTTCTTCCATACCGGACTTATACTGTGACCATTTAAGCTAGGTCCGTATCAGATGTTGCTATACCACATAGCGATACTTACGCTGAACAAGACAGGGTAGCAGAAGTTGCATACCTGCAGAAGTTCAGCATTCCACCTAAGACGAATATATGCATGCCAAGGTGAGGGGGGGGAATATTTACAATCCCTCATTACTTAATGATGTAACTCCAAAAGTATTACCTCAGACTGAGCATCTTACCATTTTACCTAAAATATGGCTAGGTGAGCTGCTTGTTCTCTAGCTAACTTTCTAGACTACCTTGTCTTGTTCAGTATCCGCCTTACAAAGTGGCTGTCCCAGCAAATGGCACTAATCAGCCTACCAAGCTCGCACATTTTTGTTGGAAATGCTACGCATGGCTCAAGCTGAAGAAACAGTCATGGCTATCCAAGTCAAGAGAAGTAAGGACTACAGGTTTTGACTAAGTTTAGGGTTGCGCTTCAAGTTTGACTTCTCTGCTTACTTTAACTGTTTGTATCTTTTTAAATATGGAATGCACGCTGAACACCACAGATATATAACTTTATACATCTTGCTATAAAAATTAGGAGGTTTTTTTTTTTTTAAGTTCTAAGAGAGGTTCAGGAGATTCCTTTAAAAACAAAAAGATTTCGCTATTGAATGTGATATAACACTATTTTAGTCAAAAGAGCATTTGATTTTAAGTAAAAAAAATCAGTCAGGAACTCAGAAGAAACCAAAACATTATACCACTTTTACACGCAACTCACATTTCCTCCTATTAATCGTTTCTTCACAACTCCCACTCCCTATTAACACAATCCAACACAATACTAATAAAGAGGAAAAAAAAAAAAAGGCAGAAGTGCTTATCGAAGCTTGATGACCTTAATGGGTTGCCTGCTTGCACTTGAAAGTTTTTCCAGACAGATGCAGCTCCCAGCAGCAATAAAAGTTTGATACCTTACAAAGTTTATCTAGGGTCCCCACAAAGGTTTTACTCCAATTACAAGTCTATGCTGCAGCTTCCTCCAAGACCAAATACGTAATGATACAACCACATGGGATATGGCAACCCATTCTTAGTCACATGCTAATACTGAAAACCTGCATGATTTGGTACTTTTGGACAATGATTATCTTCTTGGAGGAAAAAACATCAATTTCATTGCTGTTAAAATATCAGTCATAAAACTATGCTAGCTATTTAGAAAAGAAGCTAAAAAATGCTTTAAAAGATTGTTTACTGCTATATCATCAGTATAATATCACATTTACTTTACATAGCTGTTACTGGAATATTACAAATATCAGAAAAACAGGTATCTCTTCCACATGCAGTTTTTCGAACAGTCACAGTGAAGTGCCACTAATCAGCCTACCAAACGTGCACATTTTTGTTGGAAATGCACAGAGAGCTCGAGTTGAATAAACAACTACAGCTATCCAAGTAGAGAGAAACAAGGACTCTCTTCAGTCTTATTGGATCCAGAGAATGGACAAAAAGAAAAAAAGAGCTCTCTCCAATTTACATCCTCTCTTTCAAACAGAAGAAAAGGTATCAGTGGGTGTATATACATGACTAAGAAAAACTAATCCAAACAGAAAGCAAAAAAAAAGTCTTTTAAAAGGTTAAAAGCCATAATTTTTACCCACCTTTTGAGTGATCATGACCTTTAAAGGGTCTCTTAAAATGCTTTTTATACTTTTTACGCTTACGTCCTTTTTCAGTGCAAGCAATTTTTTGGGAAAAGGATAAAATTCAAGTTAGTAAAACAGAAATGCAAGAAAGCATAAGAAAAGATGAAAGTTTAGCTTGTCTTAAAGCAGAATGCCTTAGTAAGGTCTCATTAAAAGCTTTTAAAGAATTTCAGATCTGTTAAGGAAGCATTCAGCTACTTCTCATAGCACAGAGCCTTATTTTTCATCATTTATGTATACCTAAATTCACTTAAGCCCAAGTAGACTAAGCAGCCAGTAAAAACTTTAGATTAAGTATCCAAATTTATGCTGAATCAACTGTCCTGCCAATTGTAAGGTCAAGGCATTTAACTGAGCTTTCATATATTCTTTATGCAACATCTCAAGAGTTCAAGGAATTACAAATAATCTCCAGGCTTCTCAGCAAATACATACCCAGACTTCTTTACAAGTGCACTGTACAGCATAATTCCAGATCACTTATGTACAAAAGGGAGCTAAAAACAGAGCCATAATTGCTTATTAGAAACCTTGATGAATAAGTTTTTCTGTAATCCAGGTGTTTGTTTTTTATTTAACGACCTCAAGCAAAGGTGTAATTGTCATAACTGAACAGTTAGTAATACACACATGGGGAAAAAAAAAGTACGGAAGTTTAAATCCAGAAGAGCCTTCTACAATACAAGAGCGTAACTTCCACGTTAAGATATTTGACATGTACGAGGAAATCCAAAGAGCACTTTTCAATACAATTCTCAAGCAATCAACAGTATGGTATGAAAGTGATCTGAAAGAATGATAACAGTAACTGCAAACAAGGCATACAAAAATGATGCCTCTTTAAAAGCTTTATATGAAATTCAATTTTACTATTTACACACAAATTACGGCCCACACAATCACAACCATTTCATGAATAAAATTAATGCTCATATATTTCCATATTTCTATGGCAAGTTGCATTATTTCCTCCCCTCTCTGGCCACATAGGGGAAAACAACTCAGTAATAGGGCTACCTATGCTTAACTTTAAGAAGTTGTAGCATGAGAAGTGTGTATCCCACAAGCAAGAAGGAAGCAAGTACAACAGCATATTTAACTCTGTGGAACTTTGTGTAATTTGCATGCCTGTTCAAACAAAGGAGAAGGAAGTGCCTGCCAAGATTTCAACCTGTCTTGCAGGTAAGGTGATCACCCTACAAATAACAAAAAGGAAAAACTATGCCAAAGAGAAACAATGTTTTCTTTTGGATAGTTCCTTTTAACAGTACAAGTAATCATCTATAAATGATATTTTAAAAAGAGAGCTTCCTTCACTTACTGTTGAATTTGTAGTTCTCAGGCTTTCACTCCCATGTATGACAAAACTAAGGCAACATGGTTTTCTTCTTGATTACTTGCATCCATTACTATGGAGACACTAAATGTATGATTTTAAGCTCATTCTAAACCTGCGCTCAGATAAAAGCCCACTAAGTAATTTTGGCTAAGAATATATTTCTGAAAATCTGGTTCAAGAAGATAAATATACAGCAGGTACAACATAATAACAGTTCCTCTGGATTTCAATGGAAACTGTTTCCTCGCCTAACTTGAGAGCAATCCAAATAAACAGAAGCAGGGAAAAGCATGCTAAATGCCTTCAATCTGCTGTGGTTCATTTTGCCTGTCCACAGTTTCAAGACAGCCTGAACTTGTGTATCTTTAGCCCAGACACTTTAAGTAAGGATAATTACCCTCTATTCTCAAAACACCTAAAGACAGTGTTTTAAAAGTACAGTAGAATGTTGTCAGCATTTTATAACATTCTTGAGCTTGAGATGGTTGATGGAAGTCTTTCTAAAAGGTCTCTTAGTCATCTTGAACAGCCACTCAATTAAGACAGGACTAGTCATTACAAGTTTCCACTTGAATCCACAGTCATTAAAATCTAATTTCTAGAACCACCAACATGTGGATGCTTACCAAACAAGTATTGTTTTCTCATTTCTACATTTGGCTGCTTTGGTGGGGATTGTTTTTAAAAATGTAAGCTGCATACCCATCATGCATGTGCAAAATGTAACTAATGATGCATACCCACCAGGCTTGGTGTCCCTGTATATCAGGCTCTCCAACCCATACAAGGAATCTTGTGAATGAGTGCCTTGGTCCACATGGTAGCAAATAACCAAAAAAATGCATTTTGTTTAAAAGAAGGAAATCAGCTCCAGATTTAATGTTAAGTTTACAAAACCTGTATGACACATTAGTATTTCCATATAGGTATCTGACAGCCTGAGTCAATTCAGAATATCTAGTTTCAAAGATTATCTACATAGGCAAATTTTGTGATTTTCATTTTACTTACAACCAGTAAAAGACAAGAGCTGCAAGCTTTAGTCTCCATATATGAGTTTTGATACTGACAGATTTTAATAGCTTAGAAAAAAGAAAATAATGTTTTGTCCACTTTTGTCAGCAGAGCTTGTTATCACTTCCCTATCAAACTACACTAACCACACAGTGACATCACCATTTTGCTCTGTATTTGAATATCGTGTCTAAAGAAAATATCCCCAGGACTGTTTATGCCAAGAGACTCTTAAATGGAAGTACAGAATCAAGATTCTAAACACATTGAGGTAAGTCAAGTACTAATCAGAAAAGCAAGTACAGCTGAGAATTCATGGACCATGATAAGTTTCTATTCCATTTATTTCCTAGATTTTCACCAGCTATCATGTGCTCTTAAAAGTCTACAGAAAAAGCTGAATTCCTTAGAAGTTTACAGTGCAGTAGAGCAACTTGAGCCCTAAGACTTCTGTATCTAGCAAAAGCAAGGGATCTGCTCATGCAACTACACAAGTCCTCCTGAGTACAATATCCTAGTACAACACCAGAAACACAAATAGCTACCACTGAGATATGATCATAGAATCATAGAATATCTCAAGTTGGAAAGGACCCATAAGAATCATGCTTCAGTATGACTGAGAGGTTAACTACAGTTTAAAATAATCCAATTTGAATGTTCCTCTAGCTTTTCCCTCACAAGGCTGAAAGTTTAAAACTGCAAAACACGACTAAAATTAATTCTAGTTCTTTATATATGGAGTTGAGCTACTGAGGTATCATTTTTATATGGTTTTTTTTCCCCCCAAAGCCTTATAAATGCTGGATATAATAAGTTTCTTTCAAAAAAAGAACTGTTGCAGGTACACAGACTCACTCTTAATTATATGAAGTTCCAGAATTGGAATTCCTCAAGCAATGCCCATTAGGTTAAATTCTTCTTGTTACATTATCCCTTCATCCCATTAAAACTGGTGGAAAGAGTAATGGCTGAAGCACTGCTGCTTTACAGTATCCAAGTCCTACATAACCAAGGTTAAACCTCTATGAACATTCCTTTGCCCCAGCATGAAGTAATGGCTGCAAAATTCATTCACTGAGTTGCCTTAGCTCTCATACAGTTTCTGGCATATTAAAGACAAAAAATATAGCAAGGCTTCTTTCTTCACTGTCAATGGATTGCCAGATTGCTGTTTGAAGGAAACTGCAAATGTACATCTCAAACTAGCAAAGCAGGAACAAGGCAGTAGAGAGTCCTGTAACTGGAAAATTAAATAAGCAAAGAGATTACAATCAAACTATCTTTTTCCAAGTGTTGTAAGCATCACTTCATTTCCAGTAACTTTTCCAAGGCAAATGACTTGCAGCATTACAGGTATCCTAGAGATGCATCATAAGAATCATTATACTACCCAACAAAAAGTTCTCACTTCAAACAAAACTTCAGTACTAACTTTTTCCTCTACCATCTGTAGTTACCTGTCATTGGTTCTGACCTTGGTTTCTGTCCAAACAAGCCTAATTTATACCATAATTCTGTTAAAGATATTTGTTACGACAAAACAAACAAACAAAAAACCCAAACCCAAACCACAAATCAGGTTACCTGGGCTGAAATGATCAATTATTTTAACCTATAAACGAAAGTTTAAACTTTAATGACCCAAGCTAAAAGTTTAACTGAAGTTTCCTATGTTCATGTTCAATTGTTTTCTTGTGTCACGAATTATTTCCTGCTCAAGAGTCTCATTTCTCAAACCAGTCAAAATGCAGTATATCATAAAAGGACAGCAGAAAGTGAAACTAAAGCATTATTGCTAAGTAAAAATTTACTAACCTTACCACTCTGCTTAAAGTTTCCTTTAAGCAAAGAACAACCTTTCACATGCACCTCAAACACATTCTTAAACATCTATTACTGAAGCTCTAAAGCAAGATAGCATTAGCCTCATCCAATGCAGTTTCTACCCTTGGTCCTTTTCCCCTAGAGCTTTAAGGAAAAAAGAAAAAAAAAAAAAAAGAAAAAAAAAGACATACCAGATTATCAAATTCTCATTTCCAATGGAAGTTGACTGGATAAATGAATGGTAAATAAAACAAATAACATTTCTTTCAAGCTTTTGAGGAAAAAGGCTTTTCAAAGCACTGTAAGATTAGCTAGACATTTGAAAAAAATTTTTAAGTCAATCACAAAGCTGGACTTTTCTTTCATAGCAGTCTAAGTCCTCAAATTCCAATGGAGATTTGTATTATTAACACAGTACCTTTTTCTGCCGCTTTCTGCAAGGCTTCCTCAATTCTTGCCAGTTCCTTTTGTTTATTATCCTGCAAGTATTTTTCCTCCTTCTCTGCATCATATTTAATGCCTGTAAGCCAAGTTGGGACAGCTTTAATCCTAAATTTCAAGTTATATAAATGCATAATCAAGCAATGCGCACCATATTCAACATTATGTTGCAAGACGCCTTGTCTGAGATAAAGGCTGTTCTAGGCTTAATTGCTGAAAGCTGCATCCAGCCTCTGAAATTGCGATTTTTTACACAGTAAGAAACAAAAGGATCATACGAATGTTTAAGTATTACTTCACAGGAGAACCCTTCCATGGAAATTCAGACCCTGAAGTGTGGTCTGTGCCACACAATGCAGGTGTGTAAGCTCTACTACACATATATTTGACGCTCTAGAAACTTGCAAGTTTTCTTAATACACCAGAGGTTCTGATTTCAGAGAAAACTAATCAAGTTCTCTGATCCTCTTCCCTGTCCCTAAAAACAGTTATAATGGAATTACTACTTTCAATTGTTGTCACTTAGAAGCAGATGAACTATATCATGTAACAGCCAAAAGATCTAACCCATGACAGAAAAGTGGATTCAGGATAAACACTTGGAATGGATACAACCAAGGATTTCCATAAAAGCAACAGGTGCTGTTTTCTCCCACCTGTCTTCCACTAACTTGCCAGCATTTGTCTAGAGATTTCCCTGACGGAACAGCATGTAAAAATGGCAGCTTACATGATCTACTTGCTATTATATACTCATTTACATGCTACCCTTAGATATTTTTCTCTTCCATTATTTAACTGTGTCATTGAAGAGTTTACATACTTGCTCCAGGAACTATTAGAAGATACAAGCCTTCTAGAGTTGCAACAACTGCCTCGCCATAGAGATTCTTCCAAGGAATCTTCAGAGTAAGTTTATCTAAACAAAGCAGATACAGTTACATCAAACCAAAAATCTATGCTGTGCTTAGTCCAAACAATACCTTGGGCACTGAAGAGCATTAACCCTATATCTTGATGTCCTAAATACCTTAGAAGGTAAGGAGAAACCATATGGGCCTAAACATTCTATAAAGCCACTGAAGTGATAAAATACATGCAGAGAAAATGTAACTCATAGATTTAAGCAAGAAGATGCAGTCTGAGTCAGAAGACTTCAGATCAAAACCTGAGATCATGACTGGAGTTCAATTCACTGGGATGAATGTAATTTTCCCAGGGAAGTAAAAGAAGAAATACAACACACATTCATCTCCAACAAACGTTTCATGTGAAAAAGTAATGCTGACACCTTCAACAAGGACAAGTGCCGGGTCCTGCACTTGGGTCACAACAACCCCATGCAGCGCTACAGGCTTAGGGAAGAGTGGCTGGAAAGCTGCCTGGCAGAAAAAGACCTGGGGGTGTTGGTCAACAGCCAGCTGAATATGAGCCAGCAGTGTGCCCAGGTGGCCAAGAAGGCCAGCGGCATCCTGGCCTGTATCAGAAATAGTGTGGCCAGCAGGAGCAGGGAGGTGATTGTCCCCCTGTACTCAGCACTGGTGAGGCTGCACCTTGAGTACTGTGTTCGGTTTTGGGCCCCTCACTACAGGAAAGACACTGAGGTGCTGGAGCGTGTCCAGAGAAGGGCAACCAAGTTGCTGAGGGGCCTGGAGCACAAGTCTTACAAGGAGCGGCTGAGGGAACTGGGGCTGTTTAGTGTGGAGAAAAGGAGGCTGAGGGGAGACCTTATCACTTATCAAGGAGGTTGTAGCGAGGTGGGTACTGGTCTCTTCTATCAAGTAACTAGTGACAGGATGAGACGAAATGGCCTCAAGTTGCACCAGGGCAGGTTTATATTGGATATTAGAAAAAACTTCTTTATTGAAAGGGTTGTCAGGCATTGGAACAGGCTGCCCAGGGAAGCGGTGGAGTCACCATCCCTGGAGGTGTTCAAAAAACGCGTAGACATGGCACTTCAGGACATGGTTTAGTGGGCACAGTGGTCTTGGGTTGACAGTTGCACTCAATGATCTTAGAGGTCTTTTCTGAACTTAATGATTCTATTCTATTCTAAAAGAATTTTAAAAAAAACATGTATCTAAGTTCCTAAACCCTTGGCATGTTTGCTAGTTTCAGGAATTTTACTTAAAATTCTTCATATTGCTAACCTGTCCTTTAAAGAGCCACACACTCTGCCTATACTAAACAGATTCCTTGACCATCCACGTGTCTAGGAAGAACTCTCAAGACATGTTTTTCATACCAGGCTGTAGAGTTACACAAAGAGGGTTTGCCAGACAACATTTTATGATTTATCCAGGGGAGTCACATTAGACTTCTATGCTAGTTTCAACAGCAATTACTATTACAGAGATCACTTAAGAAAGCTTGATAAAAGATATTCAGAAGCAGAACTGACCTTAAGGCCTGTACTAAAATTTCCATTTCAGTACTCACATTGAAACAAAAACTTACCTATCTGACCAACTCTTATTCTAAAAGGTACATCCAGTTCACTCTGTAAAGAAAAAAATAAAGTATTAAACAGATCCATGTATTTTAAAGATAAGCTGGTTTATACAGCAAAACTATCTTTACTTCTGTTAAAACTATTTTCCCAGAACTGAATTTCCAGAACAGAAACAGTTCTCCATATGACAGAGTTTCAATTATTTAGCAATACTCACACAAACTTAGGAATCCATAAATAAATATGGTTAGGCTTGTAGAAAGCCTTAAAACTAAGCATTTACACATTTCTGGCAATTTTCTCCTACAAGCATGATAATGCCTCACTCCAAAAGTTACTAAAAAGTAACATTTTATCTATATACAAGAATTTAATTTTACATTTTCATTAACATGCCACATAGGTCTTTTCTTCTTGATAATCGCACTTAGTATTTACAAACATATAAAAAATCTCACTAACAATACTGAGAAGTTCTTTGCAAAATGCCTGCCAAATGTCAAGAACAATATAGGCTCATAAAGATGAGGAACATGTGAGAAGTGAATAATTACCATTAATCAATGCCTCATGAAGTCTCTATCCTATATAGTGTACAGCAAAAAACGAATATAACCACAGGAATATCAAGATGATAAAGAGAGGGACAAAATAAAGAGGAAGTAGGAGGAATTAAATAATTAAAGGAAAGATTAAAAAATAAGTTAAAACATCAAGATTCCAGAATTGTCTTCCACTTCAGTATTCTTCTCAAATAAGTTAACCACAATTCAAAGACCTTAACAGCAGTCCTAATCTCAAAGATTATAAAAAGCAAACCCATTTTCCGAAATGAGACTGATATTAACCGCTTCTCTCTTCCCATGTACTAGTTATAGTAGATCTTGACCACCACTTCTCCAACAACTTAAAAACATTTAACAGGGCTGCTCCAAAAAAGAAGATTAATATACAAATTAACATCTCTGCCAGATTTCCACAGTTTTTAAAAAGTATTCTGAGCTGCAATTAGGAGCCTAACATCAACAACCTTTAGTTAAGTGACTAAACTTGTGACAATATTTCCATGGCTTGTTCTTTTTTAGCACCTCAAAGAAACAATTGAAAAGCAAGAGCTATGGAATATTTTAACCCTTTTCTGGGCTTTAAATTCTTCCTGGTGACAACTGCTCTTAAGCACCTCCCAAATATTTCTTCCTGTTTAGTGTTAAGAATCTGGTCAATAAGCTTAACTGGAAGCTTTCTTCTCAGTTTTTATTTTTCATTGAAACATATCAGGAGAGAAACAGAAAACAGACTCACTTAAAATAGTTTGATCTCTTAACTCTGTTTTTAGTAGTAAGAACAGGCATAAGAATAGGTTGAAACAAATTGTGAGAGCAAAGACAGATCTCTGCTCTCGATAAAGCCAGGAGCAGTCATGTAGAAGCAGATACCAGCAACCAAATCCACCCCATTTAATACCGCATTTGTGACCCACAGCTGAATTCTAATGGGACCAGCTCAGTTTGGTCTGCTGAAAGGACAGGACCATGAGCCTGACCTTGAAAAATTAGTTTTCAGAAGATTAAATTCCAGGGGGGGGAGGGCGTGGGTGGAAATGAAGGAAAGGCTAGAAATTAAAAATACTTTAAAGTTGCTAAAACAACAGATTAGCATAAAATAAAAACCATGAGCGTGCTGGGGTTTGATGTTAAGATGAAAAAAGATGATTTACTGAAAATGCTTCAAGACTATAACCAAGAAGAAACAGGCAATATTAGCTTTTAAGATTTTAAGAGCTGTGACCAGCTGGATACAGGATACAGATTCACGAGTAAAGCAGCTCAGAGGTCAAGCTTTTTAGTAGCAATCACTAATAATATAAGCTGAGAAACATGTAACAAGTTGCTAAAGAGCTTAGGTCATAGTTTGCCATCAGTCACTTTTCATTATGATTGAAAAATAGGATAAAGCTGAAGACATCCATCAGAAAGAATTCATTACTATCACTAATACAAGTTTTTAACGAAGTAAAAAAGGAACATTAATAGCAACTGCCCCATTATACTCCTGTATTTTTATAGCTGAATTCACACAAAACAAAACAACAGCCTCAAAAGATAAAAGCATGTATCTCACAGAACAACACTTCAGCACTTTGTGTCAGCAAATTCTCTCTCTAACATATTTTGGGAAAAAATGATTACATTTTCAAGGTGCCTAAGAATTAATTTGTAAAATAATTTTTTACAATTTTATTTTAGAAAGCTTCCACTAATCTTAAGTTGACTTTGCACAAGCTGAAGCCTAAATTTTGACTGAGGTCTGACAAACTTCCATTTTAATTAAATGCTCTTTTACTATGACTAAGGAAAAAAAAAATGGACTCAGCAAACTTAACACTAAAAGTAACGATTTGCTCATCTCCCTTTTCCAAAGGATTTTCTTTTCCTGCATTTGAGAAGTACTGTATCTACATACAGAAATTAAAAGCTAGTTGTTTTCTAGTTGAAAACCTTAATAGGAAAACAAAAACAACCCAGATGGCAGCAGACATGCAAACTAGCAAAGTTGAACCATATCACATTGTTTTAGTCCCTTCTTCTTCAAGAAGGTGTAGATGACTTCTCTAAAAATGGTGTTCAATATCGACGTTCCTTTAATTACTTTTGCATAGAAATTGAACATATTGCAATTGTAAAGAAGCCAGAAACATCCCTTGTTTTCAGTTCTTGAATTTGTCTTAGCTCCCTCTCAGCTCTGGTCAGTCACATACATGACTATGCATTTTTGTAAGTCAGAACTGCTAGAATCGTTATCAACCTTGCTGTCATCATAAGATAGAAAGACATGTTCAGAGTAGATAACACTTTCTTCCTCCCTTTTTCAACTACCAGATTACAAAGATATTTTTATCAAGAATTTTAAAGTACAACAAAGTTATCAGGAATGGATGAAATGGGCAGGTAAACTATGAAATTTCAGAACAATGAAGAGAAACCAATTATTTGGTCATATAAAGATCCAACATGTTTTCAATTCACAGAAGAGTAACAGTTTTAAAGCACGCTAAAGATTGCAGTGAAAATCTCTCAGTAGTACAGGTGTTCATTCACTCAAAAAACATAAAAATCAGCCAAGTTTTTTTCAGACAAGAATACAGGTACTTAATGCAAGTTATTTCTTGTTTTTCCTTCACTCCGTCATCCCTATTTTAAAAGGAACAGAATGGAGCATTTGAATAACCATATTTACTTTCAGAGAGTACACATCTTAATGCCTGCCAGTTTTAACAAGCATCAATTTACACAGGAAGTCATAAACATAAATTTCAATCCCATCAGCTGGTGTAGAAGGACGAACTTTTTCTCCCTTCCTTCATCCCCCCACCAACAACTGAGAAAGGAACCACTGTCTTTCAGAAGACTTCAATTAGATCAATCATTTTGTAGGAGTCAGGCCTTAGAAATTGATATATGCAACCAAAGCTGGAAAAAAAAAAAAAAGAATACATAGGCCTATGCAAACCCATGAGATATAGTAAATCATTCAGAAACATACAAACATCTACTGCATGGGCATACAAGTGAGGAAAAACCCTATGACTTCAAAGTATGACTATACAGTAGCAGTCACAGCAGAAATTAAATCCTTTGAGTTGTGCAGGATGACCAAAATGGTAACAGAAACACATCAGTATCTTAAAGTTTTATCATTCCAAGCCTCAAACACTAGGACAGGTTGTATATGCATGTATGCCTAAAATACTGGGAAACCTACTTCAAAACCTTATTGCTAACTTCTCATAAGTTGTTTTTCTCTTAGGAAGGAGCACACTTACCTTTTCAGCCACAGCTTCTTTTCTTTCTCTGTTCCAGTAACACAAGCAAAATCAGAAACAGTTAACCTAGGACTTACTTGCAATAACCAGTAAAGAAGGCATACTGAGTTAACGTGATACTACAGTAATATTTTATCCCATGACTTGGTCTTTAGACCCATAAAAAAATTTTTAACATTATTAGAATACTTACTAATGCATTCTCCTTTATCTGTAAATTGTCAAGTGCCACATTACCTGTTTAGAAGAAAAAGAGAAGTACAGAACAAGTGACTTAAACTATTATGTAAGGTGGAACAGGGAACGCAACAACAACCCTCCCAAGTACACACTGATAAAACCTGAAAACCTTATCCCAGTTACAGAATAGCACAATAAGTGCCTAATTCGTAAGAGTCATTAAATACCGATCATTCAGACAAAATTTCATGGTAGAAGAGATTACAAAAAATATCACCAATTTAGATGTCTACATGTTTCTACTCTAAAAATACACCTACAATAATAGGAAATCTTCCTTACTATTCCCTTTGTTGTAAATGATAATTACAGTTCTATCAAGGCAGACTAGGAAAATTGTATCTTGTTTTTGACAATTTTACATAACAGAAAAATGATGAATCATAGAGCCACAAAAAAGCATGCCTATTTTCACAGGCGCATTAACTTTTCCTGACATTGGCAACGCAACAGGATTTCCAAAGGGAACGCTGGCACACAGAATTATACCTGAGGAAAGCACAGATAACACACCTCTTAGTGCTTTAATGCTGAATTCCTTTTTAGAACTACATTCCATTTTTAATATAGGTATTAATAATTTATAAATGCTCAAATATTTACTACCATGGCAAGAGCGAAAATAAGCTGATGAGAAGTCTCATCCCTTACGTACGGAAAGCATCTAAAATAGCCAGCCTTCTCTAGACAGTACTTCAACTGGTTTTTTTTGCACGCCTACAGGGTAGTAAACTGTAATGCTCGGTAGAGTCACTAAGAACAGCTACTCCACGTTATTGCACTATCACATCTGCTTAATACACATTATCTACAGCGAGAAAGTAGCAGGTGGAAGACATAGTTCCCCAAGCACCCTATCAGCTGCACCACAACCAAGGCCTCCCCTTCCTCCTGGGGCCACCACGCATGAGCCACCCCACGCTGTACCGCACCGCAGAGAGACCCGTCAGCACACCCGTGCTTCCAACCAGGATACGCTCAAAAAAGCGAAGGGGGGAAAAAAAAAAAAGGGGGAGGTTAGTTTGACGATGGTTTCCTGCCCCAGAGCACTTCGAGGCCAGCCGACGCGCGTCCACCCCTCGCCTCAGCCTCTCGGAGCAACTGCCACAGCTGGGGGGCCACGACCCGGCCTCGCGTGGAAGGGGACCCTAATTTTGTTCTTTTTTCCCCCACAACCTGGCGCCCTGTCACCGCGCGGGGATCTGGCCCCAGCTCCCCTCACAGGCAGACCCTCGCCTCACGGCGGCACAACGGCCGGAGCCTGTGGCCGCCGCCGGGGAGAGCCCGCAGGACGGCGGCGGGGGGGGGGGCCGCCACCGCCAGGAGCCGCAGCTTCACAGACCGACCCGATCGCCCCGATCGCCCCTCCCGAGGAGGGAAGAAGGAAGAAGGGGCCAGAGGCCACAGGCACAGAACGACCGACGCTCCGTCGGGGGGTCCACAGACTGACTGACCGACCGTCCCTCACGGAGGGCCGCGGCTGCGCAGCTCGCCCCCTCGTCCCAGGGGTCCGCAAACCCACAGACCGACTGCCCCTCAGAGAGGGGACGGCGGTCCCACAGCCCGACAGCCCCTCACGGCGGGGGGGTGGGGGGGGGGGGCCCGCAGCCAACGAGACCCGCTCCCCGCCGCGGCGCAAGCAAGCGCCCACCCCCCATGACAGCGACGGCCCCGCAACACCGCGGAGACGAGGCGGGAGAGAGAAGGGGCTCCTTACCCCCCCATATGCCCAGCTTGAGCTGAGACTTGTTCAGGTTCTCCACATAGTCGCCCAGGAAGCGGTTTAGCAGGTCCGCCACCACCGACTCCAGCACCATGGCGGAGGCGGGCTCCACCGCACGCCAGCCGCGGCCCACCGGCAGGGGAGGGGAAGGGAGAGGAGGGGGCGCCGGGCTACGGCGCGGGGTAAACCAGCGCCGGGCGCGTCCCCGGCAGTCAGGTGACGGGGCGGGGGCGCGGCGCGGCCCAGCGCCTGACGGGCTGCCGGGGCGGGGCGGAGCGGAGCTGCGCGCCGGGAGCGCGCAGCGGGCGAGGGGCTTGCGGCGGAAGGGCGCGGAGCGGCTGCGCGGCTGGTCCCCGGTGCGTGGACTGACCCGTGGGCGCGTTTCCCGAGGCTGAGGGCCGGTGGCGCCTGAGAGCCACAGTGGCGGCAGCCGCGGGAGGGGCCGGCGCTTCGGCGAGCGGCGCCCCCGCGCGGTGCCTCCTCCGGAGCGCGGCCGCTTGCCAGGCTTCCCCCGGCTCCTCCGGGGCCGAAGCGATCTCCGTGTGCTAAGCGCAGCCGCGGAAACCTTCCTGTCTCTTACCGGCACCCCCATCTCGCCTCCTCACCAGCCCCGGGAAAGGCAGGCGGGTTTGACTGGAGGCTGACGGGGCGCCCGGCCTGGTGTCCCTCAGGCGATTCCCGCCGAAAGCTGCGTGTACGCCTGAGGTACCGCCTAATAACGCCTGAGGTACCGCCTAATAACGCCTGAGGTACAGCCTAATAACTTAAGTACGCAGCCGCTCGGCTTTAGTGCGATAGTGCCATATTTCCTATTCGGCTCTTTATTTAGGACCCAGAATGCAGCCTCCAGGGGCGAACGCCTTTTTACGCCGGTTCAGCTGGGTTCAGGCAGAACCTGGCTGGTGCTTACGGTCCATGAGAGAGCTACCATTTCTGTTAATCTAGCCGTTCAAGTGACGTGAAAACTCACAGGCTGAGGGAGAGCAAGTAAGAATGTCGACTGTAAACCCCAGGTGTTTTAGAGTTAATGACAGCACTGCAGAGAAAGTAGGTAAGAGCATGCTACTCGGTGTGGTGATCCTGCAGGTAGCGATGTCAACTCTGGAACAAGGTTTTAAATCTGAGGGGGACTAATCTCAAACCGGTTATGTAAAGTCATTCTGAACTCATAGGAGCTCCGTTATTCATGGAAGAACAGCACTTTGAAGCTCGCAGTGAGACAGTCAGTCTAAACATTTGTTCCAGAGAAAGGAAATTAATATTGGCAATAGGATTCAACCTCAAATATATGAAAACGCATCCAGACCACATGAACGTGATCAGACTGTTAACGGGGTGAGACAAATACTACTTTAAACAGCATACAGATATATTGTGGAGCTTAATGCAAGAAGATATTACAAAACCAGGAATAGTTTAAGGAAAAGCTTTAAGTAAACTCATAAAGGAAAGGTCCATCAGCAACTGTTAGCCCTCTGGTTCTGTTACAGTCTGTTTCAGGCTTGCAAGCTCCCTCTTGCTGTGGTTGAGGAAAATCTGAAGAGCTCTGCTTGGATCTGTTTTTACTTGATTTGAATAGCAAACAGATACATGAGATCACCCTCATGCAAATAATGATGTGTCAAATGCATTTTCAGTTTGTTAAATACGTGATAAACCACAGAGTCCAGTCCAGAGCATGCAAGCAGCACAAGAAGATTTATTATTTAGCACCTTTTTCACATTATAAGAGACAAATGCCACACCTGTACCCCATTACTATATATATATATGCCCACCCTTCCTGCAAACGTTTTTAACATCAAAGATTCAATGAGTAAAAGTCAGACCCTTGTGTCGCAAAGTATTGCTCAAAATCATCTGAGCATGGTGCATTCTAGCCCTTTTGCAGAACTGGTCTATGCCTGAATGTGGATAAATTGGTTTTATGTTGAAATGTTAGTGCTGGTTTTGTTCTTTATAAGAACTGTAACTGTGGCAGCCCAGAGGTGATTGCGGGGGCCGTAAGTCTGTCTCTGTGCCTTCAAACTAAACACGTTGTGATTCTGACATGATTAGTTTAACAGCTAAGATTATACTACAGCTTTTTATGCATAGATAGCATTAAAGTAATCTAAAACTATGGAAGAATGAGGCATGCTTTAAATGATTTTAAATAAAGCTATATAAAAAAACAGCATTGACTAGAGCCTCTCTAATAAGTCTTTAAGTTAGGGAGGGAAGGTGTAGAAGGGAATTGTGAATGCCAGGTACCAATCCACACAACTTCTGTGTGACTGCAGAATTCAGCATATCAAGGAGTAATGCCAGGTTGTTTCCTGGAACGCAGGAGTTGTTGTTTATTGCCAACTGAGCACACTTTTGCCCCTGTAAATGGGAATGATGTAATAAGAAGAGACCAGCTATTATGAGAAGTTTTTACAGTTTTAAGTCAGAGCTGAAAACCAAAATCGTCAACCCAAAACTCTTTTCTTATCTCGCAATAAAAGCTGTCAGCCCCCAAAGACCAGTGCAATTACGTGTATCTCTATAGCTCTTTACATATTTAATTGTATCCTATGTATATTCTAGCCAGTGACATAGCAGTAATGTTTGTCGCAGATACAAACTTACTTTGGAAGGTTTGTTTCTTTCCATTATAAGAAGAGGTTGCACTGACTCCTAGAATAAAGCAACTCTTACAGAAGTGTTTCCTGCAATACCTGAGCAACATAGCGTTAATTTTATTGAACAAGTGCTTTCATGCCATTTTTTCTTGTTTTCCAAATTCAAATTCATTCCTGATAATTTTTTTAACCTCAAGTAATGTGTTAATACAACTTATCTTCCACAATGCCTTGGAAGTTCTTCACCACTTAATTGATTTCTGCATATCCTAGTGTTTGAAGTAGAAGAGTTTTAGTCAAAAATTACTGAATTCTCATTTTATGGTCTATTTAGCTTCAGATAGGAGGACAAATTGCTAATTAAGTAAACTATAAAAACTATAGAAAATGGCAATTTATATTTTATTTATTTGTTTACTTCTTTTATTTATTTGTTTACTTCTTTTGTGCAGTGTTGGCTGTTCAAAGCCATTCCTATCATAGGGAAGTGGCAATGCAAGAAAACATGACAAGAAATTGTGAACAGAGGCCCCACTGTCATTCTGTTAGGTAATAAACTTTCATTTGTGGTTTTTTTTTTTTTAATTGAAGTTTTAAAAGACTTTAGCTTATTATGCTTTTGTATATACAAACCACAGCTGAATAACTAAGGTTTGAGCAAAAGCTTTGGCTAATCAGCTCATGCTCTTAGTGTATGTAAATATAAGAACAATCGTGCAAATCAGTGGTATTAAATATTCTCTATAACAATTATACAATATAACCAGGATGATATATCCATTTTCTACTTCACTTTTCATAATGGTCATAATGATTTCTGCACAGCAAAAAAAAACAAAGAAAATTGAATCACCACTGTAAGGGGTGTTGAAAAACATAAGAAAATAGCTCGTATGTGGTTAAATAATTTCCTAATTGACTAAAGTGTTTACTAAGGAACTTGAAGAACTCCATTAATTTTTAAAATCATATTGTTATAGCATATATATCTGAGTAAATGAAATTTCTACTGCTCTTTACAAACATGCTTTCCTAACAAACATAAATATATAACCTAGTAGATCAAAAAATTGCTACTGTATTAATGTGATTTCACCTGGAAAAGAATCCCAGCAAGCCACATCTGTGTCATATATCCTGTTTCAGTAAAACCTACACAGATTTTTTAAAATAAAAGGAAAATGGAACAGAATTAAGAATGGAAAACCTGTGAAGGCAGCAGTTTTAATAGATATTTTATCAACCATATGTGTGGTTACTTTAACTACTGAGATATTACTCGAAAATAAACATACATATTTTTGCACGTCTATTACCAAACAATCCTTTGTTAGTCTTCCTGAGCCTCCCTTACAGACAGGATGCACTTAAAAATGACATTAACACAGCTGCGTGTTGGTAGGTACCATTCCTTGTGTGTTCTCAATTAAAAAGGTAAACAGTCCAAAATGAGGAGGGAGGGGGAAACCCACACCCCAAAAAACCTCATACACGGTTACATGACGTACGAGTTCTGTATCTAGAAGGACAGATACAGGACAAACAGAAATTTCAGTATTTGCTTACTATTCATTGAATACACAGATAATGTTCATTCCCCTCAGGGAATAACCCATGCCTTCTACCAATTTTTTCTAAATATCAACATTGAATAGACATGACTAGTTTGATAAATGTGAATGGAATCAGTAGTTTCACTCAGCTGAAAGTCATCAAAAACAACATGTTCTGGTTGATGTATAGAGGCTCCTTGTGTATTATTGCAGCACTTCATTAAGTAAGAGGATTTGATGATTCCATCACTGAATAATGATTTACTAAAAAGAAAACATAAATATAACACTATAACACTTAACTTTGCAGTTTTGCTATTTATGTGGCAAGATTTGCTCAAACCCTTTGTAAAGGGAAGCCTTTACAAAAAAATGAAGCCTAAAAAAAACAGGAAATCTGCATTGCAAGTATCAGTTAAAGCTTCAGCTTTATGAATAGAAATACACATTGCAACAACAAATACTTGTTTAGTGTTGCCTGTTACACAATCTTGCATGAATAAATAAATAGTAGTCACAGCAATTCTAATGCTAATCTGAGGTGGGTACATGGATTGATAGCTCAATAACCAAGCCTTCTTCTCCTATTTTACTGCATTAATATTACAAAATCTCCAGCTCCTACCATCTGACTTTTGGCAAGTGAACAGATGGCAAATTTTATCCACTGTACCTCACTAAACAGAGTGTATGCCTATTAGCAGTTGGGAAATCAGCCAGATAATGTGGCATCAACTCTCATCACAAAGCCTACAGAGGTGAGAGGACTCTGTGATGAGTTAGATCACATTGCCAAGAGCCATGTTTGGACAAGTTTTGAAAATCTCCAAAACTGGTTATGCCACAGCCTCTCTGAGCAACCTGTTCCTTATCCACTCTGATTATGAGGGGCATTTTATTCCTTTTAGCTATTGAGAATTTCCCTTGCTGGAATTTTTGATCGTTACAGTCTCAGAAGTAACTATATATTTAAGGCATGTATTTTTGGACACAACAGATGGAAGAGATCAGTACTGATGTTTTTGCCATATTGCCTTTTCTAAAGAAGAGTTCAGTATTCTATGGAAATAATAGTATTTGATATTGAGTTTAATTTTATTTAATTTTTGATTTAAAATTTTTATAGTAACTTCATTTTTCACTGTTTTTAAGCTTGTTTGTTTCTAAGTAGTGCACAGAGGATTTCATTAATGCTGAATGCATTTGCAGAAAATAAGGGAAAACAAAAGGTGTCTCAACAATTATGTCAAATACTAAAATAAACACCCAAATTACATTACAAGGACTAGAATAGCAGAATGGTTAGAATAACTGCTATTACTTAGCAGTTTTCTAACTGCTAAGTAATAATTAAGATCATTCTTAGAAATTTTTGGAACACTTATCTCAATTACATTAGCAATAAATTAAACCAACAGATTAAGATAGATACATTAAGATGTCTGAAGCACAGAGAAGATGCCAACACATAGCAATCTGCTTTCCCTTTTCCCCTGTGGCAGCTGGAGACTCCCAGTTCTCAGTGGAGAGCCCTGAAGAACTCGCATCTGCAAAAAGCTATGATACTGTTTCAGTGTGTGTCCTCTCTCTGTGATGGAACAATAAAATGTAAAAGTCTTGCCAGGCGTGAATATGTAAGAACTAAGTGATATGCAAATGGAAGCGTGCCAGCATATGAAGGCAGTGTTAACTTCAGCTACTAACACCAAGGCGCAGCCATTTTACAAAGGGACAAAGTTGATCTTTATTCATAAAAATAACTTCAGTCATCTGGAGAAACCCCAGTTTTGTTTCTCAGGATAATTTTATGCCTGTTGTCTAAATTCTAACAAACACAATGATTATATTTTTCCCCTATAAAAAATGCCACATCTGTTTCTAAATAAATAAATGTGCACCCTTTCCCATTATCCTACAAGACCAACATTGCATAAAATTATCCTTACTGGTTACTGTGAACAAGTTTTCAGATAAATCTAGATAAAAAATGGCATTCCCACTGACTGTTCTTTGTTAAAAGCCTAGAACCAAAGCTTTTCATAGCTTTCATGTCATTACAAAAAACAAGGACAGCATAGTATAGATACCACATGGGAAGAAATAATGTTGTATCCACAAATGAGGGTAGCTCCCTAGACAATTTGACTATGACAGGTGGTTTTCGAGGGGGTTTGAAGAATCATTTCCTTTATCTGCTGCACCTTATCTGCATCTAAGAGATTTATTAATTAGAATCTGCATTTCTGCATGAAATTCCTAAACCAAGAGGCTTAGTCTATCTGATCAGTATTGATCACATGCCTGTCATAATAACTGAGATTTGAAATATAAATTACATTGCTATCTTTTATCCTGAGGCAGGGAATCTTCAAAAAATAACTAAGTTCTATCATAAGAAGAATCTAACTTAATTTTTCATGAGGGCTTTATTTGATGGTTTTTCTGAGAATCATAGCTTTTTTCTTCAGTGATGTGCTGTGAAGATGAAAAAGCCACTAGCTGTGTAAGAAAATTGGTTGAAATAAAATGCACTTGTGTTAATGAATATGTTGCCTTTGAGTGGGGAAGGAAGCAATAATAGTCTAGTCTGGACCAAACACATTTGCTTTTAAGTTATAAGTATAATTTCATTCACTTGATAAGAACTCGAATTTATTCATTGTGAAAGCACATGTAAATACCTCTTAATCCAAAGCCAAGCCATTTCACTTGCTAAAAATTTCAGTCATTTGCACATTCACTTGGACATTGCAACACTCCTCCCGCAAAAACCACTAAGTCATAAATGATGGAATTGTTCGAGATAAATTTTCTGAGTGGCTTTTCTGGAAAAGTACTGACTGATATTGAAGAAATGGGATGCTGAAAGGTAGCACAATCACTTATTTATTATCAGCCAAAGTTTGATTTGGAAATTGTTAAGAACAGTAGGATGTTGCACGGTTGCTGTTTACTAATAGTGAATCCCCAGATGTGGAGGTCAGTCTTTAAATAATACAGTAAAGAAAAATTCCAAATGTCCCACTTACTATGAACTCAAAAAACTCAAAAATAAGAGTTTCTTTCTTCTCACTGAAGTCACCATTACTCCAGACATTGCTGCACTACACAGTGTTGCTTTTAGTTAAAAAAAAAAATAAAATAAAAATCCAATGAACAGGAAATACAAAATGTTTACTGTCACCTACTTCTTACATTATCTATTTAGAAGATGCCCTACAATTTTCAAAATCTTAGTAGAGGCTGAAAACATTAATGTAGGATACCTTATTTGCTAATATATTATGGCAACTGTGCAGTCAGCCAGGAGGTCACCTAGCAAAGCCACCGCTTAAGTCACAGGAAGAAAAAACTCTGAAAAAAAAAATCTCTGAATAAAGATGGGCTAACTGCTTCCAAAATGAATCTTAAACAGCAGGTGTTATTCCAAAGAACTGTCATCTTCAGATGTTTCTTCTTGGCAATATTTCTCTCTCATGGCAACACATGTACATTACATAACAAGACAAACACCATGTGTGATTCTTTTGTCTCTTCTGTAAGTTTAAAACTATATTAACTCTTCTAGAATCAATATAGGTACTATATACAAAGTCAACATGTGTTAAGAATTATTCCCAGTATTTTGTGTGTCACGGTATCCTTCTCAGCAATTTGTGGCTCAGGACTCTTGATGTTTACCAAAAAGTGTAAAACAAAAAAATATATCAATTAAGATTGATGAGTCGGGAAAAAACAAATGAGGTGCGTAACTTTTACTCATTTCACATTATCAAAAAAAAACCAAACAAAGCAAAACAAAACTCCTGTATGTTCCTGAATTGTCAGTAGCAGCTGAGCTTTGCAGCGTTTGCAAGACTTCAGAAAAGGCTTTCAGGAAACATAGAAGTGTCTATAATGTGATGTCTGAAGAGCTAATAAGAAATACCTTTTGTATAAAGTAGGGACTCCTTATATCCAGATGGCATGTACTCGATAGCTGTGTTAGCAGTATTGTCAGAGGTAGCACAAGCACACTTGGGAAATACCTAAAAAACCAGTTCAAGTGATCTCAATTTTTCATAAACTGTATCACAGTCTGAAATTATTCCCTTGTGGGGCTCTTTTCCTCCCACTGAAAACCTCACATTCACCTTCTAACATTTACTTTCTGTGAATGTTTCATCATCTGTAATGTATGAAAATGTCAAATTTTGGAAATTCTGACTTTTTCATATTTCATTGCACAGTATGAATTACATTTATCACACAAAAATCTATGTGCAGTATACAGTTAACATGAGTAACAGGTATCTAGGTCAAAGCACTTTCTATTAACTTAACCTAAAAATGAGTAGTCTCACCACAAGGCCCTAATTGTTTCACTTTACTCTGATCATTTGCATAGATATATGAATATTGTTTTATAACATCTCAGTAAAAAAAAATACTACAACAACAACAAAAAAGCAAAACAAAAAAACCAAAAACCCAACCTTTAATAAAACCCATGGCAAGTGGCAAACCCTGGCTTAGAACTGCCAGACATGATAAATTATTGGAAACAAGGCTAAGGTGGGACTTGCAGCACATTCCTGTGGCAGGCAATGCATTCTGCAGAGAAGCAATTGAGGCTGTGCACTAACAGGAAAATATGTTCTTACCTTCTTATTTTCTGGAGGCCTGCAGCAGACTTTGAGAGTTGTCCATCATTGCAACACAAAATGAGACTCTCACAGTAAGACTATCTGGATGCTTACCTCAGTGTTCCTTCCAAATGATGTAAGTTGGAAAAGGCTCTTCTTCCAGAAGCAGACTCCAAGAGAACTAGAATTAGGCACTACCTAAAAATAATTGTTCATTGGCAACAGAAATTAATTGAATTCTTTATATGTTTCATTTAATTCTAAAAGGCTTTTCAAAAATCAGCATGGCAATCAACAGAAATTAAATTATTGCTTCAATTTTTTTGATGGCAACAGTCAAATTAGTGTCACAAGAGAAACTTACAGATGTTCCTCTACATTCCAAGCGAAATCTGTCAAGTGCCCCTCACTATTTCACTTTATACATTCAAAGGAAACCTAGAATCATGAAATGATTATAGGTTGGAAAGGATCCCTGGACACATCTGGTCTTACTTCCTGCTCAGTGCACAACTAACTTCTTCAAGCCTTGTCAAGTTCAGTCTCAAAAATCTCCAAGGTCAGAGATTGCACAGTGCCTCTGAGCTACCTGTTCCAGTGCTTGACCACTCTCAATGTGGAAGTTCTCCTTATATCCACTTGAAACTTCATTCCATCCATAATTAATTTCACCAGTTTGATATTATTTGGGTTTGGATTTTATTTATTTACTGTCTAGTTCAAATTCACTGACTCCAAAAAATCAGATGTGGAGATCTGTCTCAGTCATGCAGTGCTGAACTCCACTTCCTTCTGCACCATTAGTCACCACTCGTAATTAGATAGAGTAACAGGTAATTTCCTTCTGTCCCAGACTGCAAGGACCCACCTTTCCCTGGTGAGAGTTTTCTCCCTGCACCATAGGAGTGTGCCGACATGATTTCTCTACAGTCTTAGCAAGCTGAATTTGCTAAAGGAAGATTTTTCCTGCAGGAATAGAGCTGGAAAAGACCAATAATATATAAGTAGATAACATTACAGTTACCTTAAGGAAAGAACAGGATTAAGCATTTAGAATCACAGCAAAAAGTCAGATGTGGTTATACTGGTTGATAGTCAGATTGCTAGGTTGTTAGAGATTACTGGAAGATTTTTCTTCTTCCACAATTTAATTCAGCAACACTTTTTTTAATACAATACATTGATTTTATCCATATTTATAACAATGGAGGTAATTTCTTTAATCCTATTGCTTTATTATGTTAACTAATCAAGTAGAAATTGGGGCTCAGGTACCTGTTTGTTGGAAGTTCCCCAGAAATTTTGAAAATGTAGTCCATGATGACTTGTTCATGAAAATATACTGAGCCTAGCCATTATGACAGTCCTAAAAAGGGACTGTTTACTGAAAAGCTTGTCTGTCAAGAAGACTTTGTATTTGATATTTCTCATTGTATGAAGGGGCACAATTTCACCAAAATGTCTTCCAAAGTCTGCAAGCAGAAGCCAACCGAAAAAAAAAAAAAAAAGTGCTAGTTACACAACTTAATAAATTCTTAGTTAGGTCATTCTGCATGAAAAGGGGAAGGATATGACCTGACCTCCTGTATTCTAGGGGATGATCTAGTTCTAACAACAGGGAAGGAAGGACAGGCAAACAAGAGGGAAGGGGTGGGGTAAAAAAAAAAAAAAAAAAAAAGAAAAAACAACCAACCAACCAAACCAGAGATTTGCATTGAAGGAAAATGAAGGTTTCCATATCAGTTGCTCCTGGTGGTTGAACCTTTGACAGTAAAAGCAAGAAAGACACTGTTAGAAGCCTGCAGAAAATTCCAACTTCAATATAGATTGTAGCAACTTGTTCTGTCAGCCATTTCAACAAGTTGAGGCATAGGTGCAACACAGGAGGAATCTTACAATAAATTATAATACTATTAGTACCAATAGCGTATTTTACAGGTTTATTTTTGTGTCTCTTCCATTACTGCAAATCCATGCTTCTTAATGCAAATATGTTCTTTTTCTCCTTTACCCTTAATAATGAAGCCAACTCAGGGTTCCTCTTGCACACAGGCTGCATGCTTCAAGGGTTGCAAAATCCATTATTCAAAACTGAATTTATGCAGACTTCTCCCCGGTGGGTCATGTGTTCTCCAGATCCTGCAAGGCAATCCATCACTGCACTGCAAGGGCACACTCATGAGCAGGTTAGTTGCTAGTTTTGGAGATACATCCTTCCACATATCTGAGCAAGAGTGCAAAGATGGCCTGAGGGTTACTGTAATCTCTCATTACAGAAAAACATGGTCTTTATTTATATTTCCACTTCACTGTTGAGACGTAACTATTCAGATGAGAACAAACCTTTGAGTGGCGTTTTTAAAGCTTATCTAATTGTAGAGTTTATCGTATTTAAATTTCCATTGAAGATAAATACACTTACCAGTCTAACTTTGTTGTTTTATATGCATAATCTGGGTGTTCATTATACCAGGATTCTCACATAAGATGTATGTACATGAATGTAAGTGGCAAGTTATCAGTTACCTCACAAGTAAGGCACCTGAAGGTTAGGTCTCAACATATAACATTCAAATACTGTAATTGTACTCAAACATGTAATATCTGCCCTTAAACCCCTTCTTTATTTTTCATTTGTTCTTAACTGGTAGGGGATACTGAGCAGCTCAAGCCTGATTTTAAGAGCAAAAGTCTGCCTCAACTTTCACTCTTATATTTGGCCTTCCCCTCTTGTCTACAGCTTGGTATTCTTTGGCTTCTTCTGACATTTAGATACTTAAAGTTGTAGCCAAGATTTGCAACTTTTTTCCCCACAGTCAATGCAACAGTCCCACACTGCCACCACCCAAATAAGAGATCCATATAAATATTGATACTGCTTTAGTGAAATCTAGATTTCATCTCCACTGGAAACTTTAGTAATGATAGTTCATAAAATTGTTGTGCATGTCAAGTTTAACACTCAGATTGTGCTAAATCCAAAGTTTTTTAACGCTGTAATACAACTGTGCCAAATCAGAAAGCAGGACTGGAGCATCATGGTTATTAAGCTATCACCACCTTTCATTTCTCCATAGAATATAAGAGCATCCTTCAATGAAAGATCACAGAAGAAAAAACATGTGTGAAATGGTACTACAGTTTTCATTTGTGACAGGGATATGATATATTCTTGTCTTGCAGTTATATGTGTTAATAAAATCACTCAATTCCACATGAAAGTCTGTAAAAGGCTTTCAAATGCCTGCGATCTTCAGAAAGTACTGAGCTCACCTGCTGAAACTCTTGCCTCTTTTTTGACATCTAAAGACATGCAACTAAAATGAAATGAACCTAGAATCACCAATTTTCTTCTGACTACTGAGGCCATATAATCAGCAAATTTGTAGGTGTAAAGACAAAATATGAAAATTGTAGCAACTCCAGGAATTTGAAGACAGGCACAATTCAACTAAACTTTCTAAGATAGTTCTGCTGTAAATTCAGGAATGGTCAAGAAGAGAAAAAAACGTCACTTCCAGGTCATGGAGTCGGCATGTGCCAGATAAAACAAACTAGCTTTGCTTTGACTTTTGCTCCCCAAAAGCTTGTGGAGTTTCTTATATTGCTGCACATGTTGTTAAGACTGCCTTCACCTCTCATCAGACTTGTTTGATGACCTCACCCAGGAATCTGTAGCTGCAGTGTGACCAAGCCACGTGCCAGCACAATGTGACTGAAGCAGAAACACTGTTTCCTTGCCCAGGGGTCAAAAAGGGAAACATTTCACTTTACAAGAACCGTCAGACATTATAAACTGAACTACAATAGCTAAATCTTTCAAGATCTGACATCATTTAAAAAGAGGACATGGACTGGAGAATGGGCGACCAAATATGGAGGAGACTCTGGGCAGTGTAAATACAGGCCAAACTCTAAAGGAAAGCTTCACTTCAGTTTTTAGTAAAGATAGGGACATACAGAAGAATAATGTTAGAGTACCTAAGGCAGCAAGTACAGAGAAGTAGAAATCACAGCTTTTCAGGAGCCCAGACATGAGCTGTTCCTGCTGATCTCTGTGACAGAATATTGAAAGAGCCAGAACAAAAAAAGTAAGTCTTGTAGCAGTGATTTTTAAATATGCTGTCAGTTAAATTTGAATTTCAGAACAAGTAGAGTACAAAAGTGCCAGGGTAAAAGTGATATAAGTAGGTACAACGCCTGTGGAATTGACAACAGCTCTAAGGGCTATCTCGCACAGATTACGTCAAATTGCACTCTGCGGTGCCCAGATTATGTGGGTGGCAAATTCAAGCAGGAGGAATAGCACCTGCTCTTACCTTTGTCAGTGGAGGTGATACTCTGCCACAGACTGGTGCCTGGCTAGCTGACCACCTCTGTCTCTGGTTTAGCTCCAAATTACTCCTCCTGGTTAACTCATTTATTTGGGTTAGTCAGGAATAAAGTTGAGGAGGAACCTCCAAACAGCACTGCATCTCATAACCCCTCCACATCAAATTAAAATCCAAACTCAGTCCTACTTGGGTGTGGTGTTCCCCTCCAGTACTACAAGCCATGCAGGCCCTAGGTTAGAACATAGCCCTGGCTTAGGATATGAGTGGATGGGAACTAGGGAGGAGTCTCTAGGCTGAGGGTGCAGTGTAGATATCCAAAGAAATTCAGCCTGAGTCCCCAGAGTGGAGTGATCTGCAACATGGATTTATCAAAAGTAAATCATGTCATCCTAGTTGCTATCTTTCTTTGACTGGATAACTAGCTCCACAGACCAGAAGAATTTAGTAGACGCAGTACCCAGTGGCAGATCACTATTTTTAAATATTATTTACAATGTGATTACACTTTCAAAATATTTACATTATTTTAAAATCATTGTATTAAAATAGAGAGGACAAAAATACGTATGAGACTTTAACAGGTTGTGTTCAAAGAAAAATTGTGAAAACGGAAAAAGAATCCATCACATAAATGATAGTTTTTCATAACAATAGTGTTCCTCGTGGATTGCTATTCAGGACATGGTTTATTGGGCATGGTGGTGTTGGGTTGATGGTTGGACTCGATGATCTTAAAGGTCTTTTCCAACCTAAACGATTCTATGATTCTGTGATGTCCACTATGCTTAATATTTAATAGTAGGGAGAGCTGAAGTTCCAGAACAACCTGGCTACTTACAATTTGCAGATAAGCCAAAGCTGGAGGGTATGACTAATACCGGTAATGGCTACTTTATCATTCAGGAAGGATTAGACGACAACGTAGTCTAGGCAGATTAATGTCCTGTCTGTACAGAATCTAATTATCATATACACTAGCACTAACCTGTGTGCTCGTCACTGATCCCAGTGGTTGTTATGAGAAAGAAGAGCATGCCAAATGCCAGCATCTCCCAAAGCTCTGCCTCAGCGGTCCCAAAAATACCATGCACACAGCTGCCTCCTCTCCCCTCCATTAACTGCTGGAGTCAGTCCTCTGGTGTGGGGCAAAGCTAGCTGTCACGTTCTCTCTTTATTATATGCCTTCAGCATCAAACTGCATCCCCAGAGAAAACCCAGGGAAACCATCTCTACTGCTGCTCTGTTCCCTACCTTCATCCTTCTCAGCAGAGGAGCTCCTTATTTGTTACAGCTCTCCTACAACTTAGTGCCACTTCCTTTTCCTTGTCCTTCATTATGATATGAATAGAAAGCTTTCCATAAAAAAGAAAGAGAAAGAAACTCCAAAGAATCAAGTTCTTTGGCAACATCCAATTCAAGTTGATTTTTTAACACTTCTAGCTGTATTCTAGTCTTCCTGACCTCTTCGCTAAAAAGGGAATTGCCCCCACAGCCTCTTGCATCCTGCTTAGGAAGCAGTAAAGGCAACCTGGTCTAGACTACATAATTTGTTAACTATTTGTAGAAAATATTGGGAAACACAAACCCTTCATTTTCAGCATATTCCACAACCCTAAACACCAGTATTCAATAATAAAGCTATTTATAGATTCAGCCTCATTTCATAAGCTTGCCTTTCTCATGAAACATCAACCCTCTGAATAGTCAGCATACATGACTTGGAAAAGGCTGAAGCTCGTGGATACAAATTGTATTTTAAGCTGTATGTATTGTAAGCTGTCCCTTATCAGAAGGAAGTAAAAGCTATTTAATAATACCTAATAAAAATAATAGCATAGCAACTACCTTTAACAGGTGATTGGGTTTTTTAGGTGAAAGGTTGTGCTTGGCAGATGAGAAAGAAATTAAGAGCCTCTGCTTACCATGCTTCTACGTCTTTATTTTTGACAACAGTGAACCATATGTACTTTTTTCCTATTGTTACTATAACAAAGCAGCACTCTGTTAAATATTAAACATGTACATGGATTAAGCACTCACATGCTGTGCTGCAGGAGTCTGTGCAAATCAGACTATTTGAATGACAAATCTCTTGGTTTGTGCATTTTAAAAATTCAAAGTAGCAATCCTGAACTACAGACACACATCAAAAGCCCTGTTACCTTACACATTATACCAAATCCTAGTCACATAAATGCATTAACTGTATGAGCACAGGGATCCATCTGAATCCCACTGCTAGATTGAAAACCTCTCATGTTCAAACATTTCTCTATTTTAATCTCAGCTTAAAAATAATCTAAAATACCAAACTCAATGTTTTTGCTCCAGCTGAAACCTCTAAATGGTAATCTCCAGCACATCTTGTAGCCTGCCTGCCCATGCTGCCTTTATTCAACACATTCGCCTTTATATAATACCAAATTCTGTCCTGGTTAGATACCTAAGTGTTTTGTCCCAACATTAAACATTTCTCCTGCAACTCTGAGAAACAGACAGTCCTTATCATATTTTTTTTTTTTAATTTTCTCTCCTCTAAAATGCACAGGAGAAGATCTACACTGGATTTAAATTAGATACTTATTTGTTTCAAAGGTATATTCCCCATTAAATGGGAAGCAATTAATAAGAATAGAACAGCCAGTCCTCACTTTAAAAACCAAGGACTGACAAACATGGAAGATATCTCTTCATCCTCTGAACTGAAGAAAAACGTTTTGTGCTCTTTCATAGAGAAGCTGGAGTCAGCACTTAGACACACAGCCTCCAAGCAAAATTGTACTTGTGAGCTGGCAAACTCTGTGGTGAGACAGTGCTCTCCAGTGAGGCTCAAGGCAGCTGAGCACACATAAGTAGGCTACAATTGCCCACATAAGACACATTCTCTGTACTTGTCCGTTTTCACTTTATGAGAAGAGATATGATATGAGCACAACAAATACTTGCTGTTACAGCTACTAGCAGACCAGGTTCCGTATTCAGCATTTTAGTATAACAGCACAAGGGTAACATGTAAACCATGACTGTGGTGTTGAAATTCATCTGCAATGAGATTTCTTCCCTGTAGAGGCTGTGGGGCCTGTAAAACTGATAGTTGCTACCAGAAAATTCCCAGGGGTAAACCTGGAAGCTTGAGATTTTTATGTACAAAGTACAGAGCCAGTGAGTAGATATAGCTTTGATTAACTAAAGTTTGTTAACACCCTACTTCTGAAACTTGTCACCAGCATGAAAGGGAACCCACCTCCAGTCTCTAACAGAGTTCAGAAAGATCCTTCCACTATCCTAAATTTCATATGAATGCTGTATGTGTACCTCTGCCATTAAAATGGCCAAATCTGAAGATGACACTACTTCTCTTGAGAACAAGAAATATATATGAAATCAGTGGAGTCATATGATTTCCATGACACAACAATTTGACCCATAACCACATCAAATTTGATCTACTTTGAGAATATACAGTTTGAGAAAAGACATTTTAAATTGAAACACTCTCCAAGGTAGAGAACAAAATGTTCCTTGGCACTTAAGTACTTAAGGTAGTAGGCACTGAAGCTTTCTGTCACCGAAATCCATGAACCCTAGCTGGCATTTGTCAACATAGGTATCGTCTGATAGAACTAACATCACCTGATTTCCAGTTTCATTATAACAAGACAATCTGTAGGAATAGATGTATGTATTGCCTAATGCCCTCAGTCAGCTGCTTTTACAACTGAGGTAGAAGTTATGCAGGAAGGAAAACAGTGAGCAGATGGGTATGTTTACTAGGAAGTTAAACTGTGTGCAAAAGCACCACTTACAATATTTCTGGGAATTGGTGTAGTCAGGAAAGGATAAAAGAATATTATAATTAATAATGGCATCAGTCAGCTCAAGCATAAATGAGTTTTTCAGGCTGTGATTGGAAAAATAAAATTTTTCCAATTTTTATCTTTCATAGTTAATGCTATTAAGCTGTATAAAAATACATATTTTTTTCACTTAAAAAAATGTTTTGAAAAACACTTCTTTTTACTGAATACTTAAGAAGCACTAATAATATATAACCATACAATGCTAGGCTAGGATCTAAAATTGGTCAAACTCCAAAATACAACCCATTTAGGTACTATAAAGACAAGAGATGGATACTTAGAAACATACACTTGCAACATTTTAGAATTTACTTTTATTTTAATGAAAGAAAATGAGTGTTCAGATTACACAGAAATTGGAAAACTTCAGTGGATGCAGAAGAATTATCTTGAAAAATACATTTGGCACATAAGTTACTTTATGTTCTCAGTGAAAAAAAAAAAAAAAATTCCAGTTGTATGATTCTCAGAACCTAACCTGAAAAAAGATAGATGGATTCTTTCTGAGATTTTCTTCTTTAGCATAGAGTGATGAAGATCAGCTCTGAACAGGACTTAAGTTTAAAGTTTTCCCACTTGAAGAGGACTGGGTCACACAGATTGTGTCCAAAGTGCACAGCTAACTTGACTGTCAGCCAGTGCAGAACATCAGACAGTACTGGTTTGTAGAGAAACTCCATAATTAGCTGAAAAGCAAACCCCAGCTCATAATCCTGTTGTTTAAATTGAGATCAAAAAAGAGCCATTTGAAAGTAGGCCATATTGACCTGCCATTGTTAGTCCTAAAGCTGGTTCAGAAATTAACCTTGTTGCAAAACCCTTGGCAAACTTTGTGCTCATATGGGTAAAGGCAAGTAATAACTTAGGAGGGTAAACAATAGCTCTGCAACTGCAATGAAGTTTTCAGGAGAAAGTGTTGAAGCAGGAAACTGCAAAGGGCCTGCTTGGAGCTCCGTAGTTCCTTAAAACTGGCTAAACAGGCCTTATCCTCTCTTCCAGGTAATGTCCTTTGTTCAGTGAACCCTGGCACTGGCAATCCCCAGGTTGCTAAAGTCCTCTATTACAGACAGGCCTTTACCAAAAGGAAACAACTCCTCTTTCAAACACCTGATGAAAAATTAACAAATACAATTCTTCTCTTTGTTGGACACACACTTTGATTACACACTGTACTAACTTTATGGCTTCATAAACTGGTGAACTAAGCCAGTATAATTGGTAACACATGACCTAATCTCAGCTGGCATTTTGGTTTGATTATAATAGTGTTCATTATGAGTTTACAGTAGTTGAGCCTATTTGATGTGCTTCTGTGATGCTAATATTTACCTTTCTCATTTAAAATAATAAAATAAGAAAAAGCACACAGAACTAGATTATGCCTTCATATTTAAGAGCCCTTTGCGGGTGTCTCATGTAACACAAGTTAGGGCTTTTGAGAACAAAGGCCTTTATTAGAGTAGGTCACCCCTTGTCAAGAAAGATTAATTAAAATGTATCCACTAGCATGATTAGAGAACAGGTGAGCTTATTTTACAGAGAAGAATAGAAGAACTTGGCTTGATTAGCCTAGCAAATTGAAGGGTGATGGGGATACAGCTTTTCTTCATAGTGGTCACTAAATGTTATCGGAGAAGACCTAGTGATGCCAGTGCTGGCAGAGATTGACCCTCGTTGAAGATAAGAACCATATGCATCCAGAGTGAGGCTCTGGACAAGCTTTATAATAGGAGAAGACCTAGAAACCTGCAAAAATGGGAGTGGTCAACAACCCAGTTCCAAATTTTTACATTTCTGGTCTTTCTGAAAAACAGTTTCTCTTTAGCAGTGTATTTTTCCTCTATTGATTGTGTCTGTGTTGTGCACCTGGTAATCTGATTTGCAATTTTTACAGCCATAAATTTCCCTGGAAATACTAGATAAATTGCCATGCTTTTTAATTTACTCGAATTAAAAATAAAAAAAGTCTTGCTCTGCAACCAAGAAAGATTAAAAACTGTTTCTTTTCCCAGGAAGCAGATCAAAGGCTTTTGTGAAAGAAAGGGAATGATTCCTGAATGCTTGAAGTACATAGCAACATGATGTAATTCATAACATAAGTGCGATTTATGAACATTCCTCTTATTCTGAAGCTTGGCAGGAACTGTACTTCACTGGCAATTGGTAAGAAACGTACAACTACTATGAATGGAATAAGTTCCTTTAAAAAGAGGCAGTGCTTAGACTAACCAGTGAGTAAGATTTTTAAGTGGCATGACTGACGTGGTAAGTCTTTAAAGTAAGATATTTTTACATGTTTTCAATATAGAAGGATGACCACAAGTGCCGGATGTGCTGTCTAATTGTTTTTGACCAAAGAGCATAGGCACAGAACAGCCATGAGGCATGACAGAAAATGGAACATGGTAATTCCGAGCAATCTGCTTTCCAGTCTTCCAGTCATCAGCTGAGCACTGAGAATTGTGTGACCCTGACAACTTCATACAGTTCAGTTTATAGATACATTTCAAAAGTTAGTGCCTCTGGACACTACCATTTGAGACAGTTCTTCTGACCAAGTCCCTGTACAGACCTTCATGTAGGACTCTCCTTGACCTCCTCCTCCACTATAGAGCCTCACCCGTTTGTAACAGTTTTCAGTATAACATTTTATTTCGTGAGGCATATTGTATATACCATTTCCTCAAAGAACCCTGTAGACCTTCTAGCAGATTTTTTACTTTAGATGCATTTGGGGGTTTTTATTAGTTCTTCTGGCTTCCTTTTTGGGGAAGTTAATTCTAAAACCAAAGCTTATGCTCTTCTCTGTTTTTGTGATTTGGATGCAATTTTTTTGGAGGATGTTTGTTCACTTCAACAAGGCTCCCTTTCCTGTTCAGCCATACTACTTTCTTTGTGATTTGATCCTTTTGAAAGCATATTAAATAGGGGTGCATACATCCAAGTCTCTGAAAAGATTTCTTTAAATGCTCTCTGCACAGGTTAAATTAAATTTCCTTTTAGCAAGCCTCCTCATTTGTCTGCCCTCATGTATTACTGTAGTGAATCTGCTTTTTGCTACAAGGTTGATATTTGACCACACGATAGTCTCTGCTGCAAATCACGATTCATTCATTGTTACGTATCTTGCACTCTGGTTCAGAGTATGTCGGGACTGATTTCTCATCCTGTGGGTCTCTGACTACTTGAAGAATGAAGCAATTACTCTGCCCTGTGTCCCAGCATGGCATTTACTCAATATGTCCAGGCAGTTTAAGTTTCTCAGTCTCACATCTGTTATCACTTCATGGTTGCCATTCAGATTTTATGACGGATGATATTACCTCAACACCCCTCACTCCAAGCATAGCATTTCAATTCATAGGATTTCAGTATTGACATACATAGCATTAAAAAAAAACCAAAACAAGCCACCAAAAATAATAAAAAAAAAAGGCTTACCAGTTTTTATAACATAAAACTAGTGTTTGAAATATTTGGCATAGACTCTTCTTACATGCTTATTAATGCCTAGCAGGTTTGTAACATTCTCTGATTGCCTTTCCTTCACTGTGAGCTCACGTTTGTCCTGGAGTTGCAGTGCTTAGCCATGAAAACTTTCTGTTCTCTGCTCCATCAGGAGTACTAAGTGTGCACTTTCCTGGAAGATACTCACAAATAACTCTTTTGCTGACGCAAACAGAAACTGTCCAGTACCAGGTATTTTAGACCCTGATAAATAGAGCTGTCTCAATATTAGACAATTGAGAGAATTAATTTTGGCCTTCACTAATGATGCCCTGAAACGGTTTCTGTGCAGTCATACCTAATCCAAGCTATGGGCTTTTAGCTCTGTGCCAACACAAGGGGGGCAAGGGGTGGGGGTGGTGCCAGATTTCCCAGACCAACCTGCTCAGGACACAACCACAGAAATGCAGACTTCATGGAAGTACCTCCTCCTTTTGTCCCAGCTCTCCGTAATCTCAAGCTCTGTTTTGCATAACACAGCAGCATAATCCTCACTCAGGCTTCTGAGAAAACCACCTTGTTGTGAGAAAGACCTGTGAGACAGTACGTCAGCTAGAGCTGGACGAAATAAGAAACATAAAAGACACAGGCAAGATTGTTGAGATGGGGAAGGTCACTTCCTGGAAAGGCATAAAGCCCTAAGGAAAAAACAGAATCAAGGGTAGCAACTCAGCAACTCCGAGGTTGAGCCTGTCCCAGGGAACAAGGGAGGCCTACGGTTGTCCCTCCCTCACTGCCAGGTGTCTGCCAGCTCTCCTTAGCCTGGGAACTTGTTAGTCCCACCTATCAACTGTGTGCATAAGGCAATAAATAATTGCTTTGTACCTTGAAGGTGTGTATATCCTGCTTGCAGCGCCTCTTTGTATACACTCAGAGTTGCCAAAGCCAAATGACATAGAGAAGAAAGAGGGCGCATCCAGTATGCCAAAAACGCCAGCATGGAGATGCTGCCTGATGAGGTGTCTTTCCCTGATTGATGGTTGATACTCTGCATACAAGCAAGGAAAAAAATGTTGGTGCTTTGTTACCTACAGACAGATTGCCACTAGATGGAAAAAGCAAAATCTGTTCACTTGTAGCAAATGTTGTGGGGAAGGGAAAGAAAAGAAAAGAAAAAAACAAAACAAAACAAAAGAAACATCTGATCACCATTCACATCTATTTCTATCTGAGTATCAAGCCTTATGGCCTACCAGTTTATTAGGGCCACTGCCAGGAAGACACCCCATCCTCATAGCTGGCAGCACAGGACATAGAAGCACATCCCAGGAATCCTACTGATGCTCAGCAGTCACAAGGTTAGACTGATAGCTGCTGTTTTGAAGCATGATACAACTTTTTAAAGAGTAGCACTCTTATTTGCTTGCTTTATCTGTAAGGCTCCTTAAGTTACCTGTGTGGCTGTGGAAAGTTTGTCACATCTATCCACAAGCCAAAAGGAAGTAGAGATTGATCTTTCATGTCAGACAGAATCTGAACCACTGCCTAAACCAACGTAAAGTAACTACTCTGTAATCTCTCAGTAAATTAGTTTTACGTTTTTGTGGCATGAGGAAATGCCAATAAGCTTAGAAACAGGAAGCTGAAAAGGCTGAAAAGGCACCAGCAAAATTATATAATTTGTTTAACATAGTAGGGGGTAAAATTCAGGAAATATTGGCAGCAATAATGTAATCATTTTTCCTTCACTTTCTTCCATAATTTGGATTTGAGAAGTTCTTAAATGAATGCATGTTACCTGCAAGCATTCATTGCTAACAAGCAGTGTTCATCAGATTATGTCTGACTCTAAGTGACTTTACCCAGGCTGCCTCTCCCCACCCACCCCCAGCACTTTGACCAACCATCTCCCTCTCCCAGTATCCTTCAGAAATAACTTGGGAAACTTCCGCTCCAGGAAAGATCTGGATGCTTCCTGCTACGGTAGCAATCATGCTATGGTAAATACTATTCTTTTGAAATAGCTTGTTTTAGAGCTTAACTTTCAGAAACCACACATTAAAAAAATAAATAAATAAATTCTATTGACCTGGGATAATTTATGCTCAAAACCAATAAACTGGTTTTGCTGCTTGAGAAACTGCTGCTATTGTTTGTTTTCTTACCTTGACCAGTACAGCTACAGTCCCTCCCAAATCTCCATTGCTTTGCCTCTTCTCCTAGTTTGACTCTCTTCCCTGTTCCTCTTCTCTTCTTTCGTCTTCTCAAAGCCCCGGGTCTTCGAGCTGTTTTCTTGCTGACTCCTTGGCCAACTGGGCTGGTCCCACCAAGCCACCACCATCTTACCAGCGTCATTACCCACTCCTGCAGAGGGCTGCCACGTCCTGCTAGCTCCCTGAGGTCACGCCTCCCTCCCCTTGGCCTTCACTCTTTCTTCTCATACATCCATTAAGTATAGCAGGAAGATCAATGTAAGCATAAAAAAGACAAGCTCTGCACTGGGACCAGAGCAGCTTTGATGGGAAAAGTCTGACTCCGCTTACATGCATGGGCTGAAGCAGGCTTAATTACTCTTTAGAGTTCATGCACACACAACTTGATCAGAAACAAAAAAAATTAATTTTATCAAGCATGCACAAAACAGATAAGACATACCAAGATCTTAGCAACTAAGATCTAAGTCTGCATGGAGCATGTGCAAATTACAACTCATCAAAGCTTTCTAGCTTGCATGAGAACATCAAGAAGTCTATCCCTCCTGCAAGGGCCATGCCAATGCTGTATTTGAATCATTTTTCAAAGCCTTTGGAGACAAGAATTAATAACCAAGATCTCATTCCTAAACTCAGTCCTTAGAGAAGGCTGTGCCTTTTGATCAATGTTTCTCACTAAAACACAGCCAGAGGTTAACGTTCAGATTAGAAAACATGAGACCAAACACTTATAATTTCATAAAGTTACAAATGACTGAAATGCAGCTCCAATGACAAGAAGTGTAAAGCAACCTGAATAACCAGCATTATGAGCTACAATTGTAATCGGCTTCCTAATATTTCTGGTACTTGTGTATTACCTGTACTGCTCTGGAGCCATTTTTCAAGAAAAGTTATAAAAAGAATCTTTTTTCATAGGTTATTTTTACACAGCTGTTTAGAGCATTATATGTTCACTTGGTGAAAGGACATTAAATCAACTTCACAAATATTTAATCAAGCTGTAGCACAGCCTAACTTTACTTCTCTCTTTCTGTAGAGAGCTAATAGCCATGCCTGGTGGTTGCTGTAGTTACCCCTTACTGCAAAAGCAACCAGGCTGTTTGTCCCTTTGGCTCTAAGAGTTCCTTCCTGAAGCTCCATGTCAACTAAAATGCTAACTATAGCTTTTTAGAGAGTAAATCTACTATAGCAAGGCTGTTTCACTGGCTTTCTGAAAGGGTGGGTTTGGTTTTTTGGAGGTTTGAGGTGGGATGGGGTGTTGGTTTTGGGTCAGGGTTTTGGGTGGGGGTTTTTTGGTTGGTTAGTTGTTTTTTGGTTTTGTTTTGGTTTTTGGTTGTGGTTTTTTTTTTTACAGAATACTATTCTAGAGTGCTGGAGTAATAACTCTGTAAAGTTCATATTTATTGTAGTATATCCGCTGAAATGAAAGTTCACAGACTCTATGTAATGGGAGAGAGAGTTGTCCCTTTTTTTTTCTTGTTGTGTAAATTTTGTTAAAGCTGGTCAAAAACAAATCAGAAGAAATTTAAGCACTGCATGTTGTTCCTGAAAGAGCTTTCCTAAGGCTTTCCCAGAAATGCTGTGGGTTTTTTTAATTCCAGCAATGACTACCAAAAGAGGGATGATTAGTTGTTTTTTAGGTCATAGGTATCAAGTTTCTCCTCTTGTTCAGGCTTAATTAGATTGTTGAATATGGGTGGCTGGGAATTTGCATTAGCATGACTGAAAATAACCTCTCTTCTCCAACAGACGGTGGTATTTCAGCATGGAGGCTGTGTTTCACTGCCATGCAGTGCCAGCCCTGTAACACTGAAGATGTGCCAGACTTGGAAATAAAAGGGACCTTGTTCTACTTTAACTTCTGTCTTGTCCAGCATCACACAGTGACACTTGGAGGTCCTCCAAGAATGCATGTCACAGGCCCTGCTAGAGCAGATACCAAAATAGCATAACTACTACACAGCTTTATTACAGCACAAAGCTACTCCCATGCATGCATGTTTAGAAAGTTACTACTGAAAAATGAAAGGACATTTGAAAAATATCTCTATCCAAAGAGAAATGTGAAACGCATGGTGTAGTGGTTTTTTCTACTACTAAATTTAAGTGAAGAATATAATAGAAGTAGCAGAAGATGAAATTTGCTTTAGGAGAGTACCAAGGAAGAAGGAAAAGGTAAGCAGTATCTAGTAGACATGACATGCTCATCAGGCTGTTTGAAACAGCTACTCTTCTTCACTAAGCCTAACCATACATCTTCTTCTGTGTCAGTCCAGAAGCTACGACCTGTATCTCCTAAACAGGTCTCAGGTGGCTGGAGACCCTCTGCTGAAATGCAGCCATGATACTCCAGCTTCAGGGCCAACACATTACCTGCTGCAGAAGTTTATATGGAAATGACTGAAATAGGTAAGTAACATACTGATGAGGTAATAGAGGAAAAAGTGATAAAAATAGGTACAAAAACTCCTTCCATATCAGAAATGGCATAGAATTCCTCAGGCCGCAAAACACATCAGATGATAGAATAGACTTATAAAATCACAGGTGACACGAAGAAAGTGAATAGGGAACAATTGCTCGGTGTTTCTTCCAATGCAAGACCTACAGATCTTCATTTGATGATCTGTAGGTCTTGCATTGGAAGAAAAGCTGAGCTATTGTTCCCTATTCACTTCTTTGTGTCACCTGTGATTTTAGCAAGTTCAAAAGAAGGGGAGACACTTTTTCACATAACACATAGCTAAAGTATGAAAAACTTTGCTATAAGGATGAATGTTTACATCAATTCCAAAAGCTCTGCAACAAATTCTTAGAAGAGCAACCTGTCAGGCGCTATTAAACACAATGAAAGGGGCTGCAGGTCAGGAAGCCCCAAAGCAGCCTCAGCTCTGTAGTCTGGGCTGCGTCACCCAAGCTGCTCTCAAACTCCTTCTTTGCCAGTCACTATTGCAATGTCCTGCATCAACACAACAATGCACTAGAGGAGCTTTGGGTTTCACCATTCCTGTTTTCTGGCACAGCGGCCTTGACTGCAGGACCATAACCTGACAGCAGCATCTGTGGGCCATGCAGCTGCTTCAGCGGGCAGTATGGTGGGCAGAGCACAGCACCACTGTGCATTTGGGTTCCCTGTATGGTGGAAGTTAGTTTGCCTGTGCTTTGAGCCCACAACATCTATAAAGACAGAGAGCCATTTCACTCTACTGCTATGTTTATTTATAGTAATTTGCTCAAACATAGACTTTCACCATTAAAACATAACAGCATGAATATGCAAATAGTAAATCCCAGTCAAAAAGTAAATTAGCAAGATGCCAGGTACCTTATCTCTCCTCTTCAGTTACATCATGACTTATCACAGTTGACATTTCAGTAAGGCTGTAGTAGCAGATCTGAATTTGAACATTCATAAGGAGAAGATGCAATACACCAGCTTTGATGTCAATAGAATGTCAGTCTCTGTCTATTTCGTTCAGACTGAACTTAATTGCAGGAACTGCATTAATAGTCAACAGAAGCCATCTGTTTAAACATGTGTGTTTTGAAAAGAACTGCCATGTATGATAAACATACTCAACTGTAATGACTCACATATCTGTTTATGTGAAATGGGGATTCGGCAATTTCCCCCACAAAAACATTAAATTACAGGTTAAAAGCTGTTTTATATCAAGTTCATTTGTTTACGTGGCAGGTCCAATGGTCCAACAGTTTTGATGCAGGCTGAGAAGTATGTTAACTGCAGAGCTGCCGAACCAAACTGTTTTGCCAACCTTCCCTCAAGAACCTGTTTGGTAAGTCAAAGCTGTGCCAAGAAACATCAGCAGTTCATGGAATTAAGTGGCTGACAGGCACATAGTTACAGTTGCAAAGTGTTCTTCAATACATTTGACCAGGGAGCACATGGAGGCAGGATACTGCATTCCCGGTGTGATGCAACAGTTAATTGAAAACATCCCAAGTAAGTCTGGTGGTGCTGGCGTCTGGCTAGGTGATGTCTGTAATCACCATGTACTCATGAGTGAGTGCCATGGTTTAAACCCAGCCAGCAACTAAGCACCACGCAGCCGCTCACTCACTCACCCCCACACCCAGTGGAATGGGGGAGAGAATCAGAAGGAAAAAGGTAAAATTCATGGGTTGAGGTAAGAACGGTTTAATAGAACAGAAAAGAAGAAACTAATAATGGTAATGATAACGCTAATAAAATGACAACAGCAATAATAAAAAGATTATAATGTACAAATTATGCACAATGCAATTGCTCACCACCCGCCAATCGATGCCCAGTTAGTCCCCGAGCAGTGATTCCCCCACCCCCACTCCCCCCAGTTTATATACTAGATGTGACATCACACGGTATGGAATACCCCCTTGGCCAGTTTGGGTCAGCTGCCCTGGCTGTGTTCTGTGCCAACTTCTTGTGCCCCTCCAGCTTTCTCGCTGGCTGGGCATCAGAAGCTGAAAAATCCTTGACCTGAGACTAAACATTACTTAACAACAACTGAAAACATCAGTGTGTTATCAACATTCTTCTCATACTGAACTTAAAATATAGCACTGTACCAGCTACTAGGAAGACAATTAACTCTATCCCAGCTGAAACTAGGACAATGAGATAAGCAGTCATTCTGATTATACATTATACTGATCTTCAATCCCTGCTCTTGCATGGGGGGAAGAAGTTACCCTCTTCTTTGCAGGCCAGCGCTGCTTCAAGCAGCTGACACAACACCTGAGCAATTATATATCAATGTGGGAAAAGGCAGAAATATGCAACCTCCCATTTTGCCTGTCAGACTGACTCAGAAAAACAGGCTTTCATTTCTTTGTTCTTCCTTAAAAGTAACCTCCAATATGCACTTACAAAAGTGAAACAACATGCCTTTTGCTATCACTTGTAGTGTCACATGTAAGTAAGTTTTGTTAAATTAATCATGACAATGCACTGGTGCCTGCACTTATTCAGCAGCAGCATAAATTATGAATCTGCTTTCATAAGCACTGAGCAGGGATGCAGAGCCTGACTGTGTGCTTCCCAGTCACATGTACAGACTAGAGTTCTGTTACATTTCTCAGTCATTAATATGCAAAACGTTTATGGGTGCCGGTATAGAGAGGCTCAGAAACTGGAAGGGGGCGGGGGGGGGGAAACCAGGCACATCGTGAATCAGCAACTCCACCACCTTTCTTCACCTGGAAAGTTAGCTTGACATCGGTATGGCCTTGGGTTCTTTGTTGGTTGATTTTTTTTTTTCTAGAACCATTTTAAATTCATGGGAGATATAAGGAGGCCTCATTTTATCTCCTAAACTTTTCTACCGCTCAGACTGCTTGTTCCAATGAGGTGCAATGCTTCATTAATTTCGGAGGTCAATAATTGTGTTTTAAGATATACTTCATTATCACCAGTTTCCTCATTAAATGTTTTCTGCTTCATATACTTTAGTGAGTCCTACTCAGTCAGTGGATTTTGTTAATGTTTATATTTGTGTGACTTTGAAGCAGACATGGTATAGAAGAAACCTGTAGGACTAGAGTTTTGCGTGGTGTGCTGGATCTCTCTTCTTTCCATTTACATCTTATTATGTCTCCTTCTTTTGTAGTTTACAGAAATTCAGGCCTGTGTTAGTTTAACCATATTTATGTAGCTAACAAGTCTCCTAGCACCTACCACTACTCAATGTATAAAAGTACCACTAACGAGCCAAGCTGCAGTATGTTGCCAGCTCTTTCAAAGCAGACAGTTGTTACCCACGTTTTCAAAAATCAGTCACCAGGGCAATGTGACGCACTTATGTGACAGTTCGGTAGTGTTGCAGGGCCCAAAATGCTCATGTCATTAAATGTGAACTAAACTGGGGTTGATCCCCAGTTTTCCTTATGATGTATTCACTAGAAAATGATCTTTTTCTCATTAGCTGTTTTATAAAATTGTTCCCAAGTATTTTACTTGGGGATACTTGATGTTTTGTTTCAAGGCCCAAGCCTCCCTTCAACAGACCCAGATTTCTGTTGTTGCTGCTATTACACCTACATTTTCTTGGGAGACCTATGGCACTGCTACTTTCCCTTTTTCTTGTGTCTCACAATCTGTACAACATGATAGATGAAAACAGCATAGTTTTCAGGTTACTCAGCCAGATTTATCCACTTAAGTCTACATACACAGATGTGAACTTGAGATTACTCTGTTTTTCTGCATATAGCCCACATCTAAAGTGTCCAGCACCCTCAGATAACCCTCACATAACAAAATGGGGATGAAGAGGAGAGCACAGTGAGGCAGCTGGAGAAGCCCGTACAATAATAATAGGAAGAGGGGCTGATGGAAAGCAGAGAGAAAGGGTAAAATTCCTCTCCTGTCACACATAGGAATATAGTTCTTACTGCAACTACCACTAACTCAGTTCTGCCTTTTTTTTTTTTTTTTCTTTTTTTTTTTTAAGGTACTCACATGGTAGATATAGGCCTGGTATATTTGAGAGCATGGTAAAAAGAATTTTCTCTTCTGATGTATCCTGGGCAAAAGCTTCTCTTCAGACTTTACTGTATCACATATACAATATAATAATGTGTGTTTATCTAGTAAATTGGTTTTCAATAAGGGTTCAGAGTCACTCTTCAGAAAAGACATTAAACACTTGTCTTCACTTTTAAACTGCTGTCACTCTGGGTTATGCATTTGGAATTACCTTGAAGAAAGAAACTGAATTTAGGAAAGTGCTGAAGAAAATAAACTAAAAAGCCAAAAAACAGCAATGACTTTTCTGTTCTTGCATCTGACAGACAAGAACCTAATTACAGAACCCTCAAATAAAACACAAAACATGCTGACCCATTTAACAGGTTCTAGCTACAGAATAGCTCAAAATCAAGAGGAGACTTTTTTATAAGTTGCTTCTCAAGGCCTTATTGCAAATTAAACTCAATAACCAGGATCATAAACAGCACCATGATTACAAGGAAAACTTTCTTCTCCACTATAATGGAATTAAGAAAATAAGGAAATATGATTTTAAAAAATGGGGTTTATCCCCCTCAACCTTTCAAAAGACAGTCACTTTTGGTCACTTTATATTTAAAAAAAAAATCCAACTTCTCATCCCATTCTTTATATACATCAGCATTTTTATATCCTTCTTGCTTTGAAACTGATTATATTCTATTTAGACAGCAATGGTCACTAAGCGCAGGTAAGACATGGGTTAATTTTTTATATATATCCCACTTTAACAGAGATATGTTTTTATCACATACTGCAAGTCTTTTCATCCTTTTAGCCCTTAGTCCTGCAGCCTATGCAGTCAAAAATCTTGTGAATTTAAGTGTAATGAGCAGAGAAATGGACCATGGCTGAATCACATGCTGTGCACTGGTAATTTATGAGAAAGACAAGCCTTCAGCCTTGTCAAATTATTTTTGTCGAAGTACTTTAAGGAGGGGAGATGCCAGACTTGGAGATGCTGGGAGTCAGAAGGTCCATTAGGAAAGAGTCCATCTCTTATCTTTACAACTAAAACACAACATAAGCTGTAACATCAAAGATAAATGCTCGAGTACTGGATCTGGAAATAGTTAATAGATTCAAAGCTAGCTGAAGGCATAGGCAAAGTAGACATGTGCCTATAACAGTAGCAGGCTGCCTGCTCTGGCAGCAAGTGGCTCGGGGGGGGGGGGGGGGGGGGGGGACACGGACACGACGACTAACCAAAAAAATCTGACTGGACATGGTCCTGAGCAACCTGCTGTAGCTGACCCTGCTTTGAGCAAGGGGTTGGACTAGGTGATCTCTGGGTCCCTGCCAGCCTCAACTATCCTGTGATTCTGAAGCTGACAAAAAGTCATGGTCCAATGCCATAACAAGGACTGGTTTTCCTTAGGAAAAAAGTTCTTATCAAGAAAAAGTGAACTATGAGTAATACCCAGTCTTCAAATAGTATTTGTTTACAACACAAACACTGAGTGGAAATACAAATAAGTGGAGCAGATTAGCTCCATACTGATACTCCTAGTCCCATGTTTTGGTTTTCTACTTTATCAGTTTTTCTGCTAGTAACTTCCCTGAGAGTATGCTGCATTTTGACCTTTAAAAAGGTCCCACCGATTAAATATACCTTTGTTTCCCTTCATATTCATGCAATTCTTAAGTGTTCTGTTCCCGTGGGCCCTTCGACATTAAAGCCTCATCTTCTCCTGCGCCCATGTAGTAACTTCCAAGGGTGACAAATCATTCCTGGCAGCTGGACATGTCTGTTTTCCCTAACTTCCATCTAGTCCCATCCCTGAGGCAACCTTAACTCATTCATTCCTAGTAAAGTATCTTTAAAGCAGAAGGCTAAAGGAAGCCATGTGCATTTTTAGAACAATACATAAATATTCCAGATGCTTCACATACCTCTTTGTCTATATTTACTAGATGTGCCCATTCCTTTCCAATAGAAATATTTAGCACAAGTCTTAGGAAACTCACTATTGAATTAGATTTGTGCTTAAGTTTTATGCAGATTTGGATAATGTCAAACGCCCCCAGTGGGTTAGGAATAGCTCTCAGTTTTACCAACTTTTTCATACTACTGGTTTTGTTTCAGATTCCTTTGGATGAAGTACATACCCCAGCAAAGCATCCTGCTACAAAGACAGCTGTGTTAATAAGCAACAAAGCTGTAGAATATTTTAGGAACTTTTCTGAACAGAAATCAGAAGTTTTATCTTAAAAGTAAAAATACAAAATGATTTCTCAGATGCATTGCATCCTCTGTCAGGGCACAGGGATAATCACCCTATCTGAGGAGATGTTTCTGCAGCCAGTTGCACCTACTTGGATATTCTCCTTTACAGCACCCCACTTGACAACACCTCCACTACCAACCCAGGTGTCCTCTGTCACTGATGGAGCACACGTGGCAGACACTTACCACCAGATGTGCCAAGTACTTCGTTGTCTTAGTTGACAAGATCAGCTATTGCTCCACAGCTCTTTCATAGGTACAAGAAGACTGGTTACCTCTGGGCAAGGAGAGAGGAAAGAGGTGTTTACCTGGAAACTTGGTAATTAGGAAGCACAGTTTAAGTTCTGGTGTGTATACACCCCTTTCTCAGTAATCCCGCTGCATGCAGCTTCTCATAAATTAATGATAATTTCCTAACAAATGTTTCTAACCGTAGACAGACTTTGACCTGTACTGTTAATGAAAATTAATTTCAGAAAGTCAGTTACCCAATTCACACTAGTTCAGGAAATCACATCATTCGACAGATACAAACAGGACAAACACAGCCACTGCGCAAACTTACAGTATATCAGAGCCCTGTAAATACACCTTGCAGTTAGGTTATATTTCACTCTAACCTTGTTTTGAGAACAAGGTTAGTCAGGCCTTGTGTTTGGGAAAATTCAGGACACAAATCTTGCAGGTGACACCTTCTGAGCCCCTCAGAAAGGGACACTCCCTGCTGGAGATGGCATTCACTTCTACCAGCCCTATGGCTTGAGAGCAGACAAGGGGTGCAAGTCCCAAGGACCACTCGCTTGTAGCATCAAATGACATTCTTGCACTGCTGAGCTACTCACGCAAAAACAACTCTCCTTACACACAGCAATAAGCCAAGAGACCATTTGACACTGACCAAGTACTATCACCATGAATGTGAGGCTACAGCCCACTGAGGGGCAGGGTGCATCAACATGCACTTTGCTGTTCTGTGCTTTCCCTGCCTGTTCAGATCTCTCCCTGCCCCGCTCTCCACAAAGGATGAACTCAAAGTCTGCTTAGCTGCTTCAAGATCTGAGGCAATGAATATCAGGAACAGAGTTGGGCTAACCAAGCTTAGATCGCATCTCTGAAAAGCCTCAGCTATGATTTGAGACAACTTTTCTTATCCATTAAAAATCACCTATGGAGGCTTGACTCTCCTCCTTCCCCCACAGAACAACTGATCCAAGACTGCACAGCTGAATTACTGGCTGGAATCAGCTTTGACAGCAAGCTAATTACAGGTGTGAAAGTCAGCATTTACCACAGTCACATTTTCATCATTGGCGACATTGCTTTTGCCAACAATCAGCATGAGCTATTTGCCTTTAACAAGCTTTACTAGGTGATCCCCCACCACCCCATGCCCCCCCCCCCCCCCCCCCCCCCGACTTCAGCTCCAGGATTTAGTCTCAGCTTCCAGCACAGCAGTCCCTACAGGCTGGGCAGCAGGTTGTGCTGAGCCTGTCTTTAACACCGAAGCTTTGTCATGCTGTTCAAGTACAAGCAGGAGCAGTGATGGGGCCTCCAGCTCAGCTGTAGCTCTGGCATCCAGCACTGCAAAACCCAGCTGTGCCCTGTGCCCAACTCGTTCTGCAAAATTTAATGACTGGGATCTCAGAAGAAAGCAATTCTGGCAGGTACAGCTCTGTTATGGGCACTGGGCTGCCAGAAGGGGTCAAGTAACACATGCTTACAACCAGGGTATCTTCTAGAATCACAGTTACATAAATTAAATAATCTGGTGAAATCAGAGAAACCTCACACAAACAAAATTTGGCTCTGGCAGTTCAAGAGAGCATCTGTTACTGCTATTATATTTCCTGGTATGGTAATTTCAGGTTTATTGCTCACTGGAAACAGCTAATGGTTAGCACAGGAAGGTTTGACCAAAAAAAAAAAAAAAAAACCAAAACCAAACCAAAACAAAACCAACACCAAAACCAGAGCAAAGATTGAAGTTAAATGGTTTCAGCTTCTGGAACTGTGCACTTTCATAAAGGGATGATAGAAATAATCATGAGAATTCATGCAGTGCCATTCTAAGCTACCTCATCTCATCCTTTGTCTCTGCGTGTGAGAAGATGAGCACCTTAAACATAAGCCTCTTACCTGAATGATTTTCTCAATGTCTTTCTCACCTATTATGTCAAGACAGGGAAGAGCTGTTCCTTACAGGCAGCTGAGGAATGTGGTGAGACATAGCCATACAAAATCCACAGCATGTGCAAGCATTGGAACACTAAACTTGTGTGACCTCCTGTACTTCACAGCAACAGTTTAAACAGATGGGCTGTCACTTGCTTCCCTGTACATGCCTCTTCAACATAGCAATGTAATGAAGACCCAGAACTTTGTCTGGCCCTCTCACTAAAAAGAACCAGTTCTGAGTTTTTATCAGCCGACTTTCTCTCTCACCTTGTGCTCCTTCAAATGCTTCCTGATTTTGCACTAAAGAGGCTGAGAAATGCAAGTAGAAAAACCATTAAGATTTAACACAAAGGAAGCAAGCTGGAAAATCTTGTTCAGTGCTTTCCTGTCTAGTACACGCAATGCTTGACAAGGACAGGTTCTTACTGTGCTACTCAAGATAGCTAATTTTGCAGCATTAGAACATTTATAGCCAAAAATAGAAAAGTAATAGCAGAAGGAATAACTAAATCAGAAAGCAGAGCTGTCTGGTCACCTGTGGTGCTATCTAGGCAAAAGAAGTTGTTAATTGTTTTCACTCCTGTTTGTTGGACCCTTCCTCTCATCTCTGGGACCCTGCTCAATTCCCGATACCTCACCCCAACTGTTATATACCACCAGCAACCTTGGCTGTAGACATTTCTGTTCCTGACAGGAGCAAAAAAACTACTGGAAACTCTTTTCCTCTCATAAGGATCCCCAAAATGCAAAGAACCAGCAGCATAAAACGCTTGACTTGCTTAGCCCGCAATGGGCTGATACACCAAGAAGAACGTAGCCCCTTTTCCGCACTCTGCAGCAGCACGACGCTGTGCACAGACCAGGCTGAGGTCTGGTTTCGGGCACCTGTAGCTTTGTCCCCTCCTGTCACGTGTGTTTTATATCAATCACCTTGATGCAAACTAGGTTAGTTCACAGACACTCTGCAACATCAGACTTCGTTTTACCTCCACTATGAGGACAGATCATTCAGCGTAAGTTTAGTCTTTTCTTCTAAGACACTATTAATAATGATATTAGAGTACATTTCAGTGGCAGTCATCAACATTAAGTCTGTATTGAAATGCCATCTCATTTAAATATTCAGATTAATCTTACATGCATTTTTTTGTTCAGAGCACATAGTAATGGAAAACAGATAGCATCTAATTATGCCATTCATTTTGTGAGCGTAAGGCTACTGTTTGTTTTAGTCAAACATCCTGCTGCAAAAAAGCTATCAATAGATGTGACTCATTACCTTTCCTACCTTGGCCAAATATCATGCCCAACAATTCAGCCACCTATGCAAGCACAGAAGATCTCTAACCTAGGTGCAGGACAACTGCCCATCTCCAAAGCAGGCAGCAGTCACTGGATAGCATGGGGACAGCCCCGCGAGCACACAGCCTGTGGCATGCCCTCCCCAGCAGTCCTGCAGAGAGGTTCTTATGCTATAGATTTCTCCAACGCAACTTCCCCAGCCTAGGGGAAGTAGCTTGGCAACCCAAAAATAGGCTTTTGACAGATTTAGACATTCAGCCAGCTGTTCTTTCCTCAGTTCTCTGAGGAAGCTAAAAAGTTACCCAAGCAACTAATAGACAGACTAAAAACTAGAATTTTTGCCCATTAGGCCTCATCGTATGTTCAGACTTTCACCGTGGTCACTATGGCAGACTGAAAAGCCAAGCAGCAGGAACAGAAATACCAGCTTCCCCAAAGAGCCCCCTCAGAGAAGGCACTTGGCGGTGGTGCAGGGATCGTTTTCAGCAGTACCTCTCCAGATCCAGCCTGAGAAATGGAAGCAGCTTAGAACAAGCGGTGCAATAAATGGAATTTGATACTGCAAACACTGTGCTGCCTAATCCCCAGTCTACGCATCTGTCCTGTTAGGCTTTTTAGGTCATAGTTATTTGCTTCCCTTGGTATTATTCCTGAACTTTACCTGAAAAGCAGCACAGTTATAGGAATTGCATTTTACTCTACTGTACTGCAGTACATTGCACCACAAATTGTATTTGACTATGACCTGCATGGATTTCTGGAAAGAAAAACATAAGACTTGCTTTACAGTAACATTTGTTCAGAATTGAAGAGGCACACTTAAAATAACTGGGTTTGAAAAGGCCAGCACAAGCAGTACTTCCAGTGCAGCTGAAACAAATAATGTTTGCTTAGCAAAACATGAGTCCAAGATCTTGGCAGAAAGACCTTTTTTTCCTCAAACAATTGTCAGGGGTTTTTTTTAAATGAAATTAAGAGTTGATCTTCCAACCAGTGAACACTCTTGAACACAGCTGATCAGGCTACCCCAAACCAGGAGTTTTGCTTGAGAGAGTCATTTATGCTACCATATTTTTGTGGTATTTTAGAAATTCAGAAAACTTCTGAAGAGAGTATTTCTTAACTCCGAGTAGCTGTTTGCTAATGCCAGGAGGTGGATTTATTTTCCTTGCTGTTGACTCTCATATAAGCATTGAACCATCATGAGTTTTTCCAGGCTGAAGTATCCAGTTGCCTTCTTGTTTGCTTGTGCAGGTGTTTTACGTAATAGCCCCAATAAAGCTGACGCTTTCGGAAAGCAGCTGCAGCATAGGCAGTATTGTAGGAGTTCACCACTTACAGCATAGCTGACCTCTAAGAGCACAAGAAAACAAGTCCTATGCCCTCTAACATTCAAGCAAATGAAAGTGTTCAAATTGCATCATGACTTTGCATTGCTAATAAAAACAACACCCTGATAAGCAACAGCCTAAAGCTTGAAAGGGATCAAATACCCCAAATTGTAAAAAGATACACTAAAATGCATTCACATGGATCAAAACTGTTTTCCATCTAGTGTTACAGTCATACTTAGTCCGGAGTCTGACTAATGTAGCTGAATAGGTACTTAATTCAAAGTTCTCATATTAAAGAAGAAAATTATCCAGAAAACCCTGAAGTTAGATTATTTACCAGAGAAACATAGGCAAAGTCCGGCTGTCTTTCCCAGGCTTAAACTCTGCCTTTGAATCAGGCATGCAAGTCTTCTGCTGCTTTCAGCTGAAGGAGCAAGTCACCCTCTAATACAAGCCTGTCACCAAACTTCTGTAGGGAGACTTTCTCAGAAATAATTGTTTAAAGAGCCTCAAAACCAGCTCAGTTTTCACCTCTTTAAATACCTGTCTAAGTGAGCCCAGCTGGAAGACTATTTTCCTACAAAAGGAAGGGAGGACTTTCTCCAAGGACTTAACTCCTTCCCTGCCTGATGAAGGGTGAGACTTTACAAGAACTTCTCTTTTATGCCAGTAACTACACTATGCCCATTAGCCCATGGAAGAGAAGGCTCAGGGAAGATCTCGTTGATGGGTATGAATATCTGATGAGAGGGAATGAAGAGGATGGAGCCAGGGTCTTCTCAGGGGTATCCAGCGACAGGACAAGAGGCAACGAGCGCAAACTGAAATACAGGAAATTCCACTTGTGCAGAAAGAAAAACTTTTTTACTGTTAGGGTGGTAAAACACTGGAGTAGGGTTCTCAAGCAAACTGTGGAGTCTCTGTCCTTGGAGACGCTCTAAACCCAACTGGTGGTCCTGGGCAACCTGCTGGAGCTGACCCTGCTTTCAGCAGGAGTCAGGCGATACAGTCTCCAGATGCCCCTTCCCACCTCAGCCGTTCTGGCATTCTGTGTCCCTGCAGTACTGCACTGGCATGGCATGTTATCACAGGGCAGATGATAGATACCCACTGTAGTGTGTCTGTATGTGATCCTCTGACACATGTAACTCTTCTCTTCTGTATTATCTTGGTGTCATTCTCCATCTGAGTATACCTGTGAAGAGACCTAAGTCCCAAGAACTAAAAATGTGATGGTGGATGAGTGATGAGCCTGAAGAGGGAGCCTCTGCCTTCTTTCAGGAGCCCCCATGCAATAATCAATGCAATGTGCTTAATTTTTTGCAGCATTATTGATTCTTCCTTGAAGTAACTTATTGTAATTTCCCTTCTCCTCACTTTCTTTAGGTTTTCCCTTATAGTCAGTTTGCCCAGATTGAAGGATACAAGGCTTGGTGCATCACCTCCAGCTGCACAGTGCATCAGTAAATTTAATTCTTTCCTTTAGCACAAAGGGATTATTATTCCATTTGATTTTAATCAGCTTCTGGGAATATACACAGCCATTCTCCTATGCAAGTTGTCCTTTGTATGAGGATTCTGTTTTTAGAAGCAACTCATATGAGCTGGATCAAGGATTAGCAGTGGGCATTTCTGAGCACTCATGGTCACAGTTAACATCCTTTGGACTTTTTCTGCCATCAGAAGGAAAAACATCTTTCCTGGGGTACTTAAGCCTGAAACAGAATCAAATGATTCAGTGGCCAAGCACTACCAGAACCTCCCGTGATTTGCAGGCAGTAATATTCTTGCCAGCACAGGGCAGAGGGAGGGTCTGCTAGAAATCTTTTTGGAAGAGCTTTTAAGCTGTAGATTTGGCACAAGCAAGGCCCTGTTTCTACAGCCTCACAGAGAACACAGAAGAAAACCTTCCTTTTCTGTGCCCCGTGCCTGGGTGGATTGCTCCCCCATTAAGGCTTATCTACCCTCACATAATGAAGCCTGCAACTTAATCGAGGGAGGCAGCAACAGGCCTGGACTTTCAAGACAGAGTTTCTGCCTCCTCCCACGTGCACAGCAGCAGTTTGTATGAGTTTATCTGTTTTACCTAGCTCCCAGTCCACCTCAGCAGGAGGAAAAAAAAAAAAAAAAAAGAAGGTGGCCTCAAGCATGCAGGAGCTCTGCACCTTTGTGTTTCTCATGGTGCTAAAGCAAGTGCCTCAGCCACTCGCTGTTTGCTGGTACAGGACAGAGAAAGATTATCCTAATTTTATCACGGTGACTTAAACAAGGTATGCACCAAGTCATTAGCTGAAGCAGGAATTCAACCCAGAGATCCCAAACTATCCTTTGCCCTTGCCATATTGATATCTTACCCATTCTGCTTCAGTTTCAGAAAGAGTTTGATAGCTGAATCGCTGAGGGTTATACCTCCAAGGTACATTCCTGACCAAAATAAGATTACCTGGCAACTTCATCCTGACAGCTGTGAAATCAACCATTGAAAGGAAAGGTAAATGAAGATGCTAACTTTGCTGCAGCAACCACCCACTCCATTGTGACTCCAGGCAGGAGCCACCTCACTGTTCAGTGTCTATAGTATAGGTCTGTGGAAAGAAAGCAAGCCCCGCCTGCAGCAGCTTTTAGCTGCTGCTCAGGAGCTGATCTTGTTATCCTCAACACAAACCTACACCTGCTTTGGGAGTCCAAATCCTCCACCCCCGTTGTAGGAGAAGGGCTGATTCCCAAACAAACTATGTATATCTCTCTCCCCCTTCCCACATACAGGACACATTTAAAACATTCATTTCTGTAAATATGAGTGCTGTCAAAATGGCCTATTCAACTGGTGTAGTACCCGGGAGCTGCAACAGAGTTCAGTGCCTGCTGTATGCACAAGCTGTATACCTGCTTAGGGACCAGAGTGAGTGAAAAACAACCCTTCCACACTCCGAAAGCCATAAACAAGAACAGCTTTACTTGGTAACCACCTAATCCTTTAGGATAAAGGGAACCTAGCCCTTGTCTTCTACTCTACAGGCAGAAGGTCTGCTCCACAGCCACCTTTTAATTTAACAGCAAATACTTCACAGAGTTTGAAGTGTTAAGCAGCAAGATAAGGCACAACAGCGTGAGAGTAATACCAAGCAACACAGTGCTTTAAAGTATTCTTTTAAAAAAACAAAGTCAACCCAAAACTTTATTTCATAGAAAACTTTCGGGAGACAAAATTAGTCTGTCGGAATATTTGAAGTATTACACTGACAACATACTCATTAAAGACAATTCCCGTTCTCCTAGGGTGTAATCCCGTTTCATATTGCACCCTTTATTCATTGCTTTCATCCTTACAGAAATGCTATAAAGCTCCTCTTCTGCAATGCCATCAAAAAAGAAGTCCTCATTGAAGATGGGGTTTCTGCTTTTCTTTATAACAGTGCTCCTCTGTTTCTGTGTTTTCCCTGGCACCAGAGAGAAGGTGATACAGCAGTTTATGTTTTTGGGCTCTACAGAGTCATCATATAAACCCTCTGCACTGATCAGGCGGATCCGCAGCCTCTCATTCTCTGAGCAGTATTCAGTCGATAGCCTCAACATGCCTCCCTTGTCCATTACCACAGTACTCTCTCCCACTAGTCTCTCCCGGCTGTGGGTCAGGTCCAGGGGAAAGATGGGAGAACAGGACATGCTAAAGCTCCGCATGGCAAGCAGCCCCTCCGAGGCCCGCCTGATGGCACTAGGGCTGTTATCAGTGGAGCTGCTCTCCTCTGTAGAGAAGGAATTGTTCCTGGCCATGCTGGATTTGTTCTTGGCTTTCAGCGCTCGGCAGAGCAATCCCTCCTGACTTCGTGTTTTGATCACGGAGCAGAATCTGGGAGATGACCTGCTGAGAAGTGGAGAACTGAAAGGAGAGGAATCACTGGAGGAGGCAGTATCGCTGTCACAGGCACCTTGCCTGTGCAGAGAGAGATGCTTGGGAGGCAGCCTCACAGAAGCAAAGCTGATAGCAATGGGATTAGACATACTCCCTTTGCCACTGAATGTGTTAGCTCTGGATCGAGACAGCATCAGGCTGGGCAGAGCACTATGTGGATCACCATGGAAGATGGACTCCTTTCTCCTGGTGTGGGGACTCTCCAGCAAAGTGCAGAATCCATAGGAAGTGGGGGCTCTGGGAAAGTGAGGCAGGGAGAGCGCTGCTTGGGACTGCGGGTCCGAGTTGGTACTTTCTTCCTCCAGAGCTGGGATCTCTTCAGCGCTTTCCACCTGAATGAGATGTGGCAAAGAAGAGCTGGGGCTGTAGTCAGAAGAATTAAGATCTGCGTCCTCTGAATGGCCGTCCTGGTGAGAGCCAGTGCCCTTAACAGGGCCAGAGCTGGTCAGCCTGGGGGGAATGCAGAATTCAGGGATTCTGTCAGGGGTGAGGACATTAGGAAAAGCAGCAGCCCCCGGTCGAGCTTTTTCAGGCAGGTTTTGGCCAGGTGGCAGTCCCAGGAAGGAGGAGCTGGGGAGGTTGCCGTTTTCATGCGATGCTCTGATCTTTTCCAAGAACCACATCCCTATAACTGGGCAGGAGGTCCTCAAAGGGGAGAAGCTTTAAGTCCAAATCCACCTGCAGACACACAGACACACAGAAGTACATGAACATCCTTCTTGGACACACTACAGCCAAGCAAGACACGGAGGATGCTATTCCAGGCAGGACTGGCACAAGCCCAGCCAATCCACAGGTTCAAAACAGCCTCTGCCCAGCACGCTATCTTTAGCGAAGTCGAAGGGATTTTGCCGCAAGAGCAGAACTAAACCACTGAAGAGATAAAACGGTATCGAGTCACTACCAGGGGAAAACGTCCCTCTCTGATACCCCCCCCCCCCCCTTACTTCTCGCCTAGCAGAGGACGTACCTTGCCAAGTGCCAGCCACTTGTTCCTTCCAGCAGCGCTCACTCTCTCGCTGCTCACAGCCCCCGGGGCACCCAGCCAGCCCTTTTCTAGCCCCGCCGGCGCCTCCCACCCGCGCCACCGCCGGAGGAGGAGGAGGAGGAGGAGGAGGAGGAGGAGGAGGGATGCCGCGCTGAGTGCCGGGGACGTCCCTAGGGAGGGATCTCGCCAAACGAGCCTTTCGCGGGATAAGCGCTTTTTGATGAACGCCCGGCGCTCGGCACCCGCCCACCAGCGCTGCGGGGGTGCCCTCGCCCGGCTCCGTGCTCGCAGGGGTGGCCAAAAGCAGCCGTACGGCAAGAAGCCCCGCTCCTTCCAGTTGTTTTTTTTTTCGATTAACGTCTTTACGGAGGCGTCCCGAGGTGTTTCGAGACCCAGGACAAAAGCTGAATTGTCTCGGTGCTGCTTTTCTTCTCGAGATCCTGGCAGGTTTCTCGCATCAGAGCAGTAGGAAGCAGGGATTGCGGTTTTTCAAGCTCGTTTGAAAAGAACTTGGCTGCTTTTCTGCATCTGAAAGTGTGCCCCCGCCCCATTGTCCACAAAGAACATGAGACAACCGAGCCCTGACCCGGTGTCCTGTCGCTGAGTCTGAGCAACAACAGAAACAGGAACCGCAGATGCAGCGAGGAGAAAAACGAGGCAGAAAATGCTTTGGCAAATCACCTTCAAATGGAGTATGTCAACAGCACAGGCATGCGTGATGCTTAACAGACAGTGCACAGAGTCAGGTGGGATCCATGAACTTTCTCACCGCAGTTGTGCAATGCAGCAGAACTTGGACGGACCTCTGCAAACTACTCTGCAAGCTGCAAATACGAATCTTAACTGCAAAGCCAGGAAGGCCTGCCAAACAGGTTGGCTAAATACTCAGTTGAAGCTGTACGCCTGTAACATGGCGATAGTAGACAAGTGATTTTCTGTCTTTCCTTTTCCCGCTAAAGAGCTAAAGTCCGTGTTTACAGAGTGCTTATAATAGAAAAGGTGTGCTCAGAGAAAACAAAGTGGGTTACAGGGGCAGGGAACATGTTGAACCTGCTGAAAGATTTAGCTGGGAACATGCACCTTCTGGGTCTGAGCCTTGCCTCTCTCCTGCTTGCTTTACACCAGTTAAGCTTCACTTTCATCATAATCCTCTAGTGATTCAAATCAGAGAAAATTCTTTCTGCCATGCTTTGTAAAAAGGTTTAGGACACCCCAAATGTCCTAGTAACGTTTCAGATGTCAGTGCTTTTGCAATTTACTTAGATGGATTTACTTGCTATGGGTGTGGTTCGAATAATCCCCAATCTGATTCAGAGGCTTCCAGAGGGGGTTTGAGCTTTCCCCAGCTAATGACAATTTTCAGCAGCATAGAAGTGGAGCTATTGGAGACACTGGGATGCTCTCCTTTGGGAAGCAGAATGTGTGCCACATAGCTGTTATGCACTCAGATCAGGCAGTACAGTACTAGACATTGCACATTATATACCATGTAGCTTCCAAAGAGTAAGTGAGCTTCGTTCCAATATATACACCTCTGCCTTTAATACCAAAGAAAGATTTGAGTCTAAAACCAGAGAATAATGAAGGAAATGGAGCTTTTTAGTGGGAACCTTATTACCTCCAGTAACAGTTCGCAGAAGTACTTCAGATATGGCAATTAGCCTCAGGTGTACCAAGTCCGCAGCTAGCGTCAGGCAGTGGTGAACTAAAGTAGCCATCCTGGTTTAGATACTTAATTTCCATTTAGTCTCTTCAGGCTTTCTCTGCACTTAGTGAAAACAGCTAGGGTTTTTCCAGAGGGTGATTCAGAGTTTCCTGATCTCAGCTGCTTCTCTCCCTCTGGTGACTGCAAAGGGAGCAGGTGCCTACCGTCGGGTGGTACATATCTTCCCCTTCCTCATAAAGCCTGCACTTTATAGCCATTTAACAGATTGCTGATGTGCTGGGAGTTCAGGAACACTTAAGTACTTGTACATCCCCCGTGGAAATAGGCACTCAAACGTATGATTAGCTGTTTAGCTTCCTGTGTTCAAAACGTTTTCTCTTTCCTTGATTAGCTTCAGAGCATAATTAAAATATGCTGCCAACAAGGCTTCCTGTTGCTATAAAAAAAATAGGTCTGCCATAAACCACTTTTAAACCGGAAAGGATGTAATTTGCGGCAAGGCTTTATTACGACTCCTCTGCCAGTAACAGGTGAAACCCTGGGATCTGGCCAGGGGCTGGAAAAGCTGTGGCAGAAGGAAATCTCCTACCCGAGCAACACGGGGCGAAGCCTGGGGGTTTTACCTTCACGTGTCGCACCGATTTTATTTCTGTACTGCCCTTTAGGACTTCACTCGCCATAACGCCCCGGCTCAGAAAACGTCCGAGCGTGCCCGCGCCGTCTGCCTTCGGGCGGGGCCGGGGCCGGGGCCGGGGCGGGGCCGGGGCGGGGCCGGGGCGGGGCCGGCACCACCGCGGGCCCCGGGCGCCCCCTGTCGGCCGCGCAGCCCAGGAGGCCAGCCCCGCGGGGCGGAGGAGGGGTGTTGAGGTTGACAACAGATGGGCATCGGCCAAAACCCGTTTGAAACCTAGCCCGCCAGAGCCCTAGATACGAAAGCTTGCCGTTCTTGTTTAACTGAGCTGATTTAAGTTTTTAATTCAGCGCCTAGTTTACATGTTGTTTCATTCTCCCGCAAAAAACAGCAATGTCCCGGTTGTTGATACAAAAAAGCGGTCGTTCTACAAGATCTTGAGCATGGGGGTGTTGCGTGTACACACACACGAACTACCACAGCATATTTCTGTAAAGGGAGGAGAGCATCGTTACCCTGTACACCTGCAAGATGCATCCAGTGCAGCTGTTATGGTAAAAGACATCTCTGCCTGAAATAATTACACAAATTCAGACCTGTTTTCTAGGTCTTCATCAATGGCACTGACTGGTTCAAGGGCCTGGAAGTGCAAGAGGAAACCTTTCATTCCGGTCAGTGGTTTACAGTGGGTAGAGGCAGGAGTTCTTCAGGAGCTGACAGCCTTTGGATGATGTGCACTGCGGGAGGTGGAGCCCTCCTTGTCCAGCCAAGATGAGTGGGAAGATAAAAAAGAAAAACTTCTGGCCCTGCTGTGAAAGGGGGAGGCACGGAAGACAGGCGTGGATGAGACAGCACATAACATCTTGCCATTCTTAAAGCAACAGAAATGGGTTAGTGCATTATACTACTCAAAATTCACAAAATTTCCACAGGCTTCTGGGAGAGTAAATAACCCTGTTCAGTTTTATTTTTGTAGGGAAAGCAGCAGCGATTCAGCTGTAGTTACTTGAAAAAAAACTCAACCAAGAGGGACTTAGATTATTTTTTATTAGAGATTGATATCATGAGCAAATTTATAGCACAATGATTCATTCCTGTCATTTTGACAAACGTCAAAGATATCTATTAGCAGTCTGCCCAGCACTTCTGGCCTAAATCAGGTCATTCTGCATCACCTGTATAGTAATACAAAGTAGTTACTGAAATTCAGCAAATCTAATCTGAAAACTTTATCTTTCTTCTCTAATTTTGTATCATATGGTAGCTTATATTCTACCTCATCAGCAAAGGCAAATTTCTGCATAGCTTTATGAGAAGTGTCCATGCTCCTTTAAATGAACAAATGAAAGAACAGATGCCTCAGTGCTGCTTGGCAGCAAGAGCACAGGAGTGCCAGGGCCCTTCAGGTACTTTGGGACTTTATGCAAAATATCTCAAGTACCTTGTGTCACAGCAGTATGAACTGTAAAAATCTAAAGGTACGAACTAAAGAATTCGTTCTTTCTAGCATATTACATGGTCCTGTGATGAGAAGCTGACATTTGCCATGCAAAATCCAAGAAAGTTATGCTGTCCCTAATTCTACTGCCACTGAAGTCAGCAAAAAAAATAATCTCAGTCTGAAGTATGGGACTGTACAGGGATCTAACTGCATTTGTCTTTCCATGCCTTTCCATGTTTACAATGGAAAAAACACCCAACTCCATGCAGTATCTAGTTTATGTCTATTTCAAATCTGAAAACATATGTTAATTATTTTGTCTACATGATGTTAAATTTCTTTTCCTGCATGCTTTTAAAATTTCTTTTCCCTGCATGCTTTCACGTTTTAAAACCCCATGATGCAAAACCCAGCTTCCAGCATGAAACATACTTCAGATAAAGCATGGTGTCCAAGGCCAATAAGATTCAGATTCTATTTATGGAAAACCCAGTCTAGCATTTTAATCAATTAAAGAAAAATTTTCCCCTGCAACAATTTGGTGCCCAGGAGTAGATGAGCTGCTCCAGTTCATTTTCTCTGTCACACATTGTAACATGAAGGTAGAGTCTAACTTTCACAAACAGCAATTCCCATGCTCAGCTGTGTAAAGGAACCCTCTAGGCAGACATGAATATGTATAAAGCTGGGAGAAAAGAGATGAAATGAATAGGGGATAATGAAAAGGGGAATTAAGTCTTTCTTGTATTTTCTGTGTTCAAGCAACCTACTAGTAATGACTAACGTCCTTTCTGAAACTGCTTATCTCCTTTAAAGCTTAAATGCCATCATGTGGGAAACATTTTATTCCATTCTCTCAAACACATATAAGAGTTTGTCTAAAAACATTCACCAGTAAATAATATACATTTCTGATTAGCTTCACTCCTTATTTCCTACCCAATCAGCTTGTTTGATTACATTGCTGCTAGTGTACAAGAGATTGTTTAGTACTGATTTTACCTTGAATGATAAAAAATACTCAACACCTCCCCCAAAATACACCTAATTTGCTTATCAGCAGTTAGTAATTCTAAACATCCATCAGAAATATTTTGCCTAGATTTTATTCTACTTGTGAAGCATAAAAAAACAATTACTATTTTATTGTGGAAGTTTAGTTTCTATAACCATCACTAACAAGGGAGCACATTCTGGCATAGAGCAAGTTCTATTATAAAAAAGGAGCAGGTCACAAAGAAGAGCAGATCACTGGCTTTGATTGCATTGACTGAATACTGAAGGTAACTTCACTGGATAATAAAATTAATTCTTGCTTATCATTGCCCTTCCCTTAGGAAAAGATTTGAAAGTTTTGACTTAAATGAACATCACTGATTTAAACGCCTACAGTCAACAGAGCCTGGGGAACAGGGCAACTTTTGAGGGTGAATAGGTTTTTCAGTATTCCCTATGTATCTACAAATCAGTACAAATTCAGACCAGCAGGATAAGCAGATTCTAGATTCTCTTCTGTGGGTCAGTTGTATACTTCTTACAACAGTCAGATGAGTTGACACCTGAATCCAGGTAAACACAAAGAAATAGAAGGTTTCAGGGTTATACAGAACACAGACATCATAGAAAGCATTATACATATGTAACAGCTTCATGGATTTTACTCAGGAACAAATCAAAATTTAATGCCAAATATTCAATGAACTGAAGCAATATGCTTATGCAATGTAGCAGGTTATCAGGCTTGTCTTTGTCCAGTGAAAATGAAAAATGATATCTCATGGGAAAACCTTTATGAAATATTCCTGGTGAGGGCTGGAAACACTGAATAGTCTCATAAAATGCCCATAAGAAACTGAAACTCAGCTTGAAGCGTACCAGTATTGCTGAGAAAAAGCCTCAACATTTTTTCTAGAATATAATGTTGGAACTATCTTACCTTAGGATCTACAGAATTACTTAGATTCAAATGGGTTCTTGTTGTTCAAGTCTTTTTTATAATGTTATAATTTTCTGTTGTTTTAATGACAGTGTTTCTAATTGGATTGATAGGATTTTTTTCTGCTCACTGTTCAGCTGTAGTTATAATGCTGTGGGCCAACATGGTACTGATAAACAGTACAATGGACTAGAGAGCTGTTACATCCAAAGCTCACTTCAGACATTAATGGAAAAACAGATGCATCTTTCACAACAGTGGCATATAGAGAACTTAAGACTGCCATTAACTTCGTCAAGCAGACTTGTAACACTGTAGGAAAGAATGGAACCAGAAAAATATTTTAAAGGCTATCAGGATCATGAAATATACCACACAACAGGTAATTCATTATCTACATTTCCCATACTTGGAGAGAAACGAGCTCCACTGCTCAGTTCAGCCAATTACCTGGAAAAGCAAGCTTCTGCACGCAGATAACCGGGATGAAATTCAACAGCAGAGCAGAGTGGATTTCCTAGCACCTTCAGAGGGTTTAACAGACACTCGATTAGCCTGGGCAGTTTAGGTAAGCTGATGAAAGGATCCTAAAGAAGGCTGGAACTGGCTTGAGAAAGGAATAAAATAGAAGAGAGGGAGAGTATTTAGTTGAAAGAAATATGATGGGCAGAATAACTCTGCTTGTACTGCTTGCTCTAAAAACAACAGGGACTGTGAGCTCTGTTACTTGGAAGTAAGAAGAATGTGTGACTCTCAGTCAAGGCCTGGCAAATTGCTGCCCCGTCAGTGACTTTCTGTGATTAAATCTTAAACTTCAAAAGGGAAAAGGACTGAGGGACATAAAAGGAGTCTGCTGGTGTCTCTGTATCTGCAAGGCCACCATTCTTAACGGTGACAGGAAAGTATCTGATCTTCCTCCAGTGAATTATTATTATCAGTGTGGTTAAAGGATATCTGATCAGGAAGATAATTTCACAGTTCTGTTGCTATGGACGTACACTCACTCTGACAGGCCAGTCGTAAGATCACAGCCAAGTTATGCAGGCACAGACACAAAGAATGGAAATTGAATTTCCTCTAAACAAAGATTTACATTCCATAGATTACTCTGCAAGTGCCCTTAATCTACATTCTTGAAGCCATGGCAGTAGCAGAGGTGTGTAGGTTGGCCATGCATTCAGGCTGTCAGACCCTGGAACACCAAAGCCAGAGATGAACAGTGAGAAGACAAGGATATGTTGTCAGGAGAGACAGAGCATTCTGGGTTATGCTATGGTGGTTCTTCTAGCAGTGATAGTTTAACATCAGTAGCTAGAGCTAGGGAGGTCAAATAAGTCACACTGTTGCAGTGGTTTAGGATGAAGCAGCTTACCTTAAATAGCAGTGTTGAGGCAATGCTGCCATGAACTGGCAGCCCTGAAAGCAAGCATGAAATGCTTTTTTCTGTTCTGTCTGGTAGGATTTAGGGTACAACTGATTTTCACAAAGAGAGTCTTCACAGCTTCTCCAACTTTTTAAATGACCTTCTGGTATATTCTGTCAATGCGGAACTGGAGAAAAAAAAAAAAAAAAAAAAAAAAAGAAAAGATGGTGATTTGGCATCAAGCAAATATAATCGTGACAAGGACTTAAAAACACTCTCCCTAAAGGGTAGATATGTTTTATCTTGAAAATGGAAGAAAGCCTAGTGATTTCTCCCCAAATCTGACTCTTCTGAACAGCATTAGAGGACAACAGCCTGTGGGTGGGAGCAAATCTTGCAGCAAGACAGAAGGAACACATATCCAGGGGACGAGTGTATAAACTGCCTTGTTAGTAGATGTTTCACATAAGTTTTATAGGGCTGAACGTGATGAAAACCTAAAAATTCCCATGATGTGTCCCAGGGGTTGCAGCTCTGTATTGCACACTCTGCGTTTCTTTCAAGAATTCTGGGATATGGTGAAACCAGACCCAGAACTGCCCCCAGACTGATGTGTTCAGGTCACTCCTCTGTTGTGGAAGATGGACTTTTTATTTGTGCAAATAGCCTGGGCTTTCACCCACAAGGCTAGGTCTGTAAGATGCGAACGTTTCATGATTTCCGGAAGCAGAAACCTGACATGAGTGGGAGAGCTCATGCTGTAGGCCACCCCATTGTCATGTTGTATCTCCAAGTGACTCCAAAGTGATCAACATCTCTACATGTGATAAAAGAGCTTTCCTTCCTGAAACCTAGATTCCTTGTCTTGCAGAGTTCAGCACTGGGTTGTTTGTTCCCTCAGTACATATATCTAGCCTCAATTCAGGGCAGACTTCTCTCCACTAGGCCACGTAAATGCTTCAAAGGATTTCCCGGAAAAAAAAAAAAAAAAAATCTACCAAACTGATCAGCTCTTTTCACAGGGATGTGCTGTTACAGCAGTAATGACCACCATTCATCTTATGGCTTTGTAGTTACTATGCTGTGGCTTGTAGCAGGGTATACCCCAGTTAATGAAATTTGAGAATTATAGCTTATCTTTTCCTCAGGGTAAAAAAAAAAAAAAAAAAAAAAAAAAAAAATCAGGCAGTGCAACTTTATAAATTACAGAGTAGAATATTTCAGTTGGAAGGGACCTACAGTGATCATCGAGTCCAACTGCCTGACCAATTCAGGGCTGATCAAAAGTTAAAGCATGTTATTAAGGGCCTTATCCAAATGCCTCTTTCTTAAACACTGACAGGCTTGGGGCATCAACCACCTCTCTAGGAAGCCTGTTCCAGAGTTTGACCACCCTCTTAGTAAAGAAATGCTTCCTAATGTCAAGTCTGAACCTCCCCTGACACAGCTTTGAACCATTCACACTGGATATGAGGGAGAAGAGATCATCACCTGTCTCTCCCCTTCCCCTCCTCAGGAAGCTGTAGAGAGCAATGAGGTCATCCCTCAGCCTCATTTTCTCCAAACTAGGTAAACCCAAAGTCCTTAGCTGCTCTTTATCTACAAAGAATTGTTCATTTCAGATTCCCTGCTTAGAAACAACAGCATAAATATCAAAGCACTTCATGCAACAATCTCTGTTCTGGTAGCCTTGATAGAAGAATGTTTTCTGCACTTTGGTCCCACGCTTAACGTAGTCTAATTTCATGGTAATTCTCATGTATCCTAAATGAATTCGTTGCATATAAAAGGTATATTGACCTGGAAGGTGAATAACACATACTGAGAAAAGCTATTCTCTGTGTCCTCTTTGTGCTCTAAGTAAATTTAAATACAAAAGATTAAAAATAAACATAATTTTTATTTTCAAATAAAAATGAGGCTTTGTAAAGCAAAGTTGCCACAAAACTTAAATTCAGTAAGGATCACTTCTATCAAGGTTAAAGAGAGAAGAAAACAAATTTAATTCCCTCGTACACAGTCCTGGCACTATGCTTGTTCACAGAAGGAACGTGTTTCATTGATAAAATACATTTACATCCACTGCAAAAAAAGTAAAATTTGAGAGAAGCTATGGATCTATGTGCCCATTTTTTGTCATTTTATACATTGTTTTGTTCCTCAAAAAAAATTCTATGAGTCATCACATGGATAATTAACTACTACTACCACCTTAACCAGACATTACAATGTCACTAGTTATTCTTTGGAAGAGTAGCTCCTCGGATTTATCTGCTTGTCATTTTCATTCAAGACACAAGGCTAAAACTGCCAAGTTAGACACCATATGCCATGGCCCATGACTTGCACTAATAGCAATAGTGGGAGTTTCCTCTATAACTGTGCCATACTATGGTCCTGTAGTCATGCAGAAACCTGCAAGAAGGTGATTTTGATTTCCAAAAGTGTGGCAGCATTGATCTATGCACTGCAGAACACTTACTGGCAGGTTTTATTAAACAAGTAGTTCTTAATAACATTTCCCTCCACCCAGACAGACATGCAAGAGAGTCCTTCCCCAAAGAGCACAGATCAGAAACAACCTTAAACTAAAAAGAGAGGAAGGATTAGTGCTCTAATGCACCTGAAATACATGTTCTTGGGGCTTCCTAGCTGGTTGCAGCATGTCCTGCAGGTACAGTACGTATGAAGCTTAAATGCACCAGATGATGTTGCTGTGTTGAAGCAGCAACCTGCTAGTACAAACAAGGCTCATGAGAATGAACGAGGCAGCGAGCCAAGGACGTTTCAAAAAGGATAATTCACCTTGTCAAAACATGCTAGATCTTGATTCAGAGTGTTTAAAAACAGGTGTGTTGGCAGACATCACTTCCCTGTATTTCCCATGCCATGAGCTACAAAGACTGAGGTGTCACTGGAGGAGGAGTTTCTAGGTTCAGCCCTGATAACAACACACACAGTTGCCTGCAGGCCACACTGTCATACTGCCACGGGCTGTGAGCTTAAGACAGCTCCAAGGAGCCGTGTGGGGAGGCTCTCTGGGTGTTCCTCCCTCGGCCCCAGCCCAGCCCCATTCCCAGGCAGACACTGCAACAGCGGGTAGGAGGGAGCCACTCTCCAGTTCTAGGTGGGGAATTCTGCAGCGGGAGCTGCCAGGTAGAGGGATCTTATGCTGCGCACGCAGGGGTGCGTGAAGCATATAAGAACGGCGGCCTCCAGCTGACTTCCTCCTCTCCAGATCAACACACACTGAATCTCTAGTTGTTTCTATCAGCTTTCACCTAGACTTTATGTGACTCAAGATTTGACTTGGAAATGTTCCTGTTTTGAAGAAAGTTAAGACAGCCAGCCAGTCCAGCAGCTTCACCTAGTCCTTGCAGATAAAATACTAAAACGAAAAGTCACAAATAACAGAAGACCATCTGAGTAGTAAAATTTAGTTGAACATTTCTTCTGCAGGAAGATGGCACACTGATGGGGTTGGCCTCAACACCATGATGGGCAGGACATGTAATTGTGAGAGTTACATCTTTAAGTAGAACACATTTCAGAGTGGTATCACTAATCAGCAGCACCTAATTAAGAAACAGATGTTGCTTTTGGTACACTGAAGTACATTTGAAGCAAAGCTCAAAGCTAGACTCTTCATCCTTAGACTCTGTCCTCAGCATTTCTGCATACAGAAGCAGCACAGCTCTTTCTAAAATTTCATTTTAGAAGGACCCAGCATTTCAGAAGCTAGGCTGTAGTTTTCTCTCCACTAAGTTGGTGTGTTTTTGCAGAAGTATTTTCTAAAATGAGGAAGTGTTCTACATTTTTACTCTCCATTTAAAAAACAAGGCCTGCTATGGCCCAGACCCTGCAAAGCTTCATACAGATGATCTGTGATTACCTCCCTTATCTCAGAGCTCCTTATGCCCAAAGAATATTCAGAGAACAGAAGTAATTTGGAATATCGGGGCGGGGGGAGCAGAAATCTGTTAATGAAACTGATAGCAGTAAGAAGAATCCGATTCCAGGAGCCAATGTAAAGAGCCCTGTAGACTTCAGGCAACTTTGGGAAAAGGCTTAAGATTTTGCAGAAGTGCTGTTTTTGGTCTTGGGGAGCAGACAGAAAGGATGAAAACAGACAGTGACAATTTTATTATCAGGAAGAAACTGAATGACTGAAATTTCATTTAAAAGAAAATTAGAAGAAAAGTCACAGGATACTGTAATTATACCCTGGAATAAAGATGAAGCTTTGGGGGATTTTGTGGATCGACCCTCCCCCAGCATTAAATATCTGCCATTAATGGTTTACAACCAGAGAAGTGTAGCAAACTAGGTTAAAAGTGCTTGGAGAACAACACTGGCTCACAGCAGCAGGCAGGAAGAGTGTGAGAAAGGCAAGGATTTTCTTTGACAAAATTCCTTCCAAGTCAGGGAATCCTTGGCATGAGAAAACAAACACTTTAACTACTGCTCCTAAACACAAAGAGTTTAAACATATGGCCAGATATTACTATATAAAGAAAAACAATTTTAAGTTATTGCTGTCACACACATATTCCCACCGGGAAAAGTAGAAATAGGCTCACGTGACCATAACAGATTCTCTGGCACTTTGTAAAAATTGTTACATGGTGAGGAGAATGAAATTAAACCCTTTATTGTTTAGCTATCTCATCCTTTCTCATTCCCTTAGGCAAGCTTTAAGTTTGAATCCAGCCTCAGCCAGCCTCCCTCCCTCCCACATCCCCCAGGGCCAGCAGCCTCCCACTGGAGCAGCCAATGTGGAACACATGGCACTTGTATGCTGGGAACCTCCTCCACCCCAAACACTTAAGAGAAAACAGGCTGCAATTTACTTGCAGCACATGTTTCACTTGAGGCTTCGCTCTACCCGAAAGCATGGCAGGACCTAATACTGCAGCTGTTGGGACACTTGTGGGTTTTTTGCTACCCACACATGTAAAGTAAAACATGCTTTCCTCTGTTTTCTAGCACTTAAAAATATCTTTTGTCACTTAATTTGTCTCAAAATAACAAATATAATGAAAGTTCTGGAAAATGCTTCTTCTAGCACCAGTCTTATAAGGAGCTGCATGGACAAATCATTGAAAAGAAAGAAGGGATATCAGAAAATACCTTTTCCAGGCCATAGGTGTGGCAAGCACAGGTCTTCCTTCATGATCAGCACCACCATCCTCAGAGCTGCGTGTGAAACCAGCCACATGATCCAGCAGGGTCTGTATTTTCCTCTCACCTGAATAAATGATAAAAGAAACTTCCTGGGCAACAGTCTTGTTCTATCCCTCATCCATTTATATGCAGATGATCAGTCCTGTAAACACAGGGAGGGCAGGGACCAGCCCCTCCCAAGTATCTCTGGGGCTAAAAATACCTGAAAGCTGCTGTTTTGCTTTCATGGAGAAAATCCCATCTCTGGTGTCCAGGACGGAGAGTGCTTTTCCTTTCCATGCCAGAGCAGTGTCTGCCTCATCAGCACTCCTCAGACAGTAGGGCCAGGATCAGAAAGCCATCATCTTATTCCTGCTGCTTTTAATTAAGCAGAACTCATCAGCAAACTGAAGGCCACCAAATGGCGTAGGAACTAATAAGCATAGTAATCTGGCTTCCGATATTCCTAGTATTAAGCTACACAGCAGCAGCACCCTCACTCTTTCCACTGTTTGCCCTTATTTCCCATTTACTGTGACCAGCTGAAGTTGGGAAGAACAACTGATCTTAAGTAATTAAAATATTATACTCAGCGATTTACTGCTCAGCAACTTTCCTAAAGCAGTAAAGTGATAGCATTCAACAGCAACTACATTGGCAGTCAGACCAGAGGAGCTTCAGCCCCCAAATACTTAATCCACATTGTCCATTCAAAGATCAGCTGTGTCAGGCAGGCTGAAAGTCATTAACAACTGCCCCACTTCACCTGTAAACAATTTGACCTCCTCTAAGAATATAATTCAAATCTCTTTTGCTTTCTGTTAGATCTGAGTTAAATTTCCTTGGAAGTTGTACAGAACCTGAGCAACCCTGGGCTTGAGTCAGTTTTCTAAAGGAAACTTGCAAAATGAATCCCAGGTCTCTAGATTTTTAAATTTTTTTTTCTTTTTTATTTAAAGTATTGCACCAGTATCAGGGAACTGTTACAACAGTTACAGTGATACAAGCCCTTCAAGGATGGTTTCAGTGGTACGTGATCTTATTGGGATCATGAGCACATTTGACTCCCTGAAGAGAGTGGCAAACAAGGGAAAAGAGCACTCTTGGACTTGTGTTATTATGCTGAATGCTCTGATTTTAAATATTTTTGAAAACCATTTCATAAATCAGTTTAAGTTAGCAGCACTTCATGTCCTCCAGGCAAAGAAATCCTTTATGGTTTGTCTATATGGCAAGATAGCATTAAAAGAAAGAATTAACTGAGGACTGCTATTAGTGAATGACTGACAGTAACATGGAAGATTGATTTGATCACAGGAAATGCAAACAAATTATACCTTTAGGGGGGGTCAGTGAAAAGCTCAGCATTAAAATAAATCACCATCAGACCCTAGACATGGGGCAGCTGGGAAGGGGCTAGTCCTTCCTCCTCTCAGTTGTGCTGGCTTTACCTCTGTGTGATCCTGCTGACTTCAGGCTTTCACTGCACAAGTGAGAACAGGATCACATACCAAATATATGCCATGCTATCTTTCACCTAACTTCGCAATTGTAACTCCAGTTTCCAACATTAATGTTTCTATACATCCTGAACATCCTTTTCACTGGGGCGCTTGAGCTCCACACAAAAAAATACACTGCTTTAAGAAAGGTCTTTTATGAGGGAATTGCTGATATATTCTTGTTCATTTCTTTTGTGCTTCTTTTGAATCAACATCTCACTTAAAATCTGTAATGTCAAGAACAGTAGCAATTTCCTTCTCCAGAGCTCCCAAAGCAGATTTCATGTCTTTTTCATTTTTACTAGATTTTTTTCAATACTGATCCTTTTATAGAGCGCAGTTCCCTTGCCACCCCTTTATTTCTCCATCGATACTGGTGCTAGTCAGAATACAAATCCATTTATCACAGTTCTTCTCAATCCCATCTCTATGCATCTGAAACACCATAAAATATTGACCAAAGAAAGCTAATCTAGCAGGCTTGGAATATTGCATCTCATAAAAGCTTATTAAAACATTTAGTAGATAGCATTGCATCATTCCAATTTGTTTCATCTTTTATCTTTTGTCCTGCTGTAGATTACACTTTACTCCAAAACTCCATTTTCCTTCTCTCCTAGAAGTCAAGCGCCCATCAGGTTTCTGCCATCTCCAAATTCAGCTTGTCTTAATGTATCAAATCAATTTTCTAAACCCATTCTTGCAGATGTTTGAAGCAGAAACAGCAGCCAAGATAAGGCTTTGGCTGTCTACGACTGATATGGAGACCCCTCTCCTGTTACCAGCAACTACTGTTGGTATTGGAGTTTCTCTCTGAAGCCCAGATTATTTATACAAGGCAAGTCTGCAGATTATGCCATTTTTGGACAAGGAATGCAGGGCTGGAAGAGGCCTCCTCAGTCTCTGAGCATGATCCCTCTCTATTGCAAACATTGCATTATCCAATTCCCCATCATCATCTTATCCTGCTGCATCATGAAAGTAAGTCAAGTTTCAGCTCAACTTCTCCCAGAGGAAAGCTGTTCTAGATCCCAGTCACTGCTGCAAACCCTTCCAGGCTAAATTTATTCATGGCCAGTCCAGGCTCATCTGTCCTTACACCAATGTTTTCCTGAACCTCACACAATTCTTTCCCTTCTTCCTTCCTACCAGTGTTCACCCTCCAATGCTCTACAGAGGACAGTTATTTCAGCCTGTCTGCAGATAAAAATCACGGTCTTTTAGTCTTCTCTTGTAGAAGACAACAGTCCTACCCTTGCCTGTGACAGGAGATCTCACTAGTGCTTTGTATAAAACCAGGAATATTCCTTGTATCTCAGGGGAAACAGATCCAAAACATGTCTTTTTCAGGACTGCTTATGGTGATCTCATGATTGACTACTATGCCTAAGCCACTCCCCCCCAATGGCTCACACTTTGGTGCAGAGGGTTTTGTTCTTGCTCCTAATTGCAAGACCATGCATTTTGCAGCTCTGAATTTCTTCTGATTTCTTTTACTTCAGACCTCAAGGAGGACAGGTTTTTTTCCTTGTCTTAAAGGAGGAAATTTTCTCTGCCCTCATCCAAATTCTTCCACACAGTGTGTTTCAAGCAAAGCACTTCTTTATGTTAGAGGGGAGAGGCAGAATACTTTTATTTTGGTCATCAACAGAAACCCAAATAAATTATATTTTCTGGACAGAGGCTGGAGAAAGCTGTGTGGAAACAGTCCATTCATACTGTTGAAATGAATTGCCATCAGGACTTTGCAAATGAAAAGGTATGTTCACATCACTGATCCTTCAAAGGGTATGTGTGAGCAGAGACATAAAGATGCACTGTATGTGAAAGAAGCCCCAGAAGCACACATACCACTGCTTTGCATGAGTCTGAACCATGAGCTGCAATGTCACCTGACAGAAAGTCCATCAGGTTTACTTATACTGAGCCCCATACTGGACAGGCCATCCTTTCACCTGTATGCTTGGCATCTATAGCCAGTTTCTCTAGATAGTGACTAGTCAGGAGGAAAAATTTCAAAAAAAGAGAGGGAATATCATGACTCACTGCTCCTAGTTACACTCATTACTCTCCTCTATAAAGATGCTAATTTTCTGGGCCAAAACTTTTTCCTCTCTCTTTCCCATTCTCTTTGCTCTCTTTCTTTGCGTGAATCACGATCAAAATCCTCACTATTTGGTAACTGGCTAGCAGATAGTTAGAATGCAATTAGACATACATACATGGTACCACCTGCTACGTGCTTTTTATTTCTTTTTGGCTCTGGAACAGCTGTTGGTTTCAATTTTTGCAAATTCAGAGTGAAGGAGAGGAGGGATTTTTTTTTTCTTCACATACTTTATTTCTTCTGCAGGATATCAGGGCATGTAACAAACTCAGAAGAAAATTTAAGATATAGGTAATCATAATGTTTTACATAAGTTTTGTCAGTGAAACAGTAGACATTTAATGAGTTTACTTAAGGAGTCCAAAAAATTATATAGGCCCACAACCACATCTGTTTGTCCCTAGGTTGTTTTGGGTTTTTTTTTGAACCTTCTTCTGATTTTAACAACATGCACAAAGTAAGCCAAACACCTGGAAGTTTTATAAACCAATAGATAGGATATGAAATGATAAAGCAACCAATGCATCAAAAACCTGCCAAAAAGCGAGACAGAAAAATCTTATTGCTTTATCTTGAATACCTCATTTAAAACTGAGGGAGATGAAGATATACAGTGCATGATTTCCATGTTTTTCAATTCACTGACCCATAAGTCAGTCCTTGAATTTATCAGTAATAGGGTATAATTTTTTGAAAAGCATTGATACATGTCAACTTAATTTTAATATTTTTTGTCTAGTCACCTGTAAAAATGCAGGTAACAATCATAACTTCCTACTACTTGATGTTGTGACAAACACAATTCTGAGTTATCTGGGGGAAATTAATCATGCTACTCCAAAAGATGCTCACTGAAGTAACGGCTCTTTCCTCTTGGGGACTGTCCTGGTTTCAGATGGTCTAGTCTTTTCAGTCTTCCTAGTAGCTGGTACAGTGCTATGTTTCTAGTTCAGTATGAGAAGAATGTTGATAACACTGACGTTTTCAGTTGTTGCTAAGTAATGTTTAGTCTAAAGTCAAGGATTTTTCAGTTTCTCGTGCCCAGCCAGCGAGAAAGCTGGAGGGGCACAAGAAGTTGGCACAGGACGCAACCAGGGCACCTGACCCAAACTGGCCAACGGTGTATTCCATACCATGGGACGTCCCATCTAGTTTAGGAACTGGAAAGTGGGGGGCAGGGAATCGCCACTTGGGGACTGGCGGGGTGTCGGTCGGCGGGTGGTGAGCACTTGCCCTGCGCATCATTTGTACATTCCAATCCTTTTATTACTACTGTTGTCATTTTATTAGTGTTATCATTATTAGTTTCTTCTTTTCTGTTCTATTAAACCGTTCTTCTCTCAACCCAGGAGTTTTACTTTTTTTTTTTTTTCCCTATTTTCTCCCCCATCCAGTGGGATGGGGGAGAGTGAGTGAGTGGCTGCGTGGTGCTTAGTTGCTGGCTGGGCTTAAACCACAACAGGGACACACACTAAAATATACAGGCTTACTTGAGGTGTACAAACTGGGGTCTGGTAGCAGAATCTAGTCTGCACCACTGTATTAAAATCTTCACAAAAACTTGAGAGCTGTTCACTGTTGACATGGTTCCAACTAGTAAGTATAAACAAAAAGCATCTTACTTCATGGGATTTGTTTGGTTTTATTTTGGGATTGTTTTCCCCTCAAACGTTCTACATTAAAAAAACAGAGTTGGTGATAAGCATAGGTTCCCTGTTTGAAGGGTTCTACTTTAGCATTGGGTAGGAGAACACTTACTACTCCCTCATCCAATTGCTGGGCAGCAGCAGTGTCTAAACACACAAGAAACATCTGTAAAACCTGTCTAAGAGCCAGAAAGGGATTTTGAGTTGTGAGGCTGGTAGGCACTGTTGCCCTGTGGCCAAGTTTTCTGAAGCGGTATAAATTTCCTTGCAAAAATATAAAGTTGTAACTGACTCCCTCCACCATCGCTAATGCATAGAAAATCCAATGCCATGCTCTCCCTTTCCTTTTTCCCCCTTGTCTAATATCTTTGCTATTTCAAACTGTAACCAGTTCATTGCTGTTTTCCCAGCACTCACTGCTGCTGCACATCTCCAGTCACATACAACTGGAGAGCACCCTGTGATGAGCGGGCGGTACCTGTGCTATAGTGCTGGACCTCTATTCCTGCAGTGAGACAACCTGGCTGGCACCAGGGGTGAGGTTTTGACACCTGAGTGGACTCTAAACTGATTGGGATTTTTGCCCTGCTTCAGTAAGATTTAAGCCATATAGCTCAATAACAAGTGCTTACAGTTGTTTTCAAGGAGGAAAAGTATAAAAGAAATAAGTGTGTAGTGACAGAGGTGCAGATGTATTTAGGCACTCAGTGATGTGAACAGACTTGATAGAGGCTCTTTAAATGTGATTTTAAACAGCATCTAAATTATGTAGCTTGCACTTATAGCTCAGGTGCTTTTGCAGTCTGCACTACTTAAGTCTATCTATATAGGCAGTTACATGCCTTCCTGAATTCAGCCCCTTAATTCACCTCTCCACTAAAATCTATAGCAAAACATACACTGATTTCAGTCACACACCATGCTCCCAGCTACATCTAGTCAAATAGCCAGTTATCTCCAACCCCTTCCCCTGACTTCTAGACAGAGGTGCACCTCACCCAACCTCTTCTGAGTATTGTAATGTGAACATCAGTACTTACTGAAAAGACACCAAAATGTCCCACATAAGCTAGTGCCAATTCCAGCCATTGACCAGGAAGTATGGAAAGCCACAAAATCCTCAGCTCCATTGGTATATAAGCAGCATAACCTTTGAGACCTCATGATTCAGCTATGAGTTCGCATGCAGGGACTCTGGTGACTTAAGAGATTGAAAGGGGCAATCCCTGTCAAAGCCTTTTGCTTTACCAGTGAAATGACAAGTGTTAGAAGGTTAGGTTTTTTCCTTAAATTTCGGTAAGAAAACCCATTACTGACATGGAACATCACAGAGCTGAGCTAACATTGAACTTTGGGGTGAAATTATAAATTATTCTATTGATCAAGACTAAACAATTTATGTTAGTCATTTTGGTTTCTCTAATGCAGTGCAACAGGATGGCATCCTGGAATCCAATTTCCCCACTAACGCTAATCCTTCACATATTCAGAGGTATCTTGATTTTATTCAAGCACTTAAAGTCACTGCAGCATTTTCATTTGGCCTTCATTTCCCTTTTTTTTCACTGGAAGAAGCACTTTTTTTCCATCTGGGTTGAGCTTGAAATCTGACTTGTGGCTTATCAACATTGTATTTTTGGTTTCTCAGATAACTGAAAAGCTAGTCACACTGGAGGCCTGATGTGCATCCTGGGTCTCTAGGATGGAGAATGAAGCAGTATATGATTTAAGATGACTGTATTGAGGGCATGCTACCTACCATACAAACAGAAAAGTGATAGTGATCCCTGCTTGTTTTATGAGGCAGGCTGCATGCTGGGTTGACCCCTTGCTGCATATCATTCTTAATTTTCTGACAGTCGTTAAAATATTCAGTTAAGACTTGTGTATATACCCCTCCTGTCTGAGGGCGGCATTATTTCAACACTTTGGAATCATTTTTCCTATGCCCAGCAGTGCCTCAACACGAGGGCATTATGATCATGTAAACTCCTGGTTGCTCTTATTAGCTTACAACAGATTGCAGTCTCAGCCTTGGAGAGCTTTCAGCAGAGCAAATGGAAATCTGCCTTACCAAAGTGCAATGCATAAAAAGAGGGGAAAACAGGGGTGAATATCAAGTGTAAGATGATTTCATATTGTAAGTCTTAAACCAAAAAGTCTGCTCCTGCTTACAGCTAACATGCTCAATTACCTGAGGACGCTGGGTTCTAGAAGGAGACGTGGCCGTATCAGCTTACTCCTACAGTTACTCAGAAAAACTGGTAGAGCAAATACCAACTTCTATTTTCTGGTTTTGGCAAATCCTCCAAGGCCAATATCTGCCTCACAAAAAGGAGATATAACCATTGCAACATATGCAACAGATGCTGCTCAACTATGTCCAGTTCACAGTGTGTCAGTGATGTCCCTTTTACTATCTCCTAGGCAAAGGGGCAGATGTCTCTTTTACTGTGTGGTTGGGGCACAAAGATCTGTGGTTACCACTACAGCACAGATCACTCCACATTGCAGCTGCAAAGCTGCACTGCACAGCCTTCTCTCCTCCTCCCTCCCCTGTTCAACTCCCTGTGTCAAATCAATCTGTGCAACAGAACTGCAAAGACTACATTTTGTTAACAAGACCGTGGAAGGTAACTACAGCATCAAAATATTTACAAAATCGATTCCAGGTTCCTAAACCTGTAAATGAAATGCAATTACAAATGCTTTCCCCACATCTGTTATTCTTGGGTTGCAGTAGATAATGATGAAAAAGTTCATTTTGGGCAGGTAACAAGTAGAGAAATTGCTCACATTTGTAGTGAATCATTACTTTCAACAATGGATTTAAGAATATCTGGGTTTTCCTTTCTACTTGCTCCCTACCCCCAACCATGCATGATACACAAGAAACTAAAGTCATAGTTCCTAGGGAAAGATTGAGATATCTGCAAAGATTGCATGCCAGCCTCTGAGGGCAAAGGCTGGCACTGACAGTGGAAAGCACGCTACAGAGCCTGTTCTGTTGCTGCAGGAGAGAAACTTCTTCCTCCCTAGGTGGTTAAGAGATATTCAACCATTTCAATTTTATGAGTATAAAGTAACACTAAGTAAAATGCAATTAGAACTACTAGGGTAAATTCATATTAGGATAAAATTGAATTAAAGTCTTAAGGGATACAAAACATTTATGGGCAAACTGTGTTTCTAATTTGTATGATATCTCTAGCTTGGCACTGTTACATGTTATTGAAGGAATGCTGAAACCATCCCTAAGGCCAAATGGTTAAATTTAATAGTACCGTCTAGTACTGCTTGCTGTACTACTGCAACTGCCTGACTCTGTAAAATTATCCTGGCAACCTCAGCAGCAGTGAACAGAATAGCCCAGCACATTGTGTCACATTGGTTGCAGTTCCCAGCTCCCTAAAAAATACCTGATAAAACACAACCATTAATCCTGTGATATAGCTATTGCTTCAGCACCATGCCAGCCATTTTTAAGATTCCCTAAACATTTGCACAGAGAGAGTTGATGTCTGGCAGGCCAGGGGTCAGATACTATCATATCTTATGGCCTTAACTCAGCAACACCTTGAAATGCCTGCTTAGCTGCAAAACAGGGCTCTGCCTCATCACTTCACTGTGTACTTTGTCCTTGTCAGGAAAGCAAGGATGCTAGTGATCATAAGCAAACTGTGGTAAGGCCTAATCCTGCCCCATGGACTTCAGCAGGACTTGGGCCATTAACTTCAATAGGTTCAAGATCAATCAGTAAAAGATAGGTTTTTCACAGATAAGGACGCAGATTAGCAGAACTTGTGCTGATTTTCAAAATTGTAACAAGGATCTATCAGCCTTTTTAGGTGACAGGTAACTTTAGAAAACTAGTCCTTGCCCATTGAACTGTTTTTTTCCATCAAGAAAAAGGATGCCACTATAGACCTAACTGATTTTACCTTCTCATTATTGCTGCATTCACAACTCTCAACTATGAAGCTATTGCTGAGACATTCAATCCTAATGCTAGCTGCTGAATCTGGGCATAGAAAAAGAATCAATGGCACAGAGTGCTTTGTTGGAGTGGTAGAAAGAGGCAATGCAAAGAAATCATGACAAGCAGGAAAGGGATCCAGGGGCACCAATAGCTACTGAAACTCTAGGAGAAATACATTTAACAAAGTGGATTTTTTTTTTTAATCATTGTAACATGTAGATCAATTGACTACACATTTAATCGCACAGAGGAGTTATCCCCAGATGCTGAGTGCTGTACATTGTGGCACTTCAGTGTCATTCCTCAAAGTGTGATAGTGAAAGTGGACTCATTTTTGCCTCTTGCATGGCAACATTCCTGCCAAATCCATCAATATTTGTCTCACATAGAGGTGGCTGCACCTAAAATTGTACAAATAAACCACTCCTGTATTTATTTAGATATTTGGAAGAATCTGCTGTCTGGACTCCTACACAGAAATGTAGATCTCCAGACGGTTTAGTGGCCATAGAAGAGATCATGCTTCTGAGCAAGGGAAAAATATTCCATCTCATAAAGTCTGGAAGACAGAAATGGTTGGATGTGTGCCACTGGAGAAACTGTTTCATTGGACTCAGCAACAATTGGAGACATTATTACAGTTCTTTCTGGATAGAATTGTGGAAAAGTAAGAGCAACACTTATTAATGAGATGATTATTCATAGACTGTCTTTATCCCTCGCTTCCTCCACCAGTTCAGAATTGCCTGCTTCTCGGTCCCTTCACAAAGCCTCACAATAACGAGTGACTTATCTACAACTTTGACATCTGGAACAACTCTCTGGTATTTCTCACTCTTGCCCCTTCTGTCTTCAGACCTCATAAGAGTCTACAGCTTGGTGCTCTGCTAGAACAGCTGAGTTTTTCCTCATTTGTTCTGCTAATCTTTCATATTTAATTTCATGTAGGTCTAAGTATTTCATCTGTAAATATCCATGCATGTCTGCCACCACTCATAAAATATCTGAAGGTTGTTGGTTTTTTTTAAAACAGTATCTGTTTGTTTGATTTATGTAAAGTGGCTAATGAGTAATTGTACATATTCTATTTGGAAGACACAGTGAAGGCAAGTCAACCACGAGAGCTGGCTCAAAGCTTCTTATCAGCGTAAGCAAACTAAGTTGTGCTGCCTTGAGGATGAAGTGCCTGGGTTACACCCAGAGCTGTTTTTTTCTGCCACAGAAAAGTGAACAGGATCCAGAAAAGGCTCATGTGCCCCATTTTCCCAAAGTAGCTGCTGTTTCACATATTCTCACCCCCTCTCCTGCCAGCAGCAGCTGCCAGTCTGGTTTTCAGGGCTCTGCCAGGGCCTATTCTGCCTCCTTTGCCTGTGCCTAGGTCTAGCCCTGCCAAGCACCAAGAGCTTAACCTCATCTGAAAGTAAAGAAAAATCCCAACCTCAGCTCTGCCCATGCTTTCTACCTATGTCCGTACCTTCAACTCACTAGAAATTATTTATATATCAATAATCTTGCCTGCAAGGTTGAAATAGAAAATTATATGCATCTTTGTATACAGTATGTGCCAGTTTCCACCTTGTCTGGATTTTAACTCTTAATAAAATCGACAGCATTATATTAAAAAAAACACCTCTGCCCAAATTGCCAAGGTCACTACTGCTAACTGCTTCTCTCCAGTAAATAAATTAGATAGGCGTGTACATGTACACACGTTTGCACAGACACCTACTCCATTCAAGAGGGAATGTACTTGTTTTGTGCTTTATTTGAACGATCAAATTGTTGCAAGGGCACTTGGAAAAAAAAAATACAAACGATAAGGCCAGATATGCACATTACAGGGCGTAGAATGGTATGTAAGGGCCTAAATATGTGCCAAGTTCCCATTAGGATACATGCCCCAGTGAAGTCTAAGCACATGGTTCATGATTAAGAAAGGTTTACTGTACTTTAAAAATCCCACAACACACTTACTCCCTGAGCACAAGCCTGGAGTGATATAACAGACCTTGTACTGCTCCCCTGCTGTGGGATACCTTTTTTCTTAGCAACTGACCATGAAATGCCTAATAGTTCACATTCATATGCAACATATTCCAGCAAGGAAAGCATCAGGGATTTATCCACACAAAAGTTGCAGAGCTGATGCTGTTGCTGTGCTCTCATTCCCCCTTCCTGCAAGATGAGGAGGGAGAGAATATAATACAATGAAGATTAACCCATTGTGGAAGGAATGCAAGTCTGCCCTGAAACAGTGAATTTTGCCCTTGAGGTGATGAATACAATCAAAGAAGAACAAACTGTTTTGCAGAATTCATTACATCTGTGGAAAGAAATCCATGGGTCTGTTTTCCAGAGTTGGGACAAGCTGTCTCACATTCAGCCTTGCAAAGTGCTGGGTCAGCTCTGGAGAGGAAGGGGTGGCTTGGCAGAAATAGTAAAGCTGGTTACGGAATAAGGGAAAACTGCCAAATCCACAAGTCCTGATTACAATTAGTAGATTTAATAGACTCTTCTGTTATGAGATCTTTAAAATGGAAAAGGAAAGATTAGAGAATGTTTAGCCCTGTTCTAAAGGATGTAGTTACATCCACGTGCATTAGATCCCCCAGGGCACCCCACTGGATTTGCATTACACAGGCAGCAAAAAGGGATGGAAATGGTCCCTTTCAGGGACTAATGTCCAGAGAAGGGGTTTCATGCAGCAGCACAGGGTTGGCAGTGTGGCTTTCTACAGAAATACAAGAGACATGCTTGAAACAGAGAGGATGGGAGAAGGAGCAATGCCAGCCATCCTTAGTTTCCCACCACCCAGCAGGAGGTAGGGCAACTGAACGTGTGAGGCCAACCCTGAATGCTAAAATGTCCCAAAACCCCAGGAAGTACAAAGGTGTCTCATAGCTGAGCATAAAATTAACAGAGCCAGGGCTGTTACATTTATGTTCCCTCCAGTCCTCAGGCATGCCAAAAGTAATACAGTTCTCATTAATAACTGCTGTTCTTAAAAAAAGGCTGTTAAATCATTATTGACCCAATATATCAACAAGAAATGACAACAGTCAAGAGATTTATCAATGAAGCCATAGAAAAGGCAGCTTACTTTTGAAGCAGCCTAAGATAAGGACATATAGGAAACAAAAAAAAGGATGCACTGATCTATATTTTTATAAAATTATTCCATGTAATTTATATTTTTATTGTAATCATGGGCCGTCAGTGATTTCATGTGAAGAGTGTGAATTTTTCATTTTACTGAAGGAAGATCTAATTTGCTATTCCCGTGGGTGAAAAGCTGATTAGGTATGAATTTGATAATCCAAAATGATTGATTACTTGATTGAGAATGTTAGTCTTATAAACCTGGTCGGGTGTGCACAAACAAGATGTGCTCTGATTAGAGAGGTAAGCAGAAACAACTGCACTAGCACAAATATCTATAAAATGCCTCTGCAAAAAAGAGTATCACAAGATCTAGACACCATTTAAAAAGTTAAATACAGGCCATCCCAATATGCACAAAGAACGTGCACACAGGCAGAGGTTGTTTGCTCAGTACTGACAGACAAGGACTCCGCTTGCACATTTACCCTTAAGATAAGTTATGGAAAAGTTATGAGTTATGTATAATTATAACTCTCCCACTTAACGTCAGGAGTGGCTCTTTTCTTCCCACACAGTCTTTGTACAAGCTGATCTACTTCATAAGGTTTTTATAATATTGCATTCGTCACCCATTTGGATAGAGTTGGATAAATTGACTTAAGGCATTATCGTAGAAGACAGACTACAAAGAAGCTACTGCCCTCTTTACAGTAACTCCTTCTGTCCCCCCAAGTTACTGACTGTCTAGTTCTATGCAGCCACTTGTTTGCGGAGCAAAATTCCATCCACATACTGGGATCTCTTTCAGGGCTCCTCAGCCTGTTCAAAGCATTGGCACCAGCAATGAGGAATAACTTCCCTTATCTTCCACCCCCCTTTTTCTCAGACATTAGGTGAATATTTGTCAGCAATACAGTAAGACACTGTTGAGCAAATACACTAGCATATTTCTGTCGCACAATAACCTATGTTTGTATGTAGGTATACTTCTTAAGAAAAAGAAAGAGAACTTTACCACTTCTCCTGTTTGAGGAGGCCTCAGGATTTAATGCACATACTAAAAAACCTACAAGACACACAACAGGAGTCCAAAGATCTAGGAAGAAACCCAACTGGATTCTCACAGGGTATGGGAATAGGTATTTTAAAAGGCCAGCAACCTGGTACAGCAGAAGTAAGCACTCAGCAGGGCTTCCCTCTTGCTGTGGAAAAAGCCAGCATTGCAAGCCTTTGCAGAATATTACAAGCCCTCTTGCCCATGCTCACAGCTCCATGCTCAAGTTACACCCACTTACAGCACCCACTCAACTTGCTATGCATCAGGTGAGGTACAAGGATAAGGAAAAGAAACAAGAAAGAGAGAAATGGACTGAGGAATGAATGTAGGTGGCTTCCCGTCAGCCAAGATGACTTACGTCTTCCTGTGCTCTGCCCTACCACGTGCCTCACCTTAGAGGTAACCATCCCAAGAGACAGCTCCATTTTCCTGTGATTTCATTCCTTGGCTGTCCAGCAGAGATCAATAACTGCAGCAGTGCTGGCTGCTTGCAGAATCCTGGGGCCATGCCATGGAAATCCCTGCGTGGCCATAAAGAGAACACAGCAACTGAACCGGAAGCACAGGAAGGAACAAAGCTTATCTAATACTTCAGCTCCACAAATGCAAAGTAGTGCTGAAGTAGGACATGGCCCCAAAACTGATACCCTGGGATGTTTTTCTTGAGTGAAAAGTTTGCAAATAAATATTGATTTTGAAGAGTTACACTGTTTGTACACATGAAGTTTACCCTGTGGGCCCAGATGTTAGTGCTTTATTAAACACACACATTAGAGAAGACTTGCAATAAAGAATAGTGTGACTGCCGCCAATTTTTCTTTGGCAAACCTCCAGCAGGAAATAATCCTGTGTCAACTATAGCTCTCTCCTTTGGTACCGCACAGACTCAGACAATGCATCTGTTGGATTCATTTAAATATATCCAAGTCTGTGTTTCATTGTTTTAAAGCATCAAAGACATTTGCTGTTATAAATCATAACAAATAATCAGTAATTCTGAACCATAAAACATGATAAAAATGAGGCACAGCTGTTGCCAGTCATTGAAGGAGATCGTAAAAGAGAAAAGAAACAGTTACATACATTATAGTGCATGTTATCTACATGATTTGAAGACAAGGTGCTAACAACCTCTCTCATTTTAAAGGTGAAGATTTTTCTATAACACTGAATCACCATAGTTAAAGAGATATAGTAAAAGTTACCTTTCTTCCAGCAACAAATAATGTATTGTAACATCTGTGGAGCCAGGGAAACAGCAATGTATTTCCTAAAGTACCTGGCATTGCTCCAGTGCTTTATCAGCATCCTTAAAATACAGGCAATTGAAAAAGCACCATTATTGCTGCATGATATGAATTTCAGACAAAGCAAAAAGTTCAACGTAATTCCATACAAGTCACATCTGATTTGGATCACTCTGTATAATACCCAAGCAGGTTAAAAGACTAAATCCTATTTTCATAACTGTAATACAATATTTCCATGTGTACTTTGTGCAGCAAACTTTATATTCTGTCTTTGGATACGGACAAGAAAATAATTAAAGGGCCAAACTTTTAAAAATAAATGCTGATTTGGTAGGTGTTTTTAAAAACAACCAGGGAAAGCATGCATATTTATACTCTGGACTATCTGGAACCCAAAGACTCTGTATTACTTACTGTTCATATTGAAAATTATCACTTAGCTAGATGCATGTGGGTTTGTGGACAGCAGTCCTCATGTTTACTTTCTGATTCTTCCCACAGCAGTTTTGAAAACCTGGAAGTGTTCAGCAGACCAGAATGTAGTTCAGCTGCAAATATTAATGTTAAAGTATGTTTGTCAGAAGCCACAGCAGCCTTGTAATCAAAAGGCAACTTGGGTTGCCTTCTGAGAGAGAGCATTACAGAAAACACTGCTGTTCGGGAGTCAGAATGTTTCTGATGATACAGATACCATGCTTGAGGGCAGCCAGACTGATTGACTAGGGGATCAGTTTATGACCCTTCCACTATGGGTACTATGTGGGATACAACAGAGAAGGATGCACTCTTGTTCTTAGTCTCCTGACCTCCCACATTGCCAAATCTGTGTCGCATTAACTTTGCCGGGACTGACATTTTCTGTGGGAACTAGATCTGAATTACAATCCTATTCTTCATTTGCTTTGAGCTCTTGAAACTGCTGTTCCCATTAAGATTAGATACCAAAACATCTCCTTTGTTTTCTGCAGTCTCGGTCTTGAGTATTTCCTACCAAAAATATTAACTCTGTAAACTCATTCTCTCATTTAGAAATGGCTGATTGATTTTCTGCAGATAAAACAACTACCACACAAGAGAAACTGTAATTTAGACTAATGTAACTACAGAGCTAAAAAAGAATTTTATAAGATCAGCTGATCCTGCATTGACAGACATCAGTCAGTGCCTTGTCTTTTCACCATGACTAAAATTAGCATAGCTGGGAAAAACTGGTAATGTCATGACAAGGTTGCTACAACTCCATAGATGACCTTAAATACTGTAAGCCTGCTAGCATAAGATGAGAAGGAAATGATCCCTTCAGTTACCTAATTTCTTTGTTAAGGGTAGCAGTTCAAAGAGATTTTTTTTCTATTAAATTAATTTCTGGAAGCTACTGTGCAAATCTGAAGAATAAGATGAGCGATGCTGCAATGTCTCTTTAGAATAAATTATTTCCTTATGGAATTGGATGTCTATATGTTAAGCGGGACCAGTGAGAAGTTTACTGGAAGGTGCAATTATTATGAGAATGAAAAAGCCAGTGCAAAATAAAAAACACAGTTGTTGCAATACAGTAATGCTGTGCTTTTCATATAGTACAGTGGTACAGAATAGTTAAGTAAGGTGGATGCAGTCAAATGAAAAACACAGGAGCAGTGCTCACGCGAAGCAAGCAGTAAAACTGTTACCCAGTATTCCACTTTTCCCCTCACATACCCAAGATCTTCACTGAATGTGTTTAACATGAGATGTGGCATACGCTATCTTACACCTGCAGGTGGATACCTTGCATCTACAAGTGGAAGTGAATAATGGGGAAGAAAATCAGAACCACCCCCCTTTCTCTATGCCTTTTCTACCTGTAGCACAAGGGCCTTTTTGCTGCCACTGCCTCTCAGCTCAGGTAGGTCTTGGGATGATGTCCAAGGAAGGTGGGAAGAAGGTGGTGACTGTGATGAAGTCAAATGGCAGCAATGTGACCCAAGGTAGCAGAGATACTCAAGTAATCTTTGTAAAGCGCATGAACTGCCCACAATAGCAGGCACTATGGGATCAAAAAGATAGCCTTTGCGTACTCTTCAAACTAGCGGAGGTAACCTTTGCAGTTTTAAAATACCTGTGAGTACTCCTGGTCTTAAGAATCCAGAATGATCAGAACATACTAAAGAAATGGCCCAATGTCAAGAAACTCAGTTAGTAGAGAGAGATTCAAAGAGGAAAGAAACAAGAAAATAATCAGCTGGGTATCAGAAGAGCAGAAGTTATCTAGAAGGCTAATTTGATTCACAAATGAAAGCTAAAAAACCAATACAGAGAGCTGCAACAGATTTTGAAAGGTGTACGTAAAATCATAGTGATGCAGAGGAGTGTGCAGGAATCCCAGAGAAATTAGTAATCTTTTCAAGAACACCTAAATAGGTGTTAGTCAAGCAGAAGAAAGAAAAAAAGTTGATTCTTCCTATTATAAAATTACAACTTCAACAAATATAAAGTCAGAATCATGATCCATTTGTTTACCATGACAAAAGACAGCTGTACAATAAGAAATCATCTGAATTAGCACCACAAATCTGGACTGGGTCCTTGAAGAAACTTCCTAATAAGGCTCGTAGAACACCAGACCCAGCTACATAGAAATGCTGCAGCATCTCCTGGCCCAATAATTTTAATGAAGAGCTTAAGCAAACTGCAGTCCCAGAGGATCTACACACCTTGCCATTGTGCAGAAAGTTGGTTTCTTGGGTTTCTCTCAGCCCTACGTTTTTATGACTATACAATTCATTATCACCCTGCATGTTGTGAAGGACACCTCAGATATGCCTGAAGACATTTACTTGGTCTCCTTCACATCTCTTCCAAGCTTTTCTTTACTATAGCACTTTAAAGTACAAGACAATAGTTTAGGCTGCTGATACATGGAAACAGAAATATGCAATGCTGGCCACTAACATCTCACTAGCACTCCCCACCTGTCTTATTCAATCTGCTGTTCCTTACAGCATAGTTAGGTAGTAAGGTATTGAGGGAAAGGTGTGAGTTTTTATTCCATGTTCATTTAGTGCCTAGCAAAATTAGATCTCCTTCTACAGTGATAACACAAACAATAGCAAGATTATTAGAACAATAAGGATTACATAAATACTATAACAGTTTGAGAAATCAGTTCGTACCATAGCCTGTATCTGCCAGGGAGCAGCAAGGGCTGGCTGTTTACCCGAGGACAGGAAACTAGGAGCCACATACAACAACACAGCCAGCAGAACAAAAGCCATCCTACAGTAGCCAAGCAAGGGTAGTAAGACAAGTATTGGGATAGCAGACAGGTTCAGCCCAGAACCCAGCTCTTTGGAGAGGTTCACATCAATAAAGCAGGTCCAAGGGGCAGCCAGGACATCAGTCCACAGGTCAGGACGATGCCTAGTGAAGGTAACCAGGACCAGACACAGTCTAGTGGTCTCCACAGCAGGTACCTATGCAAGGCAGGTTCAAAGTCAGACCAGGAACTCAATCTATAGATCAGAGACTGAATCAGCAGAGCCCATCACTAAAAACAGACAGTCATACAATCTAACTCACAAAAGAGCTGAAGGCCCAGGGCTGAGCTTATATGGAGCTCCTGGGCCCATGGGCAGAGGGTGTGGCAGAGGTCCCAGGTGAGGTTGGTCAGGGCAATTAAGGGCTATTAGTGCACTCAGAACCATTATAATACATAGTACTACCTGCTAATGCTAAAGTAATAATGATAGTGTTGCCTTTCGCCTAACGTTACTCATCAAGGATAAGTTTGATTTATTATAAATGCCATTTTTATAACTGTGTGTCTTACATTTATTTTTCAAACCCTTCTAATGTAGTTATTAAAGTAGTCTGGTCACATACACACACACAGAATCTAGTTTACATGCTTGGGTATGATTTATGCTGCATTTTAATGGACCTGTTCTGAGACAGTGATTTAAAATGTATTTGAAATAACAGATGAGAAAACTGTTTGTAGCATACGTCATTGAAGGCCCCTACACACTCCATTGACTAAGTTCTAGTTCACCTGAAACATCTGTAAATATGCCAGTATTGCCGTCACCCAAAGGCTATTTTAAGTACCAGAGTCCTAAAATAACGTCACTACAAAGATTAACAGAGGGTTACAAACAAGTAAGGCAGCATTTATGGGTAGTTTGTTTAGATGTTTCATGCCTCTGTTTTGGGAGATTGCTTAATATCTGCCTCCTGAGCTGAAAAAAAATATGTCCCCAACCTTACTGGCCCACCTGGCAAACCACTAGAGAATGTCCCTGATCTTCACATGCCAGCCCCATTTTGCTTTGTAGAAGCGCATAAGGTTGTTGTAGTTCTGGCTCTGACAAAGCACACTTACCCTTAAAGCTCTGGGGTTTAGTAATTAGGAAATGGAAAGATAAAGTGTTAGAACAGCTGGGATGGAAGGAAAACGTAACCTCAGAAGTGAAGTCAGATGCCGGATAGAATGTCTTAATTTTAAAATGTTCTCTGAATACAAATAAAGCCTAGAAATGTTATATTCTTTTTTAAAAAATGTTAGTTTTCCACTCAATCACAACAAATCATAAACATTACCTGTCACAGGTGGTAACTGCAACTGGAGTCTGATTTAATCTCAGGAGATTGTTACACTATACAGATACTAGTATCTCAAACTCTGCAGCTATGACCAGTAGAATCAGTTTAACAATACTCCAGGAAAACAGTGGCAGACTGAATAGAAAAGAAATGAAAGGCTAGAACTTCTGCAGAAATGCTAAAGAAGTTTTGATTATGCGAGAATATTGGTGTAAGCACTTTCAGGTTCATCTATACGGTGACTTTTTTTCAAGGGAAATGCACCTATCTGAATATTTTGGTAAGTTGAAATAATGTAAAGGAACCAGGAAGTTATACTTCTGTTCTCTATATCCACTGTACTGCAGCAAATATATGGGTATTTCTCATTACTGAAATAACAGAAACTGGATCCTCAAATGACAGAGTGACAGAGGACCTCATTTATTATTGTAATAGTAATATCATGGATTGTCACTGTAGAACCCAGGGGCGTGCTCAGGTGTGTTACCCTTGTATTTGGTACGATGCAAACAGGAAAAAAAAAAAAAGGAAAAAAAAAGCTGCTGGTTTGCACCCCAAAGCAAGTCCACTAGCTGGCTACAAAGGGAGGTAGTAAATGTGTCCAGACACACAGACGTATTGGGAGTAGCAAGACACAGAAGTGATACAAGGGAGCTTGGTCTTGACATTGCACTCCATGTTGCGGTAAAATTTTGTTCTTTGGGATTGACATCGTGATAAAGGGATTTCAAAGGAGCAGTTTGGAGGGCAATGCAGTACAGAGGTTTAAATGGCCTTCCTGTGAACTGAGAGGAAACAGGAGAGCACAGAAATGACAAGAGCAATAGAGACCAGAATTGTGGCCTTGCATGTTATTACGTGAGAGAACACATAGGCTAGGAAAAGGTTTAAGAGTGAAGCCTATAAGGCAGAAAAAGCTAATGCAATGAAGTATATCAATGGAGTAGAGGAAGTTTCTTTTGAAGCAGCATCGCAGACAGAAAATAGGATAATACTGCATAAAGAGTAGAATGAAGTGATCACTACGTATTTTGTAAGAAGGGAGTTTAAGTTGTATGCCGAATAGGGAAAGCCATATTGTTGGAAGCTTATTATTGTGAGTAAAAGGCCAGGAAAAAAAAAAAAGCTGCTCTTTATGCAAATGTTATGGCTGTTCACAGGTAACTTACATCTGCAAAACTACGTCTAAACCACAAGAAATACTTCAGTTATCGCTTCTTTTAATAACACACATGATAGTATCTCTTCAGTAACAAATGTGATAACAATAACTCATTGTAAAACAGGTATATTGTCAAGTATTTGCAAGTTATAAAGCAAGCGCTGTGTAGGGTCTATTTTAGTTACAAGGGCAGACACTTCTTGTTCCTTTGCTGAAGCTGGCACAGCTCAGAGTGACTGTTGCAGATGTTAACATTGCGATGCTTTTAATTCTGTACTGTGGGTATATAAGACAAACTGGTTAGTTGTTGTAACTACAGACTGTCTTAAACATGCCCACCAAGAAGTGCGTTGATACAAGTATAACTATGTTGGGCTGTGTCACAGTGCAGTTGTACGCGAGTTCAGTGTCTTAAGATTAATTTGTTGGAGCAAAATTACTCTTGAAATCAAAACCAGCTGTAGAGTGATGCAGCTCTTTAATCTGGTTACAAGTAAAAATATTTACCAATGGCTGTAGTTCAGCTAAATCAGGTTCAATGATTTTAATTGCATGATTTTTAACCATTGCAGTTTTACTGATAGAGGCCCCCGTATATATGAAACTAATTCACATAAGGGACTTAAGTTTCCGTAACTATTTCTTTTCTCACATTATTGGTATGGAAACGATGAACACAACTGTAATGGTAATAGAACAGTTGAGGCGATGCAAGCTGCATAAGGGAAGTCCAGGGTTTCCTTTGCTGCCACAGCAGTCCATTTCGTGCTGGCGTTACCTGCAAATGCTAAACGCAACGAAATCCCAGGGCAGTTTGGACTGCCTTCAAAGCGTACCCGCTGTACCTACGTGTTTTTGTGACTTTGAAATCACCTCTGCCCACGGAGTTTTGTTTGAAGCCTGTGGTCAAGGAGCAGGAGGTGCGCCTACCTGGGTAACGCTGACAGGGCCTGAGGGAGATGAGCGCGTCCCGGGTGTTCGGGAGGGAAAACCGCCCGGCTCAGGGCGCAGGGGGGTGTGTGTGGAGGGGTGTGTGTGGAGGGGTGAACCGAGGTTTGCTCCAAGCGAGCGTACAAGACTTCGGCACTTCGCTGTGGGCCCCCGGGCCGACCGTTAGCCTACGGCGGCGGGGAGCCCGCCGAGCGCAGCGCCGGCGGCGGGAGGCGCGAGGCCGCGCGCGCGCTGCCTCAGGGGCCGGGCGGGCGCCTCGCGCCTCCACAGCAGCCCTTGCGCAGTCAGCAGCAGCGGCGGCGGCGGCAGCAGCGGCGGCGGCCGCCCGGGCGGTAGCCCCCCGCCCCGGGGCTCGCTGTGCCCTACAGCTTTGTTCTCCTTCTCGCGGTAAAAGATGCTGAGCTCCCCCGGCCTTCTTTCTCCGCCTCCTCCCTGAGGAGCCGCCGTGCCGCGTCCCCTCCTCCGCCGTTGACTGCGGTCCTGGACGGGTGGAGGGGGAGCGACGCTACTTCATCGCCTCAGCGAGGGCCGCGACCGGCGGAGGTGCCTCGCCCTCACGCCCAGGTAAGGGGGGCCCTAAGCCCTCGGCCCGGCGAGCCAGCTGAGGCCGGGTTCCCCCTCCCGCCGGCCTCCGGGCGCGGCGGAGGGCTGGGCAAGGCGGGAGCCGCGGGTCGCTCGGGCTGGGCGGGCGGGCGGGCGTCCCGGGCTTCCCGCGCCGTGGGCCGGGCTGTGGCGGAGCGGAGCGGGCCGTGCCGGGCGAAGGGCGGTGGAGCGGTCCCGGAGTGATGACGCGCTTCCTGCCCTCCCCGGCGGGGGTCTGCGCCTGGAGTCCGCAGCGGCGGCAGCTGCGGGCGGCGGCGGAGCAGGCGGGAGCGGGCAGCAGGCGAGCGGGGGGGAAGGAAGCGAGCGAGCAGCGGGGCTTAGGCGCTTTGCAATGCTACAGTAACGCCTTTCCCGGTAGGAGCCCGCGAGGACCCCCTTGTCCTGCCCTGCCGTTGCACGTTGCATGGAGTGCCTTGGTCCGTGCTGAGCCGCCGAGAGGGGGAAGACTCCGCGCAGGGCTGAGCGGCGGGAGCGCGGAGCCGCTCCGTGCCTGCGGCGTTTCAGCTGCCGCTGGGTTTCGCATGTAGTAGGCGGCAGCTGCCGGTCGCCGGTCCGGCGGCGGGCGGCGGCAGGCGGGAGCTGCGCTCCGTCCGGCACAGCCTCGCCCGCGCGTAGCGCTGCCCGCCCAACAAGTTGCCGGTTCCAGGGAGGACAGCGATAGCCCGGTCCAATGCCGTGCGGGGAGCCGGGTTGTCGCGGCCCGGTAGGGCTCCGCCGCCGGGCGGGCTGAGCCCCAGGAAGGGGAAAGCGGCCACGGCTCACCTTCCTTTCGCCAGGAGCCGGGCCGAGGTGGGAGGGAAACCGCGGTCCTTTGGGATTCCTCCCTGAGCCGTATAGGATCGGTATGGGAGGGAGGTGCTGGGGCGGCCGGCTCCTCGCAGCGCGTCTGGAGGAGCTTCGTGTGGCCGGGTCGAGGGGTGGGTTGGCTCGACCGACGGAGCTCTTCGCCGTTGGGCGCTACTGGCGACCGCGATGGAAAAAAAACCAAACAACCAAAACCAAAAAAACCAACCCTTTTCGCAACACGTTGGGGAGCGACGACCTCCCAAGGACGATCGTGCCGCGTGTGTATACGCGTGTACTTATATCCATTTATCTGTGTCTATGTCCGGCTTTTCCCACGAGACCCGTGGGACGGGTCGGGTTGGAAGCGGGTCGCGGGCCGGTCCCGTGGAGCCACCCCGGAGGGCAGGGAAGGACGCGTCCGCCCCTGCGCAGCGCAGATGAGGATGGGTGGGCTGGTGAGCCGCGCCGTTCCGCGGCCTCCCGATTCCCTGGGCCGGCCTGGGAGCGTGCAAGCGGCCAGCGGCTCTGGGCTATCTGCCCCGGTGCAGTAGGACTTCGTGCCCGCGACTGGCTAAAGCACCAAACCTCCCGTGGTGCGAGGTGGCAGTGTGTGCTTGCGGAGGGCCTGTCCACGCTGTGGGCTGGGGTCCCCCTGCATATCCTGGCAGCTCTCTTTCTTTCATGCCCCCCCTAGCAGATGGCTGTGGGATGCAGGGCACAGTCTTGCCTTCAGGTGACTAGAGGGCCCCGACACAGTGCCACTGCTTGGGCACTGCATGGGAACACCTGTCTGGGAACTGGTGGCTCCGCTGTCTTTGTGCTCACCTTCTGTAGTGCTTCTGTTTTGCTGACCAGCCGCTTCAGTTTATTTAGGCTCTACATTTTGTGTGTTAAAATGCTGCTGCAGTGTCTAGTTAGATTGTGGGAATGTTCATTGATTGAAAAACTCTGGCAGATGAAACAATTGCCTGCTTCTCTCCGAATCTTTTAAAAGTTTATTTTGCAGACCTGTATTTTAGGGTCAAGTTTGAGCCATATTAAGTTTCAAACCAGAAAGTCAGTTCTGAGTTTGAAAGTATGTTGTTTAAAGGCATCAGGAGTTCTGCATCATCGAGGAGGGCCCAATAGCTATGGGAAAATGTCCATATGATTAAAAAGCAAAGAAGCAACACGTTTCTGAGATTGCTCTTGCTTATGTAAAACGTCACTTATATGCATATGGCAGTGTGTTGCAAGTGTGAGTGCAAGCTACCAGTGTTAGTTATAAATACCTTACAAATTATACTATATGAAAAGCCTTCATACGTGTTTGAGATAACGGTCAGTCGTTCTTCTAACAGTACAGCTGTTAGCTAAGTTAACTATGAATTAAGTTGACTGAACTACCTTATCTGCTTTAATTTTCAAAACATGAAATTTTAAGGCAGTGCCTTCAGATTGAAGGTTATCACACAGCTAGCAGGGGGAAATATCTCATGCCTCTAGGAAGTGCATTTCATGCGAGTTTCATGATGCCTCATTTAACTCTCAGGTCACTGCAGAACTAAAGGGTTAAGTGGAATTTTTGTCTAGTTTATCTGTTGGTGGCAAAATTATTGAGCCTAAGTAAGATAAGAATACTTCTTGTTTCTGTTGCTCATCTAAGTCTCTGGGCTAACTGTGACAAATCTGGGCAATATTTAAGTTCTGAATCTCAGTATAAGATTTGATAAAGACTATAGCAATTTCATATAGGATACCCATTCGTTTTACCATTCAGACTATAGCAGTTTGCCCTGAATAATTGTCCTGTGTGTTCTTACAGTAACATCTGTTGCATGATATCATGTAATGGAATGTAGTACAGCCCAATTTAAGTTGATTTGAAATGTTGCCATTGCACTGTAGTAGTGCCTGAGAGGGTGAGGGTTTTTTTGGTGTATCTGTGATGGATAGATTGGTTAGGAGTAGATAATGTTAAGAAAAATGAACTTGCATTTGAACTGCAAAGGATTAAGTAATTTTACTCTGAGCCTGGTTTGTTGTACAGTTTTACTTAGACTTCTTTCATCATTTGCCAGCTAATCTAATCACTGAATTCTATTTACATTAGGAAATGCATCTATAGTTATAAATATAACCGATTAGTACAAAACACCACTACAGTAGCTTCAAGGCTTTTATTTTGGAGCGGGAGGAGCGGGCTTGAAATCTGGCTGTGGCATAGCTTGAGCTGCATAATCTTCATGAAAATTTTTGCTGTGAAAACCTCTTACTTGGTATTGTTTCTACAAAGATTTGACTCTGCACAGCAAAGATGTTGTGAAGCATTAATATTTGGATTGTGTCACTTTTATATGCTTACTTATATAATAGATAAATATATTAAATCTGTGTAAATGCAAGGTCTAGGCAGCTTCCAAAAATGCCAGTACTTAATTAGTCACCACAACTAGACAGTAGTACAGACATCCACCTCCATTCCTTCTTGTGGCATCATAGCTGTTGGAATATCAGTGTTGTATGTTCATGAAATGTGAGCAATACCATTTGCTGAAGCATCATTCCATTCCATAATTTTAGCATTAAAGTACCAAAAACACCATTTGAAATAATTCCTAGCTTCTAGTCCTATCTGAACCTCAGAGATTTCAATAAACTGCCAAATGTGTAGGCATCCTGATTTTTTTTTTTTTTTAACATTCAGAGTTTCTTGCCAGGAAGTTCTTCTCCAGATACTGCCTTTGCACCAGGCTGCAATTAGGAAAGAAGTGTGAATGTGTTTACAGACCACTGTATCCAGCTTTCAATCCCACCCCCCCACCCCCCCCCTCCAGCTCTTGAATCTTTAAAAGATTTGGCAAATCTGCTTATGCATGTTTCTGCAGACAATAGAATGCTGATGCAAATTGAGAACAGCAAACAAAATGGTTGGGGTTTGTTGCAAATGTGGGGAGGGAGGCTGTCTTAATAGGCAGTATTTTGCATATTAGGTTTCATTTGTTTACTTTTAGATTTTAGTGTGTCAGTTGGGTCAAATGTTACTGGTATATAGCTGGAAATTGTAGTTTCTGGTAGTCCTGTCTGTTAGTACCTGAAGGGGAATGCAAGTTTTTGCTTCTGGGATTCTGCTTTTGACCACACATGGCTATGAAGAGTATAAATTAAATTGAACTGAGGAACTTTTGGGGGCAGGGGAGATGCAAATGATAAAGCAGAGGTTTTTTTCAGAGTAGCCTGGCTCCCAAGTTCCAGAGGCTACCTTAAGCAGAATAATACAGGCTTTTTTGCAAGTCTGTGGATGAGATCGTTATGATTATGGACACCATGTTGTGTCATAAGGTCCTTTATGCCTTATTTTTATTGTTGTGATTAAACAATCAATTCTTTTTTGAAAAGAATGTCTGGTTGCCTTGAAGGTAGCCCAAGCTACTTAGATGCATAAGTGCTAGGCTGATCCACAGGGTGCTGAAATCCTGGGTTTGATCAATATTTAGAGAATTGTGGCCTTCTATCTCTGCGTGCAGTAAAGCCATACCTTTTGAGTGAGACTGATGTGCTTGGGGATGAGATCGTGGTGAGGAGCCTGTGGTTAGTTTTGATGCCAGACTTGTAACTGTGAGCACTGAATTTTCTAGGTTACTGTCCCTGCTAATGCTGCTGAAAACTCATTTCACAGTAGTGTCAGAGAACCATTTCCCTGGGTGTGTTGTGTGCACACATGCTTATCTTGGAATTGAGTTTGAATTAGCCTGTGTACTTGAAGCAATTGCGATAACATTTTGATATTTTCCACTTCCAGTTGCAAGCTGGGATTCCATCCCCAGAGATCCACCCCCTCAATTCTCAAAGCTCCAGTGCCTTTTTACGCAAGCATCTTCATAAAGCTAGAAAATGCACTAACTGACCTCACAAGGTGAGGTTGACCATACAACAATAAGTTTCGTCTTAAAATATCTTTACAGTACTACAGTGCTGACTTCTTACTTGTAGTCCCTTTACTTGGCAGTGACCAGTTGAATTTTTGCCAAGATGGGTCAGGCTGGCACTTGAAGCTGCCTTCCTTGCATTCTCAGTAGGTAGCTCATCTTTCTGTGTTTGGGTAGCAGGAAGAAAGTGTGAACTGAAGTGAATTGTAAATGAACCTTGTGTCTTTCTATCTGGCAACTTTTGTAAGGTTGAGATTTCTGATTTCCATGAAAAAGTGACTTGTAACCTAGGAATAAGCAGGAGGCTCTCAGTCTTCTAAATCACAGCAAATAACAGTTGAGGTGATAAAGAATCAATGGTACTACATGGGCTGTTTATTTTTTCAAGTCAAATAACAATTTATGTTTGTCAGCTGTGGTAGAGAGATTTGTTGCTATAGTATATCAATGTCTTTAGTGTTGCTGAAGCGTTTGGCGTAGTGGTGTGAGGACCTCGTAAGCAATAGGATTGCCTTCAGAGTTCTGTAATGCTTTTCTTATTACATATTCTTGTTTATTTCCATATAATGATCTCTCTTAGCTTTCTTGGGAGTTGATATCTGTAATATGGTAAATAACCCTTTGTTTCAGCTACTTTCAAGTCTAGCTTACGCTGTGGTTTGTTTACAGTGGTGGTACGTACTAGTGGGAAAGTTGTGTTTGGTCTGGAATGTGAGATTTAAAGTTCGGGTATAGATGACAAATATGTGAGCATAAAACAGTTTCAGAAACTTACTGATAGTAGAAATCAGGTTTGAATTTGTATTATGCCTTAAAGGCATTTATGACAAGTACCTTTTTACCTTTGTTCAATTTAAATGTGCCAAATGCTGTGTAGCAGGAAACAGCATGGTGGCACTTGGCAGCAAGAATGGAAGCGGCAAAGGCAGGTTATGAATGTCTGATGGAAATGATAATCCCTGTTGGCAAAAAGACCTATGGTATTCTAATGGGAGGGATTGTGGCAGGAATGTGGTGGTGGTGTAGGACTGAAGCACATAATGAACAATAAAAATGTCGAAATATTAGGATAAAGTCAAAATTTAGCAATGGGGCTACAAATGAATATCTGAATAAATGAGATCAGGAAGCCGAAATTGAATGCTACAGTTCCTTGTAGCCTGCAAGTTCTGTAATTCTTCCTTATAATTTTTCCTCTTTTGACTAAAAGATTTTTAGATTAATTTTTGTTGCAGTATAAGGAAGCATCTCCTGTTGGCAAGGAGGTATCTGAACTATCTGGGGAAAGGATCAAGTGGGAGCTACGACTGCACAGTAGGCATGCAGGGTGAAGCAGAAGGAACCAGTGGCATGTCTTCTGAGTCAGGGTATCACTAAAGGCACTATTACAGGGAGGAAGAGATAAATGTCCAACTTGAGTTTAAAAAAAATGAAGGCTGTAGGAAATGAGATCACTCTGTTGTGATGTTTAAAGTTGGAAGTGTTATATGCAACAGCTGAGGATGTGCAGACCCCAAGCAAGAACCCAAGATCTTATAGTATATACCAATACTGCAAAATATTTGTTTGTTTTTTAATTTAAAAAAAATCCAGTGGCTGTGTTTGCAGTTGTCAGTAGGGTCCAGATCAGCCTGACTGTATCTGGGTTACCTGTTAGCTGCACTATGATAGTAACGAGGCTTAAAAGCAGCCGAGGAGAAGAGAAGCATAAGTGAATGCACAGAAGACTGAAACCTGTGAAGAAAGGGTAGTTAACTAAACTTTGCCCAGTGAGATGGACGGAATAGACTATGGATTAAGTGCAGAACAGACCCAGACATGGAGAGAGGCGGGGTTGCAGCAGATCTAACGGGCCTTGTTGGAGGCCTTTGGACATGGATATGTAAGGGGTCAGTTCAAATGGGTTCACAGGTGCTGTATGGGTGAGTGACGTTTTGTCCTCTCTCTGTGCTTAGAGAGCCTAGAAGCCAAAGGCCAGGCTAAACGAACTTTTCCCAAGAGTGGGAAGATAGTCTGTTAGTGGTGCTACCTGCATCCATAGCTGCAGGTAGTTGGAGGACATAAAACACTTCAGTCTTTATCCTCTCCTGTTGTACACTGCCTGTTGTTTTGTTCCAAATGGGCACCTCATTCCAGAACATGCAGATACTTACCTCTTGCAGGGAGATGCTTAGCCACTGCTGTGTGGCTGTTCCTGAAGCAAAACGGTCCAATCTTGAAAAATCCCATTGTAGCAGTCACAGCAAACCATCCAACATCAACACAAAGCCTTCTAGTAACATGCAAAATAATTGTTTGAAGCTTGATGATCCTGAGGAAAAGGACAGTTATGTTCAGTAGGTGATCACCTAGTGGCACAGTAGGGGTAGAAAGCCCAAGTATGCAAATTTCTTGGTAGTATTTTTGAGGAGGAAGGAGGAAGTGTCACTTTTGCTATCCTAACAACTTTTTTGCTGCTGCCTGGTTTGCAGCACAGGCCCATCCATCCCAATAGTTGGTGGTTGCCTGAGCTCTAAAGCAAATATTTAATGAGTGAAATTGCTCCATGAGAGGATTTAGGGAAGTGCTATTTGTTCTCAGGTGACTTCTTGAACAGTACTCTTAAAATTCTAGTTCTTTACTTCTTGACTAGTTCTTGATAGCAAAGGCTTTCAGCAGCCGTTTTGTATTAATTGCTGTGATGATCAAGGTGCTAGCCAAATTTTAATCTATTCTGCCTAACAAAAAGCAAGATATATGAAATAAGAAACTATGGAATTCAAGTTTCACAATTCTCTTGTTTTTCTGTAAGGAAGCCCACAAGACAAAGCATTAAAATATTGGAAGGACCTGGGTGGAAAACGTATTCTTAAAGATTTCATGTCAGAACTCTGGCTGACTTTTTGTAAGAACAATCCAACAGAATGGCAGGGCTTTAGTGGCAGAAAAATACTTTTATTGTGGTACAAGTGTGTGGTTAAGGTGAACTACTTATGCAGCAGTTGTTGGAGATTATTTAACACAGATAAACAAGGCCTGCAACTAGTTGGAAGGGTAGATGTGCCCTGAGGAACTAAGCAAATCACTACTGAAAGGCCAGCCCATGAAAGTAACTCAGTAATGACTGGGAATATCTGTGCAGGAAAAATGTGTTCCTACCTAATGCTATTATCATTCCTTTTCAAAGGTAAATTGAAATTTGAAGCATTAAAAATGCCATCTGCGTATGAGGGCAAAACGCCCTGTTACTGTAGGCTGAAAACTAAAAATTAAAACTAAAACACTATGTTCCATGTGGATCTTATTACCATCAGCAATGGCCTTAATTTCTTTGGAATAGTATTACCAGCCTACCAGGTCATTTAAGGCAGTGGTTTCCAAAGACTTTTTTTTCATCTGTCACCCTTGTCAGTAAAGATTTGTGAGCGTGCACCCTCAAAAGACATATATTTATAAATAAATTATACACATACACTGCTGTACTAATATTATGTACATTATAAAACATATGCAAAATAGAAATTAAAAAAGGATGAGATAAACACTATTTTAAAAATTTGTTTTATTTCTTAACAAAAACCCTTTTTGCTCTTGTTTAAAAAAAATCTTGTAGTGAGAGCTATGTGATTGAATATGCTTCACTTTGTTTTTTTTAAATCTTGGTTTAACACTTTGATACAGCTATTCAAAGGTCTGGTTCTAAGTTCAGTTTATTTCAGTAGTTGGTTTTAATGGCTGTCATAGCTGAAAAGGACACCTCAGAAAGATACGTAGATCCAAATGGAAGAAGTGCATTGTTGGTTGTGTTTACTAAATCATGATACTAATTTTCCACTCCCATCCACTAATTATGCAAAAAATTTTCTTGGAATTCATCTATTAAATTTCCATCTTCCCTGATGTCAATCAGTTGTTCTTGCAAACTAATGGGAAGGTGTTGCATTCTTCTATTTTTAACAAATGCATTCAAGCCCCCCGAAACTCTTAGAATATTTTTAAACAGGTTAGGAAATAATGTTTCCAAGTCCTTTACGTATACAGATTTCAGAGGTTTTTATAGGTGACACATCATTTTCAGCAACAAAACCACATAACAATGGAAACATTTCCAAAAATTTGTTTTCAAAACAATCTCTGTAGAGTGAGTTTCTTTTGAAAAGCGGTTACTTTCTTGCTCACTGTTAAAATGTCAACTTCACCTTGAAGGGACACCTTAAGTGTGTTTTGTTTGGTTTTTTAAATATCTGCTAGGTAGCATACTAATGACAGTCACTTTTCACAGAAAAGGTCAGCAAATTTTGAACAGTTGTCTTTGTGGAAAAAAACCTGCATAATGCATCTTTGACAACTCTTTTAACCACTTTGCCACAAGATAACCAGCAACCCTCCGTGTGGGAATATGATTTTCGTGGTCACTCCCCATCTCATTAAAAGGTATTGTAAAGATTCTGCTATTTAAAGTTCTTGTTTTTATAAAATTAACCATATCAGTGACATCCTGTAGCACTTTGTGCACTTCTGGCTCCAACTTTGCTGCAGTAGCTTGCCTATGAATGGTGCAGTGAAAGAATTGTACATGTGGTTCTATCTGTAACGTTTACACTGGAGTCCTTTTTTACTTTTTTTCTTTTAAATTCTGTTCAAAGCTGCCACTCCAGCGATTACACTTGCAAAGTTTTTCCATAAAATGGTGTTTCTATTAAAGAAATAATTTACTGTTGAGAATACTTTGAGTCATCTCCAGTGCATCTTTCCTGTAGTGACTCAAAAAAAAGTAGTTCCCCGTGTATTTCATCACTGAAACTATCTAGCATATACCGTAAGCTGAGACATGTTAGAAACATCTGTAGCTTCAGCCAACAGTATAGCAAACCTCCCACACTCCACAATTTATTCTAATACTTGTTTCTTGAAATCTTTGGCTCTTTTCTATATGTCTTCCAGCAGTATTTGCTGACAAAGGAATGCCAGATTCTTTTCCATGTATTATTTTGGCCATTTTTTACTGCAGCAGGAAGACCAAGTGCTTCCCCAATGGTATGTAGCTTTGTCTCTTTTGCTATTAAGTAAGAAACCTTAAAAGAGGCTTCTGAAGGTTTATCATTAAGTTCAATGGTTTGGTTTTTTTCTTTTCTTTTTAAAGTACTATATTGAGTATCACATGACTTGAAACCAGTGCTGAAGAAATTGTAGAGATTTGTTGTTATGTTCTGGGTGCTTAGTTTTTAAATGTCTTGCTAATTGTGATGGCTTCATACTATCATTAGCTAATATCTCAAGCCACAATGTACACTTAGGGTGAGGTTCATCATTAATGATAAGCAGATGTAAATCCATATTTCAAATAGTCATCTTCATAATTTCAAATTCTTTTGGCCAGCTTTTTGTGAGATCTGATTGGATTATTGATTTTACCTCATAACAAGTCTGACAAGGAGCTTGTACTGGGGGTAGAAGATCAGCTGATGCACATGGATGTTGAAGCAAAAGCAAAATCCGTCATGGCATCTGTGTACCTGACATAACATAACACAACACTTCAATGTCTTCAGGGTCAGAGGTGATTTGAGAAAGATTGCAGCTGTAGAGGACCCTAAACCATTTGTTTATTTCCCTGGTTAGAATTCCTTGTCTTCACTTGCTTCTACCCTGGTTGTATATTCTATTATTATTATAATTCCTTTTCTGTGCTATTGAACTGTCTTTATCTCAACCCATCCCTTGACATGGGGTGAGGGGAGTGAGGGAGCCGCTGTGTGTTGCTTAGTTGCCAACTGGGGTTAAACCATGACAGCATTCTTGTACTTTAAAATATGGTATTCGGTTATGTGACCCAGGTGCATTGTGACAGCATGCAAATTTTTATGAGCATGTCTTTGTGAATTGTGGCCTTAGGTCATGCCAGTTAAACTTTTAGAAATGAACATTCCTAAATGATTTAAGTTTTGTTAGTTTGGTTGGGTTTTTTTCCATCTGGGACTTCTAAGAAGGGACAGCAATTCTTACTCAGTTTGTTTAGCAGGCAACATAATGTAGTTCTCATCCTGCCTGAGGCCACAGTGTCTTCCCTTAAAGATAAATTTCAAGTACCTGCTAAACATCTGCTGTTAGGCACCAGTACTGTCTTGGTACCTACCCAATAAGTGTATCTCCTCATGTACAGCTCAGCTTTCTGTTAGCTGTCATGTGAGTTTTAAGGAATGAAGTACAACTTTAGCCCCTGAGGAAGATGCAAAAGCAAGGTGGGGTTGCAGATAACAGTCCTTTGGGCAAAAACAGAAGATAAAGCAGGGAGTTGCTTTTTGAAAGTTGTTTACAAGGCACTTAAAATGAAAGGAAAAAGAAATGTAGAATGAAGACAGAAAATAATAAAAAGAAAAATGAGAAAAGCATCTTTTTTAAAAACTGTAGTTACAGCTTTGTAAAGGCTGAAGATTTGCAGTTGTGTGGTATTGACTAATTTATTTTTTTTTCCTGGACTACATACTAATTTCAAATTTCTTGTTTAAGGTGTACCTTTCATTATTTAAACCAAAATTGCATTACTACCTGTGAAATAGTCTCTGTACTATCATAATCAGATATAGAAAGCGGCCATCTCTTCGTAGAAACAGACTTTCTAGAACAGTTGTATTTGGTACCAACACTTATTTCTGATGTGTTTAATATAATATTTTTTTTTTCTTCTTGAGTTATGTTGTTCTGTAAAAAGAGTCTCCAATTCAGCTTTCTTTTATTTGGGATGTTTTTCTTTACATTTATTCTATGGGACCTAACTCTCCCATGACATATGAAAAGTGAATCAGGATGCTGGAGACACGTGGAAATGAAATTTATCTTCCTTTTGGGCCTCTAGTGTTTAATAGAAGTCAGTTGTTTTCTTTCTTCAGTCAATCTATAGATGTTTGAAATTACTTGTGCTTGGTGGAAAATGGCCATTTGAAATGTAAGCAATTCAGACTTGAGATATCTCCAAGTAGCTTGGAATTAGAAATGCTTTCTTCTGACATTCAGGTGATATTCAGCGAAGCAATAGGAGAATGCTTCTTTATAAGTAATAAGCTAGTGAAAACCTAGTATTTGTATAAACAAGCTTGCCTAAGGAGTATGACTGTCTTGTTAGTAGCTAGTGGAATGCAGTCTTTTGACAGCGTTGGTTGACAATCATATACCTTGATCAGTGTGAGTGTATCGCTGATCGTTAGCTAGTGAAACAATTGCACATATGATAGAGGAGCTGCAGCAAGTAGGGCAGAGGCTAGCTTTTGCTTCTATTTAATGTTTCTTCTTGTTTAGAGTCATGGAATTCTTGCGTGAAACCAGCTCATTCTCCAGAATGCAGCTGATACAAAACCGGGCCAAACTGAAGTATTTGCAGAAAAAATTTAAAATGGTAAGGCCTGGTGAAGAATGCAAACAAGTTAATCTGGGTTATTGTTAGGCATACTCTGGTTGGATAATGAATGTCTTGGGAACAAAAAAATGAAACTCAAGTGGTATGTGGTATCTTGGTGCAAGTCCCATAGTCCAGAAATTCAAGGGATTGTAACAAGGAATCTGGGTTCAGCAAAAAAGCTTTAGTGTCATGTGGAAGACAGAAGTCCTGACTAGTAGTTAACTAAAGAGTGGATTTAGAGCAGAACTTTGAAGACTGAAAACGTGCATTTCCAGCATCCCCTGTTGCCATTGAAGGCTTGTTGTTTGCTTATTCGAGAAACAAAGTAGGGATCAAACACACCATCAACAAGCATTGACCTCAGAGTTAAGTCTGGTGTCAGGGGACATGGATGGCTCCAGATTGCAGTTTATGTGGTTAGATATGTAGAGGTTATAGGGCTTGTTGCTACATATTCGGATATACCTACTTTGAAAGGCTTTTTTGGCACACAGAAGGGAAAAGCTTGCCATCTCTTTTGCAGTGGAACACATGAATCAGTGTGGTGCTCTAAAGCTACCTATCAAGATCCTTTGTGTAAAGAGAATACCCTTAGGAGGGTTTTGATAATAATAGCTGCTTTGTCAAAGAAGACTTCTCTATTATGCAAAGCTTTAAATTATCTGTCCAATATACAGTGGACAGTGGCTGCTATCTCCACTCAAGGGGGATGAAGACAGAGTGTGCTTAAGGTTCTTTAACCTAGATGTTACACTGCAAATGAATGATACAGTGCTGTATCTTCCTCATGGAATGAATAAACAACTAAAGCACTGGAAACAAGTATTTACTTTAGAAGAGTCTGATTTTTGAGCTGGAAGAAATAATCTGATAGGTTAAACTATTCTGAGAATCTCTGGAAAAGTCTGCAGGGTGCTGCAACTTACAAGTACAATAAACCTTAATTTCAGTTTGTTTCTACTGGTAGCTAGTGGTTTCTAAATGTCTGTTCTTGGCTTGTTTGGGGGCAAGTCTTGCAATAGTTGTTTCCTGCAACTGAACAAAGAAGCAGTGTTAATCTTAAGTATTTGAGAGAAAATAATATACAGGCAAAAGGCAATGCTTACCAGGTAGTGGAGAAAAAGAACTTCTCAGTAATCCAGCTTTGAAATCCTTGAATCAGAAAAAAATCTTGTTTTCCCACATGTGCTCCTTCTCCCATGCACGCTCTGTTGTCCTGCTTTAGCGTCTGCTGCTTAATGATTCCAAATACATAGAAGCTTGTGTTTAGTCACACGTAAAACAAAGTGTAGACAGAAAGAGGTTTGCACACTTCTAGATCTGTATGAAGTGTGTGTTAATGTTGATACCTTCTCACATTGAACCGGATGGTTGCACCTTTTGAGCTGCTGCTTCAAGTTCTTGTCCCACTGAGATACCTATGCTTTGACTGCACTTAGTGGTTTGGGTTTTTTTAAGGTGGTGTTAACAATCATATAACCTTGAAATGCAAAATAGATAGAGCTGCTGTTTAGGTCTCCATGGTGACCATGGGATCCTGAAAATTAAGGAAAATATTTGACTTCCTAGGGCCCTAGGTACATCTAGGCCCTATGGGTTTAGGCTTAAAACTTAGAAAAGTACTTCTTCAGGCAATGTAGAAAACTGTACATACAATATAAAACATTAAACACAGTTTGCAATTGTAAGAGAGGAGGTCTATGGTAGTGTTTAAAGAAAGGTTTTCTGTTGGGTTTTGAGGTTTATAGAGATGAATTAAACTTTATAAATTACTCCAGAAACATTTTATAAGTAGTAGTTTGGGCTGCCTCCGTAAAGTGTCAAAAGAATAACCTTGCTGTATGAACAGTTACTGCAGTTGAAGACGATGTAAGTTATTAATGAGAGGGTGAAGTTCTGCTTTCTGTTGCATATACATGGTATTTTCTAATCTACTGAACACAAGTTTTCAATTGTACACAGAGGCACGAGTCAAAGCCTTTGAAGCACTGTGGAAATCTGTGTATATGAGAGTAATGGCTCTGAGGGAATGTGTGTGTAAAATAAGCATGTATATGATGTGTTGAATCTGTCTAAATGGGCACCAATATAGCTTGTGGCCTTGGCAGTTGACTACTTAAGATATTTCAACCCACATATCAAAATAAATCCACCTAATTAGTGTTGATGATCAGAAGGAACTATATATTAATTTATTGTGAAGAATGGAAGTAATCTAACTTTAAGATTATTTGTTTGACTTCTTAAGGATAAATAGAAAGTCTCAGGAGTACATGGTATTGATTTTGAATGCTTTAACATGGTTATTGTAAGTCAGAGGCAATGACCGGTCTTTGTTCTTAAGCTGCTGAAGTTGTCTAGACATGAATTGAAATCTGGAACTATTTTTGCAGCATTCTCTTACATAGAATGATGATCTATCATACCCTGTATCAATGAATTACTGGTTTGGTTTCTGCATTCTCTCTTAGAGAAAAGTGGGTTTGATAGTTTAAGGCCAAATTCTACTGTCATCTGATACTTCATTCTCTTCACACAGCATGTAGCCAATCTGTGGACTCTGGAACTTCTGGGCATCAGAGCTGAGTAGCCATATGGGCAGGGTTGATGTGGTTATGCATGCTACAATACAAGTCCTCAACTTCAGCCACAAACAGTACAATTTAAGTTGATAGCCTAGGGGGAACAATTTTTTCCTTGCATTGCATATATAGAGTTGGTTGAGTGATCAGGATTTTACCCTTCTCAGAAGCATTACAGGCATGTAATTGCTCTGTCAAAGGAGAAAGCAGAGACCTTGATGTGCAAGGGGGAAGTAACTATGTGTGTCATAGCAAATTGAGTTCCAGAGCCCAAATGTCAGGTTTGGATTTGAAAATTTAATTTGAAATACTGCCTTTCAGGCATATTTTGACCTATGGCTTGAGTTTGAAGCTTTATTAGACTTGCATTCCTCTATCCCTTCTTTCACATCCCATTCTCCAGTAGTATTTCATATACTGACTGAGCATGATGGAAATAACATCTGAATTGCTGTATTCTGATGATACTTGAGAAACTCGGAGAGTAGATTTTGCACATTAGTGTTAATAGTGTTAAAAGTTTTTTTCCTAATTTGCAAAGGTATGCACTTTTTCAGGAAACCTAATATGTTCAAATTGTTGCATTATTAAAAAAAAATAAAATTGGCAGCTTCTGGAGGTGGCCTGTTGGACATCTAGCTGATTGATAGATGCTAGTTATTGCCTAACCTTATTGTTGTAGGGGTTTTGTTTCCTGTACAGGTGATACTCAGAATCCAGTGGTGGTGTTCATAGTAACACTGAACAGGAATTACCCAAAATTATGATAAAATTTAGCAACTTTTTTTTCCTGAAATTATTAGTTAGTGGGATAAAAATTAACAAACAATATAGTGAACAAAGCTATTGTATTTAATACTATGTTTTAGGATAAGAATGTGTGAAGCATGTCCTTTATTATAAGCTTGGATATCCAAGGTACTGGCATAATAATCTGAAAACCACTTCTGAAAACACTCGCGTCAGTACTTTTTTGACAATGCTGTGCAGTGACAAATTCAGTTATTTTTGATAATGAAAGTGCACCTTTTGTCCTTGATGAATGAATTGCCATCTCTTACAGTGAATATCAAAAATAAAACCTAATGTTTTTGAGTTAGGTTACATACCTAATGATATTTTGTCTTGAGATAGCCAGCAATTCAGGAAAGGTTAAAAGTGTTTTATCCATTTGGCCTGGGTATATATTTCTCTTTTTGTACTCAAAGTGATGTAACTGACCCCATCTTGCAGTGACATGTAACTTACAGTTTATTCCAGCTTCCTGAGCATTACTGCCACTTTGGCTGAAGAACTTGTAAGGAGGTTTTTTTGCATCTGGCTTGCTCTCTACTTGTGCCTTGTTTAGGATTTTGTATGTTACAAGTTTGGTTAAAATTAAAATTAAGATGAACTGTTAAGTGTGTACTCTTAAGTTTCTTGCTTGTTTCTAATGGTAGAATAGAGGAAATGGTAAGATCTTGCTAACCTTGACTTGTACCTGGAATGTGAGCAGCCCATTTTTGGTACTCTGTAAATACTAAGTATAGTTAATGTAAAAGTGGATCCATTCTCAGTTACCCTCTGTTACTGTTTATCCCAAAACTCAAGAATAAGTTTCTTGGATTTTAGTTGTTGGATTTTGGTTCTTAAATTCCCCCTCTGCCCTGGTTTTTGGGCATTTTTTCCCCCCAACTGCTGCTGTGGTAAGCACTACTGAAATACTTAGTAGCTGCATATTGGAGTGCAGCCTGTGACAGTAAAAGGGTTATTCCTTGGAAGATGAGTGTCTACCTTCATAGCAAGCACTCATTTTTCTATACATTGCCAGAATTAGTATCCTATGTTTCTATTTTGGAAAGAGCCAATCCTATTTTATTAAAACTAAGACTTTGGAAAAAATGTCTCTTCAACTAGTTTTGAGTTTCAGTACTTCAGATGAATGGCATAAAAATAATTTCCTTTGTCCAGTTACTGAAGATGGACCACTTGGCCTCTATAAGAAGCAGTTCTTTCTCTGAAGGATTGATGGACCACAGGACAGATGCTTGTTCTTATGTGGTTCTTCCTTAGCCACTCTTAATAGGGAACATCTATTCCAGTTGCCTGGTGCTGACACTAAACACAGTCCTTGTTTTTATAAGTTGGATGTGTTTAGCAACAAATATCTCATTCCAAATCTTTGTAAGAAATGCTTGTTATCAAGTTGCTCCAGCATCACAGAGGTGCACCATCCATGCTGAACAATTGTCATTAATGCCATTTTCTTCTCAGCTATATTCTGTGTAAAGATAGGGTCCTTATTAATGGATTGATGTGTATTGAATATTGCAGAAATGCTGCTGTCAAATCACCACATTAAGGGGTGAGATTTAGGCAGGCAATGGTTGGCTGCGAACTAGTGAGGAATCTAACCTTGCTGTGGAGGTAACACATTGTGTGTGGTAGTGCACACAGGAAGTACAGTGAAGCTGGAGATGCTTACGTTATGTGAATAGCGGTGACTTGTCATCTTTTTCTTGAATATAGTTTTTGAAAGATTGAGCATGTTAAATCCACACAAGATGATGTTGATTCAACTGGTGTAAATCTTTATGGTCCCTTAATCTGGGTTCTACTTTTTGAGCTATGTTTTAATCTCGTCAACACTTAGTATAATTTCATGCATGATTTTCTCTGGAAGCCCTTTTGTTTCAGTTCAAGGAAGGTTATATTGGTTTACTGTTGGTACCAGTTTGTGATAGCTACTTATCAGAAGGCATGAAACTTTCTGTGCCAACTTTGAAGAACAGAATTCTGGTAAATGTGGTTCCAAAGGCTATTTCCTGCTTCAGGTGAGCAAAAAGAATGCAGAACTCTATGCTGATTATTGTGGTTGTGAAGAATTTGTGACCTTCCCTACACTGCAACAAACTGATTTACAGTCTCTTGTGTGCAGAAACATCTACAAACCAGCTTCCTGATGTGATTAGCTACACTGCTGACCACCACTCAGTTTTTCCAGAAATTAGTAGCATAAATGGACTGTAGTACATAACTAGCTTCTTGATGTAGAGGGGGCAGAAAATACTTGGGCAGTGTATTGACAGAAGACTTAGTTGACTTCCAATGTGCTTGGTGGCAGTCTTAAGACAGATTCTGCCTGACAGTAGGATAGAAGTCTTGATCAACAGTGTGCTTTGATATTTTTGTTATGGGGAAACAAATAATGTTGTATTTAATCTTACACACTGTTTCTGGGTTGAGTTAGAAGCTGGAGATTCCCTTTGGAAGAAGTTGTTTCCAAAGATCGAAGTCTGCTTTATAAAGCAAACTTGCAGCCAAACCAATTTTTCAAATGAGCCCAACCAATGCAAAATCTGAAAAGCTGTAAGAAAGCTAGTATTAGTTTTCCTTATTTACTACTCATTTCAGTGCCAGATACTGCCAAGTTCACTGCACTTGTCATTAAGATAAGTTATACACAGAATGCTAAATGTTGACTTTGACTTGTTCGTGTTGTAGAAATGGTCAAAGTGTTTCTTGCTGGCTTATAAAGCTTTCGAATCGCTGCCTTGGAGTGTTGTGATTGAAATACTTGTACCTTTCATTTCTTTTTCCCTCCCCTGCAGAAAAAGTTGCTTTGAGAACTGAGTGTTAAATTGGAAATGACCTTACTTGCCTTCAATTATAAATGGTAGCAATAAGGAAGGGGATTCTCCTGCTGCCAACCCCCCATTCATGGCTTTCTGTTTTGGTTCAAACCATGTCTTACAGTGTACTTTGATTGCCAGCCCTCAACATGCTGCAACAAATTTGGTTGTATTCCAAAAGCTATGTACTTGAGATGATGAGCAGGTAAAGTTGCTGTGATACAATACTTTTTTTTGTTGTCGTTGTCTGGGAGTTAGTAGAATTAGAGATGCCACAGCATTTATTGAAACAATGCCCTTTTCATGTCCACCGCCATGTGCTTTTTTGTGTGCTTCATGCATTGATCTGGGCTATGTTGAACCATGAGTTAAGAAGCTGTTAATGGTGAAACACTACGGTGCCTGAAATTTGAAGAAAATAAGTCTTGTGTATGTGATAGCTTGAGAGGACAACACTGTTTCTTTGTTCATATGGCTTTCTCTTATAGGACTGTGGTTCTTGTACTGTAGCTGTTATGGAAGCTAAGCACTTGAATAAATGGTAAAATAACTTAGTAATGTTTTGTTGTGTGTTCTTTCTTAAGACAACATATATAAACCTCTTCTAAAAAAATCTGTTTTGAAGCATTAGTAAAAATAGAAAAATATTAAATAAAGTAATTAAACATTAATAGCGCTAACTGTTCTCAACCATTTAAGTACATATATTGGGTGGCTGACTAGCTGATCAATTGTCTTACTAAAATACATCTTTGGCCAAATGTAGGTTGGTACTGGCATTCGGTTTACACCTCACCTTCAAGTTATACTGTTTATAGCTCAAACTTCGCAATGCAGTAAGCGTTGGTGCATTGGGAGGGAGCAGTTGATTATTTAAAATGTGATTGTATGATTGATACTTGGTCTTGAAAGTAATGCTGCTGGGACAATGTTATTTCTAATTCACTGATTTCTAGTAGAGTGAATGAAAAACGCCTGACTTATGTAACACAGTGTAAAATGCTCTGTATCTGTTAGGTGCATGATAGAGCAGAATTAGTGGTATACCATTATTTTGTACATCACTATGATTTAATTTTGAAGGCAAAATGAAGTTAAGCTTGGCTTCAGACTTAATTGAAGGGCTGGTTAAATTGATTTGACATTAGTATTAGTTTTATGTCATTTCCCAAATCAAGACGGCAAAACTGTGGGAGCAGGTAAAATTAGTATGAAAAGCGTGAGCTGCAGATAGGCTCATGTCAAGCCTCTTCCATCCTTTTGCTCCTGTCATACAAACTAAAACCAGATTTGTCTGGTTCAGCCTCTCTATGATTGACACAAGTAGGTTATGAGTGGTGATTGTTTCTTCACAGCATGTCTCTCACTTGTGTTTCCCCTCTGCCCATTTGTTCATTGTATTGTAATTCTCCTCTAGAGATTGGACGTTTTATAATTTAACAGCTTTGGATTTTTGTGATGTATGTCATTTAATTCAAAATGCTGGAGCTAAGACTGCTGAAACAATTAATCATGAACCAGTCTTTCAGATGTGTTCCTTGTTTCACATCTTCCTTTCTGCTGTCTTCAGTACTCATTTAACAACAGCCACTCCTCTTCCAATATATACTTGTGTTCAGCAACATTTGTTGCTGGGTACAAGTATAAACTGGGAGAGGAGTGGCTGGAGAGCAGCCTTGCAGAAAGGGATCTGGGAGTGCTGGTTGACAGCAGGCTCAACATGAGTCAGCAGTGTGCCCTGGCAGCCAAGAGGGCAAACTGCATCCTGGGGTGCATTAAACACCGTATAACCAGCCAGTCAAAAGGGGTGATTATCCTGCTATATTCAGTGTTGGTGCAGCCTCACCTGGAGCACCATGTGGAGTTCTGGGCCTCACAACTTAAGAAGGATTGGAAGGTCTTTGAACACGTCTAGAGGGCAACAAAGCTGGTGAAAGGGCTGGAAGGAACATCCTGTGAGGAGTGGCTAAGGACTTGGGGTTTACCTAGTTCAGAATAAAAAAGGCTGAGAGGCGACCTCATTGCTCTCTACAGCTTCCTGAGGAGGAGAAGTGGAGAGAGAGGTGCTGATCTCTTCTCCCTGATATCCAGTGATAGGGCATGTGGGTTGAAAACTGTGTCAGGGGAGGTTCAAACTTTACATGAGGAAGCATTTCTTTACTGAGAGGGAGGTCAAACACTGGAACAGGCTTCCTAGAGAGGTGATCAATGCCCCAAGCCTGTCAGTGTTTGAGGCATTTGTTTAAGGCCCTTAATAACATGCTTTAACTTTTGGTCAGCCCTGGACTGGCCAGGCAGTTGGACTAGATGATCATTGTAGGTCCCTTCCAACTGAAATATTCTACTCTATTCTCATTCCTTGGCTCAACCTGCAGAATAGTTTCTTGGTTTTCATGCTGTCAGTGATAAATAGCAAGAATAATTTTTTCCCAAAGGTATGCTGGCAGTAACTTCTTCTTGGTGCTTCTGCTTCTAGGGGACAATGCTTACTCAAAATTAGTTAACATTTTATTTCTGTGTCAGTTGAGAAAACTGCCTCCTAGTAGTGAGATGACTCCATCAGTTTATTAGGCTTAAAACTTGCCTTTTTTTGTCTGTTCTTGTTGTTCTGTTTGATAGTCTAACTCATTTTTCTTGTATTTTGAGAGTAACACTGAGGGAATGTCATTTTTGTGGAGCCCTGAGATGGTGCAGTCAGCTTCAAAAGAATTTCAGCATGTAAAAAGGCGTTAGTGTGGCAAGAGCTAGAATTTTCATTTTTCAGGTCTTGCTAATGAGCGTATCTTCTGTTTCGAGCAGATGAGTTCTCATTAAGTATGGCTTTTGGCTTCAGTTCAGTTTACTGGGAAAAACTGGGTGTACTGGAAGTGGCTATCTAGCATAATGTATGATACCCTGATGACTTTCCTAAGCAAAGTTATTTTAAGGGCAGCAAGGTAGGCAGTATCTCTGCAGGTTTTACTGTACATTTATTGTTTGTGAAACATAATTCGTAGCAATAAGGTTCTCAGTGGAGAAACTAACTAGCAGGAGCCCTGAATCTTTCATGTTACTGTTTCTTGGATTTTACTCCAACTATACATAGTCTTCATGAATCACTGATGCCTCATGCAGGCAGCTGCTTGACCAGTATAACTCCTTTGAAAACTGAAAAGAAATTAAAGAGTTTACAACTAGTTGATTTTTTTTAAAGTAATGCATTCTTAAATGCCTCCTGGAGATTGTGTTCTGCTTAATTAAAAAAACTTCCAAACACTTGCTGAGCATAGTTCTAAGACAAATTGTAGAATCTTTCTGGTTAGGACCCAAATAGACCTGCCCAGAAACCATACAACACTTTAGCTTTAGCTTTGAGTATCTCTGTGGGCATTATTTTGTAACTTGCTAGGCAACATGCTGTTAAAATCCTGCTAATACTTGAGTTAACTTGATAACAGCTCAATTTTAAGTGACTGAAACCCAAAAGACTGGTTTTGTTGTTGGCTGTTCTCTTCCAGAATAACTTCTGCCAGTTCTGGTGCCTATGTCCACAGTCATGTGTAATGCATCTGCAGCATGGTCATTGCAGTTTGAAGAGTCCACACTCATGTGTAAATCCATATGCAGCATGGTCATTGCAGTTTGAAGAGTCCACAGTCACGTGTAAATCCATCTGCAGCATGGTCATTGCAGTTTGAAGAGTCCACAGTCACGTGTAAATCCATCTGCAGCATGGTCATTGCAGTTTGAAGAGTCCACAGTCACGTGTAAATCCATCTGCAGCATGGTCATTGCAGTTTGAAGAACTTTAGCTTCTTTGTGCATCAGCCATTGGTTTGAAGACTGAGTAATTTTCCCAGAATGAGAAACTCTTGCTGCATAATTGAAAGTATAATGGAAAAACCTTAAGTAGTTCAAGTGGCTTGAGAAGTCCATGTCCCTGTTTTCCTGATCCTTAAGGTCAGAGGAGATATGTTTGCAATTTTCCCTTACACATGTGTGCATGCACACAGCTGGTCTCTAATAACCAATTGCTTGATCCTCTTACTGCTGTTACACTGAAGTTGTAGGCTGTAACTGTAGAAATTCCTGTGAAAGAACTAGGTTAGTTTGACAAACTGGATCTACTTGCTCCTCCTGTTTTTTCTCTGGGCATTACCAGGCTCCCCTGATGATGTTAGGATGGTCAGTGTAATACTCTAACTCAAGTTTGGAACTTATTTGGTAGCTATGGAATTGTCTTTGCTCACAGGAGTGTTTCTTGAGTGTGTGAATGAAGGTGGAAACACTGTATACTCAGAGCTGTGTAACAGGATAAGTTTGTGGTTGGGGTTTTTTTTTGTGTCCGAAAGACAGAAATGTAAGAAATTAAAAGTCAGTGGTGTTGTGTAATGAGAAGGAAGAAGCCGCTCTTGGCAAAAGTTACTTCAAAAGTGGAGGTTTACATTTTCCTCCTTGTATGCGCTTGGATTCCTATCTGCTGTGGGTGAGGTATGAACCAAAGTGCAGAAGGCATCTGTGGTAAGAGTGCAATGAGAAAAGAGGCCGCTCAGACTTATGTGTCTGAGAGAGGAGAGGGGAACAATGTGAGGAAGTGACATGCAGTGTGAGGTGAATGGGGCTGTTAAATGAGAAGTCTAAAGCACTGACAAGGAAGGCACTTCTGGGGGGAGCTGGCATTACCTAAATGATAAGCAGGGATTATGGTGGTAGGTGTCAGACCAACTTTTATACCCACTGGTAAAACTACAATCAGCAGAGTGATCTCGTTGGAAATGTTTGATATTTTTGGTCAGAGCTATCGTCGGGCCAGGTCACAGTATCAAGCAGTGCCAGATAGCAGTCCTAGTAATTAGTCCAGGGTTTTGATGTACAGGTCACTGGTGGAAGATGAGGTCTGATGCCTGTTTCACCTGAGTTGTCACCTCAAGTTTAAATGCTTGGAATGTGGGAAAAATACAGACAAATGGGACAACGTTGACATAAATTTGTCTTGTGGTTATGAACTTTTCTGGATTTACAATGGTGGCTTTTGGACTTAGATGACTGAAATATTAAATGTTGGGTGGGGTTTTTTTGTCAAAAAGCAGTCTTTGTTTTTGAAGAAGTATTGCAGAAATTTGAATCACCCACATAGCCCTCAACAGAAAGATTGTTAGACACTCAAAACTCTCTTTCAAGGTCAAATTCTCCTCACTTCTTTTCTCTTACCATGTGCAGCCCATGTTTACATAGATGTTTCCCATTAAGTCAGGGCTGTTACTTTAACTTGCCACTTCCCAACTCTGTTACTCGCTGAATGAAACTAATCTGTTGTCTTTTCACCCTTCTCCTAAGCCAATTCTTTGCTCTCTCCCATGAGATCTTGGCTCTTTACCTTTCCAAGAAAGGGTTATGGATTTTAAAGGTATTATGTACATGAAGAGCAGAGCGTTTACCCCGTGGTGGCTATGCACAAGAATCCAGGCATGTTTCTTGGTTGAAGAAGAGCAAGTGTCTTAAAGGTAAAAGATACTGAGTGGGGAGCCGGGGGAATTTAGAGTTGTCTATGTTTTGAGCCATAAAATTACAGCATAGGTTAGCTCCTGCAAGTTGGACAATAGAGCAGCTGTTCCTGCTTAATACAGCTACAATTCCATTTTCCCACATTGTAAGTGGTTTTTGAAATCATAGAGCTAAGCTTAAAATAAGCTTTATTTCAAAACAGCAGAATTGGAGAAGTGGTGGTGCTGCATGCAGGTGGTATTAGCCCAGCATGATGGGATGGCTTTTTGCAGTGCTGAGTGCAAATATTAATTAAGGAAATAAACTGCTGTGTTGGTCGCCTTGTTGCTCTTCTCCCTTCTCTGTTGGTGATTGCTGCCCTACTTTCAGCTTATTTATACTGACATTTTCCTTTAAAGAAAGGAGATTAACAAATGTGAGTGTAAAATGGCTTGATAAAGAAACCCTGAACCCATATATCTTGTATGAGGAAAATAAGAAAAGGTCAAAAGTCATTATCTTATCTTTGGTGAAATATGTTTTAGTGTGACACTTCTGTAAAAATTGAGGCTGTTTGTTCTCCAGTCTGTGTTTTTAGGAATTTCATTTGCAACTGTCTAGTACATAGAACTGGCATTAATGGAACAGATCACTTTTTGTCACTTGAGGTACTGTAGTGAGATGCCTTTCTTACTTCAGGAAAGTGTGCTTGATTCAGATTTGAAGTATAATCTTTTTCAATTATACTTTTTGCAGAACAGTAAATTCCCAAGGAAGTATTACTGGGAATTTTGAAATGGTCAGAGGAAACAAGGCTAAACCCTTTAAATCTTGTGGTGTAATGAAATAACATTAAAAAAAAAAAAAACAAAACAGGAGACGATGCAGCCTTTCAGGTGTTCATGCTTTTCTGATTCTTGGCAGTGCAGTGGAAGTTGCTGGTCTCAACATGCTTTTATTAATAACAATTATAGAATCATAGAATGGTTTGGGTTGGAAGTGACTTTAAAGATCTAGTCCAACCTTCCTGCCATGGGCAGAGACATCTTTCACTAGACCAGGTTGCTTAGAGCCCCATTTAACTTTCAAAGATGGGACATCCACAACTTCTCCATGCTATTCCAGTGTCTCACCACCCTCATCATAAAAAAAAATTTTCTTCCTTATGTCCAATCTAAAGTTACCCTCTTTTTGTTTAAAACAGTTGCCCCTTCTCCTGTCATTATAGGCCTTGGTAAAAAGTATATCTGTCTGTCTTATAAGCCCCCTTTAAGTATTGAAAGGCTGCACTAAAGTCTACCCAGAGCCGCCTTTTCTCCAGGCAGAACAACACTCTTGCCCTTTCTTCACAGGAGAGCTGTTGCAGCCCTCTTAGCATTTTCATGGCCCTCCTCTATACCTGCTCTAACAGATCCATGTCTGTCTTGTACTGGGGACCCCAGAGGTGGACTCAGTACTCCAGGTGGAGTCTCATAAGAGCAGAGTAGAGGGTGAGAATCACCTCCCTTGACCTGCTGGCCACGCTTCTTTTGATGCTGGCAAGGACATGATTGGCTTTCTGGGCTGCAAAACAGTGTGATCCAACAGTCAAGTAGACTAAAAATATCTGTTATATGCTGCTAGTACCTACATTTGTGGTATATCCAGTACTTTCTTAAGGTGGAGAACTGCTGATGTATTTACTCTTCAGCTTTGACTTGCATCTTGTAAACTTCAAGTCACTAACAGTTGGAGACCTTTATTCTGTTGCATTCCAGATTGCTTGCTTGTCAAGTGTGTGGGGTAGGCCTTCTTTCTGTATTTCAAACTTGTAAACAAAGCCTCTCTTTATTGCAAATGAATGGCAGCTAAATAAAGCAGGCTACAATATCTATGGCCTTTATTAAGAGTAAAGGCTTAAATGAGAATTGGTAGGAGGACAAAGCCAGCTATCATTCCAGAGCAATGTGGCTTGCAAAATTACTGGGTTTGTTTCCTTGTGTCTGTGAAGGCCTGTGCTATTTAACTGTACCATGCACTACAAACTTATGTTTACAAGGAGCTTTGGCATCTGTAGCATCTGTGAAACTAGAAGATATGTTCATATGTTTTCCAGGAACTTGCATATTCAATGTTCCTTCAGCTATGAGAAAGCATCTTGGTAAGATGTGATCAATCCAATTTTTAGTCAAACTTGAGCTAGTTGGGAAATTTGATTTGTTTTAATGCTGGGAACACATTTCCTATTAAATGCTTCAAGGACAGGTTGGACAAACTTTTACTACCCTATGTTTTAGATAGCTGCTTTAGCCACTAAGATGGAAGGGTCATCTCTTTTCTGGTTGCAGCCAAGAAATAAAATGCAGTCTCCCCAGCTGTGGAATATTATTCTTGGGCACAGATGTCCAAAGTAGAGGTGACTGTTGTATCCAGCCTGATGGTGATAAAATGCTCTATTTCGTTCCATGGATCTTGGAATCTCCTACAAGCGTTCCATGAAGTATCTGAAATCTTTATATAAATTAATTATTTAATATTATCCCTTTCACCTAATTAGCTATATAATGTAAATGGTTTGTGCTGAAATGGGTGAAATGAGTGAATTTGAGAGTAAATAAGCATGATAATTTCTTTTAAAAAAGTGATAACCTTGTGCCATCTGGCTTTGACAGAAGTTGCCATAAATGCTGCTCTTAACTTGGAGTATACACTGAATGCCGACTGTGTTGCTGTAAAAGCTGTGATAATTGAACCTGTTTATTAGGCAGATTTGCACAAATCATTGTCTGAAAAAGCTTGTTCTTGTGCAAAATTACATGCACGTGAGAGTTTACTTTCTCCAGTACAGTGAAAACAGCAAAAGAGATAGCCTAACTTTGAACCTCTTTGTTGCTGATATACTCTAACAATAGCTGAATCTGATGAAGAACCTCTTTGAGCTATTTCTTGCTGCTTCTGGAGCATCTGTGCTTGGGTGTTTTCTCTTCATAAAGGATTTAAAAGGCTAGATCAGCAGTGCGGCCTTTCCTGGTACCTTTACCCTTACACTGCAAAATCTATTCTGGGATGCTCTTCCTCCTTCATCTAGAGAAAGAGAAGTCTGACTTTTCTGTTGATGTCCTGTATCTAGGCCATGTTGTCCTGGTGTTGGAACAGGTATCGTGACCGGTGTGAAGAAAAGACCTTTGCCTTTTCTGTTACCATGACTCCCTCAGGTCTGACTTGTATCCGATAAGCACTGTCTGTATGTGGAAGGAAGCCTGTAGTGTATATAATGAACGTTTATTAATGTAGAAACACTTCTCTAAGGATGCAGTTCCAAGATGGGTTGGTTTAGATTGAACCAAGGTTAGTGCTGTTTTGCTCTTCTCCGTTCTTCCCTTGTGACAACCATAGCATTGGCCTGACTGTGCAGAGTACTAGACTGGAAATTTCAGCCTAGTTGAAAACTAATATTGTGGAGAAATGGGGTGGGAAGGGAGACAAAGTTGGATAGTTTAGCTCCCTGCACATACTTGCTATGGGCCCGGCTGAGTGCCACTGTAAGGTGGGAAATGGGAAAAACTGGATAGTGGGGTAAAGGGAAAGATGGGATTGTGGCAATGCTGGCTGAGGCGGGACTGCACCCACAGGGAATCTAGTTCTCTTAGTAGAAGTGGTCTGCTTGCTAGGGGTGAGATTGTTAATGTCCCCCAGCATTATGAGCTTCTAGTTTGGGTTGGTTAAAAAGATTTCTTCTGGAGTGCAAGTATGGATGCTAAGTTTGCTTTAATGCCTTCAAGTGAGCTCAGGTTATGCAGCATTGCTTGACTACAGCTGGCACCTTTTACCTCTTGTTTTCCACGTGTGTTATTTAGTCTTACTGCAGTGGACCTCTGGGAATGAAATAGTTATCTGAGCAGAGTTCAGTTTACATGGTTCAATTTCTGTTGTAATTGTTTAAAACTAAGTTGTAGTATGGAATTAAAAACTGTAATGGACAGTTTCCTTTTAATGTGTTTCCTGATATTCATTTGCATCTCTCCTAAAATTTGAGCAAGTAAGAGTTGAAGGGGAGAGTGGATAGATTTAAAGATGGGGAAAAAACCCATGTGGGAGAAAATTTATTGGGGGGAGATTTATTTATTTCTTGGCCAACCTTGCATCCTGTATAAATTTATGGGCTTTGTAAAATAATAACTTGACTTTCTGAATCAATGTTGTTTCACTTGATTTCTTTAGTATTACTTTTTTTATTTGCCTTTTCTCCTGACTCTTTCCAGTAAACATGGGAAAGGACGGGTTCCTTTACCTACAAAAAGGTAAATCTATTTTCAGCTGAAGAAAAGCTAGCTCTTTCAAAGGTTTGAAGGTTGATTGTGTCCATTTTGTTATTTTGGCCAATTTGAATAAGAATAACAAACAGGTCTCAAATGTAATCTTTTACTGTAGCCCTTCTTTCGATAGCTTGCTGACCTGTGTTGACTTGTATGGGCATTGTAAGTAATGAATGTTCTTGTAACAAGGTAGTACGTACGTATTGTCTGAGAAGTAAACAAAATTATTTTTCTGTAACCCTACATAAAACTATGTAGATGGCAGAGTGCTGCTGCTCTGAGCGCAGCAATGAGAATCTCTGTGCTTTTCACCTGCACCACAACACAAGAGGCAGCCGATGGGAGGAGAAGGTAGGAAAAGTGGACTTTAGGCACCTGTTTTGAGGGCTAATGCAAATGGAAAGGACTCGGCAGTTACTGTTACACCACAGTTTCCACATTTATGATTTTGATGGAAGTAATTTTTAAATACCATCGGATGACTTGTTAATTAAAGCAGACCGAGCTGTTATCTTGGCCGAGTTCACTTGATGCACATAAGGCAAAATTGATATGAAGCAAGCAAACATCCCTGTGTTTGCTTTAAGGGCTTTCTTCGAATCGTAGCCAAATCAATGTGAAAAGCATGGTGCCATTTTGGAAAAGTTGTAGTATTATGTGCTGGAGAGAGAAATTATCTGTTGAGAAAAATGAGCAGGGTAATGCCAGTTGGACGTCCAGAACTGCAGAAGGGTATGAAGTAAAGCTGCAAGAAGAACTGAGTTAGAACTGCAAGAGTGTTTGAAACCTACTGATCATTAATGTTAATAGAACACATAGAAGCAATAGCAAGTCTTGCATTTTATTCTGCAGACTTTGCGCATGGGAGTGTAAAGATTTGTGTCACAGTAACAGTAGCTTTATTGCTATATTTAGAGCTTCTGGGTCCTCAAAGTTATGCTGTACAGGAAGATTGCTATTAAAGTACCTGCCTCAGGGCACTCTATATTAAAAGAGATTGTTCTCTGAATGTTCTTGTGAGGTTGCATTGGTTTGTGTGGCAAGGTTTTGGTCGCAGGGGTCTACAGGGGTGGCTTCTGTGGGGAGGTGCTGAAAGCTTCCCCTATGTCCGATGAAGCCAATGCCAGTCGCCTTCAAGATGGACCCGCTGCTGGCCAAGGCCGGGCCCATCAGTAATGGTGGCAGCACTTCTGGGATAACACATTTAAGAAGGGGGGAAAGTTGCTGCACAACAGCAACCGCAGCTGGAGAGAGGAGTGAGAATATGTGAGAGACACAGCCCTGCAGACCCTCAGGTCAGTGAAGAAGAAGGGGGAGGAGGTGATCCAGGCACGGGAGCAGAGATTCCCCTGCAGCCTGTGGGGAAAACCATGGTGAGGCAGGCTGTCCCCTGCATCCCATGGAGGTGCACGGTGGAGCAGATCTCTACCTGCAGCCTGGGGAGGCCCCCACACAGGAGCAGGTGGGTGCCTGAAGGAGGCTGTGACCCCGTGGGAAGCCCGTGCTGGAGCAGGTTTCTGGCAGGACTTGTGACCCTGTGGGGGACCCACGCTGGAGCAGTTTGTGAAGAACTGCAGCCCGTGGGAAGAACTCACATTTAAGAAGTTTATGGATGATTGTCTCCTGTGGGAGGGACACCACACTGGAGCAGGGGAAGAGTGTTGAGGAGTCCTCCTCCTGAGGAGGAAGGAGTGGCAGTAACAATGTGTGATGAACTGACTGAAACTCCCATTCCCTGTCCCCCTGTGCTGCTGGTGGGGAGGAGGTAGAGAAAATCGGGAGTAAAGTTAAGCCCAGGAAGAAGGGAGGGGTGGGGGAAAGGTGCTTTGAAGGTGTAGTTTTTATTTCTCATTGTCTTACTCTGATTTGATTGGTAATAAATTAATTATTTTTCCCAAGTTGAGTCTGTTTTGCCTGTGGTGATAATTGGTGAGTGATCTCTCCCTGTCCTTATCTTGACCCACGAGCCTTTCATTATATTTTCTTTCCCCTGTCCAGCTGAGGAGGGGAGTAATAGAGTGGCTTTGGTGGGCACCTGGCATCCAGCCAGGGTCGATCCACCACAGGGATTCACCCAGTGTCTGCTCCTGAAGAGTATCTCATTGCCTGCACTCATACTGGCCACTGTCAGTGAAGTTGGCTGAGCATTTTGAGATCTATCTTGATGGACTACCGTATATGCTGATGTTCTTGTTATGGTACCAGTTACGACTTAGCCTTCTGATTCGGGCAAGGTTAGAAGTGATAGTTTCAGTACCAGTTAAATGACCTGATAGTTTTGCAGTTAGTTAATTGTGTGTGACATACTTCGTAGGATCAAATGATACTACTGCAGGCTTTTGCAACTGGCATTGCGCATCAGAAGTTGAGTGGCTGCAGATTTGTTGATGCAGTTAAAGTTCCAAGCAGTTGCCTTTTTTTAAATTGAATTTTGTTACCTCAGTTAACACACATTCATGGGCAGAATATTCTACTTAATTTAACTTTCATGTAGCATTTTTTTGTAGTGTCTAATAGGTGTTTAATAACTTGGATAACTATAATTACTGTGCAGCATACTTCAATACATCAGGCCATGCACACATAGATTGACTTTTGTCCTGTTTAAATTATTTGGAAACATCTAGCGTACTAATTAAATTTTGTCAATTAAAAGTTAATTAAGCATTATTTTCTGTATTTGAGGGCCAGTTTTGTGTAAAAGGTAACAGAATGACTTATTTTTATATCTATTTCACACACATACACTTTTAGTACAAGCCTTGGGTCAATAGAAGAAACAAGTCATCCAGTATTGGTCAGTGCTGTGACGCACTATTTTAACACACCTAATCAACTACAGGCTAAGAAGAATATGCAAGTGCGTTACAGGCAGTGTTATTAATGCCAGTACCCATTGTGCTTTGAAGCGCATATTAATAAACCTGAATTCACTGGATAACAGCTTGCCAAGTGCATCTTAAATGTGTACGTGCATGTATCTAGGGATGTAAAATCTTGCCTAGATTTCTTGGTATGCACTTATCAGCCCTGTTGTTGTTCTTGGATGCCAGGGAAGAAGGGTTGAAGTGAACTAAAGCATCTCTTACAGCTTACAGGTTTCTTTAAAGTTCCCATACAGCCCAGAATCTTTTGCAGTCTGTTTTATTGCATTGTGTTCTGGCAATACTGACCATGCTGGTTGGCCATGAGATTGCATCTGATTGTCCTAGAAAATCTTGGACCCACATGAAAGTCAAATCCATTCCACTGATAGAAGGTGGTTGTCTGATGAGAAGGGAAGAGAGAAATATTTCTACTTTCTGTTGATGAGATTAAGAAAAAACTACAGTTGTGGTTTTTTTCAGTCCTCATCCATAGTCTCTAAAATATGTGAAGGAAGCTACTCAACTTGATCTCTTTCTTCTTTGTATAGCTATTCTGTTGCAGCCCAGGCCATTACTTACACAATTTATGCATGGTACGTGTATTTCAAGGGTTAATGTATCCTATATGAAACTGCAGGAGATTGTAGAGTGTTAGGCCCACTAGTATGGTGTAATTATCTTGACAGTGTGTCAACTGTCTCTTGAGACAAGGCTAATTTTGGGGTAATTTAGGGACATCAGATTTAGAAGTAGTAACATCCCTCAGCTGCTTTTTTTGTTATTGAGGAAAACAGTAACAGATCAGAATATTTGTATAAATATCAGTCTGGGAAGATCTATGAAATATAATTAACTAGATGAACCGCATGTAAATGTGATCAGTTTTTTGTTACCCATCTGTACTTCCCTGAGATGAATCTCATTATTTCTGAGTGACTAGCTTATTGATATTCAGTACCTTGGCAATGTTTTCTTGCTCTGACTATGTAACCATTTGAAAGCTGGGTCTGTGCAGTAGTTTTTACTCAACACTGCAAGGACTTCAACATGCACAAACTGGAGCATCTTTAAATTCAACCTAGCTGTCAGAAGAATCTGAATATTCTTTCAGTACTATTTACAGCCTGCTGCTAATACCTAAGTGCAGAAAGACTACAAATCCTTACTGTTCCCTGATCTGTGGTGGGCACTATGTACACAGGAGAAGGCATCTCTGAGTGTTCATTGTGGAATTTTGTAGCATAATACTACTACTACTTAATGTATCTTAAAAATAAAGAGATCATAGTTTCCTATTTTGGGAACAACCAGTCTTGTAAGAATTTTACAAGAGTGCAGCAAGTTCACCCAATGCTACAACAGTGCTGGCAGTGTTGCAGTCTCCAAAGTTCTCATCCAGTGGATTGCTGGTGTCTTGCAGTTGCAGTGCCAAGACCTCAGAATTCAACATGGCATTTGATGTTCTGAGGTGCTATTTCACTAGTATCTCTGACAGGTTAGCAGTATTTAACTGGGCTGTAGATAGAAACAAACTTGAATAGCATGGTTTTGAATTCTGTTCTTAACATTTTGAATTCAAACTGGCCAGATTTGCAAGCTGAACATTGTCAGTCTCTTCTGTTGATGATGATGGAAATGACAGCTGCTGTTTCTGTAAGCATTTTGGGGGTGGGGGGTAGGGGGGAAGATAGACCAAGTCCAGGGTTGGACTGGAAAGTCTTTGGAGCACTGAACACTTACAGCAGGTTTTTCAAGTGGGTGTGCATGCTGCTGTCAGTCTAAGCAAATAACTTGCAAGGCAGATGTTCAGGATTGGCTATTGGCAGTTTAGAAGATTCTGCTGCAGTTGAAAAGCCAGTAATTTGTGCTGTTAGCTGTCAAATACCTTAGGGGAAAAAACAAACCATAATTAGTTCATCACTTAGCATTTTCTTTTTAGGTAAATGTGAATCCATGAATTCCAGTCCTGGAAGATGACAGAAATGTATTTCCTGTGCCTGGAATAATTTTGTTCTTCGTGACATGGAGGCATAAAGTTTACCTTGCATTGCTAAAAGGCCTATCTGTGTGACATACCCTGTTAAGGTCCCTTAAGAAATTGCACTGAAAACTTCACCCGCCTTATTAGCAGGCCAGTCTGAAAGGCAACTTCAAGGTCAAGCAGGTGCAGAATGGTGTTTTAGTGTGAACCAATTATGTGTGTGAATGAATGCGTGGGCTGCTGGGGGTTAAGCAGGGGGAAGCTATGGTGCAACTCAGTTTAAGTGGTTAGCTTTTCTTACATGTGGCTGAGCAAAAGATAAGCAACACTAACTGCTGCTGTGACATTTCTTGGAGACCTTTGTCTGCACCAGTAAAATGCTGTGAATGAAAGCATGGTGAGAGTGGAAGGTATTCCTTACAATGCTTTTGGCTGTTTGGGGGAGTTTACTAGTAGTTGAGCTACTAAGAGGAAACAATTTCATTTTAGTAAAATAGGGAGGTAATTGCAGATATAGGGCAAACTGTGATTGGGTTGGCTTAACTTTTAACATCCTTTAAATGACAAGCTCCTGTCAAGCCACTTCTTTATGTGGGGATCTGGGTATTCCAGTCTGTCTCACACTGTGCCCTGTGCCACAGCTCCTCTTATTCCCAGTCATACTAGCAGAATGGATGCACTGACAATTTTCATTTGGGGCACTAGGGTGGTATTGATTTGTAGTGCCAAAAATATCTTCAGAATGTATCATTCGTTATTCCTCCACAACAGAAACTAAGCAACAGTGCTGCTGGGACAGAGCTGCTTCTGCTGATTCACACAATTGACCCAGTTGCAGAGAAGGATTTAGAGCACTGGCTTGGTATTTGCATGAGTTGAGTACAGAAGTGAGGGATGATCTGGTGTCGTGGTTTAACCCCAGCCAGCAACTAAGCACCACGTAGCCACTCACTCACTGCCCTCCATCCAGTGGGATGGGGGAGGAAATCAGGAAAAAAGTAAAACTCTTGGGTTGAGATAAGAACGGTTTAATAGAACAGAAGAGAAGAAACTAATAATGATAACACTAATAAAATGACAACAGTAGTAATAAAAGGATTGGGATGTACAAATGATGCGCAGGGCAATAGCTCACCACCCGCCGACCGACACCCCGCCAGTCCCCGAGCGGCGATTCCCTGCCCCCCACTTCCCAGTTCCTAAACTAGATGGGATGTCACATGGTATGGAATACACCATTGGCCAGTTTGGGTCAGGTGCCTTGGTTGTCCCCTGTGCCAACTTCTTGTGCCCTAGCTGGGCATGAGAAGCTGAAAAAACCTTGACTTTAGTCTAAACAATACTGAGCAACAACTGAAAACATCAGTGTTATCAACATTCTTTGCATGCTGAACTCAAAACATAGCACTGTACCAGCTACTAGGAAGACAGTTAACTCTATCCCAGCTGAAAACAGGACATCTGGTCTGTCTTAAACATTTAAATCATCAAAAGATGCAAAATGTCTTTACTGATGCAAGAGGAAATAGTACTAAATGTCAAATCGGTGAGCTGTAAGTTCATCTCTAGTTAGTGTTACTCTAGTAGATAAGTCGCATACAGTTTTCAGTTATAATTGCAGATATTTATTTGGTATATGAGAGAAAATTTTTTAGGATTAGTTTAGGCATTCTCTGTGCCACCTTGTATTTGTGTTTCTAAACCATGCAACAGAGAAATTTGTAGAAGAAATAAAGTAAGGTTGCCGACTGGTGTCAGCAAGCATATGATGGTTCCAGTGAGGCTTAAGAATAGATTACAGTGTAGGTTTGTTTTGAATCCCCAATTATTTCTGGCATGCCCTCAGCTTCCTTACATAAAATTGTCATTGCCCTTATCTGTAAACTCCTGAGATGAAATGGCTTTAAATTCATCTGTCCATGTCTATAAAGTACCTCCTTCTGCTGAGCCCTAAAACTGAAGAAAAGCTATTAACACACTTGAGACTTTTTTTTTTTTTTTAATCAAAGGGAAAAAGCTGATTTTTTTACATTACTTTCATAAGTTTTGTAGATTACCCTGTGTAATGTAGTGTTTTGTAGAGTACCCTGAGAATAGTGGACTTTGATACCCTTTTGCATTGGAGGACAAGCAGCAGGCGCTCATGCTGTGAATAACTGATGTCTTTTGAAATGTCCAGCTTTACTACATAGATGAGCAACAGCGCTACAATGAATGGTAATGACGGCTGCTATAGTTTCAAGACCAACAAATGACTTCATTTCCTAGATATTTTTTTTTTTTGTGACAAGCTAACCACTTGTAAAATAATCCTTGGAACCTCAAACAGCATATTGTAGTGGCATGTTCGTTATGGAGGTTGGGAGTAATGAAACCAGTCAGGAGTGAAAGGTACACTGTGTATCTTCTATATCTGCATGCATATATATGGTTGCATGTGTATTTGCATCACTGGATAACACCATCAGCAGCCTCTAAGTTCTATTTAAACACTGGGAGTAATTCTTAAAAACTTTGTAAGCATGTTGAAAGTTCCAAAGGCAAGTATTAAAATAAGAAAGTTTGTTTGTTAGACCCACGTAATCTGAATTTCAGCTATTTGATAGGGAGATGATGTCCAGAAAGAAGCACTTTAGTTGTAGATAGTGCATTTCTCAAATTAACACCTTGGCACCAATGTTCTAACATCCATGTACATGGAAAATCTTTTGCAATATTTACTCCTTTACTGTCTGTAGTGTAACTTTTTTTGCTTAGTTTGCAATGTGAAGTTTTAGCCCAAAGATATCTAATCTTGCATGGGTGAATTGCATAAGAATAAAATATGGGATTTCTAAAATGTATGTAAAATATGGCATTTCTTAAGGTACTTTGTTATGATTTGGCCAAAATACTGTAGTTTTTGACAGCCTTAGACTGTAACCTTCAGATTCATAGATGTCAGTGAGGACAAATGACTTTGGCATTTAAAGAGAAACTGGATTCACAAACAACTTATAGGTGCCTGAAGAGTCACTGATTTGCCACAGTATTTTATCACAGTTAACTTGAAAATAATGATAGTTTGTGTACAAACAAGTGTTGAGTGATAGGAATAGTGATGCTGCAGATCTTAAAATTATCTATCAAAAGTCTTCTTTTTCCCTACATATCTCCAATACGTATGTTCTTGGGAACATTGATCAAACACTGTAGATTTGCCATGGCTCATGTATGTTTGGATAGCAGTTGCTACTGTCGGGTCACTCCAGCTAAATTTTGCAATATGAGCTGCTCTGGTTTGTTATTAACTTCACTCTGAAGGACTGAAGTATGGGTCCCTTTGCCACCACATTTCAAGTTGTTGGGCTGTTTTTGTGATTTGACTTAGTGCGTCTGTCATTCTCAAGAGCAGTGTCGTAACATGCTGTTGCTTTCACTAACCTCTTTGCTTAGGTAGAGTATTTTAAAAGCTTTTTTTCTCCCCGTGCCTCCCCCTCCCCCCCCCCAACAGTACTCTGCTGTGAGTTAATATCTAGGTCTTGCTTGCTGCTGGACTGTCCTGTTGACCTGTTCCAGTAATCTAAGATCCCAGATTGGCAGGAAGGAACCAGTAAGTACAAAGGTACAGGGGAATATTTTATTGTCATTTAAAGTTCTACATATATCAGATAGATAGTACTAGTTAGTGTGATGTGTGTGCTTTAAGAAGCCTTGCAAAACAAGTGGCTAGTGGCAGCATTTATTTTATACCACTTAGCCCTTAGCGATTAGTACACGCAGCTGATCAATAATCAAAAGTTTAGGCACTGCTGTCTTAAAACTGCTTTTTACATCTGTATCCCTTAAAGAAAATACTAAATGTAAAAAAGGTAGGAGAAAGTTCTGTTAATAAAATGTATGTGTCTTCAATGACTGTTAATATTTTACAGTCATGCAATCTTAGAGCAAGTATTTGTCTGCGTAACTTATAAAATTGTATCAATAGGAGGAGGAAGAATATAGGGAAGCATTCAAAACAACTGAATATGGAAAGATTTAATTTGACAGTCTGGGGTTTGCTACTAGGAACTTTCATCTTTGACAGGACATCGTGTAGTATATGTGGTGTTTAACCTAATGTCAGTGTTCTCGGCATGTGAATTATTTGGACAAGCTATTAGTGTACTGGTACATGGTAAATGCATAGAAAGATTTGTGTTCTAGTTTATTTTGTTGCAGTTGCTTAGTTTGGAAACAAGTCTTCCTGTCCAAGCAGCATTCTTTCTAAATTCCCAAGGACTGCCCTGTTAGATGAAGTATTTCTGCTGAGATGATTGGGCTGGCTTCAGGAACTGAAGCACTGTAGCTGTAGCAGCTGACTTGGTTTCCTCGCTGATCTCATGCTTAGTGAGTTGTGTTGCCTTTGTTCTTGTCTGGTTCCCCTCCTGGCCATCTCTGTAGCTGGAGCTTTAGTAGGCATGCTAAAAGGCCTTTCTAGTTTAGGCATATATAAAATGTGTAATCTCCAATGTGCGTTTTTTTCAGTGAACAGCTGAATGTAATGTTTCATTTCTCTTAGTCCAGACAACTGAGTCTGGGTCCCAAATAAAAGCAGCTTCTGGGGACTACTTGGGTGCCTTTGCTGCTTTGCATTGTTTTGTTGTTGCAAAATAATGGATAAGACTAGGAATATCATATTTGAACAAATACTCTGGACGAAATGGTATTATCTGTAGAGGAATGGAAAATGAAGATAATGGTTGCTGAAATAAATGTTCCAGCAAGAACATTGGAAAAGAAAAAAGTGTTTGTCTCGAGCAATTCATCAGGTGCTCCTTACTGGGAGTGCCATACTAAACAATATGTGGTATTTCAGACACCTGTCATCCTGCAGTAATAATTGGGTCCTAGAGAAACATTTCAGAGGGAAAAAATGGTTTTGTTGCAAGGATTTCATACTGTGACAGTCCAAAAATGGGAAATGCTAGATTATTTTTTTATCAACGCAATATACTATGATGGGGGGGGAAACATGAAAACACTTCAGTCAAAATCTGGTTCAAATGAGACTGGAAACTGCACTTCTCCCTTTGAGAGAATCCATTGATGTCTTCGTCAGTTATCCTTCTCTGAAAATGAGATTTCATCATGTGACAAGCATTTTGAGTTTTTTCATGTTTTGTTTTGTTTTAGTGAAGAGTGGCATGGTGTAACTTAGGTTTCCCAGTGTTTTCTTTGAGTCTATTTCCAGGCACAAGAATGTTCAGGTGTAAATAAAATTAACTTTTTTCTTCCACTGACATTCCAGCCTCCATTGACATGGCTTTCTTCTGTGAATACAGTTGATTCTTAGTATCAGTTACATTTAATTGTTTGAATACTAACTTGAGTTTGATACTGACTTGATTTTGAAGTATGAATACTCAGACTTGGCTGGAATTTTCACCCTTAAAGATTGCTTCAGTTGCTTACTAGTCTGCAGATACTTACCCCTCATGTTCAGGGCTGTTACTATGCATATGTTAATGATCACAGCTATTGCAAAGGAGGTTTGGCTCTTCTGTTCCAGAGAATGTAAGCACATGTTTAAAAATGGTTCATGTTGGATAGTGAAACAGTTAAATAGTGAGTTTTGACTGTGGATCTTGCTTGCTAATGAACTTCATAGTTGCCTTGTTATCCTTTTTTGATGAATTACTATATCCCATACTGTGTGTCTCTGAACTCAAAACTTGGCTCTTCTTCCTACTGGGCTATGAAGTCAAGAAGGGTTTATTTGACTGAACTGCTCCGCTGTTCAATATGCAGATGGGTGCTAAATTATCTTCAGGTGTTGACATTTATTGTGCAAATAAGAAATAACTGGCAGTTCAAGCTTTAAGTTGAAACCATGGGTTAAAGCTCTTAGCTTTAAATGCTTTGAACACTGAGAGAAACACTGAGATTTCCAGATTTGAAGACAATGAAAATACTGCAAAAGAATGAAAATGGTGTCTTTTACATGCTCTACTTACTTTCTTTCCTTCTCTCACTGTGTATATTTGTAGATTAACTCTTAGAAGCCCCTAGTTTTAGTTTATTTAAATAGGCTGTAACAAATCTTAAAATTGTATGTTAATTTTCTATTGTGTTGTGGGGGTTTTAAGGAAAACAAAACTGCTTTTAGGGAGGACGAAAGAGTTATAAAATGGCCTCTCCTACAGAGGAGGGAATGTTCAGCCTGACATACCCAAAGTTAGCCAACCTGCACCAGTCCAACAATAAAGTTGCTGTTCAGGCAGAGCTTCCTGTTCCTTGGCTTTTTGGCTTGTAAAGGCTGATCATAAGCAAAGTATAAGTTGCAACTGAAACATTTTTCATTGTAGCTGGGGCTTGTGCTACATCACTAATCCCACAGTGGTGCCAAAGTGTGCTTGACTTCTGCTCAAATTGAGTTCTTGGCAGTTTGCCAATATTTTGTTGTTCAACTTTTTCAAAAACTTACTACAGCCTCAGGTTATGTATTTGTATACTGCTGACAAGTGTAGTTTGTTGCAAGTACAGTAGTTGGCTGGATGTTATGACTACAAAATGTGCAACTTTTGGTTCAATATTTTTGCGCTGACTATTCTAATGAAGTGTGTTAAAAGGGGCCCATAGTTCAAAGATGATTCTAAAGGTTCTTTTTGTGAGGCATACTGAAACTTCGCGAGAACTGCTCAGTGTTGCTGTAATAAAGTGCACTCTGAGCTGCAGAGCCAGTTTATACAGCGTAATAAAGAAAACTTCAGTACTGTCGCTGAGTTTTAGAAATTTGTGTCAATTCATATTTGAGGAAATGTAAAGTTTGTAAGACATTGTGCAGACCATTATAAAGCTAAATGGGTGTTCTTTTGCCTTTTCTGGCAGTAGGGAAAGATCCCTTGGAATGGGCCTTGAAATATTTGTCCTGAAGTTAAAGCTTAAGGCATTGTTCTTAATTTAAAAAAAAAAAATTTAAAAAATCAGAGTTAAATCAGTATTAAGTGGTATGCATTTTAACTAAACTGTGCACACTGGTTCACTCTGAAGCTCTTAGTTCTTCATATACTTTTAAGTAGGAAGGTCTGACACTTCTTTTGCATCTATCCAAATTTTAACATAGTTCTTATTCCTATTCCTGTTACTCTGTTATTCCAGAGTTGACTACCTCTCTGCTTTTTTTTCCCTTTAGATTTCTCTGTGCAGTGCTCTCAAAAGAAAAACAATCCAGTTTATATGGCTTTGAAATTGATACTGGACTTGTGTGAGACTTGGCAATTGGGGCATCTGGCTTATCAGTTACCTTCATTATTATTATTATTATTATTATTATGGCAATATCTAGAGAATTTTATCATGTTTTCTAAGTTCTGTTAGGCATTTTCAGCTGCTTTATCTTTCATTTTGTTTGAATTTCACTTTTCCCTTTTGTCTTGACACATGCCATCTATTTAGTATTGTACATATCACAAATTTTCTTTTCACTTTTGTTGTTATCTGAAATTATTTGTAGCTGGCTGCTCATGCTGTATGGAGCTTCAGCTTATGCAAAGCACTTACGAAGTTTTTTTTTGGAGGAGGAAGATGTCACAGAGATGTAGGGTCTCAAGGAATTAGAATTTTGGGGGAGAGAAGTGTTAGAAAGGCATTATGTCTGCAGGAAATCACGTTTGCTGGTCTTACTGCTCAAAATCAACAGTTTCTTCTTTAGAATATTAAGAGTGTTTACTTCAGTATCACAAAAGTGAGAGCAGTTTGCAAATTGGTGATGTAACTTTTTTTGCGTTCCTGTTCTGGAACTGTTGGAAGACTTGCATATATCCTTATATATCCCAGTATAGTGTTAGCGTTCTGCTTGTATCCCAGTCTCTCCCTCCTTTCTTCTCACCAAAATCCCTCTAATCTGCCCCTGACCAGCTTTTGAGTTCAGTCCCAGAGGGCCCTTGCTTCCCAAGGCAGCCACAGCAAAGAATATTTGTTGCTTGGTTTGGTGTGGTGTTTATTTTTGGGGGGTGGGGTGAGTGGGTGGGTTTTTTTGAGCTGATGGCTTTCTCCATTCCTTTCCCCTTGCTTCTTTTTTTTTTTTTTTTTTTTTCTTTTTTTTTTTTCCCCTATAGGCTGGGCTTCCAACACTTTCTGTGGCAGGTTCAGACTGCTTTTTCTGCTTCTCTGCTATCTTTCTGGGCATGTAACTTTTGTTTAAACTGTTGATGGGCTTGCTAATGGTTCATTAAATGGCTCACTGACCTCTGCTTTAAGTGGAGAGAAGTTCAAGTGGTTCAGATTTATTTTTTCTCCTAAAAATTTTCATGACTGAGATCTGGCTTATGGGAAAACCTGTTTTCTGAGAGGCTGGAAAGAGTGTGTTTATTTCACTTGTTTAAGTTGTGAGAGAACCTCAGTTTAAATATTCTGTTCTGCTAAATATTTTTTCCTTGTATATGCTTTCCATACTTTAAATAAATAGATAAGCAGTACTGGCAGGTTAATTCCAGGATGTGACAGAAGCTGTTATCTTCATAAATAGATGAGAAGTTAGTTACCTTTTGAAAATGTATCAAGAAATACTGAGCTCAAAGCAGCTGCTTTGACAAAGTTAAATAAGTGAACAAGATGCATTTTATGGCTAAGGGGAGACAGAAGGAAAGCTTAAACATCTTAGTGGCAATGAAGTAATACAATCCAAAGGTATGGTACCCTGATGCTTCCAAGATGGATAACTTCTATATTAGACTTTATTTTTCCAATGGAGAAAAATTATCTTATTTTGAAGTGCAACTTTAATTGCATTTTAAATTAATCTATCCCTTCAGGAATATTAAAATTGTATGGGAAGTTAGTGTGCTATTTAATTAAGTGCGTGAGCCCCTGAGCCACCAAGTATGCTGGAACTATAGTACCAAATTATTATATATAGTGCATAATTGAAAATTTGTTTTTATAATATCACTGCATATATTCCCATAACAACATAGTTCTTTTCTTGGAATCTGAGGTGTATAGGAACTAGAAATGCAGCTAACAGGAGGAAACTTATAACAGCTTCCAGTATTCAGAAGGCCATTGGCTATGGTATTTGAAATGGTTGAAAGCAATTACTCACATGCATCTATGATTTGTCTGTAGGGCCCTTTCATCAAGGGTCCTTTAAAGAAAGATCTTATTTAGATAAGAGAAGGGAACAGAGTTAGTTGTGCTTTCTTGACTTGGAGTGTTCAACATTATATAAATAAGCTTTTGTCTGAAATTATGTAAGATAAAGAAGCTGTTACTAGAATTTAATACTCAGGACTTCAAAGGTTTTCAAGAAATGGGAGTGCCTTATGCATGTTCCCTTTTGGCTTTATAGAACAAACTTTACCATTTTTAAAAGAGCTCTGTAGCAGGAGCCATTTTACCCCTTCTCAACTGCAGATTTGATTGCTGTCCAAGAACTAGGCTGCAGCTTATCCTTTTGCAAGATCAATGACTTAATGCTTTGTGTGTGAGGCAGCCAGCTGAAGAGGGCAAAAGCTGTGGAAACTGGCTCTGCAGCTTAGGACTTTTTCTGTATTTCTGCAACTGTTCCTTTGATGGGTGGGAACTTCATAAACAGCTGCTGTGATCAGATCCTTACAAGATCTTGGGAAACTGAGAAAACTTTAAACCTAGAACAGAGCCTGCATTGCAGCCACGGACATTGCTGATCATCAAAAAATGCATTCCCTGCCTGGGTAAACAAACTAGTATATACCTTTTGTAAGGTTCTTGCAGGGAAGCTCAGTGTAAATTGAGGAGTAGATTGCTTTTGGATACTTGCAAATCTTAATTTTATTTTGCAGTCAGGCATTTAAAGATGCCACCACCTCAAAAATCCAATATACAACTTAACAAGCAATTATGCAAACAAAGAAGGCTTTCTATTATGTGTGCAGGTGTTGTGTGATGAGTTGTTTTTAATTCTAATTATTTTGCTTTAACTAAATGATTAAGTGTATCTCATTTTGAACAGGATTATAAAATACCAGACTGAATTTGAATTGCATGTGTGGACTTAAGAACGGCTAGTTCCAGAAGCTCTTTTCATGATTGGGATGTACATTGGTGTCTCGTTTATCTTTCTTCTGCAAAACTATTACGATTCCCTGTTGCCTGAATATCTGAACCAATATTCCTTCCCCCTGCTTTTGTTTGGGAACTGAGGAGAGCTACTGTAAGTGACAAGAACAGTAACAAAGTATCGGTTTACTAGGGAAAGGTAAAAAGATGATACAAAGATGATACTATGACTGACTTGGAGTGTGGGACCAAAAAATTTGGGGAGGAATAAGCAACAAAGCCCGTTGAATTACAGCTTGGGGAGAAGCAGATGATCACTACTGTAAACTAAGTTTCTCTGGAAAATATCCTCCAGCACAGAACACTGTAAAGAACTTCCTAACTATAAATGCTGTTTCATAGACAATCTGTTGCCTTCAGTAACTAATTTCTTCATCTAAGCATTTAGACGTGTAGTATCTTGTAAATGTTGTGAGTGCCAAAATGTGGAAGACCTGGCATACCGCTCTAGACTGGTACTGAAGCTAATATAAACTGTACCATAGTCCGCAAGGGAATGTTACTGGTATTCCAGAGGTATGCCACTTCTGTTGACCTTCTGTAAATTCCTTGAGTTGTAGTGGCAATGTCAATCCTTTAGAGTATTCAGGAAACTGATTACAAAGTGTACAGCAGTCACGTGTTAAAGATGTAGCATGAGGTAGCCTGTACAGAGTAAAAATCCAGGAGGTATAAGTCTTTGAGTTGAAGAAGAATGTTGTTAACCAGCAGATGAACACTTATCCAACAGCATAACTTCCTCATCTGTTGTTGCTTGTAGGTCTTGAGCTTGTTACAACTAGGAAGTTTTAAAGTGCTTGCTTTGCTTTAAGCTCACATTGCTACTACTGCTTTTATGTTGATTTTTCTTCAGAGGTGAATGAGTTGTTGCTTTTAAATTCTGAAAATTTGTGACTGTGTGGTCATTGTCCAAACAAATAGGGCATTTATAGGAAGCAGATGAAAAGTCTACTGCATCTCTTGTCCAGTCCTGCTAATCCCTTGATTTGCCCATTGCAGTTTAAGCTCTCTGGGTTTTCTAGTGTTGTAACTTCCTTGTGGCCACACATCTTTCCTCGCTCCATGTACTATATGCTCTGTCTTATGTGTTTTTATTGCATGGCTGTTAGCATACACCACCAGCCATGGGATGGGATGAAGACTCTTTAGAGTTCCAGCAAGAGATCAGAATGAGTTAAGTCAAATGAAAATTATCTGTGGATTCCATAGGAAATGGGAGTCCTCTTTTGGGCATTTAGATGATTTTTTCTGTCAACTGCTTCAAATTGTGCTGCTGTTGTCTTCAGCTTACATGCAAGTTGGTTAAATGATTAAAAGTTCGTATCAGTGGTGGCAGCAGGGTGACACATACTCATTTAGATGTGGTCAGGGAAGTAATTGGAAAAAAAGCAAAGATATATTAGTGCTGTGTAAAACAAATATATAGCATTTCTGACAAGTGAGTTTTGCCTTGATTGAGTAAAAATTCTGTAATCAAATTTCACTGACTGTAGCACTTCTCCCTATGTTTCTAAAACTTGAGCTTTGACGTTATACTTGTGCTACTGTCAAGATAACTGATGTGGTGATGTATAGCATGTGAAGCAAGACTGTAAAGGTCTGTTGGACTGAAGGCCCAACGCTGATGCAGGCTGTCAGTGGTTGAGCTGAATGTGGAAAAGTAGGAGGACATAAGGGTCTGCAGCTTTTCTTCCTTATTAGAAGTACCAAGCAATCTATCTAATCCAGTCTTCACCAGACAGAAAAACTAGTAGGTTTTATGTTCATTCAGTTTACATTCAGTGAGAGGCTGTCCCTTTAATTTTTAATTGTTCACTTTGACTTTCTCCAAACTGGGGATCTTATTCAGACTCTCTCTTCCTCCAGAGAAGGTGGCTAAAAGGAAGGGGTCTGCAAAGTAGTCGGTATGTATTTGTCACTGTCAGGCTGCATCTGAGGCTTCATTTCATTATTGTGTGCTTCTGTTTATTTTAACAGCAAGTTCAGCCAGATCTCACTTTTTCAGAGGAAAAAAACCTCTGCATTTTCATTGCCATATTTTCTCTAATGTCAAATTCTTTAACTGTTGAAGTCCATACTTGGATCATATTTGAACAAGAATTTTGTTTGAAGTGAATGGAGTTAACTGGAATGAGGCATGCTGAGGTGTCTTAGGTTTGATTTGATGCTTTCATTTTGTAATGCTACAGATGCCTATGCAACGTTTTGCTTTACAAATGACTGCATATTGTGATCCTGGCTGTTGTCTTCAGTGTCCACTATTGCTTCCACGTGTAGCACACTTAGATTGTTCATCTGTTGTGGTTTTTCTATTGGGAACTAAACATAGCTAGGATTTGCTTAATGCTGCTAACATTCATTTAGCTATAAGTGAGGGGCCCTATTTCTTCCCATTGCATTTGCATGGGTCAGCAAATCGGTGACTTCTCTGTAATATTAAAGAACTGGACCGGAGCTCTGGTGATAAGGCAGCAAAAGCTGTAGCTCTGCAGTTGATTGACTTGCATAAGGCAATTGTTTTGACAGCCACAAATTGTGGTTTGCTAGTTCAGCCTCCTGCAGTTGAGCTACTGTTCTCAAGCTTCTTCTCACCAAATGTGGATACCACAGTCAGTCTTTTCAAAAGCACTATGCAGAAAGAAAAATTGCTGCCAAACTCCTTCCAGTATCTTTCTCCTTCAGCCTGCTGTTTTCTACCCTTTGGTCTTCAGGTTACACATTCATTACTGGTCCTTTTAAAGGCTTTGGAAAGGGTGCTGTTACACTTCTCCATGTCCAAAGAATGGAGGCAGCTGAACCTCAAGGTATTCAGGGGTTATGTTAGGCTGTGAAAGATTTCTTAACGTGGGCACGCAAAAAGAATACTCAGTTCTGATCCTCTTCCTTTTGTGGTTTATGTGGATTGTTGCCTCTTCAAGAGTAAAGGGCTTGGAAACCATAGGGCTAATCTGTGATTTGGGAGTTGAGAGTATGGTATCCCTATTTCTCTCAATCTGACTTGGAAAGGCTCCTCTCCACTCATAGGGAGAGCAGTTGATCTCTTCCTATCTTAAACTGAGGAATTAGTACAGGTACCTTTTGAGAGCTAAAAAGCACGACAAACAAGATGTCCAAGTCCTCCCATGTAATGCCTAAATTTTATATGTCGATCTGGCTTGATCTGGTCCATACGAACTTCCCATTAGGACTTGCATGTTTACTCTTAACAGTTCTCATGAACACATGTACTGCCTTTTAGACTTAAATAGTAGTGTAATCTGAGAGCTGTAGTGCAGCAGCTAAATATATCTTTACAGCATAGCCCAGAAGTCCAGCATTCAGAAATTAATTTTTGCAGTTAAGGAGGACTTTGATATTTTTATAGCTACACCAAGTAAACAGTTATTTTTCATGTGGTAATTAAATTTTAATTTACTCTTATGTTCTCCTGAGATACTGTTAGGTGCATAGGTGTTGGTATAATAAAGTTAATGTGAAGCAAATCAATTTAGGCTAAATGGTAATGTTTAGTTTGCAGGACCTATGCAAATGCTTAAGTAGAAGTAGTTTAGGTGACTGACACATTTGTCATGTAATGCTACTAGACACACAAGATAGAAAAAAAATATTCCATTTGATGGCAGAAATGATTGAAATTGTATTGAAGCTTTCATAGTGGAATGTGTTAATTGAATGTAAATGGGGAAATATGTGGTCAGTGTGGATTTCCGTATAATTATTACATAAAGTGTTACGTGCTAATTAAGCAGTTCAATTTTGTCTAGTCATAAGAAATGCGGTTTGGGGAAAAGTAATGCCTTAAGAAAGCCTGAGTGGTTTGAATTTAATTTCATGCATTTTATAATACATAAATGCTGAAATGAAAGAAACACAAGTGTTTAGCCTCTGCTCTCTGTTGAATTTTTAACTATTATCTTTCTACAGTTGAATTGATGTTGTATTCCAGAAGTAAGAAAATTATCTGACTTAGACAGGTAGATTGTGCTTGGATTTTAAACCATATCAGTTTTCATGTAGGATTGTCCTGACTCTGAGCATGTTACATGTTGTACTGAGGAGAGGTACACATCCAGAAAGCAAGAGGCGGTTTTGCAAACTGCATTTTACAGATAAGGCATGTATGAGCATGTCACTAGCATACATGGCTTTAGATGGTCGGACAGCAGACTTTACATTTGAACGGATTTTTCTGCATTGCAGATGCACTCATATATGTTGATTGCAAACCAACATCCCAAAAATGGACCTGGATGTCAAGCCTTGTTCCAGACAGTTCTAGCAAAGTTACAGATGTTTATAAGAAATAATGGACCAGTATGAGAAATGATGTAATCTCTGTGAGGCAGCAAATAGGAAGGGAATAGAATGCCAGCTTCCTCTTATGACATGTGCAAGTTGTCGTTGGTTTTCCATTCAGTAAAGAAATAATTTTGAATAAAGCTATTTGCAGTCAAAATTATTTATCAGATAGGCTAAAATGATGCAGATAAACAGTCGAATGTTGCTAAGAACATATTAAAAACTAGATTTCACTGGCTGAGGGCAACTAGAAGTAGTAAACAGGTGTCAGATTTGGAAATGTCACCATATGGAGAGCATGCTGTAAAGCCATATTGAGTCTTTTGCTTAATGGTTGTTCATGTGGTTTGAAAGTACTGTCTTTTGTCTTTGAGAATGTTAGGAAAGAATTGGTGAGCTTTGGTTCATTAACTGTAAGCTACTTCATTTTCCAAGACCTTATGCCTTTCCAGAAACCCTGTGCATGTAAATGAAGTGGTATTTCATGGTCTAGGTTTTAGTGTTTGTCTGCCTCTTCACCATACTAACAACTGTGTCAGTGCTGTCCTGGTTTTGATTCTGTTCTACCTTTCCCTCCACTTGGCTAGGCCATCATTTAGACAATAAGAAAGTATGCCCCAAAAAGTGGTCTCTTGGATAATAGTGCTAAAAATGTAGATACTCACCTTTTTCTTCTGTAAGCTCTTCCTAAGATGGGTCGAGCAAGCTGACCAGAAGCCTTGTGAGAAACTTACCCTGAGCATGTGGGACTGAAAGATCTGGCAAGATGAAACACTGGGTGCCATAGGGTACACAGAGGAATCTGTGGCAACTGTTGGAGAGTTTTCAAAATGGGTTGTGATGCTGAGAATAATTAGCAGTCCAGAGCAGTTGTATGTTTGCAGAGGTGACTTGTCTTGATGGTCAGTGTTGATGGTCAACGAAAGCAGGCTCATAATTGCCTGGGCAGTTTTGTGTGCAGTCAAAGGAAATAATTGCAAGGTATGACCCAAAAGCATTTTGTTCAGAAAGGCAGTAGATCAGTCTAGCATGCTACCTGTTCAGAATTACCCTCTTCCATTTCTACATTTTTTTTTTTTTTTGTAGGAAGGACACAAGAGTGTGTTGATGAGGCCTGAGATGAGTTGTTGTGTTACGCAGCAGTTTGTACAATGCACAGTTGACTCTTAAAAGGTGTAAAACAATGGTGCCTTTTGATCCCGGACTTTTACGATTAAGTACAAAAGCTTCCTAGAGTATGGAGAAGTTGTTTTTCTTTTTAAGACTGCAGGGAGAGGTTATGTAGAAACTGGGTTTCAGGTGCTTTTTTAAAAGGTAGCTGAAATAGTGGCTCAGTGCAGTGGTAAGAGATAAGCACAAACATAAGCCTTATTAAATGCACTGAGGGTTCCTTAGGAGTGACTGACTTTCCTTGACCTCAAACACATGATGTTCAGTCTGCAACTGGGCAAATCAAACCACGCTAAAATCAGAAGTGATTAAACTGTGGCTTTAAACAACATAGCTGTCAAATTACCTGCTTAGTGAATCTGAAAACATGCTAACGAAGTATGCATAGCATATTAAAAGGTATTAATCTTTGATAGAGCATGCCAGTTTGGGGGTTTTCCCCCTGCATGAAAAGATTGTTTGACCAGAAACATTTACACTCAAATAGAAAATGCAGCTAACAGTGCAGAGCTGCTCTATAGTCAGGGGGTGGAGTTCTGATGCCCCTTTCCTGCACACTGTGGGCCAGGCTAAATTAGATTATTTACCAGTTAACTCTAAGCATGCACACAAACAAACCACCAAGCCTTGCATGGTGCCTCCAGACTTAAGCTGTTAAGTGAAGAACACTGTATTTTCTGATTCAAAACAGTGTGGTTTTCAGAATTACTTTTGTAAGGAAGAAATAACTTTCACCACAGTTTTATTTAAGAAAAAGAAAGACACCCACCCCCCCACCCTCCCCCCCCTCAAAAAACAAAACCAACAAACCTGTCAGCAAAAAACCTGTCACAAACGTTTTTTCAATGGAAAACTATTTAGGTAAGCCTTTATTCTAATCTAAAATTATGGATTCCTAAGAAATTAATTTGAGAGATATCAGGAAGCCTGGTTGTTCAGTAAAAGAAATTAAGTTTCCAATTATCTTTAACAGGTATCAAATAGCAAAGTAAGTAATTATCTTGCAATTGATACTTTTGGTTTTTAAAACTTAGTTTTGTTTGTAAATTTGACTACTTGTTGAAGAACATTCTGACTTAAATATTGTCTACAAAACTTAGTTTTAGTTGCAGAAGTTGTAGAATAACAAATATTTTTAATTCCATTAAAACTTGCAGCTTGTGTGGGAGGAGGAATTCCTTGGGAGACTGGATCATGTAGTCCACTGCACTGTTCTGCAAACTGTCTCACTATTGGAGGTTCCTTGTTGCTGCAATATTTGATTTGGAGCAAGGGACCTTGAAATTTTCGATTTTGAGAGTTAATAGCCGCGGAAACATGGGTTTTATCCTCTGGGCTAAATTCAAGTTTTGTGTTAGCTTGTATCACCCCACTGCAGTGTACTGGATTAAGGTCACAGCTGGAATTTAACCACGTGGCTGAAATGTGCTTTGATTGTTGACAATGTCTTCTATTCTCATTCTCAAGCTCATATTACTGTGCACATCACCTTCTGTGAAATAAAGCTCCAGAATTATAGTGCAGGTTTGTTCTGGAGAACTGGATTAAAGCAGGGCTTTTATAACCACAAAGGAAGACATGGAGGTAGAATGTAACTTTAGTAATTTTTTGCTGGTGTCGCTCATTGTCAGTGCTCAGCCTTACTCTACAATAGGTAGTATTGCTTGGTTGCAAATATGCTGTCTTCAAAGGGTAGTTTAGGGCCAGGGCATCCCTGCTCTAATTGTCAGCACTTCTAAAGGCTGACAGCTTACTAACTGTAGTCCTCAGAGGGGTGACTGCATTCAGGAAGTAGTAAAAATGGACCACATGACAGAAACAACTGCATATTTCTTGGACCAGGGGCAAAGCTGGGAGTGCTTGTAAATCCCTGTGGAGAGAGAGAGGCACCTTGGAAAATGTCCTGAGACTTGGTTGTTTAAAAGGTGGGCCTGGTGGATGGAATTGGAAAGCTATTGTGGAGCAGTTGCTGCTGGAAATGGAAGTTAAAGGGAAAAAACTTATTTGCAACTTGAAGAGGAAAACTTCAGGGAAACTGGGCTTCAAGGAGAGATGCAGCGTAGAAGTCTCTAGGAGAATGATAAGCCACCTCATGAACCTGAAGAAAGCTACTGTGTTTTTTTGAGGGTAGGTTTGACTCCCTTGTAGTGGGACACACCCCGCGCCCCCCCCCCCCCTCCCCCCCCCCCGCCAAATTGCCATGGTCCTGGTTTTTTACACTGGCCCTCTTTGCAGCTCATTGTATTGCAGGTGTCATTTCCCTCCATCCCTGAAATAACATCTCTTTTATTGTCCCAGAATTGTAATGGCTGTGCAGGTAAGCATGGCTAGGTATCCCTTTGTTCCCTGAAGCCTGATTTGTGTGAAGGATTCTAGCAGCAAGTGACCTGTCAGTTCAACTGAACCACAGTGGTCAAGGCAGAAAGTTCTTCAGGCACATTTCCCTGCAGATATAGCTATTAATGTTATGTGTTTTATGTTATCTTGATTTTGTTGTAAATGGCATCCTATTGGTTTTTCAAATCTACTTGGTAATAGTTGAATGGCAGCCTTATACACACTTCCTTTGTACAGGAGCATTTCCTTTAAACTTCTATTTTTAGTGTGTCAGTATTACCTGTCAGATGACCTTTTCATTTGTTGAATGTCCTCTCTGCTGCCTGTGTCACAAACAGGTTAGGATTGTAACGATTATACACATTATACTTATACGGCTAGGGAAAATCATTGAAGAAAAAAGTGAAATCTTCACTTTTGTTGTTTTTCTTCCATCTTTTTTTACTGCTTTCCCTGTGACTAGAATTTCAGTATCATAATTAAAGTAATTCAGTCACTTGAAGGCATGTGTGTCCTTTGGATAGAAGATGTAAAAGCTCAGAGACACAGACTGACCATCATAAGGCTTTTTACTTGCTTCCCCAACTATCTGGGTGCTGTGAAAAATCTTTTTTGCTGCTTGGATTTCTTAAGCCTCCATTTCTGGATCAATGTCCCGAAGGACTTTTGCAATCGGAGGAAACTACTATCTATCTTCCAGATTTTTGTGCAGCTGCAAAGATACGAGGAGGTAGAACACAGTGCCAGAATAGGTGAGCCTTTTCTCAGTTGCGCTGGGAAAGTTCTAGACAATTTTGGAGTTGTTTTCAGACTTAAGATACTGTATCCTTGGTGTTTTTCCTGAGTCAGACAGACACACACACACCCCCACACCCCCCAGCAATTCAGAAATGTTTCAGAATTGGATATCCTGGAAGTGGTTACTGTCTGTTGATAAAACTTTGTTCCTCTGCGTATTGTGTGTGTTTCTTTAAGCTACACTGAGGTCATACTGCATTCAGTCTTCTGTTTAATCCTAGAGTGGTACTTCCAAGTATAAGACTTGATCTATCATCTTGTGTACCCTCAGACTGATGTGTCCCCTGTTGCTTTCTTGCCAAGAAAAAAGTAGCCCCTCCCAAATGCTTGCCAGTTGTAGGTTCAGAGCAACTGCCAAGTGTAAGTATGCCAGTCCTGAAAGAGGGTTTGGCTTGGATGCTCTTGGCTAGAATTGCTTCCAAAAGCTTGTTGTCCATCTGTTCGTTCAGCTAAGTGCTGTCCAAGTAGCCAATAACACATAGTTGTAGGAGACTTGAGTGTTAAGCATTCATGAGAGCAGCTGGAGTGAAAGTCAATCCAGAAAACAGTTCTGAATGATCTCAAAATAAATTTGATGTTAAAAGGTATTTTGCAGTTGTCTTTGTCTTGGATTAAATTGATAAAAAGGTAGTTAATTTCTAGAAGCACTTAAGTCTCTTTGAAGTGCCTGCTTTCAAGGTAGTAGCTCAAAAAAGCTTGCATACTATTTAAATGTGGCCTTGTTAATTGTGGTTTACCTGGTGGATAATTATTATCTAATACTGGTCTCAATAATCACCGTATCTTTGAGCTGGGCTGCTCTGAATTTTTAGACCAGTTGGGATCTTTGCTTCTAGAGTATGTTATGACAGAAGTGGATTCTGTCACTTAAAAGCATGATGAGGAGCACTTAAGGGTTTTAATGATAAAATCCACATCATAACTGAAATGCAGATTTAGAAACGTAGTGATAAAGATGGAAGTTAAATTCTGACAGTGTCACTTGGCCTATTGACCTGCTAAATGTTACCTACCAAAACACAGTTGCATTGTATCACCAGTTTTCATGGACATGCTCCTTTCCTCTGTTCATCCAAATGGCTTATGCATAGCTTTGTGCTAATCATGTACTTAATGTTAGTTCTTACTTTCCTGTCTATGACCAAAATGAATGTTCATAAGCAGGTGTTTTAGTTATTGAATTCAATAATCAGTTGTACTCTTAGCAGACTCCTGTATTTTAATTTTAAGGTCTGTGACTTCTGAGAGCAAAAACTGTCTGGGCAAAAGTTCCAGACTTTTTGCACCTATGACTAGTGTCTATTCTCTGATCACTAGGGTCAAGCTGGTAGCTGAGCTGTTATGTTGCTAGAACTTCAGATCTGAACGTTATACATCAACTTCATTTATCATTAACTTGTGTAGACCTGTGTTAGCTCTTGCTCTTGTTATATGACATAATTCGCGTATCTGGAACAGTGAGGTCAGTTGTCACGTATGTGCTAGCTTGGTCATGATAATCAAATTTTGCTTGTAGTGCAAATTCTGAATGTAGTGCTTCAGATTTTTGGCAGAGGATGGCAAAAATGTTAGTGAGTATTATATGCAGCAAATCAATTTCCCAAATATTTTGCATGTGTTTCAAGTAGTCTGCAATACAAGTTTTATTTTGTGTTCGTATTCCATGTTAAATGGATTATTCTACCTAAAACTTGAATATGAGCTTTGTATACTTGGAGAATTAATACACAGGAAACATGTTTATTCTGGAGTGAGACTCTGGGATGAAAACCAGAGAGGCCTTAGCAGAGCTGTTAAGACAACTCAGCTGAGTTACAACAGTAATTTTTCCTTTCAAAATCTGGAAGCAATAAACACTTCAGATGTGCTTTCTGAATGCAGTGGAATCAATCCCTTGGGCAGACAGTGTATGAAAAAACCTTTGGAATTAACTTTGAATATCAACTCTGATATTCTGAAAATACTGAAATGCCATTATGCATGCTGGAGCTAAGAATGCAATATTTTACCTCTTCCTTTCTAAAGCTTTAGTTATGTGCAGACTGGTGTCACAGTGACCTGGTTCAAAAAGACCGGGTAGGAAAATTGCTTGATTTACTTGGGTTTTTTGGCTTCAGCTCCAGGACAATGAATGGAAAATCAGTGAAAATATATCTTTCTGGAGTCTCTGTTATTGAAAGTGTTAGGAGTCAGTCCACTCTGCCATACAAACAGCTTGACTTGTTGCTGAAATGTGGCTTTTTTTCATGTTGTTTGCTTTTTTGGTTTTTTTCTTTTTCATTAATCCATGCCACCTTGCAGCCATAGAGTGGCAACCATGCTAACTACACTTCTCTGTGGCATGTAAAGGGCATTGTCTGTATCTGCAGCAGCACTGTTTCAGATCTACAATCATGTTAAACAACTGAAACCAACTCTGAGTGGCTAAGATTGTTGAGTACTTCATGTTTTTGCAGTATTTAAGTAGCTTATTTGACAGCAAAGGCAAACATCGCTTTCTCTCTAGCAAAATCCCTTGGGGTGACCTGATTTAATTTTCTTGACAAAGATTATGGAAGTCTGGGCTGGTATATGGAGGAAACCTATGGGAGCTAACTTCAAAGGTAAACCATAGTGAGGTAGGGAGATATGAAAATGAAGAATCTCCAGCATGGGGAGCAATTGAAAAAGATAGTATTTGGGGTTAGACAATCCATCTTCACAATTGGAGGGTTGATGTGGTTCAAGTCCATTTCAGTGCAGAAGTGTGATGGAGTTTTACTTGCTTCTTACCCTATTGAATAAATATAAATTATGTATATAAAAAACCCCACATAGCTAGAAGTAGTGAAAGTATCTTGAAAAGCATTACTTCATGTTCTCCTACATAGCTTGGTCACTGTCTCAGCCCAGAAACACATGCTTGGAAAGCTTAGTCCTGTCAAGATATCTCTCTTCCTTTTACTGGGAGGAGGGAGTGAGGATGAGGTTGGGCTTCTCATATGTTTGATTTCAAAAAAGAGTATAAATAGCATGTATTTCTTATGTATGTGTTTTTCAGTATTGTCCCTCCTTCCTCCCCCATTTAAATAGCCATTCCAGACAGCGTTCTCCCCTAGGACACAATGATTTGCTGTTCAACCTGTCTGTGAACACTGCAAAGCATCATTTTTGTTCTTTGGGGAACTTGAAGTGAAGCAATTAAAATGACAGGAAGTGCTTGGGACTGAAAAATTCTGTCTGTGGGAAGACCTTATGAAATTCAAAGCATGTTTTAATCAAAAAGAATTTATTTGGCAGCTGCATAGTTAAAGATGTGCTGTTTTTTTCTTAAATGTTAACTTAATGTTCTCCAGGACAAATTAGGCAGAAAGAGAACTGCTTTATGCATATCTGGTATAGTGTACAACAGTTAGGTGTATACTCTGTAGAAGTATTAAATTCTCAATCACTGAGGAACTCTAATAAGTGGTAGTGATTAAAACTACCTTTTAAATCCTCTCCCCTGCCCCATCCTATCAAAAGACTTAGACCTCCTACAAGAAAACAAATCCTTAAGGCAGGAGGTAGCCACTCAGCTTCTTAATCTGTTTGATGTAGCTTCACTCACTTGCATCAATCACTGAGCTGTTATTTGGAGAGGGAAGGACATTGAAAGTAATTTAGAAATCATAGGTTGCTAAGGTTGAAATACCATATAGAAAACTTGATACCAAGTAATTTTGCTGGGAAGATGAGCTTCCAGCATATAAGAAAATGAAAAGGTACTGTCTTGGAAATTCTCACAACACTTCATTACTGGTAATTTGCTCTGAGGAACACATTTCTTCCTCTGGAGACATCTAGAACTTGCTGATGACAGTGGGCTCACTTTGAGCTAGGAGAAGAGTGTCTGTGGGTCAGGAAGTATTTCAGTTCTAGTCAATCGCATTTACTCTGGGTAATTTTTCATGCCAGTTGTTTTTGATCTCAACTTCTGCAGTCTTAAGAGCATTACTGGACTGACAACCTCCATTGATGGAAGATGTCCATGGGCCTCAGGTGGCTGCTTATGATCACATTTTGGATTCCTCACATCTATTTAAAGCATGCACTAGTTGAATTAGCAGTTGCTGTTTATAGAAAACAGTTTTGTGTTTACTTTTTTTGTTACTGATTACTGAGGTGGTGGTAGACTAAAACAAATTAATTTTCGAGTACATAACTTTTCTTTTTTCATCTTACTGGAATAAACTTAAGAAAATTACTTCCTGGAGGTGAAAGTTTGAGCTTTGTTTCTGTATGTGTTTAGACAAATGTATAGAGGGAAAAGATATGTAATACTGACATGGAGAACACCTGCATAGTTTGCATAGCAGAAATAAGTGTGGAGACTTCTTGAAAATTTAGCTCTTCCAATTCTAGTGTGATGTGAAACTCAGATAGTAAATGATATCATAGTGTGCCCCCTAATTATTTGGGGTAGTCTGATCTCTAAAAGTAAATAACATAATCTACAAAGGCTGGTTTTGTAGGGAGAAATTGTGAGAGAGAACTGTATTTACCACTGAATTTTGAAAATCAAACTTTTTTGATGAGGGAATTAATTTCAATTCCAAGACTTATAAGTAGTCACAACAATTACAAACAAGTGGTGTTAAGATGTCGTACTATAAGTTACAGAGCTATAATGGTAAACATACAGAAGAAGCTGTAACTTGCTTTCCAGAGCTACATTTTGGTACCTGATTGCCCTGGACAGCCCTCTGCTTGTGTGGTCTGTTAGAAGACAGTTTTCATTTGTGTAGTTTGAAAGCAAATTGTAAGAATACTTTCAAGATGTCTTGATAATTTAATGGCCTTTCACTGAGATAATTGGGGTTTTTTTTGAGGAGGAGGAGTATATTGTATCTCAAGCTGTGAAGTCTAAAGATCAGGCATGGTATGGGATTTGAGAATTTAAGAATAGTTTTCTGGAGCAGAAGAATGGAGTAGAGGAATGAATCAATTACATAGTCATTACTTGAATTTGGGCACCTCTGTGGAGTTTGTTAGCAGGTTGGTATATCTTGACATAAATTTTCTCAGTACAGCAAAATCCAATACTGTGTTTGACTCCACATTCTTCCCTTCTTCAGCATTCTGAATTTGGCAGCATAGGTCTGTGTACTGGCAGCTCTTCAGAAATACACGTGGTTTTAACAGCTGAATGATACCTAAAATTGTGTTCCTGGAATTTTAACTGTTGAATTTCCTAGGCACAAAATACTAATGTGAATAAAGTATTCTAGTAAGAAGGAACTAAAGTTGTGACTGACTTTTGTTCTGGAAATATCTAAATCATATGAATAGAGACTGTAGTATTCTTACAGTGTATATAATGCAAAATACAGTGAGACTTTTAATGCCCTGCTTTATAATATGAGGTTTTCAAGGTAAGAAGTTATAACCATTGGCAAAAACAACTTAAAGTTTTTGTTTTGAAATAGGAGAAACCGTAGGTACACCTTCTGGTGAGTACTCTAAAAACTTACCTCCCCCAGGAATGGTTCAAGAGATATTCTCCACATTCTCTTTGTGCCTTAAGGCAGGTATTCCAGAGTTCTGTCTTTTCCGAAGTGCTGATTGGGTTTTCAAGTTGGGGTTTACCTCAGATGCAATAGAATTCTTCCTGTTGGAAACTTCTAGCCTTGACTGTGTTGAAGATGCTGGGTGTGCTGTCCCCCTGTGATAGAGAGTAGTGTGAAGACCTCCTAGCTAAAGCCATTATAAGTTCTGTAAGAAGCCCATGTGTGTTTGCATGTGTAAAGTAATAACAACCTATACTGCACGTATGTGTGTGTATATGTATATAGAGTTGGCCCAGAATAATTTGTCTCCGTATCTAGCGTAGTTGCTTTTCCTTTGATAACCATCTTTCATTCTGAGGAGGTCTAGGACCTGTTCTGTTTGGAGATTCTCTGTAATGCACACAGACCTGGACAAGATGATACATCAAAGGTTTGTTGGCATACTAACAAAAAGATTGGGCGGGATTTAAGTTTGTTTTGTTTTGGTGAGTTTGGATCATTCTGGTTTGAGTTCAAAATAATTCCTCTTTCCAAACATTATAAGTTTATATGGTAACGTGAACTTTGGATATTTAGTATATTTGTGATTCAGTAAATTTTTTTTACTGTCAGGATAGTTAATGTTGCCTAAGGTAAGTATTTAATAATGTGGTCTGAAGATACAGAAATTTTACAAACCATGGCCCTTGAAAAAGAATCTCTTCATTCTAGTAAAACAGTGAGGATAACATAAAAATTAAAAATCCAAGTTTTATTTCTGTTGAAGTTGGTTTTCCAAGACCTTGTATCTGGAGTCTCTGAACCATTACTCTACTAACCCTTTGGATGCAAGCATAGAGCAGCCCAGCTTTCGAGGAATACGTCTGGAAAGCTGGCAAACTTCCTGTTAGTCATGCCAAAGAGGTAAATTGTATGCTTTGTCTGCTACAATGTAAATGGACCATAGTTCTGTTGTGAACAGATTTAGCTGGCAAATGTTATGCTAAATATAGATAGCTTGAGAATTACACTATTAGTATGAGAGGTGTCCTGTCTTGGTAATACACTGTGAAGACATTGTGCCAACAACAAAAACCTTGTGGTGTTTTGGGGTTTTTTTTACTCTTTTGACCTGTCCCCTAAAAGATTATTTTTATTATTTTATTGCTTATTCAGCTCATGCACTGATCCTGAACTTGAAATCTCAACTCCTAAAACTAACACTCGTATTGCTAATAACTTTATTTGCACGTAGTTAGCCAAAATTGTATATGAATTTCATGTCATTATTCAAGATGGAAGTGTTCACATTACAGACAACCTCACAATTTGATTATAACCTTGTAGTATCTCTCAAAAGTGACGTATTTAAATTAATATTGGCAATGCAATAGATTTTTTTTTTTTGTTTCACTTAACTGTTAGTACTTGGAGCCAGCCATCTTTGTTACCCTTCCTGCAGGGATTTTAATGTAAGACCTGGATCTAGTGATAGTTTGATTTTATATGGGGTTAAAATCTACCATGCACATAGTCAAGCTATTTGAAATGTTCTTGTTAATGTATTTTCTTTAACTTTTTGAGAAGAAACATAGAAATGGTAGCCATTGTAATAGGCGGTCAGTCATTTTAATTGCCTAAGACTTTGGTTTCTTTCTAAATTGTTTTATGCTGTTAATTCCATTTTGATCCAACTGTCAGCCTACTCTAATTGGTTTTTTTTTTTTTTTGGTGAAAAAAGAAGTTAAATATGTTTTCCTGAAGAGGAAAGTTTGACTGGAGATTGGGCATAAGGCCAGTGTTACATCATGGATTTTGATATGCCTTTCTTGGATGAGTAGCTTGAAGGGAAATGTGAACCTAATGTAAAAGATGCCTATTTAGGAGAAATGTTTGAGTCCTGTGTGATTCATGACTTAACAATAAAGAAAAAGTAGAAGTTCCCTTTTTTTGTTTTTTTTAATAGGAGTTACTTATGACAGTTGAATTTACTTTTTCATAAAGATGATGCAAATACACTGTTGTTTGTTTATATTGCCATAGAACTGCTGAGGTTCAATAGCTTCCACTGAACCAGTGAATCTTTGCAATGGATTGCTGAATAATTGGTGCTCTAATGTATGTCAGCATAAATGAATGAGAAATCTGATTAATTTTGACCTGAGTACAAGTACATATTTGGATATTCTGAGTGTATAGCATCACAACATGGGAAGAAAATAGGCCCTATGCTGAGGAATTTCTTTCTGATACTATGGAGTTGTATTCGCTGCTCAGGTGTTAGTATCCACCAGAGAACTGCAACTGTTCTAAGCTACACTTTCTGTTCTCATGAAATATAGGCTTAACGTCTTGTTTACAGTTGTTAAACTGCTTACAGTTTGGTTGGAAATAAAGGATAATGTTAGCGTAGATTCCAAATCGTAAAAAGTCAGAAATTACAGATAGTGTGAATGGTACACTGAGTAAAGTGCCATGTACTCATTTTTGAAGACCAGTTATTTCACATCACTACCTGTCATTTTGAATTACTTTGTATTGTATCACATGATTGAAAATGATGTATTTAGCTCTGTTTTTAACAGACTATATTCTATGCTCAAATCTAGAACCAGAGATTTTATAATAAATTAAGAACCGTTGATGATGGCTGTAGTTAACTCCTTGCAGACATTGCAAGTCTGGCATACTTAATAGTGGTTGATACTTGTCGTTCTCTGGACACTTCCCGTAGTAGTACTCGGAGTGTCGTTCACATCATGACAGAAGGATAGGTGGGTTTGACACGTGGCACCTTTCTAGGGCATGGTTTCTTAGGAGGGCAGTAAAGCATGACTGCCTTGTACTTCAGATCACTCCTGTGAATCAGTCAAACTTACTTTCTGTCAAAGGAAAGGCATTGCAATTTGATGCCAGGATGACATACTGTTACGGGCAAACATGTTTCAAAGATCTTACCAAGCGTGACTGAATGTGAATATTTGCTGTAGCTTTTTCTGTAGTAGTAGTAGTGGTAGTAATGATAATAATAAAAAATATTGAAATAAGTTACCATTTAACTTTTGGTAAACCTTCTTTGCCTGCCTTAAAAGGAGTAACAATTCGCATTAAACAAGATTTTGTCTTTCTACTAGACAACAAAATTGGAACCTTTTTTTTTTTTTTTTTTTTTCTAACTTGCATAGAGAGGAAGCTGGAGTTCAGAATAAAGTTTGAGTAGTAACTGCTCCTTTATGGAAAACTATCTACTGCTCTTGAAGAGCCCTGAACAGGAGGAAAGTAGTATTTGCCTGACAAAAACTTCAAATTAATGAAAACACAGGAAAACATTTATCTCTTATATTAATTACAGAAAGTTGGCTCAGCCTCATAATGTAAGAGATCTGAGACTTATATAATTTTGAAAACATAGCAGAGTATAGTTGACTATAAATGATCACAATAGGCACTTTTTTCTGCTATATACAAACATGCAGCCTTGACAAGAAATTAATGCCATTAAATGCAGAATTTCTGGGTTTGTGTGCAGTGTTCTTCTGTTTACTTTCTACAGCTAGAAAAGCTTGCTGGCTTCAAGGTAGTGCAATACCTAAAACTTGAAAAATCAGTAGCTGACACCTGGCTGCAGGCATAACGGAGGCTTTAGTCTCATAATTTAATAACTTTTCCTCATTAACCAATGGTTGTGGTATGATCGTTCAATGTTTCATGGTTAGTGTAGTTACAGTATCTTAGAGGAATGTTTATATAAAATGTTTAAACCTTTATTGTAATGGCTTTTGGTAATGAAGTGTTACCTGGATTAAAACCTAACACAAACCATTTTCAAAGTTTTTAAAATGAGAACTTCTTCAAGTATTGTCAGGCTAAGATTTCTGTTAGCTCTTTGTTAGACCCTGTGAATAATGGTTCACAGTATATAGAAGGGTATGACTCTCTTCCTCTGGTTGTGTTACTGTGATGGGCTCTTCATGCACTTGTCCTGGCATGGAGTGCATATACCCACGTGCTTGATCTCAGAACACCCTGCTGGATACCCCTGATTCCTGGCCATTGCTGCTGTGTAACTTACCTTAGTGGAGTCAGTCTGGCCTCAAGAAAGGAAAGCCTGGGCATAATTGCAGTTAGTCTGTGGGTTTATCCGAGGTGCATAAACTCAGTGTGTTGCTAATCCATCTACTTTTGTGTGTGCTATGCCATGCTTTAGGAGGAGGTAGCATATATGTTCTCAGAAATCACCTGCAAAAATATGGTTGTTGGTTACAAGAATATTTAATGTGGTAAATGCCAGAAATTGCTTTGATTTGAAAAATCCTATATTGATGTACTACACAAAAATGTTACCATCGGTTTTTAATGTCAATTTGATAATTAAAGTTGTATGTCATCTCAGTTTTACTCAGGCTTTTGGCTGTTTCCAGTAAATGTTCAGACAATCTTAAAGTTACTGTAGCTCTCAAGGATACTTTTGGTGGTGTCTTATCCCACCATTTCTTCACTTAAGATGCGTCCCAGTGCTATTGAGCTGAATACTGCCTTAGTCTTGAAAGAGAACCTGAAATGCATGTTACTTGGTGCTTCCAAATAGTCTTAACTGACTTCAGTTTGTAGTATTTTTTTCTTAACGTTTTATGATCTTGTTAGCAGTAGGCCTGATGTTGCATGAATGCTACATTTGTTAGCAGAAGGTAACTCAACATTTTTGCACGAATAGGAATGGGAAATCAAGGTCTAGGAGCCTGGTTGCAGCCTTTGTTGCAAGGCAAAATTCTGAACAAGTCTTCTTTAATGTTTGTGTCTGTATGTGTGGTTTTTATATAAAGTGGTGAAGATCCTTGTCCGTAAAGATAGAAATCATGTCAAGCATTGCATCAAAAAGAAACTTTGTATTATAACAGAATTAGGTTTCACCAATTATTCCTTTGATATATTCACATGTCCTGCTTAAATTGTGTTTGTACTAGCACACTCTGAAGCTATCTTTTCTGTACTATGTGACTTCTTATATTAGAATATAGAAACTGATCTGTACTGGTCCCTGGGTCATCTTTGCACAGTGAAGATGCTTCCTGCTTCACCTTCCAGGCTACCTGTTCATTGTACAGAGTTGACTAAAAGTAATTCTATTGCAGACTCTGCAATATTGTTAAACACTCATTGAATGCAGTGTGTCCTACCTAAACCTGTTGCAGACCCCCCCCATGTGAGTGTATGTAGCAGTGAGAGCGTGTTCTCAGAATGTTGTTTTACAGAATGCATCTTGTTTGTTGTGCTGATTAGGGATTAGAGAGATGTCAGAAGAAGAGGAAGGAGGAAACACTTGAAAGGAGGATAGGAGCTGTATTCCTGTGGCTATTTTTAGTATATGGATATGAAATCCAGATTCAGGACGCAAAGGAATCAAAGTAGTAAGTTATTGAGAAGAGTTTTGAAGGGAGGTGGGAATCTGCTTTTGCATATAGTTTCAGGACTGTAAAAAATCCTGTTGAATATGTTCTTTATAGTGTACTGTGAGTGGCTGCATGGACTATATTTCTCCATGCTCTCCTTTAAATGTTTGGTGGAATTCAGCCCTATTTTATAGGGATGGGACTTGTAATATATTTCATATCCTTGTAGTAATTTACTCTTTTACTCTTTAACAAAATAACAAAAGAAGACGGATAAGTGGAGGAACTAAGAATTCAAAGAAGTCACACACTACAAAATGCCTAAATTAGTACCAGCTTAAAATGGCCATTCGCTGCCTTTATTGTGTGCAAGGAACATAAAGTTTGAAGCATGGAACATACATCACATAACTATGCTTCCCACTCTCTTCAGAAGAAGAAAAAGGAACTATTCTCCTGTTTATAGCTCAAAATATTAAGTTAGTAGCAGATTCATTTAGCAGGGGTGATACAGTAATGTGCTGATGAATGCCAACAGGATTAAAACATAGGAATCCATGCTTTGTGTAATGGACCATGTATTTTGATTTGCTTTTGGTTTTTACAGCAATGCTTGTCTAACAACAATAAGAAAATAATAATAATTAAAAAAATACTGGGAAAAAAACAAACACCACCACCACCCCCCCCCCCCCCCCCCCTCAAAACACAGTATAGGAGAACGCACATAAACCCAATGGAAATACTTGGGCAGAAATATTTTCCATGTTCAAAATAAGTAGTATAAGAGGATGCTGGAATTTATCCTTGTAGTCTCAGTGAGCCTGTAATCCAAATGCTACTGAATTAAACTACATTGTCACCAAGAATTTTGAGAATGTGCAATAGCTAGGAAATATCTATAAAGGGTAAAACTATAGTTTACCTCTAATTCACGGTGTAGGATTCTGCAGTGGAATTGAGAAAGCACATTTTACTTCAGCGCTTTTCTTTATTTGATCTTTTTGTTCTGTGAGTAATATCAGTAGCCCTTGAACCAAAAACACTTCATAGAAATGTAGCTGCAACTAAGAAAAAAAAATAAAAGGGGGTGGGGTGAGGTGGGGCCTTATGCTGAAAATACTCCAAATATTCAGAAAGCCCTGTTGAATTTTGTGTAAACTTCCAGGATTAGGTGCTTATGCACTCATTGCTCCCACCCCACAGTAAGTTAAGAAAGTTACTAAGTAGGCTCATGCTGTAAACAAATCCAGGGTTCATGGCAGCTGATTTGCTGACTGGGCTTTTGGGCAGTCGAGTTCCATCTCTGACTGCATTCCAGGAAGTGAGGACAATAGAATAAACAAACAGTGATTAATAGTTTTTAGGCTCTCTTTAGCTCCAATGGGTAAGTAAAAAAAATATATAGCTACTTCAGCAGTAATTTATCCACTTGAAAAACGAACGTTCTTTCCACAGTCACATTTGTTAAAGCTAGTCTTAAAATGTTATCATACTATAAGCAATTTTTGTTTTTCTCAGACTCCACAAGACACATTCACTTTTCTACTGTTAAATATTCAGTTAACTGAAGATCTACTACTTTAAATGAAGCTTTAATTTTGAAACATGGTATTTTACTCATTAGGTTGCTCTGGTAGTATGTGCAAATGCATTGTTTTATTCCTTCCCTTGATGTAAAATGTTAAGAGAGCAGTTCCTTCACCTCCTTCCTTCCCAGTCATGTTTCTGATTAACACTTACATGAGTAGATAGACCTCCTGGTAAACTACAGAAAAATATTCTACTTCACCATATTTGGTTTATAACTTGAAAAGAAGAGACTTTTTTTTTTTTTTAAAGCAACAATTTTGTTATAGAACTGCATCTGAGAATAGCAGATTTCAAAGCAGTTTCCCAACCATTTAAATCACAGTGATCATAAATGAAACAGTATGTACTGAATTGGAAAATTTATTTGGGGACCTTTGTCAGGTGTAAATAAAAAGAAGCAATACTAGAATGGTCACTTCATTCTCTGCTACATCATGTTTTGTTGTCCCCTAAATGTGGTATGTTCTTTAGATGTTCATTTTTTGATACAAGTCCAGTAAGTGTCAGCCTTAACTGATGAAGGCTCTGAGTAAAGATGAAGATGCCTCCAGCTAGTACTTGGTGCTCTCAGAACCTGGGGATTTGGAAGGGTTTCTGATGTCTTTGTCAATAAAGGACTGGCAATGAAGAAAGGTATCAATGTTGCAAGTGACTGAAATACTTCACAATCACATTTTAAACAAATTTTAGAAATCTAGATTATATGCAAGTATGGAGAAGTAAATAGTGGCTTCCAGGAAGCAGGATGGCTGGCAAATTCATTGGGCTGTACTGAACAGGACTTTGGCATGTTACTGTAATACAAATACTTGCATTACAGATTAATCCCTTATACACTGATACAGCTACGTAAGGGAATGCATTAGCTGGGCAGACATTCTGTGCACTGAACTTGCTTGAATCCTAACCTTAAATTTTAGCAGAAAATCCATGAGGTGCAGGCTGGTGACACACCTTTTACTTAAACTTAATTGTACATTCTTTGTGTGTTACTGGAGACTTGGTGGACGTTGAAAAGTTGAAGAGTGTGGATTAGGGGTCTAAATTTCAAGGCAGCAAACTACTACAATGCCAATTTTAATGCAGATGCAGGTGATCTACTGGATGCTGAAATAATTGTCCTAATGTAGACTGCATTTACTCTGACCTGCAGTAAATCTGTTAACCTGCAGTTAATAGTTGTGTTGGCATAGAGCTGATATTGCTTAAAAGTCCACTGAAAGGAAAAAAAAAATCATCACTTTTTTAACCAACCTAGACAAGAAGAACATCCTATGATGAATTTATTCTATCAGAAATGTGTTTGCCAGCTTTGGTTAAAATTTGCAAGAATCCTTTTATTGCTGTAGGCTTTTCTCAGATAAGAGGCATTCCTTGTTATGTAGCTGTATACATGTGCAACTTTATTCTTTAGCTTCCTGGTCTTTCTAAATTGATACATAAAATAGTTTCAAAATTGGATAGCTGTTGTAGATCAGAACTTCATCTGAATTTCTTGGTTGCAGTGAGTGTTCCAAGAGATCTAAAAGTGGCATAAAACCCTTCCATAACTACAGTCCGCACACACAGAACACACACAGGCCTTTGCTAGCAGCAAGATCTAGGCCATCTTCTATTTGTCCAGACGTATTATTGTGTCTGGAAAAGTGATCAATGTTGCAAACTCTGAGATACTTGGAGAAGGTGGTGTTTATTTCATAGCACTGTGGTGGTCAGGGGCTGGGGTGGCGAGGAGGATTGGGAATAGATAAATTGCAATTTATTTTGGTGTTCAAACTGATTTGACCATCATCATGAGATGAGTATTAAGTCTGTATGCTATATTAGCTTTTGTTTAGAGTAAGAATTAACAAATGATTGTAAGAATCCTAGGAAAAAAAAGAAAACACAGTCTAAAAATCAATGCCTAAAACCACTCAAACAACAAAGCCCACCTCCTCAAAACAACCAAAACCTTGAAATAGTTTCTGACATCTTTTTAAAACAAAACAGAACTATTAATTCTATTTCTATTTTTCTGCAATCATACTCTCAGAAGGGGATTCACTGTGAAGGGAAATTGCCCAGAGAGGCTTGTGCTGCGCTCTTTTATACTAAGTTACTCCACACAAAGACTGTAAACCATAGAAAAGCAGAGTTAATGCAAAATAGACGTCTTTGAGAGGTCAATGGGATTGTCTAATTTATGTTAACACACAGACGTGTGTGCAACGGTTTTGTTGACTAGACAATTTCAAGGTATTTACCTGTATAAACTCAGTTCATTTATTATGAGTTTTTAAGTGTAAGTAATTTGGAAGCCTGGATTGAATTTTATTTTCTTGAACTTGAAGCTATTCTTTTTGGCAATGCAAATTCTGACTCCCAAAGAGAAAAAGGAAACTTAAAACTTCCCGAGTTGCTTCCTTCCAGTGTGTTGGCAGAAGGTGTTTTAAAACTAGAAATTAATGGACTGGAGATAAGAAAGTAACTTGTTTGTATCTTGTGTTACAGATCTGGTTACTGGAAGCATTCCACATGGTCATCAGTACTTTCAGACAAGCTCATTTTCTATTAAATGAAGTTTAATTTTGAGGTAAGGTTCTGTTTAATTTCCTTTGTTATGCATACAATGATATAAAAACTACAGTAATTCAAAACTGTTATCTGCTGCCTGTATATATTAGTGTAATATTTTCTTCAGAGAATGCATGAAATGTATACAGCTGTGGCTGTGTTTGTTAAGAGAGAAATGAAGCTGAAAAAGAAATGTTATGCATCGATATTGAAGCTCCAAGTAAACATTGCAATTAACAGTCAGGAGACTAACCTGACCATTACAGCTATTGACTATTTTTAAACAGTTTCCAGGGAGACTGGAGAATATGATCATATAATAAATGAGTTCTCTAAGCCTTAGGAAAAAGGGCCATGCCTTTCATTGGTATGAGAATAAATAGCTGAGAAGATGATTTAACTTTTGTTTTATCTTAATACATGTAAGAGAGGTAGTAAAAAGAACAAGGAAAAATCATTACTTTAATAAACTTCACAGATATATTACCGTGTCTATATTGTAATGCTTTGTGAAGAGAATGTCACAAAGTGGTAAGACTGGCTTTGGGCAAAATGATGATAAATCTTGCTCCAGATCCTTAATCTGTCTGAGTTATTTTCACCTTGTACACATTACTGTTCTGAATGTGTCTCTGGCGTTGACTGCTAAATATTTACAGAGTATTCTTATAATCAAGCCTGTCCGCGAGAACCTTGTAACTATTGTATTTTTAAGAATTAACACTGTATTAAGTCCTCTTTTGCAATGTCTCTGTTTTCCTCATTTAACTGATGCTGCTCTCGGATCACTGTTACCAATTGTGGTATCAAATAACATGACTAAGGATCTTAATTAGCTTTTGATTTTAGAAATTTAAAAAAAACGAGTATTATCTCTTTGTGTAGTTAGACTAATTATGTATGGCTGTACAATTGATTGAACTGGATTGGTAACTACTTACTAATCAGACAAAACAGGTGCTTTTGGGAATATTCTTGGTTTCTTAACTGTGAAAGGAGATTTCCCCCAGGAAATGTTTTCAATTCATTCATGCTGGCCTGATTCAGGAATGAAATCTCTCAATGTCCACAATGATTTCCCTCCTTTCTGTCAGCAGTATGTCAATGCTGCTGGCTGTTGTATACGTAAGTGAATTTGTACTCAAGAAATTCAGTGACCTCTTCACTGAACTGATGGAACAATATCCCAGTAGTAGCAGAAAGTAACCATAGTCACTAGTGGAATCACTGCTGGTGAAGAATATGAATAGTAAGGAATGCTTCAAGCCCTTTTCTTCATGCATACACTGGAAGGAAAACAAAAGCTAAAATTTCTGAAAATTCTTTCAGTTGAGTTTAAATGTTATGTGATTGTCTTTGCAGAAATCCCATTCATGCAAAGACTTTTTGGAAGTTAATGGCATGTGCCTACTTGGAATGCACTGACAAAAAAAATGGCCAAGGAAGCTGATTTTTGCCTGTCTGCCATGATTCAGTGGTTTTTTTCTGCATTGGGTAGTTCAGATATTAAGACATGAGAAACCTGATATTAAAGAAAACTTGCCCTTATACAGCTTTGAAAGGGTGGCTCACTTGTCCATATTGAATAAATTTGAAAAGCTACTTGCGTTTGTTGCTCTTGAGTAGGTTGGCTAGCAGTTCTTGGAGAAGAAAATCTTAACCTTTCTAAATTTAGTAAAAAGCCGTATCAGTTTGTAAAACAGCACAGCTAAACAGCATGTTTGGACTGGATCATAAACCAAGTAAAACCTATTTATAAAAAAAGAAACAAACTAAAACAAAAACCAATGGAAAAAAAAAACCAAGGTATGTGTGCCTAAATTGTTCTGTTTACTTTTTCTTTCATAAGTGGAAGACATCCTAAAATATTGTTATAGGAAAATGCACCTCCATGTCCTAATCCATATTATAACAACATGAGTTCTTAAAGGAGAAAAGTTAAAAAAAAAAACCACCAAAACTCAACAAAAACATGTTTTCCTTGGAGATTAGCTCACCACAACATGCTGTTTCCTTCTATGAAATTGAAGAAAATGAAGTCACATTCATTTTGGTTTCTTTCACCATTTATGTTATTTTAATGGTGGTGATAGTTGAATAACTTCTTTTTAAGCAATACTGATACCATGGTGCACGAAATTATTATGGACTTATTCCAAAGATAAATATTTTGTGTCACCATGTAACTTCTGCTGCAGCCATTAGTTGTATAGGACAAGCAGATCAGAATTAGGTCTTGTGCTGCAAGAATTCTTGAGTGTTGCTCCCTTCCTTCTGAGTTTTTGTTTGGTTTGGATTTTTTTTGTGGTGGTGGTGCATGGGGAGTGGTTTACATTAGTCACCCTTTTCTGTTGTGCAGTAACTGTAGTCTTTGTAAACCACATCACCACCAATGGTGAGCTGGTTTTAAGTCTCCATCCTCAATCACTGGATCAAGGGGATTTCCATGTACTGCATGTGTTGAATAGTCAAAGTCATCACCACAGGGTGGAAAGCTTTTTAATCTACTTTGCTTCTGTTCTGTGGACTAAAACTCTCCAAAAAGGCTTTGAGTTTCTAAGTACAAGAACATGCTGATGTGTACAATTTTAATTCTGGGAACACCTGGACAGAAGATGAAAATGGTCAAAAGGCTGTTGAATGACTGCTTTCTGAATTGCTGTACCAGCATTGGAGGAACTTGCTCAAGTGAGAATACAGTAAATTGTTTTTTTGTTAAAATGACTTGTTCTGAGCCATCTTTATCTTTTTTGTATGTGATCCAAACAAGAAATTACAACTTCTGATTGACGCCATTATTTAGGAGGATTAAATAATCTGGTCAAAAGTTTTCTGACTCTCTTCAGGGTGAATGAAAAATCTTATTTAGTCTTGTTACTGTTATTAAAATAGCAGTGTGTAACTAACTTCTCTTTGAAATTTCCCATTCAAGTCTCCTAAGTTACTAGTGTTAAGATTATTGAGCCTTAGCAAAACATAACTGTCTTCTTGAATGTGAGAAACTTTTCAGTAATTTAAACTTAGTTTCACATACTTCAAGAAAAGTGTTGGGTAAATGCCTAGTGGAAGAAGGCATTGTTGAAGGCCTGTGCTAGTTCTGACAAAGAATTGGTGGGGAAGCAGAGTCTCTTGGGGGGAAGATGATCTAGGCAAATCAATGGCAGCATCCAAGTCTCTTTCCTGAACAGTGTCCTAAAACCTAAACAGACTGTTACTTTCAGGTTTTGTTAATAGTGTCACTTCAATATTGAAGTTGCACTTAAAGCAACTGCTGTAGCATGCTTTCCACAAGAGACAGGCACTCCAGTGAAGAATAGCTGTGATGCAGCACAGAATGAGCAAATATGAAACTGTGATAAAACTGAGATTCCTGAGAAAGCTGGGTAGATTCCTGGTTTTAATATCTGGCTTGCTTGGTGATTTTTCAATATTTAATTTTAGTATTTTGGTGCTATTTTTTCTCCTCATTTTGGGTGAAGTGTATGTTTTATACCAAAAGAATAGGATGCAAATAGAACTTGGAACTAAAGAAATCTATTTAACGTTTTAATGCAAAACACGGAGTGGATTGGGAAATAGCGGTGTGGGGTTAGGTTGTAGTAGGCAAGAGAAGTGTTACATGAGAAACCACTTCACTCCTGTCTTACCTAGTTGTTACAGTAAGGTACAGCTTAGAGGGAAAGGATTGGTGTTGCACAAGCAAATAAGATACAACAGCATAAAAGTACTTTTCCCTATAATGGAACATTTCTGTAAGAGTAAGAGGGATGGGGAAGGCTTGAAAAAGTAGGTCAATTAATCTCATGTTTATGCATAGGAATTCTAGTGTAGGTTTAAGTTGTGTAATGCTGGATGAATGCTGTACATCATACAGATACAAAATATAAGATTTAGCACAATGCTTAATTCTAAATATGTTTAGATAAATATCTTGTAAAAATCAGTGATTCGTGCCATTTCTTTTATTAACTGTGGTAGTAGCCCCTCTGCCCCTCCAAAAAAACAGTGGGGTAATGCCACTAGTATCAGCAATTATACTGAAGTTTTACTTCAAATTTTTCCATTGACTATTTTCCTCTATATCCTTCTGCTGCTACTCCATGGATAGGATTACTTCAAATTTTTGAAGTATTGCATTATTAATCAGACTGTAAATATGTAATTCAATATGAGCAATCCAGTGATTATTCCATTGCAGCTGGAGTTGATTAACGATCCTGAGCCTGCATTAACTACAAGGAGGTTATATTTTAAATGCTTCATGCGTGTTGCTGAGGTCTTAAATTTACAGCTAAAGTAGTCAGCCATTCAGTCAGTGGTCACAGTGGAGGGAGGAAGAGTAGGAGGAGGGCTTTGACATTGAGTGTGCCCATTGCACTGGACAACTTATTAGGGAATTGTGTATTCTCTTCAGTCCCTTTTCAACTAGAAACTTTCTCAATTATATGCAATGCTTAAAAGCCATGATGATTTTTAGGGATGTATGTGTGCATGTGCTTGTATCATACATGCACACACAAATATGCTCTACTTATGTAACATTTGTGGGTTTGTATGCACAAACCCCCCAAAATAAATAGTATATCAAAGCCAACTAGTACTTCTAAAACTGAGACTAGGATATTATTAAACATGTTATTTACCGTGTCATTCGCTTTAATACCTTTTTACTAATGTATGTGGTTTTAAAAATAAAGCTGAATTCTTTAATAGTTTGATTGTGAACATGCTATGTGTTTCTGCAGTTGTGGTTCATTTGTTCCTTTTCAGCTGGTAATAGATACCAAAATAGCTAACAGATCTGTATTAAGTATTGGCATAACCTCTTGCCCATATACATTGTGCTTTGTTGTTGCTACAGAAATAGTGTTCTTCGCACTGTGTGCAGAAGAAAAAACCTTGAGATCAGATAAGGATGGATATGGATTTCTATTTAGAAATACAATCCTCGTGTTTTTATAGTATGAAGTTAGGGGGATGACGTTATAACATACTCTAGTTTTAAATACAGGCTTACAACTCTGAATCTTCACAACATTAATAGCAGCTTGGGTTTAGGGATTCTGTTGGGCTTATTGTTCCTTTTAAGCCAGGAATTTAAATACTTAAAAGAAAATAAACAGAGAATTTAATGTATGACATCAGGACCTTGTGAGAAGTCTTCTGTTCCTCGGAAGAGAAGTGCTGGTTCCAGATAAGCCCTGTTTGCTGGGTGGCAAGTTGAGCCTACATCTCATGACAAAGAGAATTCCATGATTCTGTAGCTACTTGAAGGTGGAGAGGTTTTACACAGTGATGGAAAGAATGAATCTCCCTGCACAGCTGTCCCCTCTGTTGTTATTTATCCAAGTATCATCTTATTTTCTGCCTTATCTTTCATGGATTTATTTTTGGAAGTGCCTGAAACTCACTGTAGAAGTCAGCAGTAAAAATGAAAGTTTTGGCACAGGAGTAAGAGCTGGAAACACCCTAGAAAGTATATATGAATGAAAACAAAATCAATTTGGCTGTGTGATGTTGTCTGCAGAAATTAACCCTGAATTCTCCTCTGAAGATGGGAAATGCGAAACATGAATTTTAATATATTGGAGTGAAAAAGATATGTGTAGCTGTTGCTTTTAGGTCTTTCAAATAAGTTGCTGTAAAATAATTTTGTGATAACCCCCCCCCCCCCTTAAGGATGTTGTCTGAGAAGGAGGTATTTTTCAGATGCTTTTTTTAGAATCATTGGTGAAACCCTGAAATTTCCAGCTGGGAAATCTTGTTGCCCTACTTATTGTAGCCTTCTTTAGCATAAGACCTTTTTTAATGGAAAATCTGTCTGCAGGTAGAAACCCTACAGGGAGAATAAGTCAGTGTATGTCCCCGATTTGCAGCTCAGTTGCTTGAATTGCAGGACCGCTTCAAACACTTCAGACTATCTGCATTAAAGACGTTCCCCTGATCCTCACCTAAATAGCCATTAAATAAAAAAATCTTTGGTCTTTGAGAGGGCTACTTGGTGAGTATCTCCTAGGTAGCCAGAATGATTACTGTCAAAGGTTGATCTCAGCTGAAACAAGTGGAAGCCCTAGCTGGAACCTCATGTCTTTAGGTAGGAAATGATGTCTGTAGTTGTAAATTGGATCTCAGGTTGATTTCCCATTTGCTGCTGGCTATAATCAACACAAGTGGGGACAATGAAGATTATGCTTCCCGCCCGCACTTGGAAAACAAGCTCCTCTCCTTTTTATGCAGTAACTTTTTTTATTGCCCTTTGGTCTTTTTGTGTACGTTGCAAAGGGTGGTAGCTTAAATCTTTAGGAGGCTGTATGTGGTGCAGAATATTGGAATGAAATAGGAGTGATGTGTAATGGTCCAAGATGGTCTTGGTTCCTTTGTGGTCCTGTTTGATCTATGAATTGCTCTGCTAAACTGCATTCTCCATCAATGCTGTTGACCATCAGCTGAGGTGGAGGAGGTCCTAGTAGGTCATTTTTATTCTGAATTTAGAAACTCGGTTTTCTGGAGGGATGGTTTCTGTGGAGAATGTACTCAGTAATCCTCTTCTGGATAGTGCAATGACAGTGGTAGCTGGAGTTCAATGCGTTTTGTTGTTATAAATTTATACCTATGTCACAAATACTAGTCTATCTAACATTCTATCTTTTCAGTTGTGTATGTGCAAGTCCGTGTGTTCATATATGTCTGTTCATACATACATAGATATATCTATGTATGTAGGTGTAGAATGAGTGTGTTCTTCCATATATAGCACATATCTAGTATATTCCTGCTCTGCATGAGTAATGCATTTTAAGACACTTATGAGAGCTAATAGTTATGAGACAAAAGAATCATCCAGTGATTTAGGTACATCTTGAAATAGGCTTTGCTAAGAAAAATAATGGAATATCTGAATTCAGGCTCAAGCATTTGCCAAGTTGACTTGGAGCTTTTCAGTAAGATCACTGCCAGAGTCTCTTTCTGAGCACATTTGATGTAGGAGGAGGTTTGACCTTAGATTAGCACACAGTTGGCAGTGTGCTAGGCTAAGTATAATCTAATTGACACGTAATGTTTGCGCACACTGTTACACCCTGATAAAAGTTTAGCAGTGTTTTATGATCTCTTCCTTTCTGTCTCTGTAGGAGTAGCAGCTGCTTTGGAGTTTGAACCTGGTCTCTTCAGAGATTTAGGTTTTTCTCAAGCTTAAACATGCTCAGAAATTTTCATAAGGATTACACCAATTTGTAATTTCCTTCCTTATCCAATAGTTGTGAGCTTTTTACCTTGGGGGTATGGAGTACTCTTAAAGCTGGACTGAAATGAATGCTGTGGTGATTGCTCGAAACATTCACTCTAATGTACATTAGCTTTCTCATGTGTCTCAATCTCTGTGTTCTCCTGTTTTGTTGCTCTGTCAGATGTTGATTTGTCAGGTGCAAGCGCACTGACTTTGCTCAGCTTTTCTGTTTTCATTAGTGTTGGTGATTCTGGTAGTTACTGAGCCTTCTGCAGTCTATTGCTATAGGTCTTGTTCCTTTCCTAAGCTACTCTCTTTTTTGTTTTTTTTCTTCCTTCCTTCTCTTTATGCCTCTAAATGTAGTACTCAAAGTTCTTTTGACTAGCCATTCCCTATTTCTTCTGTTGAAAAAAAAAGTTATAAATAAAAAAAAAAATATAGTAATCAAAAAGCACAGAGAATCCTGGTGTCTCTACCAGGAACCTGATGTTCAAAAAAAGTCATTACAACTAGCATTCAGCTTTTGAGATGGTATGAAATGGTTAAATATTTTCCTCTTTCCTTCCCTTCTTCCTCCTCTGTGCAGTTACTAGCATCAGTAAATAAAGGAGCATACACTAAGCTCATTCAAGCTTGCTGCAATACCATCTGCAAATCCATTGGTATTATAGATATTGTAAACTATGATTGGTGACTGCATTCATAGTAAATCTTAAATAGGTAATGGAGGTTGGAAGAGCAGGAAAAGGGTTTTTTAGTAGCTATTTAAACATGTTGGAAGGACACTGCGTGATGGGTTGTTTTTCAATTTGACATGTTTTATGAATGAATCATTTGAGTTGTAAACTGCATGTAAATTGTTACATATACTTCCCCAACATTTGCCAGGGTATGATGAAATTATTGCAGTTCTGTGTGACCACCTTTCTAGTGAGGGATGTATGTTGGATTAGTACTGCATTCTTTGCTGACATGCAAATTTTTTGTTAATTATTACTGTTTTACTATAAACCTTCTTATCTCCATGGCATGGAAATTGATACAGAATGATGATTTATACAGAAACTCTGTTGATCTTATATTGACTCCAAATTGTGATTGCTTGTGAGCAAAAATTGTCTGGATAATACTACAGTAGATGAGATTGAGACCAGAGTATTTAAGATGTAGAAACATAACTGAATTAATTATCATTTAAATTTGTATGAGGTTCATCGTGGAGGTGATGATTTAGATGTCAGCATGACTACCAGTTCTGTGTAGTTCTTCTGGGCTTACTTAAATAAATGGAATGCTGACTTGCTAGATTACAGTTTCATTCATTCAAATAACGTTTTATGAATGTTTACTTTTTTTCTGCCTCACTTCCTATTTCAGTGAACTGTTTTAAATGATTGCATTAACTGATTGTTGGGATAAATGGATCAAAACCTACTGAAAGCAATTTCAGTGCCTGTTAAGTCCACCATTTCAGATCAAATCAATGAGAGCAGATAAACCCCACATAAACCCCATCACAGGACTAGCAAAAAATTTTAGGTGAAGCTCACCAATTTTCTTGTTCTGTGTAGCAAAGCTGTTTCTAAAGACTTGTCTACCCCATCTAATTCTGGATGATGATGCTCATCAAAATGATCAATATGGATTTATTTCAGTAGCTAAATGGATTTTGTTTTATTCAGTAGTTCAGCTTTCATAATGAATAAAGAAGGTTGTTTATAAAGCTTTTAAGAAACTTGAGCAGACCATTAGTTGCCTTCATGTTTCCTAAGGTAGGTAATCAAGTGGAATATGTATGAAGTAACTGTTGACTGCTGTTTTCCTTAAAGAGTATGACCAAAGGTGGCATCAGGTAATGTTCAGGAGGGTGGGAGGAAAGTAACAGAAGAATCCTTACATGATTTACAATGACATTTTATCTGGAACTTAGAAATACTATTTCTCTACCTGAAGAAAAAGATTCCTTGGTTTTCTTTCGTATGGGCAGAGTATATTACTATACAAAATTCATAATGTATTCTAAACTCTACCTATGCACATCACTTCAAAAAAATTAGGAAATGCAGAGTAATATTTAGACCACAGTAGGTGAACCCATGAGGTCGTATCCTAGCTGTGTCATTTAATGACTAAATTAACAGCTCTGAGTGCTTTATTACATCCTACTATGGGGCGGTTGCCAAGAATGGCAGGCATAGTTTCGAACTTCGGCAGCTTTGAATTAATTCCATTTAAAAAAAAAGCACTGAAGTGAGTGTGCTCAAAGTGTGCTAAACCTAGACATAAAAGCTTAAAAATTGTTCTTCAAAACATTACAGCATTTCAGCAGTTGAAAATAGTGTGAATATACAGAACTATGCAAGCCTGGATTTAACAGCCCACTTGGTAGTTCAACCTATTACTATTGCTAGTGTGATTTAGAATCTGTGGGTGAAATGCTTCAAATGCTCAAATCTGCTGCTTTGGAAAATCAGTTTCATATCAGCTTAACTCTTCCACAGAAAAGAAAGTATTTTTAAAATTTGTTTATGCTTCTTATCCTATAATTTACTTATGTGCTGTTATATTACCAGTAATCGGAAACATAATTGAAGCTGTATAAATACGTATCTCATTGTAAGCAAGTTGCAGCTCTTGTGATGGACGTAGATTAAGCTTACAAGCAGTTCTCTTCAGTTAAAAAAAAATAAAGCACCCCCCCAACAACAAATGCCTTGAAGAAAAAAACCACCAACCAAACCCAACCCAACAAAACAAAACACAAACACAAACAAAACCCCACCAAACAAAAATATCTGCTCTCTCTCAGATACTGTTCTAATTATACTCCTAGAATCTGTGAACATCTTTATTACTGTACTCCCAAGGACTTTCTTAAAAAGAGCTCATCTCTATAAAGGAAGCACTACATACGCTTCATTTGGAGAGGAACCTAGCAAAAGGATGTTGATTCACTTCTGATTTCTACAGAAACTCATGTTCCCTGTTCTCAGTGTTCTCCTGCGATGTTCTTGCAAAATAAGAACAAAAGTCTTCAAAGAGTTTTGTCATTGCTGTATTAGAGGCTCCTACTCCTGAGACTAATGACTTCTATGTTACAACTAGTTCTAATCAAGCTCTCTGCTTCAGTTATCTAAAAGCTGTTTTCAGCTCTGTTTGGAACAATGACATTCCTCCTGTGGTACCTTGCATTTCACACTTCCTTTTGAAGATACATTCAAGCAAGTTAGTTTGTAAATGTGCCTTTTGACTTAAAAAGCAAACTGTAGTTGAATCGCTAATAAGCTGACTGTCCTATAAACAACTCCTAATTAGACTCAAATATTTTGATCTCTTACATAATTCTGCTTGCGGGTACTTACTTTTTGGGTTCTTAGCAAAATAGATGCTGTTCCTGTACAACTATGTGTGAACTGAGAATGGCATGATTAATGCTTAGTAATGATTAAAGCCTACTTTCACAGTAGCCTTCAAAAGCTTGTCCTGGTTCACCTTCACTTTACTGTTTTTTCAAGTGGTTTGTTCTTAAGATACAATATTGCACACTACAGATAAACGCTGTGAATTTTTCCTGAGATTCTTGAAGGTTTTAACTGTAAACTTGCTTATCAGGATGTGTGGTGTGCATATACAGGCATTGTGGTTGCATAGGGCTTTTCTTGGGGCAGGGGGGCATATAACAGGTCTTGCATTTGCAAACAGAATAAACAATGTTTTGTGCTGTACAGTATTAAGTTCCTTGTATTATAACTCATGGAAGGAAGGATTGTACTTTTTTTGCTTGCTTGTTCAAGCTTCAAGTGCTCTGACTACCCACCCTAGACAGCATGTGGTGCCTGAGGTTGTCAGGGCTACTTTTGGACTCGCTTAAGCTGATATCTTTGTACTCATTACCTATTTAGAATGTCAACTTCTAATCTATTGGTTTATTGTTCTTGCATTCATCTTTGAGCTGATTAGAGGGAAATTGAGATTTTTATTTTTTTTCCTTTTTGATGACCAGAACAGTGCATACTGCTCCCTTCTAAACTTACTGACAGGACACAACTTCCTATGCAGTGTTTTCAAGTGTGATATTTGCACATCAGTGGTAGTTGTCCCTGAAGCACCCCTCTACACTGTTCTCAGTGGAGTGGCAAAGCAGCTGACCAGTGATGACATCTTCAGTGTCTTGTCCATCAAGGACTTGATGATGAAGGCCTTGCTATGACATATGGATGTACGTTTCAGGCATATGACCCACAGATGATCATTCAGCTCCTGTGCAGTGTTCTCATAGAGAATTATCCTAGTGTTCTAAGAAAATGACAGGGATATGTCCTTAAGCCCCTTTGAGAGCATCATGGTATAGATGAGTTACAAATTGACAGCAATGGAGCACTAAAGAGAGGGTGATCTTCCTTGTAAAGAAGCAGTGTGACCTTGTATATGATAAACAAATAAGGTGCCAACAGTAGCAAAGACCAACTAGTTTAAGTGCCATTGTGAGCTTGTAGTAAAGTGTGTGTTGTTACCCTCTGTGCCTGTGCAATCATCTGCCCGCTTGCCTGCTTTGTGCTTCCATCATCCTTGATTTCGAAGGACGATGCTTTCATTTGCATTTGTAATTTTAGAAATATCCTATGTAGCTGTCAGTACAACTGGGTTTGTGTTTTTGAGTGCCTTTTGCTTAAGGAAGTCTTACCAGGCACCAGTTCACTAAACAAGTATTTGGTATTTTGGTATAGAATTAGATGTTCAACCATTCTGAACAACAGAAAATGTAATGTGTCCTGTTTTACTGGTGTCCTGTACCAGCAGGTAGGTGGTGGGAGTACTGAAAAGAATAGAGAACTTTTGTTCCACTGGATTTCCTTACAGAGTTAATCTAGTATAAAAATATGTAGCTTTGCCTACACTAGCATGTACACATGCAGGCTTTTAGACTGTGACAGTCTCATGACCTAGATTTGTGTTTGCTCAAGCCTGAATGAACCAGTTAAGGAGTATCTCCAGGGAGACAGACCTCTACTAAATCATAGCAGAGCCTTGGTTTTAACCATAGCACTGGCAGTGGCAACTTTTCCTTAACTGGGTGGGTGTAGTCCATATTTGACAGTGTCAGTGTTAGCTGTTCCACATTTGCCTAGTTTAGAAATGCAGATATTTTTGGATTGTGTTTTACTTCAAACACTATTGGCAAGGATGTGAAATGGAAGGCAAAGAAGTGTTCATATACTCATAGTATTAAGCAGAGATAATAGCAAGCTGAGATTTTGCATTCTCTGTTTGCTTAGCAGTGTAGTTCAAAATATACAGATAATGCCACGGCCCCATCAGCTGTCAGACACCACAGACATTAGGGTAGGAATGGTACAAATTAAGCCAGGTGGGTGTGTGAATGATGAGGGAGCTCAGTGTTCACTAAGTGGTCTCCCCTCTAAGTCTCATTTCACCCATGCATCTGGTAATCCATTCTTCTGCTATTTTATTGTATGCTTTTAGCTTGATCATAGTTGATTCCTGTTGCATTTATATGATGCAAAGTTCTGTCCTCGTCAGCATTCGGAGACACAGCCTTTTACCCTGGGTTACATGTCTTTTGAGAGTCCTTGTAAAATGTTTCTTGAGAAAACTCTGCTACTCCTTCCCTTAGTGAATCTCTTTGTACAGCTGCTGCTGAGGTACTTATAATATCAGTACTGCCTTCCCAGTCTAGCAGAGCGGAGCTCTCGGGTATGATTTAGTTTCCTGGGGAATCTTTTGTGGAATTTCTGTAATAGTTGTTTTATTATGCTAATTAATCTGAGCAAGATGATGTTGGACAGAGACATGTTCTGTATGTTACCTGAGAGTCACGTCCATAGTATTGATTTGACCCATAAACTTTCAAAGTAGTGCGGAGTTGGACCCCTCACTGATTCAGCACAGTTAAAACTTCCTTTGCTCTAGAAATGTCTTCCCCAGGAGAGAAATTGTGTAGAATTTTTCCTTAAATTTGCTTCAGAGTAACTGGACAGACTGCTGCTTAGGGCCCTGAACATTTCCATGAGCTGTTTTTGTGCATGAGCTAAGAAGAAAGAGTGCACACTGTACAAAGGAGGAAATTATGGAGGGAAGGGACCCTAGATACCATTTTCACTTCTTGTTATTGTTAACAGAAAATACTTGGCCATGGAATAGCACAAACAAATCAGTAAAGATACATCAGTAGTGCACATCTATTACTGTAATGAAAGTGATTTGGGAAACCTTTGGTGTGTCATGATGAGTTTAAAAAAAAAAAGTCCACCAGCTTCATCACTGTTAAAAGCCAACTATTTAGAATATTTTAGTGCTACCTCATAGTGCAAGTAACTGCATTTGATGTTTCTAGGAATCTGTATTTTTTTTTTCATTTTGTTTTGATGCTGTGTTGCTCAATTAATTGGTAGGCAGACTGAGCCAGCAACTACAGTAAGTGTTCCAAAACGTCGGATCTGGTCATCCAGATTTGTTAGCAACATATGGATGTAATATGGTAGCTAGAATTAGATGGTGCATTTTCTATAAACTACTTTTTAGTAGTTTTCATACAAATTATTCCAGTAAGTACAAAGGACCTAAGCATTTGTCAGGGTGTGCCAATCTGGATGTGCTGTTTTTCCATGTTCAGGAAGAATTTTAGGAGGAGGGAGGTACTGTTGGTGCTAGTCAACTATTGGGAGGGGAGATACAGAGAACCTGGGGGGGACCTGGAAGAAATACATTTCTTGTCCTACTGGTTTGGTTTCCTGTAAGCATATAGTTGCGGTAGGGGATTTGCACTAGGGGCCTGAGTAAAGAGCACATATATCTGTGCAGCATTTATACATACTTCCAGTTGGGTTTCCCTTAATCCTGTTATACCACTGACTTGGCATTACTGAACTGTGGGGTTAATTTTCACCAATTTAGTCAAAGTTTCAGATGCTGATTTCCAGTTTTGTTATTTACTGATTTTATGCTTTCATATAGTTACTCCAACAGCTGTAGCATATTGGTATTGCCTCAGTTCAAATGCTAGCTAGGTTGGCTGAGCCATGTGGTACAGAATGCTGTGCTTCTGCTGAGCAGAGCACGAGGCCACAAATCACTTTTGAATATTTATCTGAAAAGTAGATTTCCTGCTGACTGTGTAGGTATATTGATGTCCCTCAACAGGAGACAGCCAAGCTATATGCAAGAAGGAAGCTGGAGAGTAAATCTATGCAAAAGCTGTTCACTTCTTAATATGGTGGCACGGACAGCGTGTAGAAATTATTGTTAGGACTGACGAAGGAGGGTTTTATATGTGTGAAATATTTTTGCTTGTTTGCTTTGTTAGCAGGGTATCTCTGTGGGCACACAGCAGCCTGCTCATTTTGATTCAACCACTGGTTTATAATCTTCTTTTGTTAGGATTTCCCAGAACCTGGGCACTGTGATGGTTTGACTTGAGGCCTTGATGTACATACTCTCATATGTACCTGCAGACACTGGGTTCTCTCACTGATGAACTGTGGGTTTTTTAAGAGCTCAGAGCTGCTGCTGCTCCTCCCAAATCTGTCAGATCCATAATGTATTACTTCAGTTTCCAGCCTTGCAAGCACGGATCAGTCAGTCTGGTTTAGAAATTACCTACTTCATTAGTCACAGAGCATTAGACTTAGTACCAGGCAAACCATTCCTTCCAAAATCCTCTTTAATTTCCAGGAATCCTTTGACTTTTGGTCAGCCATTCCAAAGACTGAGTGATATTAGGGAGCAGAAAGAGTCCATTACCTGCACAGAGAAATATTTAAATGTGGTGTGAATCAATATATAGAAGATAAAGGGAACATGGAAGGTATTTTTTCCTTGTTTTTCTCTGTGATATCAGCCCTTTTTCTTGACCAAGTTGTTAGTTCTTTTGAGAAAAAACAGCTGTCCTATTTTGGCTGTTACCCAGGAGATGAAAACTGCCTGTCCTGGTTATTACTGAAAGCCAAGTGGGAAGGTTTAGGGCCTGAGGGTAATTTGGAGGTGGCAGAGAAAACCTTTCTCTGAAGTTTGAGAACACAGTATTGGAGGAAGCCGATAACTCATGGTCTCTTTTCATAAGCTCTTTTTTGAATAAAGCATCCTTTGGTGTCTCTGAAACCAAGAGCACAGAGTTGGAGGAGACCAGACCACTGATGTATTTAGGTCCTTACTTCTTTAAGGAGTTGAATTTGACCCTGAAAAAAAGGAGGGGCATTGGGAGGACACAGTAGCAGGTTCCCAACTTGTAGAATTTTGTTAAAGATGACAGGGATCAATTTGCCACGTCTGTTTATGTAAGGCAGGGAAAAAAGGTTGTTTTGCAGATTGGAAGACCTAGACTGAGAACTTGGCTGTGTAAGGGGAAACCACCCAAAATGTAGAAGTAGTAAAAAGAAAAATAAAAATGGAGCAACTTTCCTGTGGGTGTTGTGGACTCCATTTCAATGGAGCTTTGTCAGAATGGATTGAATGAGTGTCTGGCAGGGACAGCATAGGGATGCATCACTTTGCTATGCAAGGGACTAGGCTAGGCTGCCTCTTGAGGTTCCTTCCAACACACATTTTTGTTGTTTGTGTTGCACGATCACAAAGTGAAAATATTAATAAACTGAGAAACTACTTAATGTATTTTAAAAGATTTTTTTGGTCTAAATTATAAGAAATGGGGCCTCTGCTTGTTTTTAAACTTACCAAGTGCATGACACAATGCTGTACTGGTTAAACGGCTTTCAAGTTCTGACTTAACCGTGTTCTGGATCTCACAGGTGAGATAAAGTTTATCTGAATGCTCTGGTTTGCTAAGTTTATGCTAACCTAGTAAAAGCAGCAGTACAAACTGCAAATTCACAATAATTTTACCAGAATATTTTAATTTATTTTTTTATTTTTCCATTTCAAGATTCATGGTCAGTCTTCACCATTTGTTTTTTCTTTGCCCCTTTTTTTCCATTCACAAAGGGAGATTAGATACTGGACTGAATTTGGATGTTCCTTGATGTAAGTTAATGCCCTTTTAAAAAAATCCATTTTCGAGTGTTACATGTAAAAGGGTTAACTAAAAGATTAAGTAGATTTTTCTGTTTGCAAGTAACTGTATCTATTTTCATGTCATAACCTTGTGACCATTCCCCTTAAAAGAAAATGTTGTTTTCTGAAATACTGAAAGATTCAGCTATATATATGGAAGCATACTATTACATCACCATAACTTATACGAGACCCACTACTGGTAGGTGCTGGTAATACAGGATTTGTATGGCATTAAACTTTCAAGTCAGGTGCTAATTTCTGACTATTCAGTCACTTGTCTAGTATTCTATACCAGAAACTGGTCAAGCATTCCATTGAACACAGAGATTTTTCAGGTGGATCCTATTTTCTACCTTAAAACAAGAAGTTTAGTTCAGTCTTTCAGAAGGTGCTGCAATGTGCCTGTGCAACTGAATTATAATCACTTTGCTTTAATATCGGAGAATACAGATTCAGTCATCTGCATTACTTCATGTTAGCAGAAGAGAGGAGATGTTGTTAATGCCTCTACTCAAGGTAATATTTTAAAATATGATTGTTGATTGTGCTTACATTTTTTTCTGAATGACTGTTCCCCTTTAACCGAAGTTATTCATATCAAAAGTTAAGACTGCAGCTTGTTCATGGGAAAGTTGATAGGAAAAGGTCAGTATCCATTTTGCCTTTTAACAGACAAAATAATCAGATGAAATCTGAAGATGAGATGTGCGTGGCTTCATGTCTTACCTTCAGGTGCAATAGAAAGCAAAGAGGAGAGAAAAGCTTTTTCCAGAACTTACCTATTCACTGGTGTCACTTTATACAATTTCCTCTTTTTAAGAGGAGTAAGAAATAGAGGGGAGAGAGAGTTCCGAGGGTTGTATTATAATGTCCCTTCTCTAACACATTGACCAGACAGAGAGAGCAGGAATTGTGGCTCACCTTACCACACTGGAAGCTGACAGCCAGGTTTCAGAGGTCACCTCTGAGTTAGAACTGCGTTCTGGGCAACTTGGTGAGACTGTTTTCCAAGTTGATCTGTTTCTTTTTCATCTTTTCCATCTTTTAGTGTGTCACTTTTTTTTTCTTTTTCTTTTTTTTTAAACGGTGCACATATGCACACGTGAACATTATTTTTCTTCCTGGGACCATTCTGGATGGTGAAAAACTGTTACAATCTGGTCTCTTGGGATATTTTTGGTTTTCTAATGCTCTGAGGCTTTCTCATGTATAAATGATGAAGTGCTAAACTGAGCCCAGTTATGGTGAGTCTCTATGGAAATGCTACAGAGATTTATATTGTCTGCTGCTATACTGAACAATTACTTCTGAAATGTGAAAACCTTTTGGATGGGTTTTAGGAACTACTATTTTGTAGTAGGGAGAGTTCTTCATTTATCAGACCTCTGCCTAGAATGATTGCTTCAAAGTACAGATTGTTTTGTTATCAGACACTGATAGATTAGGAAGGCATTGTGGTGTGTACATTAATGTTTCTTGCATGGTTTTTTGCTCATTCACCCCTTTTCTTTTGTCAGATAGTTATATATCTAGCATTTCATACTAGTAGTGAGGGGTCTTGGAAGGACTAAAAGAAATCTGAAGTAGGATGATTTGCTTTTGGGAGGCAGATGGATGGGCTGCCACAAAAATGTGGGGGAGGATGACATCTTGGAACCAAAGCTGCTCTTAAACGTTATCTGTAGAGAAATGATTTGTCTGCTGTCTGCCTTGGAGAAGTGATGCTCACCGAGCTCAGTGCATCGGTGCATTGATGAAATGTAAATGGTGGTTCCTTCCTATTCCTTAAAGTGACTTTGCCAAACAGAACTTGATTATCTGAGCTGTAAAAGGATGCACAACTGGGGTTTAAATTTTTGTTTAACTACTAGAATATGTCCTGCTCAAAGTATCATCATCATCAGTAGTCCACAGAATCTCATGTTCTCCTATTTAAATTACGCATACATGAATTTATGCAGAAAGGATTTGGGCAATCTAGTAGATTCTGTATTTATGCAGAAAGGACTTCAGTTCTGAAGAGTTTTTGGAGATTGCTGTGGAAAGTCTAATGATGGAAGAATATTTTGGAGTGTTATGATGGCAAGGGAAGACACTTGAGACAAAACCCAGACCATCTACAAAATGAAACAAACAAAAAAAAGCATCTGTAGCTTCCTGTTTCTGTAGACAAATGCTGTCAAATTCAATGACATTTCTGAAATAGAGCTGAAGTGGGAAAAAAAGCTCATTCCTGAAGCTCTGGGTAGCTGCGCAACAGGATAAAAACATCTAGCAGATCTATGTGGAGACTTTAAAAAAAACCACAACACAGTATTGCACAGTTCAGAATCTTCAGAAAAGAGAAGTTACATACTGAGAAAATCCTGCTTCTGTTTAAGTAGTTATTCTAAACTGTTAGTTACCAGCTAATCTAAGTGGCCTAATAAAAAGGTGTTGTAAGAGAAAGGTCATTTTCTGTCAGTAGTAGATATGTTGGCAGTATACCCAATAAGTGTATTGTTTGCCTATGCCCCATTTTGACATACCTCAGGCAAAGTATCAACCTTTAAGTATGTGTACACAAGTTTCTGGAAAATTAATTTCTAATATACCAAGAAAAATACGTGGTTTGGATAGTTTCTAGCTTCATGATGCTTCATGATGAGACTTTATATAGAACTGCATTTGAATACTTATAATTCTACTGAACTAGTTTTGTGGATTTTTTAATAAGAAGTTGAGTGCAAAGCATTAAATGGAAAACTAAGCAATAATGCCATTACTGGTTTTTTCAGATACTTCAATAGGAACTTGCAAGTGACTTGACACCATGGTAGCTCTTTCCTTGAAGATCTGTGTCCGCCAATGCAATGTAGTGAAGACAATGCAGTTTGAACCATCCACTGCAGTGTATGATGCCTGTAGAGTTATTCGTGAACGAGTCCCAGAGGCTCAAACGGGGCAAGGTAAGTTTCTGTATTTGTCCTTAGTCAATTCATTGGCTGAACTGAAACATAGACCCATGGGTTTTTTACTACTGTTCTGTTCCTCCATTTATCTTTCAGGTTGGAGGGTTTGGGTTTTTTTTATTTAAATCATAAGGCTCTGGAGTGAAAGGCACAAAGTGCAAACAGGTTTTTAAGTCACAGAAGGTAGCTGCATTCTTCTTCTTCTTCTTCTTTCCATCCTAACGGGGGTTTTTCTACAAAGGATGCTTTTTTTGTGGAACTTTGACTTCTTAAATAAATTGTTTGTTTGGCTGAAAGAGGATTTTCCCCTGCTTGGAGAGCAATTTTTGTGGTACCATTTTTTAAAGCAATGTTTGTGGCAGTGCTTTCGAGGAAAACCTGGGCTGACTTATATTGTGCCTCAGGAAAGGAAGTGACAACATGAATTACGAAAGAATGGCTGGACATCTCCAAAATGTGCAAAGGGAAATGTTTGAAACTGGTTAATAACTAAAAGCATCACCATGCTGTGCATACTGTATTCATAATGCTGCTATGTGTTAATAAAATTTAACTGTCTCTGTACCTATTGAGCAAATTAGATGAATGCAGACTGTGAAACGCATCTTCACTTGGACAAAAGCTCTAGTTTAAATGTAGTCAGAGTTGTCAAAAAATTAAGATTCTTCAGAGCCCTTTGGTGTCGTACTGTATATAATGCCACTGGAATGTAATTCATAAGGGAGATTGTTTATTGAGTTGTATGCACAGCTCTCCACCTTCAGAGCTCTTCTGAAAATCTTGTCTGAACTGTTAGAAAAACTTACTGGTAATAGTCAATATTAGTATTACTTAGAAATGCTTCTCTTTTGTAGGAGTCCTTAGGAAGTCTAGTTATAGAGCTTCAATTTTCAGGTACTAGCTGTGCATTTTTTTACCATACTGATTTCTCAAGGCAGTGATTCTGAACAGCTGTTGAATTCAGAGAAGTTGAGTAATAAATATCCCTGAACATCATGAACCTCATAGAAAAGCCTAGGAACTCCCCTCAGATTTAGTAGGGCTTTTCCTTTTTATGTGATTGCAGTGCAATTATGAACTTCAAACAACTTTATGAAGTTGAGTGATGAACAGAAATAAAGTTACTACCATATCCTTTCCCTTTCTCTGTAGCTGTTAAAATATGTGTGTTTTGCCTGTTAGTTCAGAAGACTCACAGTGGTGCAGTACAGACTGATCAAACTAGTTCCTCCACAACAGAAAACGTAATTGTCCTGTATTATGACTGTCAGCCATGCACACTGCACTTCTCCAACAAGCTTGCATGCTGGCACAAAGGCAGCTGTGATGTTAACATGCAAGTTGCACAGCCACTACTATTTCGTTACTAGGGTCTATCCCACAGAAATTAATATCAGAGCAGTCTGTGCTTCACTGGTAATTTTGCGCTCTGTGCAAGGCGCTTTGTGTGTTTCTAAAGGTCACAACCTATTTATAGGCACAAATTCTAAAATTTTACATAACTGATTCTGTACTGAAATTGTGTCAAACAGGTCTGTATGTACGGATCACTTGGCTTTTCAGGGGAATTTTTAATTAGGGTCAGCATGAAAAGTTTTTCTTATTCAGTTCTTTTTGGAAGGATTCTTCCTTCAAAATTGTGTATTTGTAAGTCAGTTACACTTTTATTAATTGTGAGGTCTTTCATATACTTGCATGAGTAACAATGTGTTTAATGTGACAGCTGTTAAATGTAAATTGTTGCTATGCATGACATTTAGAAATGAAACATTGTCCAAAAATTGTAGCTATTTTTACCTGACTTTGTGATCAGAGGGTCTGAACAGATGGCTGAAAGTAAACAGGGTACCACCATTCCTGCACAGAGCTGTTCTAACAGGCTGCGTGCACACAGCTGGCCAGCTTGTACGAAGAAAGCTGTTAGCTTAAACTCCAGAACTGCAATTAGAGCAGGCTTAGCAGATGAACAGTAGTTTACCCTGTTTGTGATAGTGAAGTGTACTCTGTAACAGTTCTTCATACGTATGGATGCGCCTTAAGTTGACAGTCATGATCCTTCAGTTTGTATACCTGGAGTTTAGTCTTTGAGGCCTAAGCCTGGGTTTGTTCTTCTGTGACAATGTTTTATCATTTAGTTGTCAGTTGATTGTTTCAGAATCACATGTGTTTAGCCTCCAATCGATGCAAGTTTTTCCTTATATTTTTATTATGGATATAATTCTAGAAGCCTTGTATTTTTTTAAATGCCTAAACCTGAAGCATCTACCAAAAAAGATTCCGAAGTTTAGCATAAACTCAATACGTGAAGAGTTGAAAACAAACTATATTTTTTTAAGATAAAACTACTGCTTGAAATATATACTATGGTTAAGTCCAAACTGCTTGTATTTTTGGTTAGTCAACTCCAAAGCCAGACCTATGAGCATTTAAAAAAGGTCAGCTTGAAGTAATTACAAATACAGTACAAATCACACAGTAGATGTGACGTTTTCTTGCTTAGTGAAGCTTTTGTTCAAGTCCACTATAAAGCCTGATCTACCTTGCTATCTACTGCTGAACTAAATATTTTCTGAAGCACTAAAAAAAATTTATATCCAAATTCATTAAGAACGGAAGGCAAGTGTAATGGAAGCTTAACCTTGAAGCGGAATAACCTTTAATAAAACCATTTTGGCTTTATTAGGTTTGATATTTTTCAATGGCTCTCTGTTTCTTCTGTTCCACAGCCTCTGACTATGGATTGTTCTTGTCAGATGACGATCCTCGAAAAGGTATATGGCTGGAGGCTGGAAGAACGCTGGATTATTATATGCTGAGAAATGGGGTATGGTGCAAGTCTGTTGCTTCCTTCATCAACATGTTTTCTGAAAACATGTATCCCAAGTAGCAAGAAGAATGTTTAGCATTTGGAGGAGTAGGAAGGTCTTGAGTCTGTTCTTGAAGTTGTACCACTTCTTTTCCTTGCTGTGCCTCAGTAGTTATTTTCTGCATCTGGTTGTGACTGTGAGCTACTGTGGCCAATAGTGTCTTCATAGAATAATTAACAGAAAGATAAAAAATAAGTTTTGTAATAAGCTTTGTATCTGAGGTGACCTTGCATTATAGTGTGGGTTTCTTGTATACTAAAGATGATGAGGTGATACAACCAAAAGGTATTCCTATCCTTTTTAAATGCTGAACTAGTTTTTGCTCACAAAGGTACTTTGGTCTGTCCTGCCTTCTCTAGGTTTTGGTCTTGCCAGCTACGACAAGTTCTTGAAAAATTACATTGGCAGAAATAAAAGTAGTCACTTCTCAAGTTTGTTACATGAATAAGTTTGCCTATACTATAACAAAGGAAAAATCCAGTTTGGGGGGTGGGGAGGGAATCCTATTTTAGGCATCTAAGTTAGTGGGTTGGCTTGTGGCAGCTTTTAAAAGTACTTAGAAACAGTATTGTTTACTTCCTAGGATATATTGGAGTACAAAAAGAAACAGAGGCCTCAGAAAATACGTATGTTGGATGGTTCAGTGAAAACAGTCATGGTGGATGATTCTAAAACAGTTGGTGAATTGCTGGTTACCATTTGCAGCAGGATAGGTAAGATTTTGGGACTCACATGCTTAAGAACTTGTTTTTCTGCCATATTTGCATCTTGATTTTTAGGATGTGTATTATTGGCTAGAAATTGGCACATCTGTTTTAAAAATATTTAAATTGGTTATCAGTTAGCATTTAGCAAACGCCTTTTTGAAATCTTTTGTCCAGGTTTTATGAAAGTTGGTAGAGAGTTTGCTATATACTTAAACTTCAGTATTTAGCAGTTGAAGGCACAAAGTTATCTGATGGTACAGTTATAAATTTTTTAATATATGTTACATTTACATATGCTTTCCTGCTATGTGGTAAAGAATTAGAACTACATCTATACTTAATTTTAATGGGATATAAGATGAATACTCATAACCTTGAAATATACCTAAACTTAGGGCTCTGTGTTGTTACGATTAAGAGTTGATCACAGTATCGTATCATTTGTGAAACAACATATGGAAGCCATCCAGAGCAGCTGGTCAAAAATGTGTCATATTGGTTATAGTCTGTCTTTGTATGTAGAGACATTTTGGAAACTAATTAACTATAAACATGCATCCAACATGGATTAGCTTAAATCATCTTAGACCCTTGCTTAATTCTTATTTAGAATTAAAGTGGCCTTAATTTGATTTAAATTAATTTACTTGGAAAGTGAATTAAGCTAATTTTAAATTAATCCATTTCAATTTTGTTTGAGTGTTTCTGTGCTGGATTCTAATGTGCTGCAAGTAATTTACTTCTAGTTTGACTTATTTTCATGAATGTGGTCATGTAGGTGACCATTTCACTTGCTTTCCTGTATAACATAAATATGTTTTGCCAAGCAGTGGAAAAAACCAAGCCAAACAAAGAAATGAGAGCAATTTAGCACGTGCTAAATGTTGTGAACTGATTTTTGATTCATTTTCATGGAAAATTCATAGGAAGAGCTGAGTTTTAAAACTGTAACAAAAAAAAATAAATCATATATCACGTGGTTTCTATTCCTCAGTCTGCTCTGCCACATTTCTTCTGCACATCGTGGGCAAGCTGAAATTACTCAGTTCTCAGGAAGCAACTGTAGGCATCCATGAAAGGAAACTTACTATGGCACATCTCCATTCTGGAATTTACTGCTATTTTAAATTCCATCATGTTTTTAAATTGGCAGCTTCTCTTGGTAGAATAACAAAAAAAACTTAGTATCTTTCTGACGGTGGCAAATGCAGCATATGATGAAGAAATGATGTATTTGAAGGATAATGCTGGATATTGGAGTGATGTCTTGAATGAGGAAGTTGTAGATTATTCTTGGCATCTCCTTCCCCATACACTGTTTTAGCATTTAATCTGGAATATATTTACTATACTTGAAACTAACCATTGGTGTGTTAATATATGGAAAAGAATATTTTGTCCTAGAATGTATTACATTTTTTCATTGTTACAAACACCAGGTTTACTTATAATTCCAGGAATAACGAATTATGAGGAATATTCCTTAATCCAGGAGAGCATCGAAGAGAAGAAAGAAGAGAGTACAGGAACGCTTAAGAAAGATAGGACATTGTTGCGTGATGAAAGAAAAATGGAAAAACTTAAGGCAAAGCTTCATACAGATGATGATTGTGAGTAGTGTATTCCAGGATATTTCTTAATTAATATCTTTCCACAGTTTAGTGCAAGAAAACTGTACAGGAATGCATTTTTAGATTCTTCATTATGTCTCAGCTGATCCCTACCTGTATTTCGTATCCTTTTACACATAATGTTGTCTACTACTGAGTATTTTTAAAATTAGGTAAATGGACAAGTTGTTGCCTCTAGCTGGGAGAGTTAGCAGGTCTTTTGAAGTGTTTTTCATTACTTTTTTGGTAGGGCAGTTGTTACTTATGTGTGAAGGGTCATTTCTGTAATGACCATTTTCTCCCCTTCATTATAGTTAGATATTTAAATGTTGATGCACACTGAAAGCCATCAAAATGTAGTTTTGTCTTTGAAGGTATACATTTTAAGTGTAAATGGAGTTTGCCAAAGAACTAAGACAGTATTTGATTTGCGTTTTGTGTAAAGTCATGAGAACCATTTTTTCTGTTTTACATTAAGGCACTAAGATTAACTGTGACTGGCAGGAAGATGCTTTAAAACTGTGTTCAGGGATAAGAAAAGTAAACAGAACAATTGGTTTTAGGAGGAAAATGTGGTAAACTTTTAAATAATTTTGCAGTGAAACTTTGAAGATCTAAATTTAGTATTAAAATGTTACTATAGTTGTTTCTTCAACAATATTAATGGTGGTTTATACTGTAGTAAATTCTTGTTTCTTCATTTCTCTTGTTCTTCAATTCTCATTTGTAGCAACCTTCAACACTGATGACTAGAAGCTGAAATGAAAGCATCGTTTTTTGCAGCGTTCCTCCCTCCAGTGGAAATGCCAATTATCACATGATTTTCACAATAGCTTTGAACACTGGCAACACTGCATATTTAACAATGTGTGTGTCTGTGGTTCTGTTACAGTAAATTGGCTAGATCACAGCCGAACGTTTAGAGAACAAGGAGTTGATGAAAATGAAACACTACTGTTGAGACGAAAATTCTTTTATTCAGACCAGAACGTAGATTCAAGAGATCCTGTTCAGCTTAATTTGCTTTATGTTCAGGTACAGTATGTGTACGGGTTCTGCCTTGCCTGAGGAAACCTGTTAATTAGAAAAATCTTGTTGCTGAAATACTCCATCTTCTAGAATTTTGGTTGATTTTACTTTTTTATCTATTTCTCCAAGAACACGTGATAGTGCAGAGGCTTTGCTGATTCTTTTTAATCAAATACTTTCAACCCAGTAATGGACATTCAACCAAAAATCCACTGACTTTCATGTCCTGTTTCCTTAAAATTCATGAATGTCTTCAGTGTTTTAAGTCATTCTTTTTAGTTTTTCTCCCCATTCTCTTCTATAGGTGATGCTTTCTCTGTAATACGAAATCTCAGGTCAGTTTTGCAACCAGCTTTCTGCTTCTCATCTCTTTTCTCTTCTGCCTGATCAGTGAGGGAGCTTCTTCTGCGCTCCCTTTCCAATCTTCAGCCCAGACAGCAAACAAGGCAGGCAGGCTTCCTGTTCAAAATGGACCATATCATGTAACACAGTGGGAGTCTACCTAGCCAGGTTACCCACACTGTTAGAGGTACTATACATACTTTAGCAAAGCTAAGAGTTTTATGCAGAAGATAGTATTTAACTGAAGGCTCTGGTGCAGTTGCCTGTAATGCAGTCTGAAAAAAAGCAGGCTTTTAAAATTTTTTTAAAGGTTTTTTTTAAAAAGTAAAAAAAAAAATAAAAATTGAAAGTTTAATGGAATGTTCTGTTATTATACTTGCAGCTGATTCAAATGGGATTGCTCTAAATTACATTTTAAAACTCTGAGGCAAAAGGTAAAGATGACATTGCTTGTAAGACTGCATTACTTTTTCAAGTATTTTAGAAGCCTGTGTTACATTGAGCTGTTCTACTGCCACTTAGATATTTCTTTCAGGCTGCTGTTATGGCAGTATGTGTTGATACTGCCTTGTCATTGTTCTGTGTGTGGGTAGATGAGCCTTCTATTGCCAGAGCTATAAAATCCATCATCTTCTCTGACCACTAAATTTAAACAAATGGAAGGAAAATGCTGTTTGCTTTCTCCTGTTGCCATTTCTATAATAGTAATTTTTTTTTTTTTTTTTTTTACTTACTAGTTATGCAGATCATTTTCCCTGCTATTACAAGGTGGTGAGATAAAAGCTCTTACGTGTGTGTATGTACACACATGTATATATCTGTATACACATAAGTGTGTCTAAATATATTGTATTTTATATACACATATGGCAAGAAATGGATGTTGGCTTTTTGATGGAAGTTGTTACAATTGTTGTTTCAATAAGTCTCTGTAGATATTCACCAGAAAATAATCTAGTACTTTGTTTATTTTGTTAGTCATAAACACATCCAGAATGGAATAATGAAGACATTCAAACAGAAAACTGTGTTGCTGGATTCCTGGGCCATGTTCAAGCTTTCAAGGAATTTCAGAGATGTAATAGTTATTTTGGATGTCCTTGACATGTGTTTGCTTATCTCCTATAGGCTCGTGATGACATTCTGAATGGTTCACATCCTGTCTCCTTTGAGAAGGCCTGCGAATTTGGAGGCTTTCAAGCACAGATCCAGTTTGGACCTCATGTAGAACACAAACACAAACCTGGATTTTTAGAGTAAACACTTCTAACTTCTAAGTTCGGGTGACCTCTTGTGTAGCTAACAATGAGTTTTTAGAGACTAAACGCATTTTAGTATTCCAAGCAGAGGTAATCAGATTTGGTGTGTTTTCTGTAGCAGTCTCCCTGTGAAAGGAGCTTTATTGCACAAATCAGCAACCGCAACTGATGAGGGGACCTTTGGCAATGGCTTATTATGCAGCACAGGGCACCAGCTCCACCCCGGGGTGCCAGTTAAGTGTGCAGCTGGATTCCCCAACCACTTGGTAATGTGGGAGAACTGGGATTTTGTTCTTCCTTACAAGTCTACTTCTGCCTGCGTTTAGTAACGTCATGTGTGAATTAAGCATATATCAGTGTATATCACAGAAGTTTGATTTGCTAGGAAAATACACTAATGGAAAGATGCTTTGTCTTTTGAATAAAGTTAATATTGCTGTGTGTAGAAGTTAAATTTTTCAGACTTTTTAGTGGCATTAATCACTTGTTCAGATTCACCCTCTCATGATACTGTATGAATGGAGATCTAGAATTCTGTTCTTCGTTTCGGATATGGACAGGAGTCCTGCTTACAAGTGGCCCATCCTTTAACCTTTATTGCAGTACTTTACCACTATCAGCAGGGAAAGTTTAGTTTGAAATTTAAATGTCCCATTTTTCTACCAATTTTGATTTTCTGATTGGTTTGCCTGCAGCAGAATTAACTGAGAATCAGAGTCTGAAGAAAAGAATGTAGGAAGGTAAAAAGCAAGCTGCTTTTTTTACCGCACAGTCTATCAAGCCTTGTCTACATATGAGGCTCATAGATACTTTAATGGGATGCACAAAACAATGGGTGTATACTTGGTTTCTGTCCCGTTCCACTGGCTGAGTGCTTAGTGCTGACTTTTATATTTCCTTTGTGAGCCTGAGTCTGGTTTTTACTGTATCTCAGGGAATCACTTTAAAGTGGTGGCTTGCTTTGGAACGTGCAATGCTGCAATATTGGTTGTTTAAAGCACTTCACTTTTGGAAGATTTTCCTAAAGTAGCAGTTCAGTTATCCAAACAAACCATGTGAAAAAATATCCTTCAGTTCCAATTAATAATCAGCTTTTCTTTGTTCTGTCTGTCTGTCTGCTACTGATTGGCCCATGAGCCTTTCCTAATAGGGCTACTGGTGTCTCTAAGAATTATGGGGACCCAGTGTAATAGCTTCAGTGTACTCCTGGTTCTTATTCCCTATAATTGTGACCAGTTATGCAACAATCTTCCTCTGGGATTTGTCCATGGTCTACTTATTCTTCCTTTCTCCTTCCACTCACTCCAGAGTATGTCTGCAGCAAACCATTAGGGTATTACCCCCTGACAAGCTAATGTTGTGTCACAGTAATGATTTCAAGAGTTAGGTGTTCCCAGCAATAGTTGTTTTTAATGTTTAAAGCAATAGTTCCCCACAAACTTAACCAGCAGTTTTTGCAAACTGCTGTGCAGAGTTCAGTTGCTTAAATTTTTCCAGGTTTTTCTAGGTGTTCTACTTGGTCTTTTCAGTGTAAAGATTTTTTTCTTTTTTTTTCTTTTTCTTTTTTTATTAAGCTCCCATATAGTAACTATGTTCTATAGTGGACTGAAACTGCTGGGTGGCTGATATTTCTGCTTTGTATGCAATGCTAGATAGTTGGAAGTCCATCACAGAATACACAGAATACATCACACACATGAAGTGCATTATCTTTTTTTTTTTTTTTTTTTAATCCTAATAGAAATGAAAGGTATAAATAAATGAACTGTATGTTAGAAAGAGGATGTTACTCCAGTGGAAATAATTCAGAACTGGACTTCCAAAATTTAGAACTTTGTTATTTTCTGCAGGGAATTTTCTCTACTGTTGTTTTATTTTCATTTAAATGGGCTTTGAATGTATTAGGATCGAGCCTTCCAGGTCACTAAAGTGTAATTGCTTGCTGTCCTGGTGTCTAATCAGTTTCATAAAATTAAGGATTTCTGATTTAGAAGTAATTTTCTTTTTGCCCTCTGTAGAGGAGCCTGCTTCAGAACCATAAGTCCCTAGTCATTGCCTTCTAATTTCAAGTGTACGTTTGATGTAGTGTTGTATGCATTTGGCTGTATACAGCCATCATGACAGCGTTATTGTGAAACCTCATGCTTTTGTTTTGTGAGTCTAAACAAGCTAAGTGGTCCTAACTCATTATGAACAATATATATAAATAATGTAGATAAATGCTGATTTCTTTTTTTTTTTTTTTTTCCCCCCTGCAAATACATCTCTCAGCCTTTCAGAAAAAACTTTTTAGGTTTTTTTTCTTCTTGAAAAAGAATGAGGTTTTTTTAAGGTTTCATCCAACTATTCCCTACTCTTTGGTGGATGAACAATGATTCTTTTCAAGTATGAAAGCAGTTGTGTTTTATGAAAACTGTATGCTGTAGCTTAATACAGCAGTGGAGCGCTGTCTGTTCAGTCACCACTGAAACCTGAACATGCTACAGATTCCCTTAAGGGGAATCTGTCAGCTCATACAGAAAACAGCATGTAACAGAATAGTATTAGTATTTCATAGCATTGTTTTGAAACAGCTTAGCTGAGTTTGCCATGTCTGCAATATGTTTATAGAGAGAAATCTTTTGTGCCCTTTTTTGTCATTCATAAATTATTCTTTGCACAAATGAAGATTATTGCCAATATTTTGGTATTGGTTGTTGGAATTTCCTTGAAGCTCATGCCAAAGTAAACTGTGAAAGCTCTTAAACTATCAAATTGCAAGTAGTCTTTCTTCATGCCCTTACTCATACAGCTCAAGTTTTGCATTGCACCTACAGAGGGTACACTGTGTTTAAATTTGCGGAGAGAATATCTAATAAAGAACTTGTACTATCCATATGCAGATAGGAAAGGAGCACTTAAAACTGCCCACCTCTGCTTTTTATTTCCAAGCACGCTTAGTGACCAATAAGCTCAATTCTTTAATCTAGCTTGTTTTACTGTCTTGAACTGCCTTTTTTCAAGAACACTGGATATACCTTTATGCTAATGAAAAACAACCAATCTGTGTTGACACTAGTATATTTTTTTTTAAGAACCGTGGGAGCAAACTCACAGTAAATGAAGTTAAATAAACAGTGCTTGCTGCTAGATGTTATTTTAACTGAGTTCATTGTCCATTGTAATAATGTGTAGTTAAAGAAGGCTAAATGATAATATAATCCAGGTGTTTTTGTTAACTCCATTAAACAAGCTGCTAAATAAAGTGAAACTATTGTTTGTTGCATCATAAAGAAAATATGCTCATTATAGGCAGCATTAAAACAATTTCATTCTGTTTACAACTAGCATTTCACCCTTCAGTTGAGGTGATACTTGCCTATTGATTGAAAAACAATGGAAGGTGATACAAGGCAAAACCATCTGATCTAATTGCCAGCTACGTGTGCAAGAGCTGGCACTTAGTGGACAAAGCACAAAGTTGTCGCCTTAACTTTTGCTGCTTAAGAAGCTCCAAATAATGTTTGCTCAGCAATATTGTCTTAAAGTGTATATGACTTAACAAAGTAAGTAGACTTGTTTAAAAATTTAATGGTCTTGATAGTTTATCTACATACGGATAGCTAAGAAAATTAACTCTAGTTAATAAAAGATGAGAATTGGAAGTGCATTGATAACTATAATTTTTCTATATAAATCCATTTCCAGAATTAAACTGGGTTTAACTCAGGTTTGGGTTTGTTTTTTTTTTTTTTTTTCATTTGCCTTGGAAGTGAATTGTACCAAACTGGTTTGAACCTATGAAATTCTGTATAAAAGTGCCAGTTGTTTCAGAATAAAGGCACCAGCTTTTTATGATAATAAGGACTGTATTCAGTCCTTATCTATAGGCTTTATCTAATTTGCCTTTCCAGCCTTCCCCACCCCATGATGTGTCTGTGTAAATAAGTCTTGAGAAGAGATTTCATTATCATGTATTAGTGAAATGTAACTACGGGAGCATTGTAAGGAAAATTTGTTCTTACTTTGATTTATATTGCTTGAGCTTTATGCAAAGAAAAAACTGAATGATCTCACTAATGAGAAGTATTTCTGAAGAAAGGACAAAATTCTGATTTAATCTTTTGAGTTACTTTGTTGTCTGCAAGGGCAGGCTTTTGTGTTTCAAAACAAAAAAAAGCACACTAAACAAAACAGAAAAAACCACAAACACCCATCCCCTCAAACAAAACCAAAAAAACCCCCACAGAACAGCCAAGCAAATTTTTTGCCAATCTTGTTTAAAAAAATTCATCATTCTCAAAACTTGTAACTTTCTATGATAGTAGGTAGTTCTAGCTTTCTGTACTAATAGTGTGCTTGCTTACTGAATAAATCAAAATGAGGAGCAGATTATCCAGTCGTACTTTTTCTGTGATTCTTAATATTCCAAAGCAGGAGGGATCCTTAGAAACCAATTTTTTGAACTGTGGAAGTTTCTCCAGGCTGAAAATGAACTGCTGAATATATGACATAGTTTCATCAGGGTAGAGTGTTCCAGATGGGAAGGTGCAATCCAGAAAAGAACTGATGTTTGTTAAAGCATGATGTTGATATGTCTTCAAGTTGGGGTGATGTTTGATTGAGATAAAGAGTTTATTTTATTATACAGCAAGGAGGTACAGGTGAGGTGTTTAAAGATTCTTTCTGACTAAGCTCTATCATGGAGGCTGAACTTGCTTAGTTTACTTTGTATTCTGAGACCCTTAGTATCTGAGTGTTACTGATATTAGGACTGTTTATTTATGACTTTGTTTTTGAGATAGTGACTGGTATTGTGTCCACTTAAATGGCTTTGCAGTTTTTCAGTAAAATACTAGTGCTCTAACATTTATTAGAAGACACACAGGAAGAACTTGGTCCTGCACATCAGTAAATCAAAATGCTACTGGAAGGAAATAGCAGCATCTGAACTCACAGAGCTGGCTTGAGCTTTGATGTCCCCTTCTTCCCCCAGATTACAATGAGTATGTTTGAATTTACATGTGAATCCCTCTGAACTGCTGAGAGACATCATATAGTTTAAGAATGGAAAGTGACCCAGCTGCTATTTACTTTAGATGACTTTGCAAAACATGAAAGAGGTATTGCATGGGGATGTAACTAAAGTGTTTTTCTTAATTATGTAAGGTATCCTTTTGCTCTCACTCTGCTTAGCCAGTTTTGTTTCATTATGTAGGTATTTTATGCCCATTTTAGGAAGCTTGGGGGACTTAATGCTAATGAAGGAGCATGGAAAGCATCTCTCCTCAAGAAGACACCATTAACTATGGAATTTTTTTTTTCCTTAGCCTAAAAGAATTCCTGCCTAAAGAATATACCAAACAAAGAGGGGCTGAAAAGAGAATATTTCAGGTAATTGTGAGGCTGAAAAACCTACAGTAGTTTCGCTTCCTTTGTAAGAAAAATATGAGCTTTCACAGGTGTATACTCTATATATACGCGAATTATATAAGTATCAGAAAATCAAGTGTAAAGAATCTGACAGCTTTGCTTTTCTTTCTTCAGCAGATTTATTGTCCTGATCCTTTTTTCTTCACTGATTATTATTCAATGTACTTTGTTGAAGGGGAGAAAGTGAATATTTGATATTCTTAAGGCCTTTTTTTCAGTTGCATTGAAATGTAAGGATGTTATTTGTACTAAAATAGAAGCACATTTAGGAAAGCCAGTTTTAATTTCATGCCTTATTGAAGCATGAGCTTCAAGAGTTCTGCTAGCTAATACTGCAGTGCAGTGATGTGTCTGGGAATCACATAGTCGTAAAAGACTGAAGCAGTTGAGTAAAAAATGTACTGATACTGTTGGAAGTGGTCTCAGAGTCTGAGTACTGTAGATGCACTAAATATCTGTGCTTACTGAAGTACATGTTTGGCAGTACAGAATAAGTTGAAAAATTCTGAGGCCAACAGCTGAAATCAAGTCATGTGGTTTCTGGAAGGACATACCAATGATCTGTGATCTCAGCTCAGGAGACAAGTTGAAGAGCAGGAACAGGTCATATACTTTCCTATGTCTGTTATACTCCCAGTCTAGGAATTCTGTAGCTCAGTCTGTTCTACCTGGAGCTTGTAGTACTTTCTTGTAGATGAGCATGTCTAACGCTTTTCTGTATACCTTTAGCTGGTGGCAGTGATGTTCCAGTTTAAGCAAAAAAAAAAAAAAAGATTCTTCTGAGTATTGCTATCATGCTATTCACAGCATGTGATTTTTGCCTGTGTCAAATATGATCCATGAGTAGCTTCAATCGCTACATACTTCAGTGCGTGGACAAGAAGCTCATCAGTGAGGGCACTGATACTGGGCAAAGATACAACAGCAAGGTAGAATAAGCAAGCTGTCTTTTTGACAAAAATCAGCTGTTTCCCTGAGTTATAAAATTCTTGGGTTTGGCAGGTGATTTTCACCAAATACTCCATCTGCAATGACTACATATGGGCTCCTTGCTCTTTGGGGATCCTGGTTGTATTCTCTGTGCTGAACTTGACAGATATGATCAGTCTATGTCCTTGGGATGCAAAAGGGCTTTTGGAGGTGCAGTTGCAACTGCAGTTGCAGTTCCTCCGTGGAACATTGTCGAGATGGTGACTTAAACTGGAGTAGAAAAGTGTTTCCCATGTTCTTGGTGCTCCCCCTGCTGCCATCAGTCAGCACGAAAGTGGTGGCAACCAGCAGATCAGAATAATGTGAGGGGAAGATGAGGTGTGATAGGGAATCCCACAAACAGGATTTAAATAGCAGGACATCGGGGTAGGATTTTCAGCAGAACACTGTGGGGTAGCAGAGTAGATGCGGAGAGGAAGTTTGAATATATAATATTGGTAGTTGTCATTACTTACAGGTAATAAAGTTTACTAATGAGTAAATTGTTTAAATAATAAATAGAAATTGAGTTACAAGGCACACCTAGATGACTACTTCAGGATGAACTATTTAGAAAAATCATTGCTTCTTCCTCTCCTGTAGAATTCTATTCATGTGATGGAAAAAATGTGGATAACGGTGCAACTGGTGAAAAAAGCCCATTGGAATTACCTATAACAGATGAGAAATGGTCAATTACAAGACGTGAGGCTCTCATGAATTGGAAGTTTTGGGCACAAAGCACGAATAGTCTGTTCCTGGAAAAAAATAGGGGTGCTGGGACGTCTTAAATGATTTTAAAAAGCCTGAGCGAAGAGGTTAATTGTATGAAACCTAATGGTGTCAAATAGCAGCAATACCTAGAATTGTAAACTGTTTCAGAAGTGGTTTGTTTGTGCTTGATTGGTAACACAGAATGGATGATGGTCAAAGAGGAGCATTACGTTTGCACGGGTTGTTTATGTTCTCTTTTATGTGAGGAATTATGGGATACAGTCTTGCTAACATTTCTAGCCAGTATTTTTTCAAATATTCTTATTGTAATGGTTATTAACTAAGTATCCTTAAACAGATAAAAGCTATAGCCTTTTTTGTTTGTTTCCAGAAAGCATTGTTTCTGTCTGAGTTACACTGAACTGTCATTACAGGAGCACAAAAACTGTGGTGAGATGACTGAAATAGAAGCCAAAGTGAAGTATGTGAAGCTAGCCCGTTCCCTGCGGACCTACGGAGTGTCATTTTTTCTTGTTAAGGTATTGTAGATCTTGCTGGGACTGTATTGTATGGTTGGTTATGTATTACCTCAGATTCTGCACTAAGCAAAGGTCAAAGATATTCTTTCAGCCTTCTGTCTGAAAGCAGCATTTGGAAAAAAGTGTAAGTTACTACATGGGACAGGATTATAATTTCAGTTTAGATCCTTGTCATACTGCTAGCAGAAAGAAATTTGAGTCTGTCATGATTTATTTTCTTTAAATTGACATTTCTTTTTTCTTCTGATTACGAATGAAGTACTGTCTTCAGAAAAACATTCACAAAGAAGTCATAAGTTGTTCCTGTTTAGAAGTTTAATGATAATGTGAATTGCTGAAAAACTGCACCTGAAGAACAACTTTATCAGCTGCATGATTAATTTCTCTTAATCCTTGCAGTAAAACAGGTCATGGTCTTACGGCTGTTGGAACAATTTGGTACCAAGATGCTGGCATTCTGCTGTGAAAACAGAACTGAAGCATTAGTGCCTGAGTATTCAGTAACCACTGATACAGAATGGAAAGGAGGCTAAACTTAGGCAAATGTTTTCCTTCTTAGATTCCCACAGTTACAGTACAGAATCTCTGTAGATAGCTGAATATCTATAGGTTGCCTTTTCCTAAAGTACATAGTCATCAAAAAATTCTAGTGAAGCAGATAGAAGATGAAAATAAAATGAAAAATGTGCAGAGGATAATACTATTAATATGGTATGCTTAGAAAGAATTACCTTGTCACCTTGCTTCCTTTAAGGGAAACCATCTTGTTAGGCACCATTAATGGAACCTCAAGTCCTTAACAGAGCTGTTGAGCTAAGTTGTGTATTAGAAACTATACTAAAGTTATGGCATGCAGTTTTCAGTAACTAAAATATTAACACTAACAAGCATGCACATTTAGAACAAGATGCTAATTCAGTGGGGATTTGTTAACACAGTGTAGCTGACCTGTATGGTAAAAGGTAAAAATACCTTTGTATTTTTCATTAGTATCTTGGGCTTTTTTGTCATAGCTTAAAGCAAACAGTAACTGAATCAAGTAACCATGTCATGAAACTTCTGTTGGAAAGAATAATTGGTCATTTAAAAGGTCTATCAAATGACCTAGTATGCAAATAGGAATTGATTCTTTGCTGCCTACATAAATTCAGAGGAATGGGACATGGGGATTCATTTCTATTTTATGGTTTTATGTAGCAGATAGTTAGTTTGGGCCTATCCGCTGCAACCTTGGAAAACTAAAGAGGCAGAATGTCCAACAAATAAGGAGACATCAGCTAGCAGCATGCAGATTGACTTGTGATATCACCCTTCCTTGTGATATTTGCATGGGTTAGGAAGCTCCCATGGATTGAAAATAACTAAGATTTCAAATCCAAAATATGGGACAAATTATGGCTGTTCTTGCCGAATTGTCAGGCCCAGTGGGCCTTCCTTTCCTTTACCTCTCCAGAAATTTTATAGAGAAATGGTATGGACAACCTTAACTTCTCAGTCCTCCTGATACCAGTTCCCCATTGAGGTTCTCTAATCTGGTTTTACAGAGGAAGTCTTGTGTCTAGAAGGAATGCCATCTTGGTTTTTTTGGGTTTTGTTTTTTTAAAGTAACTTCCAGAGATTTGTTAGCACAATCCTTAAAATACTTCTGTTTCCTGTAGGAGGGAGAAGAGGGAGTGTCTTTTGAACTGCATAGTAAAGGTCAAGTAAGGACCAGAGCTTATTAATGTTAATGCATTGTTTGAAAATCACTGTCTGAGACGAGACAAACTGAGCCTGGAGTTTTAATTTGTCCTCATCTGCATGCCAGTTGCTTCCTTTTGTCAGTATATTCCACCATGCTTTTCATTTTTCTTTTGGCAAGCTCTATTTGAATGAAAAACAATCTTTCACACCTTGTTATAGGAAAAAATGAAAGGCAAAAACAAGTTGGTTCCTCGTTTGCTGGGTGTCACCAAAGACTCAGTGATGCGTGTGGATGAGAAGACCAAGGAAGTGTTGCAGGAATGGCCACTGACAACTGTGAAACGCTGGGCTGCCTCACCTAAAAGCTTCACTCTGGTAGTCTTTTTGTATATATTCAGAGGAAGAAGGATCTATGTGGCAAGGAGAAAGGAAGATGTACTTAAACTCAGAACAGTTTCTTTAATGTAACTTGTTCTATCTGTAATTTTCTAGCATTGTATAGAGTCACTGCGTCCTAAACTAATAAACGGACCCATATTGGTGTCTAGGGTCGATCTGTATTTTGATGTTTCTAGATGGACCCATTCCCCCAAAGTACTGTTTAAATCTCCTCAAAAAACATTGTTTAAATCTGTTCTGTGCCTAACCACTTAAACAGTTAAGAAAACATCATTATTCACACCTGCTTAAACCTTTATGGTGCTTGCCATTCGTAATGCACTTTGTGTCTTGCAAGATATGAATATAAACAAAGCTAGGTGGTTCATTAATACATTTGATTATTATGTATTTAAAGAACTTTCATGAATGTGATGTTTTGTTAATTATTTGGTCCATAAAAGACTACTGCAACAAGAGTATTTTGTATATGAGGAGGTTGTTTAAAGTGGTAGAGCAAGAGGCAGAGGCTGGAAAATTATATTCACTTTAATCACTTGCATCTAATTTCCAGTTGCATGGGTGATTATGCTTTAGAATAAAATTCTGAAGAATTTTCTCCATCCTTCAGTGACTGAGTCTGGTGAAGTCAGACTAAGTATCTCTTGGTCCTCTGGCATTTCAATTTATGAAATGTCTGTGATTAAGCTGTGAAAAGCATCCTTCCCCTCTCCTCCCTCACCCCCCATATAGACTTGTTTAGAATCTTGGAGCAGTTTCATTTACTGTTGGATATAATAAAATATCTATACAAATAATTTTAAAATTTGAATTCTCTTACTCATATTTGGTACTGTTTCTTCATTTATTTACCTTCTATTTTTAAAGAGGTTTGGCTTTTTTCCTCTCTTCCTTCAGGATTTTGGTGAATATCAGGAAAGCTATTACTCAGTACAGACCACTGAAGGAGAACAGATCTCTCAATTAATTGCAGGTTATATTGATATCATCCTAAAGAAGGTAAAGTATTGATGACATGTAGTAAAAATGCAGTAAAAATCACTATACAGCAGTGCAAAAGCTCAAATGTGTGCAAGCTGCAGTTCTCTTTTTCTCTCATGAAGTCATTGTTGTACCCTATGTTTGGATGTTAATCATTTTTACCTTTAATACAAGCTCTTTTCATTAACTTGAGTGCTTCTAAAAAATATCAAGGCTATTAACTGTAGTGGTAGTATGGGTCAGGCTTGGTACAGCATGCTTGGGCTTTGTTTTTCTGTCTGGAAGGTGGACTGCTGACTATGAGTGTATATGCAGAGGGGAGTCCAAAGCTTCAACTATGGATTTTAAGCTATGGACCCAAAGTGGTGAATCAAGTGGAAAGAAATGATCCCCTGGAAGCAGCATTTAAAACTACATTAAGGGCTACACAATTGTTGTCCAGCAGCTCTTATATATAATGTATCAAAACTGAGAAAGTTGGGGGGGGGTGGGGGGGGGATATTGCTTTAAAAATATTGTGATCAGTAAAGCAAAGAATTACATCTCAGTTGTGCGGAGAGAGGGATAGAATCAGTGTTTGTGAAGAGGCTGGACTGTCTTGAAGCTTGGTTTTATGGACTGTGCCTGGCAGAAGAGAGGAAAGGCTGATATTCATATCCAGCATTCAAAATATTCACTAGTAAATAAGTGCCACAGCAAAAAATACCAGTTTTGCCAATAAACGTGGAGCTGAATGGTCATACTGTAAGTATGGTGTATAGAAAAGTGAGGTGTTTCAAATGGCACTGGTTGCTCCTTGATAAATTTTTACTTTGTAAAATTCCTTTGTAATTTTTACTTTGTTCAACCAAACTACATCATTATTTGCTGTAATGGAGTTTAATAGTAAAGAAATGACAGAAAGCTAAGCAGCTCAGGAGAATTTGTTGCCTTTGTTCATGTGAACAGTGTAGGATGTAACATGAAGTGTTATGAAATTAGAGGTTGAGGAGGATTGCCAGAATTCATCACAGTACATGCCTTTTTATTCTGAGGCTGTCAGTCTCAAATTTAATAAATGTTAAATAAACTGCAGGCTTCTATAGATGGTTTAAAACTTCATTCTAGCTCTTAAGCTTCAAAAGTAGCTTTGCTTTCTAATGCCAAATGAAAGCAGCCTTTCTGTCTTGATGGAATACAGATGTGCGTATTTCCACTCCCTTCCAGTCCTTTGAATGCTTCTTTACAATTTGCTGACACAGCCAGTTATAAAATGAATGAATTAGTAACAGGTTAAGTGGTAAAACACCCATGATGCTTCATGATGGAAGCATGCAGTTTCTAATTGTTGAGCCTAAGTTATCTCTGTGATGTATGCCTTAAAGTATGGTTTATCACTCTTAGTTGCATAATGTTAATTCTTGGTGTGTTTTGTACTGTTCCAACTCATTTGCTCTGGTGTGGATTGGTGGTGTATTTTTTTCTGCTAAAGTATTATTGGTGCAACACTCCCCACTCCCTCTTGTCCTGCAATTTTAGTGATAAGTCATTACTCAGGTGACAGGGAGCTCTGAACTTGAGGAACTTTTACCATTTTTTTAATCTAGGTATGGGGGTTTTTACTTCATACTAATATGGAAGCAAGGCATAATCTTGACTAGAAATAGGCAGTTTCAGTTCATGCATAAACTCAAAGTATAATAGTAAGAACTTCTCTGGACAAATGCGGGGAGTGTGTGTCTAAGGATGTGCTTGAGGAGTTCCTGTTAAATGTAACTGAAGTCATAGTGGATGTTCCTCTTTTTATATACATACATATATATGTATATATTCAGACTACAAATCATGTAACAAGGTGGAAAGCAGACAGTATATTTGCACTAGGTCACAAGTAGAAATAGATTGGTTTTACAAGGCAGTACTTTTATGGTAGTTTCCTGTTGTTTCTAGTGGTTTCAGACTTCTTCCCCTTGTGTATATTCACCTCCCTTATACCACTATAAAAAACTGCCTCAAAAAGTCAGATGTGCAGGCTGTCCAGAGGTTTGAAGTAACTATGGTAAAATAACTTGGATACAGTATTAAATTTATCATCTTTACTATGGATATGTATTTCATAGTGGTAGGTAGCACCACGTAGTAACATTTCAGGTTGCTAAGTATGACTTGTAGCTGCGGTCTAGTTACTTGAGTCAGTCTGATGTTCCTGAGTTAGAAGAGAATGGGAAAGGGGATGGTACATGTCCTCTCTGTGCCCAGATTTGCTGTTGTTGCATATCACTCAGTCTTTACAATTTTTATTTTTTTTTTTCTGTGAGAAAAGACAGTATCTCAGCATTTTCTCTTTACCTTTGTTCAAAAAGGCACCGATAGGCTTTTTTCCTTTATGCACTCAATCTGCCAAGGCTTAGAACCTGGTCTATTAGATGCTGAAGGGCACCTCTTCTGAGGTGGAGGTTATGTTGTCACACTACCAAAATGCATGGTGTTCAGCACTGGACAAGACTCTGCAGATCATTTGACTAAGCTTCTGATAAATGTCAAGGAAATGGTGGAGAGAAAATAAAAAGCAACACACATTGTTTAACTTTTTTCTTTTTCTTCCCCCCTCCCCCCACCCCCTCCAGAAACAAAGTAAAGATAGATTTGGGCTTGAAGGTGATGAGGAATCAACCATGTTGGAAGAATCTGTTTCACCTAAGAAGTGAGTGTATACAACAGGAGGAAATGCTCTTTATTTAAGAGTGAGACCTTTTGGCTGTGGCAGCTTTTTTCAAACGAAATAGTATAGTTATTACTGTTAAAGAATTATTTTCTACAGAGTATTTCAATAGAAGGAAGTACTATCCCCTGGCAATTCATCAGGCTACTAGCTTCATTCAAGGATTGAAGAGCAGGTATTTGTCACAAAATAGTTGGTTAAGGCAACCAGCAGTAATACCAGTTTGAGGTAACTTGACCCTTGAACAAAGGAAGTCAGGCTGTAATTCAGTAAAATGCTGGAGGTTGGGGGGGGGGGGGAGTATGATGCAGAGCTGAAAATGGTGTATTAGATTTTTGATCTTTATGCAAACACCTAGGAATTAAAATATTTTAGTTGCTCGTGTTGGCTAGGTCCATGGTTTCCAGTAAATTTGATTGCTGTCAGTTTAATTGTACACTGTGTCATGAACAGAGCTGGCTTATTTCACCAAACCACTTTAGACAAACCAATTAGATGTGTGGCATGTGTAAAGGTAAGGTTTTGGTACTAGTAGGTCAGGCTAGGGTTCTGATGGGATAGTAACTGAATATAGCAAAAAGCATAACTGTAGAGCTGGCCATAGTCTCGAAAAGGAATTCGTTGCGCTGAAGGAATAGAAATAGGTTTGTGACATTATAAGCTGCAATGAGCCACTCAAGTCTCCTCTTGGAACTCTGACGATGGCAGCGTTAGCAGTGTGTATGTGGAAAGTCTGATTTATTGTTAAAAATACGATTTATAGGAGATAGACTTGTTAGATATTTAATCTGGCTGCCTGTGAAATTTCAACTTGTGACGGATCACACATGTTCAGTTGTGCTTTCTTTTGACATCGCCCTTTCCAAATCACTTCTAGAATATACTGTTAGCTAAGTGCTGCACAGAGAAGCCCAAAACTTGTAATTGATGAATACAAGATTTTTCACAATTGAAATTTCTTTTTTCCCCAGCAGTGTTGCTGTTAAAGCCAGCACTTCTGTCAATGCTTCTAACTGTTAAAGCATGAACCATTTTTAAATATGAGCAGTATATCTGACAAAGTGGTTCATGACTGTGGATGACAATAACTTTATTAATTCTGAAAGTATCCTGCCTCCAAGCCCATTATCTGATCGGCTGCCAGATTATTAGCAAGTACTGTGTATACATGTGTGTATAAAGAAGGAAGAATGAATGTTAGTTTTTATCCCAAATCTAGTGATTGCTTGCAAAAGGCACCTCCACAGGGTTCATGCTTCTATTTTCTATTGATCAGCCTATGATACAACTGAAACAAAGCAGTTATGCCATAAACCTTGTTCCGGTTCTGTCTGTCATGCATGTTATAGGAGTAAAGCTATTGTACCATGTATACCAGAACTGCACATTGTCTTCTTTCCTTGGTGCCTGCTCATTAGTGCTATTAATGTTTAATCTGCCAAAAGCCCCAGATTAATTTTTTTCTAGCATGTTAGAAAATGGTTAGAAAGAAAAACTGTAAAATTTAAATTTTCCAGCTTCTCTGAATGTCATGAAATGCAATTTAAAATCCTAAAGGAAGAACATCTGGCAGAACTTGATTTGCAGGAGCTAACTAATTCTCTCTCTGTTGGATTTCTTTTTTTTACTTTTTTTTTTTTTTTTTTTTTTTTTTTTTTTTTTTAGATCTACCATCTTGCAGCAGCAGTTCAACCGAACCGGGAAGGTGGAGCATGGCTCTGTGGCACTACCAGCTGTTATGCGTTCAGGGTCCAGTGGCCCAGAGACTTTCAACATTGGCATCATGCCTTCTCCTCAGCAACAAGTCACAGTTGGTCAGATGCACAGAGGACATATGCCCCCGCTTGTGAGAAACCTCCTTGTTTTGTATTTGAAACTTTTTTTGCATTTGAAACTTGTCTGTGCCGCAAGTAGTCAGAAAGAGCATGTTATACATAGTACTAAGAGCAGGAGGAGGATATAGAGTGTGACTTCCTGGCTGTCCTACTGAACATAAGTTTTGAGCATCCCTAAAATATTTAGGGTATCACATTTTGACTTATTTCCTCATTTTCTTTAAAGCTGGCTCTTCCAGCCTTCTCTTTACTTCTCAGTAGTTAAACTAGCATTCAAGGGTTAGGAAAAAGGTTAAAAGACTAGCAAAAGTAAGCAATTTTAGGAAAAAGGCTTACACTTAGCTTATCACTAGCCCACCAATTTAAATTTTTTAGCAGGCTTAAAACTGATGCTGAGTTTTCTCATTGAAATTAAAAGACTATCAAAAACCCTAAACAGGCTGTAGAGAATATAATCAGTGCTTAAGGTCATGACGTACCACTAGAAGTGTAGTATGCATAGTAGGTTGACCTTGGCTGCTTGCCAAAGACCTGCCCAGCTGCTCTGTCACTCCTGCTCCTCAATAAGCTGGGGGCTGGGGGTGAGAAATAAGACAGAAATTCTTTATCGCAACATAGGTTGAGTTAAAAACGGGGAGATCACTGATTACCTTCATGGGCAAAACAGACTCAATTTGGGGAAAACTAATTTAATTTATTGTCAATCAAAATAGAGTTGGTTGGTGAGAAACAGACAAAAACTAAAACACCTTCCTGCCACCTCCGTTTTTTCCCAGGCTCAACCTCACTCCTTCTTCATTTCTGACTATTCTACTCCCTGCTCCAAAGTGGTCTATTGGCAGCCCCTCTCTGCTGCTCCTTCCTCCTCACGCTTTTCGCCAACTCCAGCATGGGTCCTTCCTATGGGCTGCAGTCCTTCAGGATAAACTGGCTGCAGTGGGGGTCCCCTATGAGCTGCAGTTCCTTTCAGGAGAGCCTGCTCCAGCATGGGTCTTTCACAGGCTGCCATTTCTGCCAAGACCCTGCTCCAGTGTGGGCTCTCCATAGGCTTTATTTTCTTTCAGGGAAATATCCACCTGCTGCAGTGTGGGGTCCTCTGTGGGCTTGCAGGGTGGATATCTGCTCTGGCAGGGAAATACCTGCTCCACTGTGGTCTCTCCTGCAGGCTGCTGGTGAATCTCTGCTCTGCACCTCATCTGCAACTTTCTCAGACATTTGTGTTTGCAGGGTGGTTTCTTGAATATTTTTTCTTTTTCCCCTCACTGCCATGTGTTGTTTTGCCCTTTCCTACCAATGTTTTCCCAGAGGTGCTACCATCTTGGCTGCTGGGCTCAGCTGTGTCCTGCCATGGGTCTGTTGGAGCTGTCTAGAACCAGCTGTGCCTGGCATGGGTCAGCCCTGCCCTCTTCTCACAGAGGCCACCCCTGAAGCCAAAATCTTGCCACAGACACCCAATACAGATAGCCATCCTGCTCTGCCTAAAACCCTTCAGTTTTCTGTTAGCTTATGCATATTGATGGCAATTGAGTTATAGGTTTGTCCTGTTCCAGGAAATCAATAATGATGTCCTAGAAGGAATTTCAGTTTTCATGTTCATGTTCCTAGAATGCAAGTCAGTAAGAGCTTGGTGGTGTTGTTGTGTGTCTGTTGGGCATTTTTTGATCTTAGAAAGTTCAGCATTTTATAAATGTATGCAAGCATAGAGGAGTATAAAATGACAGAGGCAGAATAAGACTGTGTGAGAGGCGTGTTAGAGAGCTCTCCATTGCACCAGGGAAAACCTAGCTATCGGAAATAGCCTGGTGTGATTGTTGGATTTTTGTCACTCACTGTCTCTTCATGCATATGTAGCATCTGCCTGAAGTGCCATTTAGAACCTAGCACACAGCCATTTCCTTGTTTTGCCTTTCAGACCTCAGCTCAGCAGGCCTTGATGGGGACTATTAATACCAGTATGCATGCTGTTCAACAGGCACAAGCTGACCTCAGTGAAGTTGATAACCTGCCACCTTTAGGGCAGGACATGGTGAGTTTCTCTAATCCCTCACAGAAATGGATCTTAACACTTTGGGGTGTTTACAGATCAGTTTAGTCATTGTCCCTGGATCTAAAGTAGTATCACTAAAGCTTTTAAAATGAGATAAAAAAATCTGTGCTCTCTTTAAGGAATTCATGTACAGTGTTCCACCTCACTCTAATCAGTCTTCTGAGGTTAGATGTAGCAGACTTCCTTCCATAACCATGTCTGGAATCCTATTTGTTTCATATGCCTATGTACAATTAAATGCAAACTATGGGCAATATTTATGGTGGGAGTGACTGCCTTCCAGACACTTGAAAAATAAGAACAAAATATGATTCTGTTTCCCTGATCCAGGTTATGGCAGGAGGACAGATCAAGAGATTGTTGTTTATGGGGGACTGTCAGTCAGGAGTGTTTAGCCTAGCCTTCATGAATGCACTGTTATGGCCTTTACCTTAAAAGGGCAGCTGTTGAAATGTGATAGCAATTCTGTAGTGAAGATTCAGCAAAAGAAAATGCTTGCTTTCATATTTCACTTTAAAGGCATGGTTGTTGTCTTCTGTTTCGCTTTTAAAGGTTCATGAAGGAACAAGAGATTTACATAGTATCTTCTCTTACAGAACCTCACTGCAATCCTTAATTCTTGTTTTTGTTATTGCTCTTCAGGCATCAAGAGTATGGGTTCAGAACAAGGTTGATGAATCAAAACATGAAATACACTCCCAGGTTGATGCTATCACTGCAGGAACTGCATCTGTTGTTAACCTTACAGCAGGTAAATTTCAAAGGGAAGGATTTCCTTGCAGTCTCCTAGTTATTTATCAGTCTAGTTTAAGTAACATAGGGACTGAGTATGGGGCAGCTGGAGAAAAATTTTCTTCAAAATACCCCAATAGCTAAGTGCATTGATGTGCGGAACTAGTTTTTTGTCCCTCCCAACACAATTTTTGTATCTTCAATTTATCCCTTACACTAAAGCTACAACCATTGGTGAAGGTAAAATGTAGCTTGCTTATTCAACAAAGTAGAGGGTGTTTGCAAGGTTACCTCAAAAATGCATTATTGATCTGACAGTTGTTAGAGAGAGATTGTGTTTATTGACAGTGTTCTTTTCTTCAGCAAATTACAGGCTGATATACCTCTGAGTGGCTTAAAAGGGACAATACTGTATTACCTGGGGTTCTTTCAATGTTGAAAGATAGCTAAAGCTGTGGACTTCTTAGCAAATTGCATTGAATGAAGAGAAATTCTATTAAAAGATAAATTCTTGTAGAAGAAATAATGTAGGAATTGGAAAAATAATAGCAGTCTAATTATTTTAAACTGACAATAAAATTACTTCATAGGCATTACTTGGCTATCTTGAAATGTCTCTTTTTTTATCTCATGAGTGTAGCTTGTGGTAGCTGCCTCTTTTTCCCTTTTAACCACTAAAGCATTCTGATCATGAAAAAACATTTGCTCTACAGGGGACCCAGTTGACACTGATTACACTGCTGTGGGATGTGCAATTACAACCATCTCTTCCAACCTCACCGAGATGTCTAAAGGCGTGAAATTGCTTGCTGCTCTCATGGATGATGAAGTTGGAAGTGGAGAAGACCTCTTGAAAGCTGCTCGAACATTGGCCAGTGCTGTCTCAGACTTGCTGAAGGCTGTGCAACCTACTTCAGGAGAGGTGGGTAGATGGAAACTTTACAAGTTCCCTCTTTGAAGTGCATGGCTTAGGCTTTTTTGAGAAATGTTAGCTTCTGAGCCTTACCTGCTCAGTGCCACAAAGTCCCCTGTGCAAGCAGTTCTTTTGACTACTACTTATTCCTTCATCTGTCTCTGTCTTTATGCCTTCTAAGTCTTGCACCTTGATATTAGAATGTTCTGTGTTATATGCAGAGGCTAATTGATTTGTGTAATAAATAGTTAATTTATCTGGGTACTGTATTCTCTTTTAGAAACAAATTTCAAACAGTACTATGACTCAGTTTAATAGGAAGTGGAGAAATGCTCATGATTTTTTTTATTTACTATCTTTGTCTACTTTTGACATATAAAATGAGAATTTAATCGCTCTGTTGTAGTTTTCCAGAAATGAGTAGTACTGACCAGGATAGACTATATTGATCAGTTTGTTACTTGTTAGAGTCTGCAGCCAATTTGCCTTACATCTCTTATCTTCAGTTATTTATGTTTTGAAGAACTTGAAATCTCCTGATGTTTCATATCAGTTGGCATATTGACTGTCCATCCTTAATTATCCTTGGAGTTATTACAGCATTGTCTATTCAAGTTCTTCAAAGTTCTTTACACGTTCTCTGGGAGCACCTTAGATGAAACCCCTGAATTATGGATGTGCAGTTGTGCATGTGGAAAAGTAAAGATTTTTCCAAAGTATTTCTGTTGTGTAATTTTTTTAGCCATGTATTGATTGCATGCTAATGCAGAAGTTCCTTGAGCAAATACAAAATTCAAGTAAAACTCATTTTCTTTGAATTAATGTATTTCACCATTATATTTTTCTAGCCTCGACAGACAGTTTTGACTGCAGCTGGAAGCATTGGGCAAGCAAGCGGGGAGCTACTGAGACAAATTGGAGAAAATGAAACAGATGAAAGGTTCCAGGTAATGAGGGGGTTGCTTGTCACTGTCAGAATTGTGCAGCTTTCTGATGAGGAGGCAACTGCATAAAGCCAGGCTTCCCAAAGTGCAGTTAGAAAATGCTAGATTTTGAAGTTTCTCAATGCTAATTGAGGTTAATCCATTATGAAATTATTTTTAATTACACAATCACAGAGTGCTGATTTCATAGGAACCCCTACTTCGTTCTGTGTATCGTATAGATGCTTTTTTGCCTCATGGAGAGCCGTTTGCACTGTACTCCCCTCTGTTTAAAATGCATGGCTCATGCTATTTGCATACTGGTCAGACTCTTACTTTCAAATTCTACTCTGATTTTTACATTTACCACTACGTTCATCACTGGCTTCTTTTATGGTGACTTTCAGTACCTCAGTATTGCACAGATAATATCTTTTATAGCTTTCTTGTAGGATGTGGAACTGTCATTCCATTTTACAGATGGAAAATTTGGCACTGAAGTCCGGAGATTTGCTAATTTGAAATACCCTTTGACTTGTTGATCTCTCAAATTCTTGGCATTGTGTCACACTAGATGTTTGAATCACAGTTCCCCTTTGCTTCAGTTGCAACAGAGTGCAAGTTGTATCACATAGTGCCAAGTTAGACTCAGAACAAACAAAATATTTTTAAAAACTCTGTCTATCTTCACTAAGTACACCGCATCAGATACAAGATTATAATTGAGTTTTCCAGGGTGACATGCGTAGTCTTAATCAATTGTTCTGAATGCCATAGGGATTTTGTGGGAAGCAGTGTATTAAAACTTGCACATGCACACAGACAACTTCAATCCTTACCCTTCCTTGTGTTTCACTGTCTTTGCAAGCTAATGACCTACTATGCCATATATTTATGAAGAATGAATGAATTTTTTTTAATAAACAATGAGTATTTCTCCTCATTAAATACAGTGGTTTTCACATAAGAGTTTGCTGTGTCTGTATGTATGCATGTAAACCAAAATTTTACACGACCTTTTGGTAAACAGAGTAGAAGAAAATTATTGTATTACAACCATAATTTCTTTAAGATTATTAGAATTATCAAATCATAATGCCTGTATGACTTAATAACGGTGTTAGCTATTAGCAGTTTAAAACTGTTGTTCCTAAATGCTCTGTTAAAAACATGTTTGGATTTTTTTCACTCAATGCCAAGAACAGGTTTGCACAAGAACCAAGGGGAAGTAATTTATAGCAACAGATCTCTGGAATGCACTGTATGCAAGATGTCTGCTAATATAACTTAGAGGCTATTTGAAACTCTTGATCCACTAGTAAATCTGTCTGCAAGTTTCATCAGAGTTCTCATTTGTATTCCTAGTTGAGTATGTATTGCAGCCCTCTCTTTCTTGGCTAAGAGAAGGAACCTAAACATTCTGATAAGTGCTATGGAGTGTTGGAGAAGGTGGGTAAGGAGAAGGATGGTTTATCATGCCTTCATATCCTTAAAAACAAAACGAAAACTAGTGTTCTTAATTTTTTAAATCCAAGGTTTTCTTTCTGGTCTGAAGTTAAAATTATGCATATCTGTAGTATCGTTCTACAGGAAAGCCAGGTCATTTTAACAGTGCAGGCATTAGGAAGGAAGAAATTTTCTGAACTTTTTCATTGCAGGAATTAACACATGAGCATATTTTAATTTTGCGGTTTCAGAGTTAACTAAATTATTTTTGTACAAGGGAAAGTTCTGGAATAAAGACCTGTTTTGAGTTATATTGTGGAGCAGTAATTGATGGGGTGATATTTACATCATGGATGAGGAAATATTGTGGTTGGAAATGGCATTTTCAAAAATGGAGTGGCAGTTGTCATTACTGTTAAGCACAATTAGGTATTTGAATTTAGTATTAACTCAAGTACTGTCTGTCCTCAGCAGTTTGCTCCCTGAGGTTGTCATCTTTATTGCAGATATTTATTACATGTTTAGTGGTGAACTCCAGATGTTTTTATACTAATAGTGTATTCTCAGGAAGTGAAGATTGTTCTTATGGACTCTGAGCCAGTTCAAAATTTGACAGTCCATACTCATTCAGTCTAGTAACTTGATAATGTAGATAGAGAAATGGTTGTACAGAGAGCAGAAAACTGTTGAGTTTTCTGAGTAATAGTAATGTCTGCTGCTTTACATGAAACAAAATGTTTAACTTTTGATACAAGAGAACTTCTTACCTTCAGGAGATTTATCTTAATATAAACAAAGTATATACTTTTTTTGTTCATAAGACTGAGTTTTCCCTTTATTTTATCTAGGATGTTCTGATGAGTCTGGCCAAAGCTGTTGCAAATGCTGCTGCCATGTTAGTGCTGAAGGCCAAGAATGTAGCGCAGGTGGCTGAGGATACAGTCCTGCAGAACAGGGTCATTGCTGCTGCTACACAGTGTGCACTCTCTACTTCCCAGCTTGTGGCTTGTGCAAAGGTGAGGCTAGCAATGTTTGTGAGGTGCTAAGGCATCGTTTCAAGTGTACGCTATTATGTATTTCCAATGGGCTCAGACAACATACTGTGTTAATGTCATAGATCTATATTTATGCGATATCAAAGTCATTGATTAATAAATTGTCACCCATAACAGTGCAATCAGGAGCCCAGAGGATGTGAGGTGTTGCTGTAATCTCCAAAGAAGGTTCCACAGATAAGAGCCCATCTGATTGGTTACTAATACTGATAAAATAAAAAACTAAAAAATATTAGTTCAAGAAGCACAGCTTGTCTGAGGGATTATGTAAGTTTTCTAATAAAACCTAGTATTAGGATGGGTTCACCTCATCTAAAGCTAAATAATTAAAAGCTGGTATTCTTGCTGAAAATAAATTCTAGTTCGTGATCATTGATTTTAAATATATTTGCACTAATTTACAGTAGCCCAGTCATTGTAATAGATCCATTGCTTTTGGCCAAGTACTGATTTTTAGTCTAAGCAAATTACAAAGGAGTTGAGATCAGACCTCAAATTCTGAAGTCTGCAATTGGAGCGTTACATCTTCTGCAGCCTTTTTTTGTCTTAAAAATAAATAAATATTTAATTTTAAAAGTTAAACAGTTTGCATTTCCTACTTGGAAGCTGCTTTTGAAGTCTGCAGTGTCATCTTTTGCAGGGAAATGGGTATTCAACTGTTGTGAAACAGCCAGAAGGTTTATATTAAAATTGATAGCCAATATTAGGTATTAAATTTTCAATATTTTCTACTTTATTTTTCTGGCTGCAAGGGCTTTTTGTAATGCATATATATGAATTTTCATTATTTGGACTTGATGTTTATGCTGCCTGTGAATTTCTTCAATATGGCATAAGACACGCAGTGGCATTCTGTTTTCCTCATAAGATATGCAGTTTTCCATTGCTAAAAGCTGTCCGGATATGCCTGAATAAAATGGGGGAGTATTGTTTGTTTCTAATCTGTAGATTACAGAGTTTATTACTTGTCTTGTAGCTTCAGGAGGAGAAGGTTGTTTGTCTTGTGCCAAGCACTACTTTTATTTAAACAAACAAAAGGCTGATATAAGAAGTCTTTACAAGACCAATTGTAGTTAAGATTTAATTTTATTTGGAATTCCCGGGTACAGGAGTCTGCCAGTGGACGCAGTTACTCTGGAGGAGTGTGGCCCAGGCAGGCCCTCCAGAACTACTGTCTAGTGTTTTCTCAGTTGAGTAGCTGCTGAAGAAGCATGAAACAAGGTGGGAGCCTCCATTCTCAGAATCTAACTAGATACTAAATTAACAATATGCAGAGCCCAGATTCCTAATCTACATATCTGAAGCTACCTATTTAAATACTCCCTTCCAGGGTTTTTTGTCTAGGGAAAACAGTTAAGTTAGAAATGAAACATCTACTACAGTAGCTTTTGACTTGTTAGTAGCTAGGAAATTTGCAAATAAGCCTTTTCTGAATGCTTTGTGTTCTTTCCCCACGCAGGTTGTGAGTCCCACCATAAGCTCTCCAGTGTGTCAGGAGCAGCTGATTGAGGCAGGGAAACTGGTAGACCGTTCAGTGGAGAACTGTGTGAGGGCCTGCCAGGCTGCCACAGATGACACTGAGTTACTGAAGCAGGTCAGTGCAGCTGCCAGCATTGTCAGCCAAGCCCTGAATGACCTCTTGCAGCATGTCCGCCAGTTTGCGAGCAGGGGGGAGCCCATTGGACGCTATGATCAGGCTACTGATACCATCATGTGTGTCACAGAGAGTATTTTCAGTTCAATGGGAGATGCTGGTAAGTTTCTCTAATGGACAGCAGCTTTCCACAATTCAGAGGTGTGCACATTTCAAATAATGCAAGTAAAAAACTTTCTCTGAAGTGTACTGTGCTTCTAGGCTAGTGCTGTCATGATGGGTAGTCATTCAAACCATAATATTAAATCAGCAAAATGGATGTAGCTGTGTGCTAGATAGAATGAACATTCTGTGAAAACAATCAATATCATGCTGAAGGATCACTGTAATATTTTTTCTGTTTTCTATCACTGTTTGACTTCACAGAATTGTGTAGCAATTTCTCCTCTCCAAACACAAAGACAGGTATCTGGGTGAATACTTCCCAGTGATTGATTTTATTAGCGTATATTTTGTTGTAGGTTTTGAAACTTATTTCTGCTTCTTCCTGTGATACTTGTAAATGTGCAGCTTCTAGAACCAACCAAAACTTGAGCTGCCTAATGTTTAACTGATCCAATATGAATTTTTAGAAAAGAACCATTAAATTTTTTAGAATGGTGAAATTTCAGTAGTTATAAATGTTATGAAGTAGTAACAGTGTGAAAGGGCAATATCAACTTGAAATCAAGACAGTTCATAGAAAGCGTAAAATGGGATCAGTTTTTAAAAGCAGTTATTGTGAATAGTATGGTTTTGGTCTTCTCTTTCATGTTATGTAAATGCAAGGCCAGGAAAGAAAAGATTTCAGTTGCTGTTTTATTCACGTTACAGTTGATATGAACAAACTAATCTTTTATTGTAGAGTTATCTTAGTTGTTATGTTTAAGAGGTAAAACTTTCAGATGTTTCTGTTTTTAAGGAACTGTCATTTCAGCCATGCAGCACTCTTCTAGAGGAACATGTGCAAGGAAGTAATTAGTGAATTTCTCAGCATATTTTGACCCTGGAATCTTCTCTATGAGAAATCTGAGTGATTAAAATTTTAAAAAAAATCACAGGAATGTTTGCTAAACCACTCTTAGGCTTTGAATTGAAAGCTGGGGGAAAAGTTTTCTAATGCTCTGGAGCTATCCTAAGGAATTTAATTACTGTAGATGTGCACAGGGAAGCATGTCAATTTTTATGTTTAGCTGTCATTTATGATTCAGCTTCTGTATAAAAGGATGCAGTGGAAGAGATAATCTTGGATAGCATTCATTTTCTGTTCACAGTCAAATATCTTGTTGTGCAATACTTAGTTTTTAGTAGAAGGCATTCAGTTTCCAGCTTATCATTGCACTCTTGCAGTCACAATTTTAACAGCAAAGAGACTCTGGCTTGTGACTGCTGTATCATTCCCAAACAGCTTATTCTTTTGGTTTGATTTACTGGATTAATACTGTAAGAAAAGGTATTTAAAGAGATTTTTTCAAGTGGAATATTTGAACTGGGAGCTGAGTTAGCCATTATCGGTAAAAATTTTAATGGCAAAATTGCATACTGGGACATAGTTGATAACAGCTAGAAAACTTTAATTTTTTGCCTTTCCTGAGCAGAGGAGCCTGCTAAGAAGGCATTTAATTCTGAAGCCTACAAGTCACCTTTACACATGAGAAAAATGCTGCTTTGCTTTTCTTTCCCATGATTTTTTAAGACCGTTTGAAAAGAATGAGGCCTTAGACCCAAAGGGTCTTACTTGATTTGGTAACCTACAGAGAGCCAAAGGCTTTATGGGTTCAAGTGTATTATGAAGGAGTTCACATGTATGTTTTACTGACCAAATGAATTTGCTCTAGAAAGGGTATCCACTTCAGAAGCACTGCTGTTTCATCTCTGTGCTTCACCATAACCAGAACATGACTCTAGTATCTTAAATATACACCTTTTTTGGCCAAAACCACCTAACTGGTGCTGAGTCTCTTCTGACAGAGTTCTTAATTTAGTTTATATTAGACAGAAGATAATTCTCCCAAAGAAGAATAGGTGAAAGATGGGTAATATTTAATAATAATAAAAGAGTGAAATCTTGTCTCTAATTTGAAAGCAAAATTATTAGTCTTCACTGGGCCAGGAGTTTCTTTGAACTGTATATTCAAAATTACCTTAAAGTATTGATTTTTGGTTTTTGTCTTGCTGTCTAGAATGCAAATACTACGTTTTTTTCTTTATCTCCTCTCTAGAGGTTTCTTTCATTTATGTTGCAATCCAAGATTTTGTTTATGAAGCTTCTAAGTTATGAACTATTAATGTATCATTTTCAAGTCAAAAGAATACTTCAGCAAACATAACTTTATTTTCATCTTGTTGAGATGACTTCTGAAACTGAAATGCAGAGAGAACAAAAGTAAAAATCTAATTGTATGCCACAGGTGAAATGGTACGGCAAGCCAGGGTACTGGCTCAAGCCACTTCTGATCTTGTCAATGCCATGAGGTCAGATGCTGAAGCAGAAATAGACATGGACAACTCTAAGAAGCTTCTGGCTGCCGCAAAGCTCCTGGCAGATTCTACAGCCCGCATGGTTGAAGCTGCAAAGGTACCAGGAAAATTAAATAATTGTCAGCTTAAAATTGTATGGTTATACATGAAGAAACAGTATGTGGGATATTATAGATAGAACCTGGCTGATAGCAGAGACTGTTTTTCTTATCCTGTAAATGTGCATTTAATGACTTGTCCTAGGTACGTTCTAGGTATTACTTGGGGGTTTTTGGCTTTAAAAACCCTTCTTGCACTACTTTGCTCACCTGTGTGCAAGGGTGGTCATGACTCAAGCCATCTAGGGCAGTTACCACCAGCCATATCCTCTGTCTTCTACCAGTCTACCAATACAAATGGAACAACAAACCCATAGCAATCTTTTACAAGTATCTCTTACAAAAGCTGTTAACAAAGCAACTCTGCCTCTGTCTTAGGACCAGTTTCCTCCACCTGGGGAATCTTGCCTGTGTTGTTCCTCCCCACCCCCCTATTCTCACAAGAGAGGCAAATATCTAACCTTTTTTTCCTCTATGTGCTAGAAAACTCTTTAAATCCATTAGGGAGGAATATGTTCTCAGAATTGTTTCCCAGATCCTGCACTTAAATGATGTTTACAGATCAGGGCCAGCCATTCTGCTAGGGCTCTGGAAGGCCTGGCTCCAGAACATATCCTTGACTTTGCATTACTTCCTCAGACTTCAAACGGAGAAAATCTACTGTGTTAAATCTCAAGGTCTGGACTGCAGTTACTGAAAGGCATACTGAATTGGGAATTGTAAAAACGTTTGGGGGGGGGGGGGTGTGGGGGGGTTTTTTTGTGTGTGTGTGTGGTTTTTTTTTTTTTTTTTCCCAAAACCTACGTTCATCAAAGGATGTTGTTACAGATCATAGTGGAAGCAGTTTACAAAGGCTTTTTTACTAAGCACCTAAAGTAGTATAGGAAGCAAATGTTTAACTCCCTTCCTCAAAGTACCTAACATATACAGTAACAACCTTGCACTAGCAATAAATTTTCTGCTTCAAAGTCTTGTAACATTTTGATGTTGTTTTAACTTTGGTTAAGATAATACAAGGAAAATAAAGACTGATGTCACAGAGCTGTATGGATATTCATCTACATTTTCTCTAGGAACTTTTACTGAGGCTCATTTTTTTTGTTCTGAAATTTTGTGCAGGGAGCTGCAGCCAATCCTGAAAATGAGGATCAACAGCAGCGTCTGAGAGAAGCAGCAGAGGGACTGCGGGTTGCTACAAATGCTGCTGCACAGAATGCCATCAAGAAGAAAATTGTCAACAGATTAGAGGTTGGAAACTAGATATTGTTGAACTTTTCAGTTTACTCCATTTTGATAATTAGTATCCTTAAATAATTTCAAACAAGTAGAAATGCTTATTTCAGGAAAAGTGCTAAACCTAGAGTGATAGCGCTGTAAGCTCAGTTCCAGAGTACAAGGCTTGGAATTAGAGTATATGTATATGACATATAGTATATGACACATAGTCCTCAGAAAATTGAGCAACTTGTGTCACTGATGTAGTACAGTGGTGCAAGAATTTGACTCAGAAGGCATTTGATGGTGGCTTAGTCATAAAATTAGAACAGCTGAGGTTTCAAACAGCTGAGCTGAAACCACTTCATTACTGTTTTAATTTATCTGTATGATATGTAATTTACACACGATATCTTTTGGTGGTTTTAACTAGTATATCTGCCAGAGTTCCATGTAAATTTCCATGCAAAGATATGTTGATTTGCAGCATATCCAATTAAACTGGTAAGTTATTCAGAGAATCAAGGAACCAGAAATGAAAGTGAAAAGATACATCATATCTGGTAGCACAGCCAAGGGGGAGGAAGGCAATTTACTGTGCACTAAGAATAAAAAAAAATCTGAAACTTGTTTTGTAGGCAAGGTTTGATCTTCCTATTCTCAGCTAAAATGTAGAAAAGACAGATTAAAAAAAGAAGCCTTTCATAATTCCTAGTTTCCCACTGTGGTTTTACAGTAGTCTGATTCAAGTGCAATGAGATTAGACAAACAAGGAAATTTAAGTAAGTAACCATGTTCCAGAAGTGCATTTAAATACTGTATCTGGCTAGAACCAAAAATCAGGAGTATTTCAGGAAATAAAGGTTCATGTCTCAATTTCCTAACTGCATGCAAAAAAGCTTTATTGAAAGGACATTTTATTTGTTTTGTTGTTATAATATATACCTGCCTTACAAGGGAGTGAAATGTGTAACAGTGAGGATGAACTTCATGCTTGGTTTTATTTAGTGAGCCAGTTAAAGTATTGTACAACACGTTGGCATACTTTGGATAAACAGTTGAATTTTTAATTTTGCAATAGGGAGAGGTTGATAATAACACTCCTAGATATTTGGAGGTCGTCTTAGTGCTTTTAGACTCAGCAATACCAGTATTTTGTACCTCTGTATCATTTTAGCATCTTTGCTTTTGCTGTAGGGCAATCTCGGTGGAAGTTGGCTCCCTTGAGCTTTTGGTCAGAGGTGTTAATGTAGCAGTGTGAAGCACTATGTGTACTTTGCCTGTTTTCTCTGGCCTTCTTTGTAAGTCTAATGGATTAGACTATTTCTGCTTTCTGTAATTGACTTCTTATGGTCATATTGCAACCTAAGCTATGAAGAAGAAAGAGCTTAGAATCCTTTTAGTGCCATCTTTTTCCTTATTGGCAAGTTAGAGATGGATAACAGGGTTCAGCTCATTTTCATCTTGAGAGAAGAGCAATCCTGAGTTTCCTTATGGCAAATCAAATTAATCAAGGGATATAATGTATTAATCTGTCAAAATTGTTACTGTCAAAGTTACCTATAATATGTGTTTCATCCTGTAAATTACTCAGACTTTTACCACTGATTTAACTGTTTCTTTTTCTCCAAAGATTGCAGCTAAACAAGCTGCAGCTGCTGCTACTCAGACTATTGCAGCTTCTCAGAATGCAGCTGTTTCAAATAAGAACACAGCAGCCCATCAGCAACTTGTGCAGAGCTGTAAGGTAAACATATCACAACCCACTGACAAATAACTCTTGAACTCTGCTTTATGGGGAACTGAAGATCATCTTGCATAACAACACTGTTGCAACCTCAGAAGGAGATTTAAAAAAAACAAACCACAAAACAACAAAAACCAAACAAACCACCAAAACAAACAAAACCAACACCACACACACTTATCTTTATGGATTCTGGAGAACTGTCATTTAGTGTATTATCGATCGTTTCCATGCATTAGTGTATGGAGAGCTTTGAAAAGCTGAGCTGTTGGCTGTTACAAATACCCTGCAAACACCTTACTAGAAGGGATCAGCAGGCTTATATACCTCAGCATGTATCTGTTGAGTAACAACCAGTTCACGTGAAGCAAGTGCTTTAAAAGTTTTTCTGCAAATCAGTCAGCAGTACTATATGCAGAGCATATAGAGCATACTATATATGCAGAGCTATGCTAGAAGCACTGTATGGAGGGGTCCTATTGCTCAGAAATTTTTACACTGGCAAAAAGTCTTGGCCACGTGTTCAGTGTATGAGTTTGCTCTTCAACAGGTGAGTAGTTATAGGATCACCAAAGCAGACTGTTGAATGATACATGCAGTGAAATGGGACTGAGGTCTGCTATGGAATAAAGGTAACCTTTGAATTTTCCGCAGCAAAGGATGGAGTAGCAATAGTGATTTATACTATAATGGAGTGAAATCCTTATTTAATGTATTACTTAGATAATTGGTTATATAACTAACAATACTGATTGTGCTATTCTGATGTTCAGCCTACAAGCAACTGGGGCCTTAAATGTTGCTGTAAAAAATAAGTTACAGACCTTACTATGGGGTTAACATGATTCCTAGCTTGAAGTTAAAGCTGCCAAGACCACAGATTTCAAGGTTTGCCTGAAGTCAAGCATAATTTTATAGTTCCAGGCTATAATTCAGAATCTGGTGAGAAGCTGTTTTGTGTTTAAGCTACATTTGGCAGCTTCATTTCTAGCTCTGACTAATGTTGCTTCGGGTTTTTTAAAGAAATCACATTTAAACCAAAAATTGAAAAAGACAATAGAATGCAAAAGGGTTTTCTTCTGGATGGAACAGCAGTTATATGGGAATCAAGAACAAAAACATTAAAGAAGGCATCATTAAAAGTCACATTAATATTCAGCAATTACTTCTTGTCATGGTGGTAATCCTGAGAAATGTTGGAGTTAAACAAGGTAGCTCAAGCACATCTCAAAATTGTGTTGTAGGCAGCTGCTATTTTGGTAAGAGAGAAAAAAAAAGCAAGCTGATTCTCACTGTATTGTTTACAGTTCATTCTAATTTGATCTTGGTGATGACAGTAATAAAGTTTTAGCAATACACACTAAAGAATGCTCCAGCCATACTATAAAGTTTCTATTGTTAGAAGTCAAGGACAAGTAGACTGAGGAGCTTGTTTGTAAAAGACAAATGTTTTTCTGAAAGCAAGGCATTCTCTTGAAAAATCTGTCACCTCCACTACTGGCATTTGAACATGCAAAGGAAGTAATTCAAAATAGTTTGTGTACATAATTTTGCAGAAAAATCTTAGATTGTCTTGTAGGATCTTTGAACTAATGAGTAGCTTTAATAAAGATTTCTTAAGTAGAATGCCTCTGAAAAATCCTATTATGTATTAATTCAGTTCCATGGAATCCTAAACGAATTCTGTGAAGGCACATGAGTATTGTACCTGTGAATACTACAGGTTGTCTTTAAGGGAGGTGGGGAGAGGGCTTGCTTTAGTGTCAGAGGGTTTGGAGTTTTTATTTATCTACCAAAAGCTTTTACCTTTGTTTATTATAGAATGTTGCAGACCACATTCCTCAGCTGGTGCAGGGTGTAAGAGGAAGTCAAGCTCAGGCAGAAGACCTCAGTGCCCAGCTTGCACTGATAAATTCCAGCCAGAACTTCCTTCAGGTGAAGTGAATCAATTACTGTAGTAGATTACATCAGAGCAAAAAGCATTTTTTTTGTTGCTGTATGTTTTTATTTGTGATAATTAAGCAGTAAAATATTACAAAACATGTAAAGTTCATTGCTGACTGTGTGTCATAGCTAAGGAGAATTTAGTTCCTCAGGTCACTTGGCTGAAGTGTGTTGAATCTGCAGAGAGTGAAAATTGCCAAAATTGAGGATAAAAGTAACAAGAAAACTAAAGTGTATGGAGAAGAAACATTCATTACTGTAGCACTTCCCTTCTGGGAAAGAGTTTAAAGAACAAGATGGAGACAATTCAGCATCTTTCTAAGAAGAGGTCTGAATATGTGAGATGCTGTTGTAACCTTCCTTAGTGGAGGTAAAATTAGTGTTGCAGCAACAAGCTCCAGAATTCTTTATAAATAAAAGGGAATATTGCCATGGTTTTTTAAGATACTAGCCTGCATACATAATGAATCTCGATTGAAGTTTTGAACAAAACACAAAATTTGTCTCTGTGCTTCTTCCAAAGCATTTAAAAAAAATAGATAAAATATTGAGCATTAGTAACAAAACAATTGGGTTTATTATTGACATTACAAGAAACAAACAGAAGAAACCAATTCTCTGTGTAATGACATGAGCATTACTTGGCACCAGTTAGTCTTGTCTGAAGTGGGGTTGCTGTTAGCGGGTTCTTTATGGTCCCATGTAGGCAGAGGTATCGCAAACCATGCTTTTGCTCTGTTTGACTGTTTTGCTATATGATTTCCTCTGGAGTCATTAAAATGATCCGTCTCCCCTCTGGCTGTATGTGTGTACCATGGTGATGGTGAGAATCGGCAAGGTATTTTAATTGTATTAGAGGCAAACCCTGTGAGCAGTCATTGCCTGAATTACAGTTTTCAATTTATAGAGATTTGACAGAGTTTAATATTTAGAAACATTGAGACAAATTTGTCATCTGTGCTACCTGGGCCTGCTCATACCATGTGGATGCTGAATGAGAAAACTGCACATTTAAATATTTTTAAGTATTCTACATGAGTACTCAGAGGCCTCAGGCAGACATTGGTACCAATGAGGTAGTCATTGTACTACTAAAGCACCAATGAGTCCTGCTGCAGAAGACACTGCAATGTGGAATTATGACAGGGTACAGGATATGAACAAAAGGGTGAGATCTAGAAGGTGCATGCTTAAGGAGCAGGGAAGCACATGAAATGGTCATTACAGAAAATCTAGAAACCTCATGAGTGTGTGGATGGAGGAAGCAGTTTGTTTATTGAATCCTAAGCCTTCTTTAAAGATAATGAGCTAGTAAAACCGATTGTGTTCACTGCTCTTCTTTCAACAGCCTGGAAGTAAAATGGTGGCATCTGCTAAAGCTGCAGTGCCCACTGTGACTGATCAAGCAGCAGCAATGCAGCTAAGTCAGTGTGCAAAGAATCTTGCTACCAGCTTAGCTGAGCTGCGAACTGCCTCCCAGAAGGTAGGTAAATACTAGTTTTAATCAGCTAAAGGAAGATGGCTTGGATGGTGGTCACAAGCTCACTCCTTCTTGGCCCACTGTGTCTCTCCAAAGGGAACAGCTCATGCTCAGTCAGTGTTCACTATTCAGTGTTGCTTTTTGTGCAGCTTGCTCAGACTCCTGGGTGGCTTCTGTGTCATAATAGAAAGGGGAGGGAGATGTGGCGAGAAAACTGAAAAGCTTGTGCTACCCTTTCCATATCAGAAAGACAGGAGGAGGAGAGCAGCATGTGAATGCTCTGAGCTGCCGTTACATCTGAAGGAGAGTGGGGAAAGGGGAGCATATCTCCTGCACCTGCCAAACTGGGGTGAACCCAGATACAGCACTGCTGTGGTCAATCTTGTGATTGTGAACAGGAGCTATCATCTCTAAAACTCAGGGAAGCAGAGGTTATCTCTGTTTCACACATAGATTTCTAAACCGTGTATGGGTTTAAAAAAAAAAAAGTTATCAGTAGGAAGTCTGCTCTTATTTTTTGTGTATGCTGAGGCCCAAAACCAGGATTGTAGCGTATAGGTAGCTACACCTGAGCTAATGTTGAAATTTCCAGCTCAGGTACTGATGATTTTGGGCTGCCACATCAGAGGGTTCACTGTGACTTCAGTCATGATGCATAGTTAGGCTATTTGTCAAAAGTCAAGTCCAGACAGCAGCAGTTATTTTCTCAGTACCTGGACTGCCTAGTGTGAAGGTATGTGTACACAAGCTAAGTGCATCTCATTCCCCTGGTGGCTCTTAACAGTGTGTTATTCTATTCACAAGATAAGAATATTGTGCAGGAGTTTGGAATCCGTGATGTGTAACACTTAAAGTGCCCACAATGGCCTGTAAAGTCATGAGAGCAGTAATTTGGGAGGGGGAGATTATGTATGAAGTGTTTACTATTGCTGGTAGTGGCTTACAGCTGCTAACAGTGATATTGATCTGATTTCTGAATAGGCTCATGAAGCATGTGGCCCAATGGAAATCGATTCTGCTTTGAATACAGTCCAGACACTCAAAAATGAACTGCAAGATGCGAAGATGGCAGCTGTGGATGGACAGTTAAAACCTCTCCCAGGAGAAACTGTAATTGAGGAAGGATGTTCTTCATTTAAAAACAAACAAAGTTAGCTGTTAAAAATTTTAAGTATTGGAGGCAAAACAAGTCATGAGGCTTTGGATAATGATGACACTGATAGGATTTTGCACTAATTCTCTTAAAAATAGTATATATTCTTACTACACCAGAAGCATGTTCTGTAGCAGAATTAGTCATAGGACTGAAGGGCCTCCTTCTCTGTTGTACAAATTACAATTTAGTAGCAGCAATGTTTTGGTCTTTTCTTGTCAAAATGAACTTCTTTTCAATAGTGACAAAGATGAGAACTCAATAGTTCCAAGACTACCAGTCCTCGTAGACTTAAAGTAAAATGTTTTATTTGGCAAAAAAACCCTTCTCAGATGAAGCTATTGATTTCCATTGCTAATTATAAAATATTTCTGTTGTTCATATTACCTAATACGTTAATTCATTTCACCCTAGACAAGGAAAACATGCTAGTCAGGTTTCAGAGAAACTGTGTGTGTGTTTGGTAGCTGAGGTACAAGCTTGGGTTTTGTTGAATGAGGAATTTTTTAGTACTACTTAAAAAACAAGTGTGTTTTAGTTGAGCTTAAGCAAAGAATGTTGTCCTTTGCAACTTTTCACAGCTTGAGAAATGCACTCAGGACCTGGGAAGTACATCCAAAGCAGTCGGTTCATCAATGGCCCAGCTGTTAACTTGTGCTGCTCAAGGCAACGAGCACTACACAGGTAGTGTTTTATTCATAATGTCTCTGTGAAACCTCTGCTTTCCATAAAATACTTGATAGAAGGTTTTCTTATCACAGACAACTAAAATCAAGGAATTACTTTTCTTTTTAGTGCTGATAGTGAATTGTGTCAAGTTACTAGGAATTGCTAGTGTGAATAATGTGTTTCATAAAAGAATAGTGTTGCAATCTGCTGTGTGTCTGTATATAATCAGAATAGATTGAGACATCTGTTGTTTTTGTAAATATAAGCCACTGAAACTCTGTAAAGGACAGAACTAAAATGTAATGCAATTTAAAGGTCAGTGTGACTGGAAACATTGCTATGTCATTTCAGAAGGTTAAAAGGGTCTCCGGATATTTTTTGAAGCACAGGATGCAAACATACTTGGGATAGCTTGGTGACGTTTAAAACTGCATCTCTTACTAGATGTTACCAGTTTACATGTATATTGCAGCTGGTTTCTCTGACTCGCTGATCACATTTGCATAGTTTGAGTTAAAGCTGACAGGGAATGTGGCCACACAGATTCTACAGTTTGTTTTTGTACCTCTGCTTTTAGAAACCAAAAACACCCTAATACGGAAAATGCTCCTTGCAGGAGGGGAAAAAAGTTTACTTTTAGATGGTAAAATGTTCTGTCTCCTTATTTCTGTAAGAAATGAAAGCTGTTGATGCAAATGTTACTGTAGAATTTTTTTAAATATTACTGATAAAATGTATTATGGCAATTACCACTTCATTGCATATAATTGCATCAGGTCTATGTAACTTAGTTGCTTTCATTTGAAGCAGTTGTAAATGCACTAAGCTGGCTCGCATTTCTATCACATAGTTATGCAGAAGTTAGCACTGGGTATCTGGTGAAGGAATACAGATACTTGCAGCTGATACCAAATAATTGAATCTAGTAGCTCTCAACATCAAGCTATAAGAGCTGTTTGGTTGGGAAATCCTACAAAGCAATGAGTTCTTTTCAAAGCTCATATAACTATTTTCTATCTCATACTGTCTTGTTATGTAAAAACTCTTGTGTGCTCAAGTAAGCACTGAGTGTTTACAGGTATTATGACATTGTGCTGTTTCTCTGTGATAAAAATACTTTACAGCTTATATTCACTATTTAATAATTCCCTCTTGTCTGCAACTGTCACAGTAAGGTTTTTTTCACTTTGTGCTGAAAGTCATTGTGTAGAGGATGAAAGCAGCACCAAACTGAAAGCAATGCAATCAGAACTTTTTATTTTGTGGTATTGTGATAAATTAATTCAAACATAAAGGTTGCTTAGTGGTACTCTAAATAAAGGAAACAAAACGTGTGGGTATTTTTCAAATTCAATTCAAATTTTCTTTAAATTAAGAATGTAGAAAGCTCTCTGTGGTTTGTCCAATAGAAAGGTTGTAACTGCAGCATAGGCAGTACTGTTTCTCTGCCTAGCTTTGCTTTACTTTGACATAAAATATCATTTGCTTTTCATTACCTTCTAAAGTTTCTGCATTTAAAAATGTTCCGTTGACCAGAAAAGAAAATGTTAAAAGGCACTGGCGTTAAAATGCTAACAAGGCTGCTTTGTGGGTTGTGATGTTCCAGTTTTCTAAACATTTCCAGTAGAGATATTGGAACATTCTAATTATTTTTAATTCCTAAATATAGATATCTAAGAGGTCTTGTACAGCAAATGTGCACTTTTTCTATAGTTTTCTTTTGGTAGGAATAGCATGATTTTAACATTATCACTCAGAATATACTACCTACGTTAATTGCATATGTTGTTGACTAGACTACATGCTAATTAAGGTCTTTTAGAAGACTGTTTTATATTGGTTTTCATTAAGGGCTGAATTAAATTTCAAAAATAGAATGGGACCATTATTCATACAGTTATACGCCTTAGTGCTAAATCTGGTGAATGTCCTATAATGTTGGGCAGACAGAACACAGAAACTAATTTCATGACATCCTCTCTGTGACTTCATTCAGTTATTTTTATGTGCTTGTACTCACAGTAATGTTATGTTATATTGAGTTGTACCATCCCTAATGATTTCTTAAATATTTTTGTTAATTGTTTCAACTTAAGGTATTGCTGTGTTTATTCTCTAAAAAATCTGAAGCTGCATTTTCAGAAGCAGCAGAGATGCTGTGGCTCTGAAGTCATGTACACCATTCTTGTAGACAATCACTTTCCCCCTTAGCTTGAGTATGAGTTTTTCCTCATTTCCAAGTTTTAGATTTTCTTCTTTTTCAGTGCTAAGATTTAGTCACTAATGTAGAGCTGTGCCTGGAACGTCGTCTTTGGGGTATAATATTTACTTTATGGCTTCACTACAGGCATTTCTCTAGGCAAATGATGCCATGTATTTCAAATGTGTTCATGTTTGAAGATTTTCTTTTAAACTGCATTTTCAATGTTATTTTGCAATGGGATCATTACCTGCAAATTCATCTGTCATAAAATACAAAGATCATCTTTAAGGGTACTCATAGAATCCTTGATGAATCCGAACATAGGAGTTGCTGCTAGAGAAACTGCTCAGGCTTTGAAGACTTTGGCTCAAGCGGCACGAGGGGTTGCAGCATCTACTACCGACCCTGTGGCAGCACATGCAATGTTGGATTCAGCAAGAGATGTCATGGAAGGCTCTGCTATGCTTATTCAGGAGGCAAAGCAGGCCCTGGCTGCACCAGGGGATGCAGACAGTCAGCAGCGATTAGCCCAGGTAAGTTGCAACTTGAGTAGCTACATGAATTATCAAACACGCAGTGAAATTACTTAGAACACAGCATTAAATAATGAGAGAGAACAACAGAAAATAAGGCTGCAAGGAATGTCAGCTTTCTGTTCCTTCCAGCAACTCTCAGATAGTAACATCATACTTATGTTAAACAATGCAGATGATGCGTAGTATGATATTTTAGTCACCTTTTAGAAAAATAAACTTATACAAAGATGCAGTTAAGTGCTTTTACCCACAATGTGTTTGAGTAGGCTGCTTGACTGCAAAAATGAAACAACTGTTAAACTGGTCATTATCAAATGAAGGATCTGTATTAATGTTTATGCAAAAAATGAATGCACATTTTCTACACATGTGGCACCGTTGCTATTGAACACTTTAAGGAGTAACAACTTCTTTTTTACTGGTTTGAAAAGGACTATAACTGGCCTGTATTTTAAATAATTTCTTATGAGGAGACATTTGTTTTAATTGGGACTTTGAAAAAAGTAGCATGCAAAGGATTTCTGTGATTAGTATATGGTTAACTTCCATGGCGTTCCCTTATCTGCAGTGCTGCAGACTTTATCCCAGGTGCCAGGAGCAGTTGTGGAGCTGCCCTGCCAACAGTATCCTATCAAATGGGTGAGCGTAAATAATGACTACTGTTGGACTACCGGTGAGCAAACCAAGGAAGTCGCAAGCCTCAAAAATGTTTTTGTTAGAGTCAGAATCTAGGAATTGCTGACTATGCAATGTGCCTCCTATTAGATAAATGACCACTTAAGCCTTTCTCAGTGTGGATGTATTCATTTTTGTGTTGTAGGTGGCAAAAGCAGTGTCTCACTCCTTGAATAACTGTGTGAATTGTCTGCCTGGACAAAAGGATGTGGATGTGGCCTTGAAGAGTATTGGGGAATCTAGCAAGAAGCTCCTTGTTGATTCGGTGAGATGTCTTTTAACGTAGAAATAAATTTTAGAGAACCAAAAAGCAGATCGGGGTTCCCCATGTATCAAATTATTATTTAGTAAATGTGCCTAAGTATATTTCATATAAGTTTTGTTTAAGTTTATGCAACTTTAAGTAGCTGCTACTTTGGCTGAAATGCTGTTCTAGTTTTTGGGAAAGATGAAATGTGTGTGTGGCTTGTGAAGGCAATATTAAAGTTGTCGTCATAGATCACCATTAGTTTGGTTTTCTGAAAATGCTAACTGTGACTTAACATTTTGAAGAATGTGAAAATAAGAAAGTTATAATCCATCTCCCATCTAGAAGTGATCAGTTCAGTTTAAGGAGCATTGTGGTCAGTCAAAAAAATGTTTGGTGCATCTATGGTCATTTTGTGCAAGGAGAAGAATTGTTGTATTTCTGTTTAACTTCATCCATGTCAAAAAAACCCTTTTGTGCACTGGTAATTTGCCGGAAGGTTATATGATTTGAACAACTTTTTTCTGTGCTTACCAGTGATCCTGCTACCCTGTGAATGAAGGAGGAATTGTATTTTGATATGTTTGTGCAATGCCTTTTGGTAAAACCCAGTCAGGAGTTTGGAGTCATTGTGAAGAGCTGCCAGTATTTGCGTGGTGTTCTGGAAAGCTTGTTTGTGGAAGTGAATGATGACTTGGAGACCAAAATTCTCCAACTTTTGCCACTGAGTTCATCACTTCAAATTTTTGTAGTTGAACCATAAAATAGCTATTGTCAACTCTGTCCCTTGAAAGGCTTACATACTTGTCTGTCCCTTGAAAGAAACAGTGGGACTGAGGTTGTTGCATAGATTTCTGGTTGATAGCTGTCCCATAGTTACACTATTCTACTTTCAGAACTGAATCACTAGTGGTCCAGTTGCAGTACTCTGTTCTACCTTGTATGTGAAGCTCACTACTGTATTGCATTTAGTGTTCTTGAATTGTGTTGAACTTTTCAGTCATGAAGGGCTGGTGTGACATTGCAGACAATAAAATATGGCACTTGGTGTCTTACAGCTACCTCCAAGTTCTAAGTCATTTCAAGAAGCTCAGAGTGAACTGAACCAGGCAGCAGCAGACCTGAATCAGTCAGCAGGAGAAGTTGTCCATGCTACACGGGGCCAAAGTGGGGAACTGGCTGCAGCCTCTGGAAAATTCAGTGATGATTTTGATGAATTTCTTGATGCTGGTATTGAAATGGCTGGCCAAGCACAAGTAAGTTTTTTATCTTGCTAGTTTGGACCAAGGTTTATCTTGGCATAGTATCTCGCAGTGCAGTGTCTTAGTTATCTAATAGCACAGTACAATGTGCTAGTGTGAGCCTAGGCAAATATGACAGGTGATGTTTTTTATGAAGCAGTCACCTGTAACTGGTTATCCAGAGTGAAGTCAACTCAGTGTTTGCGGTCTGCACAGGATACTGGTATTTGTTCCTGTGCCTAGTCAGAAATATGACTTCGTACTCTTTTGTCTGTGTTGGGCTGTTAACTAATTTGAGCTGTGTATCTGAAGGTATAAAGGTGTAGTGAACCTCTCAAAGCTTATGGAAAGGTTTGCTTCTATTTTGGTAGAACTACCAGGGAGAATAATTTATGTGAACACTTCAAAATTTAACACCTTTCTTTGCTAATTTTCAAATGCTTTAAGTAGAGGGAGAAAAAGGTGCATTTAAAATCCGGACTTGATATTGCTCTGTGGTGCCTGCTGCTATGGACCTGCTACAGAGTGGAGCAAGGGTTTGAAGAGGGCTGGCTAAAATGCCATGGATCTGACAGCAAGCACTTGGACTTATGTTGAGTGATCTAAAACGTGGCAGAGTTGTATTCTGATGAACTCAGTAACAATCGGGAATGTTGTGACATGTTACCTAGCTTATTCCTAGTAGTCTAGATACTCATACGAAGTTGGAGAAATCTCTTTCATTTCTTACTGGGTTTAAGTGTACTGAATTACACTAATTGGTCATTTGTAGATGATTTAGCATAGAAAATGTCAGCACATAAGAAAGAGTCATGTACCAGAAGAGCTAGGAAGACTTGCAGAAAAAGAAATCTGCGGACTGTTTTGCCCTAGTAAGTAAGAGGAACTTGAAAACCTGAGAAATAACTGCCAAAAGAAAACAAACCAGAAAGTCATGAGTGTGCCAGTCCTCTGAAGTAATTTCTGAAGTCTCTAGAGCAGATGCTTTGTAGGTAGGGCTGGGTAAAGAGATTGGACAATGATTGCTGATTATTCTCCATCAAAACTTAATCTTTCAGGTTCCAGATCCATGAAGTGAGTTAGGCACCAAATAGCAGCTGATTCTCTGAAATTGAGTAGGATTTAGGTACCTGACTGTCTTTTTAGCCATGGGCCTCATTGACTTTTAGAATGTTTTGTGTGAGGCAATTTGATGAAGGCAAAGGTGGAAATGATACTGCAAATAGCTACTTGAAAAGATAATTCCTGCTGATGATGACCTTGTGGCCCTTGCGGATTTGCTTATCCTGCTGATATAGGGGTTGATAACCATCTTGGTTATTAATGGCTGATCTTTGCAAAGAGAATGCTCTCTGTCTGTGTGTAGTTATTTAGCCTGAATAGAAGCAATACCAGGTATTTTGGATGCCCAGCAAAATGCTGGGGTAGGGAGGAAGCAGAATGGAAATATAGAGTAAAAGCTATTCACATCAGCTGAGTAATAAGCACCTCTTTACGTAAATCCCTGAATAGACCATTAGAAAGAATGGATTCATTTCTACTGATCGTTGACAGAAGAATCTAGTCATGGCTGTTTGCTGTGATAATGCACTAGTTCCTGTAACTGTATGTTGATACAGGTTTTCCTTTTCAACCAATGGCTTAAAATAAATAATAGAACATCCAAGTCAGGATGTTTACCAAAGTAGGCTTATAGAAACACATTTCCTTGGGATAGAGGACTTTCTGGAGGGATCTTTCTGTGTGAGTAATCCCAGTTAGATGCTACAGAGCCTGTGGGTTACACAGAGGTTGCTAGAATACAGGGAGTGTACACTGAATAATGTGGATCAGTTGTGCCAGGCAGAGACACATGAGAGTCTTGACAACAAAAGCGTTGTTCAACAACTAGTAAAGTTTCTCCGTTGCTCATTTGTGAATACTGCCATTGTTAGAAACCAAGCTATTTGTTATATGGGTTTCTTCTTCTGTTATGTAAGGGAAGCTAGAGGCACCTGTCTGGGTGAAGAGAGGCTTTGGTCCATGTTTTTCTCCAGACTATGGTCCCCTGCATGTCAGTGGTTTCAGGTGGATAAACTGGGTTTCCAAACGTGGTTTTAGGGCACACTCTTTATTGCAAGTTCTGCACTTAATGTTATGCTGCTGTGGCTTTCCAGACTAAAGAGGACCAGATTCAAGTAATAGGTAACCTCAAGAGCATCTCTATGGCTTCCAGCAAGCTGTTACTAGCTGCCAAGTCGCTGTCTGTTGATCCTGGAGCTCCTAATGCCAAAAACCTCTTAGCAGCAGCAGCAAGGTAAGGATGTGTTGCTTGCTTTAGGTTTTCCTAAGATGTTTGCATTTCTCTGTGATATTTGTAATGTGTTTATATATTCTTCTGCTATTGGCAGTTAACTGAGTGGTTGGAACCTGCAGTTCTATTTAAAAAAAAAGTAGGCCAGAGGAAAACTACTTATTTTGGAGTAGTTCCGTAACTGCCATAACTTGTTACCATTGGTGGAAATAAGAACCAGCAGTTGAAGAGTTGGCCTGGTTTTTCAAAGGGACTAGTGTGTTTTACCTACTGGTTTTTTACCATCTGTGTTCTGACAAGGCAGTAGCTAACAGTAAGCCTCTCAATCCCTAACAAAGAAAAGAAATTGAATAACATTATTATATAGAATGTGCTTAAAAATCATGTTGTGGCTACCTATCATTAAAAGTGTGTATGATCAAGTAAACTTGAAGAGGTTAGATGCTATGTTTATTTGGTGGAAGATACCCTTACTTTAAAGATTCTGTCAATCATGCCCTGAATTTCATCTTGTGGACCGTGTTTCTCAGTCAAGGCACTCACTGTTTATGAGAAAAATAACACTGCATTTCAGTGTTTGACTGGAAAATTTTATCTCCTTCACTTTGTCAAATCTTTTTCACAATTTTTTTTCCCCCTAATTAACTTTTTATTCAGTTTTCTAAGTTTGTAAATGGAATGTTCAAATATCAGACTGGAAAAAGACTGCTGAAGGACAGATAGACATCACACCTAGAAATGTCAACGTTAAATCAGATGAACATCTGAGATCATGTGGAACACACAATATTGTGTTCCAAAATGTTTATACTCGCAAATATTAGCCTAGACAGGAAGTGAGTACGTGAAGACTGTTACTTCCTTGGGGATAATGTAGTTGTTTGTCCTGGACCTTGAAGTCATCTCTTTCTAATAGCAATAACTTAATTTTTAAAAAATAAATCCACTCCTTTAATAAAGCACTTTTTAAAGAAGTTATGCTACTTTACTTTGTCATATTTGTTAAAAACAAAACAAAACCAACTCTGACATCCATCTTGTCTCCCCGGAATTAAATAGCTTCTAGGAAAATTGTAGGTAATCAAAAGCACACTGCTTAAAAGTGAGGGAGTTGCATGAGCTTTCATATTGCCACAGCATCAGACTGCTACAAATTTCTGCTTTAGGCTTGGAGCATTCCTATTTGGCATGTAGAGCAAGTTAGTGTTCTCGGTGAAGCCCGGTTAGTTGTTAGTTTCTGCCGGGTTGGTATTCCCTCTGTAGAAGCATGTAATATAAAAAGGGAGACAAACCATGTAGAGCCTTTAGATGTTCTATTTTGACATGCTGTTAGCGTGTGTATGTGTGTCTGCATGCATAAGACTTTACATAGACATCAGATAACCATGAAAAGTAAATACTGTACCAATTCTTAGTTTGTGTTTAAGACGCTAAGCAGACACCGTATTTCCCTTCTCAAATCCTCCATGGCTACTTGTGACAAGTTTCCAGGGCTCTGTTCTCTTTCCCTGCTGTGATATGGTCAGAGTCAAGTATTTTTACTTTCCCTTTTCTCATAAAAATGAAAAAAGAGGCACAGCTTCCTTTGCTTCCTGTTTATAAGATAGCTTATCTTCTCATTTTTCTCTCATCTTCTACAGTACTGTGATTAATTTTCTTGTATTTTCTTTCCTTTCTTCCCCCTTTGTTCCAGCTATAATAGACACTCCAACTTTTTAGTAGCTTTGGCCTCCCTGTGGAGGCATTTTTCTTGACTTCCTCTGACAGTCTCATAAGACTGCAACGGTGGCTGAGTTCCCTGCAAGATCCAAGTATTTATATGCTGTATTTGATGAAAACAAATGTGGCTTTTAGAGTCCTAGCCGTCGTCTTCCGCTCTGGGATTGGTGTTTGAGGGGCCACCTTCCTGGTTCCACTGCTTCCAAATAGTTTTAAAAGTAACGCTAGTGCACTGGGTGTATTCCTGCACACAGGGTACCTAGTGTGTGGTAATGATATTCATGAGGTCACACTGCATCCTCTACAGTGCTGACAATTCTAGTCTATTACCAAGTTTGGGGTTTTTTTCTTTAATTACTGATACTCTCCAAGTCAAAATGCGTTGTCTCTCTTAGATTAAAATCAACAGTGGACAAGTTATTTTTGCGTAAAGTTTCTCTGGGAGTGAACAGAACTTTCCGTTTTTGCCATCTATTCATATGTCTGTATGCAATGATATTTTTCACATGCATAGAAATCATTGATGTTCAGGAGGTTGAGAATCCATCCTTTGTATTGATGTTATGTTGGTGAAGCCATGCATGTTGTTTTTCAGAGATAGATAATAATTGTAAAAACATTTGTGTATATAAACGCACACACATTGACTTGGAGAATATCAATTTTAAGTTGAAGATAAAAACCAAATCTGTCTGATAACAGACTATATAAATATATAGCAGTACTACGTGTGTATAATACAGTATGCCAGACAGGACACAAGACATATATATGTAACAGTCCTGAAAGACAAAGGAACTTGGGGGAAAATGGCTCCACAAGGACACCAAACCTACTGAAAAGGGTAGGAGTCTCAGTTAAACAAATATGTCTGTCTGTCCTGGTTTCAGCTGGGACAGAGTTAATTGTCTTCCTAATAGCTGGCATAGTGCTATGTTTTTGAGTTGGATATGAGAAGAATGTTGATAAACACACTGATGTGTTCAGTTTTTGCCAAGTAATGTTTAGTCTAAAGTCAAGGATTTTTCAGCTTCTCATGCCCAGCCAGTGAGAAGGCTGGAGGGGCACAAGAATTTGGCACAGGACACAGCCAGGGCAGCTGACCCGAAGTGGCCAATGGGGTATTCCATACCGTGTGACGTCCCATTTAGTATAGGAACTGGGGGGAGTGGGGACGGAGGGAATCGCCACTTGGGGACTAGCTGGGTGTTGGTCGGCGGGTGCTGAGCAATTGCCCTGCGCATCATTTGTACATTCCAATCCTTTTATTACTACTGTTGTCATTTTATTAGTGTTATCATTATCATTATTAGTTTCTTCTTTTCTGTTCTATTAAACTGTTCTTATCTCAACCCACGAGTTTTACTTCTTTTCCTGATTTTTCTCCCCCATCCCACTGGGTGGGGGAGGGAGGGAGTGAGCAGCTGCATGGTGCTTAGTTGCTGGCTGGGGTTAAACCATGACATTGTTAGTTTCCATTCTTTTTTCCCTGGAAATAAACATGAAACCTGGTGTAAATGTAGTAAGCATGTCCTGTTTCCTTCTGTAACAGTATGCTACTATCCATCTAGGTAGTCATGTTATTGATATTACCAATCATGTTATCAAGTGACGGTTTTCTTAAAGAAAAAATAATCCAAATGCCTTGCAGATTTTTCAAGGCCAGAGGAAAGCATATTCTCCATGCATTCTGATTTCACTCATTTTGTAATTTGCCGTGAGAAACAACACAAAAAAATTCCATTCCACTATAATGTCACAATGCAAGCTGAGTTTTTGCAAGTTGGTGACAACATGCCTAGCTATAGAAAATGATCTTTGATTAATAACAATGAACAGCAGACCTCTACTTCCTCCTGCAAAGTCTCTTTTTCTAGAAGCTACTTTCCTGGGTGTTTAGCCATTAGTCTAAAATGAATCTAGTTATAATGAATTTTGCTTTATATCAGAGCATTCATCGTAAACACAGATAGCGACTATATTGTATGTCAGGTTCAGTCTATGTTCAAGAGCACCAGAACTGTGAACTCCATAGAAATGTAATGCAAAAATACCTTGTCTGTGGATTTAAACCTAAGGGAGCTGATGCATGTTGACTCTGATAGTATCAATGACTACTTAAAGAGAAAAAACAACAACTTGATAACAGACTACAGAAATATATAGCAGGATTAGATGTGTGTGTGTGTGTAATACAGTATGTCAGACAATACAAGACTTTGCTAGCAAAGGGTGTATAATATTACTTTACATTCAAACATTTTTTGACACACTAGCCACTTGTTTCTGTGTCTTTTAAGACTTCTGGAGTGCTAGCTGAGAAATTATTCACTTAATATCAGACCTGGAGAAGTGCTAAAATACTTTTTAGCAGCTAAGTTATGTCACTGTGCTAGTGTAGCGGGTTGACATTGGCCCGCTGCCAGGTGGTGTTTTGCTCTTTCTTACCAATATTTTCCCAGAGGTGCTGCCAGCTTGGCTGCTGGGCTCAGCTGTGTCCTGCGGTGGGTCTGTTGGAGCCATCTGGAACCAGCTGTGCCTGGCATGGGGCAGCCCCTGGCCTCTTCTCACAGAGACCACCCCTGCAGCCAGAACCTTGCCACAGACACCCAATATACTTGCTGCTGTGAGATGAAGCTTTTGCTTGTTCTGGACTAACTTCTCAATTGTTTGCACTGAAGGCATAGATTTTTCAGGTGTGGATCACTATCAAATGCTCTAGTGAGAATGTTAGGCTCCTATGAAGCTTGTTAAAGAAGAGGTCTCAGGGTGAACTGTTTAACATACAGTTAATCCCCAAACACTGAGAAGAAAAAATGTAGTAGAACATCAGGGTTTTAAATCTCTATGCAGTCTACACTTAAGAAAACAAAAGTTTTAATGAGGGGAATAATTTAACTTTTAAATTTACCTTTTTTCCTTCTACTCTCCCTAGAGCTGTGACTGAGAGTATAAATCAGCTCATCACGCTGTGCACCCAGCAAGCTCCTGGCCAGAAGGAATGTGATAACGCACTCAGAGAATTGGAGGTATTATTACATTTCAGAAGTTCTTATCAATAAACATGGGCCCCAAATGTTTGTTTCCTTGGTTTTCTTTGTCCTATTAGCTGCTGTCACTGTCTTCTGATTTGGTATCTATGGCAGGGGTTTTAATTCCCTATGAGGTAAGCATAGAATCTCTGTGAACATCTTGTAGTTTTGGTCAGAATGAAATTTGCTGCTCTGTCCCCAACTCTTCTTCCCTGCCCCTCAAAAAAGGTACAGTTAAGTCCTTATTATTCATACTTACTGTGAATTAAGGAAGAATCATGACGAGATAGACATTCCCGTTACCAGCAGTGCACTGGAGGGAGCTGCAGTATCTTGACTTTTCTGCTTATAGAATGTTGTTACATCCCACTTTAGGATTATGTTTACCATCTTTTATCCTGCTTTTTCTTAGTGTAGATTTTTGATGCCTTGTATCTGCTTTGTCACAGCCAAGCTGATAGGACATGTGTGTCAATACAGGTTTTTGCAAGGTATGTTCTCATTCATGAGTGAAATGTTTGGCTGGCTAAATAGCGGGTAGCAGGTCAGTTGAAAGACCTAAGGTTGTACACTGATCACAGACACAGCTGCTTATAATAGTAGGAAATGGTGTCTTTTTAATTAAACTAAATGCTTGTTGTTTGCTGTAAAGGTCAGAATATCAAGGGATGACTGTCCTGTGTAGAGAGCATAAAACACTTCAAGGTTTTTATTTCTACCCCTTGGTATCAAAAGTATACAAAGATCATTGCAGTGTGTTCCAGGATATTGTGAGCTTTTTTAATACACAAGCCCACAGTCATCATCCCAAAATATTCATAGGAGTTTGCCTAGGAGCTGCTTTGTACTTCTGAATTCTTAGCTTCTTGAGCTTAGTAGTGTTCTCTCCTTGGTTAAAGGGAGTGGCAGCAAGTTCAAACAATAGAAAGAGAAAACTGAAAATTGGGCTGTAATGTAATGGCTTCCTGAAATCACTGCAGAATATAGGGGTGGAGCAAGCAGGGGCAATGAAGTGCCATTTCTCAGGACTTTCTAGAAGACTAATGGGGAGAGATCTGCAAAACAGCAGGGATGTGAAAGATAAGAATTCCCAGCTAATGAGAGCTTAGGGAAGAAATGTAGGGCAGAACAGCCTTAAGAAGTCATCACAGAGGGTTCTGTGCCAATAACACGGCTTGCATGGATTGTGAGCAGAGCCTGGGAAGGGGAGAAGGAAGATCTGTAGCATCTTGAACTTCAGGAGACACTTGCCTGAGAGGGACAATTAGTGAGAAAAGCCTGGATGTATGGACTTAGATTAATTTCTGAGAAAAGGGAAACTGAGGCAAAACCACAGAGTCCTGAAACCAGACTGGAGACTGGTATCAAAGTGACCTGAGGAATCTATCAAATCTGGGGGAAAGCATTCTTAGTAGTCTTAACTTTCAATTTCTCTTTACAATGAGTAACCTCTTACCTCTTCCCTTCATTTCCCCAATTCATTGCCTACTATTTCTAGTCTTCCCAAGGCTTATTAAAAGTACTAAAAAGTATTGTTTCTGTAGAAAGAGTGTCTCACCTTGGATTTGACAGACTGTGGTATGCTCTGTAGTCTTCCCTGCAGACTCTGGAAAATTGTGTTTAGAGAGGACCTTACCGTATGACCTCCAATGAGATAGCTAAACTTGCCCAGTGTTTCAGCTGAAAGGATTGACAAAGGTGTTATAGTAATAGCAAATATATGTCAGTGGGAAGTTTGTGCTGGCTTGTATTTCACTGTTCTGTTTCCTTACTTTGAGGCTTCTGTCTCCATAGTAGTGTGAAAGCTGCAGGAACATTGTTTGCTTTACAAGTTGTTACTTAAAGACGGAACACAACAATGAAGTGTTGCTGCAATGTCTGTGAGAACTGAGAAAGAGAGAAGAGGCAACTGGAAATTGTTTGCTAGATAGGACTTCTTTACATCACATTGTTCTCGCAGTTTAATTGCTGTAAGGCTTTAAACTAGACTATGTATTTTAAAAAGCAATAGCTGGGCTGTTAAAAATAGTGTAGGTATATATTAATGTTAGGAGTTTAGTTACAAGAAAAGCTTAAGGGTTTAAAATCATGCCTAGATTTCCTTTAGGTGGAAGGCAACATCAGATACAGATGTTCGTATCTTTCTATACTTAATGATTTAACTTTCAACGGAAAGACTAAAAGTCTTTTCTGCCTGATATTTGGCAGAAAATAGTGCTTCTCCAAATTTGGAAAAAGGCATATTGCAGATATTTTACATATAAAAGAATTACTCTGATGCATTTTACAGCTTTTTACAAGTTTTGTTATCAAAATGCATTGATTCTTCTCAATGAATATGTGACTGACTTTCATGTTGTTACTTCCAGGAATCAGAATCACCTCAGAAAAATAAATTTAAACCAACTAGTATATATAGTTTTCTGACAGAGGGAGCTGTGTTGGTGGAATCTGTTGACACTAGTAGTAAGAGGCAGGCAGGTGGTTGACTTGCACTCGGTAGCCCTTTTGTGTCTCTAGACAGTACTGAACAAATGGTAGCTGGTTTTCCTATCACTCTTGTAATTCCATTTATGAAATTTAAAATAGTACTGAAAACATCTATTAGACTGTTGACAATGAAAAGAAAACCAGATTACCTCATGTCAGCTGAGCCTTGCTAACTGACCATACATAAAATCACTCATCACAAACACAAGGTAAACCACATTAGCCTATACTTCCATCAGATTTGTAATGCACAAATGTGTAGTTATCACAGTTCAGTTAATGTAGGGTAGCGTTTAATGTGTAACACGCTCATCTGTGTGTGAGCCCTCAGCATGTAGTTTTGTTTGCCTGCTGGAGACAAAGTTGTAAGATTACAGTGGTATAAGCAGGATAGTTGTGATGGTCTGTGTTCTTCTCAGCTCATTTTTTCAGGCTCTGCCAATAATCAGAGTTTCTTTTGTCATTTCAGACAGTGAAGGGAATGCTGGATAACCCTAATGAACCTGTGAGCGATCTCTCATATTTCGATTGTATTGAGAGCGTGATGGAAAACTCAAAGGTAATTTCCTTTTCCCACCTTTGTGCCAATTGGAAAAGTGCATTTTGGTTATTGTAAGTTTCCACATGCATATCAAATATGTTAGAAACACAGCACAGTGTTTATAGCTACAAGTGTATGCTGCATTCCTTGATAAAACTCAGCCTGAGATAGGTCTCTTACAGGTAATTTCAGGTTTTGGTCACTTAGAAGGCATATTGCCTCAGTAAGAAATTTTTAATTACATGACTGGTAGGCAGTGCTGTTTAGTTTCCCTCTTTCTCCCTTCCTCTCTTGTATGTTAGACAGCATGTCATACTTTCATGGTATATTTTGACTGCAGCTATGTTAGAAGGGCCCAAAGTGTAAATGGGAGGCTTGGCAATGAAATACTATTGTATTGTTCTGTGCAAAACAGCTTAGAGAAATGTCGGAGCAGTCCAGATACTCTAGCATGTCAGAAAATCTGTGTGAAATCTCTTGAGTTATTTTTAAACATACCATGCAGTATATTTGCCTTTGAAGCTTTGCTTTTGGTGTCCTTATTACCTGATGTGTTGGAATTGTCTCAGTTCCTTCCTTCTCTAAAAGAAAAGCAAAGTGCTCAATGGATGCGCATATCACCTTGCATCTAATGCTCTATTGCAGTCAGACCTTATTTTGAATTTTAGAAGAAAATACATTGAATTCAGTGGGAGACACTGTGGGAATTAATGTGCATTCTGACATTCAGATGGTTCCAGCAGACTAGATGCAATTTCATTTCCACTGAGTTTCAGTGAGTTTGCGGGCAAAGAAGGTCCCGGATGTGTCAACAGCAGCTGTAGGATTGGTTGTCATGTTCTGCAGTTTGTGAAATGTACCTAGTGCCAGGCTAGCTGTGATGGCTAGTAGATGATAGCAAAAATGATGAGGGTTAATTTTGTATCCTCGTAGTCATTTGCGCTATAATAGTGTTCATGTTCGGCACTGTTGAACTGCATGCCTTATCCCTTATGCCACACAGAGAAATGTGCCCAGTTCAGTGAAGCTGATAACTAGCTATCATTTCTGGAAGCCAAATCAAAGAGGTTTGTGGGCCGGAACTGGCTCAAAGCCAGGAATCACTTGCCTTTGAGTGGTAGGGAAGCATATTGGGAAAGTAACCTTTTTTTTTTTTTTTTTTTAAATTTCTGAGGTTCTTGGAGAATCAATGGCAGGCATTTCCCAGAATGCAAAAACTGGTGATCTTTTAGTCTTTGGAGAATGTGTTGGAGTTGCGTCCAAGGCTCTTTGTGGCCTCACAGAGGCAGCAGCTCAGGTAAGCTAATGAAGTCTGTAAAGCAAGTATATGTGCTTATTTTTTTAGCAAGCTCATGTTGTGGGTGTGTGAATCTGAGATTCACTTCTTGTGGCCAAACAAATTATGATCTTGTACTACGCAGTGAGCTCTATGTAGATCCACAGAAATTGCGCATACATTGCTGTATGTTGTAGAAGCGGCAGAGGGCAATAACATGCATATTTTATAAGGAAGGGAAATGACATCAAGAAGGAAACTTTTTTGAGGATAAAGCAAATGTCAAAGCTGCAGCATACGGAATTCATGTTTGCAGCTCAAGGTCTGAACTACTACATTGTAGAGAAGCGCACAAAAACCAGTCACAGTTAAAATAAATAAATCAACTTTAACTTCATTCATAAAAATTCGTGAGGAGCACTACTAATTTCAGACAGTTTAAATAATAAGCAACTTGTTTCAGCTGTTCAGATACTTTGGGAATGACCGAAATTCTTAAGATACTAAAACTAATTAGAGTCTGGAACTGGTCACTGTGATTTCACTGATCTGATAACTAGATGACTTGAACTCTTGAGAGCTGATACAGCCTCTTCAGTGAAGGATTTGGCTGGGGGGGGGGAGCGAATGATCCTCTGCATCTGGAAACCACCTCTTGATTTCCCCAAATATGGAATGTCTCAGTACAGATGATCTCCTCCACATCTAACCCTGCATTGCCTTACTGGCATATCAAGATGACAGATAATTTTATCTGTAATGGAAATTCAGCAAGAAATCTTCAAATACAGTTTTGACAGTTCAGACAATTCCTCCTTGTTGAGAGGCATGAAACTTTTGTTTAATTGAGAAAGTAAGTTTGTCCATCAGACATCTTGAGCTTCAGTGACACCAGCAACTGCAGACTTGATGGGTCCTACACTCAGCAGTAGTGCATTTGCTGTGAATTGGTTTTCTACTCAGGCTTCATGAAGACCCTCACCACCTTCAACTGTGGCGAATCTAGTAAATAATTTGCTGATGTTTGTGAGCATTAAAGCTCTTTCTATTAGCTATGCAAGTGAAAAATAACATTTCCAGGGATACCAACTGCTTAAACAGTGGACAGTTTTGTTTTGACTAAATAAATTTCACAAGTGTAAGGGTAAGTTTTCTTGGTTTCAGAGGATTCCGGAGATTTATTACCAAAAAAAAGTTATAGTACTTCACAGTGTGGTTTCTGGATAATCTCTGACCACCATGTGCTGTGACATATGGCAATCTTATCAAAGGATCAAGATGGATTTAGCATTGTTTCTTAGGATTGTTTTCTTCCTTTCTCCATTTCTAGGCTGCTTACCTGGTTGGCATCTCGGATCCAAACAGTCAGGCTGGTCAGCAGGGTCTTGTTGACCCAATTCAATTTGCCAGAGCCAATCAAGCAATCCAGATGGCTTGCCAGAACTTGGTAGATCCAGCAAGCAGCCCATCACAGGTGATTCCAGAGGATTGCATGAGACTGTCATTGTTAGGACACATGACTTGTCTTTATTTGTGACCACGCAAAGGAGTTTTGATTTGAAACTCTTGCATGGCTTTGAACTGCGACTTTGCAAAGCTAGAATAGAGTAACTGTCATGCTCCTTTGACAATCTGCTTGTTTTGTGCCACCTATTTTTGCAGGTATTATCAGCTGCCACAATTGTGGCCAAACATACTTCTGCTTTGTGCAATGCTTGTCGCATTGCTTCATCAAAGACAGCGAATCCTGTTGCCAAGAGACACTTTGTGCAGTCTGCCAAGGAAGTTGCAAACAGCACTGCTAACCTGGTTAAAACTATCAAGGTACAAATGCTGCTTAATTGTGCTTCGTTCTTCCTTTGTGTTTTTATTGCCTCCCCCCCCCCCCCCCCCAGTTGAAACAGAATCAGAACAGTTAGAAATATCTTTTTACATTCTGTGATATGTATGGTTTAAGAAAGCATTTATTACTTTTTTTTGAAGACCTGGATTGGAAAGCACGTTCAGTGGTATAACTATGCTGTAGTCAAGATGGAAAGAATTGGGCAAAATTAGTATTAGGAGAGGCAGCTGGCCCATCCAGTATGAGACACCTCTATGTCAATGTATTTAATGAGTTTGAACTGTGAGAATAATTTGCAAACAACTGAATGTGAAGGTTTTTAAGGGTGTTACATTGCTCAACATCCGGAGGTTTGTGGAGGCATTTCTGACAGCTTTACCATATTTGTGAGAGAAAAAAAAAGAAAAATGATAGTGGGAACGAAACAGAAGCCATTTATGTTGCTGCTGTTTAATAGTGTCCTGTTAATAGTAACCTTTTATTTTCCAGATAACTGCCTGCAATTTGGCAGGAGGTAGTTTTTCCTCATGCAAGCAGAAATAATACTTGTTAAGCCATAGAGGACTCATGATTCTAAACCCTTCTGGAAGCCATTAGCTGATCTGCTACTGAAAGTCTTTTAAAATCATTATGCTCTTAGGACTGGAAGGTTCTATTATGTTACACAGAAGGTCCATCATACTGAAATCTTTCCTATGAGATTATGAAAGAGATCAGTTGACTTGTATGAAAATGAGAGCAATAAATCATTGGTTTGCTTAAAAAAAAAATTTTTTTAAACAATCACTATATAGGAAAGAACCACTTCCACTATTTGGAGCATGAGGTGTTGAGACACAGTTTACAAGAGTCATCAGAGTGCAATGATAGAGGAGCTTTATTCAGTCTTCTGAAGCAAAGCAGCAGTTTTAAGTTTAGGGTCAATAAGCAGTTAAGGAAAGAAGCACATGCTTAAAGGATCACATTCTTTGCATCAGCCTTGTTTGTGGACAAAGTTTCAAATGTCGTAAACACACAACAGTTTAAAACTATGAAGAATTAAACCATCTTCTTTCAATTTTGCAAAGAAACCCATTCAGACAGAACTCAATCATGATTTAATTTCCAGGCCCTGGATGGTGATTTCTCTGAAGAGAACCGCAACAAGTGCAGAATTGCTACTGCACCTTTGATAGAGGCTGTGGAAAATCTGACGGCGTTTGCTTCGAATCCAGAATTTGTCAGCATACCAGCACAGATCAGCACTGAGGTAAGGCAGGATGTTGCACTTCCACCCTCAAAAAGTTGAAAATGTCGAATTAATCGTGTGTCAGGAGAGAGGAAGCGAGTGTAAAGACCTGACCCCTAAGTGTGTCTCTGTGTTCCTGGGTGTTCATAGGGCATTCTGCTGTCTTTTGCTTAACCTTGGACCTTGAATTTTGCACCAGTAGGATAAAACTAGTTAGGCTACACTAGGTGCTGCCAGTCTCCTGTTGGTAAAGTGATACAGTACAGGTGACTCAAGTGTCTTGTTAGCTGGATTATTCCATGTGATAAAGTAATAAATTTCCCTTTTTCCCTCAAGAGCAGCTTTAACAAATGGAACCTAATTAGTTCTGAAAAGGATTTAAGGGATGTCACTGGGGCTCTTCCCTTTCAAAAATTATATGGTCATGATGACAAGAAGCAGGTTTCCTGGGAAGAATAACTTTCTGTGGGCCTTCTGGTCTTTGGTGGTTTTTTTTTTTTGTTTGGTTTTTTTTTTTTTTTTTTTGTGAGTTCTCCATCCTCAACCCCTGTAACTACAACAGAACAGTATTTAAAGTAACTAATAAAGGGGGTTTTTCGGGGTGGGGGGTGAAGAAAAATCCTTCAAGCTTCATAAAAGCTTTGAAGTAGAGGTCATGTATTGTTACTGACTCTCCAACTGCTCCTTCCTGCTTTTGCAGCCTCTGTTCCAGCTGGCAATATCAGATAATGCAGTGACTGTTGCAGTCTTAAAGTTGTGGGGCTGTAGCTGAAATCTAAGCCTGCTTTCCAGGCCTGTGGTACCTGGGTTTACCAGATTACGGGCAATAAAATAGATATGGAGACAATGACACACACAGAGTATTGTAGTTCAACTAATTCCTGGGAGAAGAGCACACTTGGTTGGATCTTGCAAGTTTTGTGACAAATAAAGTTTATTTTCAATGATATCTCTGTCGTCTATGATTAAACAAGTGTCATTGTTTTCTCCTGTTTCTCAGCTGGATGGTGCCTTTCTAAACTTGGAAGTGTTTCTTAAGTATGTTATAAAGAAAACAGTTGGACTGCTGTGATTTTAGTACTATTTCCATGTTGACTATCCGTGTATATAATAGTATGATACAAGAAATGATAATGCCATTTTAATGCTGTTAATTAAATATATTTTTAGGAGCAGAAAGTGTGGATGAACTCAAGTAATTATTTGAATGTTCTTTGTGTGCTTGTACCTTTCTGACTACAGGGATCACGAGCACAGGAACCAATTCTAGTTTCTGCTAAAACAATGTTGGAGAGTTCATCTTTATTGATCAAAACTGCTCGTTCTCTGGCTATCAATCCAAAAGACCCTCCTACATGGTCTGTACTTGCAGGGCATTCCCATACTGTCTCAGATTCTATCAAGAGCCTTATCACCTCTATCAGGTATGTCTTTTGTAGTAACAATTGAGCAGCTGTTCATAAAGACTAATACCATATGGCCATTAGCACTGTGGTATTTTTCACTAAGAGATTATTTATTCTGTGATGCACAATATCTCCCCAGTTACACTGGGTGTTTAATCATAACTCATGACTGCAGCACTCTGCAGCATAGGGTTGTTCTGTGTTTGTATTCTGTTCTCCTTCCCTGGTTCCATCTCCAATTCAGTTTAAGGTAAATGAGATTGAGAATGCTGTAGAATAAAAAAAAAGTAGCTGATATTACCTCCATCCAGATCATGTACCAACATGTAGTATGTGGAAAACAGCTTTTTTAAAGATGGGTCAGACAGTGTATAAATTACCTTTGCTATCTATTGTTTCCTATAGAGTTCTCTGTTTAGTTGCAAGAATGCTGTAGCAAGAAGTGAATGTTCTTTATTTTTTGGATTAAACCTGTCTGTCCTTTTCTTAATGAAAATTTTAAAGTGTAGTTCTATACTTAACCTCTTAATATTGATTAAATCAAACTGGTATGAAAACAGTGAACTAAGGGGTGTGTACAGTTTTGTTGATCTTTGATAATAACTGTACTGAAATAGAAAACCGCACGTCAGGACAAAGTACTCGGAAACTAACCTTCGTTAAAAGATACTTGGGACTGAATGCAACACCTAATACCTAGGGAATTGTTTTCTGAGACAGTCGATCACACTGTGCAGAAACATGAGTATTTTTTCCTGGTGTCTGTTGCATTTTCATGTTGACCCTCATTATTGGGCTAGTCTGGCCATCCTAAGGAGGTTGAATTTGCACTTTTCTTCTGAAGCAGCAATATTTTTTCTGTCTAATCACTGAGAGGAGCGAGATGTGTTGTGTATGAAAGTGTGCAAAGTATGTATATCAAAATCCTGTAGGTAGAACAAGGCTAACTTTTGTCCTTGTTGCTCTCCTCCCATGTGCTTTATATATTGTTAGGTAATGAAGTATGCTTGTGGGCATTCATGAAAGAGCCTACCTCCTTCCCACCATGTTCAGTTTACTATCTCTGTCTTTCAGGGACAAGGCCCCAGGCCAGCGAGAATGTGATTTCTCCATTGATGGGATCAACAGATGCATCAGAGACATTGAGCAGGCCTCCCTTGCAGCTGTCAGTCAGAGTCTGGCCACCAGGGATGACATCTCAGTTGAGGTAAGGCAGATAGCATAGGAACAAAGAGAGTAATGCTGAGCAGCCTCACTTACCCTGCTGCTTTTCTTTCTGTTTGAAGATTTGGAGCTGAGTGCTTGGCACAATCTACTACCAGTGAGGAGAGAAGTATTCTTACTGGAATCCTTCTAGGCAAAATCATGCACTGGCCAAAGTATATTGCTTCTGGAAAGGTACTAGAATCACCAGGCAGAAGTAGGGTTGAAAATGGTTATTTTTAACCACCACCCATATATTACTCTGACTTCCTGGGCTGACATGGCCAACTGATAGTGTTTCTCTGGTGCCTTGCTGTGTGGAAGCTGGGATGTTTCTGAAACTAATCTATTACTAGAAGTCCAGTGATGTAAATGTCAATGTCATTTTTATTAATGCCTATTTTGTCATTAAACAAGTGAAATCTGGAGCTGATGTTGATATGTAAAAAAACTTACTTCCACACCCTCCACAGTAACATAGACCAATCCTGTCCTATTTCAGCTTTTATCTCATTGAGGAAGGGCTGTCATGCCAGGCTGCCTACAAATAGTCAGCAACTCATGATCAGATTCTCAGCTTGGTATTTAGTGTCTTTTTTTGCTTCCTGAAATTACATATCCATTTGTATATTCTAGTGGTTTCTTTGCACTGTAATGCTGCATACTAGAAACATCTTGGACTAAATGAAGCTATACAAAAGAAGTTATTAAAGGAAATATGTTATAGATATAATTCTTTTCTATTTAAATGATTAAGTCATCTTGGACACCATGTCAAACTGAAATAGACATTACTGAAAACGGCAGTTACATATAAAGCAGTTTCGGAATGTAACCAAGTGCAAAAATAGTATTTATTTTCTTTTGCCTTTCATGAGAATGAGCTAAATCCTGGTGACTGCCAAGACATTTAGTGCCTCTGAATTGAAAGCCAGTATTTATGTCTCGACAAGCCCAGTAATATGCTTTTCTTATGCTCTTGTCCCACAGATGGTATTCAGGTGGTCAGTCCTCATCTTTGTCCCTCAGAGATGTCATATTTTTCCATTGTCTTTCCTTATTGGTGAATTTCTCCTGCTAGCTTCAAAGTCTACAGCAGAGCTTTTTGCTCTTGTGCTGTATTGTCTGCTTTGAAGAATGTTTCTTCATATTTAAATCAGAGCTCCTGCTGGTTTCTCTGATTGGTGCAGTGATACTAAATCTTTGGCAGAGCAAGAATAGTTGGGCGGGGGGATGTTGTCACATTGCAAGGAGGAAGGACACCTACTTCCAAGTTTGCTACCATCAGCTGGAGTAGGAGGGAGCCATCTTCCCCCCTCTTTCCCCAGACTTGCCATATAATTCTAAAGAGCAGTAGGCCTATCTCAGGATTCTTGTTGAAAGAGGGTAAAGGAGAAGAAATGAGCAAGTACGTAAAGAAAGCTGACATTGTGGATTTCTCCATCCTACTGTAGTGGGTCATTCGAACAGTGTTCTGAGTGTGCCACTTGGTCTGAGGGTGATAGTTATGGTATGGTACAATTTGATAAAAGAACAGCTGTGATAGTAACTGACAATTTGTCTTTTATTAGGCTCTACAGGAGCAGTTGACATCAGTCGTCCAGGAAATTGGCCACCTCATTGATCCCATAGCAACTGCAGCTCGGGGAGAGGCAGCTCAGCTTGGGCACAAGGTACTGTCCTACCGTTATGAAGGTATTTGAAATCTTGGACAGGTGGATATTAGGGGAGACCGTGATTTAGTAGTTTTTTCACTTCCTACAAAAGAGCAGAAGAAAGCATGTGGAAGGGAGGAAAGATCTGGGATTTCCAAATACTTGGAGCTGAGACCAAATAAACCTGTTAAAATTTTGGGCCATAGGAAAGATATTTTCATTGAGGTTTTTGGTGAGGAGGCAGGTTTGCAGAGGAAGGACAAATGAAGAAAGGGGAAAGAAAAGCAAAGATGGAAGGGCAGAGTGCTACGTTATAGGTCTCACTACCTCTGGCTGTTGCAGCCAGCAGCTGTACATATGTGTAGGTTCTTCTGGCTCTTGTGCTGTATTAAAGATGACTGCAGGACCTGGGGTCCATCACACTCCAGGCTCATTCGGCAGGTCACAGAGTTACAGTTTGAATATGTATATATAGCAGAATTTGGCCAGTTGAAGAAGTCTGCAAAGGTTTGTCAGATCCTATCCTGATTTGAGGTCCTTGCATAAAGCGTGCTACTCCATTCTCTGGCCAGCTCATGATGAAGCGAGGAGGGAAGTGTGCGATATGCACAGAGGCTACCTCTGGCCTGTGGAGGCCCACCTCCTGAAGCAGCTTCTGTAGTCTGAGGCGAGGGAGGTTTAGACTAAGGTTTCAAAGGAGGAGTGTGATGTGCCGACTTTGCACCTTTCGAGCAAGGTGCTCTGTCTCCATTGATTATAGAGGGGGTGTTAGCTGTATTAGGAAAAAATTAGTGATTTTGAACTACCCTGAGTTTCAGCCCCTGCTGCAAATTTTTAGGGGTTAGGAGGGAAGAAAAGCTTACAACAATCTTGCGTTCTATTGTAAGTGTTGTGTAAACATGTCACTGTTGAGTGTAAGTATGGTAGAAGTTGTGCTTATTAGATCTTCGTCCAAAAATGAAACATTACAACATGTGTACCAGAAGTGTGCATTATTTACTGTGGTTATTACAAGATTTTAGTAGTTTCTCAGACAGTAATTCCTCATCCTACAATATATTCTTGAGAGAAAAATAAATAGAAGTTTTCTGTGTCTGTGCATTTAATACTGGAAATGAATCACTTCCTTAGTGTGAGAGCTCTTCCAGAGTTGTACCCAAGTAGCTCCTTTTAGCTTTGGATAACCATCAAATATTTCATAACATCTCAACTATCTGCAGTTTTGATTCTCAGATTACCTAGCCCTTTGAGGTGCACAACAAATTAGGATTGCTAAAATATAGGTAGTTAGGGAGTCACATTTCTCCTCCTGCTTGTTAGGTAAATGTTGGCCAAAGTCACCAGCACTTCTCTTGAGCCTGTTTTTCCTGCTGAATGCAGAAGAAACTGTTCTTGCTGTTTATTTTGACACAGTCTAAAAGACCTTATATTTGTGAAATCATTCCTATTAGTGATTTTTTTTTTTTTTTTGCTTTAATCCTCTGAGAAACAAAATAGAAAAAGAAGTCTGACTAAGTCTTAAAATTTTATTGGCTCTTAGCTATCCACAGTCATTTAGATGGAGTAAACCTTTCAATATCTGTGCATGAAGTACTGCTATTTTTCTTCCCCATGCTGGCCTTTGAAAGCTGCTTATAGCCCCAGCGAACCTACACATACTGGAACTTCTGAGGCTTCAGGTGTACCAGATGGTGCCGCAGTGGGCTATTTGTGTATGTTCTGTGGAGTAAGCGGCCCAAAGCAGTACAGGTTTTTGCATCCAGTAAAAACTGTAAAAGCAAAGTCTCATGGACTTCTGACAGGAACCAAGCACTGTTGTGGTTTTGCAGAAGATGTGTCAGATGACAGGTAGACAGGTAAAAAATATTCATTCATATAAAAATATTTGCTTATTTTCTTAGAATACATGTATAGCCAAAAGCAGATGTTTCCTCAGAACAAGTGTAAATCAGATCAGAAACAGGAAAACAGAGAGACTGACTCCACATGTTTATGAAGACTAAAATACAGCAATGGAAGCTGCTAGCAGAACTGTGTCTTCAGGTATTCCAAACACTGTATTGAGCCCAAGTAATTAACTGAAGGAAAAATGCAGCGTGCTTGGTATGCTGTCTTTGTAGTACGCCTATTCCTATTGGCCTATACCAGCCACTTCATCACTAGTCTCCTTTTTCACAGCAAGAAACACTGCAGGATTGGGCCACGTGGCTGTCTTAGGGAAGTGTTCATACATCAGGAGTGATGGACCGTGTCTGGAGGTAATGTTAGCACTTGTGCCCACTCTGATGTCTTACACAGCAGAGAACTGTCAGGTCTACACTGGAATCTGATGAAGAGGGCTTCAGAGGTTAGGGAGCAAAGATTGCGAATACAAGCAGTCCCTGAGGTGAACAGTGTGGTCCCACAATGAAGGTTGAGAAATTCCTCTCTTGCATGGAGGAGACACTTGTCATGGATGCTTCTAAGTAGTGTGTGGCTCCCATGATAGTTCTGAAAACGATTTCATCTGACTTCAAGGAACCATGTGCATCTGAGGGAGGAGACAAAAGCCTTTACCAGGGAATTTGAAGATGAGGGGAGACAGAATCACACGGGCACATAATACAAACTAAACTAAACGCTGTACAGCACAGAATCACTAGGACAGTGTGCTACTTGAGCTAACCCATGGCTGGATGGTAATTGGGGAATATGGTTCCTCTCAGTTATGCCTGAGAAACAGGCTTAATGGCTTTTTGTGGTTGTTCTGGCTTTCTTAGGTAACGCAGCTGGCAAGTTACTTTGAACCCTTGGTTTTAGCTGCAGTTGGTGTGGCATCCAAGACATTAGATCATCAGCAACAGATGACCGTGTTAGACCAGAGCAAGACGCTAGCAGAATCTGCCTTACAGATGCTGTACGCCGCCAAAGAAGGGGGAGGAAACCCCAAGGTACAGTTGCTCTGTGTAACTAAGGGATTGTTGGAGATGGGCAAGGGGAGAGAGAGGGCAGGTGGGGCAGAAGAAACAGCACCTACCTACTGCACAGTTCGGGGATACATTTGTGGTGTACATGCTGTTGACAGCTCTCCTGACAATTCTCGTCAGAGAGTAGAAACACTTGTTGAAGACAGGATTCCAGCCTGGCTCACAGCATCCTGACAAGGGATGCAAAGTCAGGGTCTGACAGCAAATATCTATGCACTACTACAGAAATCAACCGGTTAAAAGACAAGGCCTATAGGCTACATGGCCCAATGGGTGGCAGCCTGCTGGGCCTGATGCTTGTGGGGGACGCCCCATGCCACCTGGAAGAAAGGACAGTGCCTGCTTTCTGCCACTGAACTCCACGTGGAACCACGCACTATCCCACAAGCCACCTGACAGCATAAGGAGCATGCATGACCTCCCGGACCTCATGCCTTCACCCAGCGGGTGGCCAGCCATGCATGGTCCTGCCAATGCCATTCAAAAACTGCACAACTGGGTACATCCCCTGCCAGACATACACGTATGTTACAGCCTCCTCCAGTGGTACCGTGCCCATAGGGGTGCTCCTGTCGTTTTACGGCACGCTTCCCATGCCTTTCTCATGCTGTCACGCGCTGCTTCTTTTAGGGCTTGCCTTTCTCTGAGGGGTGCTGGTGTGCAACACTTTTTATACAGGCGATGTCATGCAACACTTCGATGCGCTTCCCACACCTCTATACTCAGGTGGTGTTGTGCGATGCTTTTTTCTCTGGTGCGCTTCGCACGCTTGTATTACACAGCCAGTGTCACAGGATGCTTTTTCTCTGGCGCATTTCCCACACCTTTCTCTGAGGCGTTTGCAAGCCCTGCTTGTTTTCACACCTGTTTTCTTTCTCTCTCTCTTTTTTTTTAAATTGTGTTTACTCTAGGGTTTGAGTTGTGTTTCTTTTCTTTTATGAGTTTTTCATGAATATCCAAGCGTTCTTTTGAAGTACATTTTTGATTGATGATAGAGAATTTTTTGGGTTTGGTATTTGGTTTTATTGACTGCTTTAGAAAAACGTGAAGTAATTCTTGAGGAGTGTTTTTTGTTACACTCTTTTTTGGTGATACTATATGATCGTGATATTTTTTTCTTCCTTTATATGGCAGGCATTTTCTCTTGTTGTTCATATGTCTACATGTGTCTTTTTGAACGTTTTCTTTTAGTGCAGCAGTAGACTGTTTCACTCTCTGGTGTTATTTTTGCCTTCCCTTATCTTTGTTGCTTCTATTATGTACAAGTCATTTTCATCATTATTTCCAGAAAAGGTCCTGTTGCTTTTCTAAGCAATTCCTATATGACATTGTGTTTTCTTGTCTAAGCAAGATTTCTTCTGTCAACATTGCTGTTAGATTTAGTTTCTCATCTTTGACTTGAAAGGGGATTTTCAGAGGCGTTATTGTAATGTCTTCGTTAATTATGCTTTTGACTCACATGCTGATTCGTGCACAGAATGCTCTCTGATGATCTCTTTCTCATTTTCTCTCTTCAAGGCATCCCATACTCACGATGCAATCACTGAGGCTGCTCAACTGATGAAAGAGGCTGTGGATGATATCATGGTTACCTTAAATGAAGCTGCAAGTGAAGTAGGCATGGTTGGAGGTATGGTGGACTCGATAGCAGAGGCAATGAGCAAGGTGAGCATAGAAATCCAGACCCCTTTTTTGTTTTGCACTTGAAAGCTGATCCACATTGTAGGGGGTTGGAAGAGCTGCTGCTGAATCACTTCAGTGGTGGTTGGTAACTGATGCTATGACAGGAAACCTGAAGATTCTTTGATTTGCAGATTGTGAAATCAAACTGATGTGGGTGATAGTGCTCGCGTCAACAACCTACATGGTTGTTGGTAGAATTACTACAAAATATTTTTATTCAGTGACATGCTGGTATTTAACTGTGATCTTAGGTCAACTGGCCTTTTATTTTTATTTCCTTTTCCTGCTTATCTTTTATGTTAGTCTCCTAAATGATCAGCAAGCCAATCTTGAAGCAAACTACTTTCAGAGAAGATGATGTCAAAGCCTGAAGTGTTCTGCTATGCTTTGTAATGTGTTCTACTGAAAATGTATAGTTGCAAAATGTAAATAAGTTCAATCCAAATAATTGTCTTTTCCTAGCTTAAGTTAAAGGTGTGCAGGATTGAAGCCCTTACCATGTAAAGGAATATTACATTATTTTCTTGCAGGAACATTTTGTTTCATAACTGTTGTACGTTCCTTTCTACATTAGCTGAGAACTACGGGTGGTTTGACCTTGCACTTGAGAACTCTGCACTGTAAATTCCCTGCATCTTCCATGCTCATAACATGGACTAAAATCTTTTCTGAGCTTCTCTGTACACCGTAATGCACTGTCTTCACTTGCATATTTTGAGAGAGAGATTATAAAAATGAATATATAATAGATTTTCATGGTGTAAAGCGTGCTCATTGGTTATGACCTCTTATTTCTGCTGTATTTTTCCCCTCTTTCTTGCAGCTGGATGAAGGTACACCTCCAGATCCCAAGGGAACATTTGTTGACTATCAGACCACTGTGGTGAAATATTCTAAAGCCATTGCTGTAACAGCACAGGAAATGGTAAGATATTTGGTTAGAACTAAGTACAAACTCTTCTGCTTACATAAGGAACATGGAATGATTTGCACAGTGTTGTGAAACTCTTTATAATGCTGATATTCAATAACCTTATCTCTGTAGGGGTAACGGAACAAGAGAAGTGATGATTTTGTCAATTTAACTCTTGGATTTTAGAGGCGCAATTGTATGGGTGGCCCTCTACAGGAGGAGTGCTCAATTGTGTTGTGGCTCTTCTCCACAGAAACTTATTTGGCTCACTTTCTATGAGAAGTAAAAGGAAAACATTTCACCCACATACTTTTTCATCAGTCTGTTTAATTGTCACTGAAATATCACCTTACATTTATTGATGACTTCAGGTTACCCTTTCACATTTACTGTTTCATTTAGCCTGTGAAATAACGTCAATGTTTTCAGACCCCCGTAATACTTATGAATGAATGCAGATCAACATCTCAAATTGTTCTTTGCTTGCATTTCTGTGATTCACCTGGGTTTAACAAAAGAAAAAAGGACACTAGTTGAATCGAGATTTGAACTCATGTTTCACAGTAATGCTTACCCATTATATGTACGCCTTTTGAAAAGTACTTCCATTGCTTGTTTGTTTTTGAGAGGCAAGGGAACTATTTATGTATGCTGCAGACAGGATTTTTACAAAGTTGATTGCTGTGGCAGTCAAGACAAGTTGATGATTCTGCTATCTACGACATTGCAGCTTATTGGCAAACAGTATAAATTTGTCTAAAACTAGTTCTGCCCCAAGGATGGAATTCCATGGCTTTTACTAACATAAATTGGAGACAGAAGAAATATCTCTGTTAAAAGGTAGGCTTTTTCTAAAGAGAGATTCAGCTATTTATACTGATGTTCTACCGAGGCATTCTGCATAGTCCTACCTATTTCTTCTTGGTCCTCTTCCCGTATCTTAGACACATTGCATTGGTCCTCAGATTTTTTTCTGTTTTCATACTCCCATGCCACACCAGCTGAGACTGATGTAAGCTAGCTCACCTTGGACAAAATAAGGTGGCTGCGACACACAAACCTGCTTCCTCACCCAGTCCAAGTAACTGTGTACCTGGCCCGTCACCCTGCCATGTCAAAGAGTGAATTACCAGGTCTAACTGCTGTTCTTTGATTACTCCGTATGTTCTGCGAGTGCCTGGTTACCATGACTCTAATAAAGCATGTTTGCTTGGGTTTCCTCATGGAATTCTTGCTGGAGGACAGGTCCCTTACATGGCAAGCAGTTTACCTGTTTCATCAGTGTGGCCAAACAAAAGAGTGTGCTTCTAAGCTGGAGTGTATTAACAAATTATTCTCATGCCTGTCATTTTTCTTTTTCTCTTGCCTGTGTTCTTTTTTCAGATGACTAAGTCGGTTACTAACCCGGAAGAGTTGGGAGGACTTGCATCACAAATGACCAATGACTATGGGCATTTGGCTCTCCAGGGCCGAATGGCTGCAGCTACAGCAGAACCAGAGGAGGTCTGCAGTTTTTAGACCTCTTTATTCTCTTTACACGGTGGCACCAACATGGGTATTCTTTTACTGTAGAGAATACAATAACTACAGAGTGAAGTGACAAGGGGTATTCACCTTGCTTGGTTGCAGCAACACGCATGCAGCCATTGCCAAATGTGACACATCCCTTGTATGATCAAACAGATAATAGGTTTCAAACTGTTGGGTAATGTGTTTTCTTTCAAATGTCTTTGCGATGATTCTAAAATGGATGCAGTGAATGTGTTTCCACTGCCTTTGCTTTGTTAGCCACTTCTGCATGCAAGCACTGTCTATACTATCTGTGCTGTCTGATAGGCAAACAGATGTGCTACCTCTGGCCCACTTACACGTGAAATGTGGGACAGGACAGCACATCTGTTCCCAGAAGAATTTCATTTAGCCTACTCTCGCTTGATTGAAACAGTGACGTGAACAGAGTCAATATTATAGGCATACTTGGGCTATACAGATGTGTCTCTCTTACGATCTACTTCTATTTTTGCTAAAAGAGACTTAAGACACAAACTATATGCAGCTGTACAAAAACTCTACTGAGTTTGTTTCCATTGGATGGAAAGGAACCGATGAGCATAGTGAAATTGTATGTCTTTTCAAAATGCTGTGAACTCTTAGAATATCAACAGTTATTTACGTTTTTGTGTTGTTAGTACTGTTTCTTTCTTGCGGTTTGTGGAGAGATATCTATTTTTGTCTTTGATATCAACCTTTCCCTCCTCTAAATATAGTCTCTATTCAGTATGCCTTCACAGGTTAGGGCAGAGCTGCACATAGTACTACAGAGTACGTATTTACTGGTAACACACCTCAGTTTTACCACTTCTCATGTGCATGGGTATATAACAATAAGAATTAGGATTTACTACAAAATGTTTTAGTGAACATTCAGAACTTCAAACCAGCTTCACTTCTGTTTCTTTTCAGCCATCCCATTGCTCTTGATACATGTGAATTGTCTACAGAACAAGTTCTCTCCTAGGAGTGCTATGAATTGGCAGATTTTTAACAGCACTCAGGGACTATGCAGAAGACATAACATTTTACTTCATAAGTGTGGCTTTTTATGCTACAAGCTTTGTTTTAAGAATTATCCAGTGAAAGAACAGAAACCTTTTGTCAAAACCTCAGTCCAGCTTCAGAAAAAAACAGCTTGTGATAATAGTGGACAATTTCATAGGCCAGGACAGAACCTCCTATATTACTTGGGGCTTTTGCTTACAGACAACTTACAAATACAAAGAAAACTCTTAATTATTTACTGTACAGCTTTCCTTTGATCTTATACATTTTGATGAATTGCAATTATATATATGCTTTCTTATCTTGTCTGTAAGCGATTTCAAGTATAACTTCCTGTCCTGAAAGTGAGATGCAGGCAACCAGTAGGAGCACAAGCATCTTTTGCTGACGGGACATCTTTCATACCTCAGAGCTGGAATACGATGCAGTAGAAGTGGGTTCCCCATGCAGTCTTACACGCCTCATGCTAACAGAGGAACATGGACTATTTGCCTCAGTCGCATTAACCTGTTAGAGTAGTTGCTGCATATTCTCTGAGCACAATTACAGAAATCCTTTCACTTCTCTCTTCTCATTGTGTGCTTCTGGTTATGGAGCACAATCTTTGTCAAGATGGGGTAAGGGGGTATCTCACTATCATCAGATGTATCAGATTATCTAGATAAAAGACCTTCAAAGAGTTTTTTACTTTGTAATTACTTTCCACAGCTGATAGACTACTTGAGCTTTTCACACTCAGTAGTTACGTGAAAAACGGCTTGCATTCGGCTTGATATTGTTAAATTGAATTACCGTTTCTGCATGTTACTTTCTGCCTGAAGTTGAAATAATTCCATTTGTGATTCTAATGGCTGTGATTCCTGCTTACTTATTAATCCAAATACACACCTCTATGCCTCAGTACATGCAGGTCTAAACAGAGATTGCACAGTTTATGCTGTAGGATTATTAATAAATCAGAAGCGGTGAGGGCAAGATTTTCCACATTTCAGTGCTCCGCATGTACATGGTCAGTTCTGGACAGTTGAGACTCAGTTTGTTTTCGAATCTTGCATAATCAGAGTCACATACTTTTTGACCCAGTTTCAGCAGTGCAGAGTAAATATGCACTTTTTACTTATTGTACATACCTGGAATACAGCTCATGTTGACGGTGCAGTTCTGGGAGATGAAGTAGTGTTATTCAAAGGTGGTGAAGTTGTGTGTGCTTGAATTATGTACACTTGACTTGGGTACATGCCTTATGCCTTCTCTTTCCTGGGGTCCAGTTCACTAGTGCTCCTGTTTCATCAGTAAGCCTTTCATAGGGTTGTGCTACATGAGTATATGGTATTACTTCTGTCCTTTTTTTCTGATCTCTGAAGAGTGTAGTGATGAGCGGAATATTGGTAACAAAGATTCACCAGAGTGACCATGTTTCCATTTGTGTTGACACAATGTACCAGCATGACATTTATTCATTCACTTTGCTCTTGCTTCCTTTTTCCCTGTACTTCCTTTACCATCTAGATAGGGTTCCAGATCAGGACTCGGGTGCAAGAACTTGGCCACGGCTGTATCTTTCTTGTACAAAAAGCTGGAGCTCTCCAGATTTGTCCTACAGACAGCTACACCAAAAGGGAGTTGATAGAATGTGCTCGTGCTGTCACGGAAAAGGTAAGACATCACTCTGTGCTGCCCCACGGTGTTTGTCTGCCGAGATTTCTCAGGGAGTAAACCAGTCAAATTGTTTGGGATCAGAAATTTATTTATTTTTTTTATATTTTCCATTATAGTACAATATTGGCTGAATTACACCAAGTTCTTACTTTTCTTTCAAGTGTTCAGTGCAGTTTATGTGCTGGAGTAGCACATGATTAGCCCTTGCTCATGTCTTGTAATAAAACTTCAGCCTCATACCAGAGGAAGACTGGTCCAAAACTAATCCCTAAGACATGAGATGGGGCTTGTGCCTTATGAGGTGCTCCCTTGGAAATACTAAGTCCATGTGGATGGCCACAGTTACTGAGATGAGGTTGGTCAATGATACATGATTTCATATAGCAACATCCTTCCCTTTTAAGACTGGACCAGGCTAATGCACTTAGAACTGCATCTTCAAATTGTCTGGGGCTTCTTGGTCTTCGGAAACATCCACTTCAAACAGATGGCCTGCGTAGCTCGGCTTTGCTGAACTTTTTTGACAGCCTTTCTCTCCTTTTGTTGGGTGCAAACATTGAGTCAGATGTCAGTTACTTTTAGATTTCACCAAACATCGCTTGTTCCGCCTGTGTTAGTGTGCTCTCAACTGTACAAATTTTCCACTGTGTCGTGCCCCAAGAGTGTCAGCAATTGCAAATTTAGGTAGGGGTAGATGGTATCTTGTAAGAAAAGTTAAATCTGATAAGGAGAGCAATAATGAATCACAGGGACAACCTGTTAGGGGACAACTTTGAATCTGAACAGAACCTCGGGAAGAACTGTACTGTTAGAAGTCAGTCCCCCATACATATCCCCAGATGTGGATCCTTTCTTGCAAAAGCAGAATTTAGGACCATATGATGGCATGAGAGCAGCATCCCAGCTGTGGAGCTTTGTAAGTACAATGTTAATTGGATTAAATGGAGATCTGTAGATATTTTTTTTTGTAGTGATCAAAAATGTTGCTACTTATAAAGCCATATATTATCTTTCTATAATTTTTTATAAATATAACATTATTTAGCATCTGGATTCACAGAGTCTATACTTCCTATTTCTCTGATGTTAAAGTTCATATCAGTGTACTGTACATGACTCCTGAGGTACTTAAGGCTGGTGTTTATCTGCACATGTTGGGCAAAAAGCAGTAGCTCTTGGTTCTGACATTTATTCTGGTGGAAGTTCACTATATTACCCCTGACTGTATTTCAAGGAAGTTTTAAGTTATGTGCTTCATCCTATGATGAACAGATTGCTTCATTCTGAAAAGTGGACTTCTTAGCTGAAGTTCCCTTTAATTTGAGACAATCTTTAGTCATCACAATGACTACTGCACGAAGAGAGCAAATAAGGGAAAGGGGAAGGAGAGCTTTATTAAAGTTTGCAAAGTGACACTGCAGAATGAATTTTCATTGTTGATTCCAGTCATGTTAAAGAGCTCCCTTAATGTCCCATAATGAGGCTTTCTTTTGATGACCGCCTTGTTGCTTTATGTTGTTTCCAGGTCTCCTTAGTTTTATCTGCCCTTCAAGCAGGAAACAAAGGCACGCAAGCCTGTATTACTGCAGCTAGTGCCGTGTCTGGAATAATTGCAGATCTAGACACCACTATCATGTTTGCTACTGCTGGAACACTTAATGCTGAGAACAATGAATCCTTTGCAGACCACAGGTCAGTGTAACTGAAAAAGATGGAGGAGCGCGTGCACAGGGGAACAGTGGAACTGGCAGAAGCGACTGGCATGTGGAGATGAATTTTTACCTTTCTAGATTCCCATGAATGAAATTGAATCAGGTAGTGAAGTGAGAAGAGAAATAGGACAATTGGGATATTGATAGCAGATGGGAAACTTCACTTTGGTTATTTCTGTGAGGAAACAATCTTAAAAAGTGGGATAACATCTGCCGAGTGCACTTCCAACAGAAGACTGCAACTGTAGCACTATTTTGGCTTTTTCTGGTTTTATTCAAGCTGTCTTATTGCATAGACTACCATGTGCTGCTACTCCAGTAATGAAAATTAGCTGTCTGTGACATTGAAGAGGAATCTTCTATATACTTTTTTCTAACAGCTGTTCCTGACTGTCTGGCTGTTTGTCTTGCTAAATCATGCTTATGGTTAATGCTGCTGTGGACAGCAGTGATGGAAACAGCACAGCTATGCCATGCATCTTCCCCTTTGGCAGAGATAAGCCCATTTTCCCTTCAAGTAGCATCTGCCACAAAATAATTCCACTGCATTTTTCATCATGTTAAGAGATGCACAGCATCTGACTGTTACTTCCTTTGCAGTAAAACCCAGGGCTTCACAGCCAAGACACTGACTTACTGCTTCGCAGCCTAGTTGGCCTACGCAACAATTGCATGGCCAGCATTTATTTCCCACCTTGCCAGTTGCTCAAGAAAGAGGAAAGATGCAATGGTGTGTAAGTTGCTGCCATTCTGCAGACTGAAAGTCAGGGATTTTCATACAGGTGTCATTAACATAATATGTTAGCCTAGAAATTAATATGGTTCTAGTTCTCAGTTAACTTGATTCATTTGTGAAATGCATACTCCTTTTACCCAAATTTTGCTTTGGATTTGTTGTCCTGACATGCCAGAACACATATATGGGGGGGGGGGAGGGGGGGGTGCGGACGGACGGGATGGGACGGAACACTGACTAGGTGACATTCTCTGTTCCTTTTCCCATTCTTGCTACTGCCTTCCTCACAAATAATTATTTTAGTTTCCTTACAATATGCTGATTAAGATGGAGGTCTGACAGCTGTTACTTTCCTCATACCATGGCCAGATTTTGTTTCAGTGTTAAAATGCAACGCTCTCTTCTGCTACTGGCCTACCTCATTTCTTTCCAAGTTGGGGTCATTTTAATGAACTGCCTTGTATCTAACCCAAAATATAATGCTGCTGTTTTAATAGTCACCTTGTCTTCCCTCCCCCCACCCCACCCCTGTACTTTGTAACCTGATCTGTTTTAATATTATCATGAGTGGTCACTGGCATGATGACTTACATCGGCTCTTTTATGTAGCTGTTAGTCACCATAACATTGAAAAACACGTTTTTTTCCTCTTCTCCTTTTCCACTTCCTTCCCTACTTCCTCTTTTTTTGCTACAGAGAAAATATCCTGAAAACAGCAAAAGCTTTAGTTGAAGATACAAAATTGTTGGTTTCTGGTGCTGCCTCAAGTCAGGACAAACTGGCCCAAGCAGCTCAGTCGTCAGCTAACACGATCACTCAACTTGCTGAGGTAGTAAAATTGGGAGCAGCTAGCTTGGGATCCGATGATCCTGAAACACAGGTGAGAAGTTTTAAGATTTTTCTGATACTCTTAAAGAGACCAGAGACAGTTTTCAATTGATAAGACTTTGTGGGACTTCTGCTTTTAAGCAACACAATAGGGTTCATCTCTTGTGGGACTTTCCTGGGTTTACTCTGGCATCACTCCTTTTTTAGAACACAATCAAGAGGTTAAAGCATTGAGTGGAACTAGACAGGCCTTTGTATAACATTTTATGCTCTTATTTCGTGAGTGTGTTCAAGCAGGGATGCTTTTGGCAAAGTATTTGTCTCATTTTTACTAAGTTGAGATTGGACCCCTGACTCATGCCATTTTTGTTTTAAAGAGCTTGCACGACTTTAAAGCTACTTACCCAGCTTACAACTGGGTGTGCACTATGTGTTACTTGTGTAGGCTAACAAGCTCTTGCCATTCTCTAGCTAGATCTCAGTTGGTTTTCATTTAAGTCACTAACTTCAGCCTTCAGTGTAGATTATCTCAAACATTTCTTCAGTTGTTTGTTTGGAGCTTTGTGAAATGGAGGTTGGCAAATATATTGCAGATGTGCCTGTGGTGGTACCAAATTAGTTTGAAAAAGCCTGCTCATTTGCAGAATGCTTCAAAAGGGATGTGTGATCTGTTTTGCTTGACCTGTATGATGGACTAAACTTGCAAGATGTTCCTCTCTAGGAAAATACTGCTGGAAGTGCTTTTTTTTTCCCTGCCCCTTTTCTTTCTCCTTCCCCCCCTTTTCCTCCTTTTTCTTTTCTCTCTCTCACACACACCTCTCTCTCTATCTCTCCCCCCCACCCCGGTCCTCCCACTTTCTTTTTTTGTTCTTTAACAGCAGGATTTCCATAAACTAGCAACATTTGCAAAACATTTATCACACGTAGTTTTTCTCTATATGTCAAAAGCCAAGAATACAATACTTAGAATAAAAGTTATTGTGCACAAGTAATTATTTGGAGCAATTTTATATTTCCAGTTTGAAATTGTAGATGCATCATGTCCTAAATGGAGCACTTGTAATAGCTTTAGCACACAATACTGTCACAACATTTTTCCATAGCAGCAACACTTAATTTACCTGGTGCGATAGAGTTTCAGATGTCTTACAGTGCAAGTTGCCACACACTGTAGGCAGTTGGACAACAGAGAACCCCATTAGTCTGTCCACTGTCTCGGGTTCTTTTCTTATTTCCATGGTCAAAGAGCTTCTGAGCTACCAAAAGGTAAATAAACTTTTCAGGAAAAGCAAAGACTTCATTTCTATGTAAATTACAGTGAACTGCAAACATGAAGGAATGAGGTTGTTTTCTTGATATTTATAATGCTACAGAAATGCAGTTATTGAGGAGATTGTTCCACATCTTTCTTTTTTTTTTTTTCGTTTCCCCGAGCTTTCTCATTTTTCATGCATCTTTCAACATTTTCTTTAAAATGAACTCTTCTGAATTCCAGCAAAATACTTAAAACATCTGATTTTCTACTAGTGCAAAGGACAAAGGACAAGGATTTGGAGGAGAGAGTTATTCCAATACTACCCTAAAATAGTTAATAAGCCTGTTGTAGTGTCTGTATTTTGTCTAGGACTTCTGTCTTTGAGGTTGGGTTTAGGAGACTATATCTCCAGATTTTACTTTTCCTGACTTCAAGCCAAGTTATTCAGCATTTAATTCTGTATAGCTTCTTACAGAGGTTCAACTTCCTTTTCCCTGAAAGAATGTCTCCATCTAACACCCAGCCATAGCAAGTACATTTGATCTTTCAGTAAGTGATTTCAGAATTGGTACATAACTGTAGCATTAGACTGTAAGCTTATGATCAATATGTCTCCTTGCTCTTGTCCTGCTTCCACCCAAAGGGTGAAGAACATGGAGAAAAGTAAACCTCCCCTTAAGGGAAGCTCAGAGGAAGGAAATCCTACCTGCAATCAGCATTTCAATTTCTTCACAGGAAATAGTTGCTTTTATGGATTCTGACCAGTTATATGAAATACTGTAGCTATCAACACAGCTTTTCCTTTTCTAGAATATTGTGTGTTTTACTGGCGTAGAGGGAGGGTGGTACTATTTGTGTACCAGTAGTAGATTATTTTATTAATTTTTTTTAGCTATTTACGCCCTCATGCAAGCTACTGTTTCTTGCCTGACGCTTACAGCTATTTCTCATTCCTATAGGTTGTCCTGATCAATGCTATCAAGGATGTTGCAAAGGCCCTTTCTGATCTCATTGGTGCTACCAAAGGAGCTGCTAGCAAACCAGCAGACGATCCATCCATGTACCAGCTGAAAGGTGCTGCCAAGGTAAAACCTTATTCTTACTTTTTATTTGAAAGTATCTGTGCAATCACGCTTGATAGACATGTGAAGCTTGGTTTTCAGCAATTTCTGATTGCCTGAAATCTCATCTCTTCCTTTGTTTCATTATCATCCTGGGATGATACAGAAAAACAAGACACTATCAAGTTTCCATGAAGCTATCAGTTTTTGTAGGCTGTCAGATGATTTTTGCGTTTTTATGAAAGAACTGTAATTTTTCTGAAGAGAAACCTCTTTCTTTTGCAAGCCTGTATCGGAGGGTAGGTTCTTCTTTAAGAATACTACAGAGTATAGTTTATCCAGCGTAAAATGGTACCTGAATACTTACATTCTAAACAATGACATGCTCAGGATAAGCATGCGGCCTCCTTATTTAGCCCTTGCATCTAGGGGAAGGGGGGGGAGAAGGGGAGGAAAGGAAGGGAAAAAAACCCCTCCAATAACTCTACAGTAGGATATTGTGCATTTCTGATCCCTCCCTCCTAGATCTTTCCAGGAAGTACATAGGTACCAAAGCTCAAAACTCACACAGATTACGCTATACCTGTGATATCTTTGTGCTCTATTTTCTCTGCACCTGAGATGTATTATGACATTTGCCTCACAAAGACCTTATGGCTTTGTGTCTACAAAATATTTCCAGATGTGGAGATTTAGGTGATATTACTTCTGCTTTCACATTATGAGAGTGTCATGGTAGCTTCTTGCTTGGCTGGAAGCTCTTCTCACTCTCATGTCTGTTGCTTACCTGTAAGACCTGTGCCTCTCTTCCTTTCAGAGCATATGATAACAGTATACTGTTGAGGCACTACTAGAAAATGACCCATCTAGTCAAGAAAAGTGGCTTCTTGGCTATTCCTGCTGTGAAGAGCTCTCTGTGTTTTAAGTCATAATTGTCAAGAAGCTGGCCTTTCTGTCTCTACGTTTTTCATTGTAGTTGTCATTTGTATCTCAACATACTGGGGTATAGGAAAGGTGTAGTTATTATAGTGACAATTACATTATTCTGCATCAGCACTATTGGGTTTCTAACAGGAACAGTAACACTGATTCTATATCTGCATTTGGGCTTGAGGCTGGTGTTTGGCTGCTTGCCTACCTGGGGTTTTATCTGATTGCGGAGAATCCATTGGTTAAATTTCAAAAAGAAATACCTCAATTCACATCTCTTCCAACTTGCAGTGTAACATGTGCCAGAAGAAAAGACACTAACATAATCTGTGTAAGAGACCTCACCTAGAAACGTTGTGAATTTTCCAATTTTTGTACAATTTTTGCCAGAACGCTCACACTTAAGATAATATCACTGTGCAGTTAGTTGTGCTACATTTCTGCAGCTTACAGGGAGCTTTCAGAAACTGGTCAACAGGACAGCTGGTATTTAGTCTCATAACAAGACAGTTCATGAAGCTTCTTAGGCTCCATTAGAAGTAGTAATGCTCCCTAGCTTAATGTGCCTTGCTGCATACCCTGCTGTCTCTGAAAAATGGGAGGAAGGAATCACGTATTTTTGTCTTCACCTCTCTCTTCTTCAGGTGATGGTAACAAATGTCACATCACTTTTGAAGACTGTAAAAGCAGTAGAAGATGAAGCTACTCGAGGGACAAGAGCTCTTGAGGCCACAATTGAATACATCAAACAGGAACTCACGGTACAGAACAAAATAGCCATATGTGGCAGTTTTCTGAAAGTATGCTCTTGCACTCAAACCAGCCTGCCCAGGCACTCCTCCTCAAGCTATGCTTTGCTGCCTTGCAGTGCATTGGGTGCAATTTGGTTCTCCACCTGTTGCAAATCATCTCTGAAAGTACAATTATAATGCCACTTCAGCCTATGTACTTTCAGATGTTATCAGTCTCCACTTTGAGATTTGAGATGCTACCATCATGCACAAATCTGGAAGCAACTGCTGCTTTGTTCTTTAGACGTTAAGCTTTCACTACAGATATTCTTTTGAGTCCAATGCTGTTCACTTTTTTTGATCGTGGCTTTGGTAATGTCTCCTCAGCATCATAGCCATATTGCACCTGCAGTTTAATCTTGTTTCTATTTTTCCTTTATTATGAAATGATACTACCAGTGATACATAGTCTGCTCTCTGATATTCTATCTGAGCAGGAATTAACAATAGCATGGAATTCTCTCCCAAATTAGGTGTTAGACCATGACAATTGTTTTCCTTCCTCTTTAAGATCTAAAAGTATAGCCTCCAGCTGCAGATTTCAGCAGTTTTTTTTCCTAGTACACTACTCAGTGACATAAATTAATACCTCCATATTTGTGAAGAAGCCTGATTTTTTTTCCTTCCTTTACTTACAAGCCATTTTTATAAAAAACCTATAGACATACTCTTCAGCAGAAAATACTTTGTTGTAGAGTCTGTGGATTAGCAATTCTCTATGCTGTAACTGCACTGGCACAGTGCAGAGCCTTATCAAGTGCTCTCCATAAAACATCTGTTTTTCATTGTGTGAGCAATGCTGTTGTAATGAAGAAATAACTCTTGTATATTTTAATTTATTTATTTTTTTAAATCTGTATATAGTTGTTGGGAATTCATACAGAGTCTGCAGTGGTAAAAACTGCTTCAGTACCTGATCAGGAAACTTCTGTAGAATATCTAGTGCACATTACTGTTGTGTATCCTCATGAAGACCTGACTAAGTTATATTCCTTCCCATAACTCTGATCTAAAACATGTCCAGATCTGTCATTGAAAGACTGTGCATTATCACATGTGCTTTCTCAGTCTGGTTGGTATCTCTTTGAAATGTTCCTCCTCTTCCTTTTCCTTTTGTCAGCATTGCTAAGGAATGGGTCTGTGGTGGTGGTGGCCTCATCTCTTTAATGAGGAGAAAAGTGGAGTACTAGGAGAGAGTTGAGAGAGGAACTGAGGATGGGACGTATGTGCTCAAGAAAAAGCATCAAGATTGACTTGGAACTCCAGGGACTGAATCTAAGCCACGTTGAGGGATGCCCTTCACATACTTAACTAGACTTTTTTTTTTTTTTAACATCCCTTTCATTTCTGAAGAGAGAAAGTGAAAAACTGATGAACTGGGAGCATGGGATAGACCAGGCTCACTTTTGTCCAGGCATTTGCGTTCTGTAACCACTAGCCTGCTTAGGCTGCAATGTGTGTATTCAAGAAATCTCTCCTGATTAATTGTGCACTCTGAATTGCCCCTGCACAGTAAAAGACTGGCAAGCAAATACAGACTAAAGCTTGGGAAAAGGAAATACAGGATGAAAGTAAGGTTACCCAGCTCTTGTTACATACATCTTACCGCAGTTCATGTATTCCAGTATTCATGAGAGTAATGTGTACTGTCCAATAATTTGAACTATTTTCACACAATTCAACCAGCAAAATTATATCTTTAGGCTCCTAAGGGAGACTAAGTATAGCATAAGAGACAATGCTCCACCTCTGTTTTTTTAAGAGCTATTTGAATATTTTAGTGATGTTCTCCTGCTGTCCTGCACTGTGCTATCAACAAGGGCTTGGTAGGGCCCAGCCTCTGCAGCGGAAGGATCTCATGTGAGTAGACCAGCCTAAGCAGCAGTCAGATGAAAAAAGAATATAATTACAGGAATAGTAATTCATTTGATCCTGTAACGCTCTGAACAGCTGTCTGTTAACAAACTGTCATCCAGGTAGTTAAATGGCAGGCAAGATGAATGGGTTAATGTTTTGTTGTATGCTTCCCTCAGCTTATTGTTTCTTTCTGCTGTCTGTAGGTGAGCAGGCTTATCAGGACCAGGCTCATGACAAGCAAGAATGATATTCAAGTACTTGGAATATGTTTCTCATTTCCTGCTGTTCAAAGGCAGCTTCCAGTTGCTGTCTCTTTCTCATGGTTGTTCTGCTTTGACTTGAATGGTATCAGGCTTTCCTTCTGCTTTCGCTTTTAGGTGTTTCAGTCAAGCGAGGTTCCAGAAAAGACATCATCACCTGAAGAATCAATCCGGATGACGAAAGGAATCACCATGGCAACTGCCAAAGCTGTTGCAGCTGGGAACTCATGCAGACAGGAGGATGTGATTGCTACAGCAAATCTGAGCCGCAAAGCAGTAGCTGACATGCTAACAGCTTGTAAGGTAAAGATTCACTTCCTTGCCTAAGACTAATTTTTTTTTTTTTTGGGGGGTGTGTGTGTGTTCCTCTAAATCCCTTGAATGCTGTTCAGTTTCTTTATATTAATGCTCTACTTTTCAGATGAGAAAGTTAATGGCTGTGATAATTTTAAGGGAACATCTCTCTCAAAAAGGATTTTCTGTGCTATGCACAAAAAAAAAGAAACAGCACTAATATTGACTATTTTCTTTTTGTGAAAATGAGAAGTTTTATTTGACCAGAAATTTCCAGTTTTCAGTTTCCTATTAAATTGGAAGACAAACAATCTGTGCAAGTAGTAGAATATATGAATAATCCTATGGTCACAAATATGATTTCAGTATTTCTAGGAAGAGTGAAAGGAATGGTGAAGGGAATCACTCGGGTCTATTTTTAGTAGTCCTTTCCACCCCTAACCAAATCTGTTGGTTTGCTCAATTTCTTCTGCGCTTTTCAAAAATGTGTTTTGCCTTTGCACTAATAATATTGGTACCCTGTTTTCTACAGTTGCTTGCGCTAGACAACTTTCAAAAACTGACCTGCAAAACTGGGGGGAAAGTATCTGTCATATAAATAAATGGCTATTAAGCCATTTGGCATTGTTCTGGTGATAAAAAAGATTTAGGCATAAATTAAAAAAAAAAAGGCATTATAAAGATCTCATTCCTTTTGGTCTTCAGTAGTAACACAAAGTGCCTTTGCCTGTAAATTATATTTATTTACTTTTGCCTTTACATATGTGGAAGATGACAGTAAAATAACAGTGCTCTCTGTGAGGTGTCTGATTTTTAGTATTTGGTCAAATCCTAACTGCCTACATCAGTCCCAGATTAATTTTAGCCTAATACTGCCCAGGTAGAAGGGTTAATTTTGTTTTTAAAATAATCCTCATACAAAAGTGCAAGTTCTAATATAACATAGAACTGGATTTATACAAAACCATTGAATGAAACTTCTTATTTTGACTTAGTTTTCTGATGGGATTTTCAGTGTCTGACAGTTCTTGCACTTCGCATGCTTCAAATTTTGATTCTGTCTTCTCCACTTCATAAACCCAAAAGGTCAACAAAGCAAAGCAGCTCTAATTTGCATAGGAAAATTAAACAACTGTGCTCCTTACATGGGAACTACTGTAGCCTAATATGTCCTAGGTACAAGTCAGTTAATTGAAACTTCTAAGGGAGTGCAACATTCTGACAAATCAATTCAGGCACAAATTCAGATGCTGAGATGCACTAAACATCCTTTGTCATTTGGAAGTAGCTAGTGCAGATACATTTTAGTTTCGATCTCTTCAGGCAGCAAATTCTCAGGAACAGAATCCTGTTTCCAAAAATGTTATAAACACACTCACATACACAATATACAGCCCAATACATAATTTTGAACATTTAATTATGAACATTCATCTTTTTATATTTGCTCCCAGTTAATTTAATGGTTTAGGAGTTCATGCCTTGCAAGCGGCCAATAGGATGAAACTTCCTGCAAACTGAATAATGGAGGTCTGGGATGCTGGAAAAGCATTCATGATCTCCCAGGGAATTACCTTCACAAAGCAAGCAATCTACAGAAGGAAAATGGCTGGCAATCATTTTACTTACCTGTAATGGTACAGTGACAAGGAGTAAGATCTAGTTTTATCTTATCTACCTTTCCTAAAATCAAGAGCGGTTGTTGAGCAAACAGGAATAAAAGCCTCCAGGTATACTATGTCATTTAACAAATCTTTTAAATACACAGTTTGTACCAGACTTTATTTAGAAAACCCTGTTTCTACAAATTTTGCTCAGAGACTTAGAAATCTTATGCCATTAATTTCTACAAATTGATTATTGTACATAGCATTTCCATGATAAGCCCCATCCCTTGAATTTTATCGGTAGGATCTAGCAATCTTAGCCTCACTATGCTGTAAAAGCTGTGCAATGCCTTGCAACTTGGTTTTTGTGACATTTGACAAATACTGGAGGGGTTTCCGGTGTGATTAAGCTAGTCTGTACACTAAGCACTGACAAATAATCAGATTTTGATGTCCTTTGGACTAAGACAAAAGTGCGTGTATATGAGCTGTGGTAGAATTGCATACAATATATCTCAGATTTCCCTGGTGCTGGGAATTTAAGTTCTATTTCATTGCCAGCTGCCTAAGGCAAGTAGTATAAGGGATTTGACTTATTAGAGTTATATATATGCTTATGCTTGTTCTGCTGTACATGAATTTACAGTGCTCATTACTAATTCTATACTCTATAAGTAGATGCCATTTCAAAAGACAATGAGGTTGATTACTGTGGGATATAATGAACAAAGACAACTCTCATTAAAGTCAGTGGAAACACTGTAATTACATTTACTGAAGGTTGGAGCAGGCCCTAAGATAATAACAATTTCTGTCTTTATTACCTATTTGTATAAAATAATGACTATGCAGTAAGTAACCTGTGCATAATATCACTATTTTTAATGATTGCTGTTGAAAAGTAAACAGGTATGAAAGGTCCATCAAAAGCATAGAAAATAATTGAAACGAGTAATGACTTAGATCGTTACATAGCCAGTAGGTTGATGGAAATGATTATTCACCTTTTCTCAGCACTCGTGAGACTGCATCTAGAATACTGTGTCCAATTTTGGGCTCCCCAAAAGGGGTACTGATGAAACTGGAGCAAGCTCAGCAGAGCCCGCCCAGGCGGTTGGGGCTGGAGCGCCGGCCCTGCGAGGAGATGCTGAAGAACTCCTTGTTCAGCCTGGAGAAGAGATGACTTTGAGGGGACCTCACAGCAGCCCTCTAAACCCTACCGGGAGATTGCTGAGAGGAGACAGTCTTGGGCTATTTACCCAAGGTGCACAGCAGGAGAACAAAACACAATGGTCCAAAAATGAATCATAGGAACTTCCAATTATTCCACTGTGGGGATAATAAGGCATTGAGACAGGGGCCTAAAGAGGATATGAAATCTCCGTCTTTGGAAGTTTTCAAAGACCTAAGTGATCTGGTCTGAATTTAATGTTGACCCAGCCTTAGGCAGGAGGTTGGACTATGTGAATTCTCCCGGTTCCTTCAAACAGCACTGACTTTTTGACGCCGACTATCTTAGTACATTTTAGTTCCACAAGTTATTCATCAGTGCTGACAGGCTAGAAGTTGGAATACTACAGTCAAGTAGCGCTTGCTGCTTTACTGTCTTGAAAGCACGTGAAGAGAAAAGGAGGTCTGATAGTGAAAAGAAGCCTCAGCATGAGGAAATAAATGTGTGTTCTGCTTCTTCGGACACGTTTCAGTTTGAGATGCTTTAGTAGGCTTTCTGTGCAAGTCTGGAAAACTAAACATTTCTGTTGTGAGTTCTAACTGGTGTAGTGAGATGTCTGTTGGGATGTCTCTGAGCTACAAAAATGTCTTCCTAAAATGACTTTATCACCTCTTCAGTCTGCTGTGAAGTATATGGTTTAAGACTCACTGAACCTTAGAAATGCTCTCAAAATATTCTGATATCAGTCTTGGCTACGTATGCAAGCATAAGAAGTAGTTCATATTTATCTCCTACAGATGTTTGTTCTAATTGCATGTGTAACAATAATATTTAAGTGCAGAAGAGGCATATTAGGGTACTTAAAATGGATTCATATGAAACACAGGGGGATCCTTCTGCCTTATTTGAAAATGAAAAATAAGCTGTTCTGGATTTTGGGGGCTCGTCTGAAGTATGCTGAAGGTGGGGAAAGTCCTACCCTGCTTCCTCCCACCTCCTTTCCCTTCAGATGATTTGTTGACAAGATGAAGAGATGGAGGTGGCTGATGAGAGCCGTTTTCGTGCTCTGCTGACCTTGAACTTCCCGGCAGAGGGAGCCCACAGACCAGCTGCAGGCCCAGCTGACAACAGCGCTTGCTCGGGATGCTGAGGGTTGCAGGAAGGGCTCGAAATAAGTGAGCAGTGAGATAATCCCCCGTCCCAGTGGAAGATGCGAGGCTGCAGGGGTGGAAGGAGTTGTTTTGTAAGCGGAAATGCTAACTTTTAAGATTTTTAGAAAGTTTCGCTTGTCAACAGCTAGCACTTCTGTTCAATAAAAAAGTTCCCTAGAAGTTTATTTTAGAAAATACAAAGCTTGAAGAGGCTGCAGTTTTCACTTTTGATTAAAAATAAAATGGTTGAATTAGTCAGGCTTATGGCAAATGTCAGACATTATACTTAGTGGAAATCCTTAAGAAGTCAAAGAACTGACTCTGCTGCTTCTTCTCTGTATTTAAACAGATGGTTCCAGCACTGCCTATTGCTGTCTTAAATCCCTATGTCAAGCTAAAGCCATTAATAAGCTTTTACTTACAATGTGTTAACAGATAACAAAAAAGCAGCTAACGCTTTTTTTGGGTGGGTGGGTTGGTTGGTTGGTTGGTTGGGTTGGGGTTTGTGTCTCTCATGTAAAATAATGATATCCCAGCACTTCCATAGCACTTTTCATCTGCCATTTGTGAAGCTTTTTACAAGGAACAGACTATTGTCTTTATCTTGCAGAATGGAGAAGGAAAAGTGAGACACCCACGTTTGACCCATGCACTGGGCTGGTGGTTGACCTCTGACTGGCCCAAAGTCTTCTGGGGCCAGTCCAGTGCTTTGGTCTCTAAACGAGATGGCCATTTCTGCTTTAAATTCCTTGATGGCAGGCTGTACAGGCTTACAATAAAAAAATTAATTTAGCATATTTCTAACCTGTAAGATGTAAATGGCCATTTGTGAGCAGCAAAACGACACTTAAAATTTTTAGTTTTGCTGGTATTAGTAAAAAAGAAGAGCCACAATAGCATAACCTTTGCACTGTAGAACAGTATATACACAACCCAAGAGCCCGTTCCAGTCCCAAGATGTTTTCTAAGTGATATATTTTCATTAGAAGAAATCATGTATCCTCCTGTATTTTCAAATGGTTCTTCAAGGGTTTCTCTATTTGTTCTCAACTGGCAGAAAGAAGTAGTACTACTGCTGACAATACCTAAGGAAGGACACTAAGAAAGACTGCAGATGCACACCCAGACAGGAGGATGTGCTGAGAAAAGGAAAAGTGTTCCCAGTGCCATTCTCAGAATGGGAGCTCTGCTGCTCTTTGAGCACAGTTTGCTTACACCTTTACAACAGAAATGGCTGGCCATCAAGCTCAAATGTCATTTGCATGTTATGAAAAAACTCTTCCCTTCTCTTTCCCCTATCTTCTCTGTGCCAGCCTCCTCTTGGAGCAGTTTTGGGGTACTAATATTGTTTTGCCTCCTCAGCAAGCATCATATCACTCAGATGTGAGTGAAGAAGTTCGAGAGAGAGCCCTGCGCTTTGGAACAGAATGTACCCTGGGATACTTGGAACTCCTGGAACATGTTCTTCTGGTAAGGAGTCATCTGCATGCACATACTGGATCCCTTCCAAGGAGAATAATTTCTTTGACCTCTTTCTATAGTGGCTGCTTGTGACACATTTTTATCAGTTTGTCACAAGATTATGAACAGTTTTGTTATTCAGGAAAAGCAAGCTAAAGTGAACTCAGTACTTCAGCTCAAACTGCAAGACGGAAGGAAGACTTGGAAGTAGTTAAATGGGACTGAATTCTGGGTTGGATCTGGAGGCACTATGGGTCCTGACCTAAAAATGGTCCCCAACAAAGAAATGAAAATAAGACACTTAAGTATTCTTTTAAGCCCACTATAAGCATTAGACATATTAGGCACAGTCCTGTCCCCCAGACCAAAGAGGTTACACAATCTTTATGAAAGCCCTTTTACATGCCTTTTGCAGTCCTGATTCCAGGAAAGTAAGAGGCACCTACTCAATGCCATCCCAAAACCCCAAGCCAGCACTACCTCACAAAGAGCTCTCCAACTCATGCCAGACATGACCCCTCCATAGCTCTACATAAAACTTCTCCACTGAAATCCAAACACATGAATGCTGGTGTCCATTGGCTTTTCTTGACCATACATAATTATCACATAATATATTGTTCTGCTGTTGCTATTACATTTGTAGGAAGTAATAATGTGTGTTTGAACTAACATTTGTGAGATATTGAAGTTCCTGGAGGTGACTTAAATGAGCAATCATCTTCATGGATGCCCAGAGATTTCTTTTAAGTGGCTTTAAGCTGACATACTCTGAAACTGTATTTTGCAGCCGCTAGCTGTAGATTAGTAAATCCAAGTCAGTTTTACTGCTGAGAATAGAGCATGTCTAATAATTCACATCAACTTGTTGAAATATATATAACATAGAAGTAAACTCACAGTTATGCTTGCCACTAGCAGGGAAAATAGTTCAAGAAAGATTGAATTTGTTAATGTAATTTCTACAGCTGCATATCAATAAGTAATTTAGCATTAGATATGTGATCCATTTTTAGTTCAGAAGTACTTTAGGGAATTTTTCAGATTTGGTCTCCTGAACTCATAGTACTTGTTTCAAGCAAGAACAGACCAAAGACTTGAGTCATTTTTTGCTCATTTTATTTTTCTGTCTCTGCTTGAGTAGAGAGGCTTAAGGTAACAAAGGCCTGATCCTCTAATAAAGCAGAACAAGCCTTTCTTACCTTAAGCTGCTTTACTTTCAGGGCCCTAAAGCCATGAGAAAATTACACACCCCACCCCGCCCCTGCCCCGCAATGTTTGCTGCCTTAGAAAACTGACTCTGTGATCACAACCACAATAGAAGAGCATAATGCCTGCATGGAAAAAAAGATGTACGGAGTGGTAACTTCATCCTGACTCTTTGCTAAAGTCTGTCTAGCACTAGACATGTACACACATAATACAGACATGCTGTGCTTCATAAATGTAAACTGCATCTGGAAAGTAGCTTAAAAAAAATCACTTTCAGAGGAACATTGAACCAAGTAAATGACAGACTTTTTGCTCTACAGACTTTTGCCTTCTTTCCCCTGAGTTTTATCTCTTGGGAGTTGTGGCAGAGACACAGTCTAGATGTAATCCAAGAGATTTGTTTGCTTGTTCTGTGGTTACCTGAGCTGTTCTCCTGCCGTACACAATTTTGCTAACTTAACATCCTAGCTCAGATTTGTTTTGCTTGGATAAAAGAAAAAAATAGCAAGATGGTTTCAGTGTCAGACAATCCCGTTTCTTCCTGATCCCTGTTACTCTGGTAGTTTAGTACCCCTAGGTCTACAGTCTCATTTAATTTATAACCTCCCGAAACACAGAGCATCTCAGATTAAAAATCTCTCATTAGTCCACATGGCACCTTGTGATAGAATTGTTAATAAATTCAGTCACACCCTTGGTAGTCAGGCTAGGGATGATTGCATGGGTGCCTCAACACAGGGATGCCAAGGAATACTATTCAGCAACCTTATTTCTTTGAAGATGATACTTTTTAGGTGCAAGAGTTGTCAGATGCAGTATCTAAGATTTCTTAAGCCAGTGTATTGACTTGTGCAGAGGTTGCATTGGGCAAATAGCACAAAACTGACTTGATTGCTCAAAGGAATATCTCTCTAATCACCAACCTAGGGGTAGGGTGTGGGAACACACTAATTAAAGCTGATGGGCATGCACAAATTTGTATAAAACAACTTGTAAATTATATTCTTAGCAAGGTTAAAGACTGACCTGCCCTCCTACATATTCATATGCTCCATCTTGGTCAGTTTTGATGCATGCTGAGTTGAGGGGAAGTCTGAAGCTTTTGTTGTTGTTCTCATGCCATGCCTGTACATGACTTTGCAGGGGATGAGAATCTGCTGTGAGTTCTAAATTGGCTTTAAAACAATGCAGTTTGTAAACCACCTAGTTTTAAAATTTGTATCCGTTTGTTCAATTCCAACATTGTCACCACTATCATAGGTGGCACTGGTGTCACAGTTGCTGGAGCAGAAAATGTTCTTTGCTGTAGTCCTGACTGACCGCATTCATATATTTTTGGACATTTTTGCTTGTGTGGGAAGATAACCCCTGAAATGCTCAATGCTCAACTCCTGCCATACTAAGGGATTACGCAGTGTATAAACCTTGGTTATAACTGTGTTGTTACATTTTGTTAGCATTGCAGATTGTTCAGCTATTGAGGATTCATGTACTTCTGTTTACTATGGAAACTAGTTGACTAAACATCATCCTTAGGAAGCAGACCAGTCCACCCATACATTGACACGGCAGTTCCAGAGAGACAGAATTCCTTGTGTGGCAGAGTTGTCACCAGACGAAGTTAAGAAAACAGTTCAGTTTAGTTTATTCTGTCAAAGAAAGGGCATTTGACTGCAAAATGGGAAACACACTTAGAAAAGATAAAATGTATTTTCAATGCGCGTCTAGTTTTTAGAGCTGCTTTGCAGAGGAGTTTTAGAAAACCTTAAGAAAATGCACACCTGAATATGACTTTTGAGACTCAACCTCTTGTTTTGCTTTTAAATCTCTATATATCTCTCAGTCTCCTCTCAGTAGTTTTTGAGTATACACAAATTTCCAGAACTTAATTGTTTTTTTCCTTACAATATGGTAATTAAAAATGCAAATGTAGTTCCTGTTCAGGGGAAGAATTCAACTTCACTGTCTGAATAACTGGCTGTTTTCCATTTGAAGAAGCACAGTTTAATACTTGATGCAAATTCAGTTCAGAGGTGTCTTTCTTTCCCTTCTATTTAAGGGTCTTGCCCAGGGTTGGCATTTCCATTGTGTTCACCCTTGCTGATTTTTTCCAGAACAGGTAACTAGCGCTAGCTTGCAGAACTCTGTAATTCTATTCCTTAGAAATAATGGCCAACCAGTTTGTTAATACTAGAAAATCAGCTCTTCTCTAGCAGTTTAGAAAGACTAAGCCTGATGCGCAAGTGTAATGACTATAGTATCTGAGAATGGAGTGCTAAAGATGCATATTCCTTCCACATACTCACACGTGCGTGCGCCTCTCTTTTGGAGAATTCTGTCCTAGTTTTAGTGCTGAGAACTTCCAGACAATGTTGTCAGTTCCTGTAGAAATGCAAGGCAGCGTCACTTTCCTAGTATGCATCAGATGTTGCAATGTAAGCCTTTGGTCCTAGTGACTCATTGACAACTGTATTTCTTTCACTGGACTCATGTTTTTTCTCAGCCGATTGCTGTATAAAATAAATCTTTCACTAATGTGCCTTGGGAGTGTTCCAGCATTCACTGGAATCCTTTCTAATATGCATTGTTACATGTTATCTTTTTCTCCAGATCCTTCAAAAACCAACTCCAGAACTAAAGCATCAGTTGGCTTCTTTCTCCAAGCGGGTCGCTGGTGCTGTTACAGAGCTCATCCAGTCAGCCGAAGCAATGAAAGGTGAGTTGAGCAGCCTGGATACCAGTACAGTGGGGCTTTTACTCCAGAGATGATGATCTGTTATTTTTGTAGTTTAAAACAAACCCCCAAACTAATAAAAACCCTTTTAGTATGTTCTAGGTGTCTTGGTACCACCTACTTCTATTCTTTTAATTTCTCTGCTGGTATTCACTTGTATTCAGAGTATTGGAAAACATATCTATTTGACCCTCCCCCACTTCATGTGATCGGTCATAAGTCATCTGTAAATCGTGTGGCCTTTGAAGTTGGAACCATCAAGCACAGCACTCAAGAGCCACAGTAACAGAAAACAAAATACAGTTTCACTCCTCTTGAACCGGTGGCTGAATTGTAATTGGATGGCTGGTTCCTTTCCTTACACTCATGTTTGTTCAGTCAAAATAAGTCCTTTGCTTTTCAGTGATAGTTGCTTTCCAACTTCAAATAAAATGGGATACCATCATCTTACCGAATTAATACTCGGCCTCTAAAAATAATGTCAATTTTAGGTCTCTAGTGCTTACAGTTTTTTGTCCGGGTCCTGCCCTGACAAAGTATGTTAATGAAACAATGAGACTTCAGAAAATTGTGGTCTGGATGATTTTCTGAACTCTTAGAATTTAACAACTTGTGGACACATATAAATTCAGCACTCAAATAAGCAACAAATTCCATTGCTTAGCAGAAGTTCACTGTTCTTATAACAGATGAGTGATATTTTTCTCAGATACTGGCTTCCTTAGTAAAATTTTTATCCAGTGATGTATGCAAACTCGTAGGACAAGAGTTCTAACATTTTAAATGAGATGAGTTCATATTAAGGGTGGTGTTATTAAATATTAGACCACTACTGCTGAAGCACATCTACCAAATTTACTGGGAACTTTAGTCTAAAGAAATCTTCACAGCCATCAGAAAGGCATATGAGCATTCTAATTTCATAGGTAATAGAATGCTACAGTAAAATATGTTGAATAAAGCATTGTAATCACTTTACTTTTAATTCTGCCCCCTCCAACAAAGGCTTCTAGTAAATTCATAATTGTTCAATTATTTGTTCCTAATCTAGGCCAGAGAATATTATACTCATTTTTCTGATATTCTGTGTAATATACACTGCAGGTTTTCCTTGGTTGTTTCCTGCTTTTGTCAATACACATTCCTTGGAAAAGAATCCTGACTACACACTTCTCGTGTATGGGAATCCCTTACTAATTTCTTATGGGGTTTTTTCCCTCTACATTGTAACCTAATTGCTCTGTTTCATAGAACAGTGATCTCCATTATGCTTTTTTGCTGTTCAGGTAAACTTCTTGAATTCTTCAGCCTTTTCTGCACTTTCCTATGTTTCAAAATTTCTGTTTTCCTTTGCTAACAAGCTAAGCCAATATCAGAATTCTCTATTTACTAAATGCTTTTTAAAAATCTTTCTATTGTCCTCATCTTTGGAGACATTTATTCATTTCGAGCACTTTTTGCATTTTAATTCGTATTCATTGAAATATAAATTCATTTTGTATTTCTTTTTTTTCACTTACTGCCTGTAGGGGATTTTTTTTTTTTTATTCACTTCAGAAGCTTTTCTGTAGAAAGTAAAATGTTTTTTAACCATTCCCAATTTTCATTCCGAGATACATGATAAAATTCTGTCTCCTAACCAATTTAAAATGTAAATGTTTTCACCTTTGTGAAATGCCTTTTTTTTTTTGAAGAGGAGCGGCTACATTTTACAAGTTTGCTTTTGACTGTGTTTATACATGCTGCCTGTATCAAAAATATTTTTTTCCCTGCTTATCTGTCAATATTAGGGTTTCGTATAGAATTCCTTCATCTTGTACACCATTTGAGCTGAGAAATTGTCTTTGGTAGTGCTTTGATATTTGGTATAAAATACATATATACGTGCTAGATAGGGATTAGCAGCATGACATGTAGCTCACTAGGATTACAGTATTTACATGTACTTCAGCTTTCTCCCAGCACATCATAAATAGGTGCTCTTCATTTAACATTCTCCTGTGATTTGGTCATCCGTAGTGGAAACTACCTCATTCTTTAGCCGGTGCAATGTTGATCCATAAGCATTCAAGGCTATTTCATTTGATGTTTGATGAATCAGACATGGGTTATGCTATTCCTGATGCAAAGTGCCAGTATCCTTCTCCCCAGTTGCTCTTCCTTAATAAAAATTAATTTTTCAGTTGATATTTTAATATTAGGTTCACCCAGACTTTCTGATCTAGTTTCAATAAGTTTAATAGGGCCTTAAGAGATTTTTTTTTCTTTGTTTTTTTTTTCATTCTAGCTTAGTCTTCCTTTGCCTGGTATACACTGCTTCCCATCCTTTTCTGTTTCTATCTGTGATGCCACTTCCTCCCCTTGCCCTTAGAGTTACGAACTTAGGAGTTTTCTGTCTAGTTTCCTTTTCTCTCTCCATCTGATTTTCCTTTTGGCTGTTTCATTGCGTCCCTCAATCCAAAACATGGATGCTTTCTGAATCTTGTCATCCAGAGAAAATATTATGAAATTGAAAATAACAATGCACTGAGAACTTCAAAAATCTGAGATCACCTCCAGCCAAGTATTCATTTTGTGGACCTACAGTATTTCTTTGAGCCAAGAGAAATGGCAAAAACTCAACAAAAAAAAAAAAAAAAGCCAACCTTTGGATATGTTACAGAAACTGCTTTGGCCTTCTCTACACTGCTCTTAGAAACACATTGCCAAGAGCATGCTTTCTTCAGTCAATATTAGCTTCATCTCTAACCACTGCCAAAAAAAGAGACTCTGAAAAGTGTGCTGTGGATGATTATCTGTTGTCTATAACACATCCTCTTTGCCATTCTGTCAGATTTCTCAATGTACCTTACAACTCGGTCAAGTTAGAAACCATTTTAGAGCTCTGATCAACTAAAGTTGAGTGACAACCAGTTTTGTTCCCGGTATGGACAGTATCCCTTTTTGAAGCTGCTTTGCTTACACAGTTCTTAATTACGTTACTTTCATAACAGAATAATCCTGCTAAATGCTTTTTTTTTTCACTCTGACTTACATTTTGCTCTCAGTGGCCATAAATGACAGTGTTTTTATGCCATTATGGTACTAAAATCAGCTTTCTCCAATGTGCATTCTGTATTTGACACTTGAAGTGTGATTGTAAATCACCCTGTTTGAATGGCAGCTCACAGTGGCTCTGAAGTTATTGTCTTCGTCTCCATTAATTTCAGGGACAGAGTGGGTGGATCCAGAAGACCCAACAGTCATTGCAGAGACAGAGCTACTAGGGGCTGCAGCATCAATTGAGGCTGCAGCAAAGAAGTTAGAGCAGCTGAAACCAAGAGCCAAGCCAAAGGTGAGTGTCCATCCCCATTGTTTCTTTGAAGTTAATAAAGCAGAAGATGCATATAGCACATATACCGGTGTATACTTTGTTACTGTCCACGGTAATGGTATAAACAATCAAACTTTGCATCAGTCTCAGTGCCACGACAGTGCACTGGATGGGACTTACCCTGAAGGAAGAGGGTAAAAAGATGGTTTTCAGGGAGTGAGTCAAGCACCAGCCATGAGCAAGCAAAGGAAGAAAAGCCAAATGTTAGAATGCTTTGAAAAGTTACAGTATCATTACTGTTGATTATTTACTTTTCTGTTTCCAAACACATTTTACTGATGTGAAAAGTCATTCTCACTTGCTTTCCTTTGAAGACCCTTTGTTCTCATCTGAATGTGTGTAGTATAGCAGGAGAAAGCAGCAGCAACAGAGAAGGGATTCGGCAGAATGCAAAAGACCTTCAGGATTTTCTAAGATTAAAAACATAGCATTCTATGCCGTGCTGAAAGAGTAGCTGCTTCAGTATCAAATCAGATATATGTTATGAGGATTTCTATTTAATTTTCCTGAAGGAAAATAAATTACAGTTCATTATGAAAGCAAGTAGTGTTGCATGTTGCCAGGTCATTTCAAACGTGTCTCTGAATATATTATATAAAATTAAGCCAACTATTTTCATGCATGGTACAGAAGGAATCTGTGAGACTGCTGTTACTTACGATTGTACGCATAGCTCACAAGACTGGATCACAGAGAGAATTGCTACCTTTTTCCTAGTGTGGAATAACAGGCAGGTTTTAGAAGTAGTTACCACATTTCCTAGAATTGCATCTCTTTAAAATGAAAATCATGCTTTGGCTGTGTAATTGACTTCAGGAAAGGACTATGTATCTATTTCCCTGTTTATGTTGCTTTGGCGGTGCAAAACTGTTTTCTAAGGAAGACTTCTCATTAGCTTTAATAAAAAGCAGGGCCTCAAATGTTGGATCATTGTTTTCAGTGCAGGGTGGTATTTTGTCATTCAGGAACATCAGATGAAATAGTTCTTGGTAGCTTCACTCTTTGAGGACTTCCCCCCTACCCCCTCAACCCATACCCCCCCGCTTAGTGATGGGAATAAATTAGCTCATGAAAAAGAAATGCTCTTTGTCCTGCATTTTTTAACAAGTACATCCATTTTGTTTATAAAGAAAAATGGTCCTTTATAATGAGATTCTACAGAGCAGAGGACACAGGCTGAGTCTGAGGAGAGGAAGAGTCCTCCATCACCTTTTCTATACAATCACTGCACAATAGCATATGTGTGTTGCCTAGTAACCATGGAGCAGTTTCCTTCCAACATCTAAGCCACTCCAGGGTCATTGTAATTTCCCAGTGAATACCGATCTCACACCTGCTCCTCATTTAACATGTTAATTTGAGTATCCAGTCTGCCTGTGATTTACTGGTCTGTTTTTATTTGTTGTTTTCTGAAACTAAAATTCATATCCAACTGTTTGTTTCATTTGGGATTTCAACAGCCTTTACGTGGTTTTTTTAGATGTTTAATCCCTTTCACAATATGGACTGTAATACACATCAAAGGTACTAGGAAGATCAGAGTGGCTCAAATACCACTTTTTCTGCTGAAGACTTGTAGCTTGTATCCTCCCAGAGTAGGATTTCCTGCTTTGAACAGGCTCTGTCTTTCTGATGCTCATCTTTGACTACATGGTGTTGTAGTGAGAATGCCTAGACTAGGTCAGGGGTTGCTACGATTGATTTTTCTTATGCTTAGTCTACAAAATGCAGGAATAGTAGTCATCATCTACAACAGAACAGACCGCTGGTCCAGCTAGACCAACATCCTGCTTTGGTTAACAGTAATCATCATCAAGTGAACTTGCAGAGAAGCCCTTAGTTGGTACTTTTAGAATAATCTGCGTGCAGGAAATCCATCATCTTCATCATTATTAATTGGTGGCTGATTCTCTATTTTGGGGTAAGCTTCTGTTATTGGGGCAGGGAGTGGGAGTCATTTGATGTAGGCTTGAAATTTTCATTTTTGTGTGTTCCAGTTTGTCTATTACCTCTAAAGGAAAAAAAATCAATAGTCGAAGGTAGGGTTTTTTCTCATTTGTTCCACTATCTTCATTTTTTTTTTTGTACTTTTGGATTTTTTTAGTTGTTCTTCTCCTTGTTTTCTCTTCATATTTTTGCACCTATCATACCCCTTTGATGTCTTAGGCTGAGACCAATAGCATGAGATGTCTTCATTTTCCACTACTGGGAATCATCTTATCCCAGAGAACAATCTCTAATAAGACACAGACCTGCTAACTGCTGCCTATGTTTTATTGTATGATGCATATGATGTTTGCTTTAAATCCTGGTCGTGTGGCTGCTGGTGAATGTGCTCCTAAAATGCTTAGTCAGCTAGTCCACTGCCCCATTGATACCTTGTTAATCTCTCTCCTTCTTCTGAGCTTATATCTTGCAAGCACTTTGAGAACTCTCCTAAGTAGATGGTGTTACTCCTCCCCATAACACAGAACCTGTTCACTATTCCCATTGCAGTGTTGAAGGTGGGGAATGATCTGTGAAGCAGTGAGATCTTTATTGTTTATTAAGCAAGCTTTGGCTGTCATACTTCCTTTAAATACAATTATGTTTTTTCTGAGTGTGGACTCTTTTTTTTTTTTCTTTTTTTCCTCTTTCTTTCCTTCTGTCCTTTTTTCTCCTTCTGTCCTTTTTTCTCCTTCTGTCCTTTTTTCTCCTTCTGTCCTTTTTTCTCCTTCTGTCCTTTTTTCTCCTTCTGTCCTTTTTTTCTCCTTCTGTCCTTTTTTTCTCCTTCTGTCCTTTTTTTCTCCTTCTTTCCTGTTTTCCACTTTTGGAGGGTCAAGTGTCTTGCAATGCAGCCACATATTCCTCCTGTTATACAAATACGCTACTGGCTGTAAAATAACAACCCCCCAAATCAGTAATTTTTTTTAAGAAGAAAAACATTTTCTCTAATAAAAACTACATGCTTCACTAATACTGGAAAAAGAACACTTAAGGAAAAAGGTGCAGTAGATGAGGTACAACAGCAGAGAGCATTGCTGTACCTACCCTATTCTGTTGCTCTTCATGCTCTTCATGCTTCTATGCAGGCTTATGCCTTCAAACACAAGTGTCTTTAGTAGTCAGTAAGAATTCCCTGCTGTTAGCTTTCAGCAGTTTGTCCTTTTTTTTTTCCCAAGATGAATCAAACCTGGATGCCTTTTTCTGCAGGACTCTGTGTGATATGTTTGATATATTAGGTTGTTATTTAATCCAACTATATATCAAACATATTCCTACAGTGTCCTGCCCTGTCTCCGGGGGTTTTAACATAGTGGAAGGCAATATGAAGGAGTACATTCACTCACAAGCAGGTTTAGAAGACTTCCTGCAGATTCCTAATCTGATTTAAAATATATACATGAAGGGCTCCTTCATCAGTAGAGTTGCTCTTGGAGGGTCTTTTAAGTTGTGTAGGGCCTTTTATGACAGTGAGCAGCAGCTGTGTCAAGAACTGACTTTCACTGAAATAGTTATTGTGTTTTCAATGGCTCAGTGCAGTAACTTACTCATATTGGTCTTCTCTTTATGAAATAGAAAATGAGCGCTGCTTCAAAATAAAATGGTTTGTCTTTTGTAATTTTTTTCTACTGTTTAGCAATGAGGTTGAGGGCTCATTTGTTGTCATATGAACCCTGACTTTATTTATGCTACCCCTAATAATGGAGATTCTATAGAAAACTGGTTAAAATACAGTACACATTTTCAGGATATTCATGCTACAGACTTTGTAGCTAGCCTAATAATTTTGGTTTGTGTGTTCCAGTGACTTCATTTTCCAATCCATTTATACCCATACATAGTTGATAACAGCTTATTAGTTTAAGCTTGTGGAAAAAGTGATGCTGATCTTCATGGGGGCTACTTGAGGAAGAGGAAGCTAATCACTTGTCTCATAGATCTGGTTTTCTAAAGAAACTCAAGTAGCCCTCTCAAGTAACTAAAATCTTACAAAGTTAAGTTTTCTGCCATGTATCACATCATTGCTCCTAACTTTGTTTATGAAGGCGGTTCATGTGAACTGACACATGTTGTGAGGGTACTGTTAATGAGTGTGAACTTAAGACAGTTCAGGACACACTCTTTAATATGGGAATGGGTAGAAGAATTACTTCTCTTGTAGGGCGTTTTGCTGTGTTCAGTCATGGACTGCTACATGTCCTTATTGCTAAGGAATGCTCTTTGGAGAGTACAGGCAGGTAAACATACCCACAGCACTGACTGAGCCTTGTGCCTGCTTCCCCATATCAAACACGAGTATCCAGCTCTTAGAAGTCATACCTGAAAATGCTGAAACAAAAACTGCAGGGAAGGACTAGAAAACAAGGATTTGTTAGAAAAGATGAAAATTCAACACAAGTTCCACAGTTTGAGTGCTATGTAAGGCTGTTCCACAGAAGGGATCAACTGCCAACAGAAAATTTTTTTTCTTTTTTTTCTAGAAATAAGAAGTGACATGACAGGAAATAAAGGATTTGGAAGTTTGAGAAACTCGGGGTGTGGTTTCTTCTCCCCACCCACCCAATTTCAGTAGACTTGGAAAGAAATTAATTTGGTACTCAGTGGGGGGCAGAAATCTGTTATCTGATGAGATACTGAAGTTTAGCTATCTGTTTTTCTGCTGAGCTTTACCTGCTGTTCTGTGGTGGAAGTTAATCCAGCCATTATACAATAGCATTCTCAGTAATGCAAGATTTGATTTCTCTGCATTCCCTTTGAAAGTAGTAATTATTGCTTTTGCACGTATGTGCAACATTCAGTCCACTCACTATGCTAAACTCAGTTCAAACAACTACTTTTCTTCAGCCTCTTTTTGGTGGCTGTTTTTTTGCAAATTGAATACCATCTGGGTACATACACAGCTGCCTAATAGAACAGAGTATGGCCATGGGCATTTTATTACACTTTACTAAAGAGCAACACCTCCTTTATAATAAATAAGGAGATAGTGAAACGCTCCCTCGCTTAAGTCTGAATTCCTGACAATGCTGACCTATAAAGAATAATGCACGTAATATATATTGTTATGTTGGAAATGAAAATTTAAAAACTCTAAATAACATGGAGCCTTAGACATAAGTAAAAGTCCAATAACAGTCTATTAAATTGACTGTCACCCAGTGGTACTTTTGTTGATGTTTCAGTTTAAGTCTTCAGTCAACTTAAATCAAAGTCAACAATACATCTATTTTAATAATTAAATCTGATAGTGACCTCACTGAATTCCATTTAGTCACTTCGGTTTTGTGATGTCGTGGTTGAAGTAAGAGTTTTATACATAAGACTTGAGGCCTCTTGCATAAATTCAGGACCAATGTGATTACCACTTAGATAAAATAATGGTTATGATGTTACGTTGCAAGCATTGCCAAAAATTCATGTGGAACATGACTTGCTCACTTTACAAAGCTATTTTTTATACTCTTATTACAAAGACATATGCTTCAGTTGATGGCATTAGCCCAATAGAAAGGCAAGACAAATACTTTTCCTTGAATTAGGTAGCTTCTTCTAAAGGATAAGAAGAATTTTTAAATGCCAAACAAATTCATCTACACATCAGTTTTTATTTTCAGATCATTCCGTTTTTCTGGTGTCTATGGATGCTATGGTTTCATCTCCTGGACTTTTAATTATGTGGGAGTTATATGGAAATGCTGTAGGACTGAGCACTGCTTGATGTGCCATTTTGTAATGATTTGTAATTATTCATAATTATCCTTTATTACTTTGTAATTGACTACTATTTCATCAGATTGCAGTAACAGGAGAACTAAAGCTGACTTAAATTTAGATGGATGCGCTTAGATTTGCAACTGAAGTGCCCAGTTTTCTAACTCAAAGCCTATTTAGCTGGTGTTCCTGAAGTTAGTTATTTGACACAAGAATGCTGTGCTTGCATAAGTTGGAAGAAACCTGTATTTCAAAAGCCTCATCTCTCACAAGGTGGTCTATTCTGGTATTGTATCCACTAGCCCTACTGGTCATACTGCATTGGATTCTGGTAGGCTTGTGATTTGATCACAAACAAAATACATTCTGTTGGTTTATTTTGTACAAAAAACAATCAGAATACTTGGCCTAGGCCTGGTTCTGTTTAAAATAACAATAACCATTTATCTCCATTTTGTTAACTGTTCAGAAGCTAGTAAGCATGCTTAAATGGATAAATGTTTTCAGTGCTTGTTTAAATTACTAGAAAGTCAGGGAAGTTGTTGTTTTATGGAACAATAGATTTGCGTTTTAAATAGCAAGAAGCCTTATTAGGAACAGCTGATCTCTCTATTTGCACATGCTTGTTGAAAGACACGTTTGGATGGCTGAAGTGTGGCAGACAGACCTTTGGAACTTCATATCTCCAAGATGTCTAAACTGGACTGCTTCACAATGCTGCTCTCTGTGAAATGACAGCTCTTACCAAAAGCTGTTAAATCTATACACTTGCTTGGTATCTACGTTACATTTCTTAGTACAGGTTAATGAGACAATATACATTTATCACTGTTATTTTTTAATGCTTTAAGTATTTAGAAAATGCTCTACCTAATTCAGCAATTCTGGAAGCCAGTATTATAGCCCTACAAATATAATCTTGGTATGGAAAAACAAAAATTTCTTTTCAGACCTGCACTTTTCTGAATGTAGTTTTGAGTAGACCTAGTGGAGGTAATGTATTAGAAAGTTGAAGGCAATTCTTTAAGTATCTTGTCTGGTACTGAATTTCACATGTGAGCAGCCACAAGGGCAACTTAATATCTAAGTTCACTTATGTTGACTTCCAGCTTTAGTCCACATGAAACTCCTTTGCAGAAAATGGTGTTATAGGTCTGATTGAATTTACTGATGTGTTCCAAAATCTTCTTGTCTCACTTTGTACATGTCCTCAATCTTGAAAATACAATTGCTTTCAGGTGAATAATGTGTGACATTGTTCTTTCTTGGTTATAGCAAGCAGATGAGACACTGGATTTTGAAGAACAGATCCTGGAAGCAGCTAAATCCATTGCAGCTGCTACCAGTGCCCTTGTGAAGTCAGCTTCAGCAGCCCAGAGAGAACTGGTGGCACAGGGAAAGGTGGGTAAACAGGACAAGTAGCAACAGTAGGGGGGGAGAGCATCAAAATTGCATCTAGTCTCTTAACTGCTCTCTATTAAAACAGTAGGAAAGGAGCTTGGGAATGACTAATGAAAATGTAAATCTTTCCATTGCTCATCACAGTAGATGGCCCAGGCCTGGTTCTGTTTAAAAAAAAACAACAAAACACCACAATTATGTTTATTTAAACCTCGCAAGTGTAATCAAGTGTTTGGCTCTTCAGATGTTTCAGCCGTGGGGAGTTTTTGGGTCTGTGAGGTGTGGGTTTTTTTCATTTCATGAAGAACTGTGATTCAAGCTAGTAATGTATAGTCCCACAAGACAGCTTGTGGATCCAAAACCAAATGTCACAGTACACAATACCACTCTGGACCAGAATAGCAAAGGGCCTCACTAATTGTGCCCTCAATGTTTTGTTGTCCGATTCAATGGGGACACAGGCCTGTATGCAAATTCAGTACATTTAAGTGGACGTGCTTGTAGTTATTGTTGGGACCAACGGAAAGAGTGCTTATAACATGTGTCGTCCTTTTGGTCTGGTCAGGATTGAGGTCTTTGTAATTCATTTCATATCTATCACTGGTTTTTTTCCCAGTTTATATGCTTTGAAACTTAAAATCTGAACATCAGATATGTTTCCTGTGAGAACAATTTGTTATAGGATCATTGTTGTTGTATAGTTATGGCTTCCAATTTCATCTAATTTTTTATTCTGAACAGACAGTGTCATGGATCCTGTCACAAAAGCGCTGAGCTGTCTACTTCAGCCAGGATTCCTGGGGAGCTTGTGCTTCTAGTTGCAACAGGAGCACAGAGCACTTGTTTCGGAACAATAGTGATGTTACTCTTTGCAAAGACCCACCATGAGCTGTAGCTATGGAACTTATCAATAATGCATAAAACAAGATATTATTAATACCCATTGAAATCTGGCTGTGGAGACAGTCCAGAAAAATGAGAATTTTTACTTACCTGCTTCACTTAGATTATTGTGCAGTCTGCTTTAATGTGATAAGACCTGTTCTTATTTAGTTTCATTATGATACACAGTTTGCTTTACTTTCCTCACCACCACCACTGTAAAGTTATACAGAATAATACAGAAAGTATTTCAATCCTGGTACCAGCCCTGAATCGCCCTCAGGTAGTTTTCGCTTCTTTGCTCCCACAGATACATTTCTATTTGTGTCTTTCAGATTGAGGTTAACAGCGCTTGCATCCTATTCCATCCAAGTTCAGATAATTGCTAAAACTACTTTAACCTGTCTGAGGAAAGCTGTAGCATGCTGTTCTAATAGAAGCACACCTGCCAAATATAGTGCCATATTAGCAGATCTCTTCAGCCTGCTTTACTGACTTTAGCCATTTTGCTTTATCCATCACTATTCTATAGTAACTTGCTGAAAGATCAGGAATTTTTGCAGCAAATGGCTTTTACAGATAGTTTCTTGCCTGCTTGGAGGATCTGCAAATAATACTGTGCTCTTTAAGGGAAGAAATAAATCCCAACCAAAATGAAAATGTAATGAAACATCCAACTTCAGAATTGTTTATGGCACATCCTCTCATTATGATACTTCTCACAAATAAACAAAGCCATTAATATACTTTGGAAGTAATGAAGTCCTAACCCATTTTCCTTCTCTTCTTTCTTTACTAATTACTAGCGCTTAGGTAATTGTCACTATAGGGTATCTTCTGACTACTGTGGCAGCCTGTATCTCCAGGTCAGCCAGAAGGACAGGAAGCTGGCTTCTAAAATGACTGACCAAATTCTTGCCCATAGTGAATGGCTCCAACCTGCCTGGTGGGAAGAGTTTGTTATTGATACTGGGGGGAAACATTTTGCTTTTGTAAGAAACCTTCTGAGGCATGTGGTATGGACTCCTCCCAGAAAAGCATGGCTGGCATGTAAGTGGGAAAGACAAGTTTGATCTGCTCCACATCCATCACTTCAGTACTGAACAGTAAATGGTACTGACTATTGGCTTACATTCCTCACTGACCTTTTTATTTGGTATGGAGGCAGTGGGAAATTCTTACCCAACTGCATGGATATGTGCAGCCTAGGCACGTTCTTGTCCAAAATAAATTTCTGACATTGCTTGGTAAAGGCTGTGGAAGTATCTTTACAGGGCAAATTGGTGCAATATTGTAGTTGAAGAGTTTGCTAAAGATACTTTAAGTGAAAATACTTTCCCCTGTGGAACTGCTAGAAAAGAATTAATTCGATGTTAGGTAACCATTTCCATTTCTGCAGTATAGATGAAATCTGGGAAGTTGGATCTGGTCTGTCTTCTTCCACGCCACCCTCCCATTCACTCACTCACACATGTGCACACACATACAGTTCAGACACCACTAGCCAGACTCCTCCATCTGTGGTCTAATTAAAATACATATTCTGGGGATAATTAGGCAAGAAAATCTTGAAACTTAAAGAGTTAAGGGATGTAGTGAATTCATTTGTATAACTGATTTCTCAGTTATACAAACATGTCACCGTAGCTATGAGAGAACACATTTTCTGTTCATGTTGATGCTACACATAAGGATTTGATTCTGATCCCTGGGATCCTGATTATGCATTAATCCCTGTTACCATTTCTTTTAAAATGCAACAAGTTTCTGGACCATGTTCATATTTCACATCTTCCACCATCTCTCCCAAAAACTCCCAGACCCAGGCAGCTGGGGGTGTGGGGGGGTGCGTGCTGGCAACCAGCTGTAGAATTTTATTTCATTGTTTTCATCTGACGTGGGAAGAAAACTGTCTCCTGGTTGTTGCTAGTACTGCTGATGCCATGAACACTTCAGTAGATGAGCCATGCAGAAAAATGGGCTGCTTTCCTCAAATGCCATTTTAGGCACAAAGGGAGTTAGGGGAATTCCCTGCAGACCTTTCTGGTTTGTACCTTCCCGTAGTGCCAGAGTCAGAAGAGATTCAGGAATGATGTAAATCCAGATGTGTTGTGGAGACAGAAATAACTTATTTTAAAGGCCAGGAGATTAGGAGCTACTATTACGACTGTTGCTTAGGCCAAAGTCTTGGCTGCAACAATCATTACTCTGGGACTTCAATACATGTTCCAAGGATGGGGCAATTCAAGCAGTGTACCAAGTTGGACACTACATGAGCAGGCAGATGTGTGTTGGAAGCACACTTATGCTGACAACTAACTTTCAGTTGGATTTTCTGCTCCTGTATGTGCTGGCCACAGTCACAGGTGTTTCCTTTTTTCATGGATTACTGTTTGTCTAAATCTGAGACAAAGCAACTGTATTTTCTGTCTCATTGTAAGCCATCTCTGAACTGTTTTTTCAGGTTGGAGCAATCCCTGCAAATGCAGCTGATGATGGACAGTGGTCTCAGGGACTTATTTCCGCTGTGAGTAACTCCTCCTCTTAAGGGAAACTAGCACCTTCTCTGAAGAAACAATATCCTGTGAGAATACACAGTGACTTTTTTTTTTTTACTGTCTTCTAGGCCCGAATGGTGGCAGCTGCAACCAGCAATCTCTGTGAAGCAGCTAATGCCTCAGTACAAGGCCACGCTAGTGAGGAGAAGCTCATATCATCTGCCAAACAAGTGGCAGCTTCTACAGCACAGTTGCTTGTGGCTTGCAAAGTGAAGGCTGATCATGACTCTGAAGCCATGAGGAGGCTACAGGTACTTGTGTTCTTAATTACTGAAAACCCATAGTAGTGCTATGTAAATACTGTTTTAGCACTGCGTGAACAAACCCTGAATTTTAGGAATAGTTTCTTGAATTTTCAGAATTCTGTTCAGGTTTTTTTTTCCTTGTGGGATTCTGGGGCACTTTCATTTATCAAGGGTGAAGTGATGTGCATTTGTCATTATTCAGCAGCTACAGCTCACTTCACTGCTTGTTTTATTTTTCATTTTTAAAAGATGTTCAGAGATGCAAATGTTGACTGGCCTGTGCCAAGCCCTGGTTTAGGTGCAATACTGATAGATTCATACTCAGGATAAGCCACGGGAATACACGTGCTGAGAACGTTTACTACATGCATTTCTATAGCAACTGAGTATAGTTGGTTTCTCTGCAATTATTCTGCATTCAGTTAGACTCCCAGTGAGCTTGCAAACAGGTAAGCACACTTAACTTGGTTGCACATGAGAATTGTTCTGACTTCTGCAAGATTACGCATATGTTCAACAAAGTACTTGCCTAAGTGCCAGCCTGGGTTGTGGTCAGTTTTCCGTTGTTTCTAGGAGTCAAGAGACAGCAATTGTAGATAGAACATTTCTAAAATGGAGAATCATTGTTGGACAAAAACAAGAACAGAAACTGATGCAACTTCTCACTCAACTAAAGTCTGATTTAATTTTTTACATGAAAGTGGTTCCCTTTTACATTACTCATCCATTTCATATTGAGCTTCTCTGAACTGTTACTGAATTAACACTGTTTTACAACAGGTAAAATCTAATGTCTTCAGAAGTTTTGTTTAAGGGTGTTCATTTTAAAAATTACTACAGCCTTCTCTGACATCCTGTTCTGCAGGCTGAGCCTGGAATGTAAGAACTATTCCAGCTCCTTTTTTCATACTATCAACATGGAGTGTCTTTGGTGATAGCGAAATTTCCCCTTTTTCTCTTATTTGTACAGATGCTACTAATGGACATTCAGTATAACGGTTCATGTATGGATAGGTAGAACCAAGTCCAACAAATACATATGACTAAGTATCTGTGTGAGCAAGAGGAATGGATTAAATATTTAGGAGGAAAAAATAAATGTATGAGTGTGTGGAAAAATCTGTTTGTTTCTATAGAAAACAGTGGTAATGTTATCTCTAGGGATGAGACAGTTTTAAGTGCTTTATAGTAGATTCATATAGATTGACTTTGTGAAGGATCTGTGGGGGAGCTATCAGTAACTGAAAGATAGTTCTGACTGTAATGCAACCTGCACTTTAATATCCACATGCCAAGATGGGTCTGAAGGAATTTTAAATGTGGAACAAATAATAGAAACATGAATAAAATAAAGTACTAGAGACTGTGTTTTCTCAGCTCTGCCAGGAAATTAAGGGTACTCAGTCACTGTAGGCAAATATTACTAAATAGACATTGAATGTGAAAAGCTGGAAGGGAATGTGAAAAGGAAACAAGCCTAACCACGACTGAAATTGAACTTTGCCACTTTACCAAGCTTTGTATTAGTCCCAAAAGGAAGAATGAAGGGAAAAGCAGTTTGCACTTGGAAATAATGTCCTTTATCATAGCACAAACAGTGAGTTGATGTCTACCAAATATTTTTACTGGTGGATTTGCCAAAACTACTGAGGCTTTTCAGCTGGCTTTGGCCCCCACACAAATGTTTTCGCATAGCTTTAATCAGTAGCTTAAGTTCAGGAGTTTGAGTATATTAGTTTTGTTTCCTACCACACAAACAACTGCAAGCTTTGGGAGAAGACATTGGAACTGCATTTCCCATGAATGCTAACTTGGAATGCACTGTTACAGAGTCTGTTCTAAAACTTAAATGAAACAGATGGAAATGTTTCCAATCTCTTTGGATGAGCTCCAGACTGAGCAGAGCAAATTTCAAATAATTTGTCTTTGGGTCATTTCAGGTGGGAAGGGAGTTAAACTGAAAGGGAGATGAAGCTCGAAATATGGAATAGGACTGGGGGGGGAGGAGAGGGGGAGGTTCAGAGCTGGTCCATTGTGGCTTCCCCTCCTAGTGCCAGTGTGTCTCCAGCATGTGAGAGCAGGCTGTCTTGGCCAGTGGCCTGTGTGGGAACCAGTGTTCTCAGCACATATAACACCTGGGGACGTCAGGAACCATGGGACAGAGAACTCTTCTACTGTTCTCTCTCACTGCCTGTCACAACACTGCAACGCTACCCTTTTTCTGCACATTGTGAAGGCATTAATGTTGTTTATTGTTGGTGTTGACTGATTTGCTGTTAGATACTCGGGTTTAGCATTTAATAAGAGAACAGCCTTACTGGATCAGACCAGAAGTTCATTAAGCCCAACCTGTATCCTGATTCCAGCAGTGGCCACTAGGAAATGCTTAGGGAAGCAAGTAAGAAAAGAGTAAGCATACGTGATACTATTCTCTACTATGTTGTTAGATTCCAATCATTTTCAACTCAGGAACTTCCCAAGCTGGATGCAGGTTCTGTATCTTTAGTAACCCTCAGTGGTTTTCTCCTCTTAATTTATCCAGTCCTCCTTGACCCCATGTAAACCTTTACAGTCTAATTAACAGTTCCTGGGCAGTAGATTAAGCTAGGACAGCTGTACCTATGTCTGACCCAACCTGCTTCTGCAGGTTTAAATCCACACAGTATAAACAGCTGAATGACATGCAAATCCACTCCTGCAGCACACGTCTCAAATTTAATTTACAGGACAGGCACCTTCCCAGTGCAGGCGTTCTAGCAAGATTTAACCATTCATATCCTTCTCTTCATGAAGCATTCAGTTGCTCTTGAGAGTACCTGCTACAAAGTACCGCTGTGCGGCAATACAGACGTCAGTTTGAATAGCAATAAATTTGGGTCACTTTGACCAGGCTATGTTACTTCAAGAGTGGTGATGAAATGTTGCTTCTGGTATCTCAACTAAATTCTTCATAATTCAGTAAGATACTTCTCCATAGCACTCCACTGTGCACTGAAGACTTACCCATGGTAACAGGTGATCTAGGTGTTCCTCTTGCTCAGGAGGTGGAAATATCTTTGGTGCTCTGTCCCATTCTCTAAAGCTGTTTCTTTGCTAAAGCACTTGAAATACATTTGGGGGCCCACCTTTCAGTATTTGTATGTATAATTGAGTAGCAAACATAGCTGGTTCTCCCAATTAATCCCTCAGAGTGACCCGTGACCCTTTTTAGCGTTAAGTCCCCATCAGCCCAGAAGTTTCTTTTCCTCTCTGTCCTGACAGTGATGAATAGATAAAGAGGTGGAAAGGAGGAGGATTCCAGTAAGAGCCAAGAAGGAGGCATAGGTCAAATTTTGGTGTAGCAACCAATTTAAAATACAAAATATCAGACATAAGACACCTGGGACTCACAAATTTAAAGGACTGCCAGTGGTATATGAAAGATCTCATTTACACCACCATGTGCAGTACCCATTAAACCATGGACTGTTTTTCTCCCAGAGGCAGCTTTCCGCCACTTTCACCAGCTCTTAGTACACTGGAGCAAATTCAGTGCCAGATCTTACGATGCTGAGCCCTATACTACCGTCACCTGTCTGCACAGGATATTTCCTAGCCCATGGTCTCCAAGACCTCAGTGCTTCAAAAAAGGTGCCAGCTCTATCTATTAGCATTAGTAGAAGAGAGGCTTGCATTTTGTTTGTGACAGGGACTCTTCTTCCACTCATTGCCATGGGTGTCACAGTAGGAGATTCCAAAGCCGCTCCTCTGGTATCCTCCTCTGTATCCATTAAACCAGTGCCTGTGGACATGATCATTACTGAGTGTGCAGTGTGGAATTTCTGCTGCCAATATGCATAGCAGAGATAGCTTTGTCAATGCAGGTAGCTTAGTTACCTTTTTCTTTTGATGCACAATTGCTGACACTACTCAGTTTAGACAACAAAAGATGTATTACAAATGTTTGACTGTTTATCTTTAGAAATCTGAGAATTTTTAAGGAAATAAAAGTTTAAATGTGAGATAATCATGGCTGTGTAAGTGGCTAATTTGCCCTGATGAAAGTCTATTAATTTAAAACTTCATTGCCTTAAAATGTTTCTCTATACTTTATAGTTTAGCTTTCACTTTCTGTTCTTTTTCAAAAAAACCCACCCCAAACTCATTAGTATTGTGCGTAACATAACTTGTGATTTCATCCACTGTCTTATTTCAGAGTAGGGGGACAAATAAATCTCATCTGTGACTTTCCCAACTTCCCGCTTCTTAAATAAAGGAATTGTGTTCCTCTCTGTACCATTGATTTTGAAAGATTAATTTGCTTTTCACTGGGAAAAACAAAACAAAACACACCTTTCCTGTGTAGTCAAGCAAAGACGTTTTAGTTTTGATGCTTACGTGAATCCATGTTAGTTATGCAATTTTGTTATTACTAAATTTCTTTTGTCTTTTTCAAAGGCTGCAGGGAATGCTGTCAAGCGAGCATCAGACAATCTTGTCAGGGCGGCCCAAAAAGCAGCATTTGGGAAAGCAGAGGATGATGACGTTGTGGTCAAAACAAAGTTTGTGGGTGGCATTGCTCAGGTTGGTACAATCACCCAAGAAGTAAAGCAGAGGAAAAACTATCACAGAAATGTAGCATAGTGTTACAATGTCCATCTGCTGCATTGCAGGCTAGACAAATCTGTGGAAATCTATGATAAATTACTTAATGCCTTACTGTTAGGTAACCACTGATGGAACAGCAAAGTGATATGCTGTAAGATGTCTGCACTTCTTCATTGAGCATTTACCATAATAGCAGTTACCATTGTCCAGTATCTTTTATGTTTGTTCTGATTAAGTTAATGGTTCTTTTCAAACTCCTCTTACGTACTTTAAATATTCCCAAAACTTAGTAGAATACTAGTTTTTATGTATATAATCGAAGAAATAGAGAGTGAGAGTTAAGAACTGATGACACTTCATTACTGTGACCATAATAAATATGGGGAAATAATAACAGTATTTAAAAATAGATTCCAAGGCTTTGAGGTTGTACCAACTTCTGGATTCACTGTTGTGAATGAGGAACACCACATACTATGGTCACTACTTAAAAGATACTTAAATTTATCATTTCTGCATGTCTGTAGTACTGTCATTTTTCCTTTGGCATTTTGAGATGCAGGAAAATACTGCGGATACCTGCAGGAATGAGTGTTCAATTTTACTACATGTGCTAACCCCTCACCCCGATGAATGTTGGGGGAGCACAGCACTATAAAATCTGTTATGGATGTATGGTAAAACTATGCTGGTAGATTCTTTTTTTCTTTTTTTAGTTCTCTTTAAGAAACAAGTGGGAATATGATACTGTTCTTGATGGCGTAGTCCTGGAATGTAAAAAAAATTGAGCAATTCTTGCTGAAGTAATTAAAACTTGGTGCTTCTCTGAAGAATGCTCAAGGCCTAGCTGTGACTGGTGTCTTGGAGAAAGAAATCTTGTTGTACAGACGGTATTCCTTGCTGTCATAATTCATGCTTCTGTTTTCTAGATCATTGCAGCCCAAGAAGAAATGTTGAAGAAGGAAAGAGAGCTGGAAGAGGCAAGGAAAAAACTGGCTCAGATCCGCCAACAGCAATACAAATTTCTACCTACAGAGCTCAGAGAAGACGAGGGTTAACCTGCTGAGATTTTCTTCTTTTGCTTTTTTTTTTTTTCTCTTTTTCCTTTTTTTTTTTTCCTTTTTTTCCTTTGTCTTTTAAAGAAATAAGCTAAAGGGGGACAGTACAGTGAGAACTGCTCTGACAACATTCTGGTATGCCAAGCACTTACCTAAATAAACTGCCTGTCGTAACTTTGGATGAGCAGAGGGCAATAAACACTTGTTCTTTCTCATCTGGTCAGCTGAAGTGCATGATGATCAAATAATGGTACAGTGTTAGGTTCATCATTCCTGTTCCTTTCTTGACTCAGGAGAGAATGTTTCACTTTTTACTAAAGATACTAAGTCAGTATTATTGTCACTTTCCTGATGCTTGAGGTATTTATCGTTCCTTGACTTGTTATAAAACATTCATAATATTAATATGAAAAAAGTGAAGAAATCTTTCATGTGATAAATACCACATGAGCTGGTGGTTGTCCCCCAACTACCCTTGTAAAAAGAAGACCAAGATGGAGAAGGATGTATGTCTGAGTGGAGAAACACGCATGAGTGTGGGTCTGAAGAAGATGCCTGTCCTCTTTCAGTGTTATATAGCTCGTTCACCCCAAAACTGGAGGAATTGTCTCTGCACCTGTTTGCACTAGTAGTATTACTCCTTACCTGATACTAACAAGCTTCTGCTTGTACAGTATTTAGGTTTACAAAATGTGGCAATAGCCATTCTTTAAAGAGCTCAGAAAACAAAGAAATGGAAACCTTGTCACTGCCTCAATAATAGCAGGTTCATGAAGGAAAATGCTGTTTCAATTATATACCTCTAATGTGTGACTACTTTTACAGTATTATACACACATACACATGCTCTAACATTAGACTGAATAGTTTGCATTTTGTTTTTTAATTGAAGTTATCTGGTTTGTACTGTGGGATTTCTGTTAGAATGTATGTTAGTTAAAAAAGGGAAATGCCCAGTACAACAAAAGATTATCACAAGTCTTGCTATTCTTTTAATAATTTCATTTATAATTATTTTGTTTTGAAACCTGTGGGTATTGTAGGAGAAAAGAATAAGTGATTTACAAGTAGACTTTTCCTGTAATATATTTTTTAAAAATCTGGATTCTAGGGAATTTGTTTTCATAGTTGGTATTGATGAAAATGTACTCACCAAGGAATTGCAGAGAAGGAATAGCAGCAATCTATCAGCAATCTTTGTCTTCAACTGCAGAAAGGTACGGTATGCTCTCAATATCTCTGTTGTGACCTAAACAATAGCAATATGGGTAGAGTGAGTAACACATTTTACCCTGTCAAAGAAAGAACACATCACAGCAACTTTAACTAGCAAAAGCTAAACTATTTGACTAACTACAGAAACACCATCTCTCCTAACAACAATTTCCAACATGCCTCCAACTCCACTCGACCCCTCTTAAACAACGTCAAGTCTATTTAGGTCAAAGGATGTTGCCGAGTCTAGTCCTTCTGAAGGCTGTGCTGTCATTTAGATGCCTGCCAAGTACATTCAGCTGAGCCTGTTATGTTACATGCATACCCACCTAGTTGTCATTGTTGCAGAAATACTTGTCTTGTAGACTCAAAATTAACCCCCCTAGTGGTAGGTTTACCAGTTTAGATAGTGCTAACTCCTCATTTAAGTTACCTGCATGAGATAGAATTATCAGGAATTTTGTCACACTAGTGTTCAATATATAGCAAAAAATTACTAGAGAATTAATAAATATTAAAGTGTACAAAGATTTTTATTGTTAGAGTCTCTTCTCTGGTACTGACATATTTCAGACTCAGTAGAGCTGCTGGAGAATCCGCAGTCATGAGGAAAAAATTGGCAAATCCCAAATGGAATCACTGGCATCAACAGATGTGCTGTGATTTGTAGGCTTGTGTGCGTATGCAAATGTTTACTATCAGAGACATGCAATTCAGAGTTCTGTAATTTTCCACTTCAGCAGAACTGATTTGATTTTTTTTCCACTCAATTCACTGTTAGCAGTGTCACAGAATCTCAGTCTTAAGAATTCCTACACTAAAAAAAAGGCTTCCTGTAAATTTCTAGGCAGAAGGCTAAACTGGCGTTTATTGCTGTAAGACCTAAATAAAGACAGCTCTAGTGATAGGGATTTTCTGCTGCAGTTTGTAGGTCCAGCATCTTTGCAGTTTATGGCTCTTTCTCACATTCCCATCTCTTTCCGGAAAGATCTGCAAGACAGATGTGTTACTGCTTCCCTTTCAACCTGTGTTTAACCTATTATTTGGTCTCATTAGTCATGAAGAAAGAAGATGCTGTCCTTAGCACCATGCCAATATTTTATTGTAGGTATAATAATGTTGAAATAAATTTTGATCAGGATGGTATTTGCCAGTTTGAAAGAAGCCAAAAGCCTGGTCAAATGCAACTCTGTGTGGAAATTGTATAGCTAGAAAACTTTATCAGTATGTACAAGGAAAGAGTATGCTCCAATTGTGTTCCAGATAAATATGTTTGGGAAGTCCATTTTAGCACAGTTATTTAGAGACCTCTCTATTTCTGATTTAATGCCCCCTCTTATTTGACAGGAAGTATTGTTCTTTTTTCTCCCTAGCAATGTGCTCCATAGAGGAACCACAGTCAGATGAGTAGCTGAGCTGAACAACTGAAGTATTTTTTTACTCTGAATTTTGGGTCTTCATTTGGGAAACATTAAGAGAATATAAGCTCATCTAAAGTCTTTCTGTTTCAGTTTTTTCTTGCTGTTATAATTTGCAGTATTATGACTGAAGTCCGCATGTGAACATCTGTGGAGTTTGGAACTAGTCCATGCATTTATTCCGCATGGACACTTGCACCAGGAAGTGACAAGTTGGAGTAAGGGATGGAAGCTAGTTAATAAGAAGGACAGATGCTTACTTTGTTCTGTTAACTTGTGAAATGGTAAACGAGCTCTGTTGTATCTCACCCTTCTTCATGTGGAATTCACTTTAAGGAATTGTATGCAAATTAAAAGCAAAATGCCTCAAAGTCATTTGTGTACAAATAGTCTAGTGTCATTTCCCCAACTACTCAGAAAATAAGTTGAACATTTTATCATTTGTCTAAACTTCTACATCAGAAGCCTCAAAGTAAGAAAAGTTTTAAAGCAAAAATTGAAGGCTAGACTCTTGTTTCATCTGTCCCTTTCCCTTTGATTTTCTGCATCTTCATTACTTAACTCCTAATGAGGGGATGAATACATAATCTAGAAACCTCTTCAATGTAAATATGTTTAGCTCATGAGCACATTTTTGCTTTTAATCAGTCCAAACTGATAAGATATTCACCCCAGGAGTATGGCATGTGCCATCACTACATTTATCTTCCCTACTTTTTTTTTTTTTTTTAATCTCTGGTTTTGGATTTAAATTTTTTTATGCCTTATACTATGAAAGTTTTCTCCTTATGTAACTGCATCGTGATTAACAGAGTTGTCCACCCATTAATTGTCATGATTCCTGAAACCTGCTTTTCCGTATTCACAGTAGTATACATTAACATACATTGTGGTTGTTCGTGTTAATGGAACAACGCGTTTCTGTGGCACAAAATTTATGATGCCAAATGGAGAAACTGTTTGGTCACGTGTGTTACAGGTCTCTTACAAATTGCTGGTTTGCCTGATCAGAGTACCTGCAATGAAGTCTGATAAATTAGTTTGGAGTTAGACAGATGCACAGACTGGATCTGGCTCATGAGCTACTTACTCTTCCTTTAATGTGTGAACTCTCCATGGCATAACGCATTGTTGAGTGGAGAGCCATGCAGAGATCCTCGAGCGAATGTCCCTAGGTGCACGCAGCACTGGCTGGAGCCATGCAGGTGTACTTCAGCCCAAGAGGCAACATCCCTACTTTCATCATGGTGGTCAGGGGGACGCACTGCCAAACTCGCACCGCTTCGGTCAGCGCTGGGCAGGAGGACCTGGTACTGAGGCACAACACAAGCAGTGTTCATCAGTAGCTGGTAGTTTCAATAATTCTGGCAGAGCAGAGTATCCCCTATGTCAGCTGCCTGGTATCAGGTTAGGCCCCTCAATCTGATACTGCCTAGTTGGAGTCAACAAACTCAAGTCCTGACCTTTGTGTATTGCTATTTTCAGCCTGCTGCTTGTGAGCTACAGAGAGGTCTCCTGAAGGCACGGTAAAGATTGTGCCAAGCTCTGTGTGATCTGCCTAGCCACTGCATAAAGCAGATACTGCAGAGGAGTTTTGGGCTGCAATGTTTCAGCGCCAGAGAAATTTAACAAGAAGAGAATCGATCTAAACTAGACGTGGCCCAGTTCAAGGGGCAGGCTGAAGCAACCCCACGTTCTACGGTGTGGAAATGCTATACCCATGAGAGTTCATATCTGGCAACATGATTCATTTTGCCTAAAGATTACGATCTGTCATTTATTGAGCTACAAATAAGTGCTATTTTGTCACTTTTTAAACTTTTTAAAATTAATAAAGCGGTAAAGACTTCTGTTTTTTCTCAAATTAGTACACTTTGTTGCAGTGAAAGAACCTTCTGTTCAAGACAGTTTTGTAATTATATGCTGGAGTTCCCAGGGGGTTGAACACTCACTTTAATGTTTTCCTTTCCTCTTAAAAGTTTTAACCCCAAGAAAGGCACAAAGGAGTTTGTAGTCATGCTGCCACACCATTATGTATAGTATTTATCTGGCCACAAAAATAAATAATATATTTTATTTTTGTCTTCACCAACAATAAGTCCTTGAAGGAATTCCTTTTTTTCTGCGTGTAGGTATTTGTGACGTGTTGCACTGATTATACAAAGGATCATTTTGCTCCTTAAGCAAAATAAGGCAGCAGTTGTATCTATCTGCAAGGCTGGGAAAAGGCAGAATTTCCAGGTGATAGAGGAGAACGTTCTATTTAAAGCTCTGCTGCATAGACAAAACTATGGATGCTTACTTTGTGATATATGTTAGTGACCAGTCAATATCCTTAAAATAAAGTATGTTAACCTCATACATATATACAAAAGTCAAACACCGCTTATTCAAGGCTGTTGGATGCTTGGTGGTGTTGGTTTTTTGTGGGGGGAAAGCTAGTTTTGCTTGTATATATTTTACGATTTCCATTTCATTCAACATTTTTCAATGTCAGATATAACTCTGTGTGTGTACGTACAGTTAGGCTACTTCAATTCTCCATATGAAATCTATGCCAGAAATCTTGCTATTGATCAGTTGCATTCTAACTAGTTGGATGTTGCTACCAGCAGGGGCTGTTTTGGCATGACTGCATTCATGTCAAAGTGGGATCTTTCTGATATTCTGTGTGCTCATCAAGTGGATCCATCACCAGATGTGTATACCATGTCTCCGATTATATGGTAGCTTTCCTCCATATATTCTCCATGACAGAAACAAGACTTAAGAAGCTCATCTTTTAGGGTTGATTAGCTGAATATTTAAATGGAAGCTAAAGAGGCCCTAGGCATGTTTTAGGCTAAAATATTTTAAAATATCTATTAAAATCTTTTAATATAGATATATTAAACTACTAGAGAAAAGCATTTGGTGAGTTTGCTGTCTGTTCTTATTTTCTGTGCAGCACGATTTTAATTTGTGTTGAAAACGTTCTAGGCACTACTTTAGAGACTCTAGGGAAGTTAATTCTTTGTGCTTGCTCAGTAATGCCTAAAGACTTAAAAATTAAACCACGATTTTTTACATGCTTGGATCCCTTTTGACCTTATCTTTCTTTACAAGTTCCTTTGCTTTTCCCTTTCTCTTATGTTCTGAGCATTTGTGAGAACTGGACTCTTTCTTCCTCAAGCACCTTTTAACAATTTACATACTAAGTTTTCCACCTGTGCAAGTCAGTCAGTTATGTCTAGTGTCACAGGAGAAATACTAATATGTGGGGTTTATCCATGCCTAATTTGGATAATGTAAAGCTTATATAACAAACATGACTTTATTTCCCTACTGGTTATTTTCTTTAAGTATATCTGTTTATTTTTAAAGTGGATAGTAGGGGCTGGTGACTTCTTGGCATCCTAAAATGTCCACTGTGAGGGTTTATTCCCAGGTGAAGAGAGTTTCTTTTGGCATGTTTACCCATAACCAGTATTGCTATAAAGTCAAAATCTCTTTATTAAAAATATACATGGAGCATTAAGTTTGGAAGTTCAGAACTTTTGAAGATGAAAATTCACTAATGGTACCAAATCAAATGTTAATTTAGCAGTCTCAGAAGCATTTTGAAGTCCGTGGAAAAGATAGTGCATTAGGACAGTGAAAAAATGTTGCTGGCTATTTTCTTAATACAGTTCTTGCTCTTAAAGTACTAAATTTAATAATACTGGTTGGAATCTTCAATCCCACGCAGATCAATTTTGGGTACCTTCTAGGCTGTTAGTATAATCCTTTTGTTTTAGAATAATTGCCTGTACTATGCTCCACCTTCTCTGAATATGGTTCAAAATCGGTCATCTTTGTGGCTGTTTGTATTTTGTAAGGTGCAATTGACCAAGTAAAAAGGTTAATACAAAGGTTTCTTCCAGCATTATAGTTGATGATCTCTGCATTCAAATTGCATTGTATATTCTAAGTTATTGATTAAAATACTTGAACATAAGTCACTGAACTGTTGGTCTGATTAAGTCTTGGAAAGAGTGGTCAGATTCTGGGGCAGTGGGTATATTATAAATACGTTTTTGTACTGTCTTGTATGTTTTCCAGTCCGACAATAAATACATTGCACTTTATTAAGGATGTCCCGGCAGATAATAGTTTCATCAGCCTTGCTCCTGAAACAGAAAAGATATTTATGCCCCAGTTCACCAAATGCTGTAGCACATACTTAGAGCATTTTAAAAAAACATACTTACGGTATCTTAAAAAAAATAAATTCCTTCATAATCTGTCTGCAATACAGTTACCTCAACTTGACCTAAATGGGATTAAGCCCATGCTTAATGGATTTCCTAAATGACAGTGTTTCAGACACTTAAAGAGACAATGCATGGCCCGTATGCTTTACTGCATGCTACTAGTTAGAACCACCTTCTCTATCATATCCATCCCAAAATCACAATAGTGGGTTTCAAGTATTAATAAGAATACTCTGCTTTTAGACACCGTTTCTTATTTGTGGTTCATGAAGCGCTACAAATGAGTCACTCCTATTTTACAGATGGCAAAATTATGTTGCAGGAAGGGAGATGGTTTGCTCAAATCCACAGAGCAGGTTGCACTTAATGTAATAGCCAGTCAAGTTCCTGTGATCCAAGAACTAGATAGACCAGTAGTAGCCATATCTAGGAAAGGGTTAATATTTATATTACCATCTAGTTACTAACTGGTCTACATTATTGCTCCCATTAATGTTTCTGCACTCTGTCAGTTACAGAGAAACCAAATGCATTCTTTTTTGGTAACTGTATAGCAGAGGGACTTAAACAGTGTTTGTGATTAGTGCCAAGAACAACCATCTTTCACTGCCAATGCTTTAGACAAACATCCTGTCTTCCAGAGTTGAATTTAATCTGCAAGAATCTCTGCTCAGTGTCTTGGCTTTGCCTTATGTTGTAACCACTTCTGTTAAGGCACCACCTTCCGTTCTCCTCCAGTCAGTAAGGACTTAACGCAGCATTTTTCTCTGACTTCCTCTACAAGAGAAGTGACAGCTTTAATACTTTGGACAAGGCTCTTGCAGCTTATTTAAATTAGCCTCCTGCTTTGCCAAAGCTTCCTGCAAAATATGATTAAAATCCTGAGGTACTGAAGCCTTTAGTGTGACACTTTTAGCCACAGAACCAGTTTTGAAGTTTACTCAGAGATGCCTTTAGTCATCTGCAGTTACGTGAGACTTAGACATTAGGAATGCCACACTAATGATTCCGGTCTGTCTGCAATTACCTACTCTTTGCCTTCAGCTATATAAGCATGAGTATTTTGTCTCTTCTAAATATTCATCTTTTGTTTGCATTTTTTAACAATATATGAGTTGAAATGACACTATATTTCTAAACTGCTAGCACAGATTTGAGATCCGGTCTGAGGGTTATATTTAGTTTTACTTTTTCTGTGTAAATTGTTAGCTATTTAAAAGAAAAAAATGAGTGGCATGCACGGCAAAGTTGGTGTGAAACCTCTTGTAGCTCGAGCGTGTATTAAATGCTTATACTTGAGAAACTTTTTTTATCTTTTACTGAGGGGGAAAGGACATGGCTTTACTAACAATTTAAAGATTGTTTTTTATCGTTATTTGAAATTTAGTGAGTTGAAACAATACAGTCACTGTAGGAATATTTGAGTTATGATCTAAGATGGAGGCGTGTTAGGAAACAAAATGGGTATATTCTTCAAGTCTAGACTAAACTTTTGTCTCATGAAATCATTGCAGACTTCAGCTGAATGTTTATTTCTCTTTTCTTTTTGGTTATTGGTTTTGCCTGCTTTCATCTGCTCACGGTTGGCTTTTTTCCTTGAAAGTCAGTATGTGTCAGAATGTGTAGGTTTAGTTACAATCATGTCTATCTGTGGAGAAAACAGGGGTTTTAACTTAAAGGTTTATTACCAAAATCAGAAACAGTATCTCTTGCAAATCAAAATCAAATCTTCCAATGGTATTTATCAACTGTCATTACTGCAGGACACTCAGTCTCTAAACTCATGAAAGTACAGTACAGGAACTGAATTTGTCTCCTCATATGTATGGTCAATAAATACAAATAATCATGTTCTCTTAAATAGATTTAAAAATTAGCGAGTTCAAACAACCCAGACACTGTAGGAATATTTGTGTTATGACTTGAAACACAGGAGTGTTAGGAAACAAATCAGATATATTCTTCAAGCCTAGACTGAAGTTTTGCTTCATGAAATCAGTAGTGATTTTAGCTAAATGTTTGTGTGCCAGCATAACTTTGAGTATGAGGGGTTTTTGCCTCAGAAAAATGAAAGTGAATGAGAACTTCAGTATGAACATGTTGCTGTTCTAGCTGATCTCTTCTGATCTGGGACTTTGTGTTACTGAGATTTCACATATGAAAACTGTAGGGGGGAAAATGCAAAGAAAATATGGGAAAATATGAAAAAGAAGACCTCAGAAAAGCAGCTTCATTGGTCATTCTGTTGTGCTTGGCTTGCAGTCCAGTTGCCCTCTTCTATCATTTGGTGATGATAATAAGGCTATTTAGGGTAATTCTCAAGCCAAACCACTGTTGCAACATGCCTGTGATGCTTCCAGATCCTGTAGCCCAGCAATTCAAGCCACAGAGAGGATTTTCTGGTTAGTTTCTTGACTGTTCAGGAGTTATCTGAGATCTCTTCCAAGTCATGGGAGTGGCTCTTTATTACATGACCAAATCACTTATATTTTGGGTTGTCCAAGATCTTCTTATCTGAAAAGAAGAGGTGTCCTATTCCTCTCCTAGAACTGGAAAAACTCTAAGTATGCTGAATATCTCCTAGACTAAATGCTTTGTAAAACAAAACAGGCTGCCAGTGCACCCACCTTGGAAGAGGTCAGAGCCTATTCAGATCTTCTTCCCTATCTTAAGAGTAACACCCACTAAAAAGAGAATGTTCAACCTGTAGTCCTTTTTTAACAGTATTTGCTAGCGTAAGAGTTCACACTGTTTGGTCCTCATGTAGATTCATAATGAATAGATTCATAATGTCCGTCAATGAAGATGACAAGTATTCCGTTTTACTGTGTTGTTTCACACCCTTCCTCCCTGCTTAATATGCTGGATGGTTCCTAATACACTAATTGCTTTTGCATGGAGGGAAAGCTGCTGGGTACAGAATAGGAAGTTGCCTATTCTTTTTTTCTGGGACTGTAAGGCAGGCACAGGTTAGGAAGTGGCTTTGGGATTTGCAGAGAGGTCTCTGTATGTCTGGTGGGTCACATTACTGCAGTGGAATTGAGGTGCCTGCACAGCTTTGGATATGTGTGAATGTGTACTGGAAATGGGGCTTGCCAAACACCACAGTCCAGGCAACTCTAAATCCTGTGCTGGAGAAAAAAGAATTCACTGTGAGCAAGAGCAGGGGGGGGGGGGCACAACATGAGATAACAGCTTTCCACCCCTTTATAGACACAATGGAAGATATTGCTGCATCTCTATCATGTTGCAAAAAGGAAACAGCATAAGGATTGGGGGGCTATACTTGGATTTTCCTGTAACAGGTAAATGCGGGGTTACCTTCAAATTCCTAGCAAAACTCTAAAAATACATAAATTGAGACAGCAAGCAGACTATTTGAGGCTTGTTTCAGATATTTGCTTCCAAGCACGGGTTACACTATCTGTAGTTGTTCCCTGCCAGTAAAAATGGCAGTGTTGAAAGGGTAAGTCAGACCTGCAGTGACACTATTGATGGTGAATTACAGAATCATGTTTAAAATTAGGTAAACTTAGATGTTGCTTTGGTCCCTTTTGATCTTGCAGACAAGTAGGTGGTGGCTTTTGAGACATCCGTGCATTTCTGAGCGTCCAGGCCGCCTTCAGAGTTCAAACAGAAATACATGCTATAACTGGGGCATGTTGAAAGCCATGACTTCATTTCTTAGAACTTTAACAGCTGTATAGCTCAAAGACAAATAACTCATCCCTGGCTGGTCCCTGTAATAACACAGACATCCAGAAAATGCCTGGCATTTTTTGGTTCACTACTTGGGATAAAATTCCTCTGATTTTGTTTCCCTCTGGACTAAGAACAGACTATTCTTAATGTTGCAGCCCTAAGGAGAAATCTTGCATCCCACTGCAGCTTTGTTTCCACATGTGTTATATGGTCTCCAGAAAATTCTACTACATTAGCAGTATTTGTCCAGTCTTATGTCCAGCCCCTTCCATTGGCAGCAAGTTCCTGTTGTTTCATTTGGATTTTCAAAGAAAGGCATCTGCTCAAAACCCACTTGGCAGCTCTTCAGCCTAACTGCTTCCACAGAGCCCCAGGGAGCCCTGTAAAGAAGCTAGTTCCTGCAGAAGTAACTCTATGTGCCAGTTCTGAATGCCCTGATGACTTTTTTCCCCTACAGAAACTCTTCTGTGATCAGAAATCTCAAGTTGTCAAAAGACAGCATTTCAAAGGGCAGAAATTCTGAAGTCGAAAGGGAAAGGAGAGTCTGTCCTGGGAGCTGAAGGGAGAAGTGTTTTGTTTAAGCTTAAGAGTCTGAGAGCAGATATGGCTCCTCTGCATAAAAAGAGCAAGAAGGTAAGTGCACATTTGGGAGACAGCTATTTAAATTCACAACACTGTTGGCATAAGAGGAATTAATATGTATTGATCCTGAATTAGTTTGGGGAGGAAGGGAATTCTGGACTAGCCTTTTAAGTACGGCTAGAAGGCAGTAGAAATCAACCTGCTTTTGACATCAAGTACGAGAAACAGGCTTATACCGTCACAGGAAGTGTTTCGCCTCAGGGCCCTTCTGTCTCTGTCCCTTACAAAGTGTTACTGAAATTTGTGATGGGAAACCAGTGCTAGGGTTACAGGTTAATCAGCCTTAACCATTGAATCTAAACAATTGCCTAGATTACTACAGTCTGTGGAAACTGATTTGAGGTTTCTGGGAACTGTGTTCCAGCACAATGTTGTGTTTTCTCCAGTAGGACTGTATTTCACCATGACGTGCTTTTCAAGCATGCATCATGTGAGACATACTGTAAGGTCAGATACAACGATGGCTCTGCATGGCTGGAGTTAGTGTCTAAGCCACTTCTGCTGGCTGCTGTTCTTAAAAGCACTCTCTCTAGTACAGACTTCAGGTCCCTGCTTGTGTCTGCAGTCAAGCCAACCCATGTACAAGTGTGTCAGTGCATCCAGTTAATTTCTCTGCTACTGCAAGTACTACCAATAGAAAACATTTTCCAGTGCTTTCATCCAATCTACCAGTTTTAATATACTTTCTAATGCTTTCCTGGAGATCCCTGCAGACTGTCCTGGGAGTTGTTTGTTCTTGTCAAGTCAACTGTAGTTGATTAAATCAAGAAGATGGAAACGGGGCTATATAATATCTTACAGGATTTCTCTCACGCAATCCTGGGTGTTTATAACCTGCCCTTCACTGCCTCACAATCAGGTTTATGTTGAAATCTTTACCCTTCTCTCGCAGCCTGGCCAGCTCTTCAGAGCTTTTTTCTTTTATTCCTTCATCCATGATATTCACTGCCCAAAATCAAATATAGAGTCTTGAAATTGAGGACGGGTAGAAAGGAAGGGCATTTAAGTGATAGAGCCTGCAGACAAAGTGTGGTTGCAGCGAAGTGTCTCTCTGCTGCTGCTGCTGAATTGCTTTGATGCTTCTGCAGCCCACTGTTTCTTGCAGGGGCCACTTTCCAGCAAAGCCTGAACTGCTGTTGAAAGCTGCATTTCCTGCTACAGAGAGCTCTTGACCAAAGCAGAAATCAAAACAAGAGCAAACCCAGTGTGGACTCTGGCAAAGATCACCCTCTCTTCATATATAAAAGGGAAGCATTTAGCCTGACCTCATAAAAGAGAGAACTTAAAGGACCATTCTACACTTTGAAATCTTACCCTCGATGGCATGGAAACAAAACGCTGACCTGGGAATTTCAGCAGTTCATTTCATGTTCTGCTCAGCCCGCTGTACTTCCTGAGCATGAATTGGCCATTGCATCATCCCAGGAAAATGAAGGTTATTGGGTCACTGGCTGCCCTTATAATCTGCTCAGTAAGGAATTTCTCAAGGGTATAGGCCAGTGCCCAGAATAACATTTAACAAGGTCTGGAAAATTATGCCTGCTACAGGCAGAGACCTCTTAAAAGTTTGCAGGAGGCCTACTGTTTGGATGAGTTAGCAGCACATCCCCCCCTCTATAAACATCACTTGAAACAGCTGCTTCCAGGAACCATGGAGAGAAATAGCTGAAGGAGAGAGTCCAGATGACTTTGCTAGCAGCTTAGTACCTTTCTTAACATACGGGCCTGTGCTAAACGGAGAACAATCGGCATCGAGATTTTCTCGATCCTATTTGCTTCCAGAATATGTCAGGCAAACTTCTCTTACACAGCGACTCGCTCTACATGCAGTGCAGGTATGGCTGAAACTTCATGCAAAACAGTACTGCCTCTTCCCTTGCAAGTGCTGTATATTCTCTGTATGTGCTGTATATGGCTTTTGAGGGACAGAACAGTATCTGCTTTCTCTGGATTGTGTACCAGACCATAAAGGACAACTCAATGGCTTTGTTCTCCAATTGGATTGCACCAGGGAATAGATCCTGGGATTTAAAGAAACCTCCCACCTACTGGGCAAGTGCCATGACAGATGAGATTCAGCTTACTAATAGCAAAAAAGTGCTGTCACTAGAAACCTAAATATGTTGTGCTGTGCAATCTCGGGCTCGCTCTCCACTTGCTCTGGTGATGATTTGACTGTGAGTTTGCAGGCTCTCCCCAGGCTCTTCTACAGAGCTCCTCTTCACTTAGCTGTGCCTGCTAGTGCTGACAGTTCCTATATGCCTGTGTGAGTGACCCATTTCTGCTGTCTTTGCACTTGATCACTGTGAGAGTGTTTGACTGGAAAGCATCTCCTGCTCACATTCATCTGTTCACACTCTCTCTTTGCTGACAGGAGAGAGGTGAGTTGATGAGGAAGGTTGTTTCAGGAAGTGATTTGGGGTGAAACTTCACTTTTTCATTTTCCATTTGTTCCTTGCCTGTGGACAGAACATAAGAGAAAAGCTCTGTCAATCCTAACTGGTGTTTCTGGCATTACTGGTGCTTGGGACCACTTAACTTGGCTTTGCTTGAAAGTAGTTGAGAGACTGAAAGGAAGGGGGAAGGAAGAAAGCAGGAAAACTTCATCATCATATGATGGATTTCTGGAGGATTTTTCTCCCAGCTGCTGCTCACAGTCCAACTCAGCTTCACAAGCCAAATTAACTTTGCTAGTGTTGCTCCAGGCTTCTTGCCTCCTCTCAAAGCTCTTTTGATTTGTTAGCACCTCTCTGGCATGAAGGTAGTCTGAAACCTGCAGAGTCTTCAAGGCAGGGTTTGGGCTACAGCAGAGCACAAAGTCAGTGCCTTCTTCCTAGACAGGGAGCGCAGGGACATACAATGCTCCTGCATCGCTAACTCACAGCCGCAGATACTGTTTGCACTATCCAGCTGTGGGGATATGCAGTGGAAAGCAACAGAAGTGGTGTTCTCCAGGAAGTGTTTCTGATTTTCCTCATTTATGTCTTGCGATGTCGGCTGGTCCTATGCCCAGAAAAGCTGCTGCTTGTGCTCCATCACCTGATCCCACACCAAGACTACTGTTCACCTCTTCTTCAGCAAGCAATGCTGAACTGTTATCACAGTTTTTCTTCAGGCAAAGCATGAAACAGCAAATATACTAGTGACCAGAATTCCACACAGGATCCTTGTGCTACAGAGGTAGATGAAATGTCTATAGACAGACAGAATGATCAAAGCTTGAAAACATTTGTGGAATAATTTCTGGTTAACAAGCCCATTTTTGTAATGGGTAACATATGAGAACAAAAGGCGCAGGGGAACATAGGCTTTGGAAAATGGAGCTTAATACAAAATTATATATTGCATATTGTTTTTAAAAAAACAATGTAAGTAGTGCTTAACTGTGATTAGAAGAAATCTAAAACATCTGCAAGAGCTCTTAAATAAACCATGGAAAGTGGGAAGAATTCAACAAATGTTGGGAAACAAAAGAACAAAGAGCTGAGTGGAATTTATCCATCTGCCTTATATGCCAAGCTTTCCCCCATACTTGTCACTACTGCTAAGCAGAAATTGTACTTTCACTATTTCATTGTGCAAAACTTCTATTAATGACCTATAGCCCTCAAGCCTGAGAGCTGAATTTCTTTCACCATTGAGCTACATGGCTCTTGACAATTTTCTCTCCATTTTCTTACTGACTGTAGATAATGGCATTCATTTTTCTCAGTAGAGAGAGATATTTAGGGTTTATTTGGGCAAAAGTTAATTTGGCATCACTTCTAAACTGTTCTTAAATAAAAATGATGACATAATTGAAAAATGGGATAACCTTCAATGCTAATTTAGCCTCTTGTTAGGTTATGTTTTAACTTATTTTGCTTTCTCTTTATTTATATCCCCTAAAGATATTTAGGTGAAGTAGATCAACCAATGAACATCGCCTTCTTTAAACATACCTTGGCATAGCCCACAATTCAGATCCAACACAACACTTACTGTCCTGGTTTCAGCTGGGAGAGAGTTAATTTTCTTTCTAGTAGCTGGTATAGTGTTATGTCTTGGATTCAGTATGAGAAGGATGTTGATAACACACTGATGTTTGCAGTTGTTGCTAAGTGGTATTTATACCAAGTCAAGGATTTTTCAGCTTCTCATGCCCAGCCAGCAAGAAGGCTGGAGGGGCACAAGAATGGTCAACAAAATAATTTCTCTTAATTTAGTTTTCAAATTGTTGCAGACAGTTCTGTTTAAACCATTCTTTAAATAAAATCTATTCAGAACAGTATTGCGCAGGGGCGTGAGACCCAGGCAGTGAAATGGTAGAAAGCTTCTTGCCTTTTCCTCTCCCTCAAATTCAAACTAAACTGCTATAGTTTTTCTTGTTATTGCTATGTTTGGCTCAGAATAAACTGCTCTCATCATGAAAAGGAAATAAAATAGGGGAAATTTCTCAGTTGCAGTAACCTGCAGCACTAGCTATAACAAAGACAAGGGAAGGTGTTCCTCAGAAGTATTTTATTTTTCATATGACTGCTTCTGGTGCCCAGTCTCTCATTTAGGACTAATTTGAGTATCTCTACTTTACATTGCTGTGAAATCCAGCTGTACAAATGGAAAAAGCTATCACCAAGTCTATGTGTTCCTTCTTGTCAGGATAATTCTTCTTTGAGGTACAAATCATTGTTGTGATAAGGCAGGCAGAGATCCATTTTGTACACAAAAATGAAATTGTTAACTCTTTTCTCCATTGTCAGAGTCATTGGGACTGCAATCCCACCTCCTCTGTCCTTGTTTAACTTCTGTGCTTTGCCCACAGTGAAGCACTGACCACTCCAAATGGCCTTTAACTGCTAATTTGGATGCCAGCAATTATCATCTTGCAGCACCAGGGAGCTCTGCACAAGCTGTGAAACCCTTCCAAAAGCAGGGCTGTGTAGACTTGCTTCTTCACATGCGCCAACAGATGGAGCCTCTGGCAGGGGCTCAGTTGCACTAGTGCTGAAGGAGCCTCCACTAGCTATCACGTTGGGACTTTCCAAGACACTATCTTAATTAAAAAAAAAAAAAAAAAAAAGGCAGGAGGGAGGCAACTACTTGTAGTTTTTGCAGTAACAATGCAGCATCAAAGAGCTTCTCTGTTGTAATCCTGTCCTGTGTGGTGATGAATACTTGCTGCTACTCAGGCATGTGTATCTGCAAAGGCATTTTAGGATGCTGAAGCAGTACCATATTTGGCCACTTCTCTTCCTAGTCCCTGTCTGGTTGTAGAGAAAGCTTTACATCCTGCTAGCATTCCCGGACTGTTGCTAAACATGCATTAGAAAGCTCTACTTTCAATCTTCAGAGTTGCTAAACAGCTTTAAAGAGATGCTGACTATTTTGAAAAAGTAACAGACTTTCAAAACAACTGAAGTCAGTCTCTATGCACTTCTCTCCCACCCAGGTAATAAGTATGTTCTCTCAGTTTTCAGCTTTGAACTTGTTTTTATCATATTTGCTTGCATACATAACATTTTTGGGGGCTGCTCCAAGTGACAGTAGTGCATAGAAATCTCTGAATTATCTGAGCCCTGAGATACTTTGCAGTTTGTGCAGCTAAACTATTCTTAAGTGTTGTAATTTTTTCTATCATTGATTTGAGTGTTTAAATTTCCTTCCCAAGTAAATTTGGTGTGTAAAGAAAAGAGGGAGTCATTCAACAAGAGCAGCTTGTCATAGGGGAAGGCCTGGAGCAGTAGTATGTCATGTTGAACGGTTTTGAGGAAACATTTTTAGCAACTCACTGGGATCACCAAATCCCTGAGGAAAGGAGGGTGTATGCTAGGAAACAGAAGCATCGTATTGTAGGCCTAAAGTGCTCAATGAAGAAAGGAGAAAATTCAGAATTTAACTACAGTAGTCTTAAAGTTTTCCATGCTAAAAAGGGTAAGTGATGGAGACAGGGTAGAGAAAAGTAAGTAGCAAGTGTATATAAATCTGTTCATCTGCCCCTAAAATCTAATGGAAAACAAAGCTAGAGACTAAGAAAATCTCATCGCTTTTTTGTGCTTAATAGACCAAGTCATTTCCCTCAGTAATTTCATGAGATGTCTCTTTAAAAGTCACATTCAGCTCTGGAAATAAATGTCTACTTGCCGATATTCATACCAGCCACATTTCTAGTAGCTGTTTGCTATTTATTGGTTGCTGTAGTTCCCAGGGGCCCCAGCTGGCTGCTTCTAAGTGGTAAAAGTACAGTGTTTTCCTGAAAGAATGGGAGGGATTTTGACTATGAAGAGTTATGTCTGAGTTCTCTTGCTCCAGGGTGCAGCGCTGGGAAAGGAGTCCCTGTCTCGGACTGTACTCCCATTAGGATGCAAACCCTTCTCAGTCCTCTAGAACTGCACACCTCAAACAAGCCTGGTGTCTCTTCAGTGCAGGCTGGTGTCACACCTCAGGCAGCAGCCAATTCCACATATTTCAGAGGAAGGACAAAGAAATCTTTTGGAGATTTCTCCATGAGCTAAACATTGTAGGTAAGCAGGTTTGACTCCCTTCCTACTTTGGGGGTGGGTTCTGTGCTGACACCTGTGATTCACAAGGAAGAACAACAGCAATTTTAACATTGTTCCCATCTGCACTGCTACCCTTCTGCAATAGGAGTTCCCTTGGCTGAGTCAAAACTACCGGGTGGCACTGGTAGCTTCAGTGCTACACCTGAAGAGAACCACGTTGTTGAAAAGGCTAATGACTTTCCTTGCCTTTCTACCCCAGAGCAGTTTTGAAAGCCTCCTGCTTCCAAGAGTAGATGATGTAGTCTAATGCTGGGGAGTAGCTTTCCAAGAAGATTCTGCACCCTTGAAGATCACATTAAAAGGTGCACTGGACCTATAAAAGCGCTGTTTGAAGGGCTGGCATTTTTCATTTGGTTTTCTTTAAACAAAAACTACATGGAGTGGTCTCTTCAGGCACAGGGAAAGGCTGGCTGTAGAAAAAGGAATTCTTGTCTCACAATAGAGAAGGTGATGCATGATGCATCCTGTCATCTCATAGCAATGTTCAGTTTTGTGGCTATCTATGAGTTTTAACCTGCTGCTTCAATGAAACAGGCATTTGAAAGATTGCCTTGTTATTTAGACACATGGATAGATCTGAAACCAGGTTATGCTTCTTTACATAGAAATGCCAGTAGGGTTGGGAAATTTCCAGTAACATGGTGCACCAGTGCAGAAGTCTTCAATTTCAAACACTCAGTTCCCAGACTGAAGGCAGAGTTGGTGACAGAGCTGTGAGCAGCCTGGTCTAGCCCTGCACTACCCAGTCTGATACAGATGCTCCAAGATGTGCTCCACAGCTCCATGCAGCTCTGCCAGGAGACTCTGATACGCCGACGGGCTTTCAAGTGAAAGAGGATAGAAGCAGAGTGCCTGTCACATGTAAGACTTGGATAATTTTCTGTCTTTGCAAGAAACAAAGGGGTGGTGCCTTTGATAGAGGGATATGCTGTATCTTGGCCTAGAGGTGTCATAGGGTAGCACTTATGAAAGTATAACAATAAATTTGAATGAGCCTTGATAATAGCTATTGAATTCTGAGAAAATTCCCAGTCCTTGCCTTGAAGCATGAAAAGCTTATTGTGTTAGGATTTTTTAATCTTTCCATATTTTATAACTAAATATTTAATGAGTTTCTTTTTTGTAAGAAGCTGGGTGTTGTTCTTTGTATTCTGGCAAAATTCCAAGCTGAATAATTGCATTCTTAATTCTCACCACATTTCCTCCCCTCAGCAACAGTATTGTGGCATGCTGCTCTACATGGAGCCCTTCCAGTGTTGGTATGTCAGAGGTATCACTTATAGCACGGCAGTTCTAGCATGCAAAGTGTGTTAGAATCAAAGGCATTGAAAAAGCACCAGCTATTATTTTTAATAAATAAATATCCTACAGCTTGAACCAAGATTTTTCATCCCAAGGGGTTTCAGAGCCCCCATGGCAGGGAGAGGAGCTGCATTCTTTTTAGGTTTCCCAAAGAGACTTGCTTTTCTTCACTAACATCTTATCACAGTACCGTAAACTGATAAAAGCTGTAAATCCTCTTATAAAATTCCCTACATTCCTTCCCTTTATGTGTTCACACAAATGCATTCACTGTCAGCAGGGACTCTCCTTGTCTCCTTTCAGAGTCCACTGCAGTGATCAAGGCAAACCTCCAGTGCCACACTGGAGATGGTGTCTCACTCGGGAGATGATGTTAGCCAGTTTAATACCTCATCCTCCCACAGATTTCCTGTATGACCTTAGTCAAGTCATTTAGCTTCAACACGTTGTACCCCATCTGTAAAATGCGATAATTGCACATAAACCTCACAGAGATAGATGGCAAGATTAAACGCACCAAAGACTGAGAAGTGCTTTGATATTACCCTGGTCTAGTTCTTAGAGAGCTTTGCAGGGATGTGAGTATGAATCTAACCTGGAATGACACCAACCAATTCTCCTGCAGAAGAGGGATCCCAGTGGACCATGCTGGACAGTCGGCTTGTCTTTTTGTTTAATGTTTGTCCATATTTTCTGAAGGAGTTCAAAGCAGCCTCTAATTTGTACTCATGTTTTTATCTCTACAGATAATTGCAGGTAAACAGGATTGGAAAGGACATCCCAGCCCCGTGTTATTCTATCTAGGCAACTATACGGGAAGCATTTCTTCAGCATGCTAGATGTCAACCAGATCAGCGTGAGGGAACAGACTGCTGTATTAGTATTACTCAGGAGTGTCCCTATTTCTACTTGCCAAGATTTAATAACTTAACCTGGAGGCAAGAGTAACAAACTGAAACTTGCTCCCTACTAGACAATGCTGTTAAGCATATCTTTATAGAGGGAAGATACAACACTGGTAGGATCATGATAAAAATAACGCCAAGTCATCTAAACTAATCCCTTGTCAAATTCCCTAGATCCTTTAGGCAATGTGTGTGTAGTTAAGATGTTAATTGGTATGGGAATGTGTTGGGTAAGTTACAGCAGTTATTGCTGTTGGAGATACGCTTATCATCCACAGCTCAGTAACACACTTTGTCTGGCACTTGCTGGTGTCAAGTGCTTCAAATGTGTTACTGGGGACAGCAGCTACCTAATCTGCTATTTGTAAATGTCACAGGCTCCTGATTGTCCACACGTTTTCTCTGTTGCCTTCTGCCGGAACTAGGGGATCTACGTAGCCCAGTACCGACAAGCAAGAAGCCATGACGTTCCTGGTTCCCTGCTTTTTAATTTTCAGATAATAAGTTCTGGACCACAAAGCTAAGAATCCAAAGCAAGGAAAATTCCCTGCCCCTGCAAGAATGAGTGATTTGGGAAAATAAATAAGCTAGCAATGTCTAGTTTTGAATGCAAGTAGCCAGATGGTTTTTTTCTTCCTTTCCCTGACTCCTCACACCACCATTAGTCATCTGGAGGAGGAGGAGCGCAAATGTGCCAAAATGGAATAACGGCCAATTTGGGGTAAGATTTTTGGCAAAATCTTCAACCGGTGTAAACTGAATGCCTCATTAGAATCACCTTAACGCAGGTCATGCTAGTTTATGCCATCCTGGAGATCTGACCCACTGAATCAATCCTTTAATACCTGCTCTTGAAAGAGAAAAGGAAAATGTAAACCAAATTTTGGAAAATATAAAGATGAAATCTGCTCAAGCCCCCATATTGTTAGTGGGGTTCAGAAGAAAAGTGCAGGGCCACTGGCCAAAATTGATAACTCCCACTTCTTTGACAGGCAGAAGCAGTTTCAACAACAGAGAAAACATAGCCATGCAGACTTGTGGTACAGCACAAAATTCAAACCTCAGGCACTCCTGCACTGACCAAATGTACCCCCCTCTTAGCACAGCTGATGCCTTTGGAAATGCATTGAAAGCTACAGTGAGTTTCCCCCCAAGGAGCTGGTTTTCTCTGACGCTGTTTAATAACAGTTATGCTTATCACCATCTTCTTTTAGTTCCCCTGCTCCTTCTCATACATTGTCATTTGCCAGGCTGGGACTCTTTCTTTGTGGTTTGCAACTACTCTGACATTGCAAGGTTACAATTAAATGATACAGTGAACAACACTGCATTTACAGCAGTTGATTCAGATGTGGGACGCATTGCTTCAAATTCCCGGCTGATTCCAATAGTGCAGAGACTTGAAACTGAGTTTCCAATGTCAGAAATCAGTGGCTATTCCTGGGTAATTAGGGATGTCTGATCTCAGGAACAGGCATATAAATATAAACCATGAGCTCAGCAACACAGTGTTATCCTGCAAGAAATGTCAAATAATCTGCAAAAACATCTTTTTCCTTGTTCATGTCCATAGGCCAGACAGAGCTTGGGGCTACTTAATCATCCAATCTGCACCACCATCTGTTGTCCTACAAGTTCCTGTAATGTTTGGCTTCTATCCTGCACGGGAATCCAATATCCTTAAACTCCACTGGAATTGATGTGAACAAAGGCAGGAGGCAACTTCTCAGTGGGTAAAATTCCTATAACCACTAAGCACTAGGTTAGGTGAAATCATGTGATTGATGTGGAAAGTTAAATATGTGTTAAAAGCTACTGTTCAGCTTTACTAGCAACATAGCCAGGATTCTCATTTTAAGTAATGGGGCCTGTATATCTTAAAACCAATATTTGGAGAACTAAATTCTTCCAGTTTTAGGAATACCTTGGAATTTTATAAATCATGTAATCTTTTTTTGATAGCTCAAACAGCATACACCCAAAGGTTGTCTTTTGTTAATACCTCCATAGCTAGCATTCCAGTCGTGCTCTTGCCTCAGCAGTAGAAATCCAACAGTGATAGTTATCACCATATTTTGTGGGCACAATCAGTGCACAGTAGGATAACATGTTTTGCAATAATAAGGCTTATGTGTAAGGCTGTTGCCAGGTGAGCTGCCAAGGCAGCTTTAAAATAGCTCCAGACTAGTGGCTTTCGATTAAAGCTCCATTCTCTAGTTTATTCCAGTGGCTAGAAAGAAGCACTCCAAAACTTACATCATCTTGCTGTCTGCCAGATCCTGCTTACTCTTGCCACTTGCCTCTTGAGCAGCCAGACCTCGTCCTCTTCAGTAGCTGGTGGTAGCCACCAAATGACTATATGGGGAGCTGGGAAAGAGGCATTTGAAAAAACAGCTACTCAGATTGCCTAAAAATTCTCTGCCTGTCCGGGAACACTCTGTCAGCTGAAGGTTTTGGCAATGCCTGTGTTGTGCTTGGGAAGCTTGGATAGTTGAATTTAAACCACAGCCTCAGTCCTATCTGCATATGAAGCAGAGTGGTAATAAGAAGGAGAAGAAGTGTTTGCCAAATGGAGCAAAAAAACCCCTTAATTCCAAGTGGTTATGCGCAGCAGGAATAATCTGTTCTTTGATGCGTATCTTTAACCAAAAGGTGATTGCATCAGGGTTTTTTTCACCTTTTTTTTTTTTTTTTAATATTCCCAGGAACTGTTGCAGTAATTAGTAGGGGTTTATAGCATTCTGACATACACCAGGCATCCTAGTGTGTGAAGTTTACCTAAGTACAAGGCATTAGGATGCTTGGTAGTAATGCTGACAAAACTAAACAATTGCATTTGTGGTGTCCTGGGCTTACAGGGTAAGTAACTTCAGATGATCCCTCTTTTCCCACTCCTGACTGCTGTGAATTCAGGCAGTTTTGAGATCTGGGATTTTATTGTTCTTTTCTAAATAATCAGGCCAGCCCTGGGCATCAGAATTTATCCTACTGTCCTTAGCATTGATGGAGCAAGGCATTTGCTATGATGGATCAGAATTGTCTACATATATATACACTGTCTCTTGGGAGGAGGCAGAGCATCTGTATTCATACATTGTTTTGCAGTTGATTCCTTTATGAAAGCCTGCCCATGATGGAAAAATTCTTCTGGTGAGGTACTTAAACACAGATGTATTTTTTTTGATGGAAGTTAACTGAGGTTGTGATTCCAAAGGCCCACGAACGCTGTGTGTAATTAAACTTTGGCAAAGGCCGATTATATGACTCTGGCACAGAGAAGCTTGCATCTATAAAAGGCAAGATCTGTCCTTTGTTTATTCCCTAGTAAATCAGTGAAGTATGGTATGGTATTTTAGCATCAACTTAGCATATTTTATTTTCCCCTCTAATTTACAGGACAGTGGTAAATAGAGATTGACTAAGTTTACTAACAATTTAGAGACTGTTCATAAAAAGAAGATTGTAAAGCAAACAGTTTCTCAGCTCTACAGACAATAGGCAGCACAGTGCATTTATGGTGTGGTATTACAAGCTTCAGGTGCCACAAGAAAGCCAACCCTGATTTAAAGCTGCACTAGCAAGCAATAAAATTGAAATGGCATTTAAGCAAAGTGAAAAGTCAGGCTGCATGTATGTAAAAGAAATTACTGATATAGACAAGAAATCAGTGTCATCTAATGGTACTGAAGGTTTCTCTGCAAACGGTTATCAGAAGAATAGTACAGCGCTGACTGCATCACCCATTTGCACTATGCACTGCCAGTGGGACATGATATGTATCTTCCTTAGCGTTTTAATTTGGATCAGGATTGTAGTTTTGATGTGAATCTCTCTGTTAACCTTACTTCCTGTGCTTTCGTTTGTATTGGGTGGCACTGAGGCGTACAGACTGGGTACCTTTTAGATGAAACTGGAAGATGTGATCAGACCACAAATAGGCATTCAGTCCACACAAGACTAGAGAAAGTCTGAAATAAAACTCCCTAAAGTGTATACAGGGCAACTCTGGTCCTTAGTACCAAATTATTTGCTCTACAAATCTGTTACTTGTACACCACTTTCCTTGCTAATGTAGATACAATTGTACTTGACTGTCAGCACATACACATATATATGTATACGTAGCACAAGTCAGTGCCGTTTCAGTGAAACCTGCTACTATCAGTAAATAGTATTTCCTAAATATTACAGTAGCTTTATAGTCAGCTAAGTTTGCCTACAACTGTCCCATGTTCTTTAAACTATGAGCTGCAGCCAGCCCAAGGATAGATAGCTAGAGCTGTTCTAAGTAGCAGGATTCCCAGTCTCAAAGCTGAGGAAACCTAAATTCAAAGAATGTGGTTGGCAGAGAAATACGTGTTCTGATTGCTTGTTTGCACTCCACCTTGACATGACCAGCAGCATGTGTAGATGTCCACCTCTTTGTGTAGACTGAGATGGGTAGATGTGGTGCTTAGGGACATGGTTTAATGTTGGACTTGGCAATGCTAAGTTAACGGTTGGACTTGAGGATTTTAAAGGTCTTTTCCAACCTAAATGATTCTGTGACAAAAGATTGCAGTCTTGCTTTCCCTGAAGCTTCCACAACAGCAGGTTTTGACGATAACTGTTTAACCTCAGATGTAATCTATCTTGCTCTGATATTTACAGCTTTTCCACTCAGACTGCTATGGGGAAATACCTTCAAAAAAGTAATTTCAGACAGGAAGAAAAGAAAGTAGTCAAACTGAAAATTTCCATCACAGTATTTTGCTACAGTTTTGACTTGTCCTGTAATTGTCTAGGATGAGATTTCAAATACTCCCAATATGAGAAGGGCAATACGAGACAGTGTTCACTTGTACTTCCTTATTCAGCTTGAGAGAGCAGCTACAACCTCGACCCAGTGAGAAATCCCAAGTATGGCTATGAAATCGTATCTGCCAGGACTGACTGCCGCTGTGAGTGCAGTCTGATGCTTTTGCCTCTCTCCAGAAGATGTCTGCCAAGACCTATCACTCACACTGGTATCCTAAAGGCGAGACAGAGGCCTCTGCGACTCTTGGCTGTCTCGCTAAGACTGAATTCCATCAAAGGATGCTGTTCCCTTATGTGCGCATGTTTGCCATTTGCTCGCTTTGATGATTGTGTGAGTTGCCATTTGTGGTAGCCATTTCACTTGTGTTAAAATAAATGCTGAATTATGTATGCAGCCAACAGCAGCTTTAATGTAGGCAGGCACCCTTTTAGCATTCAGAGAGGGGCGAACACACAGGTGGAATGAACTACAGCTGTTTGTAGACTCTTTATCCACCATAGCAATTGTTTTGAAGTGGGAGTGATCTCCCGGGATGCTCCAACTTCTGCATGTGCCCATGTCAATTATAAAAAATCCTGCACCTTCAGGATCCTGGAGTGTGAAGTCCTGGACACCCTGGGCCTAATTCTGAAGTCATTTACCCAAGCATAACTGGAAGTATTTCAGCTGAAGTCTGTGAAGTCATCCTGGCATGAAATGGCTTGTGAGATCAGAATCAAGACTTTCCCCTTGTCATTAAGGCTTTTTAACTGGAGTTACTTCGATCAGAAGGGAAGTAAAATAAAAACAAGGGCAAAACTCTGCCTCAAGCAAACATCCTGAAAGATTTCAATTTATTTTTCTACCTTAGGAAAGAATGAGCTTATTTCAAATTTAGACCAGGGAGAGTCAGCTTCTGCATCAAATGTTGGACCCCTCCTCTCCACTATGAGTTCCAGTCAAGGTGCCATTTGCCTTGAGTGACATTTTGGCTAAATGCTTAAAGATCAATCCATAGTCTGCATGTGATTATTGACTATGCAAGGGAACTGCATTTGGGAAAATGTGCACACAGTTATCCTGCAGGTCTCCTTTCCTGCCAGTGTAGAGCTTGCACCCCACTTCTATGTATCGTTCATCTTCTACAGAATCCAATATGACTTAGAAACCCTTTGCTCTTTTTCAGCAAGCTTTTGCTGAACTTCTATTCTCTTTCTCAGAATGGTGCTTTTCTTCCTTTAATGGCAATAATCGTGGTTGTTACGTATTCTGAGAGATGGTCACCCTTTTAGGAGTGGCATCAGTCCTCTCTGCTTGCTTTCTATTGCTGCAGCTTGATTCTCCATGCCATTTAATTGACCCACTTGGTACCTCTAGTTGTTCTGGTAAGATAAGGAGATACCCATGTACCTCATGCCATCCCCCCTTTTGTCTGGTCTTTTCTCAGACTCCATGACAGCCCTGAAGTGCTTACCTTCAACCCTAACCTTATATGTTTATGATTTTTAGTAGAGATACATTCTCACTTGAGTCCCATAAGTTCTCACTGCTGTCCTAAAACTCCGTTCTTATGGCCAGAGTATATCTATCTTTCAATGACTATCTAGTATTTAGACAGTCTTTATCTGCCAAGTGAGATTCCACTCTTTCCTGGCTTTTTCTTTACTTCCCCACTCCATTTCCTGTTTTACCTACTGCCTTTGCTTCAACCAAGCCCCTCATTGTAAGAGAAAATTAGGTCAAGCCTGCAGAAGTAGCAGAGACAAAAATAACTGAACATTACAGAGGCCCCCAAACTTCCTTGCGAACATCTCTGTGCAACACTGAATCAAAACTGATGTTAGCATTCCAGTGGTCCTAGAGGCTCCACAGGGATCAGCTGTCTTCAAGAGAGCTCAGGTCTTCAGGAGAGAAGCCATTTTAACTCAGTCTCACTGTAAGGGCCTTGGAGTCACACAGCATGGGCCATAATGCATAATACAAGCATAATGCACAAAACAATGTTAAGAGAAGAGCTTAAAAGCTTTTTGAATACCGCTAGTAAATTCATTTGGTTTAACTAGAACTACCAGCCAAAACTGCGATGGGGAAAGGAAAATTCAGAACACCAGGACATGCTGAAAGTCAGAAAGCTGGATTTGAAGTTGAATCTCAGTGCACACATTTCCAGGCCAGTATCTTACCTATTAGCCTAAGTGTAATCATAGATGTGTCACTCTCAACTATGTATTTTTATTTTCTGTTAATTAGTTCAGTCCCTTTTTTTGAACAACTGTTCCCTCAATCAGGACAGCTGCACAGTTTGGATGAAAAGCCACCCACAAGTGTATCCCAACTGGAGCTGTGGTAATTAAACCCAAATAATTAAGACATTCATGAGCGGCATGTGAAACCTCTGGAAACTGGCAATAAATTTTTTTGTGCAGGCTCGCGTCACAGTGGGCTGGAAGCCAGAGGTGCTGCGTGTTTTTGTGCGTGCGTGTGTGGAGAGCTCACTTCTTTGGCTCTCTCAGGGAGGAACAGATCAGTATGCGAATGTCAGCTTCCTAATTAAGCACTACTTTCATGGGTTATTAAACAAACAAAAACCCCACAAAATAAACCACAGAAATATTTTGAAACAGTATTACCAATTTAAACCATTTTTTTGAGTCCAAAAGAAAAATACTGTCATGTTAACTTGTATACCAAGCTTTCAGCAGACACAATTTAAATGCTAAGTTATTAACCACTGTACAACTATATTTATACTGGAAATTGCATTTGACCCTTTCAAAGAGCTTCAGATGCATGCCACACTCAGTTCCATGGTGCTATGGATACACTTGAGACTGCAGAAATGTTGTTTAATTCTTCCATTTAGCTTATGAAACTTCTGTGGATTCAGTGCACTGGATTTTAGCCCAGACTTTAATATTCAGTCTGAAGCCTTACAGGGAGAGTTCTAGAAAATACTTTTGGCATTGACAGAGTTCTTTCTTACCTGCCTGTATTAGACCAGAGAAATGCTGGCAAAAAGTATGACTCAGGCACTCTCTTACATTCTGGAGTTTTCAGTGTTGGATATATTCAATCCAGTCATGGTGTAAAAAGGAAGGGGAAAAAACCCTCTTAATTCCCTAGAGTCCAGGTGTAAATCATGGAATAAAGTTCTTGTCAAACTGAGAGCCTAACTTCATGAATAATGAAGTAACAAGGCTCCCTTCCTTACTTGAAGTTTCTCTTCTAAGACGTAACTTTATGCTCCACATCAATTGAAGTCCTGCAAGTAGGTTAGCTGGTAGACCTGAGGAGGGTTAAGCTCAGTGACATAAACAGGCAGAGCCTGATTTTTCCTTCCAAGCATTTCCAAGACTCCAGTAGTAAAATTTTAGTGGACAGAGCCTATCTAGTGTTGTTAATTAAAATTAAACTATAGAAGATAATTGACCCATTTCCTAAGACCAGTAGGAGTAACTTACTGTAGTGAACTTAGTAAGGAATAGTGGGCTAGAGACCAAAGCTTTCCTTTAAAAAGGAGCTCTTAACCCATAACCATTCAAGTTCCATTTCCTCAACCCAATTGCCAGGACCCAAGGAAGAGGCCAGAAAAAAAAAAAAAAAAAAAAAAAAAACAAAAAAAAAACAACAACAAAAAAAAAAAGACAAGAAGTGGTTTTGTTTATCAGTAACAGAAAAAAAAAAAAACCCTCAGCCCTGATCTAAATCTAGAAAGAGGCTGTTTTATAGAGTGCTTGGACACATGCAGCAGACATGCAAAGATTTCCTAAACTGGAGACAGGAATTAGATCCCCGGTGAAAGATGTGCAACACTGAAAGCACTTATTTCTTACTTTGCACGAGTTCAGTCTAGAAACATACTGGGCTTGTTAGAACCTGCATGCAAGTACTTCGTAGTGCATCACACAACCGGGGGTGGGTTGCAGCCCCGATGAGCCCAGGAGCGCTGCTCACATTCTTGAGTGCCATCTGCTGGCACCTTGTCTGTTATCTCTGCTGTATACATAACCTGTGATCCTTCCAGAGGTTGTTTATCCGCACTTATGCTTCTGTGAGACAGAAGGCTATCCAAGGGTTTTTCAATGCAAAATGCATGTCTGTCCATGCAAACTTTGGACCAGAGGCTCTGAGCAACAATGCTATGGTGATGGAAATGTAGTACATGTAGCACTGGACTATGGTTTGCACAGAGCAAGGTTGAACACGCTGTGTGGTGCTGCTTTTGAGGCTACTAAAAGAGAGAATGTGGAAGGCTGATAGGCCTTTATTTAGTTAGAGATGTTTGCTTGCCTCACTTGAGAAATATGTGACTGTATTGCTATTTTCACATAATACTCTAGCAACCACTTTTTTTTTTTTAAGACACTCTAAGTCACACTATCTCTCTTACTTGAGTCAGTAAATTGTGTGTGGGCATGTTTGGGCACAACTGTTTGTAAAATTGTACTTAATAATGAAAAAAATCTCTGTATTTTGGCGTTAAAACTCTACCCTACTCTACATTTGCAGAAGGTTTTTTATTCCATATTTCTACAGATACCAGAAAGCAATTCTCTTCTGCACAGGTACTGGTTTAGTAACATTGATACACTATAGAAAAGCTTTATCTTTTGTTGGTCCTGACATTAGACAAGCCCTTACTCAGATTTGCACAGTGGGCAGCAGATAAATACCTGATATTGTTTCAACTTTTCAAACCGCCACAGGTGATCAAAACTCTCTGAAAGTTCAGGACCCTTAAAGTGAAGTTTATCTTACCTCACAGGAAACAGACACAATCAAGTAAGTTACTCCAGAGCTGAGAAAGGGAAGAAAGCTAGGCGGTTAGCCACTGTCTCAAGTTTATACAGAACAAATCATGGGATTTCTATGTCTGGTATTCAAAATCTTACCTCAGCTGTTATTTCCCTGTGGGCAAGTGTCTCAGAGGTGACTCCAGGTGAGCTGGGTTCTGGGCTCTGCTCCTTGCAAAGCCTGGCGCATATTGCCTGACTGGGGGTTTGGACAGGCAAGCATTGACTCATCTCACTAAAGCAAGGTAAAGACACACCTCACTAAAGCCTTGTAAGCCATGGTTGTTCCTGCTGTCCGCTCTGCCCGTCTGCTAAAGCTTACTGCCCTCATGACAGAGCCATCAGAAAGGAACAGGCTGTGCTTGAGCCCTTCCCTTGTACAGGTTGGTATCTTTGCTCCATCAAATTTCATTTTTGTGATAAACGAAGCTGGATTACATACTGGAGCCGCTGAAGTGCAGGGACATCTCTTCTGCTCTCTGTGCTGTGGGGGATGCCAGCGCTGGCACGGAGGCAGGGCACTTGGATGGGGCTGATAATGTTTCAAACCACCATGGCAAGAGTCTCTGGAGTGCAGTCAAAGCCTGTGGGGCCATTTCATAATCTCCCTGTGCCACTGAGCTCTGCTCTTCACAACAGCACAATGGTCTGCTTTATCTATACACATTAGAAAGATTTTGTGGCTGATACGTATAATATAACCCACATGTTGCCGAGCAAAATGGCGCTTTCACTGCCCTCCCCTTTGTGGGTTTTGGCACGCGGGTCTTTCTCTGTAAATGTCGTTGCATCCCCTACTATGCAGGCAGGCACGTAAACGCCTTGGTGTTCACTCACAGCCTGTGTGGCCCAAGGTGCGCACGTATGCCCCAAGATGTCGCCTCTGGTAGGCCCTGGCTGGGGGATGAGGCAGGGCAGTGAGGCCTGATGGCGCTCCCAGCCTGCTGGGGCTCCTCAGTCAAATACACGGTTATTTCTGCTGGTGCGAGGAAGGGAACTGGCAGCAGAATTACCTTCCCCTAATCCCTTTTTGAGCTTTCATCAAAAGAGGTCCGACATCTCTTCTCCTCCCGGACTTCCTCTCCCTTTTGTGAGATGAGAAACAGTCTTTGCCAGAACGCAACCTCCTCCCGCCTTCTGCCCCCGCACGTGACTGGAGCCGGCGCTTTTCCCTCGCTTTTGTTGGCAGCGAGCGGGCCAGACACCACAGGGGACAAGGGAGGGTGCTGGGATCCCCATCCCTTTCACCCGCCAGTGCCCCTCCACACCGCAGCCCTCAGTGAGGGGCAGGCGTGTGGCGAGGCCCAGAGGCAGCAGGGCTGGCTACTCGCCGGCTGACCGGCCTTCTCTGCGGTTTTTGGCTCTTGAGGGAGCCCTTCTGGCTGGCAGACCTTTCTCCTCCTCCTCCTCCTCCCCCTCCTCCCCCCCCCCTGGTATTCGGGGTGCCCCTGGGAAGAAATGGGAGAAGGTCCGCCCAGCTTGCTTCATGGAGGCCGTACACCTAAAATGGCTGCCATTGAGCAGGGCTGGATTTGGCCCGACAGCCCAGATGCGTCAGCCTGACAGGATCAGGGTAGGTTTCTGGTTTATAAAATGCTATACTGGGATTTTTGTATGTGGTGGCAGGTGCTGCTAATGCTTTTATGGGCTACTGAGGCAGAGGTGACTTATTAAGTTAGTGCGCGCTGGAGTTTTCCTTAAGCCCAGGCCCACCTCTAGGCAGATCCCTGTTCTGCAAATGGGGCACAAGATGAACTGAGGCCATTATGAAGGTAACCCATACATGACTGACTTTATTTTTTGTGTAATTTAACAGGATAAAGAGTACGAAGAAACAGGAGCACACTGCTTAGTAAAGTTACTACAGGAGGCTGCTGCAAGAGGGAAAAGCTGCTGCTCTCCTGTCTGTGTGAATGTCTTATTCACAGTAGAGCAAACACAGGCCTCTAAGGAAGGAGTGCAGCAGATACTGAACTGGCAAAATACAGAAGGTAAGAATAAAAGGAAAATGCAAGATCATCTCTCAGAGAGCTGAGCTGTTTACTGCTGCCTAGTTTAGCGCATGAAAATGGGATATTTACAGCTCTTTTCTGTCACAAATCCCTAACCAATGTACCAGCAGAGCAATTTTGGTCTCTGCTTGGAATTGCTGTGGGGAGGACTTTGTTCCCTGCTCTGTGACTTGTTCTGTTACTTCGAGGCCCGAGCAGTTTCTTGCACACTCACTGCAAATGCAGGAGGGGCACTGATCTGCACTGTCCCCAGACTTTTGGAGTATAGGCATACTTCAGGAGTGAGCAGTGCAGGATTTGTACCATAGCAGAAATTCTCACAGAAACAAACTCATTACTCTTTGATTATGGTCCTTGTACTAGCATATAAGAAACTGTAACAGGCTGCTATGGCTACCAGAAATTCTCCACCCTCTTAACAGATGTTGATCTAGTTGAGGGAGGAGTAGGTCAATTCATGTTGCGGACTCCTGCTGAGGTAGGTGTCTCTTTAATTATTACACACTAGTTACATAAGGAAAAAAGGAGGGGCTTTCTGAAGGCAGAAGATACATAGTTTCCTGTAAGAGAAGGCCTGGAAGAGGAAAACTCAAGATACCTTTTGTTCTCTTATTGTCTTCCCTTGTTACTGTATCAAAGCTGTAGGAAGATAGTTTTAATGGAGAAAAATACATATTGTTTAACTTACAGCATTTTAGTAAAGAGCATTAACTGTATTTGAAACACTTGCCTTTTCCATTCAGTAAGGGCTGATTTTGGAGAGCAATTGCAATACCGGTCTAATGCCTTTTCCCCGTTAAGGAATTCATGCCATTAAAATCGTATGATTCACCAAACGTCATACTCCAAATAAAATGAAGTTGTATGAAAGAATTAAAACAACCTCATCAGTGAGGTCATGCCAAATAAACAGCATCTCTGATCTGGATTCAGAGCAGCAGCTTGTGCTGGCAGCCTTTGTGGGTAGAAATGACATTTTCACTATGTATTGTTCAGTAGAAGCACCTCCAGTGTTATATTTATTTAAACTGTGATTTTTGTCAGAAGTGCCACCCTGGGTTTTATACATTAATTTACTTTTTTTGAGGGGGAATAGAAAAGCGCTGAAAGCAGGAGTGCACCTAAACCAACACCTAATCTCAGCCAAGCACAAGCCACCTTTTCCTCACCTCTTTTCTCCTTTGCCAAACATGTTCTGACCCAAACAGTGCCCAAGCAAATACCCTAGTTCTTAATGTTTGCCAGCACTGAGTATTTTCTAATAATTGGATTTGAGTTTTGGAGCTTACTCTCAGCTTCTGTTAAGAAATTTCTAATACAGGTTTCCTGGGAAGCTTCAAAATGTTGAAGAAACCTTCAAAGCCACAGCAAAGATTTTGGCAGATTGCAGTAGGCGTTGGAACAGGCCTATTTTAAGGAGGAGATGAGAGGCAATTTGGCTGGGTGGAGCAAATTTCAGGCTGGATATCCGTCTCATCGTTTTACTTGGCTTAACAGTAGTGGTGCTAACACCACTCAATACTGTGATTCTGAACATATGTATTAGCAAATTCAAAATTACAATTTTAGAATTGCAAAAGTAAAATATTGATGCTATCATGATGGTGTTCTGCCTGTGATGTTAGACTTGAGTGCAGCCAGCCTCCTGTTAATGCTGTGGTGTCTAAGAGGCTGGAGGCTTGCTCTGTTCCTTTCTCCCCAGCCAGCCAAGGTTTTCTGTGCTTAGGTACTTTGCCATGCTGTCAATGTCCTTGGGCCTGGAGACCCCATCCTGCAGAGAGCTAGGGAAATGAGAGTTGCAGTTCCACATCCTCTGCTTTGCAGCATAGTCCTGAAGAACAAGATTGCAAGTTTCCCTGATGAGATCACGTTGGCTGAACAACACAGGCTTCTGACAGGACAAGCATGCAAGCTGACCTCTGAACAGAAGTGCCCCTCCAAACCACATTGATCTTTTTGTCTGAGGATTTAAAACTCTGAAAATCTGTGCGACTACAGTATCTTTTGAGGGATAGTGTCAGAATCTTTGGGAGACTCAGTTGGGGTTTTTTGGCCCATCCCTACCCTAGATACAGTGCAGGTTTTTGCTACTGCTGATGTGCTAATTTAAGCTGTTTCACTGCTTTGGGGCTTCTGTGGATGGTGGGCTTGGACAGGATAAAAATTTAATGTTACACAGAGCTCACAGGAGAGCATTTCTGCACGCCCACTGTTACTGAACTCTCCACATAATTCGGACTGATTAGGATCTTCTAGTTTGCATTGCCCCCTCTTGCTCGGGGTGCCTTCACTTATCTTGGAATGTGACAAGGGAAGAGAAAAACCATTCGAGTCAATACTAAGTACCTTTCTACACTGGGTATATACTTTACAAAGTATTTGTTTTAGGAGAGCTGCTGTCAAGTTTCTGTTTTCCTTTCCTATATGAGTGGCCCCGTAAGTATAAGCCAGAGCACTAAAAGGCTATGCCTGTTTAATGAGAGGCAGGCAGAACCAAAGAACTGGCCTGCAGTGCCAGAAAACCTGGACTTTATTCCTTCCATCCACTGTTTGAGCAGCCTTTCCCTATCAGATGTCTGCCTGGAGGGCAAACAGTTGCACAAAGAGGTGAAGTTTTTTCTCCCATCTCCAAAACAACTTGGAGCTTTAGAGAATGCCATATCTGAAGTAAGTGCCTCCAGCCTTCTCCATAAAATGAACTCCCTCACCTACAGACCTGCCAAGCACGCTGCATTTTGCTACATACTAATCACTGCAAGGTGGTGAAAAGCAGGGCAGTGTCTCATAGGTAGGCTGTCAAAGTGCAAAGGAGTTTTTCAATTTGAAAAGCTAATTGTAGGAAAGGGTTGAAGAGGGGGGGGGGCTTTAGGCAGATATTTTTCTCACAAGTTGTAAAGGCTTCTTCTATGCCTCTTTTAATTTTTAGAAATTTTGTATCTACAGATAAAGCACATGGATCCTTCAACAGTCATGCAAGGCAGTGCATTTCTTGCTTTGGAACGTAAATGCATAGGGCTTTTTACCTCCAGCTTCATCCTATTTCGATACAGAAATTTTAATTTGGTTACTAAGATTTGAGTGTTTGTACCTCTAGTTTGCTTATGAATTTGCAGTCCAAACAAGCCCTGCTGTGAGACGCCCTTCTGAAAAGACTCAGTATTTAGTTTAAATCAGGCTTGCTTACCCCTCACCTTGCTTCTGTCAGTGAAGGTGAGGCAGAAGTTGTTCTGGGTGAATATAGGATTACTTAGACTCTCTGTATGAATGCATTTGATCAATCCAGCTCAGAAAAGTCACCTTGTTGCAAAAGCTCTCTCTGATATAGGGGACAAAAAAAAAAAGTTGTTTGGTTAAGCTTTTTGTAGTCAAAACTCTTTTAATGTCTGGGTAGAAGTTGGCTCCCCTAACTTTTTTTCAGAGTGTGCTCATGCAGCTGGGCTGTCATGGGTCTTGTTGGAAAGACCCATGAAATGGGATCCCCTTTCCTGGCAACAGACAGTACTTGCCCCTGCCAAGTCCTTCTGCTGGGCCCAGCCAGCCTGCAGCCAGCTCCTGCACTTAGGTTGCCTGTTTTCTTGATAGCCCCCACTGTTGCCAAAAGTGAACCCTAAAAGTGTAGTCTGCTGATGACCCCGTTTGTTAGCAGAAATGAATTTCCTGGGCAAGTCCCTGGAGTGAGCAGCCCCATGATCTTGCTGCTGTGAGATTCAGCATGCAAGAGCCATGTGCTGCATCAGGCTATGTAGGAAGCCTACAATCTATTTCCCAGGAATGGATAAACCCAGTGATGTTCAAGATCATCTTCTTTGTACTGCTAAAACTTAGGCTGTGAAACTTCTTTGTACTGGATCCCCGATTAAAATTGTCATGTCCTTTTAGTTTTTCAAAGCATTTTGTATTTACCACTATAAAAACTACACTTCTGGAAAAATTCCTAGACAGTAGAACTGGATTTTCCCTTCTTAGTTACAAACTAGGCTGTAGCTTGAGCTTGAAATCCCTGCATTTCTTAAAGGATCTCTAGCGTTGTTCTGCTAAGCACTTAAAGAACAGTTGCCTCAGAGAAGGAGCAAGAGGTTTACTGCATTCTTTGTGAGCTGCTTAAATTCCATATAAGGTTGAGGTCAGTTTGCTAGAGGCAAGTGAAAGATTTTATTACTGATTGAAGGTGTGTGGAGCCAGAGTAGAAAATCGCTTTCTTAACAAATGGTTAATTAAAAAGCAAATGTCTGATGACCTGAACAGAAAGCTGTCCTGTCCCAATCTTTATTTTCCACTATACTATGGTCACAGATACATGCTCTGTATTCAGAGAAACTGTGCCTGGTTGCAGCTCTTCCCTTGCCTCTTATTGTAAAAAATGCAAAACAAACCCAGACCTGTGACATCAGGGAACTGAATCCTTGTTGCTGTTGCACACTTCATACTACCCTCCTTACCAAGTGGCCATTTGAACAGGCACTTCTCCCTTGTGCAAGGAGGTGATGATCTGGATGATAGCTTTAAGTACATATTCCTGTTAACAGCAGACTGTGTGTTGGCTCAGCCCCATTATATCCTTCTCAATGTATTGTCCCAAGCAAGACAAGAATGAGTTAGCAGAGTGGGCTGCATGCAACTTTGTATCCAACATGCTTGTGGGTTGAGAGTAGTTTTGTAGAGGAAGAGCAGCATAGCATCAGGATCTGCTGTCAGGCAAGTCACTTGATTTATTCGTCTAGGAATGAAGCCCTTTCTTTGAGTTCTGACATACCTCAAATTCAAAGAAAATTATAAGATTTCCTTTTTTCTCCGTTGTCAGTTGTAGCGATTTGGTGCTGTGCGTAGCTCCCTGGTACATCTTGTTCTATGCTAAGCAACATCTTCAAAAATTGTCAGCAGAGAGCAGTGATTTAGGATCTGTTTTCTTCAGCCTATGGGGAGTGTGGATTACTTCTCCAAGCAATGGCAGAGGATAAAAATCACAAGGAAAGGGGAGTGGATAATATTGGCATAAGGTTACCAGTTGGAGGCAGGCCTTACTGATAGTAGAAAAATTACCAAGATAGGCAGTATTGTTGCCTGCCTAGGAATCGTAATACTACAAGCGAGTGGGCTGGTTAAACGGATGTGGCTCTGCAGTAAGGTATGAGTGGTGGTGGTGGTGTGTCTTCTTGGTATGGTGACCTGGCTGCTGTACATGTACAGCACCAGCTTCAGACGTCTCTCATTGAGGAAAGAGGGGAACCTAGAATGTCATACCTAACATCTATGACATGTGAAAAGTAAGACATGGGCAGAGATGGACCTAAAATGGATCCAAATTTCCCAAATATTTCTTTGCAGAGCCTTGATTTAGCTTATAGGTAGAAGGCCAATTGTTAACAGTTTATTAAAATATTAAACAAGTGAAGGAAGGCAATGCACATTTGCTGAGCACAGTGGTGCCTTTAAATCCTGACAGGCATATGTTTTTGTTTACTCAGTTCACTAGTTCAATTACGCCATGCATAGATCGAAACTCCAATAAACAAATGGATGAATCAAAAATTCAATTATGCTGTTTAGAGAAATTACAAGACGTCTTTCAAATGTAATCAGCAAGGCATGCTCTGCATCGAAGAGAACTTTAAATGCTGTCAGGAAGATCTAATTCAAACCACATCAACACTGTATTGTGGAATTTGAGAAGGATAAATAGGGAGACTTTAGGAAATCACACAAGCAACTTGAACTGCTGACACTTGTAGAGGAGGCAAGGTAGATGTATTCTGATTTCCTGGGGAAAAGAATCTTAAGTTAAAACTGTTGGGTGAAAATACCCAGTGAAAAATTATTAGCCCGCTTGCTACCAATTCTTCATGCTTGGTTAGCCTCTTCTAGGTCTTCCTTGGACTGATAGGACTGATACTCTTGCTGTCCTTCAAGTCCTAGGATAAGATAATTGAGTTATTTTAATGTCTATGTAGGGTACTGTTCTTTTCAAGTATCTATTGCAGTTGATTTCCTCAGATAGACAAGACAAAATTCTTGTAAATCCTAGAAAGCCTATTGTAGACAGAGCATCATCTGTATAAGAATCTGTTCTTGGGCCCTGAGGCTGTTCCAAGACTACCATTATAAACCACAGTGAACTGAAAAAGTAACAGTGGAACAAGATACTAGACTTTCTTTTTGTGCAGTATACCTGAGACTGTCATGAATTGGGAGCAGAGTATCTGGGGTTGCATCATAGTTCATCTGTGAATCACAGAACAGATTTTTCCTAAGGTGTGTCATTGTTAGATTAGCTGCTTCTGTTTGTGCATAGTTCATGACAAGTCTCTATTTGAATGATTACTAATCTGCTATACTTCTAAATCCTATCACTAGGGGTTTAACAGGTCTATCCTCTTTCCAGGAGGCATATGCAATAATTCATAGCATGGTAGTAGACTCGTAAATTAAACCTCAAATTCCAGAGACATTTCTATACTTTGGCTGTAAGACCTTGAGTTATATTTAGGGTCTTTTCCTTGGAATACTTTTTGTTTGGTTATTCATGGTTCGTTTTGGTTTATATGTTGAGATATATCTGTAAATTAAGGTAGTAATGATACTGGAATTTCTTCAGGGCTACATAACAGGATAAATAAACTCTTTCATCCTATCTTGTAATTAAGCAGTTCTCTCAATTCTTCCCTTTTTTCTTCAGGTAGAGCTTCAATTTCTTCACAAATGCATTATTTTATATGAAATGTAATCAAAGCAGAGGGCATATTAGCCATCTGAAACTGGGGCCAGCAAAGCAATCTCCTGAGTTCCCTTACAGAGATTTCTTGTTTAGTTTGGGGAAGTTGATTTAAAAAAACAACCAACCAACCAATCCTCCCCCAACCCCAAGTTTGTAACAGGCCTGTGTTGGTTTTAAGTATTTTCAATTTGAGTAGTCAAAATTTTCAAAATTCTATTTCATCCTTTTGTTAGATTTGCAAACTATTGTTATGATATCTACATAATGGATCAAATTGAGCTGCTTCATGGATCACCACTGATTCCTCACAGTCTCTTTCTGTCCTGGAGACTCTCTCTTTTGATCTAGCCTTCGCTTTGGAAAAAGTTCTTAGATTACGTTTCACGTTTTTCCTAACTTTATATGGATTTGGTCTTCTTTCAAAGCTATAGCTTGACCACACAAATTCATCTAAAAAATAAAAGTTATTATATTAAGTTCCAGTTTGAGGCAAGAATGTTCATTTTTCTAAAGGAAACATCTCTAGCTGTGTTTTTAAGCAAGAAGTTTTCTCTTTCTCCTCTGTCCAGAATGGTTTGCTTAAAAGGATACTGTGTCTACATGGCTGAATGTTTAAGCAAAAAAATCCTAGGTATTATTCACACATTTGTTTTCCTGCTCAGGACTAGAGCCAGTGGCCTTAGAGCAAACAGTGTGCTCTGTGTCATACTACAGCCAAGTTAAAGGTGTTCTGGCAAGTAAGCAGTTACCTTTCCTGCTGATTTCCTGGTTGATCTGGGCTCAGCTGTGAGCCTTGAGGGGAAGCTGGGGCTGAGGTTATCAGGAGAAGGGTGTTCCCCTTTCTTTCCAGCTCCCTAGGCAGGAAGGGCAGACAACGGAATTTGTTGCTCTGCCCTCTGAATTGGCTTGGTTTAGATCCGAGTATGGGATTTGGAAGTAGACTCCAAGGAAAGGGTTGGGAAATGGTTTGTAGTTGGGATTTTTCTTTTTCCTGCTGTGGCTAGTGAACCTTTTGAATGACCTCCTTGGTATATCTGTTCAAGTTATGGCTGAACATGGAAGAGAGGGTTCCCTGAGCTTAGCTCAGTGGCCATGGGGGAACAGAACTGACAGCTTTGCTAGACCACTGCCATAGAATATAGTAGAGAATAGAATATTCTGTGCAGAATATTCGAATAGAATATATTCTATATCACTGGTATAGAATAGAATAAAGCTTCTGATTTCCATGACTAAACTGTAAGTTCAGACAGATGATGATGGGTGCTATTCTGCTTTTCCTTTACTTCTGTGAAAGCTAAATAGGTTAGGTAGAGCAGGTAACCAGAGGGATAATGTGGAGTGACTTCCAGCCTCACAGTCAGTTTTGACTCATGGGGTTTTTTATTGTCTCTGTGTATCTCTGAAGTGCAGCATAACATTGTTACCCTGTAAGGTGCGGGTCATCAGAGAGAAACCGTGTGTAATTTATTTATCAGCACAAACATCATCAAGACACTGACCTCTCTAATATGTAGACAGTAAACAGTAATAGGAAAGGAAATATAGGAAAGCAGTATGTGTTACTTCAGTAAAGACAATGTCCTGTAAGATTGTCTGTAAGTGGTACCAGAATAATGTTTTGGTGTCTTGTATGACTTTTTTTTTCCCTGGGTCTCCATTGTGGGTACATCTTAGAAAACTGGTGGTTGGTTTGTTGGGGGTTTTTTAACCATTTTCTCTGGACCATCACAGATCTCCAGATATTCCCAGTTCACACCTGTTTCCTGGCCATTTTTTGAGTGCACAAGTTGCTATTGTTTTCTGGGCATCTGAGTTCAGTAGTTCAAGCAATTAGCCTGCTTTGTCCCAGGAGGAGCATAAATTTTCAGGAACTCACTCGGAGTTCCACTTTACTGCAGTGACAAACATAAAAGCAGAGAAGCTCAGTGGCAATGACATTTGTAACAGTTTTCTGTCAGGTAGTTCTCCAAGATGTTTGAAAGGTTTAAATTGCCTTGTTATTTTGCTCTCAGCCAGCTTGCTTGGGGATTCCTTTTTAAGCTGATGGTGCATGATGTTGAGATGCTGATTTTCCACAGTATCCCTGAAAATACTGATGAAAGAAGCTGCTGGGCTGATTTTTCTGTCTGTTACACTGCTTTTTTACTCTGTCTGTACTTATCTTTTGAGGAGTTAATTTACAATGATACTGTGCAAGCAGAACATAGTCACAGATGCACAGAAAAATTCATGCCTAAGTAACTTTCAACTGTTCTGTGACCTTCTGTTAGGTTAGCTGGGTAGATGCAGAAAACTTCATAAATACTGTATCTATTTTCTACCTAGAGACTGCATGGAATGTATCCTACATCTTTTTTAGCTCTTCTACAGTTCATTAATTTGCATGAATGGGGTTAGAGAGAACCTCTGCATAGTGCTAAATGCTGTACAAATCCAGACTGAAGAGATGGCTCTATAATTGTTCCAGCTTTCTGGGCATGACCTTAGAGAAAATGTATTGCATCATTTGTTGCTTCTGCAGATTAAAGACCATGCCCCTGGAACACACAGGGAGCTATGGAACAGTTTCTCGGTGTTCAGCCTTGGAGTAAAGCAAGATGTGAAGGGTGGATACAAAAATAGAGGCATCCATAGAAAATTTAGGAAATTTGTTAACAGAGATGGGTAAACAAGTTTGAATTCCTTAGGTCCAATATCTGTCAGCACAAAGGATATGTAGACCACTTTCAGTGATGTACAAACCACATCTCTGGTCCAGCTGTATATTTTGAAAACATCAAAAAGCACAAACTTACCACATGCCAGAGATACTTAGCGGACATAAAGTCAGCACAGTTGGGCCTACGCCTTGACATTTGCAGTCTAGGGAGAAATGCATGAGAGAAGTAGACAGTACCTCCATTCTAACTACCCCTGTGATTACAGCCCTTGGGGAGTTAGCACCATCAGACTGCTCTCAGGGCTGCTGAGGCTGTTGTAAAACCAATTTTAGGATTGGGAATTTGTTCTTGGCTCCCTGCCACCTCCATGCTATTGCCCTTCTCAATAAAGCACTGGAGGCAGAGGCAGAACACAGCAGTGAACATCAGTCTGTTGGGTTAACATCAGTTGTGCCAAACTACTTTTCAGTTTCTCAGGCTTCAGAAGCATCAGTATGTCAGGCATACTTTTCCCTTTTGATTTATCTTCCCAATTACCTCCTTCAGTCTTGTTTCTGCTGTAGCACTTAGTGATAACAAAGCAGGAGTGAAGAATGGCATGAGAATGCTAGTGTTTGCATGCTACTACCACTAAACCTGTGCTTGATTCTTTCATTTGTAACTAAAACAGTATTTGGAGCAGAAACTCACTCACATATGCTGAGGCAGCACCAACCATAATGCAGGATTTTGATTTCTGAACTAGTACATGTAGGCATCACTGTGCAACAAGCAATGGAGTATAAGTATGAAATAAAAACTCCTCAGAAACTGTATCTAAAACCTCAAATCAGCCACATTCAGTTAGCTTTTATCTTTCAGGATTTTTTACTTCTGTGTGCTCCCAAGTTCTGACTAGGAGGTACAGAGCCATAATCGGGCATTGCTATTCTAAAAGAAAAGAGGAAGTAGGGCAAATGTGAAGAAGGAATTCGAGGCCTTCTCTTGAAGTTTCAGCATTTGTACTAACTGCTACTGACCCTCTACTTAGGAGTTTGTTTCAGTAACAATCAAGCAGGAGTAGCTATATATGCCCGTTCTCAAAGGAGAAAACAAAAATGTAGAACGTGGGTAGGAAGGTAGCATTCTTCCTTTTAAAAGAGAGTGAGTCTTGTCTTCTAGATCCTCTAGGGAAGGCAAGTCCCAGGAGTTGTCCATATTCAGGGATGGCATCAAAGCATTGCCAGCATTTTCCTTTCTCTCAGCTCACTGTGATTTAAAGAGCTGGTGATGTCAGAGAGCTGGGATTCCAGACAGAATTGTTGATCTTGCCTCACTGTGAGAAGTTGCATGGGTTAGCTTTTCCTTACAAGACATTGTCCAGCCTTTCATACGTGAAGGATTTCTCATATTTCATTTGGGCTAATTATGTTGCCTCCCTTTCCTGCTCTCGTGAATTAATACCACTATGCCTGACTCTGTCTATTCTGAAAATAGCTATTGATACAGCTCACAGCTATTTATATCTGTTAGTGTCAACATGAAGCAGGCACACGTTTCCAGAAGGAATTATGACTTCTTACAGCTTCTGCATCAGTAAAGTTAAAAAGGCTTAGAATGCAGACGTAGCTTGGACAAAGGTTGAAATGTTCTCCATTCTTGCCTCTCCCCTGAAGAAGATGTAGAAGGTTATACATTGTGATAGAATTTTAAAGTCTTATAGAATCTGGAGAATTTACCCCCTTTTTTTTTTCAGCTTTGAGAAAAGGATTTTTTCAAGTCATGTTGTGTTTAATGTATCCCCACTGTTCAGCAACGGATTAGCTTCATGTCCGGGAATGCAATAAGAAATGTTTATCATTCTGGTGTAGTAACTTCCTTCCCTAGAAGTAAGTCTTCCATATGCTTTGACACTTTGGTTTCTGAACTGCTGTTGTAATAACGCTAAGAAAACCTGAACAGGATTGAGTAACTCAGAGAGCAGTTTGTGCTCCAGAGAAGCTCACAATTTAGATGTCAGAGCAATACGAAGTAAACATACTCATGGAGCAGTTAGAAAACAAGTGTGATGTTCCAAGGAGGATGTCTGAAACACTGCTAAGCAGAAAATTGACATTTTATATGTACATCTGCTGACAGGTAGCTGAAGTGGCAATACATTTTTTTCATATGTTTGTGACCCTATATTTATCATTTGAAGTATGAAGACACATTTATATCTAGGGATCTGGGCTTATGTCCAGTAGTCTTGTCCCCACAATGCTTTGTTGAGAAGCTGGAGAGAGAAGAGGATGAAGGATACTTATGAATATATTGAAACACTTTGTTCACTCTCAATTTTTTTAGATTGTGTGTTCTGTTAACCTCTAGTGCAGAATGCTGATTTTGAACAAGAAGTATCAAAGCATTTCATTTCAATATTTCAATATTATTAACATTTCATCCAAAAGAATTCAGTGCAATGCTCTTTATTTTGCTGTGTGCATTGAATTTTGACAGAATTTTTTACTCTGATGAACTGTGACTCACAGTGACTCTGCATTGGAGTGTCATGCAAAAGCAACATACCAGGTTTTTAAATATCTGCAAGAGTCGGTTCCACGGCTGATGGAACAAGGGAAAGAGTGGGGGAATCAATTCTTCTAACTGCCTGCTCCAGAAAAGCATGGAAGTCAGTGGGAGCAGAAGCCTCCACAGGGTCCTAGCAGCCTTACCCAAATGCAAGAGACCATGTGGAGTGGGTACTTCTTGTCTTTCAGAGCAGTGCCATATGAACAAGCACTCTGAGATGGGGAACAGGAGGAAGGCTCAATGAGTCTCTCATCTTCCTGGCCTTAATTGACTTTTGGGGAGCTTCCCTCCCTTCAAAAGTTTCAGGAGCCAATTTTAGTGCCTAGGGGCAAGTTAGAAGCAAGAGAAACTTGACACGGGGCTTTTGGCATTTATGAATTGCAGACAGCAACAATCCTTAAATAAGCAATGACAAAGGAAATAAGTATCTCTGAATCTCACAGTGTGGGGAACTAAAGCCAGTTAGCACAACTGCAGATAAGGAGTGGTGAACAGGACAGTGTTAAAGACTAAAGGGCTATAGCATCACTTGTACTTGTGGTTTGTTTTATTTTGTTTTGTTTTGTGATCATGGGTGCAGCTCTCTGGCTAATCAAAGATAAGAAGGAGTTGCATTCTGTGTTGTACTTAACAGGAAACAAAGTTGTAGGCATGCATGAAAACCAGCCAGAAAGTGTTCAGACAGGAATTTCTGAGTAGCTGATGAGGTCAAAGGTGGGAGCCAGTTACAGTAGATTTGATAATCCTACAATATCAGAGATAGTTTTGAGACGCCCCTCCCAAACAGAAGATGAGCTGGGGTTGTGAAACTTCTGTCACATTGGTTCTATTGTGGTAAAAACAGTCCTTAAAGGTCTTCAGACAGGCAAAATAAAGCTATATAAAATGGTATTTTCAGGCTGGAAACCAGATCCAGAAAGAACTTAAGGAGCTGGATGTGAGTTTCCTTGTTGTTACCCTTCAAAAATTGCTGAAGGGCTTGGTATCTGTATTCTGTATGACAGGAAAAAGTGTCTGACCTTGTAATATGCTTAGTATTTCTTCCTTCTGCTCTTCAAAAAACAAATTAAAATCTCATAGAATCATCACACACAAGAAAATGATGATGTTTAAGTATGGATTTAGGTAAGTATACCTCTCTCTACAACATGTATGAGGTGAAAAATCCGCCCATTCTCACTTTTCAGGTAATTTTTGGAAGCTTTCAGCTCACCTGTGCAGTAGAGGAACTCTGCTGGAAATAATGGAACACCAATAAACCACTAGTTCTAACTGTTCTCGTGATATTTTAATTACAAATTCTGAATTTAAAGCTAGTCAGAGATAAGAGGACTGAGACACACATATTGTAAAAGCTCCTGAGATCCCTCTGTGGAAAACTTTAATTGTATCTGTTTGGAAACGAGTCTGAAATCTCCATCATGACAGCCTGTGGAGAGAGGAGTGTGTCTCTACCCTTCACAGACCCCTTCCTTAGGGATTTGGAATGTATTTATTTTGTGGAATGACATTCATGGTGCTCTTTAAATGCTGAGTAGTGCTAGTCACTGCAGTCAGGAAGGAGGACCATAAGAATTGTGGAAAAAAGTTGTAAATCCTGCAGGTGAATGAATATAACCGGGAAGCATACCTGTTTTTATTAATCTAAACCAAATGGGGCACTGTGTCCTGCAGTATGCTACAAAGCCACAATTGTTTCATACAGTAGAAATTAAGAGTGATTCAGACACTGCAGTTCAGATTAAAAATTTAAACACTGAAGGCAGTAATTACAAAAATCACAGTCAGTAACACTCATAATTAGTTAATACTAGCAGTCTCCAGAGTAATGGTGCAAGGACTGCAGGAAACGATGAATGTGGTGACAATAAGTTTTTGCGAGGAAATGCAGCTACACCTACACCCTGCAGAACAGGATATTAAATAAGGATCCATAAGATCATTTGATGAAAATTTGGCCTTAATGGAGTTCGAGGGTCTTGTTTGTTTACACTACTTCAAGCAAGGCTAATGCTTAGTAAAATGAACTAATAACTACTCAGAGATAAGAGTAAATATGGATAAGGGGCTTTAAGCTTCCCTTTCACACCTTTGAAAGTTACCTTTTTTTCCCTTTTTCTTTTAGTTATCAGGCTTCTGCTATTCCACACCAACCACACCAGTTCCTGTTAGTACAAGAACGGCTCATTCAATAGCAAACCAGGCAGTTTAAAAGTTGAGCTAGCCAGTGATCATGTACTCATTGCTGTGACTCACTGCTGTGACTTTAGTGCATAAGGTATTTAAGAATGTTGCTTATTGTCCTTCTGGCACGTTATCTCTGCCCTACCTTATTTCTTGTGTGTGTTGAGTGGTGATGAGGCAAACTGTGTTTTGTTCAGAGTAGCAAAATGGCAAGAGTTCACACTCACAGAAAATTGAAATTGCCCCACATATTTCCAGACATGTTCAAAGTAAATAAATTTAATGCTGCTTTATTACTTTTGAAATCTAACCACAGTGTGTGTGTCTGACCTCGGTGAAGAGTGAGCAAACAGGTGAAACCTTATAGCATCTTCTATTATAAAAAACGAGTATCATTGAAGAACAGATGAAAACAGTGAATATAACAAACTGAAACATTCCTGTCAGATCTCTGTCCAAGATTTTTAAAAGCTAATCTCCACTGGTGTTTCTCCTGCAATGCTCACAGACAAACTGTTGTTGTTTCTGAGAGAGATAAGAACAGCAATATGTAGTTCTGATGTGATAAAGCATCCTGTACTTCGGAGCTCATTCAGTTGATTAGTCTGTTCAATATCCTTCATGCCTGGGATGACAAACAGCAGAATTCCCATGACCAAAAACTCCGAAACAATTACAGTGCAGGAAATAAATTGAGATGTTGGATAATGCACTTGCGTGCTCTGAATATGTCAGAAGTCCCCTCTCTGACATGGAAGTGTACAATCTGCTTGTTTCTGGGATGCCAGTTTTGTGTCTAGGTTCCATTCACAATCAGGGCAACACTCCTATTTCTTCAGTATGTAATAAACCCGTATTGAGAGATTCATAGTCTCTTGTAACTGGTAAGCAATAAAGAGCACAGTTGAAACACAGACGGTTTCCCCCTATCGTATCAGGTCTGCCAGCTTTCTCAATTTGAGCATGGATCATGCATTACAGGATGATTTTCAGTGAGACTCAACCGCTAGAGTAATGTAAGACCCGGGTCCTAGAGTAATGTGAATGTATGAGAATCTCAGATTTGGCAGGGGTAGGGTAAGGGTGTTTGTTTGAATTACTGTGTATGGTGAAAATCTTGGAAGTGTCATGTAAATTAAAAATCTGGAGAGAAACCCAACATCAATTTATTATTTCTATGAAGTTGTAGAAATTAGGATGTTAGAATATTCACCTCTTTGGGAGAGTTTGACTCATGATTTAGAAGGATCAGCAATATCCCCATAATCTCATATAATTAATTCTTTTCCATATATCCAGCCAACTCTTACTTAGGATCCATAGAGCATAGGTTCACACAAATAAAAACCCAGGTAATGCAAAACATAGAAATTAAGTTAAACAAATCTGTCATGAGACTGATGTAGAAGGGAGGGGTGCATATGCATAGCTAGTCCATAATCTAGGAAATCAGAACCGAGTTCACTTTTTTCCATTCCTTGGAAAGCCTTAGACTGTATGTCCATCAGTGAATCTGTCCTTCAGGTATATGAGGTCATTCAAAAAGAGATGAGAGGAAGAAACACACTCTACAAGTCTTGCCTTGATTTGTTGCAAGGTCACTAGTTGTATGTTACTTTCTTTACAGTTATCTGCAGAGGAATTGGTTACAAAGGAGAGAACCCTTTATTTCAGGGCTGTAACAGCACTGAATCATAGAATCATTTGGGCTGGAAAAGACCTTTAAGATCCTCAAGTCCAACCGTTAACCTAGCACTGCCAAGTCCACCACTAAACCATGGCCCTAAGCACCACATCTACTTATCTTTTAAATACCTCCAGGGATGGTGACTCAATCACTTCCCTGGGCAGCCTGTTCCAATGCCCAACAACCCTTTCAGTGACGAAATTTTTCCTAATACCCAATCTAAACCTCTCCTGGTGTAACTTGAGGCCATTTCCTCTTGTCCTATTGCTTGTTACTTGGGAGAAGAGACCAACACCCACCTTACTACAACCTCCTTTCAGGTAGTTGTAGAGCAATACGGTCTCCCCTGAGCCTCCTTTTTGCCAGGCTAAATAACGCCAGTTCCCTCAGCTGCTCCTCATAAGACTTGTGCTCTAGACCGCTCACCAACTTGGTTGCCCTTCTCTGGACACGCTCCAGCACCTCAATGTCTTTCCTGTAGTGAGGGGCCCAAAACTGAACACAGTACTCAAGGTGCAGCCTCGCCAGTGCTGGGTACAGAGGGACAATCACTTCCCTGCTCCTGCTGGCCACACTATTTCTGATACAGGCCAGGATGCTATTGGTCTTCCTGGCCACCTGGGCACACTGCCAGCTACATATTCAGCCGGCTGTCAACCAACACCCCCAGGTCCTTTTCCACCAGGCAGCTTTCCAGCCACTCTTCCCCAAGCCTGTCGCGTTGCATGGGGTTGTTGTGACCCAAGTGCAGGACCTGGCACTTAACCTTGTTGAACCTTGTATGGTTGGCCTAGGCCCATGAATCCAGCCTGTCCAGATCCCTCTGTAGGGCCTTCCTACCCTCAAGCAGATCAACACTCACACCCAACGTGATGTCATCTGCAAACCTACTGAGGGTGCACTTGATCCCCTTGTCTAGATCGCTGATAAAGGTATTAAACAGAACTGGCCCCAGTACTGAGCCCTGGGGAACACCAGTTGTGACTGGCCGCCAACTGGATTTAACTCCTTTCACCACGACTCTTTGGGCCCGGCCATCCAGCCAGTTTTTTACCGAGCAAAGAGTACACCTGTCCAAGCCATGAGCAGCCAGTTTCTCCAGGAGAATGCTGTGGGAAAGTGTCAAAGGCTTTACTAAAGTCCACATAAACAACATTCACAGCCTTTCCCTCATCCACTAAGCAGGTCACCTTGTCATAGAAAGAGATCAGGTTGGTCAAGCAGGACCTGCCTTTCATAAACCCATGCTGACTGGGCCCGATCACCTGGTTGTCCTCTACATGCTGCATGATGGCACTCAAGATGATCTGCTCCATAACTTTCCCTGGCACTGAGGTCAGGCTGACTGGCCTATAGTTCCCCAGATCCTCCCTTCCATCCCTTCTTGTAGATGGGCGTAACGTTTGCTAACCTCCAGTCAACTGGGACCTCCCCGGTTAGCCAGGATTGCTGATAAATGATGGAAAGTGGCTTGGTGAGTGCTTCCACCAGCTGCCTCAGTACCCTTGGGTGGATCTCATCTGGCCCCATAGACTTGTGTGTGTCTAAGTGGTCTAGCAGGTTCCCTTACTATTTCCCCTTGGATTATGGGGGCTTCGTTCTGTTCCCCATTCCTGTCTTCCAGCTCAGGGGGCTGGGTACCCAGAGAACAACTGGTCTTACTATTAAAGACTCAGGCAAAGGTGCCATTAAGTACCTCACCTTTTTCCTCATCCTTTGTTTCCCCCTGCATCCAATAAAGGATGAAGATTCTCCTTAGCCCTCCTTTTGTTGCTAATGTATTTATAGAAACATTTTTTATTGTCTTTTACAGCAGTAGCCAGATTAAGTAATACTTGGGCTTTGTCCCTTCTAATTTTCTCCCTGGATAACCTCACGACATCCTTGTAGTCCTCCTGAGTTGCCTGCCCTTTATTCCAAAGGTCATAAACTCTTTTTTTTCCCTGAGTTCCAGCCAAAGCTCTCTGTTCAGCTAGGCCAGTCTTGTTCCCTGACAGCTCGTCTTTTGGCATGTGGGGACAGCCTGCTCCTGTGCCTTTAAGATATCCTTCCTGAAGAATCTCCAGCCTTCCTGGACTCCTTTGCCCTTCAGGACTGCCTCCCAGGGGACTCTGTCAACCAATCTCCTAAACAGGCCAAAGTCTGCCCTCTGGAAGTCCAAGGTAGCTGACCCCCCTCTTTACTTCTCCAAATTGAAAACTCTTATCATTTCATGATCACTGTGCCCAAGATGGTCTCCAGCCATCACATCACCCACAAGTCCTTCTCTGTTCACAAACAACAGGTCCAGCAGGGCTCCTTCCCTAGTTGGCTCACTCACCAACTATGTCAGGAAGTTATCTTCCACACACTCCAGGAACCTCATAGACTGTTTCCTCTTCGCGGTATTGTATTTCCAGCAGGCATCTGGTAAGTTGAAGTCCCCCACAAGAACAAGGTCTGGCGATTGTGAGATTTCTCCCAGCTGCTTATAGAATATTTCATCTGCCTTTTCATCCTGGTTGGATGGTCTGTTACAGACTCCCACCATGATATCTGCCTTGTTGGTTCTCTCCCTGATTCTTACCCATAAACCTTCAGCCCTATCATCACTATCATTAAGCTCTACACAATCAAAACACTCCCTAACATACAGGGCTACCCCACAGCCTCTCCTTCCTTGCCTGTCCCTTCTGAAGAGTTTATAGCTATCCATTGCATCACTCCAGTTGTGTGAGTCATCCCACCATGTTTCCATGATGGCAACTATATCATAGTTTTCCTGCTGCGCAATGGCTTCCAGCTCCTGTTTGTTGCCCATGCTGTGTGCATTGGTGTAGATGCACTTCAGTTGGGCTATTGATCCCACCACCTTTCGGGGGGGGAGAAGCACTAATTCCTACGTGACCGTTCTCAGGCACTTCCATAGTTTCTAACACATCAATAACCCTTGCATCTTTGCTGCTGCATGGTTCTCCATCCCCTACCTCCACTGAGATGGCAGACCGAAGGACCTTGTTAGCACACTATCCCTCAAACATTGGTGTGCTGCCCCCAGGCTTATCTCTAGGGAGCCTGGTTTTATCTCTTTCCCTCTTCAAATCTAGTTTAAAGCTCTTTTGGTGAGTAGAGGGGGTCTGCCTCAAGGAGCTTATGCAAACACCAGTAAACTTACTAATAGTCAAAAGAACTGACATCATGCAGTCCGTAAGCATGCAGTCAAGTAAGGAAGGGAGTCCAGATCTTCAGCAGCCCAATTCAGTGCCCCATACAGTAGATGCCATATCATATACTGTCATTCTCCAAGTACAGAAAGACTCAGGAATTAAGCATGCTTTCTGACTTCATCACAAATAACTATTCGTTAAAAACACGTCACAGACTGTTATGTTAGCCTTCACTTAAGATTTTTGGGTGACAAACCTTTTAAATATATTGAGGACCAAGTAAACCATAAGCCACTTGTAAATGGGGAGACACTAATTACAAAACAGATTGCATTCGTAACTCACAAATTATTTGTCTAGAACATGTATTTTCTTTAATGACTTGCATTGAAATAAGTACTTTTCTTTGAAATATTCAGGTATTCTTGGTATTTTGTAAGCTCATTATGGGAAATAGATGATGTTTGGATGGAGATGACATAACCCTTACAGAGGATTTTGGCACATGAGTTTTAGGTTTTGTGGAAGCAAGCTAAGAAGCTGAGTCAGCAAGTAAAATGAATGTCAGCCTGCCAGTTCACAGGCCTGTGTGAATGGTGTTTGGTAATGCCTAATTGTAGTGGTTTCATGTTGCGCATCCCCTTTTTCCTATCTCAGTTCAGGCTGGCTCTGGGTTTTGAGGTTTTAAAAAGTACAGGTGCTTTGCAGAGGAAAATTTACTGCTCTCAACAGAGGAGCGCTATGGGATCCTCCTTGATTTCTAACAGCTACATTCTTTCAAGCTTGGTAATGTATTTAGTGATAATGAAAGTAAGTAGCTCATTGTGTTGGTATGAGCCAGGTGTAATGTAAATAAGTGTTGTGCAAACATATTCAGACTACCAAAGCAAATTATTTCAGGTTGATCATGGCCTTCTATAAGCACAGATTGATAACCAAGGGGAAGATCCTTGTCTAAAAACTTACTACTGTTATCTATAGCCCTAGCATCTGGACATCTTCCCAGAGAGCAAAACGCATGAGTGCTTCCAGGGCAGGATCCCTGCCATACTGCTTTGGCAGAGCCTATGGCAAATACTAATCAATTGATTAAATCCTTGAAAACAATTGTGTTTAGAACTAAGCTTATCAGGCTGAAGATCTAGCAAACCATTACAGGAGAGCAACTTCCAGATGGTGTGCATATATTGTCCCCTTCCTAGACATAGAGTTCTTCAGTGGTATGGAAAAAGCATCAGAGGAGATCAGAACACTACCTGTCAATTAGTGCATTTGTGACCGGCAGGCAGGCTGTAAAAGAGCTTTCTGGAGGGGAATCACTAACATGCTGGTACCTATGTGTTAGCTGAAAGCCATACTGCTTAAAAACATGATTGAATTGATACCAAGTCTTTAGGATTAATGTTAGCTCCAAGCAGAGAAGCATGTTGGCACGCTGGCTTCCACTTCCCTTTGGTCTCATCACTAACCCATCCTCTTGTTATCAGGGCCTGGATGCATGGAATCCCTGGAGCTGTAATAATAAAGACCTGGTGAGCAAGTAGAACAGGGTGAAGGGGAATTACCGGAAATCTGAGACCCCTCCCTGCATTTGCAGAGCAAACATCTCTTATAATTGATATGTGTATTTGTTTAGTGTTGCTAGTTACAAATCTTTTGTAAATAATGCCTCGACAGGTCAAACATTTAAGGCATAATGAGTCATTCCCCAGCATTAAATGAGAAGCCTTGATCCCAAAATTTTTGATTGAGGCAAATAAGTGTTTTAAATGTGTATCTCAAGCTGCTTGTTAAAATAAATGCCTGTGGTGTGACCGGGCTGGAAGGATGAAAGAGAAAATTCACTGGGCTCTTAGACTGGAATGTACCTTGCCTGCTCCAACTTCAGTTTTTATTGCAAGGGCTCTGGTTTTACCCAAATTGACAGCAACTTGGCAGAAATTTTCGTCAGCACGTTCTTTTTGTGTAGATTTACCAGCAGTAAACTCAAAACTTGGACAAATTAAACTTGTCAGTGAGCCTGTGGTGTAGGTCTCCCTCCCTCTGTGCCCAATGCACAACATGTTATTAGTCAGCTGTTGCCCCAGCCAGAAAGCGTTAGCTCCTTAGTTCAGGTTGTGGTATTTCATGTGTTTAGCTTGGGAGACTCAAGTTCTGTGGTAGCTCATGTGTTTAGGTTGGGAGACTCAAAGTTCAATACACAGAGTGCCAGCCAACATGACTATTCTGTCAGAAACAAAAGGCCTGCCAAACAGAGTAGCCTCCTACCTCTGAAGAAAAGGTAGATGTGTCCAAGGAAAGAAGGACACAATAGTCTTACACCTGTCTTTTTCCCATCATGTCTTCCCTCCAGCTTTCATCAAGATAACTTGGATACCACCTCAGTGGAGAACCTGTCAGGTGCTTCCTTTAATTCATTGTATGTCTGCTACCACATTTTAAGCTCCGTATATCAGCATAGAATAGTTTGGGTTGGAAGGGACCTTTAAAGGTCATCCAGTCCAACCCACCCCTGCAATGAACACGGACATCTTCAACTAGATTAGGTGGCTCAGAGCCCTGTCCAACCTGACCTTGAATGTTTCCAGGGATGGGGCCTCTACCACCTCTCTGGCCAACCTGTTCCGGTGTTTCACCACCCTCATTGTAAAAAATGTCTTCCTTATGTGTAGTCTAAATCTACCTTCTTTGAGTTTAAAACCATTACCCCTTGTCTTATCACAAAAGGCCCTACTGAGAAGTTTGTCCCCGTCTTTCTTATAAGCCCCCTTTAAGTACTGAAGGGCTGCAATAAGATCTCCCTAGAGCCTTCTCTTCTCCAGGCTGAACAACCCCAATTGTCTTAGCCTTTCCTCATAGAAGAGGTGTTCCATCCCTCTGATCATTTTTGTGGCCCTCCTCTGGACCTGCTTCAACAGGTCCATGTCTTTCCTGTGCTGAGGACCCCAGAGCTGGATGCAGTGCTCCAGGTGGGCTCTCACTAGAGCAGAGTAGAGGGAGAGAATCACCTCCCTTGGCCTGCCGGCCACACAGCTTTTGATGAAGCCCAGGATATGGTTGGCTTTCTGGGCTGTGAGTGCACATTGTCAGCTCATGTCCATCTTTTCATTCACCAATACCTCCAAGTCCTTATCTGCAGGGCTGCTCTCAATCCCTCCATCCCCCAGCCTATACTGATACCAGGGGTTGCCCTGAGCCATGTGCAGGACCTTGCACTTGGCCTTGTTGAACCTCATGAGGTTCACATGGACCCACTTCTGGAGCTTGTCCAGGTCCCTCTGGATGGCTAGCATGTCCCTAAGAAATTAAGTCCACTTTCTGGAATAATCAAGATTACTAGAGCAAAAGTAGTTTGATAAATTTAGCAGGTTGTATTACACAAAAGACTTCTTTACAGGTATTTGCCTACAGTAGGGACTGTCTGTTGATTGGAGGTAGCATAATCAGAAATTGAGTTGTTTAATAGCTCTGAAATAGAAAGCCTTTTGTGCAACTGTGCATACGTGAAAGTTTTGAGTGAAAAATCAATCCTCTCAACTGCTTCAGATATGACATGCATAATATTTTTACAAACGTCAAAATGTTCTTGAAAGAAAGGAACTTGGGGCCTGAGTTCTTAAAAAGGCCTCCTTTGCTGTAATTGAAAGCCACTTTGACTGCAACTCAGCAGATTTCTGTTGGCTGATTCTGTCTTTCTCTGTTTTGTCCCCTAGGAAGTTTTTATCTTTTTTTTTTTTTTTTTCCCTACTTTGTCACTCTTTGGCAGTGTTTTGGTCACCTAAGGAGTGTTTGGTTCCTTGCCACATACATGGTGTCCACAGAGGGGATTAAAACTTCAAGCTCTTGCTGGACAGTTTGATGGAAAACTGCATACACAGTTCTAATGGCCTCCTTTGTGGGTAGATGGGTGGTTATACCATTGTAGGGATTTTGGTCTCCAGGGCTAAAAGCCTCCCTGCGTTTCATATCCGGAGGCGATAAACTTGAAGATTGTTGCTCACTGTGGACAAAAGGAAATGCTTTTAACACTAAACAGTGTTTCGTAAAACCTAGACTATGTCTGTGTTTCAGTGACTTTTCTCAGTGCTGCTTGCAAAAGTAATTTCACATTCCAGGTGGAGTCCTGTGATGTGTATATGTGCAATATAATTTGGGGTTGCTTAGGCTATCCACCCTTCAGGTTAGCAAATGGAGACTCCATTAAATTTTGTGAAGACTGGAAAGATGATAGTATTATATCCAGCCAGAGCAGCGGAAGGGCCAGAACATCATTACATATAAGGGACCTTTTCTCTATGCAGGCATTGTAGTTTAGATCTGTAATAACCAGAAGTGCTTGGAATGATTATGAAGTGGTACGAAAAAGCTTTCATCAGCATCACCTAAATCACTGCTGTGTCCACGAATTCTAAAATTTATTGATGCATGTTACCAAATCCTGTAATCCCCCTTGCCATTTGCTGGTATCTATCTCTTACTGCTCTCTAACAGTGACCAGATGGATGTTCAGCCAAAAAACTATCCAGTTATTTCACCTGTGAGTAAGAAGATAACTACACACATGTGACTAAGCTGCCTTTGTCCTTTCCTTTCAAACCAGTTAGTGTGGAATTTACAGCTCCATTTCCAGGCACTTAGCTTTTATTCTTGTGCCTGCCTATATTAGAGCCTAAAGCAGCCAACAAATATAAACAGTTCTGTTCTCTCTCTTTGACACCTCCAGGTACCATGTTCATAGTGTCTTTGTGTGAAGACCAAGTTAGATACGTTGGTGAAAAAGCAGCAGATTTCACCTAGAAAGATAAAGGTGGTAATGTTGGAAGAAGTTAAGAAGAACCGCCACCAAATACTGTGGCCCAGATCCCAAAGCACCAAGATAACCTTACAGAGCTCAATAGTGGCAGTCACAATGTATTTCCGCAGTTGTTTCTTTCAGATCCAAAATATCTTCTGAGCTATGTTGCACTGGAGACCAGAGAACTGCTGCTTTCTTGCAGAATAGATTCCAGAATGGGCTGGATCTGACAGAGTCTTCAGCCGTGGGCTTTCTTTATTACTAACTGGGCAACCATGCAACAATTTGTATTGACCATTGATCAACTGTTAGAGAATTTGGGGGATAAGCATCAGTCTTAGCTGATCATTAGTTCAACATGATTCTTTCTGGTTCTTGGGTTTATGAAGAACAAGTAAATGGCTTAGGAAGCAGCCCTGTGTAAAAGGGGTTGGGTAGGAGATATGGGAAAGTGGATTATAAACAGTGGTGTTTTGTTTGGGGTTTTCTTAGATTGACAGGGTTTTTTTTTAAAAAAAAAGCACAATGAAAATGTTTAATTTTAAAAAAAAATCTATTATTTTGCAAGAAACATTGCCCTAACACACTAGTACATGGCAATTGAGATAGAAGTGCCGTGTGCTAGAGAAGTCTGCTTTCTTTTTTCAGCTACAGGAAATATAAAAAGAAAGTACAGTCGCCAGTGCAAGAACTAACTCCAGATTTGAAAATCTTCCTGTTGCGAAATACTAGTTTCATAAGCAAGGAAATGTGTTTTTCATAATTACAATTGATTGTTCCACCTAACTCTTTCTTACTAAAGTTTAGGAAATCTAAACAACCTTCTATATAAATGGTAATGTCAGAGGCTGTTATTTTTTATACTATGTAAATATGACATGAGCTGGTTTTCCATTTTTTCCAAATCAATCTTTACAATTTCTGTACAATTCCCATACATTGTCTCTCAAGATAGAGAGTATACGGATGTGCACGTCTGCAGTACTTCTGCTCTGCCAGTTGTGTGGTTCTAATGCATCTATTAGTGTAGAATCCAGAAATAATATTTTGCTAAGCCAGCTCCTGTTCTTTTCTTTTTTTTTTTTTTTCCTCCCTCCCCCTCCTCAAAGCTGTGTGCCATTCAGCACTGATGGAATTTCCTGAAGGCAAAGCAACGTTATATTCCATTCCAAGTCTTCCACATGTTCCATAGAACATGAAAAAGTTGTGCTGTCTAAAACCAAATTTCCACCTGTTGCCTCTGAAAATGCTGTCTTGTTTTGCCTGGGAAAGAAGGCAAGGCCCCTACTTGATGTTTCTTATGAAAATAGTAATTTGCATAGCATGCACAGCCCATGCCTCTGATGTTCGTTGCTTCCCATGTTCGTTGACTTCTTCTGAGTTTCACATTGTAACTGTTGGCATTCAGCTTTGAAGTGATGAAAGACTCAGAAAGCATACAGAGGTGTGATAGAAATGGGAGCAGAAAGCTTGCCAGACCCTGCAGCATTTTGTACAGTTAAAAAGTCAATAACATCCCTTTGCTCTTGGCTACGGTACTGAACTTCCACTGCCCAATGGGCGTAAGAATGAGCTTGTTTCTGTTGAAAACATGTTTGAATTGAACTAAGAGTCTTCTCTGTTCTTATTTTTGTAACAATCCTTACAAGACGTCTTGCAGGAATCATAGCATATCCTCAGTCAGCATGAACATGAATAGAAATTTGAGTGTAAGACACACGTGTACAGCAAGATGCATATACTCATGCTACTTTTAGAACTGGATTTCTGAAGAGTCAGGCTAAAATTTCCTATGGTCCCTTCGTTAAAGAATGTGTATATTAAAATGTTCTAGGCCTCTTCTTTTTCTCTCCTGGTTGTTTGAATGGAAGCAACGTGCTTGCTTCAATGCGAAGTTGAGTGGGTAACACATTTCCTGCCATGTGTCCTACTGTGCTGTCTAAACACTGAAATATGAATGTCCTTCATCTGTGAATTACCCTTATGCTATTGTAGTCACAGTATGGTTTTGACCACACTAGTTAGATCCTGAGATTTTGGACTTCAGAAACTGAAGTGGTTAGAGTGATGTGATCTTCCCCTGAGTCGTACAGTGCCCCTGTCACTAGATGTAATAGAAGTACCCTTCCATAGTACATGTGATGTGTGTTCTGAAAATCAGTGTCAGGAAAGGAGTTGAAAAAGTTAAATGTGAGGACCTGGCCAAGTCTTTTCTTGGCCAAGATCACTCAGTATTCCTGATACCATATAAATAATTTCTGTTCTTGTTGATCATAAGTACTTTTCAGGATATTGAGAAGCAGATTTTTGCATGTGTTTGATCATAGGTACAATATCATGAAGTCCATATCTTCAGACCAGCAGTAAGGTTACGTCTGTACTTCATTGTTGATTACAAGGTTAAGAATATTTCAACAGCCCCACTAAAGACCAGAACAAGCACATTTTTCGTGAGGGAGTAGACTTCTGAAAGCAGCAGTCAGATTCTTCAGGATATAACTTCTACCCCAGAAGAGGTATAGACTGCTTTCCTGTCTCTAATACAAGCCATAATTATGCATTATTGTACTTAATTATGCATTACTGTATTGGGCAGGGAGGGTATTACATCCTCTACCATGAAGCTTGACACGGTTTACGTTGACTAGCATTACTATTATTTTGAGACAAACAAGGGAGTAATCTTACTCATTTCCAGTCTGATGCTGTGGTATCTGAAATCAGATTCTGAATCTCTGTTCTTAATCGCTTCATGTTCTAAATTCTTTTTGTTTATTGATACAGCTTTGGCTTTACTTAAGTAAGCACTGCGATTCTGAGTCCAAGCTCAGGTAGTGCCTGAAGCAATATAGGCCTTATTTCCTGTTCCGTCTTCTTTTCTTGAAACAGACAAAGATTAATCCATGACTGAAGCATTAGTTAGAGGAGAAGGCAAGATGTAACATAAGATTATTTGTGGTACGGAGTACATATGTTTGCCAACTATGTGTTATGTAGGGCAGAGCAATCATTTAATGGTGGAATTCAGACCTCAATTACAGCCTCTGTGAGGCAGTGGTTGATGGTTCAAGGTTCTTAGCTGTGCACAGGTGCAATAGGGCATCTGCTTGTCAGCATGGATGTAGGAGCTCCTGCAAGAGAAAGGGACAGGTTAGAGAGAGTCCTGCAGGCTGTCAGCTGGAGCACCCTTACCTATGGAAAAGTCTTCAGTGCTTCTTCTCTCTTAGATTACCATGGCAATAATCAGGCTTAAAACGCCAAAGAAAAATGTTTGTACTGATCGTCCAAACTTTCTACCAATACCATTACAGTAACAGAAAAAAATGCAGAACAAAATACTGCTTCTCTGGCACCTTTCACCATGAATCTCTTGAGTTGTATCTAAGGTGTAGGTATCTTCTACTGAGAATTAAAGGACCAATTTTAGGATCATCACTGTATCTAAGAGGCTCCAGCAATACGAGAAAGTGCAGGAGTGAATGACAGAACTACCAAACACTTAACTTCCTAATGCTGCCTCTTGGCTGTTACGCCCTACAAATCTCCACAACATGGTGACAAAGACCTTTTCTTCTGCCATTTTTTAACAGTCTGCAATCCTCAGCCACACAGGTTTTATTTTTTTGCAAAACCAGACCTAAAAATAGCGAGATGGTCCTCATGGTTCTTAATCAAGTGGGTTAGCACTGCATGAAAAGAATTCTGTCTCTATAGAGCAGATTATTAGCCCTTGCAATTACAGTAATTGTTCTTAACTTCCTAATGTTGCCTGCTTTCAGCTCAGGAGGCCTTTTGTGAAAATACCTCAGTTCTGTTACCTTCTTCATAGGCAAAGCTTCCGGTGTGTCAGGATTTACAGGGTTTTTTTTAAAACATGTGAATATGTTGGAATCTGTGACTTCTGCAACAGCAATGGCAAAATGCAGGCTAAAGAATAATTTACACTTGCTCAATCTCCTGCTTTCTCACTCTTGATCTTTCGGTGCTGCTCAAACCAGAAATCCCCTAACACCTAATTACAAATGTTCAAGGAGAAGTTCATGTTATTTTACTGACAGTGGGCCAGAGTGATGTCTGTGTTATCCTCTTGCACCAACTGTGAGTCTGACCCACAGTCAAGGAATTTTGTTAGTGTAAAAAGAAGAGACTTTCGTCTCATGTTCCCAGTGGTCACTTGAAGTTGTCAAATTTATCCTGCCCTGTCATCTTAAATTCTTTCCAATGAAGTGTGGCAACATAGCTTAAAAATGTCGAAGGTCATAGCTTTTTTTAAGACTATCTGTTTCCCTCTCTTAGGAGGTAATAAAAAAAAATTAACAACAACCTTGAAAATAGAAAGGGAGCACCTGTACCATGAAAAGCAATCTCTTTTTAAAAAAAAGTACCACCAACATTTGTGTGATCTGGGATAGGGTGGAGGGGAAGTTAAAGATGCAAATTCTCCTCCTCTCTCAGTTTTTCCTACTTCTTTGTAACAGAGAGATTTATGTATCTGCTGCTATGGCCACAAAGGGAAAAAATGGATTAAAGCAAGATATCAGATTGCAGAAAATTAGTGTTCTTGCTGCAGTTACCCCTGTACACAGAGAGGACCTTGGGCCAGAGTCATGCCAAGTCTGGCTTCTCACCCAATGGATTATGTACCACTGCAGCAGCATGTGTCCGTGCCAGTCTTTAACACACTCGGCAGTTAAATCTAGGGATTTGATTCTCACACATTACCAAGAAGCTTAAACCCATGCCATTCATGACTACAAATATATTTAGGAGCTTTCTACTGTCAGGAACACTTGGGGAGGAATATGTGCCTGGTCATCTGTTGGGTTTTATGATAATCAATTCTGCTAATAATGGGTACTGTCTATTACTGGACTTCAAGCAGGGTACTGAAAGCATGCCCTATAATGAATAAAAACTTAGTTGGAAAGAATTCTTTTGTTCTTACATGGGTTTGCTGTCATCTCCTGAAATGTTACTAATTTCCTTTTGGAAATGGCTACAACAATCAAAGCTTGATATCGTTGCCAGTCATTTGGTTTAAATAAACAGCTGTATTGATTTACAGAGATGCTGGGCCTTGTGCCAGTTTTTAATTTGTGCTTCTACTAAAGTATGAAAGGATCCCTGACACAGTGTGCCCTTGACTAAGCTGTATCTTGTCTGCTACATCCTACTGTATTCAGTTTCTTTCAGTTTCTTTCTACATGTGAAAGCTGGCTGGCTATTAAGGAATGTAATGATTTATGGTGTGAAAGCTGGAAGTAGCCAGCTAGCACTTGGCTTGGTTCTTTTCATCCCAAACCCACATGTTTCCCAGCCCCTCTGGGGATCCCAGCATTTCCTTCTAAGCTGCTTTAAGCATGATTCTGCTTCTCCAGCTCTGCTTTTTATATTTTAAAAAGAAAATGCCTAGAAAATGGCTTTCTTGGAGACATTCTTCCAGAGACTAGACCAGAATTGAAATTAGAATTAGAATGAAATGCACTGACTGAAGGTTTAATACCTCTGTCCTTAAACAGGCTATTTCACCACTGGGAGTAGTACAGCTAAGGCAAAATAGGCTGTAAAATCCATTTAAGAAGCTGGCTAAATACATAAGCTGTGGTCTTGAACTAGCTTTGTACTGCCATGGCAACAACACTACCAAGCTAACTCAGATGTGTTTGTGGGAACTGATGCCATAGGAATGATGGCAGCATAGCCCAGAGGCTTCCTCCCTGCCAGAGAGGCAATGTCCTTTCCGTGCGTCAAACAAGACATCCCAAGAAACAGCCTGATAATTTTTGAGGCCCCTCAGCACTTTAAAACACAGTCAGGGAGTGAATAAGCCAGCTGGTTTTGGACTTACATGGACATCAGAAAGGTCTGGCATGTGGGAGCTGCTGAGGAAGATGTAGATTTTGATTTCTTCTGTTTGTTGTGAGTCAGGATGACTAAGGGCAGAAAGTAGCATCTGTTGAGTCTAGTGGCAACTGCCTCTTTGGGAAACAAGTAACCTGACTTGAGATCAATGCTGTGATGCAAATGTGATCTTAAATTAGGACTTCCAGTAAATTCAGACTGGCATATAATGAGGTAGGAAAGAGCATTATAGGAATCTTTATTCTAGCGGCTTATGGTTAACAGTCAGAATTCATCTCAGGTTGCTGAGTTTTGTGATTAGTTGATACTACACTTGGAACTTTCTTTGCCTTACTCTTCTGGACTTTGATCTTATCAAACACTTAAGGTACGCAGGCCTGGCCTATCTTCAGAACCTTGCAGCATCTCCAGAAGCAACAGTGTCTAAAGCAGCAGCTCCCTTTGGGGTTCTGTCAGCTGATCCAGAAGCTGATTTTTAGAGGTAGATTATGCTATTTGCTACTCTGCCAGTGGAAACGCTAAGTCCAGTGGACGTGGCAATCTGTTTTTAAATTCCTTCTGACACCAAACTCTGACAGAAAAGGGAATTGCTCTGGAAGCCTTGAAAGTTTTCCAGGGTCTGGGTTAGCATTCGTTGACTTCTGGTTCTTGGGTCACTGCAAATGTATCCATCCTTGGAAGAGAGCAGGATGTACCAGAGCAGTGACACAAACCTCATGCTACCCTTGTTTTTATATAGTTCATATCTACTAGTTTTATTCTAGAAAACAGGGTAGGGATAGTAAGAGCATGGAACAAGTCCTAGGTTGTAGGCTTTCCTGGGACCTTTGTGATTGGCTTCTTTTGCTAGAAACCCCAATGGAAGAGTAGTAAAATCCTACAGGCAGAAACTTCCCCTTGATCCCTTTGTCTTTCAGTGGTGAACCTCACAGCTGTAGGTGTCCAATACAGCTTGTCTGCCCTTTCTACTATCTGAATCTCCTGTCCTTTGAATAGAGATCAGGAGATCCAAACATTTTGCACTGAGAAGATTTTGTGTATTGCTTAGCTGCTAGTGAACTGAGCTGGAGAGAAAGAAAAGCTTGCAGTTTTTTTGCTTCATTCATTCACTCAATCTGTAGCATACTGATACGTCGTACATTATTGTTACTTATGGACTCAAATCAGAACTTCCCACCTCATCCCATTTTCTGAGACAGTTAAAAAATTATTCTTCTTCAACTTAACGGGCAGAACTGGAGTCTTAAGCATTTTCTACCAGTATTAGCAGGAAGGCTGGGGCATCCTTTTTTTGTGCAATAATGTAATATTTGATAATGTTCATAGAGCTGTTGCAGCATTTTGGTCTTTATCTGATGGTGAAGTTTGGAACCAGCAATGCTCATGCTGTGTTACATCATCTTTGGTTATTTGTGGCAACATATAAAGTGTCATTACATCAAAAATGAAGTGTTCAGTTACTCCTCTAATCTGGATAAGAGTGATGCCCATGGGCTGGCCAAGGACAAGACTCTCCTGTACCAGGCAATATAACAGCTCTTCTTCGGAAGTTTATTGGAACAGTGGCCAAAGATGCAGGCACTGTAAATAATAGAATGGTGACTTGCTATGTCAAATTTTGAGATGATTAGTATTGTAGTTCAGAATTATGCCATTTTTTTCCACTGTGATCTTTCATGAATATTGGGTTTGTGGCAGACAATTTGATGCCAAGCTGCTTTGGGCTTCCATTCTTTATTGCCAGTTCATATCCTGTATTTTGTCTGAAATAATCTTCTCTAGGTGATATAAATATTTTATTTCCAAGGTGGGTTCTGTGACCATTTGCTCATTGTGCTTATAAAGCCCCCTCCCATTTTTAAATGGTCTCTGTACTTGTTTTAATAAAGGCATAAAAATGTCCCAGAAGGATTGCAAATCTACTAACAGCTTGCCTTTATCCTTACTCTTTGTGGAAGCAGGAAAGGAAATACCTTTCAAAAGATACTGACATTCTCTGCTTTCCCTAGACTCCAGCAGGGTTGTCCTTTGTCTATAAATGCTTTTCTGGTCAGGAATTGCAGTTTGCTGTAATGGTGGAAGAATGGCCACACTCTTCTGACTTTGAGCATAAGGTTCTCTCCATAGTAGTGGATGCATAGGAGAAAATGGAAGAACAAGATACAGTTGTAGAGATCCTTCCCCAGGTATTTCCCCAGTCTCCAGTAATCTGTGGTGCAAGGATCACCTTAATCAAAGACAGTGCTTTTGTGTTCAGTAACAATGGATTTATTTTTTTTTTCCTCTGAGTTTGTCTAGTTGCTTTTGAACCCTTAAAGATTTGCTCTCCAGGCTGTGTGGAAGTGAGTTCCACACTGTGTCTCCATGTTTCCTGAATATGTAAGCCATGAACAATATACAAGACTCCTCCGTGATCTTCTGTCTCCAGAGCTTTAGTTTGCATCATGGTGAATTTGTTTTAATCTCCTTGGACACGCTGAGACACTGTTGCTGCAGAAAGGAATACCACAGCCTGTCTGTCCTCTGGCAAACAGCAGACAGATCCAGGCAGCGATTGTTGTCTTTTGTGTGTAGGGCTGGAGTAAAGACTGACATCAAGCAGATAGACGACTGGCACCTCTGCAGGGATGCAGCAGGGTCACAGCATGGCTCTACACTCCCTCGAACTGACAAAGCAAGCTATGAGCTGTGACATCACATACACTGTGTACTAAGAGTACATGGTACACTTGGCTGGATCTGCCCAGCATGCTGGCAAATCCTAGAATGTAACAGTGCTCTAGGGCAGGTTTTTCTGTTTGTCCAAGGACCACCAAGTTGTTTGGAAAAACAAAAGAAAGACCATCTCACACACCACACACATTGTCACCATGATAAACGAGGCTAAATTTGAACTGTTCTTCTGTAATTTATAGTGCTCGTCATTTTGTTCTTCTGTAATTTATAGTGCTCGTCATTTTGTTTGGTGCCTTCCTCAAGTAAGTACATGGCAATGTGCATATGCATGTTCTGTTTTGTGAGTTTTTTTCTTCCAGTTATTTTGCAGACTTTCTTCTCCTGTCTACCCCAGACTGCCAGTAGTCTGGGGAGCACAGGTTAATAAACACTCATGTAAAAGTGTGCTTCTGTACTAACATGATAAGCAGTAGAAAAGTTATATGCTTCCAAGACTTTTTGCAGTGATGTTATTTCCATTCTTCTTCTTTTTTTTTCTGAATTAACTTCTGCTTTTCTGTCCGTCTCCCTGATGCTGTCATCCTTGAGTCCCTCTAGCCACCTACAAATTCCATTTGGGAATGGAGTCCGAATACTGAGGAGTTTTTCCATGTGCAGGTATGGGATTTTTATAGAGCAGTGGTTGCTCATTAACCTGAGCTTTGTCACAAGCTCTGTATGCTATAAACTATCTGAAACAGATCAGAATCTTGGTAACTGGTTCAAAATATCCAGGTTTTCTACTTTATGTCTTCAGCAAAAAAAGTCTCTTGTTGAGGAAGTGGATAGCTAGGGAATCCTGACAGTGTAACAGAAAATTATGCCAAAAGATAAGTGATTATCCTCAAAGCCATGAATAGCTTGTAAGTTAACTTAAATACCTCAAAGGGAGTAAAGCATGTTTTGCCACCACATACGTGTGCCTCTATTGCTGTCACTGAGTTTAGAGAGAGACATAATAAATGGGATAATTAATCAAGCAGCTACTTTGTAGTTTTCCTAAAAGTGAATCAACTTTGTTTAGTTTCAAGACAACCAAGTTGAACAGAGGCTTCTGTCAGAGCCATTTTAATTATATTTACAAAACTGCTTAAATTCTCTCACTCTCTTTTGACCCTGTGCATGAAGGAACAGGAGCAAATCTGCATCTCTTTCTGTGGTCTTGAGTCCTCTGCACTTGTGTTCTAGGCTGTATTCCATGTCTCTAAGGTTTAAAAATGGGGGCAGGCTGCTGCTGCTTCAAATTGAGATTTTCTATTTTTTCAAATCTGGATTTGTGCAGTTACTGTTTCAGTGTCTTCTGCTACATTTTGGGAAATTGAGAAATTACAGAAATTATTTAGAGAATGAAATTCAGACAGTAAGCATTGAAAAAATGTGGCCTTGGTGAGTTGATTGTATACATGTAATTTTTGCTGCCTTCTTTGCATGTAGATCTCATAAGGAAGGTGACTAGTAGTCCCCATGTATGTGTTACGTATTTCTATAGGAGCTTTCTTGTTTTTCTGATAAAGAGCACATTCCTTAAAGAACAGCAAAGGCCCACAGGGAGCTGTTTGACGTCTCTGACCCTTGGTGAGGTGTTACAGAGCAAGCTAAGGTCATTCCAGAGGTTGTGTTTTGATCCTCTGTTCCTTTAGGTCGGCACTGAGTGGAGGGGATTAAGGGATTGTTTTTAGCAGTCTGTACGAGGGGTCCACTGCTGAGGATAGCCTTGAAAAGAATGTTTGTCATTCCCACTGCCTGCTGTGGGAAATTCATAGGATCACTGCATCAACTGCTGGGATTGCTAGAGAGTCTTAAGCCAGAGAGAGCCTCAGGCAAGATATATCTTTCTTATCTAGCTGTGACATTTCTACAGGAGATGCTGTTTCACAGCATTTTGATTTAAGATACCTGATTCATAGGGAATTGGCACATTTGCTGGGTTGGGTTTTTTCCAAGTGATTTCTTCTATAATCTTAACTTTAGATTTGGGGGGCGGGGAGGTAAGTATTTGATCCCAAGTCTTCCTCTCACTGTTCTTCTTGCTCACGTGAAATTTCTTATTTGGCTACCTGGATCGCAATATTTAGAGGAACAGTAGCTTGCCTTATAATTTGCTATCTGTCCCAAAGCCCTGCATTAATTAACTAGCTGCCGCATTCATGTGCTTAAAAGTCACTTACACAACCTACTGGTGTTAAAAAGTGATATCAAAATGTGGGTTTGGCTTGAGAGAAAGCAATGCAGTGGAAACAGGAGATTCTCCTGGGGCACAGCTCTGAGTCCTAGCTCTGACATTCTTCGCTTTGTACTGTCAGCTGGGTGTGAAACCTCCTGTTCTCTCTTTCATAAGTTCAGCCTGTCCAATGCAAAGGATGCACCCACACAGCATGATGCAATATAGCCACAAGAAGGCTGCACTCCTCCAGGTGTATTAGCTGTGGTGAGAAACACAGTTTATTAGCTGGTGTGGTTCAGGAAAATGCAAGCTTTTCCACTTCCAAGATTGGAACTGGCTTATGTTTTGATAAAAGACCGTATCACAGTCCATATCCAAAAGACCCTAGGGGTAAAACCTTTTAACAATTGTGTCAGGATTTTAAATATACACATTTTTGTAGCTTCTACTTTGAATGTAATACTCTGTTATTTTATACCGAGACCTCTGTGCCTGAAGGTCTCCGAGTGCTTTCAGATTACTAGCAAAGTTGTCCACTGTTGTCTCCTTTGTCTGTCTTCTTTCTGCTTGACTTACCTGTTATGTCTCCCAGTGGCTGACAGTACTGTAGTCAATGCCAAAGCAAATAACTTTTGATTGCATTTGCTCTACACTATACTTATATACCCAAAGAATAATGAGAAATCTTCTGAATTAATTCTGCTTACTAAATTATGTGGTTAAGGACAACAACAGTATGACATAAAAGTCTCTGAATCCCCAAGGAGAATTTTGCACTTGAATATTTGATGAAGTGAAATGTTCTGATTGGGTCTTCAGTATATTGTGGCTTCATAATTTCACATCTTGTATTGCTCAAACCATCGGTTACTAAAAGATATTTGATAGAAAATCCCATTGATACTTCAAAATTAATTGTATTGCTTGAAAACATAGTATCACCCTCAGAACAGCCAAAATTAAAGAGTTTTGTATTTGGAAGACAAATTCAGTGGAACCTGTCTAGTTCACAGGTGGGAGGATCATTCTTGTCTTTTCATTGTTAATTGTGTTACAGAACTGGTTTCTTTCAACAGGAACTTATCATGAGATAATCTAATTATGAATAATTTTGTTTACCAGACAGTTTTTCTTTGGGAATAATCTAATTGAAGTCTCTCAAAAATTTATCACCTCAAATATAGCCTATTGTTGGTTTCCTAGCCCTTCTTCATTAGTGCTTCTTTCATGGGTTTCTCTCACTTACCCTTGATGATTGTTCCAGAAGAATAATCTCTCATTATTTTAATGTCTTCCCATTGTGAAGGTCTATCAGTTTAAAGATATAATTCTATTATTCTTTCCTTACGCTTTCCAGAAGCACAAGTATTTGAAAGAATACCTGCATTCTAAAAAATATGTTTGTAAGAAGGAAGGCTGGAAGGTGTTAAAAGAGGTCAAGTTATTAGAGGCCTATGCTGCTGCCCATCACCGCAGAATGTGAACATATTCCATGTAAAATAGCATTCCCATTGCAGACTATCTGTGATCTTCAGGGTATGTTCTGTCTTGTCCTTTCACATAATTATAAATGGGAAATAAAATTATTGTAATAAATTGGTAGCTTACGCAGTTGAAGAATTACTGTATTGGGCTCATGCCTTTTAAAAAAAACAGCCTTACTTCTACTGGCAATGCCGTAGTCCAAGAATACTGTTCCATTACTGTTGTTTCTTTCCACATCTCCAACTAAACTGCTACTCTGCAGTTTATTATTGCAGAAAACACAGCTCTTACTGCTGTCAGTTGTCACATTAGCTCTAGCATTGCAGAAGTGAAAGTGCGAAGTATGGGATCAAGTTGCTCTGCATTCTGTTTACATCTCAAATGGAGGGATGGCACCACCTCCATTAGCTAGCCTTCCTTTTTTTTTCTTTTTCTTTTTTTTTTTTAAATTTCCCTCTCTCATTATTTCAAAATGAAGCCACATGAAACCTACACCCAAATAGCTGTCTGCTGACCAGAGCTGTTAAATGCTGGTGCCGGAGAAATGAGCCTGGCCTGACTGGACTAATTAAGTTGGCCAAGGCACTTAAGAATAGCTCAAAGAGGAGTCGCAGTGGGAAAGGGAGGGAGTAACACCAACTTCTAATATATGCATGTATTTAAAGGAAACCAGCTGCTCCAAAATACCCTTGGTTAGTGAATGGCTCCACAGGCAGTCTGCTAAGGGAGCAACGTCTGAAGTTTTAGTAAAACTGACTTTTTAAAAAGCAGTACTTGAAAAATGGAAGGATCAATTTTATTCCCCCTCCCCCCCCCCCCCCCCCATTTATAATCAAAGTTGCTTTCACCCTAGCTTCTAACAAATTATATTTTGGCTTCTGCAACCTTTTTTGCAAGACTGTTAAAGGGAATATGGGACCATCCTAGTAGGAGGGCCCTACACAAATTACTTGACCCTCAGGGTAAGATCTATGTGCTAAAGCCCTCTTCTGTTTTCCAGCAATTGAACTAGACTGCTTTGGCTCCAGTTTTTACTATTGCTGCTGATCTTGTGTGCTTTGTTGATTATGCTCCACCACTTTTAATGTTTTTCTGCTTTTATAGAAACAAAGACAGTAATAGCAGTGGTTGGAAAATGGAGCCAACAGCAAATGTGAAGCTGAAATTCCTATGTCTTCCTTCCTTGGCATGTCATTACTGAAGGCTCTAGGAGACTTCTGTTTCATGTTGCATCCAGTATCTCTTGTAGTATAAGCTACCTATTACTTTTTTCAAGTGATGGTAACTCCTGTCTTCTAGCTGAAGTCCATTGTGAGTAACTATATTCTTCCTACTTAAAATTCCTCTACAGTTTCAGTTGAACATGTTCTTCACTTCCTGAGTTAAATTGTGCAGCCCATGAATTACCAAATGGCAAATGCCAACTCTTAGCTCTGTTTTGGATGAGCAAATCTCTCTGAGAAGGAGGAGAGAGGGAATGTTTGTCCCTATAAATTTAGTTTGTAGCACTGTTCCCTACGGCTCTTTATAGAGTCCAATACCTATCTTCATTGCAATGAGAAAGAAATATAGTGAGCAGCATCTCGCTGAAATTTGTTATGTGATCAACTGTCATGAGGAAAGAAAGCTACTGGACTCATGGTCTCATGACAATTTGTCCTACAGCAGTTCTGTGCTGAGCTTTGTGTTATGAAGTCCTTACAATATAAAATGGTTTCTCTCTTTCTTATTTTTTTTTTCTTTCCCACTACATCAAAAAAAAGTACAAAGGAAAGAGGAATGTTATTTTTTCAATATTACATGATGTTTTTCTGTATCTGGCTGGAGTCTTCAGCTAAATAAGGAAGTCATGAAAGCAAGGTAGGGAGTGAATAGACTTCCAGGAAGAGATGTTCCAGCAACTGGATCACTATTTTCATATTTAGGAGACCTCAGTATAAGTTCCTTCTCTCAGGCGAATTTCAGCAGTAGGTAAGCGGTTTCGCTTTTCTGTGCCTCAGCTCCTCAGTTCTACGGTAAGGCTAACAGCATTGCCTTGCTAGAGCTTACTGTACTGAATACCAGCTCACTCTGGTTTCAAGGGGATATACACTGGGTGGGAATCATTGAAGCACTGGTGTTCCTCTTTTTTTGCTGAGAATGTTGGCCTGTGGTTCTAGCAAATGCTTTTCCAGACTTCACTCAGTTCTCACTTCTCTGGTCAGAGTATAAGAAAGGGAGACCCAAGCCAGCCTGGTGGCTCTTCCTCAAAGGACTGGTGAAAGAGTTAGTGAGTCTTTTGGGCAGAGTGGGAGGGTCTTTGGGTTTTTGCTTGCTATTTTTCCTTCTCCACAGAAAATGCTGAAGATTATTTGCATGTGTGTGCACAGTGGGAGAAGATGCCCAGCTGAGATCCAAACACAAATGAAATAGAACTTGCAAAGTTCAAAGATGATACAATCCAAGTTCTTCCTACTAGGAGAAAAAAAGTTCATCTGTTTTTCCTTTAGAAAAAAAAAAAAAAAAAAAAAACAAAACAAAACAAACAAAAAAACCCCACTCATCTTCCTTTTAAAAAATGCATGCATTTGAATCAACACACCGATTTTGGGGAAGGGAGAGAGAGAGATTTCTGTTCCCAAAACCTGTTTTTAATCATCAGATGAATTTTGAGACAACCTCTGAACATTCAGCGCTTGTGGTCAGTTTTCCCCACCCAGAAAACTAGTGGGTTTTGCAGACATTCCATAAACACAGGAAGCTTTGACTGTGTCTCTAACAAATAGGGAGACAGAAAAGCAAAATACACACAATATAAAGGCAAAAGCTAAACTTGCCATGCTAGATCAGAGAAATGTAGTCCAGAAGTCTGTCTCTATAGCCAGAGCTAGATGTTTCAAAGAAAATACCCCAAATCTGTAAAGAACAATTCTGACATAACCTGCCTGTGTTTTAGTTTTCTTTTTAATTATTGATTCTCCTCCCTGAAGCATGGGACTTCATATTCCAAGTCTTTGGTTTGATTTTGTTTCTTTGGAGGAGGGGAAGGGACAGCATAGAGGGCTAAAATACTGCTGTGCAGAATTCCTATGGTGTTTGGATTCCTGATGATCATAGCTGGTCCTAACTTGTATCTGCTGAAGAATTAGCCTCAATTTTATCTGCAGCAGTAAGTTTCATCAATTAATCATGTTTTATCCAAGTTTTCTTTTCATCCATTTTAAAATTTCTGTCTTCCAGCTCTGTACTGAATGTCTCATTTTTCTTTTAACATGAGAGTAGTCAAAAAGAAATTCCTCACTTTTTTCCTGCACTATTTATTATTTTTATATAGCCTAATGTTGTTCATCTCCATTCTAAAATAAACTTATGCTCCTTTCATCCATGCTTTTTTTTCAAAGAGAAGTCTTTCCTTTCCTTCATCTGGTTCTCTCACCAGTCTCTCTCCTCAGCTTTGCTTTTGCCCACTTGCTCACCAGAACTGAAGCCACTAATACAGGTGAAGGTACCCCTTTCACTTTCAAATAGCCTTTTAATATTGTAATTATTTTCTTTTCCATTTGAGTGTTAACCTTTTTAACCTCATCAGCCCAATGAATAGAGATTTTAAAAGAACTGTCAACAGTTGGCCCCCATGAGTAGTTATACTCCGTTATTAATAGGTGAAATTCAGAAAATTTTTTCCAAAGTACATTACTTCTCTCTGAAAAGGAAAGAATTTGCCTGATGTTAGTCTGTCCACTTTTTTCATTTCTACCCAGTTAATATTACAGGAGAGAAACTTTAACTGGGAAATCTTTAACAATTTCTGATGATTTCTGTGAATAAGTTGTCATTGTTGAAGTAGCTGAATCTAAGGTCTTTTAATCATTCTGAATTTAGGATTATGAATCAGAATAATTTCACATTTTTTAGAATCAATATTCTTTGATGATGAGCTTCCTCATTTTTTTAGTCTGTTTTCTAAAATTCTGTTTTAATATGATTTTTCCATTCACAGTCAAACTGGAACACATCATCATTGTTTGCCTGTTTGTCAACAGAAACCCCCATTCCAGAATTTTTTGTTCTGTAGAAAAGTTTCAAAGTAAAAAAATTAATCAAATTGGACAAAAAAACCCAGATTTTGAAATTTCCAGCAGAGTGAAAAAAAATAAATAGTAAGGCTCTTTAACGGTATTGTAGAATATTGGTGGTATTAAAATAACAAGGGAAAACAGGAAGAAAACAGTTTTACTTTGTAGTAATGTATATATATATTCCTGCAGACCTTTCAGATTTCAGTTGCACTGTCCTGTGGTAAACTCCTCTGTAAAAAGTTCAGTTATAATTCCACCAAGAGAGGGCTGCTTAATTTTTGCTTTGGTTTTGTTTCACCCTAACTGCTCTGTGTTAGCAAAAACAAGTTAAAATAGTGTATATTCTATTGTACTTTACAATTAGGAATTAAAATGTCTAAGGTATTGAATCTTTAATCCTCATTGCATCATCTAGAGCTTGTGTTCAGAAAAAAATTAACTTATCATTATTTGTTTTCTGCTGGAAGCTGTTTAATGTGGTTTGGTCAAACTATCCATTAACATCCCAGATTGTTTCCAGTTAAAATCTGCCTTTGGTGTATCCCTACCCCATCCTGCTCCTGCTTTCTCATATTAGCTCAGCCTGAAGTCTGGAAATTTCTATCCCCATGACTAATGGACACTGATGCGGTTCCTTCCTGCACGCTCTGCATCCCCTGCTCCTTTGGGTGTGCTTTGAAACTAGTTAAATAATAAAGAATGAAAGACTCCTGGCCCTCCACATTGTTTTATTAAACTTGCTTGCGTGATAGCTTTAACACTGTACACTCATTTTCCTGTTGCCAACCTTAAGACACATATGATAAGAAATACCTTGTTTTACCAGTCAGTGTAGTTAAATGGTAACATAGTAGATAAGTTGCATATGTTAAAGCGAGTTCTAGCGATGTATGCCAAAACCTCATCTAAAAAGAACTCTGAATCAGCTATTCTCAAGAGAACTGTCAGCAACCTTGGAGAACTCCCTGCTGATAATCAAATGTCATATGACCCCACCACCTACGGGCTAAAATTGATTTACACTGGGTTTTTCAAATCAAAAACTTACAGTGTCTTTGAGTCTTTTATTCTGCTGAACCTTGTTTTGAGCAGTATTTTTGGCTAATTCATATACCGCAAGCTTCTATGGGAGAGGTGATCAACACCTGTAAATGCAGGATGCTGTACTAGGTCATGTGCAGATTTTCAAAGGCAGAAATAGGGTAGTGAGGCCCCTTTTCCACTGGGGGCAGCTGGCTCCCAGTGGAACAAGATGTCTCTGTGCCACGAGTGTCCCTGAACCCAAAAGGGTTTCCCCCAGCCCTGTGTTTTTGCATTGTACTGATGAAGAGCTTGGGGGTCTGTGGCCAAAGATCACCCATGTTGGTGTTACAGACAGATACTGGATCTTTTTCTTGAAAATTAAGGGAGTGGGGATATATATTTTTTTTAATTTTGGCAGGATAATTAGGCGTTCATAATTAAATACAAGATTTTAGCAACTTTGTGGAAGTAAAGGACCAGTATAAATAACTATTACAGCTGTCAACATTTCTATGCTGTTTTTAGGGGATTAATATGCAACCACAAAAATTTGTTCCAGGCAGAAACTTGGCATTAAAAGACGCAGTCCAGGATTTTTTTTCCCCCTTAAATTTGAATTTAATCCATTTGGCCATTTTTAAGTAGGAAAAAGACTTTGTGTTTTTCAAGGTAGAGATTCCTAACATAGTTCTGGTTTCAGAGGGAGTATTTAGGGAACTAACAGGGGCCACAGGACTCTGCCTCCTACTTTGCCCCCATTCTGCCTCTCTTCAGCAAACCTATTTTGTGTTCTTATGTTTTTGCACTTTATCACAGCCTATGATAGGGACAGATAAAAGTATAGTTGTAGGTTTATTCTTCCTCAGTTTTCTCTTTCATTCAATTAGGTATTTGCAAAAGCCCGTAACTGGTTATGGCTATTGACTTTTGATAGTGTTTCTTTGGGAACGTCTGGAAAATCGCGGCTTGGTTATGTATGCTGTCCTCAGTGAGTGCTTTTTATGCCCATGTGTAATATAAATTAAGCACCCCATGATGTCCTGAAAGTCATCGTTTTTCTCCAGTCATCATAACTGTCTTCTGACAGATAGGCTTTCAGCTATTTCTGGAGTAGATGACCTATTGTGAAGACAGTAGCAGGAGAAATTGATCTAGTCCCAATACTCTTGCAGCCATGTTTCTACTGCCAAATTTTTGCTAGTCTGGGGAAGAAAAATTTAGCTTTTACATAGCAAATATTTCATGACTTAATTTAAAATAATAAGGGAACTCAGAAGAGGAGTTAGTAACTCCTTAATTTAGAGAGAGATTAAGAAAAAGAAAATTAGGCAATTTTCTTATAAATTAAGAACCCCCAAATAGAGGGTTCACTCAAGATTTTGTGAGCTGCAAAATGCTCGGCTGTCAGGGAAAATCACTCAGTGACTTGTTCATTTTTCTTTTTATCTTGCGTGTCTAGTTTTGCTTTAAAAATAAGCAATGTAGGTTCTATGCTGAATTCCATTACCGAGTAACATAAACCCTGAGATTTTTTTGTAAGTTCAAACAAGAAATGTGCCACGAGCTAACAAAGAATCCACTATTCTGGGTCTGAGTTTTGCATCATCCATTGCCTGTGAACTTACAGTATTACTTATTACTGTATGCTGTCTGTGGTGCAAAATGGGGTTCTGTTGCCCTAAAATCTGAGAAAATGAGCACTGAGGGATGAGTGCTCATATTTGAATCATAAAAGAGGAAGAGCAGTACTGCAATCCCTGTTTTACTGAGACCCAGAGTGAGTGTGTTTGCTTTGTCAGAGATTGCTCAGATAGTCTGTGGCAAGGCTGACCAGAGTCTGGCCTGGTAGTCTAATGCCTTGTTAGTCTAAGCCTCTTGTCACCAGCTGTATTATCTTGAAGACAAGACTGTTAAAGGAACTGGTGTGATTCCATATGGTTTCTAGTTCCAGTGATTTTGATGATACTTCATGTTGATGTTTTTAATCTTTTAGTAACATTTTCTCCCTCTTCCTTTGATACTGATGCTAAGATGGGCTGTACAGATTGCTGGAAATAACTAGGATATGTCCTTGATAGCAAGCAGTGTTGTGGAAGATGACAATATACTTAGTTTGTGTACAGTTCTCACAGTGCTTCACAAATAGCAATTTTTTAAGTGGTTTCAAACTTTTTCACAATATACAGACTCGGAACTAGAGGCACAAAGCAGGTAAGTGACATGGCAGAGGCACCGACTGCGAATCAGTGACAATCTCTGACTCAGAATAGGGTTCTTTCCTTCCTTCTTATCGCTGCAAATGTTACTTGAGCTTTTATAAAACTTCTCTTTTAATTAAGAAAATTATGTACTATTTTTAGAATCCAATCCCTCAAAACAGTTACATTTGTCCTAGTTTACCGTATTAAAATTTAAAGAACAAGATTCAAAGCTCTTTTGAAGCTTGCCATTTTCATTTATTGAATAAATTACTTATTTAGGGGAAAAAAAAGCCCAAAACATTCTCCCCCAACCATTTTGTCAAAATACTTGAGCTCAAGGTCTTCATGCTTTGAAAACCAGTTATTAAACAAAATAAACTATGTGTTGGAAGGAGTGAAATTTAAAGTCATACAAAGTTCAAAAAGGATAAAAAGAAATACAAAGAGCTTATTCTCAACACCAAGGTCCTACACTAATACTGAGAATTAATTCACCTCAGATTGGAGGTAGAAGAATCCCATTGGTTTTGTTTTAAAATATATTTTTCACTAAAATTAAATATCCTATACATAACACTTCAGACTAAGTTATCTTTTATTCTTTCTATTTTTAACATACGGTGCAGGAGAATATTATCTTCCCTGTTTGTAGAGCACTCAACAGCCAGAACTTGGTATTTTTCTTATAGATTCATCCTGAGGTTGTAATTTTGCAGAACAGAGGAGGTCCTGCAGATACCCTGTTTAATTAGAGAAAACAATGATCAGGTCTACTCTGCAGAGAAGAGCCCCATATTAGCAATCCCAGCTTTAGCTCCAAGCAACCTGCTGGTTCTACATTGGGCAGCATAATATCATGCAGAGATACTAAGCAGAGTTTGGACCTGGCAGTGCTGTAAGTGCTAATTAGCCTGTATACCTTGGTGTACTAGTGCAGCTAAACTTCTTTCAGTTCTAACTTGGTTAGCACTTGCTTGGGGATTTTTACAGGGTGCTCATTATACGATACATACATGCCCAAAGGGTCTGCAAAGTGTAGCTGGTAATAAGTGATGCTGTGGGAAGGGAAAAAAAAAATAACAACAATACCAGTAAGTTTTAAATATATCATTGCCTTGAGTACAGGAAATGCATTTATACCCTGGAGTATTATAGGAACAGGCATGTATATCTTGCTTTATAGCAAAGTAGTTTGAAAAGTACTTAGTGTGAACGTCATATGTGATGTGTACATTGTACTTTTCTGATTTGAGCCATTGTGGAAAACAACAGAATGACATTAATGCTCTGCTTTTGTGAGGAAAATAATGTGTGAAACAATTCTATTTTGTGCAACAGTCCTGACAACAGCACAGTGGGTTGCTTTTCTAATAAAGTTAAGGTTTATCTGCTCAGCATCAACCCCAACATTTGACACAGGATTTATTTCAGCAAACCAACAGATCTTAAAACACAACTCACCTGTTACACACTCAAATTCAAATATATTGGTAAAATGTCTAAAAACTCACTATTTTTTTTCCTTAGTGTTTACTTGGCATCAGTGTGCACGTTACATATCTGCTCAATGTTACCAGTTTTATTAATAAAAGCAGGAGCGATGAGTGAACGCTGGCCAGATCTTGCCTTGAAAACCATTCAGGTTATCAGGGGCAACAGCAAAAAATAAAAGCTACCTATACAAAAGTTGAACTGGCAACTTGTCAGGGACCCAAAAACTGCCTCTGTTTCACACATCTTGGACTTGTAGCAGTTGTTGGTTTTCAACAAGGTCTTTAGAGGGAGTAGCTGTTGGCATGCAGAATCTCATTCCGTCGGTGATGAAATGAGTCAGAATGTGCAGTTCCACTCATCTCTATAGCCCAGATGAATGAGTCCAGAATATCTAAATCTCACTAACTCTGAGCAGTTGTATTTTTGAAGCCTTTACTCTAGAGATGCATGCTAAAGAAGAAAAGCTGTGAGCAGCCTTCAGCTTCATCAGGATTTGTGTTTGATACGCTGGTGTCAGAAGTAGAACATAAAGTCATGCAGCCTCAGTTAGAAATTATTATCCTTCCTCATAAACAACTGAAGTGAAATTGTAATCAACAAAGTAAAACTTCTGCAATAAAGGCCACTGGGGAATTCTGCCGCTGCTTAAACTCACTGTTGGCTGCACTGGAAAAGTGTGCAGTTGATTCTTTGTAAAATGTTAACTTCAGCCATGAACTTTCAAGAGTCACTCTGGCAGAGGGCTCTAGCAAAAGTCTAATTGTTTGCTAAGCTTGTTGTCCCTGTAGACAAATGAATGCTAAAATAACTTCTAATGAAACTTTAGCTTCTGGCTGGCTCCTAGCCTGTTATCCAGCTGTAGCAGCTATGCCATTTGAGTGCCAGTTTTCAATTCTACTTGAGTAACAATTCATGCAGACCATGGGATGGTTGAGATGGATGTGAAACACATTGACATGCAGAGGATTACCGCTTCAAATGGTTTTATTGTTAGCACCTGCAAGCTGATGTTTTGCTAACCGCTGTTACAGTGCCAGTGATTAGCTGGGAGAGGTGTGACACCAGGTTCTAGACAGATTCCAAAACAATGTGTTGCTCAGTAAAATTGATCTGGAAATTTGAAATACGGATGCCATTTTACCTTCAGAATGAAAAGGAGCTGTGAGTTCTAATGATCTGCAATGATCTTAGTGTTTGAAACTGCCACCTGCATGCTGAAATATGCGTGATGTGGTTACTGCATCAACTATTATAGTACCTTTGCGATGGGCATGCAGAGGATCTTCTCTCTGCTATTACCCAAGGGCAGTTGTATGGCAATCCCATGGCAGTCTTGTATCCAACATTCTTGTGGAGATTTCCCAAGCAAATGGAAAGCTATTCATTTTGGCATCATGGTATGTAAGATAATTTTAACTAACTCTGAAGAAAAATGGTATTCTTCATGGAATTCAACAACTTGTTATATCAGATACTCCCTTTGCATCTGGTAATTTTGTTCTTACATTGGGACATAAAAGTATGTCTTCTGAGGTTTGAGGAAGTACATTCAAATGAGGATTAATTCCAGGAAAATTATCTGGGAATTTATTTTTTCTATTTCATTGAGGCAGGGAGGAGCATGTAAATGTAAATTATACAGACCCATGAATTCTGTCCAAACAGCTTTCCACAGCAAAAATAGCATGAAGACTAATGGGAACATCAAGTAAGCTCTTCAACTAGAAAAGCATTAACTGCCAAGTAATTAGTGAAAGGTTTTAGGGTTACAAAGAAAAAGGATAAGGAACTAATGAGAGGACAGATGAATATGTATTTGTTATTCCAGTGGATTGGATTTATTGTGTTTACTATTGCTGAAACTCATCTGTCATGCTAATAACATGTCAAGCTGCCAGCTGAAAGATCTCAGTGGTATGAAATAAATGTTTGCTATCAGGGAGTATAGGAAAAAACAAGCTAAGGTTGTGGGATACATGGAGATAGGTGTCGGAAGGATAGAATTGGCACCTGGGCTACACTCTTATTTCCTGAACTGAGACTAAGCACTTTCACAGTTCTCTTGCTGTGGCAGCAAGTTTCAGGCTGTACAAATATAAGGCCTGAAGTGAAGGGGATAAAGTATTATTTGTTCTGCTACATGATGAATGATAGTTTATAAAATAAGGCTGAATGCACCTTTCTTCCCTTTCTCTCCTCCCAGAAAAAAGACTCAGAACAGATTAGAGAAAAAAACTTCTCTAGGATTCAGTAGACAATTTTTCTTTTCTTTTTTGAATTTTTTTTTTGTTCCCCAGTGGATGTAGTCTTGATGGCAATAAGAAAACTTTGGCCAGACCTGGCAGGGTTAGCTGATGGCAAAAATTTACACTATTTAAAGGCACAGTGAGTTAGGTTCTCAGGATCTTCCCACCAGAAGGGTGAATATTCAGATCAGATAAGAAAGTTTACTGTCTTCCAGAAGTAACCTCTGTACCTTGTAGGCTTATATAATGCATTTTGACAATTTAATTACTCGTTTATTTTCTTGAGCTATACACAGTCTTTGACTGGAATGGAATAATTGCTGAAGATCAAGTGTAATGATAACTGTTTGCTATCAGAAAATATGTTTTTCCCAGAGCCAGATTCACACAGCAGAAATTCCCCATGCTGGTATTTCTTGGTTAGGAATCTCTGAAGACTTCTATCTAGTTTCCTAGGTCATCAGTCATAGGCAGGTAGGTTGAATTTAGGCTGCATGAATGTGGACATATTTTCCTACACCTTGTCCAAATTCAGATGGATGGCTTGTTGTGTGACAACTGAGAACCTCCACAAAACAAAAACTAATTCCTGGCAGGAGAGGAGTGCTCACATATACAGCCCAGAAGCTTCTGCTGATTCACTTACTGGAACAGCTTTTGCTTTTCTAGCCTTCTGTGCTGCAGGAGTTGCTACTGCTGTACTTTCCCTGCTATGAACTCTGCAATATGATTTCAAGACATTTGTAAAACACTTTCAGTTTTCTCAGCTGCAGCCGAGAGAAGGGAAATAGCTGTCTGCCCTGATATGTGTCTACAGCATCTGCCTCTGTGCTGTTGTGTGAAGGGGTGGACATCAGAAATACTAGTAGGTTTTTTGTCTCCTTTCTTCCATTGCTGCTCTGTTCTACTATTTACTGTCATCACATGTTACTGTACCAATAAGATCAGTAACATAAATCTGTTAAGGATGTGTAATGGTAACTGTTCTTTGTTCTGCCAGGAAAAAAAAGAATGCCCGACAAAACTGCAAGGCTATACTTCAGTACAACTTGTAATCGTGTAGATGTGGCAGTAGATGTTACAACGATAGTGTATTTATCTATATATAGCTCAAAGCATTGGCAAAAGAACTGCTTAACAAGGATGGAACTGTGTCTTTTGAAGGTATAGGCCACCTTGTTGTCCAGGTCAGTGGGTCTTTCTACAACTTTTTTCTCACCTTACAGTCAGTAGAACTGGGTCTGATATAATTTGTCCTAGTGTAAATCAGAGGAGATGCATGAAATGTAATGCAATTTCTGCACCAGTGTAAGGTTATGACTGGGCTCTTTCACCAGGAGAGAGTCACTTCCTTTTGGATTTGTTGATTCACAGTTCTTTTCAGTTTGGTATCTGGGTACACTTAGTTTTAGTCTTTCTTTTTTCTTCCCCCCACATTACATATTACTTGCCCTTTTTTGTTACTTGTCTTCTTCAGCGTTTTTCTTTTCCTTTTCACAATAGCATGCTTTAAATCAAAATGGACTGGGTGTTTTTTGCCAAGACTATTTTTTTAAACACCAGATTACTCTAGTCAAATTCAAGTAAGTGGCTTCAGTATACACTTCACTGAGTGGAACATAAATCCAACAATGTATAAATAGAAGCAAACAGTTTTAAATTATCTATTTATCTTTTTTGGCCTAAAATTCTCTGAAGCTATAAAAAGAGGGATGTGGGAAAAAAGCTTACCAAAAGTGATTTTTTTTTTTTGTCTTTCCATTACTTGTTTTTTGTTTATTTTTTCAGAGAATTACATTAGTCATTCATAACTACCAGCTAAAGCAAATCTGATTTAAAAAGGAAACACAATACAAAACCTTGGGAGACTTGTTTGCTCAGCTGAAAAGTAGTGAGTAACAGAAGTGTAATTAGGGTGAAAGGAGTCTTGGGGTGGGGGGGGTGGGGGGGAAGACAAAAAAAAGACCTTCTCAGAGCTATTTTAAGATCTTAGGTCATGAGTTAGGTCATGAGCTTCTTAGCATTTGGTGTGGTATCTGAGTAGACCCTTGGATTATAGATCAGGGCAGGTGCAGAAGACTGTACTATAAATACTTTTACCCTTAAGGAGTTCACAAATTTCTTTAATGACAAACCAGACAGAAACATATTAGTTCTGAAGAACTAATAATCTAAATTTTAGAAGAATTTAAAGCTTTATTTTCCAACAAGTCATCCCATAGTTCTTAATGATAAAAGCTAAAATGCTCTTCACCGTTACCTTAGAAATGTTATAGAAAACCTTTTACAGAGTTACAGCATGTATTTATTAAACATGACTGGCATGTTCAGGGATATTTCTGTACTTATTTGCTGCCTACTGGGCTGTGCAGAGAACTGACCATCAGGATTCTTACCTTCTATTTTAGGGCCTTCTCTTGCCTTATGGCTGGCACATATATGACCAGTTCCTTCAGGGGAAGTTCTGCCATTTATATGCTTCTCGTGGAAATACTGTCCCTCAGCTCCCTTAGCACAAAGCTGTCAGAGATCCTTACAGGATAAAATACACTAACTGTAGTGGTAAACCCTGCCTTATTTCATCAGTATCTATTGCTTTGTTTGTTTTCCAGGTGAATACAGATGTTTTCTATTTCCTCTTTTTTGATGATAATGCCATACTTGTGTTGCTGCTCCCTTTGTCTAAAATGAACCTTTCCAGTTTTACAAGGGCTGCAGACGTCTCAGAGACCTTAGAGAAATTAGTTTGTATTTTATTTATATTTGCCTCCCTATGAGGGAACACTCCACTTTTCAAATGACACCTACAGGCCTATGAGTTCACTCTGACCTAATTTGAATCCTTAATCATCTTTTAAGAGGCATGTTTTCATAGAACTGGCAGAACCAGTTGTAGTATAGTTAGGTGTCATTTCCTGCATATTGCTTATGAAAAAAAAAAAGAGAGAGAGAAGAAGAAAAAGAAAAGGAAAAGCAACTGCAAGGGTATGTTTGAAGTTTTTCCAAATGAATATATCCACCTACTCTCTTGTCTGTCACTGTTACCAGGATCAACAGTGTGAACTCCCTTTGACCAGCCCAATCCATGCAGAAAAAAATTAGGTCCTTCTCAAGGCAAATTTCTGCCCATGTCAAGGGGTATCTGACATGACAGAAGCATCATGATATAAACAGGTTCCAGCCTTGCTCTGGGAAATGATACCATATTGTCAGTAAGCCTGAAGTGCAACATCACCTACTTATAGGAGGAGTAGTGAATTTCAAAATTAGTATATCCTTCTCTGGTTTGTTGTGTTGGCCGTCTTGATTTTCTGAAGAGCCTGATGAAATGAACAGAATTCAAAACAAATGCAGTAGGTACTCCCCAGAAGCAGGTAAAACTGCTGCTAGGGAGTTCCTGCACCATTTGTCAGTGGGACAGATGAGATGAGATAGCAGCTGTGGTAAAAACCAAAAAAAGCTAACAAGTAACATTACAGAATTGGTATTATGTCAGAAAAGCAAAGTTTGTGCTGCCTTCTTTCTTCACTATGCGAAAATAATTTCTATACAGTCTTTCTTCACATATCAATTAAAGGGGGAAAGACTATACAAGCTATTTGATTTCCAAGCCTATCTTAGCCAGCTGGAACAGAAATTTCCAAGCAATTGAAATTGTTAATGAAAGGTATAGCAAGCATGTTTACACGTGTCTGTACTTTTCATATTCTCTCTGTGAGGGAGGAAAAAAAAATTACATCATCATCCGCCAGTTCAGCCCCATGGATACAGGGTCATCTTGATATAGACAAAGCTTATTAATTGGACATTTTCATGTAAGTAGTGGAACCTCAAGATCTTGGTTTTCTGTGGAGGGGATAGCATCCTCCAGGTATTTTTTAAAAAAACTTTTTACTTCCTTTCCTTCTCCCCATATCTCATACTTTCTCATGTATCCCAGAGGCTCCCATGTCATGGCTGACATTCTTTTAGAAGAATGGAGCTGCACAGGAATTCTTTAAGAGCCTATCAGCACCACTCCTAAATTAGCCAGACAGGATACTGTTTGTTTAATTTTGCAAGACATTTGCTTTCCCCAAAGCCAGACAAGCTACCTCAGTGAATTCCCAGCCACGATAGTCTACACTTTTTAAGGAATTTTTTGTGGCAGAGGCTAAGTTCTCTTAAACTAGGAGCAAAACATACTGATATGTGGACACATATTTAGCTAACGGTCACAAGAGGATTCCAGACGCCTTTAGAAGGCCTTGAACAGAATAAACAAGAAGACAAAAAAAGAAAGATGCCAATTAGAAGAACACAGGTGCGCATTCCACGATAAAGGGAACTTGGCACAACCAACCTCAATTCGGCAGTTTATCTTGACCAATTAGACTGAGACAAGTTTCACATGTTTTAGTTAGTATAACCAATTATGTCTTATGTTTATGCGCATGTACAGTGTTGATATAACCAATCATTAAGTGTAACTAGGCGTATGGACAGCATGTGAATAATGTGTGTAACTAAAAGTAAAATAGCTAAGCGCATGTACAGATTTAACCAATGTATAAAGTTATGTCTGATGCTCTAGTAAAGGGTCTTCAACTATGATCATATTGATCTGTCGTTGAGTCCATGATTATGCTCCCGCACTGATACATTTCATAATGCAGTCAGGTTGTTGAACAACATGTAACTATTGTACTCTGTTGTCTGGTGTTTTTAAACATTCCGTGACAGTGCAATGCTGTTTATATTTTGGTGGGTTTAAACAGTATTTTTTTGGAACTGATGGATAGGGATGAACGAACAACATTGTATAGGAGAGAGATAATTTCACCCTCTAGAAACATTTTACTTCATAATTTTTACTATTATTACTATTATTTTACCATTATTGTCATAGGAGTTTGGTTATGAAACCAGTGCAGCGAGAAAGGAATGAAGTGAGAAATCATCTTTTCTCTAAGTAGGCATAAGGAAAGCTTCTACTTTGCCAATGGTCTTCGGTGCTCTCTAGTAGCAATGCACAGGAATCCCTGCGCCTAGCTGCAAGCCTCTCTGAACTTTGTATAGTTCATAGCTGAATTCAGAGTATGGCCTTTCTCAATAGGGAAAGGTAAGGTAACTGTTAGTCTGAACCCTGATCAGCGGGCTTTGCTATCTTGTAGAGCTGAAGCTTCGTGATGCAGCTTGTTTAAGCTCTCCAGGAGCTGGCTTCCAAGGCCTGCTTTATCCAGCCCTTATTGCCCTGGCAAGTACAGCAGGCCGGAAGCCGTAGGACATTCCCTCCTGCTGCAAAGTAACATCAGTGCAGCTGATCCAGTGACAGCACCAGGGAGGAATTTACTGCTGCATGTACTCAGCGCAGACAAAGAGGCTGCTTAATTTTCTCTTTGTGCAACCCAAATCCTGTGGGGCTCGCGCACATCCATGTGCTTTCTGCACTGTACAAGGGAGCGTGCGTCGTGGGGACAGAGCGTGTTGTGTCTTGCTCGCTGTGCTGATGAGACTGTGAGAGACCCGCCAGGAGCGAAAATAGGTCTTCACTTAATTATATGTTATTTCGTTAATTGTCTCTCTCTCTGCTGCCTGTCTCTCGGCATTGCAGGCGGACAGTGCAAGCTGCCTTTCCAGCCAGTTTCTCTGTCCCAGCTTCTCCTGGGCTCCATCCCTCGCAGCTCTGGCTACTCCCAGGAGGGCAGCTGACCCGCCACTGTCCCAGTTGAGGGGCACTGTAACTCTCCTCTGCTTTTTCATTTCAGTTCAGTGTTTGCTCCCCTTGCATGGGCAGCAACGAGGCGCATCTCCCTGCAAAGCCAGAAGTCCCGGTGAGGTCCTTGCAGAGGAGGGCGGTAGACATGGGAAGCGTTGGCAGCCGCTGGCAGCTCTGCCCTGCCGCGGCACCGCCTGGGGAGGAGCGGAGAGCCCTCCTGTGCCCCCGATGGACACCTGCCCCGGGGCTCTGGGTCGCACCTCAGCCCCTTGCCCCTCGGTGTGGGTCTCGGCGGAAGCTCTGCCCGCCCGGCCAAGGCCTCGCCGCGAAGTCCGGTCTTCGTGCTCGGCGCTGTACGGGCCGGCCCAGCGCCCCGCCGCCCGCACTTGTGCAGCCTGACCGTTCAGTAGAGATACCCCCCCCTCCCCCTCCTCCTCCTCCTCCTCCTTCCCTGCCTCTGGCTGCCGGGGGGAAGGTCTTAAAACGCATTCGCTCCGTACGTGCATGCAGTTAACCCCTTACTGCCCTTCCAGCCGCCCCCCGCAGCCCCGCGTGTTCCCCTGCCGTCTAGTGCGGCCGGCTCCGCCACCCTCCTGCTTTAAAACAGATCGATTTCCACGGGTGGGGACGGCTCCAGCACGGGGCTGGTGTCACCCAGACTCCCTGCGCGCCCCGAGCAGCCTGCGCGGCCGTCTCCTTCGCTCCCCGGACTCCGGCTTGCTGCTGCTTTTTTTTTTTTTCCTTTTTCTTTTTCTTTTTCTTTTTCTTTTTTTTTTTTTTTTTTTTCCCTCCCAGGAGTAGCAGCGAAACGTCCCGTCCTGCCTATTTGGAAATGGGAACAAATTGCTCCCCCGCCTTACCTCGCCCATCGCATCCCATATATAGTCATATCTACGGTCAAATGGCAGGCAGCAGCGAATGGGAGCGCTGAGCCTCCGAAAAAAGCCGGGGGGGAGTGAGAGAGGGAAAGGGGTAGGGACGAACGGAGGAGGGAGGGAAAGAAAGAAAAAAAAAAAAAAAGCCTTTCCAAAAAAGTATTGGATGTCTTGAGGAATGCAGTCAGCCCCCTGGGAAAGTACATATCTGTGAGGCGCTCCCTGCCCGCCGCTTGCACTCCGCCGGCGCCCCGTCCCGCACGGATCAGCCCCGCCGCCCGGCAGCTCCGCACCGCTCCGCGCCGCTCCCTCGGGGGCCGCGGCTGGGTCTCTGACTCGGGGCTGTCCCGCAGCTTCTCAAGTTTTGCTTTCGGGTTGCAATTCGCGCGGGGACGCGCCCTAGCCCACCGCCGCCATGGATGCCATCAAGAAGAAGATGCAGATGCTGAAGCTGGACAAGGAGAACGCCTTGGACAGAGCCGAGCAAGCCGAAGCGGACAAGAAGGCGGCGGAGGAGAGAAGCAAGCAGGTCTGCACCATGGGCCCGGGCGCGGCCAGCGCCGGGGCGCAAGTCTTTCCAGACGACTCCTTTCTCTCTCTTCTCTTCTCCCCCCCCCTCCGCCCCCCCCCCAAATGTACCTTGTTGTATTCCCCCCTCTTCACCCCCTGCAGAACTGGTTGAACTTTTCCCAAGGAGGAGCTTCACCCTGGCAGCCCCTGGCTGGAGGTTCCCGGGGGTCCGGCAGGAGGTCGTTCCGTCTGCCCCCAGCACCCTAGTTAGGGAGCGGGGCCCTGGGACAGCCGCATGGCCTCTCTGCCTTTGTCGTAGGGGCATGGCTGGGAGAGGCTGCCTCGAGCACCTGGTTAGCAGTGGACAGCCGTGCTGCAATTTGGCATAGGACACTTAAAGCTGTGTTCGCCGCCTCCAGCACCACCCAGCAGATTTGTCCGATTCCAGCTGCCCCCCCCCAGATGTGTATCCCATTTTTCTGGCCTTCTCCAACCCCCCCTTCTTTACACCTGGGGCTTTATTCATTTGGGGGAGGGGGACGCATTGGTGGCACATTTCTGGGAGATCCTGAAGGAGGAGGGAGGAAGAGAAAGGATTTAAAAATTTATTTCCTACTTTTCTAAGCCCAGGGAGAAACATATTTGTGCATTGTATTTCCTCTTGTGCACCTAGTTAGAGGATGACATTGTGCAATTGGAAAAGCAATTGCATGTGACGGAGGATGCAAGGGACCAAGTGCTGGAAGAGCTACACAAGTCTGAGGATAGTCTCCTCTCCGCAGAGGAGAATGCTGCCAAGGTATCGTGCCCTTGCCACAAGCAAAGAGAATCTAACTGTCTCTCCTGTCTCTCTCTCTCTGTCCGTCTGTCCTTTTCTGTCTCTTCTGCACTCGCACTTCTCCGTTTGCACGATCACGTTGCCTGCTGCACCTTTTCCTGCCCGCCCTCCCCTCTCCACCACTTTCCACCCGTATCACAGCTGGAGGACGAGCTGGTGTCTCTACAAAAGAAGCTGAAGAGCACTGAGGATGAGCTGGACAAATACTCCGAGTCTCTTAAAGATGCACAGGAAAAGTTGGAACTGGCTGACAAAAAGGCCACAGATGTAAGTTATCCCCATCCCTTCCACCACCACGCCAGTACAGAAACCACACACTCCCTCTGCACAGGACAGCCAGGACTCCTACTAAGCAGCGCTCCAAAGCTTTGCTGAGGGCAGAGTCCAGGCACCTCCTGGGCAGGGAGGTGGGAAACACAGCACTGCCTCCTTGCATGAGGTTTGCACACTGTCAGAGGCATTTGATTGGGTTTCTGCTCACTTGACATGTGCTTTTCATGTGTACTTGCCATTCTAGACGTGAAAGTAAAGAAAGGGTGGATCGTCGGTTCAGGTGATGGGGAAAACGGCTCAGGCTGGAACAACACTATCTTGATAGTGAAACAGAAGCAGAGAGTTAATAGCAATTAGATCTAGGAGGGGGAGATCCAGAAGAGCAAGGGCTGCTAGTTCTGTCTTCAAGAGAAGACATGTTCCTCGGCATGCGTGTGTTAGAACTGCTGCTAGATACTAGTTTGGCTCACTCACTGGTCCCTGAGATAAAAGATCCTCTCCCGTTTTTTTATTTCTGGAAATCACTGGAACTGTTTCACTTGTCAAAGAAAAGTCCGGTCTCGTGTGAGAGAAAATCGTCTGGAAGACGATACTTGCTAGGTCTGCAGTTCAGAGGACAGGGATCCTGGGAGCAAGCTGGGAGATATATATAGCTCAGCACTTTATATGGTAATAATGCAAGAGCTTGTGCCTCTCCCAGGCCCTCATCCCACCCACCTGTCTGCCCCTGACATGCATTTAATGCATTGCATGCATGGAACCATGCGAGTTTATTGTCTCTGCATTTAAGGTCCAGATCTCTATGGCTGCTGCTGTACAATCCAATTCTCTCTGAGTAAATCTCAGGTCTGAATTACAGGATTAGGTGAAACCACAGTATTTCCAAAGCAATGACCATCCTTTTCCTATAACTCAGCTTTAAAAATTAACCTCAAAGCCATAATAAAAAGAGGAGTTGCCACAGATGAAGCAAGCCAAGTATTTAGGGGAGGAAGAATAGTTTTAGAAGGGGAAGTGTTACAAAACCAACTTTGCATGAAAGACAACATGCTTTTATCTTATTTTACTTCTAAAATGAACAAAGGATAAAAAAAAGGCTTAACTTCAGTATGGCAATTAAGTTGTACAGCTTTGAAAGAACTCAAGAACTTAACAAACATAAGCGTGCATAGAAACGGGAGAGAGGGGTTCTGCATGTAATGCGGATCAGATGTCTGTCTTCTGTGTATAGCTGCATAGATGAGAGGCAGCTTCCTAGCAGGACATTTATTTAACTTGTTCAAAGGAGCCGCATATAGATCCAGGGGAGATATTCCTTATAAGGAAAAGTATGCAGACTATTTGGAAATAGCTCGCCTAGGATGAAGGCAGGAGAAATGCTACTAGATTCCCTTTTTGAAATGAAAGGTCTTCCTAACCAATCCCATTTTCCTTTGCTGGAAAACAGCATCTGAAAGCTAGTTGAGGGCAATTTTATTTGCAGTCATCCCTCAGGTGGAGGGTAGGCAAGCGGCTGGCTTGTTTTCATCAAGGTAAATGCTGTATTTAGTGGCATGCATTGAATACGTCTGACACTTTAAGGGCGTCTTTGGGTTTTTGGCAGTGCAGAGTATCTTTGGGGCATTGCAGAGTTGACCCAGTATTTGCCCTACTAGTTTGGATAGTTCCAAGCCTCAGGAAGAAGGCACGGGCAGGGGAGGGCGTGCCGGCTCCCTGGGGCCGACTCGCCTTCCACGGGGGGGATGAGGAAACCTCAACTCGCCGGTATCGCTCACCTCGCAAAAGCCGGGCACATCCCCTGTGAGCCGCCTCACCTGGGATGGGGGCAGCCGCAGCTCCCTCTCCCCTCCCCGTGTCTCAGGAGCTAGGCCAGGTGCAGCGGCGCGGGGGCGGGTTGCTCGGTGTCGTTTTATTACGCTCATACCGGGGCGGTTTGCTGAGGGGTAGGTGGGCTCTGGTTCCCGGACGGTCCGCCGGAGCCTTGGGGCGCTCGGCCGCCAGGGGGCGCCGCCGCCCCAGCGCGCCCACCTGGAGGCGGCCGCCGCGCCCCGGTCCCCACGGCCCGGCCCGGCCCTGCCCTGCCCCGCCCGGCTGGCCCGGCCCCGCCGCGCCTCAGAGCCCGTTCCCGGCTGGGGCCTGCCTCTCCCTGGAGCCTGCCTCGGTGCCCGCCCCGGCGGTGAGCCGAGCCGAGCCGCGCCGCGCCGCTCCCAGCTCGGTGCCGGCAGCCCCGCCCCGGTGCGCGGTGCGTTGCGGCGCGGGGGGACTTCCGGGGCTAGAGCGGGCTGGGCGGGCGGAGGGAGGCGGCGCAGGCCGGGCGAGAGGCGGCTATGGCGGCGATGAGCTCGCTGGAGGCCGTGCGGAGGAAGATCCGGAGCTTGCAGGAGCAGGCGGACGCCGCCGAGGAGCGGGCGGGTCGGCTGCAGCGGGAGGTGGACCAGGAGCGGGCCCTGCGGGAGGAGGTAGGGCCGCCGGCTCGGCTCGGCCCGGCCCGATTCGGTTCGGTTCGGCTCGGCTCGGGGGCCGCGGCCCGGTGGGAGCGGGAGGGGGGCCGCCGGTGGGGGGGGGGGGAAGGGGACGGGGACGGCTGACCCTCGCTGCTCCCCGGCCGGGGGGGTCGGGCGGCTTCTTCCTTCGCCGCCGCCGCCTCCTCCCACAAAATGGTTACCTGCCGGCCGCTGCGGTGCCCCCCTCCCCGCGCTGCGGGCGGAGGCCGCTGCTCCCGGCGGGCAGGCCCGGCGCCGCAGGTGAAGAGGGGGTCGCTGCGGTCTTCGGCCCGGAACGCTGTGCTCCGCGGCGCGGTAGCCTCAGTGGGGCAGGGGAAGCTGCGGTGCCGGGGTAGACCACGCTAGGTCTGCTGGCCAACAGCAAAACGCGAAGCTGGAGTGAGGTTATATTTAGGCGAGATGTTTGAGATTGGATGCTTTGTGTTGGGTTCCGAGCAAGCTTTTATGGGGTTTTTTGGGGGTTTTTTTTGCAAGCGCTAGGTGTCTGCTTATCCAGTCCAAACGAGTTCGGTTCTGGGAAATCAGCATGCCGACTGTTAAGAGGTTATGTACTTAGGACTGAACCTGAGATGGCCACACCCGAGTACTTGCCCACAGTACCTGAAAACACAACAGTGCTGTGATCATATGGCCCCTGTCCCTGTACATCTGTAGTACATTTAGCTTGTCAAAACCCCTAGCTAAGATGGGAAGGGAACAGTAAGCATCGTTTTAGGCAGAGACTCACATAGCGGAGAGGTGTAGTTATGGGTGGCAGTTACAGCAAAACACTGATAGGGCTGTTGTTTGCCTCACCGCTGACCTTGGGGAATTCTAGCAGCTGTAACTTAATGTTTGCTGCTATAAAACGCACAGTGTCCTTTGCGGTGGTTTTAGTGTGGTATGCTTCGGTGTTAGCATACAAGTGACGCAAAAGAACAAATTTCTTATTCGTGTAGTTTGTTACAACACAAGAAATGGTGATTATTGGATTTCCTTATAATGTGGGACTTTCTGCACATTCTGGGCAGCAAGTTCAAAGGAAGAGCCTTCTGATTACTTGCAGGTGATCTTCCCAAGGAGCAAAGTATGGCTCCTTATGCTTGTGTAACCACGGTATTCTTGCAAATCACTTCACATACCCTTTTTTTTTCAGTGAGGGATCATGTCACAGTCATTAACTTGTTTCATAAGGGCTTCTGTCTTTTAAAAAAAACTGTACTCCTCTAAGCTTTGTGGACTAATGGGGTAAAGGACACTAATTTTTCTACTTTCAGTAACATGCGTTGTTTTAAACAATGTAGTAAGGGATTCCCATTAAAATGGGGAAGTTTGCTGTTGCGTTTTGTAGCAGAAGGAGTAGCGCTGGAAGAGTGATTACAGCTTGCTGGTAAAGTCTTCCCATTAGAGCTCGGCCACGTTGCCATAAGGCTTAGGATCCTACAGGTTAATATTTATCTCTTCCCTGGAGTTGGTTTATGTGGATGATGTGGAATTTGCAGAGTACATTTACATGGTATTTAAGTTTTTGGAGGGGTCAGTGCTGGGGTGAATAAAGGCAGAAAACTGAACTCACAGGCAAGTGTAGACCTGTCCCTCTTCTATAATGCTAGCTGTGTATGGATATTTTTATTGCCACAGCTGTATTTCTGCATGCTTGAGAAGGGAGGCTTTAAGAATGTTGCAGAAAGCAAGCTGAGGTGTGAATCTGACCCTTCCCTTAGTGTAATATCTTACACGTATAGCATGTGACCAGCTAGGGTTGTTCTGGGGTTTTGGTGTTGTTTTTTTCTTCCTGTGCAAGGTACAGATACGCAAACAATGAAAAAGCTAAAGTTGTGGTCAGAACATATCACAGGTTACAGCTTTTGATTGTTAAACCAGATCGTTAAAGGTTTCAAGATGGTGACTAGCAGCCATTGCTTTAAAAAAGAATCTCTTCTGTTTTCAGTGCATGCATCTCAAGGGGCTACTGGTAATCACATTTTCAGAATGCATTTTTCTTCCTTCTTCTGGAAAACAGAATCTCTCTTACAACAGTAATAATTAACACCCGATGGTAACTTATCCATGTCATCGCTCATTGTAAAAATATGTGGTCTATAAGTGCTATGGCAAAAACGCAGAAGGTTATGTGTGTTAGCTGTGGGAGTGCCCCTTAATGTCACTGGGGTTTTTTCCTTCCTTACCATATAAGGAGAGAAGTCCTGCTCTGCAGAAGAATAACTTGGGCCATATAAGGCTGTTTGGTAAACCCTTATTAAGTTACTAGAGCAGGAAGTAAAAACTTGAACTTTAGTCACCCTGTGTTTTCTAAGCATATTGTATGCTCTTATCGTGATGAGGAGTCTTGACATGATAATAATTAACTTGTAACATTACAAATTTCCCAAGGGTAGCATTTATGAAAGGTGGTTTTCTTTCTCAAATCAGAATGTTCGAATTCTTACTGTTTAAAGCCAGAAGTCTGAAAATACAAGTTTGGAGTACTGCTGCTTGATTACACAGCTAAAGTTTTTATATTTGGGTTAATGTGGATGTCTAAAGATGAAGTCTCTTCTACTCCTGGTTCTATATGTTCACTGTCAATACTCGTTAATGTTCAAATACATATTTGCTTCCCTGTTTATGTGTTACTTCCAATCATTCTAGTGGGGCAATGTTACTGTTACATCAAAGGTGGTTTCACTTGTCTGGTGTGTAAGTTATTCTTTCTTGTATTATGTACAACAAAATTTTAGCTGTGGTCAACTATACCCAGCTGCTTCTGGTTAGTAAAAGCAACAAATAGCAGTTCCTTAAATTTTTATTTAAAGACAAAGTACCAAACTGATACTTTCGGTATCTACTTTTGATAGAGGGTTGGTTCTCCCCCATCCCCGCCCCAGCTCAACATCATAGGAAATTCAGATGTGTACTTCCTCATATATAGTGAGATCATTTTCATTACTGATTAAGAATAACTGTTACTCTTGAAAGTAATTAACTTTTTAGAATAATGACCTTTTATATATATTTTGAGCTTAATATCGTTTTTTTGAAAGAAGTAAAGTTTAATAATGAGGTTACTATGAGAAGGCTGTTTTAGAACTTACTTGGCAAGTGTAGGTTTGAGAATGTCAGAAGTAAAAGCTTGTAATGAAAAGAGGCAGCTGAGTTGCTGCAAGTGTTATGCAGAAGATTAAGTGAACAGGTAGTGCAAGAAAGGCAAATCTGGGGAAAGTTTGAGGATGGTAGTATGGGGAGGGGAGGAGAAGTTTGACGTGATTGTTGCCTGTACCGGGGGCCTTCTGGGATGTAGCCTCTGCTGGTGCCTTCTTTGTCAGCTGTTGCATAGCTTGCCTGTAAACAAAACTTGTGAGTATTTGGGCATTTCTTAAATGTTCTCATGCTCCCTCTGTGTCAGCTGTCTCATCGCAAATGCTGATCTAGGTGTATTTTTGCATGTTTACACTGAACCCTTTTTATGGAACTTGAGGAAATTCTTATCAAAATATGGCAAAAGGTCATAAATAAGGAATTTGGGATAACATAGAAGAATGGGGTAATTAGTTTGTGTTGACTTGATTTAAAAAAAAAAAAACGGGGGAGGGAAGAATATAATTAGTTAGTGTCTGCAAATACAATACAGAAAATATTTGGGAAACGATGCATAATTCTTCCAGTGCAGTTCTTTCTAGTACAAATTGTACAGTCCTTTAATGTGCTTCATTTAGAAGAAGCATTAATCACTTTTTCCTCCATTAAGCAATAACTTCACAATTCAATGAGAGCACGTACATCTCTGTGTATGGCCTTTTTAGTGGATGAAGTCAGAAATTACTAAAGTGCTGTTAAATGGCACTAGCAGGTATGTGGGATAATCTTTCACAAGAGGTGATGTGTGCCTTATTATGAATTAATTTCTGTTTTCCCTGTGCTTAGGCTGAGAGCGAAGTAGCTTCTCTGAACAGACGCATCCAGCTGGTTGAGGAGGAGTTGGATCGGGCTCAGGAGCGCTTGGCTACTGCCTTGCAGAAGCTGGAGGAGGCCGAGAAGGCTGCAGATGAGAGTGAAAGGTGGGTGGGGCCACTCTTGAATGGATTGTTACCCTTATGACAAAGATGATAATTGCCAGGGTGTGGGTTGGGGAAGTAAATTAAACCACTCCTATGTTTCTGAACATGTGTAATCCACTCTTCCTTTGCCTACATGGACTTGAGTTACATCTTGTCTGTAGGGATGTCCAAAATGTGTAGGCTTGAGTCCTCTTTTGTGTCTCAATTGTAAAGATAGGATTTAAGTGGGTTAGGGCTTTTGGTGTATCATGCCACGTCCTGGAAAAACTGCTTGGCCCAGCCCATCCTTCTGTATTTGGAAGACAACTTTTTGAGGGTGATCTGTACTTTTGTGTTGTTGGGTGATTCTTGATTTCATTGTGGGTAGAAAAATCTCACCTGGAGAATAGTAAAGTGCTGGAAGAGGTATTGGTTCTTCTGTTGGTGAGGTTGGTACATGAAGGTGAGCAAAGGAGTGAGAGCATAATTCCTTCAGATTTAGGCTGTGATTTCCAGAAGTACTTAATATAAGTTAGGAACTCAAGATTTGTGGCTTTGGAAGATCTTCTTTCTTACTTCTACAAATTGTGTTTTATATCTGTGATAGTGCCTTTTATTGGGAAAGAATCCTTTTATGTTCTGCATATGTATTTCTACCTCACTAACAACGCAGCCTGTTGAAGAGTGCCTGAGACTTTTGTGAAATAGTTAAGAGCATTAGGGACAAACATGCATGGAAGGGGCAATACACAATGTTTCCTGTTATGAAGGAGTTAAATTTTGCTTATGCAGAGCACGGAGAGCTTCAGTGCTCTAGGGCTCTGACGTGGCAAAACTCAGAGGAATCTGTCTGGCCCATAAACATAATGCCTGTCAGTCCTGCAGGGGTTGTAACATGCTGCTTCACAATAAGTGTAAAAGGACAGATGTCTTTTGCCATCTTAATAGGTCTTCAGAAGCAAGACCCTTTATTTACCTTTCTATAAGATCGGTTTTCTTTCAATTTAAAATGAAAAAGAATAGTACAGCTGAACTGTGGTAAGAGCTAAACAAATTAAATTTTCTTTCTTCCTAAGACATGCTTCTTTCCTTTGAACTTCTGAAGTGTGAATGCAGAGGACTAGGTCTATGGTGTGAAGAACCAAGTATCTGATGTGCTTTGTTCACCTTAATACACCTGTCTGAAAGTAGCACTCCAGTAGTAGTAGAGCTGGAGATAAACTGGCAAGCCCTGAACCTTGCATTTCCTGTTTCTCACGTCTTTCAGAGGAATGAAGGTCATTGAAAATAGAGCCCAGAAGGATGAAGAGAAGATGGAAATCCAAGAGATCCAGCTTAAAGAAGCTAAGCACATTGCTGAGGAGGCTGACCGCAAGTATGAAGAGGTCAGTTCTTGAGTGCAGGTCATCTGTTTCTAAAGCCTTTTAGGCTGTGCCTGTAATTCTTGGGTTTTTCCCCTTTGCCTTTTAAGTTCAAAAGGTCACAAACACCACTCTTTGCAGCTGTGGAAGGAAAAGTGAGCACCCGGATACCTCAGGGAACAAGGTGGCAGGAGATCTGCGCTCAGATCTCTGCATGAAAGTGGTTGAGAGTATTCCCTGGTCTCTTAAGGAAAAAAATATTTTTAAGTTGCTTTTCGGTGAATGAAAGAGAGGTCTTGAAAATGTCAGACAACAAAGACTCAAATGAATAATGAAGATGTCACATAATCAAAACTCATGGGTTGACCAGAAAATGGGAAGAGGCCCAACTGCCTGCTTTGTAGGTTCTAGAAACAGGTAATGTGTGCTGCACCAGCATAATATCCCTGATTGTCATTTGCCTTTTTCTGTAGGTGGCTCGTAAGCTTGTGATCATTGAGAGTGACCTGGAGCGGGCTGAGGAACGTGCTGAACTGTCAGAAAGGTAAGTGCCCCGAGATGTGTGTGAGGTGCTACAAGACAACTGTAACAGCATGAGACATTGGCAGTACACTGTGTGTTCAGCTCAAAGCTATGTTTTCCTCATTTACTCTAATGGTTGAAATAAATGGTCAACACCAAAGTAAATGTGTTCATATGTGTGTGCGCGTGTGTTTTGTCACTGCATGCTGTACCTGCACACTGATTTTGTGAATGGCTTTTGTGCATTTCATGTGTTCACTAACAGCCAAGTCCGACAGCTGGAAGAACAGTTAAGAATAATGGATCAAACCTTGAAAGCATTAATGGCTGCAGAGGATAAGGTACTGATACTAATAAATAGTTTTTAGGTTTAACTGCAACCCAAGTCTTTCAGCTTCCATAGCCGGTTAGCTCACTCAGTAGTAACAAATTATGTCCTCGCTACGCTCTCTACTCTCTTTGCATCTTGCTTTTGTGGTTTTCTTTGGTCTCTTTTTTGTTTATTCATTTTTACTTTTAAAACTGATCTCTTGTGCAGCCAAAAAGAAGCTGAACTGTCTCACGTGTAAAGGCTATGTAAATATTTCTGTGTAAGCCAAGGGCTGTAGATAACTTCTGTCTGGTTGTCATCGTAATGTACACTTGAAATGGAATTTGGCATTGTAAAGAGTTGCTTTCAATCTGTGATGGATTCAGCTGCTTTTGAGGCCGTTCTTTTGCTCTGTAATTGTTTTCATTTTTCTCTATCTTTTCCCCCTATTTCCTCCTGTTTCTTTTGCTTGACTGAATCTTCCATCCGCCCCTTTCCTGCCTTCCTTCCGAAATAACAGCAAATGTGCTGAGCTTGAAGAGGAGTTGAAAACTGTGACCAACAACCTGAAGTCGCTGGAGGCTCAGGCTGAGAAGGTAGGCTAGAGACTTACGTGAGAATGTGTCCCTTACGTTGTCACTTTGTCATCTGGATTGGCCCGTGGGGTTTTCTTTACATGCTGATCACTTTGCAGCATTTCAGCAAGGCCATTGTCAGTAGAAGCATTTGGACTTGCAACTCAATTCATATTTGGCTTTTATTGGAATCTAGCATTCCTTCTAGTTCCAAATAGGTCAGTATTATTTGACCACATTCTGTTAAGTAGTCTGAGAGAATTAAATATTACTTATAGAATGTCCCTCAAAATGGCACTTGTGTGCTAGTATTAAATTTCTTCAAATACCACTCCTCTTTAAAACTGTAGTACTAATTTCTACTCAAAGTTCCCACCATATACCACTGGAATATAACTCAAGGGAGGTTTTGATCTTGTAATAAACTGTGTATTACCGCAGTCTGGTAAGTGGAATTAATTTAGTTCTACCAATGTTAGTTTCTTGTATACAGTTGATCTATTAGAAGAGAGTCTCGAATGTGGTATTTTTTCCTATATTTAGAATACCTGGTCTAATATCGGTCATCGTCTTTCTAATTACAGTACTCACAGAAGGAAGACAAATATGAAGAGGAGATTAAAGTCCTGACTGACAAACTGAAGGAGGTAAAATTAGAGCTGTTCTTTACAACGGATCTTCCAATGCAGCTTTGATTCTTTTACTGTAAACACTACTTTGATGCTTTAAGGATGAACGTGCCATTTTGGAGACAATTTAGTGTTAAATGTTTCTCTTAAAAATTAATATTGCCCTCTTATTTGCCTCCTGTCATTGTACTTTTTTCCTCATTTGAATTGTTGCTCCTCTGTTCTTAAGTACTATGTGTGTGTTTCCTAAAGTAGTCTGTATTTGTCTCAACTTCAGGCTGAGACCCGTGCTGAATTTGCTGAGAGGTCAGTAACCAAGCTGGAGAAGAGCATTGATGACCTAGAAGGTAAGGGGGTTTATTTTTTCTCACTTACTACAGAAATACAGATTCTTTACTCTCCTTTTTTTTTCTTTTTTTTTTTTAGTACCCAATTCTACTCACCTAACTTGTCCTGCTTATATAAATAGGTCTGCCTAAAGAGTACAATATGCAAAATGTTTTCCAGTTGAAATGTATTAATAACTTAAATGCTTCAGGTTTTGCTCTTGCCTGTTCCTTTTTCTCTCACGTTCTCAAGACTCCTTTCATTTTTTTTGCTTTATACTCTTCTACTTGGAGGTATGTAAATGTATAGGGTAAATGATCAGATGATAAATATTATTATTATCTTACTAAAAAGCTGATGAAGAGCTGTGTTATGTTTATAATAATTAGGAATGTAGCAAGCTAACCTAATTTATTACTGTGATAAGTGTGGGTCAGGGCAGGCATTCTGTGACATAGACCAGTTGCTGTTTTTAGTAAAGCCAGTGGTTTGTATACATAATCAGGACAGCTTATTTAACTTCAGTGAGTTTCTTTTAAGGTTTTGATAATATTCTAGAACTGCAGTAGAGTAGTAGAATGTGATTTCTCCCTCTGGAGAAAATAATTCAGTAGTGCTTTGTAATTAAAAGTTACGTGGAGTTTACTATTTAGATGCATTACTCTAAGTTTAGGATTTTAAGAAGCTTAATTGCTTGGCATGGCAGTCTGACTTCTGCATAAAGGGTATGAAATATCTAGGAAGCTGCTGAAAATTTATGATCACTGTCTCAGGAAGGAAGCAGAGAAGAAAGGTAAGTGTTTAGAAAGAACAAAAATTGCTGTAAGAAACTGAGTTTATGACATCACACAAACCAGAGTGGGTTTTTTTTTAAAAAAAAAAAGTTGGTAGAGAATAAATGGTAGCATCTTCCTGGAGCCCCATTTTTGGATCTTTTCTCCCTAGCTCCTGGGCGCCCTCCTAATGTGCGTTAAAACAAAAATCCAGGGCAGTGAAACATGAATTTTGCTTCCCTGTACACTTTCTTTCCTTTGTTTTCTCTATATCACACATTGTCCCATGGCAGTGTAGTTAGTGAACTTGTCACATAAAACTATTTGCTGTTCATTTTTTTTTTTCATTCTTCTCTAATTTTGTAATTTTTGTTTTGTTTTGTCTGTCACAACACCTCTTTCTGTGCGCTCTTCCTCTTTTCTATGGCTTCTGGATGGTATCCCATGCCACCACTTTCACCTTCCATCCCGTGACTACGCTCCATTTCCTTGCACACCTCTGCCTTCCCTTGGGGAAATGTTAGATGAGCTATATGCTCAGAAACTGAAGTACAAAGCCATCAGTGAGGAGCTGGACCACGCTCTCAATGATATGACTTCCATGTAAATGTCTTCCCAGCTTGTGCCTGCACCCGCTTCCCTGCCCTCATTGATTGCACGGTTCCGGCCCTGTGAAATTATGCTCCCTCTGTAGCGGGAGATGCATTCCTTTAGCGAGACTAGGTGTACAAAATACCATGAACAATTCCTTTACCGTGGCAAAGTGTGGGTGAGTGTTGTGCCTAGCCTGGTAAATACTCATGGTTATTTTGTAAGCTGCTTAATAAGCTCGTATTTACTGTTTCATTCTGCATCTGCAATCCTTGTGTCTTGTGGTTGCCGTTTGTTTGTAGCGCTGCATTTATCCTTTCAGTTCACCTCTGTTCAAGCATTGTCTGCCAGGCCCATCGTGTTCAGTTTACCAAAGAAAATTGCCTCGGTATGAGTTGCATTCAGAGTGTATTCTTCCGCTGTCACAGTTCTTCTCTGGCAGAGTTCCTACAAAAGTTTCAAAGAAATTTAGATTTAGCTGTATTCTTTATTAATGACAGTGGAAAGTGTCTATCTGAATTTCCTTAACTACTATGAAAATTTCAACTAAATTACTAAATTATCACTAAATTACAAGTGTGGAAATTGCTTTAAAATACTTTGTCATTTAAACCCATAAAAGTGGCAACTGTAGGTTGCTTCTGCATATTTTGTGGAGGGTAGTAGTAATTTAGTTTGCATATACCGAAAATGCAGTAACATCAACTTTAGTCATAAGGAGAAAAATAGTGTATTAGGCAGCAGGAAAGCAGGAGAGTGATCAATTGTAAGGTGTGACTAATCCCTGCAGTGTTTGATACAAACTAACTCTTCTTCCATCAACCTAAAACTCTGAACAGAGGTCAACTGTGCTAAATCCACCTTCCCATGCTCATGCCTTTCACTTGCATGAACCCAGTGCAGTTGACATGGGAAAGAGGAAGAGTTGTGGCTCTCAAGTGCTTGTGAGGTGCGATGTTTAGTCCCAGCATATCTTTTTGGAAGCTAGCATGCTTTCAGCAAGGTATAAGCTTTGCTCAGAGCTTGAAATGTATTTTGCATGCACCCATGTTTTGCCCTTTTTTTTCATCCCTGTATCTGTTCATTACTTCCCTTCCTCTCTCTCCCAACTTTTTAGTAAGGGTCTAATGTACTCTGCTTTGTATGCTTCGATTTTTTTTTTTTTTTTTTTTTTTAAATATCTGCCCGCTCACTCCCCCTTCTCCCCTGCTTTTGCTCAGTGGCTTATCAAGCAAATGAATTTCTTTTTTTCTCCTGTGTACAGAGATTACAGTATTTCTTCAATCTGGGATGTTTCTAAATGGAAAACAAACTTTCAAATGTACTCTACTGGTACATGAGGACATTACTGTAACAATGCAGTCCCAGCATGGTGTGGTGTTTCTCTAGTAGTCATTGTGGCATGCTGGGCTCTGTTGCGCTGTTGCTGCCTTTTTGGAAGTCTTTACTGCACCTTTTTTATTTCCTACCTTATCTCACTTTTTCTTTTCATGCAGATAATTTTCTTTGCTTCACTTCTCCAAAGACATCTTCATCAGGTTGGATAAAACATCTTTCCAAGCTTTGGATGTTTCATGGGTTCACTGTCCTGTCTTCTAGCTTAGTTGACTCTATTCCTCTAGCACCTGTCTCAGAACATGCTCTCTTTGTGCTCTGCTGTACAGAAACTCTACATCTCTCAGTGTAAAATAAACATCCCAGCTGTATCCCTTTTGCTATTCCCTTGCCTTTTATTTATTTAAATAACTATTTCAGTTATTAATAAAAAATTGCTTTTTTTGCCATTAGGGGTTTAAATTTTTTTTGTGTTTCCATTTTTTTTTTCTGCAAACAGTTTTGCCTGAGTGTTGACAATGCAAAGCCAGTGATAGCAGTATATGGGATGAGGATACTACTCTTGGTATTTTGAGGTCAAAACTGACCAGTTATGATCATAGTCTTTCTCAAAATCTGATGCAGATAAAATGACAAATAGATGAAATGGAAATTTTTTCAGTTGTTGTTAAGCGAACATCTGCAAGGACACTACTTCCTTGGGGTCACTCGGTCATAGGAGCATGGTTGAGAGAGCAAATTAAGTCCTTGACACCAGATTTGTCACTTTAAAGTCTGAAATTTTCTCCTAGCTTGATGTGGAAGACTTCCTGTCTTTTATATAAATGTGTGTGTATTAACTTAAATGTTTGAGACAGATTTAAAGGGACAATATCAAAACCTTTAAATTATTTTTTTTCACCCCAAATCAGTCCTTTAAATGTATTTCAAAAAAGTCCCCCTTTCTCATACATCGATTGCTCAGCAAAGACATTGCTTGCTGACTTTTTTTTTTTAAACACAATATACTGCTCGAGTGGTATGATAGAATTGGAATTTTAGGAGGGAGATTTCCATAGCTTTCCACGCTTTTGCTTAGCTCAGACTTGTGAGTTTGAATTGCAGACTCATGAGAAATGTTTCAGAACTGGAGTAGGAAAACTCATGATTACACTACTAATGAAATGATTCTGCTGCCAAGTAGAACATAGAGATTTCAGGTTTGAAAGTGTAAACGTTGGCTTTCAGCTGATTTGGCAGTGCCTGATTCAGGATGAAGCATTAAATACTGACCCTTGCTTTTTTGTACTGTTATTTGCAACTGGAGAGTTTATTGCATTACTTTAACTTCATTTTCTTCACAATGAAGGAAATTATTTTCCAGTTCACGTTAAAGTGAATCAGTTTAAACTGGATTAATTTCTGATTATGCCTGTCACTGTATGTATTGGTAAATTCCTAAGTCACAGCAGCTAAATAAACTCATCATAACATAGCTGAGTTTTAGTTTTTAGCTTGTAGAATAATGTAAATGTGGATTTCTTATTCAACTTCAGGATTATTCAGCAGCGCAGTGTAGCCTAGATTTCCTCCTCTCCCCAAAACCTGTTTTCCAAATAAGGCTTTTGCAAATGGATCTATTATCTTCCCCCTGCCATCCTCAGATAACTTCTCATCCCAGTTTTTTAACCCATGATACATGTCCTAATGTTACTGGCTATGGGGAGAAGTCCAAGTACAGTATGTCTATAAGCAGTCACAGGTAGTCCAGATAATAAAGTTCAATGACTTACTAATCAGCAATTGAGATACAATAAGTGGGTTTACACACTGTATATATTGCAATTGAGAAGTAAAATGTTTAGTGTGAAGATTAACCAAATGTAATGGGAAGAGTATTTGTAAAATGACTGAAGCTAATGTGGTTAACTTCACAAATGCAAGAGTTATGGGGAATGTGGTCAGCTGTCACTTGTCAGCTGAGCCAGGATAACTCTACGCTACAGCAACTCCGACCCCTTAATCTACTGTGTGTTTTGGTCTATTGTGGCAGCGGTGTTGTTTTTCCCCTCAATTCCTTGCAGTACTGTTGTTTCTTAAGAAAAGTAAAAAAAGCAAAATCCAACGTAGGAACCTGGTAATTTTCAACACAGTAATTTTGAACATCAGTATTTAAATTTTCCCTTTTCCTTCAAACACACATAATCATCTCTCTGCACTGTAGGGTGATGAATTGCTGGACAGAGTACTGGAAATGGGCAATCCAATGCAGGTAGCTGTGTACAGAATTCCTAGCTGGCCCTGCTGCACTGATCTGCTGCACAGAGCTGTTGTGATTTCTCACTGCAGTGTGTTTCAGCAGTCTTGTCACCGTCGGACCTGACCTGTGCATTATGTTGTACATCCCACAAGGTCTGGCCATGTGTAGCTAGTCATGTACATGAGGCTTGTTGACAGGAGTGCAAGGCTGGCTCTGATGCCTGATGTCTCATCTGCTGTGCTTGAGGCCGAGCCTCACTGGGTCTGCACTAGAGCTTGAACTCCCTGCTTGGCCTAAGGTGGTTGCCTACAGATCCAGCCCTTGGCTCTTCTCTCTGTGATAAATCGCAACCTAGACAGACTACATGTGGGTAGCTTTCCATGCTTTACCTGGGGGTTTTAGTCTCATTCTGGATGTTGAGAAATACTGTAAATCTCTGCCTCAATTAAAGAGAGGAATTTTCTGTGATGAAGGTAAGCATCAAGTTCTTAGTTCAAATAATGTTGTCATGTTTCAGTAACAACTAAATACGCTTTGCCAAACAAAGTGCAATTTTAGTTACTCTGAGGTTTCAATGTTTTTTTCCACGTATATGTGAAATTATCCTGATAAGAGAGACAAGACCCTGTTGTTACCAGTGCAGGATCAGAGCTCTGAAATGTGCCATGGTTTTACTGAGCTGGCTGTTGGAGTTTGGGCTGGGGAGGAAGCTGTGAGGCGTTGCCACTCACCGCACAAGTATGTCCTACAGAGCAGCTCACTGCACAGCTTTGCTGTTGCTGTGTCCAGAGCCTGCAGCGGAGCAGGATTTCTGTGGAAGCTGTTAGGAAGCTTGTGGAAAAGAATCAGAAAGAGTCATTTCCTGTAGGGGAATAATCTGGGATCAAGAGGTCAGGAGTGCAGTTTGAATCTACACTATTGGGAATAATATGGACAATTTGAGAAAACAAGATGGTCAAAAACCGTCATGGAACGTTCTTTCACTCTGCAGAACAACTCTCGCTAAATGCACTGCCACAACATAGCTGTGGCTGTTCTCTTTGACTGTGAACTGTCCTCTCGGCTGTATGTGAACAACACAGGTTTTCATTCTTCCATTTCATGTTCACCGAATGTTTGGGTTTGTTTTCTTACAAAGTACTACTGGACAATTTAAAGGTCTTGAAGCGTGCTGATACCAGTAACAGAAGTGTGTTTCCCTACCAAAAATACCATTTCAGCTGTCAGATTCCCCAGGAAAGGAGTACAGGCTGAGTCAGACCTAGTGGTAGTTGGCTATCAACATCTCTCCTGCTGTTACTTACCCTGGTTGTGACGCAGTTGCTTTCCCTCCACTGGCAGATGAGGTTCCACCACATCTTAAATAGTTTACAGAGAAAAATGTCACTCAAATCTCCCCCACACTGTACGTAGAGATTAAAGCAGAACTTGGTTCTTTTTGGAATATAGCTGCAGTTCTTACGCTTCTGTTCTCACCTGTCTCACAGCTGTTCCCCACAACAGGAGTCTTAGCCAGTTCTTTGTAGGTTATAATAGGTGTTTCTTGGAGTGGCTATTTAATTACTAGTATTCTAGAAACAAAGGTAAAATGTTTCTCTGTATGTTACTGAACTGTCTGTGGTGTGACCAGTTTCTTTATTAACTCTTACTTACCTGTTTTCTCTAATCTGTCTTCATTCTGCCTCTTTTTTTCCCTTCTAACCTGCTTGCTGCCTGTACAGACCAACTCTACCAGCAACTTGAGCAAAACAGTCGCCTAACTAATGAACTAAAGCTGGCATTGAATGAGGATTAAACTTTAGTGTGACTATATTATTAACTTGTTTAAAAACTGCTTCTTCCAAATTTCATTAAGAATGAATCGGTAAATGTAGAAATAAGCAAGAAACCTAGAAATTGGGTTTTTTTCAGGCTGTTGATTCTGTGGTAAATTAATGGAGGAAGTTCTCAGTTTCTGTTGGAAAAATATGAAAAAGCTTCTTCTGGATGAGGCTTTTCATTATTTGTATGCATATCTGCTTTGGAGGAGCAGTAAGCTCTTTGGCTGTGCAATAGCTCCTCTCTACTTCAGTGAACAGCTACAGCATTTAGCTAGCAGTATCCAGAAAGTAACAGCCTGCCTTGTAGAGAGACAGTTTACCTGACATCATAATTGGCCCTGAGATTTTTACTGGAACATGGATGAGAGAAAAATGTTCACAGGGTTCATATTGCCGTATTACAAAACCTACATAAAGGATACTTATAGCCGTTTTGTTTTCTGGAGTCTTTAATGCAATAATTTTGCGTTACTATGAATTGGGCTTGTATTTGACTTACAAAAACAAAACCAAAAACACCCCCAAAAACCCAACAAAACAAAACACCCTAAGAATGGGATCTCCATCTGAAAATACCCCATCAGTTTAAAGGTATGCTTGCATTAGTATGAAGTTACTATTACTGGATTCTGGTAGGATGCAGCTCTAGAACATTGTGCTCATTTATTGTATCAAATAAGCGTGTTAAATGACTGTCCTATAAAAGTGTGCATGCAATATAAAGCTACTAACTTCAGTTTTATTTATTTTCTAGAAGAAATAAATTTCTTAAAGGTCACTTCACTGAAGAACACATTAGTTTTAATTTTTTTGTTCTTTGCAAGTTCTGAATTACATGAAACTTGAAGTATGCAAAGAACTTGATTATTTTATTACCCTACTAAAAAAAAAAAAAGCACCATTCACTGTCCCACATTCCTATAAGCAAAGAGTTTCCAGAACATGCAAGAATTGTGTCCCTGTTGGCAGTGCATTTTCTTAACAAATGCAGCTGTAAACAGTTCTAAACTTGCATTACTTGCCACTTGTTTTATTGATTTGGAATTCTCTCTAGTTGTGTTGTCTGGGGACATGGTATTTATGAGCATGCACATTTCTTAACTGTCTAAACCCTTCAATAGAAGTGATGATTGCATGCCTTCATATTCTGAGAATCAGTGCCTCCAAAGAACTGCTATTCATGTTTTAATTTTCTAATTCCACAACAGAGAAAGTGGCGCATGCCAAAGAAGAAAACCTTAGTATGCATCAGATGCTGGATCAAACTTTACTGGAGTTAAACAACATGTGAAAACCTTCTTAGCAGCAACCACATTATTTGTTTTATTATTTTTACACCTGCTTGCCGTGAAACCCCATAAACATGTCTTTATTTTAGTTTCACCACAGTCACAAGAACATCTGCTAAATTATCAGGCAGGGGTCAGGGAAACAACAAAATGGGCAAGCCATATGCGGGTTAAGCTACATTACATTATGGTTTAAATGTGCCATTTCCCAATAAAAATGTTACCTACACTTTGTAGAGAGTTCAGCAATTCAGTATGCTTAGTCTTTTGAAGAATCCTAGCTGTGGCAGAAAGTGTCCCACCTCAAGTGCCAACTACAATTTTTAACAGCAAGCATGATTCATATTCAGAAGAGATCAGGTGGAAATGGTGCTATTTTGAACAAAACATTCTACTGAATTCTTTTGTTTGATATCAGACAAGTCGGAAGTTGTCCAGCACGGTAATTTATTTTTATCAGAATGTTATTGATCTGTGGGGATTTGGACTTTCTGTGCCTTCTAATTCAATAAAATGAAGGTATGTAAGTAACAGAGAAAAGTGAAGGCTTCTGGAGGTTTTAAATTGTGTTCTTGCAACTCAATACAGAAGTGTAGGTCAGCATTTCACCTTGAGTATTCATTCGATTGTATTTTTCATGTTGAAATGAAAGATTCAATAAATTCAGGAGAAAACATAAATTTGGAAGAGATTGTTTTAAAATGTATTTTATTTGTGTGGATTTGGGGGAGGGGGAGGAATTTATAAACTGATATTCGCCTCACTTTTTTTCACACTTTCTTTGAGCAGTTTTAAAACTATACCTGTATGTAAACATTGTATAATGATATGGAATAAAATGCACATTTTAGGACATTTTTTAAATTTTGCTCTCCTGTGATTTGTTTTTCATCACGTTACCTTTCTGTGTATGGCTGTGTAAAATATGCATATGTACTGTCTCTCTCACTGGGATACACTGTTAACACATTGGCTTTCAGTCTTTTCTGTGCTGTTAGGCTAATGTATAAAAAGGCAGTGAAATGTAGTGGTTTGGACTGATGTGGATCTGCAGCTAAGAGGGGCCCTTTGAGGGTTATATTGCAGAAACCTGTCCCTGTCACTTGATTGTATTCCCAGACGGGTGCAGAATGTAACTATCACCTAATGGATGACAGAGCTTCCCAAAAGTATTCATTGTTGATCAAAACTGTTTTCAGTAAGATCATTGCAGAGCTCACATAGACTTCTGTAGGAAGTGAGCCCTAAAGGCCATGCTCTTGGAAATGCTACTGTGTATTTGTATATCTTGCCTATTAATATGTGTTAATTTACTTCAGTACAGTGATAAACCTTCCAAAATGATGTGTCAAGTTCAGGAGAGATCCTTTCACCCAGCTTTTCACTGCTGGTTGCTAATTTCTACATCCAGGTATCTTTATTTGAATTATGAGGTCTGTCAAAGAGCAACTTCAGAACTTCAGAAATAATTCTTACTCCTCCTTTTTCTATAGTACGTTGCTGGAAGTGGATGCTGTCCATCCTTCTAGCAGCAAGGAGCTCAGTAGGAGACAGGTATAGATAACCTTCCAGATCGTCAAAGAATCTCCGTTAGTTGACCCTTAGCAAGCAACTGAAAACAAGTGACTTTCTCAGCAGCTGGTGTAGTGGTGAAAGAGTAAAGTGATACATAAAAATTTCAGGTTAAATGGGAGTCATAGAGGGAAGATGTACTGGTGTGAGTCTCTGGCTTTTTTTGGTTGTGTTATAAAGCGGACAACTTAGTAACATTACAAGCTTTTGCATGATGCTGCCGAGTCATCCTGAATGGAAAGGATGAGATCCCTGGTTTCACCTGTCCCTTTAAGTGTTTTGGGGAAGTAAAATATACGTTACAAGGCTCCTACAGTGCCTTAAGCTTGTACTGGAGGCCGACAGTCTAAAATTCCAAGTAACAGTTGTGCAGAGGTAAGTTATCATCTTTTTCTCCTTGCTTATCACAAGGATGAAATGTCAGGTAATGGGGCTCTAAGAGTTCAAGCCTTCCTATGCTGCTGGCTTTGAGTGGTGCTTACAGCTGGAGTCACTAGGGCTGCTTCCAGTAGGAAGTGCCGTGCTGGGTCGTAGTCTGTAGGGTAGGGCTCAAGGCTACCCAGAGAGTTGGAGGCTGTGCTGGGAGCCGAACAGAGGAGTTCCTAGCACTTGGCCATGAGTTTTATACAGCTGAGTGTGCTGCTTGCTCCACTGGATTGCTTTGACCGGCCCATGGTCTGTGCTTGGGTCCTAAACAATGTGTCTGAGTGAGGTCAGGCTTTTTGTTTGCTGCTTAAAATTGCTTGCTTTCCAGGAGACCACAAACTGTTTTGTGGTTTGGGGGATCTGAATTCACCCCTTACTGTCTGTAAGGGTAAGGAGGAGGCTGTGGTTTTCATGTCTCTTAATGAGATCATGTCACCATTAATAGCGCAAGAATGTGCAAGCAAGGAGATAAGAATTAATCTGAAAAAAATCTGCCTGTAGTATGGACTTCCCCAAAGTGCACTGTTGTAGATGAATCCATAAAGCTTCATAATAGGTAAATAAAAGTTTTCCAGTTCCAAGGAGAGCTGAAGGGAGCAGTGAACATAATGGTGAATCACATCAAGTGTCTTTTTTTTTGCTGACTAACAACAGACATATAAATAAGCATATGGATGTATTTGCTGCAGCAGGAAAATCTGTTTCTACCACATACCATAAGCCACTACCCCTTATGGGTTCTTAGCATGCAGTGCCTAATCAGACAAAACTCAGTGAAGCTAGAAGGCATTGGCTTGTAAAAATAAATAAATTGGGCTCTGATTTAACCCCATTCTGAACAAATGGGAATTTCTCCCTCTTGCAGCTACTTTGCCCAAAATGTTAACTCCAAAAATGTGTTAAATTACAGAACCCTGCATCACTTAGCATTCCTCAAGATGCGTGTCTTGGTTTGGAGAGCTATTTGCCCTTTTCTTCAATGCAGAAACACATTTGGCAGTTTGAAATATACCATTATCATGCAGCCGTGCTATGTAATCATCTTGGTTGTTTTGTGAGTTGTCCTTTCTCAGTGAAATGAGTAGTTCTGAGAGCACCAGAACTGGCAAAACCTGCCTTCTTGCAGATTCATGTCTCATGGTTGGTTGTAACCTTGCAATGAATTTTCTTCCAGATACTGAGATATTTGTGTTGTCTCTTGCTCCCTTATGGGACTTCTCTGATGTCTAATAATATGCAAGCCCTGCCTGCCTTTCCATCAGGATGCTCATAAGCATGCTCTTTCTATGTTAAATGGTTCCTTACGTTGACAAAACTTGAAGAAACATAATTTTTCTTTTGGATTTCTGTGTGGTCAAAACTAGTCAATCAGTTCAAGAGTTGTTGAATGGGTTGAGACACAGAGGTAAGAATGACATGTAAGTCCCTTTTCTTTAAGAAACAAGGCTACAGCAGTAGCCTGCACCTATAGAGCTCTGCCTCTCAGAGCTCTAGCACTTGAGTGAGAAATCTGAATCTGTAAGTTATTATGCATATTAACCAATTTCTGCTGTCATTGATGCTACTCAAAATCTGGATTAAGTTGGCAAACTTTGCTATACTGTTAATATTTTAGGAATATCTGTTACACTGGGCTGTCTATAACTGCTGTAATGTCTGTTAGTGGCAGCAAAAGAAGAAAGTGATTAGCCAACTAAAACATTTAAAAACAAGGGGGGGGGGGGGGGGGGGAATACTTTTTACATAGCTCAGCACTTGGGAAAATACAGTATTTTTTCCTCATGTTCATTTTGGTGTTTTGGGTTTGGGTTTTTTTTTTTAATTTCTGAGTTTTTTAATAATAACACAGGAGCATCAGTGAAAGATTAAGTGGGAATTGCAGCAAAAAGGTCAAAGCAGTAGAGAAGAGGGTAATGCTTTTTATCTTCATGGAGTTCTTTTGAAAATGCACACAGGAATAGTTCCTTGGAATAGAGGGAAGCTGTGTAACTTGGTTTCTTCAGTGTGTGTAGTATTCTTTCCAAGGTATGGAAAATCTGTACAAGTTTGCGTAATCTTCTTGGCTTCAATTGTGAACCTATCTAGTTTTCTGTAAGTCATATCCCTGCCAATTTGTAAGCAGTTGCTGAGAATTGCATAAATGCAGGATACCCCTCACAATGACAGCAGCTTAGTGAGCAATCTAGATATCCCAGTTAGTTAATTTATGTGAGAGCAGAAACAATGGGAAACAGCAGCAGATAAAAGTCTTACAGACACATAAAAACCTATTCCTTCACATTCATTATTTCTTGACTCATAACGCACTGAAATGAAAGGACATTACGTAGTATTTTGGATTTGAATATTATGGCCTTTAAGGGCACCTCAGCACTGGTTTCTTCCTATCTCTTTACTGGTTTGAGGAATGGCTGGATAAAGATTAAACAGCATCTTTTTAATTAAAAAAAAAAAAAAGAAATAGAGCCAACACCAAAAAAAAAGTCCTGCAGACCTAGCTGTAGTTGATAGTACCACATCATAACATACTGGCGTGCATGGCTGTGGGAACATTTCTCTCATTTGTGTACAGCAAGCGTATATGGATCATGGGTATAAAGGGATGAAGTATGTTTGGGGTATAGGATCCTGCCAAGTATTTTGAATGCCTTCTGTTCCAGGGCCTGACCATGATCTGCTTCTTGGGATTATTCCTTTCATCAATGTTGTTTTCATTTTTTGCCCTGAGATTCAAACAGGAATGTCAAGGAAGTGTCCGTGTGATCTTGTCTCAGTCAAAGCTCATGGCAAATGGTGTTTCTTTGGATAAAACCTGCAAAGGCCTAACACTTAGTGATAGTTGTTAATGCCACTGAGGAAAATGATGCAGGCCTGGTGTTCCTACAGCAGAATTTGTGAAAGAATAACCAGGAAGGTGAAACTGCAAGGCTCTGGTAAGTTGTTATAACTTGCTTAGGATACATGGGTATTGATATTAACATGGAAATCTGTGTGAGTTTCCAGTTTAAAAATAGAGCATTTTTTTGCAGGTCCACCAGTAGTTTGCATGTTTGTCTTGACAAGAATACTAGTTAGAGAAATAGCCTGGGAAAAAGCTTCGAAATCTTTCTTGGATTATGGTTTTCTGTAGCCAGCAAAGAGGACCCTGCCAGATTTCTTTCCATGTAATCTGGATTGCTGTACTACTTCCCTATTTATTGTACACATATAGACTATAAAATAGACTAAAGAGATGATGTAATTTGTGCAGGCTGTCCAGAAAAAAGAACATATCTAGAAGATGAACTAGGCAAGAAAGCAGCTAAAAGGGAAATGATGAGGTAGAATTGTGCGTGGGGGCTAGAGGCCAGTCAGGAGGGTATAGATAGCATGAAGGTGATCTACAGAAGAATGAATCCTCCCCCTCTAAATGCTACTGTGTAGTTATGCCTTGTCCTGCTCCTGTAGCCTCTGCTTGTGTTCCTGCAGCCACTGCATTCCTCTGCCGCAGAGGAAGGTGGCTGGCAAAGTCCAGGTAGGAGCAAATTCTTTGTTACCCCACATCTGGGTTTAAAGTACAATATGCAGGAGCTTTTCCCGTAAAAATCAATAACAATCCTTTCTCTCAGTGGTTCTTGCCACATCAGCAGAATCTGGGTTAAATTTCCTCTTTGCTAGAACTTTATTTTCAATTACCTTAACCAGGAAATCATGACACTTAAAAAAAAAAAAAAAAAAAAAGACAAAACCACCATTTTTTGCTGCTTTTCAGCAGTTAGCAAACATGCAGCAAATGTGTGTTTGCTTTTATTACACTCACATGCAGCCATGTCTGAGTGCAAGGCATTTCCTGGAGATTAACAGCTGGGTGGGAAGGATTGTGGATACAAGAGGCAGCCCAAGGGACACAAACTGGTTGTTAATCCATGCGAGGCGCTCTGTGCTGAGAATTACTGTTGTAAATTGAAATAAAAAGTATGTGTGCCTATATGTCTCTGTGGAGGAGAAGTAGAGTTTATTGCCATTTTGAGCAATTAAGTTATTGACTCCTCCATCTGCTTCCCCATCAGTGTATGTGCTGCTAGCATTAGGAACGCTACAGCTAGCAAAAGAACTGATAGGAGGGGTTTCCTCTGGATCCATTATTTTTGTGAATCACTTGCTATTAACAGTTTGGAGTTAATTAAGGAAAAACAATAAAATCTAAGTTTAAATTGTGTGCAGATTATATAGGGGTTTGTGTCATTTTAGCTAAGTTGTTTTAAAGGTCATTTTACCAAACCACACAAGTGCATATACAACTTTGGCCATATGGATATGTAGAGTATGTACAGCTAAGGCCTGCCTGTTTGACTAAGCCTTAGTCAAACAAGCAGTTCCATTAGAGCAAAGTCTCAGTGTTGTAGAATCAAGCTGTATGGAGTCATTGCACAATGAGTAGTTCTCTCTTGCATCAAAGCTGCTGGGTCTTTAGCTAATGTGGCATTTGGTATGTAGGTTTAAAAAACAAACGGCTGTCCGCAGTAAGGATTGCAATGCTATATTTCATTTTCTGAAGAGATTGATGTTCAAAGATGCTGAGCAGTTCTTCTTGATCTGAGTAGGACACCCACATACTGTATTAAAGATGGGAGATTGCAAAATCCCTATTTAAACTACAGTAAACCCAGAAAGTTCTGAAATCTCTTTTCCCTGTTCCTCTTTTTCCTATGTCTGTTTTGCCTTTGAAGCAATAATGAAGAAATTACTACACTGTGAACGGCAAAACTAAGTGTGTCACTTTGTTTCAGTTATAGATGCATTTCTCGGACAGCATGGGGATTTTATTTTATATTTTATTTTCCTGTTTAAGAATCTACAAGAACAACAGCTGTCCATGTAAGAAATGCTTTTTACTCACACCTGTTGTTTAAATTTGACAGGCACCAAGTCAAGTAGGAACTTGTTAGCTTTCTTTACACCACTTGGAAAAAATGTCGTCATCCATTAAGTGGAGCACAGCTTCCCCTCCAGCATCAATACACCTTGAGCTTGATTCTCTTCTGATGCACGCATCAATATCTTGCTTACCTTTGCACGACAAGATTGTTTTTATTAAAGGAGATGAAGGGATGAAAAGAATCCAAGCTGAGTGGCAGACATTAAGATGAGTATGCAGGTAGTAAAACTGTTCTACTGAGTAATGTTAATCACACTAGAGTGTAACTGTAAGTTAAGCGTGTGTATGTGTACCTGGCATACACTGCTGTACGCCAGAAAGTATATATAGCATCTAAAACATGGAAATGGTTTTGGTTTGGTTCAAGGTTAAAGAAATAAATGACAGTATTTCCAACTCAGGCAGTTGATGGGTTATTCCAAGTGGCAGGATGGACAAACTGTTCCCACACATGGTGCTTACTGCAGAAGTCAGTCATCCCAGGCAGTTATCTTCCCTCAGTAAGATGTTTCACATTTTCTTAGTCATTTCCCATCACTCTGCATGGAAAGGTATAAAAGAAATACCTACTTTAGTTTGTGCAATGATCCAATTGCAGCACAAATCTATGTAAATGCCATTAACTTGATTTACTCTTATTTTACATGTATGGAAGGGGGATAGAGTAAAATCCCTTCTTGCTGATCGGTGTAGTATATAGTAATTGTGCACTTGCACATCTTTAGAGAGGCTCTTAAAACATGCCTCAACTTGGGAACAATAATATGAAGCAAAGGAATGGAGTTTGTAGTAAGCATGGACTCGCTCCCCTAAGAATACCCAAGCCCAGTGCCAAATGCCTCCACCCAAATATCCGAGATGTTACTAATTTGATAAGAGGACTTTTCCTGTTTTTTACTAGCCTGTGCAGTTTCTCAAGCTATCTGTGCTCAGTTCTCACGACGAGCATTTTTAGTGGCACAGAACATGTCTGCAGCGTGAAATGAAGGTGTAATTGCAGAACAGGTAGGTGAAACCACACTAGAATGGATAGTCATAGCACTGAACATGTGGAAAATGGGCTGGCAACCAACATGCACATATAGCTGGATGAATATTTGGTGTGAACTGCAGAGAAGCATTTGCTTTGACGATAGTTATCAGTAAAAACACATGCTGGAGCCTCAAATAATGTTGAATGCTTTGGAAAAACTGCTAGAGGAGATTCTTTTTATCTAGAAAAACAGATAAAGACAGTAGTAAATGCAAATCAGGACTGTATTCTTCATACAGGGATACGCCTGAAGATTCACATACAAAATTTGGAAACACATTTTTCCCATTACTGCTGTATCTGTCAAAGCAAACATGCCTGTGGTGGGTTTTTTTCCTGACTTGTAGACACCAGCTGTGGAGGTGGCACTCGACTGGCACTTCAGGATGACTGAATGAAGTTGCCTGGTCCCCTTCTCTCCCGAGTAAGTCAGTTGGTGTCAGGCAGTCAGAGTTCTCACTGCCACATTTCTTGATGCAAAGTTGTCTCGGACTCGTTTGCTTCGTTGAGCTTTGTATGTTGGGGAGAAAGGGTGGAAGGAGAGGTAGTTATCACTCAATTGTGATAACTTGCTCTTCCTAGAGCAAGCCAGAAAGCTTTCCGAAGTACTTGCACTTCATAATTGTATCTTAGGGCATATGAGTTTCAGAATGATACCTTATGGTTAATATGTTTAACCTTTTAGGTGTTTTACACTTTCTGTGATTTGTTACTTTGTTTTGAAACAACATACTTCAATCTGAAAAGATGCTTGGAGAAGTCAAAGGCACTGATGCTGACTGGTACTTAACTGCATTGTGTGACTAGTGGTTAAGCAAGCCATCATTTTCCATGGTATATTTTACCTCTGCCCACTGAGTGGGGAGAAAAGCTGGAAAGGGTAAAAAGGTTATACACAGCAACTGAATTCCAATGATAAATGTGAAGCCGTTCTCAGGGACAAAATTGTCAGTCCTCTCTGTGCTCAGTTTTCTACCAGAAGAGATTGTTGCCTGGAGAATAACAACAGGAAAAACAGGAAATAATTCTGTATGGTTTTGTTTTGTTTGTTTCTTTTGTTTTCTTTTTTTTTTTCGGGGGGGGGGGGGGGGTGTGTGTGTCTTTTTTTACACTGATGTATTTCACAAATGTTCCTTCATTGCTTACTTTCAGCTGGTGACAATTATGTTTCCTCTGAGTCCCCAGAGGTTTAAAGTGGGCCCTAAATTAAAAGTATGTGGAAGTCACCAGTGAGAAACTGGAGTTTCAAAACTAATGCTTTTGCAAAGAAGGAAAAGATATGTGTGCACCCTTTGGCTAGTCTGTTACCACAGAATGGTCTTTTCAGCATTCCTTTCTCTGACGTGCAAAATATTTCCCAAACTCCCATCCTGTTGTTTCTAGGAATTGTGTCAGACTGCATGCAACTTGTAAAGCTAAGGCAGTAACAATGTGGCACTTTAAAACTTTCATATTCTATTTTATTGAAAGTAAACAATCCCCAGGAGAGACATCCTGAGTACACAGGAAAACTGAGTAAATTAAGGAGAGTTATGTTCCTTTTATAGTGTGTGTGTGTGTGTGTGTGTTCGGGGCGGGATAAAGTTGCCAGCCTGTGGTGCTGCTCAGGTCTCCAGGTATGAGCTGCTGCTTGGAGGGCAGGGCCAGCCCTGCTGGGCTCCTGGTTGAGCTTGAGGACCACCATTGCTGCCCTGTCTGTTAACTTGTGATGGGGATGTGAACATGGCACGATTGTGCTGCTGTTGTAACCACAACAGAATGAGTATTCCTGTGTAGTTAGTATAGAAAAAGTATATCATGTTTAACTGAACTCCTCAAGAAGTTAAGATTAACAAATACCTGAATGATAGTTCAAGCAGAGCTGATGATAAGCTTTGATCTCAGTGTCTGAAGGCCCACTGTTTTTAATACTACTTTTCCTCCTGGTCCAGACATCTTACTTGTTGAAGGATTTGTTCCCAATTAACGTTTCTCAGCTAAGTTGTTGGAGAATTCACCCACTCATGAGCTTAATTTAGGGAAAAAATCCCGACCAACCAACTCAGGGAAGAGTTTGATCTTAAAATGAAGCTGTGAGTATGCACCTATTTATGTAACTTTTGGGGAAGGGATGCCTGGTTTTTGGCTGGGTCTAACTGTCCTAGCATAGAATGTTGTTGGTGCACATTGGTAGGGTTAGCACTGTTACTGAAATGGCACATATGCTGTAATCATGCAGGTGTTATCTTATTTGATTAAGCAAATAATAATACTCTGCGAACTGCTATACTGACCAAGACAAAAAAAATGTATGTGGGTGAGGAATCTGTAGTAACAACTTAGTTCAGTAAGACTGTGACAACCAAGAGAGATCACACTGCAGTGGAACCACCCCTTCTGCTAACAACTGGTTAAACTGATAAGGTTTCTTACTGCCATCTACTGTATGAATGCTTCAGGCCAGAGCAGAAAAAAATTCTGTCTCTTGGTTCTCAAATAAATGAAATTCATTCTGAAAAGAGAGAGAGAAAGCAGAGCTTGATTTCTCTCTGCATCTAACATTCCCTTTATTTGTTGTCTTTTCAAATTCAGAAGGAATTTGGGGGTTTTCTTGATCTTTCCTATACCCACAGTAGAAGCATCAGGTGTGATCAAGGGAATCATTATCCCTTTACTCTTTGCATCAACATCAGTTTCCCCTACATATATACACAAACAGCATGCGGAGCTTATGCTATGTCCCATAGTTTTTTTTCTGTCAATTAACAGAATTCATTGTCCATTAGATTCAACATTTTTAGATCCAGAAGTCTTTACAAAAGTTACAATCTTTAATTATTGGAAACCAGTTGGAATAACTGGAATCCACTGGATTAATGGAACTTTTCATTTTTTCACAATAAATCCAGACAAAGAAAACAAAGGAGTTTCCTTACACTGCTACTTCCTAAATTTTTAAAAGCCCCTTCCTACAAACTCAACCTGCAAGCTTCAGTATGGGTCTGTGGCAGTTAAAAATGGTATTTAATAGGATGAAAGAGCAGGGCTGGACTCATGATTTCAGAAGTGACCAGCCCTTTATCAGGGGAATACTAATAAGAATCTCTTCTTTCCCTGTCATTCAAACCTTGGATGTTATTTCTTGAAAACATTACCCATTTTTTCAATTTCAGTGGAAAAGTTAAATTTAGGGGCATGTCATTGTAGAATTTTGCCACATTGGTGAGCTAGAAAAGCAAATCAGATCATCACAGAAAGAATACTGAGATCAAAGTCCAGACCTACAAGTAGGAGCAGCCATAATAACATCTGTTAAACGTTGCTGAGACATCAGGATCCACAAAAACACTTGCAGTGATGGAGTAGGACTGAGAGAAGTGATGAAGTTGTTTTCAAAATGGCTTGTAGATTTATTTTTTTTAAAGAGTCACGTTTTAGGAAATACTGACGAAGCATCACGATTTGCAAATACCTGATATGCCCACATACTGCTGACCATCAGCAGCAGAATGAGCGTATTGCACCATTTGATGGTGGGCTACACCACTGCAGAACAGTATAAAAGCTACTGCCTGCCTTCTTTTTCCCCAGCGCACACAGTAACAGTATTACGAAAAAGCCAGTGAACGCAGTAGCATACAACTACAAGACCAAGATGACTAGGAAGATACATAAGCACTTTGTTTTAAGTTGTCATGTTATTGAGCCTTTGGTGTTTGTCTTACTCAAAAGGCTGTAAAGCCTTACAGGATTCTTGATGGTGAGAGTCTAAAGCTGGCCTGCGTTGAAGTGAGTGAGCACAGCCCTGCTTTGCTGAGACCCATTGTGTCACGCTATTCTTTATCGTCCGAATAAGGCATATCTCTTCACACAGGCTTTTCAAATCTGGTAAGTACAACTTGGCAAGGAGGCAGAGCAGAGGAGAAGTCAGCTGGTTTAGTGGAGTTTTTCCACCATGCCACAGGGGTCTCCAGATGAACTTCCCTGGCTGTGTTATGTAAGGAAGATGGATTACAGCTGAGAGTCTGTGCCTATATTTCTAAGTGACTGATGGACAAGGATAGAAAAAACCACATTGGGTTCCTTTGTTAAATTTAGAATTGGATTAGCCTTGTGCTTGCTGTCCTCATTTTCTATTGCTATCAGTGGGAGTGGAAAATTCTCAAAACATTATAAGCCCGATAACTCAAAGTTAACAAAACCAGCAGCTTAGGGGAGGATACAACAGATAACAGCAGGCCATGTTGTGCTACTGGATTTAACACAAAGCTCTTCATTAAGGCAATCGGAGAAAAATGGCAAGATCCATTTCTGGCATAGGCCCATTCAGAAGTGTGATGCCAAAGAGTGTTCCTGCTGAGCAGGTTAATGTAAGAATGCAGAGAATCCTGCTGCAAAACTCTTTCAGAGACAATTTAGCGCAGTGAAAATGAGTTACGAGAAAGTAAATAAAGCATCTTGTACCAGTTGTGTATGGAGTTGTACTGTGATAAGCAACAGAATTTTATTGAGAAAATACTCATGAGAAATAAATGCCTGCAGTGAAAAGTGTAGCATCTGGTCTGCATTTGACTTCACGCATGAAAGCTATTTGGCCTCTCTTCCTGAAAAATCCTGCAGCTTTTGAGATCATGGGACACGAAGGAGATTGAACTCCTCAGGTTAGCATCTCTAAATTTTCTCCTAGCAAACCAGAGCTCTAAAAGGACAGACTCCCCACTTTTGCTTATGAGGATGGCTCTGTTTTTTGCATTTTTTAAGCTGTTGTATTCTCCGTCAACATCTGTGACATTTCTGGACTGGCCATTATTAAAAGTTATTAGCTGTTTTTCAAGAATCCTTCAACATGTAGACATCGGGGTTTAAGTCATTGTCTAAATACCCTAGAAAATCTCCCAAGAATCAAATGTCAAACCCCTGCACAATCCACCAGACTGGACATTGTGGGCTTTCTGCACAAGGAGCTTCCTGCATTGCTAAGTAATGATACATCCCGCTCAATCTATTTGTGATTTGCAGGGTTTAAGGTCCTTAGAACAGTCCAGTCTAAGGCATTCCCTTGAGAGGACTGACTTTGAACAGTTAAAAAGAAAGGCTACTATGAACATTTCTCAACTGTTTGGGCACCATCGCATTCTCCGTACTATCCCAAGGGCTTTGCTGCCTTTGGTATCGCCTCTAGAATTTTCTACTCGTCTCGGACCATGGTGTGCTTAGCTCGTATAAACTAGTTCCCTCCTTGTCCTCCCCTCTTGCACTTGGACTATTGGACTACGTAGTCTGAAATCCAAAAGAAGAGCAGCAAGAGTGCTAAAAGAAAAAGACTGAAATGGACTGTTAATGAGGGCTTTTTTTAACCTTCTTTGGACCTAACATCGTCTGCTCTAGCATCATTGCAATTAGTAATTTCATAGCAATAACACATAGGAAGGGGATGACTGAGTATCTTCATACTACTGAAGGTATTTTGATGCTGCTCCAGTTAGCCATATGGACTAACAGTTCCGCTGACGGCATGGAGTGGCTCTGGATTTGCCTTTGTGTTAGGCACATACAATCTCTTCATTATAAAGGGCTGATGTGAGGATCCCAAATCTGCGGACTCATCCGCTTGGCAAAGCTCACCACCAGAGTCCTGGTTATTGGACGTATGTATCCTTGGATGGGACTTGGATCTAGCTGACGTGCTGCCTACCGGTCAATCTGCATCTGCTGATGCACTGAAAATCCTTCCTTCCTTCCTTCCTTCCTTCTGCCTTCTTGGGTAATATTATCGCTTATTTGGTGACTCTTCAGTCTCTTTAGCTTGCTGCTCAGTCAAGATTCAGATCGTAAAAGAGAGCTGTTGAAAGTTTATTGGAACCCAAATATGTGGAAGGTATTGAGAGAGTTTAAAAGTGTCAACTGGAGGGCATTGTCATCTCTCCATAGCCTCTGTCCACAGAGAACAACTACTAGGTGGAAAAATTCTTTCTGTGAGCAAATGCTTGCAGTGCCATCGGCGCTGCTCTAGGCTGAAACTTGACTCTAAAACCAGCATTGGAAAATTCACCGTTTGTAAGTAGTCCCTCGCTATTCTAGATGAAATACGCTCATCTTGCAGTTAAAAGGTTTTACCTTGGTGTTAGCCGAGCGTGCCCTGCTGTACTTCTGCCTGGCAGGCGTTTAGCAGCAGGCTTATTTCGTTTGATGCTGCAATCGTTTGCTGTGGAGCGCAGTTAAGATCAGAAATTACATCCTGGCTTGAGGCACCCTTCCTCTCCTCTCCCTCCTTTTCTTACACATCAGTGCAATGAAAAGTGTTGGTTAAAACCCGCTCGTTCCCCCAGAGCCGCCCGCGTCGGTGCTGGCAGGAGTCAGAAACCTGCGTCCAGCGGGAGAAGGGGCCGGCGGTGGCTCCAGTTACCCGGCAGAGAGTAACCGTGCTTTCAATAATTTTTCTTTTTTTCTTTTCAAGGATTCGGGAAAGGTTCACAGAGATTTGACTCGCGTTGCCAAATGCAGGCCCTAACTGCGTTCGGACACGCGGGTGGCTTTCGGTGGTGAAATAAGCAAACCGGCCGTAAATCGCCTTCGCCAGCCGGCCCTCAGGACACCCGGGGAAGCGGCCCGGGGGCCGCCGGCCCCGCGTCCTCCGGGGGGGGGGGCCCGCCAGGCCCGGGGAAGGGCGCAGGTCACGGCACCGGCTGGCGGCTCGTCGGACCGGGCCCGTTTCTATCCGGCGTGACGGGAGGGTCCCTCTCCCTCGGGCGAGGCCCTGCGGGGCGCCGGGGAGCGCAGCCGGCGCGGCCCTGCCGGGGCTGCGTTCGCCCCGAGCGGCCCCGGCCCCGGCGCCGCCGCCAGCGGGCGCGGAGCCGCGCTGCGCCCTGAGGCGGGCGGCTGCCCTCGCTCGATGCGCTCGGAGCTCGGCCCGAGCGAGCGCTCGGGAGCGGCTGGAGGTGCCTGTCGGTCACCCGGCGAGGCGGTGGCGAGGAGGCGCGGCGCGGCCATGTACGGCCTGGCCAGGGCCCTGCGGCGGGCGGCGGCCGCCGGGCGGCCCGGGCGGCCCCCGGCGCCCCGGCGAGGGGACGGCGCTGCCGGGGCGCGGCCCTGGGGCTGGGGGCTGGCGCTGGGGCTGGCGCTGGGCGTGAAGGCGCCGACGGCGGCGGGCTGCGAGGCTGACGGCGGGCAGGAGGCTGAGGGGAAGGCGAATCCGCTGCCGCCCCCTCGGGGCTTCGGCGCGGCCGTCGAGAGGAGCAGGGACCTGCTGCGGAGGATTAAGGTGCTGAGCGAGCGGGGCCGGAGGGGGGCCGGGGGCTCTCCCCCCGCGCCTTGGCGCTCATCTCCGTGAGGGGGGAGGCGGGCTGGCGTCTCGTTCCCGTGGGCTTGGCGAGGGATTTCGGGCAAGTGTTGGGGGGCCGGGGGGTGCCGCGCTGTGAGGAGCCCGCCTGCTCCCGGAGGAGGAGGAGGAGGGATAAGATGGCGGACCCCGGCAAGCTGCCGGGTGCTCGTTGGGTTCCCGCTCGGCCACCGCAAACGGGAGGCTTCGGCCAGGCAGAGCTTGGTGCGGGGGTACGGTACTGTACGGGGGGTCTGAGAACCCGCTTGGGTTTGGGAGAAGGTGGGGGGGGTTTAACTGTAAAGATCCTTCTTAATGTCTCCTGTCCGTTTATTTATTTTTTTTTAATTTTTTTTTTTTTGACAGGATGAAGCAGGAATCCCAGGTATACTAGTTGGAGTTTCTGTAGATGGAGAGGAAGTCTGGTCAGAAGGTTAGTATGCGGGAGTAGTAGTTGTGCGTGCTGTTGGGATGCGATCAGAACGTTTTAAAGATGAACAATTCTGACACGCCGATCAGGCTGGGACTTCATCCACTTGATGTTCCATCCCTGGACAGTGGCCAGAAACAGGTGCCTAGGGATTAGGAAGTGATGCTTTCCTTGGTAAAGTTCAATAATTTCCAGGAATCGATAACTTATTAACTTCCTGAATGTGCTAGTATATTTCAACAGTTATGTTTAAGAACCTTTCTTCCATTAATTTGTCAGATCAGTCTTTGAATATACTTATACTCTAGGCATACAGCTCTACAGTAATCTGGTTGAATTGCATGTAGGAGGTAAAGAACTGTTCTCCTCACAGGAACTTACTTGATAGTCAGAGTAGTAACAGCTCAGATTTGGTGATCCACCTCCCATTTGTGGGCTGAGGTGTAGATTTTTACTGGGAAAGTACTGAGACTTAACAGGTGTCATCCTTCACACAGTTTAGTTTTAAATGGAGTCTGTTAGTACTGCTCGTATCTTGTAGACATTTGATGTTTATTTAAAAAACCTACCAAACTGTGTGTCTCCTTTCAGGAACATTTTCATAACGTGTTTTGGGTTTTTTGGACAACTGAAATGGTAGTAGTAAATAGCAACACATTTCACTAATGTGTTATACAATTTGAAAAAAAAAATTATAAGACTGTTACTAACTTTCTTCTAACAGTCTGTTGTTGCATTAACTGTTATACATATATAAAGCTGATTATAGGTTTTCATTTGTCTTTCATCATGACAGAAGTGAGTCGGAGAGCCTCTGGTACCTTTTGTAATGTGGCCTAATAAGAAAATTGTGCTAGAAAATTAATCACAAACTTTCTCAAATCAGATAGCTTTTTCTGGTCTCAAATTACCTAGCAATGAAAGCAGAAGTTTTTATAAGACTTCTGCAGGATACCTTCCTTGATGTGCAGGAAAGTGCCTGAGGGAACTAGTGCCAGGGTTATGGTTTGTCACCAAGACTGCCAGATCCAGTAGCAAGACGACTACATGCGGGAGCATAAGCCATGGCAGAGGTTTCTGTACCCTGCATTTCATTGCATTTTATGCTGCAACGTCACTTGCACAGTTTCTTCAAACCTAGCTCAAACTGAAGACTAGTATGGGAGCTTGATGATGGCTTATTAATTCCAGTTCTTGCTACCACACTTGTGGGTTGGTTACATAGGAAAACACTGGTATGGAGGCTATTAAGCTGTCTTTTAACTGAAGTCATGCTGAGTGATGTTGAAACGTAGTGTGTAACACCACTGTTTTCTGAAGCTTTACCCCTTAGGTAATTGCTATAAGTTTGTGAGTGATTTCCTTTCTCAATTTATGTATTGATAAAATAAGACGCTTTACTGTTTCAACCATTAATTCGGAACAATAAAAGGAGTATTTATGACTGTTGGTCAGTTATTTTACGGTCTAGATTTTGGTCTCTTTATATTTGACCTCAGGAGTGTAAATTTTGGTTTAATCTTCAATCTCATTTACCATCAGATTTGTTTTGTAGTCTTAATCCCAATTAATTTGGGATGCCATTGGCCAATACAATGGGCTTTGATTAACTGTTCCTACTACATTAAAATGTTATTAACTTAATTGAAGCAGGAACAGGGATAGTCCAGTGCTTCATGTCCCTGTTTAGCTAGGGGAAAAATATTTTATGGAGCCAGTAAATCTAATTAATTGCAAATAATTAATTCAGTGTGTTTCTGTGCAAAGTATTTACCACAGTGCTTTTATTTTTCTTAAAGGTTTGGGTTATGCTGATGTAGAGAATCGTGTAGTATGTAAGCCAGAGACCATCATGCGAATTGCTAGTATTAGCAAGTGTCTTACAATGATGGCTGTTGCTAAATTGTGGGAAGAGGGGAAACTGGATTTAGATGCTCCAGTGCAGAAATATGTCCCTGAATTTCCAGAAAAAGTCTACGAGGGTGAAAAGGTATGTAACTGTTTATTGGTAACACTTTTCGGGGGTTTTTCTTCCTGTCGTTGCCATACGTGTACAGGTGTCTGTATCTGGATCTATTCCTATAAAACACCAAAAATTATTTAGACAAGTACTGGTTTTTGTTGCTTGAAAAAGCAATGCTGGAAATTTGGATCTTCAGTTTTATATCAAGTGTGTAGTGTGCACATATACATATATATATTTTAACTGGGTTTAATACATGATATTTAAAAGGTCTTATATCTTTGTTCCTTGTTATGTTGAATTTTACTTTTCTGGTGATTTAGTGTGCATCATAGCTTTAATGAAGAGAGCTCACGTTTAAATATTGTCCTTTCTATCTAGGTCACTATTACTACAAGACTGTTAGTTTCACACTTGAGTGGGATTCGTCACTATGAAAAAGATATTACAAAAGTAAAGGAAGAAAAGGAAAAGGCAAACAGAGCATTGAAACTAACAAAACCCTATCAGGATAAAGAACAAAAAGAAAAAGAAGGCAAAGGAATTGAAAAGACTGATTCTGTCAAACCAAGGAAAGAACATGAAGGTGAGGTAAAAAGCCGAAATTCAAAACCTGGCAGGAGAGACAAGGAATTTGAGCAAGAAGAGTATTATTTGAAGGAAAAATTTGAAAGCGTGATTGAATCACTGAAGATATTTAAAAATGATCCTTTATTCTTTAAACCAGGTGAGTTTCTATTCATTTAGACCAAAATGTGCTGCTCTTGTGAAACTTTGTTTCATATTGTTTTATATGTGGTGAAGATAGTTGAGTCCAGTAAAGTGTGTTTATGTGGGGTTTTTGTTTTGTTCTGCTTCCCTCCCACCCCCCTTTTTTTTCCTTCTTGTGCCCCATTAAAAGCTCAACAGAGAAGTATTTAGGCTGTTCTGCACAAACCATCTGGTCGTGTAATTGTTTTGAAACTAACATAACTTTTGAAGACTGAACTGATAAGGATTTTATCAGTTCAATTTTAGATAACAGTATAAATAGCTTTATCACTCTACTGACTTAAAGAATTATTCTTATATAGATACCTTCTAGTGGTGTATCTGCACCATAATCCAGCAGGTTCAAAATGTGGTGTAGCCAAGACTTAAAAGGTAATACAAAGAATCCCAGATAATGCAGGGGAGAAGAGAAAGTGGGACCTCAGGTAGAAATAAGACTTTTCTCCTAGGAGCTCCAAGTAATGCAGTAAGTGCTGTGAAACGTACCAGTTGCTGAATTTATAAACACTAAAGCAGATTATAATTTTGGTAGCAAACTTGTATCTATAAAGTATTTTGTAAGCAGATACCAACTTGCTGTAATCATGCTCTGGGCTTTCTAGATATGAACCAAAAGCAAAAAATTTTAGTAAGGCACAAAACCAGAGCTAAAAAAATTCTACAGAAAGACCATAGAATCACAGAACTGTTGAGGTTATTTATTGTTGGAATTATTTAACTTAATTCTAGAGAGGACTTTGAGGAACTTCAGGTGTAAGTTCTAAATGAGTTAGGTTAACAGGCAAATGATAAGCATTGCTGATAAACAGTAAATAATGTGCATTAAGGGGAGAGGGGTGTAGGAAGGGGGAGAAGTTAACCACTTACTATCTTGGAGAGTTCTAGGAACATTTCAAGTAGAGATCTATCTTGACTGTAGGCAGTTTGGCAGTCGCTTGCTATGTAAATGTTTCATGAAAGGCATTAGCGCAAGAACGAGATTTTTAAAAAATGAAAAATTGTTCTGTAAAAAAATTACAGTGTCTTAAATAATATGCATATTAGTGTCCATATAATCTTTCAGGATGTTCTATAACTAGAAAACTAGAACTAGAAACACTGTAATAAAAGTGATAAAGACCTTTGAAAACCTTGAGCGAGTACTACCCTTGTCTATCTCTAGGGTATATAGACATACAAACAAACAAGTCACAGTAGGTGAGTGTCTTTTAAGAAGTAATTTTGTGGTTTGCTTCAGCTTTCCAAATCCAGATATCCTTGTTAGAACCGGTATGGTAAATCTGGTGGAGAGGATGTTAAATGTTAGTCTTCACATCTTGCCACGAAACCTGGCTGTACATGCAGATCCCTGAAAATTTTTTAGTGCTGTTCTCAGAGCAGCCTGCGCTTAGCAAGCATCTGTGTCTGCTGCAGTACAGAAGTTCCTAGGGGTCAGTATCATAAGCTTGTGATTCACATCATATTAAAATGGGGGTGGAAGGGGAGTCTTCTAATTAATTATTTATTGCTATATATAGTTTCATTTGCACATGTGATTACTTAAAATTTATCCTTGAGGTTCCATTTAAGCATGATGTGGCTAACTCCCCCACCCCCACCTCCCCACCCCCTTTTCTCATTGTGTTTTCTTCAAGGTAGTCAGTTCTTGTATTCAACGTATGGCTTTACGCTCTTAAGCGCTGTTGTGGAGAGAGTTTCAGGACAAAAATTTACAGACTATATGCTAAAAATGTTTCGTGATTTGGATATGCTGTCAACTGTACTAGATGACAATGAAGCAATGATATATAACAGAGCAAGGTAAACAAGAATGAAACATTTTTTTTACTCCACAACAATTGTTGCTCTTTCTCTCTTTATTAAGACAACTGAATTAAGAGTGTGTGATTATTTTTTTTTTTTTTTTTTTTTCAGGCTTTTAAATGAAGTGGCTTATGTTATTTCAAAGTTAGTAATGTAACAGATTTTATGTCAGTTATGGTATTTGTTCTGTAATTAGCATGTAAAATTACAGAATAGGAAATAAGTATTTCCTGTTATAAGTATATATGGGGGGGAGTGGCAGGGGTGACCTTGAAATTTGCATTTATTTTGGGTGCACATAAGCAGATAAGTGTAAACAAGAGTAAAATAAAGGACTAACTAGGAGATTATGCTAGAATATATAGTTAACCTTGGATTGCTTAATATACTGACTTTTTAAAAAGTTCTGTAGAATTGTAATATTCTCACAGTAACACAAGGTTTTCATAAATTAAATAGTAGTATTGATTTTAACCAGAATTAAAATTCTGTTTAACGCAGAATATGCTTTACCAATTGATTTATTTTTATTAACTTAAATAAACAAAAACAAAACCACAGACACGCACACACACAAAAAAAAAACACAGAGACATTTATGTAACTGGGTGTAATCCATTCCAATATAGTGGATAAAGGTAGAGTTTCTTGACTTTCTTTCCCATCTTATTTTATGGACCTACCTGTCTGGGCTCTGAAATTGATTTATTGACTTGCCTGTTAAAATTTGGTGCAGGAGAAGAATTGTAACTGAATCACAAAAGCAGGTTATGGAAAAAGTCTCATGAGAATGAGACTCAAACTTTTTTAAAGTATGGCTTCTAAAATGCTCTCAAAGAATGAAAATAATGTGGAATCCAAGGTTTATAGTACTTATATATAAGTGTATATTTAGAGTGCTCTGTACAAACACAGCAGTTTGTAATATTTTAGGGATAGCTTTACTGCTATATTCGAAGATGCTTTGTGCTGGTATTTATTTTGCTTGCAAATTTTCAGTCTCGTGGCGGTAGATCTGGATGCTAGTGATGTTCACATAAATTATCAAGTTTGTACAGTCAGGTTCTTTTAAATGTATGTGTGTATATTAACCCTTTTATAAACTGAAATATGGTAGGGATGAAGGAATTGGGACAGATGCTGTTTTGGGGGTCTTTTTACGGGTTACTTATTGTTAAGCAAAACTGAGATGCTAATGTGATGGGTTTGCTTCCACAAATAGCTTGCTTGGTGCCTCAGACTAGAACATATTGACATGTTGTGGCTTGTTTAATGGTTTGGTTATACTACATTTCACTGACATGAAAAAGTTTAAAAATTCATGTTCTAGATCTTTTAGAGGTGTAACTCGGGCATTTCAGCATCTTTGTAACAGGTTTTATTGTGATCAAAAAAAATGACTATAGGGACACCAAGATAATCGACTCACTGGTAGAGCTGATGGTAGTCTTGGACCATTCGTCTCTCTTCCTTTGCTTCAACCTCTGATTTTCAGTATTATGGCTTTCAGAACTTCCCTAAAAGTTTTCCAGTATAAGTGCAGACTAGATAGGGAATGTATCTCTGTAGTTAGATACTAGGCTTGCCCTGCCCACTACCACTCCCCCTCCACGCCTTTTTTTTTTTTTTTTTGGTGGTTCCCAAAGGCTGAAATTCATCGGATTATATAGTTATTCAACATTCCTTCTCATATGTTGTATGAAGTGAATCCAGTCATGATTGGACTGTTTCTTTCAAAAGCTTAATTCAGTTTGCACTCCTGTTGTGTTGTTCCCGATAGTTCATTCTGCAATTCTGGTTGGTAGTTTCTAATTTGTATTTTAGTGACAGGTTTTGCAAGACTCCACGCTTCTCACTTTTAGTAATTCCAAAATATTCAGTTGTAGTACATGGCAACTGTAATGGGGCAGTGGGGAGGAAATCAATCATAAATGGAAACTACTGTCTCATAGGAGTCACCTAAGACTTCAGTGAAATTTCAGCTCAGTGTCTGATAATCAGGGGGTAGTTGTAGGATTCCTCTTTCTTAAAACACTTTAAATGTAGTACAGGGATTTAAGAAAAATCCTTTGCTGGCTGATCTATAGATTTCTGTCACATCTCTTATTTGCATATTGCCTTTACTCTTAGTATATCCTAAGAGTAAGTAGAAGGATTAGGACTTTTGTTGAAACTAAGCTTCTAACTGAAGAAGTCACCTTAATTTTTGTTCTCCTGTCTGAGTTAATTGATTTTTCTGCAAGAAATATATTTAAGAAAAATATAGCTTAGAAAAATTCTAAAGTTTCATGAGAACAAGCTAATATGTGCTCAGTTTGCTCTTTTAATGTAGGACAGCTTAAAATAGTTGTGCATAGTATCTGAGAATGACAAGTTGAATTTTCTTGAATTCTAGGTGTTATGTTTACAACAAAAAGGGACGGCTGGTAAATGCACCGTATGTGGACAACTCTTACAAGTGGGCTGGTGGTGGCTTTCTGTCATCAGTAGGTGACCTTCTGAAATTTGGAAATGCCTTGTTGTACAGTTATCAAGCCGGACAGTTTAAAAACACAAATGGCAAACTTCTTCCTGGGTACCTCAAACCAGACACAGTCGCAATGATGTGGACCCCAGTGCCAAAAACGGAAGTATCGTGGGACAGGGATGGTAAATATGCAATGGCTTGGGCTGTCGTAGAGAAAAAACAACAGTGTGGCTGTTGCAGAAAGCAGAGACACTATGCATCTCATACGGGTGGTGCAGTGGGGGCAAGTAGTGTCCTCCTAATTCTTCCTGAAGAGCTGGACTCTGAAGCTATAGATGCTGGGCTAGTGGCACCACCTAGAGGAGTAGTTGTTAGTATTATCTGTAATATGCAATCGGTTTCACTCAACAGCACTGCCTTAAAGATTGCAAGGGAATTTGATAAAGAAAAATGGGCGCAATATATAGATTAAAAAAAAGAGATATGCGTAACTGAACTCACTGTACTGAAACATGAAAAACAAATGGAGAAGGGTGTAAGTGGACTCCGAGATCACTAAAAATACATGAAGAAAAAGCGTCAAAATTTCACTTAATTAACTTCTGCTAGTGGTGCTAAACTTATGTGTAACTGGAATTAACCTCTCAGGGAAGTTCGTAACTTACAGAAAAGGAGAATGTAACAGTCAAATTTGACTTCCTGTAGTACCTGTGTAAATTATCATTACAGTAGCAGGGTTTTTTTTCATCCAGTCAAGCTCTTGACCAAGATTAAAAAAACTAGCATTGGTTTCTTGCACTGAGAAGTACAACAACAAATTATCTACCTTAAATGTTAAACTTTTGAAAAATTTCTTGATTTGAGTACACGAAGACATAATTCATTATTCTCACAGTTCCAGTCTGCCAAAACTGTTCAGTATTATTTTTTAAAGAAAAATGGTTTTACTGTTGATTTTTGTATCTTTACATAGCACTTTTCTTATTTGCTTAAAAAGCAAAAAACCCAACAAAACCCAAATCTTGAAGCTACCTCCAGAATGCAGATTTATACCACAAGTACGGTTTTGTCAGAGCTGTGGATTGTTAAGAATTAGAAAAGAATGAAGCTAGACTAATGTAAGTAAGAATCTTTTTGTTATTTAGATGTCCTCTCTTCCATTTTTATTGGACACAGAGAATGTGTGAAACTAGTTTACTGTGAAATAAGGGTACTATTTCCACAGTTGAATATGCCTGAATAGCGCACCATGGTGAGCTGTCAAACTGTCTCATTGTTTTTGAATGATACACGTTAACTTTGGTAGCCAAAAATGACACTGTATTCTGTAATGTAGATACTCCTTTAGATATAGGAATTAGGAACTCAAGTAACTCGGTAAAATTTAAAGCCCATTCTTGAAGCCAGTACTAGAAATCTTACAGACTTTGAGAGATTTTTTTGAAAACCATCCTTTTTTTTCCATTTGGAGACCTGCCTCAAGGAGTTACTTTTGCACAAGGTTGAACAAGAAATTGTGATAGAGTTCCAAAGAAGCATTTTATAATCTTCAGTTTTACTATAGCAATACAGTAACATCTGAATATGTTAATTTTATATATTCCGTAATGGCATGGAAGATCTCCATGATCTCCCAAGATTTACCCCCACCCCGCTTCCCCTGCAGTTACATCAGACAGTATTTCCAGGCTGAGACAAAACAAAATATCCTTCAGGAAAGGTTTGAATACTTACATCCCTGCACTGTTTAGCAGCTCTGCTTCTCTGAATTTAAGGAGCGAGATGTCTTAGATAATAGCTAGCAGAAGATAGCCTTACCTGCCTCGTTCCCTAGTTAGTGCTTTTAGTATTAAAACTTCATAGTTATTACCTGTCCTGTGATGAAACATGCTGTCATCTCTGTTCCCAGTATGCCTATGATAACATTTATTACCTAAGACTGACAAACCAGGAAATTTACTATTTTGAGGTGTTGATGTTTTACCTACATTTTTAATTGAAGCTAGTAGGGCTGGTTTAGTGCTCTTCATAATTATAACCATTCTTGTGCCTTGAAACAGTAAAAGCTTACACCTAAACTATTTGCTTGGGTTTTCTGGTCTACTCACCAAAATTTCACTTTTTTATTCATTAATAATGGGTTGTCTTTATCTCAAGAATATCCAATCAGTAGAGACAACAGAGAGAACCTTTCTGAACAAACTTTCATTTGGTCAGGCAATAAATTATCTTCTCTTCCACTGAAGTATTTGATATTGTTTGACAGTTCCAATACAGAAGTACTGGAGGTGAGTGTCTTCTACAATAGCAACATTTTTTTTTTCCAGTCTTGAGCACCTACTAGCTGGGTAAACATGCAGCAGAAGTTATTGCACAGGGAACAAGAGTAAGTAGTTCCAAGTAATTTTCATGTTGAAGAATACATTAATAGAAATAGACCAGATACAATGTTTTAAATATAGAAAATCTCAGAAGTAACATTGTTATTGTAGGATTTATAACACATTTTTCTTTTATGATGCATCTGTTTTGCAAACAGTATTTATTATTCTTGAAAACCATTTTGCCTACTTTAGACAAAATGAGTTTCACTCACTGACCGTTGTGTTTGGATTTAGACAAAGATTCAGAATGTAGAAGGCGTAGGTTTACCATTATGCCTGTCTGCATATGACCAAACACTAATAAATGTAAATATTTGAAGTATGTATGAAAGCAAATAATGGTAAGAAGTGTCTAAGGCATTTCTAACCCCAAGATACTAATGACAGTGTCTCACTCCCCCCACAGAATATGTTCAGCCACCAACTTTTTTATATGCATACCATGTTCTTCATATTGGATCTCCTGTAACTTAAGGCTTTTAAAAAAACCTCTGTTGTCACATGTACAGTATTGGAGATGCTATGATCTCTAAATTTTATCTTCCAGTACCTGGAACAAAATGGGTCACTGACTTTCTCTGATTTGGTATTTACTTAATCATGAGTTCTTATCTTTTAGGGTGGGAGAAGGCAGAGATATGGGAGACTAGGAATCAATCTGCCCTTAGCACATGTATTCAGGTCAGAAGTGAATTAATACTGCTACTTTGACCTTTGTTCTGAAACCAGTTATTTGATGGACTGACATCAAGTGTGGGAAACTGTCTGGTCAAGTAAGAGCAGCTTTCATGATAAACTTGCTCTTAAATTAACCTTTATTGTGAAAACACAGTATGGGACTGACATAAAACTGTACTTTTCTTAAAAGGCATGTATACTAAATTGGTGCATCTATTTCTGTATCAAACACCTACTTTTTGCATCTCGTAATTATAAGTGTTCACTATTTGAATTAACTGAAATAAAATTTATCTCACAAATGCAACAAATTGTAATACCAGGATTGAGTTTGTTTGGTGTTTTTTTTTACTGACTAGAAATGTACAAGCTTTAAAAGTCATAAAAAGAATATAGGCTAAACAGACATTCCCAACAATAATTAACTCACCAAGACAACCAGTACTTTGAAAGAGATGTTGATACATAACTTGATATATTATTTATTAAAATAAGATACATGTAAGACTTTGTTTGAATGTTTTCTCATGGTTTAAAACAAAATAATCCACTTTTTAACAGCCATTTAGAAAGGGATGGCTTTTAAAAACTAACTGAAAATCTGTTTCCTCATTGCAAAAAGGTAATTGTTTCACTTCAGTATTTGATACTGAAAATATGCATGTTTTTGCTGTACTAGTTTTTTTAGTGACTGGATACCATTCACAGTTGTTCGTGTAGTTTGCTGACTTACTGTTGCTTATATACCATATGCCTTCTCGGTACTGAATGTTTTCAGTGTTTTGCAAAAGACTCCTTTTTTGGTTTTTTTTTTTTTTGGTATAGAAATCTTAGTATAGAATACCAAATGCAGTTTCGAGACCAGATTAGAACAAGGGAAAAACCATGCATTCCAGAAAAACAGCTGAACATAAGTAAGTGAGTAACTTTTATATTTTTATTTATCACCACATTACTCAACACCATAAAGGGACTAAAGCAATCGATGCTGAAAGCAAATGAGCTGTTTTAAATCCATCTAGCCTTTGCAACCCTTACAGTTAGGGTAACCACAGTAATAAAGTATACAAAATGCATTCTTACAGCAGTTTCTGTCACCATATGCCTTACGCTGCTGTAGTTGATGATTAACGAGGGGAAAGATACAGCAAGTCCAAGGTTTTTATTATTAAATGACACTACCCAATTAACAATACACTGCTTAAAAATAAAATTATAAAAATAGAGCTCAGCTGTCTGCAAACTTGCAGGAAAAACTTGCACTTCAGATCATTTATTGAAAAAGAGATTCCAGCTCATTAGTCACCAGTAGCATGTAATTTTTACAAAATCAATCATAATTACATTGTTGTATTAACAGGCATTTTTAAACTGGTAAGGCTTTCAGGAACACAGATCCAAAACCACATGCTGAAGTGTTCAGTGTTGCTTTCTTCTAAATGAACAGCCTGTAAAGAAATCACATGATATGGACAGTCCTCAAACTGTTAAGACTGCCTTGGAAAATTGCCCACCCAACTTAAGTAGGAAAACTCATGCAATAAATTTAAATTTCATGTACCACAAGGTGAAGACTTAGTGCTTTGAGTCTTCTCTAACTCAACCAGAACAACATGGCTGTGATGTAATTCATCTTAAAATAAGGCTAAGTTGTACTATTTCTTTTCTTTCAGATGCCTTTTAAAATTTCAGTCTACTGTTCCATCCCTTAGTGATACAAACCCCCAAACTGAAACAGCTGCTAGGAGTGTTGATACCTTTTCAACTGCTGAACAGCCTTACTTCAGGTATTCTGCACTCATATAAACTACATCTGTATAGCAGCACGTGGCAAAAGCACTACTATATGCAATTTGCATAAATATTTACCTTTTATCCTTTAGACAAAACAGGAATAAAATCTGGACTTATTCTTTAATTATTTTTTTTTTTAAACCCTCAAGTGTTTCCAGTGTTTTTCATATACCCCAGAGACTGGATTGCATTTCAAGATGCTATACCAGTTAGCTGTAGATAATTATCAGTGGTTATTTGTTCCCTTATAATTTATACAAAACAAATTTTGATTAAGTAACATGAGCCAGGGAACTGCCTTACAGTACTACTGTTTAAAAACAAACAGGCAAGCCACCAACGACTGGCAGTGGCACAGAATTGCTTTAGCCTGGCAAAAGTACCCTACTCCTTTAATGGTGCTTTTTAATATTCTAGACTTAGCTCAGAACTAAATAAGCAGTATTTATTATAGATAGGCTAAAGGAGATGACCAATCAAAGCACCTAAAATCCAAGCGTGTTTGATCACAATGTAGCTGCTTAACGGCCTGGCATATCTGTATAGCCATTTAAAAACAAGAATCTGAAGAAAAGTTTGCGGTTCAGGGCCCATTAACATTTTTACTAGCCAACACTAAGCAATTTGCAAAATATGCATTCCAGTTTTCAAAATCAAAGCTAAAATGTTTGCAGGCTCTAAATACATAAATGCATTTATGTAAGTGGAATATTTAGGCTGCTAATGTTGCCCCTTACCTTCAGTGAGCCTGGCTTTCCCCCCAGTAGGCTGACACAGAACAGTTGAGCAACCTACACACAGAACTACTGTCTGAGCGTGGCTGAATACAGTGGTGATCTTGTAGCATCCTGGAAAACAGCATTATTAAACTTTCCATTGAGTATTTCTAGCATGACTTTTTCTATTGTATGTGTAATTGAGTCAGATGCTCTAAATACACTTGTCCAGAAATGGATCTATATTTCATTACACAGCACACCAAGTAAAACAGAACATTGTTACTGTGGTCTGAAGTACTTGCTTTTACTAACATGCATATGAAAGCAAGTTAGTTAACTGAAACTGTTATGACTCACTCCCCATATGAAAATCAACACAGCCTGATGGCTGACAGGCCCTGATTTGCCTGTAGTATGTCTCCTGCAAAAAAGTCAAGGAGTTCTAGACTAGCCGCCTCTGCTGAATAGAAGAGCCCATCTAGCTAGGGAAATATTTAACTTGTAATAGTAGAACATTGCTGTTGACAAAGTCTGGCAGCTGTGAATACAAACACTGCTGTTCAAATCCGTGTTTGCTTTCTGTTTAATAATTGGTACACATAAGGCATGTACGTGGCTGCATTCTACAAAGCTAGCATCATATTTAAACGAGAAGACTTGCACAGAATAACTTCACTAATTCCAGATGCAAGCAGAGGCATCTGCCACATTTTGTCTACAACTTTGAAATTCTATGATTTAAGAAAGAACGAAATCATTTTTATGCATGGGTTAGACAAAGGGGTTTTCACTGCTTTCATTTTTTAATCTGTAGAGTATTTTTAATTAGCCAACAGGAATTTTTCAAGAGAGAGAAGTTGTAAAGGATTTATTCTAGATGTGGATATAGAAAATAGACAAATAGATAAAAGTGAGCATAGATTCAATTTTCAGCATGTGCGGACCAGAAAGTTTAAGACATAATATATGTTAGTGAGGAAGGTTCTCAGAAAGCTGTCTGACAAGAGAACTGGTTGGTAGAGAGAACTCCTATTAGGCAGAATAACAGATTTCTGCTTTGTTTAAATCACAAATAGTAACTGCACAAATCTTTGTTTGCAAAAAACTGCCAGCAGCTAAAATTTAACCCTAGCAAATGTTAGTTTTGCCCCGTGAATGTGAACTTCCATGTTGATGAGTTTTTAACTGTGGATTTTGCAGGGGAACAAACCCAATCTGTTTCAGTAACTAGGGAGCAACATCCAACACCACTGAATGATGCATAAGCCATCTGGTATTTTCGGTGCCTCATGCTCAGGACTTTGCCACTATTGAAACTCTCCTGCTTTGGTCTATATATCCCTCAAACTCAATAACCAATTAATCCAACAATAATGAAGATAACCAATGACCTATGGGCTTATGTTGACACTAACTTTATCTTTGTATATGCATGCGTGTACACTGGTTTGAAGAAAGTTTAAAAAGAAAAAAAAAAGTGGCTTAGCCTTCAACCGTGTTTTTTTAAAAGTAACTACACTTTCAAACAGTTTTAATTAATTTACTTCACTTTTAGACAGAAAACAATATCTCAGAGCTTCTTAGGAATCTAAGCTACTAAGAAAGAATAGCATAAGAAAACCTGAATACACCAACAATTCCCTGCTTCTAGTCAGGATGATCATTATTGTAAGTAAGTCTATTTGTTTTCTTACTGCTATAATCTTCTTATACTGCAGTCGTTTCTAGGAGGTAAGTTACCACACTTGACAGTTTCTGTGCCTTGATATGGATGTACTTGTGCTGATCAAAGAAGCTGTTCACTGGTAGAGCATACTCCTGCAATTGTGCTAGAAAATCCCATGGTTTAGTTGATAAAAGAGAAGTTTAGTTATACAGATGTTTCTGAGCCAAAGTAATGAAGATCTGTGAAAAGCGGACACAGGCAACACCTTAAATACAACCCCTGTATCTGTGAGCTGGATGGCAGCTTACTTCTTAACAGCCACATATGAAAAAGGCAGTTGTGTATGTTTTACTTTCTATGTAAAGTCCCAGTATGCCTGCGTATATCCTTGTGACGTTTTTCTCGTTGCTCTTCCAGAATCAATCAACTTACAAAAGGAGAAAAACAATGTTGTCTCCTATTTTAAACTTGTGCCACGGATGCTTTAACGCATCCATTTCATCTCGCTTCTTATACATGTATATCTGGGGGCTTTGGTTTTTTTCCCTACTTGCCAGGATTTCATAAAGGAAAAAAAAAAACAAACCAAAAAATCTCATGCCAAACCTCCAGAAAAGAAAACAGAAAGCTGACTGTTTAAATTAACTTTTGAAAAAAGGTTGAAAACACTTTTATTGTTAAAAAAACCCCAAAATATACAGATTATTTTTTTTTCCACAGAACAGGTAAACCACATTTAGATTAAAAAAGAATTTTTTAAAAAATCAGACCTTTTATGAAGATGATCCGCATACGAAATTAGTTTCGTTCCTTCCGCAAGACACACACATTTTAAATACTTACCTGGACACTTTACATCCATGAAGTAGGAGTTTGGGCTCTGCACAAGACGTTTCTTTTTGTGCTTTCTCTTCTCATCCTCCAAGGAGGGATGCACTAGATCTTTAGCCAGCTGGGTAAGAGGGCAAGAGGGAAACGCACTGCATGTTAAACACCCCTCGGGCTACCGGGACGGACCGGGCGCCGCCTTCAGCCTGGTCCCGAGCAGGCCCGCAGCCTCCGCTCCCCGCCACACCCTCCACCCCCCGCCGCCCCCGCAGGCCGCGGTGGCGGGCTGTCTCCTCTCACACGCCCGCGCTCCGTCCCCATGGTGTCACCCGGGCGCGGCCCCACGGGGACAGACCCTCGGCCGCCGGCCCGGCCTCTGCCCCGCGGAAAGGGGCAGAGGTAAACAACTCACGGGCATGTCTGCCTCCGAGCGGCACCCTGCGGCGGCGGCGGCTGCGGCTGCCACCGGCGGCCCGCCCCGCCCCGCCCCTTCCCTTCCCTTCCCCGCGCGCTTCCGGCGGGTGCGAGGGCGGCGGCGCGGAGCCGGAGCCGCTCTGGGCCGCCCGGCGGACTCGGCTCTATGGTGCGGGGCGGGGCCTTGCAAAAACTCTGTTCGTGTTCCCCCTCCCCGGCAGATGAAGAGATGGCGCGGGGGGGTCGGGAGTCCCGTCTGCTTTTACGTTAAAGGCTGGCTAAATCGGCGCTCCTGCGTCGTTTCGTGCTAAACGGCACGTTGCGGGAAATTGTACCCGTGTGCGTGTTCTGTTGCAGTTTCCCACCCCGGTCAGAATGGGAAAAAATGCAGAAGAATTTCTCTTAGTCATCATTTATGCGTTTCAACCGATTCAGAGAACCTATAAGAAATATTGCAGACAGCGGGAATGAAAAAAAAAACCCCAACATTTTTCATGAACCTTTTTAGCAAGAGGTTGAGTGGGGGTTTTTCTGTAAGTCGATAAAAATAGTCACAAATATAATCTCTAAAAACTCGGATTTAATTCAGTCAAGCCCAGAACATTTGAAAGTGTAATTCACTAGAAGTCCAGTAAGTGGCACAAATAGACCTTACGAAAATTGCTTAGTGTGAAAAGTCTTCCAAAATGTCCTACGGGCAGCGTGTTGAGCCACATCCTTCTTGAAAAGAGAACTGAGGCGTTTAGCAGAAATTATTTTAAAAGTTTGCCACCAGCACAAGCGAAGACCTAAGTTTTATAGAGGCATATCTATCTTTGACAACAATATTCTCTAAGCTGGGATGGCCTCTCCGGTGCTGACTCTGTACACAACTTTCAAAATACTTTCTTCCCACTCCAAAGCCCTACATTATTCTGCAAGTATAGACCCATGTACTGCAGCGCTCCAAGCCATTATATTGGTTTTCCTCTTCTCAGCATCACAACTATTGTCTTGTAACATTGTAATGCTATGTTAGCCATTTTTCCTTATGCGCAGGAGCGGTGATGACACACAGATAGAGGTATTTTGGAAGTATGTGTTGTTGTATCGGGAGGAATTTAATACGAAAGGCTCTGACTGATACTTTCCTCTGCATGCTGTCCTGTGAAGCTAGGAACATAAACCAGTTATCAGTGCAGTCAGTTCTTGAGCCTTAGCTGTTCCTACTACCTTTCAGTCTTTTTCAAATGTCTGTTATTCACCTGCAAGCAGGAGGGAAAGGGGAGAATCTGTTAAGCCTGTTGATTCAGAATCTGAAGGAGTATTGCTTTTTTCTCTGTTTAAGAAAATACCTTCACAATGTGTAAAGCACCACCGACAAAAAAACAGAACTTCTAAAGTGCCGTCCTCCTTCACCTTTTCCTCCTAGCTTTCCCTTCTTAAATGTCTTTCCTGCAAGGAGCCTCTGGTGCTTGAGGAAGACTTTAGAGCCAGAGTTTACATTAAAAATTGGTTTCTGTGGAAGGAGGGGCACACAGGATGATCTGAAAACAGGATGTATTTTGGACACATTCCTCTGTTTGGTTCTCTATTTTGGTTTTACTTGGAGATTCATTTCCTTTTCATAACTGCTTGTAGTTCAGTGACCTGCTGAATGAGTCAGTTCTGATGCATTACCTTCAATCTTATGATTGAAGCTTTTTTTGAAGTATACTCTTTAGGAAGCAGAAACACAGCACTGATTTTAAGTGGTGAGTAAACGAGGAGAGAAATGCAGTCTGTACCACAGTGGCGTGGCTTACAGAGACAGAGAGAGATTCAGGTCTAAGAGAATTACTTCCCCTTTCTAGCCTTCTCCCAGCAAACAAAGACTTTGATGTCATCTTAAAGAAAAGAACAAGAAACATTATCTGTGTGCTAAAATGACAACCGAAAATTTCCAAAAGCTGATCTGAAGATGTTTAAAAACAACACAATGACAGTTGGGGTTTTTTTTTCTGCATTGCGACTGGCAGTCTCTTGCTGTTTAAAAGCCGAATCTACGTCTCTGATGACATGCATTGCGGTGGTCTCCTGCCAGGCTGGTACAGCAAGGAGGAAGGCAGAGCTACTCTGTTCTGCTCCATTTGTGGCCTTCTGCAGCTGAGTTTGGGTGGGACCTTAGGATTTGCTATCTGATGTTGTGAGAATACAGGCTTGGGGGGGGGGGGGGGGGGGTGTTACTACAAAACCTTGTTTAAACTGACCGTGGTCACTGAGGAAGTGAGTATTGACTGATTTAAAAAAAACCATACAAATTCACCCTAATAATGCTTATAGTGGTTTGTCTAGAATACTGAGATGTGGATGGGTGTCTCTGTAGTACAATCATTAAGACCATTTATATTTCCACACACTAACCAGCTCTAAGCTGCACGCAAAATAAGTAGGTTCACTTCAAGTGGTATGTTTGACCTGGAACGCAGTCCGCTTGTTTGTGGTTTTGACTGTACTGCAGAATTAAGTATTACAATTTTAATTGATTATAAACTAATGGTATAAACCATGGCGTGTAGTCATATGGTTTAAATACGCTTATGCTGAGGTAGTTCAGGTTAGCACTGGAACTTGAAGAAGGTCCGCTTTTAGCACTACTGTAATAGCAAACCTTGAAATTAATGGAACTTACAGATAAGAGTCTTACAGGGCTTTTCCCTTCTGGAATTGAACTGTACATACTTTAAGTAATTTTTTCCCAATAATGGCTTGATTTAAACTCTTCTATATAAAGTTCTGCAGCATAGACATATGGAAAATTCATACATTTAGATCGCTAGAGTAAAGGAGAGTACTGTTCTTTGTAAAGACCAAAAAAAATTAAACCTATGCAGTGATTTTCTTAAAACTAGGACTTAAAAGCAGGACATACTGACGTATCAAACGCAGTAAGACAAAGTGTAGAATGAGCATAGAAGTATCTACCTGCAGTGAGTGAAAGACTTATTTACTGGAACTGGGGAGTAAGTGACATTTTTTTAAAGGGGTGTCACACGATGGTCATCAAACAGTAATAAATTGCAGAGGCATCTGCCAAAACCAGAGTGGTTAAAGATACACATCAAAAATATTATCATATTAGCTAGCAGAGTCCAAAAGCTAAGGGGCAAAGCTCATCTTAATGATTTCCCATTAGGTGGCATTCGGGGCAAGTCTGCCTCATAAGATTATCTTTTGTAGGACTTGGACCTGTGGATTCCAATTAGTGCCAAAATAACAGGATCCTGGTTCTACCAACATGTTTTAAACTCTACTGTTTTTTTGAAATGTTGTACTTAAACAATTCAGATGTAGAATTTCCTACAATTTTGTACGCATTGAACAGAAGAGCTTAATTAAAGACAGATTTTTACGCAGTTCTCTTTTTTGCTTAACCAGTCTCACCCTTGAACTGAGGGGAAAAAAGGATTTTTGAAAGGTAGAAGTAATGATGATGTCTATCATTTGAGAAAGTAAAAATGAGAATGGGAATGAAGTAGCAATGTAATCTGTTTTTTTCTTTAAAATGTAGGTGTTGGTAAACGAGTCACAAGTATTTTCTGGGTTTTTTTATTGTGTGTGTAAAGATTGTTGAATTTATTGCAAATGAATAGAGGGAGTAATTGTTTTTTGCTATGCGTATTAGTGCCTTTCTTAAACTGAGTGCTTTAACAGATGTACTTTGCATACACCTCAGTGACTAATGGAATTCTGCCCTATCTTGGTTGGGACTCAACAGCTTTTTATTGGATGGGCTTCAACTGTGGTATTCAGACAAAACTGTTAGGGCAGTCATTTAGTGGTTGTCAAAGGTTTTAAAATTCTGCTTTTTTGAAATGTACAAATCAGCATCACGCTGTTATGGTGCGATCTGCTTTTACATAGTGACAAAAGGTAAGCCATAGTATCAAACATTTTCTATTTCCTCTATGTTCAGTGTTCCCCTCAGTGGTTCTCCCATGTCAGAAAAAAATGAAATGTTTAATTGTAGTTGATCTGTATGACTGTAATGCAATATAAAGCAAACGTTGCCTTTTCCAATTTAGTGCAATAACAAAGACGGGGCTTCAAAGTATTTTCATGGAACAGGTATCGTAGCGGCTTGGTTATTGAGCCTTAACAGCTTTAATAGTGCTCCTTAAAGTTTTACTAACATATTGCAAGGTATGCAATTGTACAATTACAGTTTTTCCATGTTCTAGCGAATTAAAAAATGTAACTCTTAATTTTTATATCTTGTTTTTAAAGTTCATGGTTAAGTAAACATCTGTCCCATGAATCTGGCAAACTGGCGCTTTTCCAAATCAGAACGGAACGCAATATTGCAAAGCACTAGTGTAATTAAAGAGAGAAGTAATTTGCATTATTTTTCTATAAAACTACTCTTGAGTAACAGATGGCGATCGCAAACATATTGCTCCAGAGACATATGGAAGCCTATTAGTTCCATAAAACTGAAGAGTGAATATTAACCCCCAAATTACTCTCTTCAATGCTGAAATACGATTGTGTAGTAATCTTGTGTAGTATGGCTGTAATTACAGTACATAGCAACTCATGCCTCTGAAAATACGGATACAGGGAAATGTTTCAGAGATTAGTTTTTCGTTTGCAGTTTCCTATAATCTGATTATTCATGCTAGTCTGAAATAATTAACCAATTTGGCTTGACTGCTTTCAGTGCCAGGTTGCCATTATCATTTATAAACTTAAATCTTGAAATAAGTATCGTAACAATCCCTCTTAACATGTAAACCGCCCAAGTGCTAATTATACAGTACAAAAATGAACCAAGCAGCCATGTTTCCAAATTCCACCCTGAACTGGGCAGAGGTCTCCAAGTGAGAAAAAAAAGAAAAAAAAAAAGAGAGAGAACTGGCAATTCCCCCCCCCCCTCCCCCCCCCACCTTGTTTTGCTGCCTTAACTCTGCTCTATCAGACGATATCCTGGTCTCCCAGAGGTCTCAATGAAACAAACAATGACATTTTTTACTTGAATCACAACACAGCACCTATGATATAAAAATCAGAGTTTAATACAATTTGCTGGAAGTTAGATTAGCATTCATGACAGGCTCTTACTGAATTCACCTTGTACAGAGATTTACAGCAGATCTGTCACTGGATTTTTGATGGTTTGTTGTCATGAACATATATTGGCCAGGAACACCACCAAACTGAGACCTTTAACAAGGAAGATTTGGAATAACTATGAGCAGGATAGCTTTTGCGTTTTCAAGGTTTAGAACGGCTGGAGGTAATTGTTTGGAGTGATTCCTCAGAGTAGTTTGCACAAATACAGCAGTAGCCATGCATTAGACCAGTTTAGCCCTACTTCACCCCATCCAATTGTAGGTTAATGTCATGGAGTGATTTTTTGTGTGCTTGGAATACGGAGGCTCACCATGTATGATGGAGCTTTAATATTCAAAACTAATTTTGTTTGATTCTGTATAGAACTCAGCATATATATTTGCCAAATTAACACCCCCCAAAAAGCGAGAAAGGACCTTTTATTGTTGTAGGCCGCGTTATAACTAGTAGATCTGGCTGCAGATGGGAGACGCTTGCGAGCCGGTAGCTCTGGACCGCCGTTGGGCGGTTGAATCCCATTGGCACCCCTCAAATCCCACTCAGAGAGTGCTTGAAACACTTGCGGCTGAGGAGGAATCACTGGGGCCGTCAGGGCCTCCTAACGCTGCACCTCGCTCCTGCCTTACCCCAGGCCGCTGTTGAGCACGATGATGCCGCGCTGGGTGACGAGCAGGAGCGGTGCCCTGGCCAGCGGGTGCCAAAGGGCCATTCCTGCACGGAGGTGAGGGGAAGCCTGGAGGGACCTGAAAAGGAAGCTGGTGGCCCAGGACGACAATCCCTTAATGGATGATTTGGGGAAAACGGCTCTTTGTTTTCCTAAGAGGGAAGTGAGAACTGTTGCAGTGATTTGTAGCGTTAGATTTCTGTTTATAGCTTGTCTAAAGGCTACAGTTTTTAAATTAAATTAAAGCAATAGCTCTTCGCTGTCATCTTAAAGTGTTTCAGGAATGCTATTTATTTTTATAGTGCCTTGTGGCATCCTGTGGGGGACCCAGCATAATGAATCCATAATGAGGCAGCCTCACACCAAGAGATAATTACCAGTGGAAAAAGATGGGGAAAAGTGTTTATCGAAGTACTCTAGAACAGCCACACGCTGTTCTAGAATACCCACGTTTTTAGTGCTGCAGGGAAGGGGAAGGCGGACGCGGGGCTTGGCCGCTCTCGCCCGTGGGGGCCGGAGCGGCGGCGGCTGCCAGAGCCTTCCCGTTAAAGGCTCCGAGCTGGAAGAGACCGCGGCCCCGCCGCCGCCGCCGCCGCCGCCGGCGGGAGCGGAGCGACATGGGGCCGCCGCGGGACTACATCTCCCGTCGGCCCCGGGGCGCTTCCGTCGCGCCGTGAGGCAGGCGGTGCTGCGTCCCCTCAGTGGGCGCCGGGTGGGGCGGTGCTTGGCTCCCTCCCGCCTTCCCTCCCTCCCTCCCTCCCTCCCTCTCGCGGCCGCCTCATTCCCCCCCCCCGCCCCTTCCCCTCTTGCTGCTGCGGCGGCGGCGGCGGCGGCGAGCCCGAGGCCGAGGGAAGATGGCGAAGACCTACGACTATCTCTTCAAGCTGCTGCTGATCGGGGACTCGGGCGTGGGCAAGACCTGCCTGCTCTTCCGCTTCAGCGAGGACGCCTTCAACACCACCTTCATCTCCACTATCGGTGAGGGGACGCGGACGCGGACGGCCGCCGCCCTCCCGGGGGAGGGGAGGCGAGGCGGCGAGAGGTGTCCTGGCCGGGGCCCTGCCGTCGGGAGCGGAGCCGCCGGGCGGGAGGGAGGGAGGGAAGGAAGGAAGGGAGGGACGCCGCCCGTCTCGCCGACCGGGGCTGGGGCCGCGCTGGGCGGCCTGTGCGTGGGAGTGGGCGGGAGCCCCGCGGCCGTTACGGGCCCCGCGCGGGAGGAGCCGCCGCCGCCGCCGCCGCCGGGGGGAGCGGGAGCCCGCCCGGTGAGGGGGGGCGAGGGGGGGGAAATGGTCGGGGGCCCCGTGGCGGAGGGCGGCTGGGTGCGAGGCCGTCGTCCAGCGGCCCCGGCGCCTCCCTGTGCCCCGGCGGCAGCAACAGTTGGCTCGGCCTCGGCCCTCGGGCCGCTCGGCTGTTTTGTTTCTGCTGGTCGCGGAAAGGATGTTTCCGTGGGGCTGCGTCAGTACCGAGTCCTGGGCAAAATCCAGAACGGCGGCGCTGGCTGAGTTACAGGACGATCTTTCTGTCGGTTTTGTTGTTTGTTTGTTGGTTTTTTTTTTTTTTTCCCGTTATGGTTCGGTTCATGTTTAGATGTGAATTTTCAGAAAGTGGAAGGGGGCCTGGGCTGCCGAAGCTAACCGTGGCTCTTGCTGGGCTGCGTAGTGACAGTGACCGAACCGCTCTCGGCAGATAGTTTTAACTCTCTTCTCAACTCCTCAGGACGCCTGTGCGTATTGGTGTACGTGTAGCTCACGCTTTTGAGGTTTGGAGTAGTTGTGCTCAAGCTCCTTCGTCGCCTGGAGTTAGAAGCCCCTTAGTGACTAGGTAGAGGAGCCTGCGTGACAAGAGTTGGGCTTGGTTATAAATTTGGGGGTGAAAAGGGGTTTCTAAAGCTCAAGGAATATCTTTTAATGATCATGAGGTGTGATATATCAAAACAGACTGCTGTGACTTAACGTTTCTGTAAGATTTGTCGATCTTAAAATAACTTTCTGCTGAACTAAACGTAAGCAAAATTTTCACGTTCTTCACTGAGGTATTGCTGAACTGAAATCTCAGTCTGACGAGACTTGAGATTTATGGTTAGCTACTCGTAGTTGAGGTCACTTTTAAAATACAATGAGGCACACTTCGGGATGAAGGGGCAAACTGCGGTGGAGGTTGCTAGTATTTAGGAGGGCAAAACTAATGCAGGCTTTGAAAAATAAGACTTAAGAGAATGAGTAGACTCTTTATTGGAAATAAATTGCTTTAAAGATGAGGTGGAGTAATGTGCGACTTGTTTTATGTTACCCAAATGCGGTATCCTCTTCAGATGTTTTATTGTGCTGAACTTGGTGCACAGGGAAGAAACAAATTTTTATTTAGGCAGATGCGATTGACTAAATGAGGTATGGCTGGCATTTCTAATGCTTTAAGAACAGATTTTATGCATTTCAAAAAATATTTCTGCGGAATTAAAATGGCACATTTCTTTTCTCTCTGCAACCATTTTCAAAATGCTGTATCAGTAACACCAGCTGATCAAGGCCCAAGCAGCATTTTACCTAAAAAGGTATTTCGCTGTATCTGTGGTAGAATAAAAGGCTTAATAAACATTAATAAATGTTGTATAGTTAAAAAAAAAAAGTCTACATTGGTATTGTGCTAAATATAAAATATCTCTTTATACTTTTAAAGAGATAGCTAACATAAATGGGTGCGTCTGCCTGCCAACCATTTTCTTGATGTTTCTTGAGCTGCTTAGCCTCTTGGTATTTCTTTTTTCTCACTGATTCACTTTGAAGTCTTGAGGATTGTGAATGTGATGCTGTTTTTTCTTACCTTATTCAGTAAATATAGTATTTGCTTTCACAAGGGTCTTATTTTCAGCACTCTTCAGCTTGAAGAAACTTACTAATAATTGAGGCATACTTCTGATTCCATGGGTAGTATTTATGATTTCACAGTTATGTTTTCCTTCTTGTAATTTGTTTCTTCCAGTCCTTTTTATGTTTTTTAGCAAAAGACCTACAAACAGGAAAGTTGACAATGCAGGAAATAGTGAAACTGTTCATAAAGTGCTGACATCTGCTTAAATAAAAATACTTGGGTTTTTTTCAGTCTTCCTCATGTATTGCTAGTATTACTTCTAGGTCAATCATGTAGATCTAATCTATTTGTTCTTGAAGAGGCGCGTGCTCCTGCTCTCTCTCTCTCTGAGTGCATGGTGGCTGCTCAGTACTGGTTGGTTTTACAATCATAACTAATACATCTGATGAGCTAAGGGGCATTCCACTTTTAACAGTTCTGATTTTTATTTTTTATTTTTTTTTCCTTGACTGGTAAAGCATAGCCAACCTGTGCTGCAGAGGGACATGCAGGGATGCAGTGCTTTTCCCAAACAGGCCCCCCTGCCAGTTGAAGTTCTAAGGTCTCCAGATTAGCATTCCTAATTGAGTACACTGAGTCTTCCTGAAGTATCAGCTGCCAGGCTGTTTTGTTTATATGTTCTCCAAAAAGTGGATTCTGCAATATGATGGTACTTACTGTTACAATGTGTGTTCAATTCACAATGATTTTAATTAGCACCCACAATATTATGTGCCCTTAGTGTGCCCTAGTTCTCTTCTGGTCTGTCTCTCTCCGAACAAGATCACAGTTGGTTTAACTGTAGAAGTCTGAGAAGGCGTATGCTTGACGTCTTGACATCAAATCTTATTGTTTCATCTTATGTATGTAAATGCTATTTGTGAATGAGGCGAGTCATTTAGAGATTTTTCTTAACTACATGGGGTTAAACTTTTAACTGTTTCAACTTTTTTTCTTAGATTCTACATCCAGAAATTAAAGCAAACTTTGTTCCTATGATGAAAGGACCCGCATCATGCCTAACCACAAAATACCTTTCTTATAATTTCCCACTCCTCTGGTTGTTTAGTAGTTTAACCAGGGTTAAACCACAACACTTAGTTACCAGAGCAATGGAAACGCTTTCCAAAAGGAAAAAAAGAAAGTAGGAGGGGGATATGGAAATACTGCTTTATTGTAGAATATTTGTTTTACTTAGCCTCAATGTTCACATTATAGAAATGAGTCAATAATGAATTGTAGTTACTTTGTCATTTTGCATGATATACTTGTGTTGTACTTTGCAGATTCTCTGCTCTTCTGCTGTCATGCAAAACATGCCTGTAAGGCTACCTCCTTGTAGGTTGTTCGGAGGGTTGCAAAGGGGCCTTCAATTTTTCTCCTCAAGACTTTGGCCATGCTATAATGATGTCTGTACTGATTCAGACAGTAAGGTCTTCCAGCCTGGTGTCCTGTGGCGGATGGTTGCATCAGAAGTAGGGTAAAAGTGCAGTGCCTGTATATTTATAATTTATCAGACCTTTTTATTCTTTCTTGGGCAATTCTTGGCGCAAGAGTCTTTCTGTCTTTGTCTTGACTACCTGGCACAACTAGTATGTTCAGCAAACTTTGCTACCCATTATAAGAAGTGAACCAGCAATCTTTCTCTCAGATGATCCTTTTAGTTATTCTGAGTGATGTGGTTTCAACGTGTGAAAACACAGACAGGCCTTCAGCAGCTTTAGGCAAGGCAGGTTCTTGGCCTTTAGCAACTTCAAAATTTTCATATAGGGCTCTGGAAAATTTCTAAAAGGGTTGACAAGTCATAATACTGCTGTGAGGATCAGCTTTTCACTGTCAAAATGGGATAAAACTTTTTTTACAGCGGGAATGTGTTATATAAGGTTATGTTGTTTAGTTTGTTTCCTGAGTGGAAACTTCTGCTTTTGCACAGTTCTACACGGAAAACAAAATGCAGTTGAGTCAGCTCATTTTCACACTTCAACAGCTCCTAAAGCAAAACTTGGAGTATCTCATCTGCATTTTGCTAGTAGTTTCAGTGTGGTGTACAAGAATAAGAAGCATTAATTTAGCAGTCTCTAAGTATCTTAACTTGCTGTTCAAGTAGTGCTGTCTGGTAAAACTGGATTGGGTTTATCATTCCAAATAATAAGGTTTATTCTTTGCATTCCTTTCAACTTTATGATTAAACTGGTTTCTATGAGAGTAAACTCATATCTTTTAGCGTTTCTGACTTAGTACAAAGGCTTGCTGACTCTGAAACAAAATTTGTCTTACTTATTTTTTTTAATCCAAGACGATACTAGCATTTGGCAGGAAGTTGCCCACATGAGATAGTACTGTATCTGAGAGTTGAAACAATCTGTTGACTTTACAGAAGTAACTTTTCCTTAGTCTACATCTTGCAAAATAGGACACTACTCTGGCAATCAAGCACGTGTATGCTGACCTTTGAACACTTTGATGAAAATCCTTTGACAAGCAAAATTATCAACTTCCTTTTTGCAGTGAGATTTCCATGTCTGTAATGTGTAATGGAAATTGTTTTAGTGTAGTCATGTCAAATTATGCCTCACTGAATATCTCTACTCTTCTTCCCCATGGTTACTTGTATGATAGACAAAAGATTGGTTGTTGGTTTGTTGGTTGTTGGTTTTTTTTTTCCCCCCTCCCATTAAGCTTCGGCATTCCCTATCCTCATTCAGTCAGTTTCTTTGGGGCTTCTCCAGATGGTAGGCGCTGTAGAAGAAAACACACATCAGTGATAGATGAGCAAAGGGAGGGAAGAGTCAGGAGGGTGTTGTCAGTAGTACCTTATTAATGGTCATCATAATAAATGAATTGTAAGACTGAAGTGACTGAGTCTAGTTTAAGTGTCTTGGGTGGCACCATTATTCATGCCTACAGAATGGGAGTGCATGTTAAAGGTTTGTCGGATCTGGGACTCAAGGGTTTTCATTGGAATAGGGACAGACAGCATTATGGACATAAATATGAAACTGGAGGAATTACTCCATTTTCAAGGTACGTGATGGGTGGTCAGCAAGACGTTATCCTGATGTTGATCAGAAGGTGTAGTTGGGGGCGTCGTAGGTTAAAAGCATTAAGGTTTGTGTCTCCTGTGACCTTAAATTTGATACTAACACCTAGCTGGTAACAAAAGACATCTTGGACTTTGATTTTCATTTGCTGATGAGATTGTGTTACCCTACTGTCTTCTACAACAGGCCAACAATGCAAGTGAAATTGTTTGGCTTTTATTAAAAAAAGCTGTTGCAGCTTTCTTGCTGCATGTTGCTCTGAAACAATGTGACAGATGTCTAACTGTTTTATGCCTATTCCTAATTGGCAGATGGAATTCTATCTTCGTTATGTGTTATCTGGTTATGTGAGTGACAGGAGGGCAGCTTAGAGCTGCTTTTGTGACTTGGTTTGAATGCAAAGTTAAGAACACCGACTAATGTTGAATGAACGTAGGAACAAATGGATTAATTGATTGATACAGGCTTTGAGAGAGGTATTGGAGACGTATAGCTTTTGTTTGGGAATTTTTTATTTACTTTTTTGGAAGGCTTTCCTAGTCCTCCTGAAATAGGGCATCCTTTTAGTAGAAATACATCTTGAAGTGACTTATTTCAGAGTTTACCTGAAATTTGTAATAGGTGATGAAGAATACATGCAGTATTTATAGTGATGCTTGATTTCACGTTTTGTGATAGAAATTAGGCATCTGTTTGTAATTCAGAGGGTATTATATTGCTTTTTATCTTTAACCGGATGTTATGGTAGCTTAAGTGCCTAGTCCATCAAGCTGGCTGTAGAGATATAAAATAGATCTGATCCTTTTCTAATGTGAGTAAACTATGAATAATACTAACTTCAATGGAGTTGCACTGTGTAAGACTCTTGTACAAACAGAGTTGATCCAGAGGCACGTAGTTGCTGGATTTGCAACTCAAAACTTAAGTCGGTCTCCTGGGAGAGAGTTAATTTTCTTTCTAGTAGCTGGTATACTGTTATGTCGTGGATTCAGTATGAGAAGGATGTTGATAACACACTGATGTTTGCAGTTGTTGCTAAGTAATGTTTAGGCTAAAGTCAAGGATTTTTCAGCTTCTCATGCCCAGCCAACGAGAAGGCTGGAGGGGCACAAGCAGTTGGGAGGGGACACAGCCAGGACAGCTGACCCAAAGTGGCCAAAGGGATATTCCATACCATGGGACGTCATGCCCAGTATATAAACTGGGAGGAGTTGGCCAGGGTGGGAGGCAGATCGCTGCTCAGGAACTAACTGGGCATCGGTAGACAAGTGGTGAGCAATTAATTGCATTATACATCACTTGTTTTGTATATTCCAATTCTTCTATTATTATTATCATCGTTATAATTTTCTTCCTTTCTATCCTATTAAACTGTCTTTATCTCAACACCGAGGTTTACTTTTTTTTCCCATTATTTTCTCCCCCATCCCACTGTGAGGGAGGTGAGCGAGTGGCTGCATGGTGCTCAGTTGCTGGCTGGGGTTACAGCATGACAGTCAGCAGCTTCCTGTCCCAACAGGGGTTGCAGTGGGATGTAATTTAGTGCCTCTTAAAGGGGTTTTGACCAATAATTGCCTGTAGTATCAGTTTAATCTTGTGGTTTGCAGTAAGCTTTCCTCTTAAATGTAAGCTTTGACACTTTTGATTAGATTGTGTGTAGTTTTAAAGGCAAGTAAAGTACTGCATGTTTCAGAAGACTTCTCTTCTGCTAGGGAGAGCAAACAGTTGACCAAGTTTAAGATGTTCTGTACCTGTTTTGCTGTTGCTGTGCAGACTCTACTGCTTTGGGTACCAGAGGAAAAAACCTGATGCTGAGTGTCAGTGGCATTTTCTTATATGTATGGTAACATCTAAGAACGTGTAAAGCAGACTGGTCACTAATAGGAGTCTGGCACCAAATCTGGAACTTGGGAAGAAAAAGTTGAGTTTAAGAAATAGGGCAAAGCTAAAGTGGCTGCCAGCCAGGGAATACATACACTGCTCCCTGCCAATCCTTCCCCCCGCCCCAATCCTCCTTTCTTTCATCTGCCAGAGAGAAATAGCTTTCCTTTACTGAAAAAAACCCCCCATCTTGTCTGTGTGGTGTGACTTTTGATGGGATTAAAGATGAAGTAAGGTATCTGTGTCAACCCAAGCATGGAAGCAAGGCAGAAGATACAGTAAGTCAGAGTAGCTGCTGGCTGGGAGAACTTATCTGGCTTAGCAGAAGTGACTAGAGAGCAGTACTTTGAATATGCAACACAGGAAAAGGAGATGGAAGAGGCCATTAAAAGAACCTTGCATAATGTAGGAAAAGAAAACTGTTATGTGCCATAAAGACAAGTATGGCTTTCGTTAATAAGTTATGTGGTTTTGCTTGTTAATGTAGGTAGTAAAAGCCTTTCAAAAAAGGCCTATTTCTTCATTCACATAAGTGAAATAAAGCAGCCCTTCCTCCCTCATGTCCTTCGCTTGCCAAAAAAAAAACAACCACCACATACTTACTGCCATGTAAAAACATGGGTTTAAAAAAGCCTCCGATAAAAATGATGTTCCCGAAGTCTGAGAGTGCCATCTTTAAAAATAACTTCAGTAACTTTAAACCTTCTGCTTTGACTTTTGGCCTGATTTTGCTGCCTCACTAGGTACTTCACACATGTGCTTCTAAAACATGACCATATTTCACCCTCTAACTGAAATTCCTAGATTAGATGATTTATCTTAACAAAGATAATTCTTACTGGGTGAGACATTTTGATCTTCATTGATAACCAAGATCCTTTTGGCCAGAGTTATCAGTTACAAAGCTAAGAACTGTATTACTACCATTGTTGACATGTGCTTTTTTTTGGTGTTTTTATCTGTGTTTATGTTGCTGGCAATACCCATATTCTACGTACTTTTCCTTCCAGTTTTAGCAGGTCTGTGCCCTCTGAAGTCCCATCTGTTTAATGAGTGGTGTGTTCCTGCATTCCTATAAAACTTTCAAAAACTTCATCACTGCTCATCTTTTTTAATCACTTCTATCTTGATAGTGGTCATGTGTAATTTATACCTGCTCTGTCAAACATTATCCAATTCAGCTTTTTTTTCCTCTGCCTCTGACCCTATCTTGATATCCCTGAATCTCTGGAGGTGCTTGGCAGCCCAAGTAGTTGGGCTATAGCAGTATTTAACTGTACATACTAACTTCTCATCAAGTCTTCCATAGCTGTCTTAAGTCTGCAGCTGATGGGATATGTATGCAGTACCTATCATAGGTACTGCTGGAATAGAAGATACAAAGTGCATTTTTTTGTACCATGCAAGGGTTGTTTTTTTGGGTTTTTTTTTCTAAGTGATCAATGATTTACCAATTCTTCCTTTGCTTTGTGAATTCTGGGACACTGTATGCTTGCTTTTCATGTAGTAGCTCTTCTGTTGTAAACAGACAATGGAATGCTGTGGCCCACAAAAGTCTTTATTTCTTCAGTCTGAATAACCAGTTCAGAATAGACATGCAGATCAAGTAGGAGCCCGAAAACTTTGAGACGTTTTTGAAAAAGAAGTGGCATCTCCGTTTCTCACTGGACAGTCATATAGGTTCATCTGGACCAAAATTACTGAACAAAACCAAACCTAACCTTGTTGGCCTGTTCTCATCATCATAACTGAAGTACATGAATAGTGAACAATGAACTGTAAATCATGGTGGCAAGGTAGCATTGGTTACATGGGATTTTTTTAATAAGGCATTTTTTCGACCTTTTGGATGCTTAAGATGCTAACTTTTTTGGATGAAGCAAGCTTCCCCCGCTTCTTACCCATTAAAACATGTGGCAAAGTGTGGTTTTTTTCTTGTGCAGTAGAAAGCCATGTGCTTCACATCCTAGAGACCTGAGGGAAAGAAGAGCTTCAAAGGAGAGGACAGATGCACAAATCTCCCATTGCTGCATTACAGGTTAAGTGAGTATGGGGCTGGGTCCTTGAGAGATTGTTGCAGCTGTTTCTGTTCCGTATCTAGTCACAGCTGGAGGGTGAAATACAGAGCAATTCCTGTACTAGCATAGAGCTGCAGCTGATCAGGTGATGTCCTGGTGTAGGGTCCACACTGGAGCTGCTTGCAAGCTATTTGTGGGCCACCTTTTGCTCTGTATTCACTAGGGCTTTAATTTAATGATTGGCTCAACGGAGTCTGTGGTCTGCTACTCAAAGGAGTAGAGCTGTGACTCTGTACCTGTTCTCTAAGTTACGCCATCAGTTGTCATTACAGATGATGGTAAACTGAATTATGGAACTCACCCAGATGAAAACTAACCTGATCAAAAGAGAAAAGGACTTGGTCATGACTCTTCAGTGGCAGCACCTATCCTAGTTTCAGCTAGCTGTGAAACTGTAGCCTCAATTCAAGTCTGTTGGCTGATTTTAATGTTTGCTGCTCTCCAGTTGCACATTGGCACGAAAGGAGTAAGTTCTCAAAGCAGCTAAGTTAGTGCCTTCCTCTTAGAGGCAGTCAGTCTATAAATAATCCTTAAAATAAACAAAATTTGCTGTCTATCAGTAGTACAATTTTAATCTATTTCAAAATTATTTTAGATGAAACTGAGTTACCACCAAGTGTAGCTTATTTTACATTCAAAATAGAACAAGAGTTAGACATTGGTTAATTTATGTGCACTTTCATAGTGCTGTAGTACCTAGTTTGTAAACTCTAAGAGACATTCTGCAGGGACCTGTCCCTTTTAAAGTTGGGCTGTTGTGACAATTGGTAACTTTACTCATGTCAAGCAGTAATAAGTTTCTACTATTGTGTTATTCTATAGTCTTTAAATTTGGATTGAGTATTTTGGGTGTTTAAAATCGTGCAATTCAAAGGCTGCTCAAAGCAATCTGTAAATTCTGAATTCAAAATGCTGAAAAGAGAATTTCATTTTGCAGGATCTTCTAGTGTTCACACATGCACTGCAATGCATGATTGTGGTGGCAGAACTCATATGAGCACTGTTACAAACAAGTGGCTGAAGATCACTGGATTCAAATCTTACATGATAATAAGATTACAGTGCAGGTTACTGAGCTGTCAAACCTGGATGTTTCAAATGTAGGTTGGTCTAATTCTGATGATTGTGAATTGTATTCTGAATCCCTTGTTCTCTTAAGTAGAAAGTAGTTTAAAGAAGCTTAGGGTGGTAGCTGTTCTGTAGCTGAGGAGACACATGCTGAAGGAAGTGGCAGTTTGCTTAGCATTATGAGCATTGATCTGATCTTGGTAGTAAGTTTCAAGGTTTTATGAGCAGGAAACTGCCTTATGTTATATATATTCATGGCGCCCGCATTCTTTATTGCCTTACCTACTTTAGCCTTTTGTATATATTTATTTTGCCAGTGTAGTGTGTTTAATGTTAAGAACATTACTGTATTAATATCTTTCAAGGTGCAAGACACTGCTCTATGTATTATTGTATAGGGCACTGGCATTAGAATCTCTGTATGTTTGAATAGTAAGATGAAGAAAGGCCAGTTAACCCTGAAGGAGCCTGTTCAGCCCACTCTGAATTTAGTAGTGTTTTATGGATTCTTGTGGGCTGTCCAGAAGGACTAGAGTACAGCTTTGTCGCTTTAAGCTGTGAAAGGATGAATAAAACTGGTTGCACTTGTGTATAATTCTAAAATTTATCTTACAGCTTCTAAAAAAATGTTGACCTTCACCCTGGTGTGTTGCTTCATGTTAATCTGTATTTTTGAATGGTTGCAATAAAGACTACTATGTCTTTAATTTACATAGTGATATAAGACATTGCTGAGATAATCTGAAAATGCCTTGCAGATGTTACTAGGGACTAAAGCCAAACGTTCAAGTTCAAAATGATTAGACTTCGTTCTTTTGCATGAGGCTGTATGACACACTGGTGTGTTGCAAGTGTTCCCCACCCTGCCTTTTACACTGATCTTGTTTCCTACTTGGTCATTTCATATGTTTATGGAAATCCTTCAAGAAATATCTCACATAAAAGCATATTTCTGAGGCTTCATTTATCTACCTTTATAGATTGAGACAGTATACTGATGTAGCACAAGAAAATATTCCCTTTAAAAAAAACCATTGAAAAAAAAAAGTTGTATATTTAATCCAAACCCTGCAATTCCTGCTGCTGAGAACAACAAAAATAATAATAATCTCTGGGTAAGCTATGGGAACAAACTGATGTCCTTCAGCTGTTGGATGCATATGGAAAAAAACAAGTTTCTGGAAGAGTGTTGGCCTGTAGGTATGTCCATACTTGGAATCTGCATGGAAGATGTTGAAACTCTAGCTCTGTTCACGTGTCCACACAAAGCTCGTGTGTGTGATCAGTGCTGATAGCTGCACATCTGACATCCTGTGATGGGCAAGGTGTGTAAATGAGTGCTTCAGTGTCCTTCAGTACCAATCACAACTCTTCGAAGTATAATGAAAAGCATGCGCACTGGCAGCAGTTGATTCCGAAACACTGCTGCAGTATGTTGGAGATAACAGGCTTGTGCTGGCTGTCAAATTCAAACCCATCCTTTGGAGAATCAGCAGAACAATACCAGCTGTTACAGCTATGCTGTAAAAGTACTACTGCTTACTAGTTCTGATGTTCATCTGTGCAACTTAGTGGCTTGCTGTTCACAAGAAGCAAAGCCTATAGGGAGAAGTATTTTCCAAGTAGTTCTCTCCCAGAATTCAAGAAACTGAAGGTCAAGTATATTGATTTTCAGTCATGTGCCTCTTCTCACTTCCTTTCTTTAAGGGTAGGTTACAAATGTGCTTGCTCATCTCTAAGTTGCTTCTAATTCAGCCTTAACTCCCAGTGACTTCAGGAAAATGTTTCCCTTTCCTTTTGTATATCTTGAAGACTCTTGTGTCTTGCAGTAAAGAAGTTGTAAATTTTTCTCCCTCTCAGCTCTGCCCATTGAAAAAAAAAAAAAAAAAATCAAAACCCCACATATGAACACAGTAGGTGAGAAAGAACCAATGCTGGGAAGTTGGGAGCAAGCCCAGCTTAAAAGTTGATGCATAAATTCCAGTTGTTCTGATGCTGTATTGTTCAAAAGGGTAACGAGACATTGTTATCTTGACTCCTTTTGCCATCTTGGAATGAATTGCTTTTTATTGTGATCTATGTCCAATGGTGGCAAGTGCCACAAAGTTTCTGTTTATCAGGGAATCCTACTGGAGAAATCTTTTATTTTAATTTAATTTTACTTCTTCCATTCTTACTTCAAAAGAGTAAGGTAAGATTTAGGCAACTTCCTTAAGAGCATGGGTTTTTTATTATGTGCAGGTCTTGCAAAAGAGATCTCTTAATTTTTAGTTTGATAAACAAGATCTGATGCTGTGGTGCTTCTTTTATGTTCTTTGATAGATGGGTCTAAAATGAGACTCTTTCTAGCAAGCAAATCGGGTATTAATTTTTTCACAGCTTCTTTGCCAGTTTTTGGTGTTTAATCACTTTTTTAAATTCACTTGGCTTGTATATTTTAAAAAAACCAAAACACCCACAAACAAAAGACAACTAAACTATTTAAAATGCCAGTACATTGAGTACTTTTTTTTTTTTTAATAAAGTATTGCTTTGCCAGAGATGGAGAAATACTCTACTGTGGTAGATATACAGGCTAGTATACACCATCAGAGATTAATATTTATTTGCATCTTGAAAGGGCTTGATTTCCTGGCTGATTTCTTGCTACATCTGCACCAGAAAAATGTTATTAAATACACAGACTCCATGAACTTAGTGAAATGGGAATTGCATTGAATGAACTTGAGTTAAAAATCAACAGAAATTGTTACATGATCATACAGCTTTCTCATACGTAAGGTCCAGCTGCTGCAAACTAATGTTGAGCCACATGAAAATTTAACTTAAAATACTGTGGTTAACTATGTCATACAGGTAAATGTTAAGAATTCTAATACTTGCTTGCCACTGGCTACTAAGTGATTTTTTAAAAATATTTTTTTTACATTCATTTGTATGTGTTTCTTTTCTGTCTGTCTTTCACTACTTGTATTCTTCCAGAACATGATCTTTCCAGTACCTTCTTGCTAAGCAGACTGAGGACCAGAGAAACCTTTTACCTTCAGGAAGTATTTGCTGGTTCTATTGTTAACAGTTTACTTACTCCAGCCAGAATACTTTGGTCTGGTTTCTTTGTGCTGTAGCATTTTCTGCAACGGAAATTTTATTTAAAAGAAGAAAGATGACAACCTGTAAGTCCAAACAGTGGTACTGTGTAGGGAAAAGTTGTAGGGGAGACCTAGCTGAAACTGATTCTGTAGCACAGAAAAACCTGAGATACTGGCTCTGATGACTGTAGGGTTAAAATCGTGGATGAGGGGAGAACAAAAGAGTAACAGTGAAGCCTTGAGAGTAAGCTACTGTTCTAAAAACTAAAGTAGCAAAATGAACTGTTTCAGCATCTCTGCTCAGTTTGTCCTTACGTTCTTGTAGGAATTGCGTCAGACTCGTTTTGTTAAGGTTCATAGTAGAAAACCATTGGTACTAAAGCTGGAAAAGGAACCTCTCAATATGTACTGCTAGGCAGTCCTATACATTTAGTATTGTAATGCAGCTCTTTGGAGCATTTCCCAATGCCTCTTTAAAATGATTGTATTACAGCTTAATTATGGGTAAAATCTGCCTAGGTTGGCTGGATAAGGAGGAACATGTAACTGGGGAGCAGGGTGGTAGAAGAAGTAGTGGTAGAACAGCTTTCAGTGTATGAGATTAATGTGACTTTTTTGCTTAAACCAAAAGAGGCCTGGGTGAGGCCAGTCTCCCTTTCCTGGTCTCATATTTGGGTATGTGGGGTTGGACAGTGGTATACCCTAGCTGGTGAATTTTATTAGGTTTGTGTAGTGATACAAGGTAAGTAATGGCCACACGCAGCTCTCGTGGTTTTTTGTGTCAGTCTTTGTGTGGCACTAATGACACTGACTTTTTCTTAGTGTGCAGATTTCTCTGCTCAATGTATTCTTTGTCAGTTTTATTGGAAGCTATGAGAGAAAATATCGTCAGTAAAGTGAAAAGAGAGGATGCATCCCTGGCCTGTAGTTAGCAAGGATCTGAAAAGGATTTTGAAACAATAAGCCCTCAGCTACTTTTACCCCATGGTGCAAAGGAAATGCGAGCAATTACGGTCCTAACAATGCACAGTTCAGGTCTCAACTTTGACTTCATCCTTGCAGGCTGAAGGTTTGCAATTTCTGCAACAGATGCTCATCTAATATATACTGACTTGCTAGATGGACATCAGTGCATCAGACACATAAGTGGCAACTCTGCTTTAACAGTTAAAAATAATTATCCTGTTAGACTTTGCATTCTAAGAATTCATCTGGGTCTGTGTTTTCTAAAAGCTTCTAAAACTTCACTTCAGATGGACGTCCGAATGTTTCTGGGCTTTTTCTTCCTACTGGAGAGAACAGCATTGCACATTGCATTTTAAAACCGTGAAAGCTGTGTGATCCTTCACAGTCAAACTTTCTGATTCGCGAATTACTCTTCTTTATTAGACCCCAGTATCTTCAAACTTTTGTATCCCAATGTGTGACTGTGTAAAATAAGAATTAATTGATAAAGGAAACTTTCTGTCAGTAATTACTTCTGAAATGCTGTAGTCATTGGAGTGTTTTACATGCCGTAATTTAATTTTAACTGTAACCAAAACGTTGCTTGTACTTAGCCACACAAGTGCACTTGGCAGGAAGTGGTAGCACATGTCACCAGGCTTTGCTCTACAAATGTTTGCAGCTCACCACTTCCTGTTACTGAAGTGAAAGAACAAAAGAAACAGCAGTTTCTAGTTCATTTTAGCCTCTAAAAAGTTGCAGCTGCATTGGTTAAACTTATTGGTATCATAACAGAAATATTCATGGCCTTCCTCTTTATATTCTTCTTTTAGCTTTGAAGTTCATCTTTATTTGAGAATTTAGGTGAAGTTCCTACTAGAAATATTAAGTTCTAAGAAGATCTTTTTGTGCAGATCCTGAGTTTTAGAAGTGATCAAAGGAATGGTGGTATAAATCATCTTGGTGCTGTGAGGGAAATGACTCACCACAATAAACCAGTCTGTGCAAGGCATGGATTGGTGCACATAGATATCTAACTGCAGTGTAAGCTTGCTTTCTCAGAAAACCGTCCCTACAGGAGTCTTTCACTGTTTATGCTGATGTGTCTTAGCTTCAGTAGTTGACAGTATATACAGAATTATCTTTAAACCACAGTAGTCTCTCAACCGAGTTTTCCCGATTGTTGTTATACTTAATTCTAAGACTTCAGGCCTAGACACAAAGCAGCTTTTAAAACAGATTTAATTTGCTATTGTCCATGATACAATACCCTTTCCAGAAAAATCTGTATTTGTGCTTTATGACCTTTGAGGCCAAAAGAAAATCTATTGAGAGCAAAGGTACTTTGTTTTCAGACCTGAAAACAATTACCTGTGATTTCAGCAGGTGTTGCACCTACTTAAGAGAAAAACCTTTACAACAAGGGAGACACGGTATCCTATCAAATGTAAAATTGAAACACTTGCCAAGCTTCTGTTACATGTAATAAGGATTTTCTTTTTAAAGTACGCATCATTCTTATGTCATTTTTAGAAGAATGTGAATTAATGAAAGTCTCATTTTGCCTGTAAATTTACTAGTGAATCTTGGGAAATGGCAATTGTAGCAGTAGTCATAGGATTTTAAATTAATGCAATTAATTTCATATGCTGTTAAAAGTGCTGATGTGATGTTTCTGCTCATAATTTGTATTCTAACTAATGGGCTAAACTACATATCCATAGCGCATCAAGATCAGCTGGCTAAGACTTGGTATTTTCAGTATATTAAAACATTAATATCGCATGTGAGAAGAATGAAAGTCAAATAGTTAAAGAATGTCTGTATTTCATATTCAAATACTACTGTAGTATATTTTTAAAAATCCCATAGCTTTCTCCTTAAGGGATGGATGAATTCTTAAAGCTCGAAACAGCATTTTCCCAATTAAGATACTCTTGATAGGTGTCACTTAAATTACATCTGAACAAAGAAGAAATTAAATAAATGAAATAACTTACCTGCCCAAAAAAATGGGCCATTAGTTTCAAAACAGATTAATTGGGGAGTACATGGAAGTGGCGGTCCAGGGATTCAAAAATCTGGCAGTCACATACTGGGACTTCAACAGTCTCAATTTGAACTATGGTATAGCATAGGTTTAGAGATGCGAAAGTTAAAATAGTCCAGGGTAAAGTCTGTTTTGACATCTTGTCTTTGATTCATAGATCCATTTTTATCCCTCTAAACCTTAGAAGACATTATTAAGCCCTTCTGAATTCATTCTTCCCCCCCATACCCCCCAGCTTAAAATCTGTCTTCAAAATCAGTTTCAGAACTGATGGGTACCATGTGGAAGTGTTAGCGGGGGAAAGGAGAGAGGTGTTTCTTGATACCTTTTGGAGCTTCCTAGAAAATTGAAGTTACTCCTAAACTGGTATTCTTAAACAAGTCCCATGTGTCATCTATTTCAGCCACCTTCATTAACTATCTGTATAGCTTTTCTCTCCTGTGACGCTTTACCATTTACTGTTATGTCTGATTAGACTGCATTAAACATCAGTTTTCAGAAGTAGATGCCAGTTTTGAAAAGGAACTAAGGGGTGATAGTATGTATTTTTTCCTCGGAGCCAGCAGAGGTTCCAGGGAATTGACTTGAACTGCAGGTGCTAGTCAAAAAGTTGAGAAAAATATACGTTCATACTAGTGACCTTATCAGTGTAAAATGGAAGAATTTTGAGATTAAATGTTTCTCTCATAATCTTGATTAGTAGTGAGCCTGAGTTTTTGGTCTATTTTCATTGTGCAGAATAATTTATCCTTGATATGTGGGATGCAGCCGAAAACTTTGTGCATCCTCAGCACTTCCTAGTGTTTGGAAGAAATGGCAACATCAGAATAATTCTTTTGCCTAAGTTTGCTCTTACCAAATTGTCAAAAGGAAACTGAACGCTTCCTTTTCATTTATTGCAAAACTTAGACTCTCTCTTTCTCTGGCAGGAATCGACTTTAAGATCAGAACGATAGAATTAGATGGAAAGAAAATCAAGCTACAGATATGGTAAGTATTCCAAAGTAATTTAAATTTTCAGTGAGTATTGAATTAGTCTTTGAGCAGGAATACTTCATAGCTTTTGAGCCTGGGTGTACCAGAAGTTTCACACCTTTTATACGTTGACTGTCCATAAGGTTTATGCTTTCTTCTAGCTTGCTCCTGGAGTCGTTCTGCTTCAGCAGCACAGGAAATAGCCTGTTCATATGCAAACGTTGCAGCAACTTCCCATTTTATCAAAAGCTGTCCTCTTAAATGAGCTTTTAGCTATTCTGTGTGAAAGAGAAGTATTAACTCCATAGCTGTAAACTAAAATATGCAACCTAATAAAATGTAATCTCCTCTGATACTTTGATACCTAGTTGTACTCACAGAGGCACAGGTGAGTGATAACGCTCCTGTTCCTTTGCGTGGTGGGTTAGTAGAGACTGAGTCTCCTGATAGCAGCAGATGAGTATTTTTGGTGTAGCATTATTACACATGCCAAACTCTTTAAATGCTACTGGTGAATGTAGGGAGGGCTCTTGCTGATTTCTCAGGTTCTCGAAAAGATAGTTGTGATATTTGCATGCGAGCCAGAATTCTCGTGGCTAAGGAAGTGAAGTGCCAGAAGTGGTTGGTAAAAATAGTCTGTCTGTAATGTAAGTCAAAAAGTTGGGTTTTGTCAGGCCTTTGGAGTTCAGCTCCCACTAGATGTGACTAGTAGCCAAACACTTTGGTCCTCTTGTTCACTCACAGACAGATACTGCTTTGAAGTCATCTAGGATAAAGTATCAGCACACTAAGGTATAGTGGCTGATTTTAATAGCTAAACTGTACATGAAAATGCACTATCCTAAAATATTTTACTGCTGCATGTGTTAATTTTGTTTAATGCAGGACTCAGATGCATCAGAGCTGCCTTTTTTAGTTATTCTAGGGAAGGCTGTGTAGTGCTGAGTGGTATTGCTTGCATGAAAATTTAAATGCTTTTGTGCCATATTTATGATGCTGCTATAACCACTGATGTAAGCAGGGTAGCTTGGGAGTGAGGAAGATTTTGAGGGCTGAAGAACTTGTGCAAACAGCTTCTAAATGGTATTTTTTGTTAATGAGTGAGTATCGATACATTGTTACTCTGTTTAAAAAGACATATCTAAGTACAGAACAGTGTAAAGATCACCTCTAACAAATACTTGTTTTCACTGAATTTTAGGGATACAGCAGGCCAGGAGAGATTCCGCACAATCACAACAGCTTACTACAGAGGAGCCATGGTAAGTGCTCTCACTTTAAAAAAATTAGGCACAACTAATGTAACTGGTTTGCTCTTCTTAAGGTTATATCATGTAAGTCTTCGACTGGAGTATTAGATAATTGTGGCTTGAGACGTGGGGAATAAAATTTGTGATTTGGTTGGGGTTTTCTTGTTTTGTGCTTTTCTATGCTTTGTCTGGGCCTGTTTTTGTGATGAAACTTCAAGCCTTATTGTCTTTTTTAATATAATTAATTTCTGCAGATTATATTAAGAAGCTAAGTTGCCAAGCTTTAATCAGACAACTTTTTTTAATGCAATCAACCCCTTTAAACATTTGAAATGTTTGAAAAATAGATAATGAATTATTTTAATATTAAAAGTGTATTTCACTGAATTGCTTTTCCTTCAGCCAGTAGAGATTGTAAAATCTAGGCTAGAAGTACAATCACCTACAAAAACTACTGTTACTTTTACCTCCATTAAGAATGACTTGAAGTCAAATGACTGACTTAGAGACTGCAGTCTTTGTGGTACAGCTGCTTGTAATGGTTCTTAATGCTATGATTTGAGATACTTTATGTTGGGACGCTGTTAATTTCAACTTGCTGATTACTAGCTATACTGCTACAACATGTTTGTATTGCTTTGTAAGAACAGATCTGTTCCATTTGTAGGCTGGCTGTGGGTCTGTTACGGAATTCAGATGAGGAGAAATAGTAATGGTTGTGGCTCTGTGTTAGAGCTTTCTAGTACTTAAAAAGGTTTTGGCAGTGACATGGTCTTCTCCCCACCTCCCAGTCCATGGCCAAGGACTTCTCTTTGTCCTACGAGGAATGATTGGCAAGGCAATAAGGAAAGGAGGTGAACCTGGCAATCTGTCCTTAATGCAGCTGTTGTGTCATTTCCCATACTTTGCTAATTGTTGATAGCCCACGCTAGTATACGTACATAACTGTCTGAAAGAGCTAAAGCTTCTGGGAGAGCACCTAGTGTCAGCTTTGCTGTAAGTATCTACTGGCCCCAGCAGATTGGATCTCACAGGTTTGTCATCTTTGACTGCTTAAAGCTACTGCTTCTCAACTTGACTTTAACAATAGAGTCCTGATTGCTGTTGTAGTAGAATTTCTAAACTTCTCCTGACTATAGGCTAATAATTTAAAATTCCACATAGGTGGTGCGTTTTGCCACTGTTAGAGGTCAAAGATGTTAAATAGTAATATTTTGGGTAAATTCTCAGCAATGGCATAATGCTTTGAGAAAGGATTATAGGTGCATAAGTCATATGTTGAATTTCTTGGAAGTATAATCAACAGCATACATCAAAAGTCAACCAATAGTGCTAGCTCATCTAACGAGATTTTCTTAACTTTATTTAGGGAATTATGCTGGTGTATGACATCACAAATGAAAAGTCTTTTGACAACATAAAAAACTGGATAAGAAACATAGAGGAGGTAGGTGCTTTGGAAAGTACTTCTTACTTGTTCTATCTTATGATTTCCCTGGGACAAATAATAATCAAGTAATTATTCACTTCATTATAGTAGCCAACATATATGGCCAAGTTAGACTGTGCAGTGAATGCAACAGTGATTATCAGTGGGGACAATATTATCTCGTTCATCTAGGGATAGAAGGTAGAAAACTTAAGTTTAAGAAGTAAGCATAAAGTATTTCAAAACTGCTCTTACTATATGACTGTTATTGTTCTTTTTTGCTTTTGGGTGTGTCTAAGGAGTGGGAAGGAGCAAGATCTTAGGGTGTCTACCTTTCACTGAGATGATGACAGATCTCTCTAACTTCAGTTGTTACTGTGTTGTGTGTTTTGTCCGATTAGAGATTTTTGACCTTTTCATTTGGTCTTGGGTAAGCTTCCTTCCTGCTAACTTACTGTAAATCGTTTAATGGGACATGCTGTCAACTAGGGATAGGTCATTATGAAGTTAGAGGAGAAACCCTAATTTTAGCAAGCTGTAGTTAGGTAACAGAATCTTACTGGGTTTTTTTCCTTAAACATAAAATCCATGGGCTTCTTGTTGAAGTTTTCTTGCTGAAGTGATTATTACATAAAAATTCTTTTATTAATAATCTATTTTAAAAATGCAAATGTATTGCATAATGATACTTCAGCCAAATACCCTAGATGTCCATGTACCATTTGGAAGTAAAGTATGTGCCGTTACATTTCCAGAATAACTAAATGCATGTGCGCAGCCTGGTACAGAGCTCATGGTACTGTGTTTGATCTGTAGTAATACCGAGGCAAATTTAATCTAGGAGTCTTTATCCAACTTGTTTTAATATTTAAATATTAAATTGCCTGTTTAAAAAGTTAGTTTCTTTCTCAGTAATGCCTTCACATTAGATAACTTTTTAAAAATAAAATGTTCATTTGTGGATGAGTTTGACACGTAAATTTCTTTTAAATATGCACTTTTTGTTTCTGAGAGATTACTTTTTCTTCTTTCAGCATGCCTCTTCAGATGTAGAAAGAATGATCCTGGGTAACAAATGTGACATGAATGAAAAAAGACAAGTCTCAAAAGAAAAAGGCGAGAAGGTAAGCTTTGGTGACTTACCTTGTTCAGAAGCCTACTTAGGATTTTGGCTGCTGGATATTTGGTTATGTTTTAGGCATATGAGAGATAATGGGCCCCAAACCTCTTGTTTCAGAAACTTTTATTTATTATAGGATGCTAGGTTGGGGTTTTTTGTTTAAATGGCACTTGAGTGTCTTCAAGCTTGACTAAACTTGATGGTACTATTGTCTTGAGGGGAAGATCCTGTAAAGAATGTTGAACTTCGCTATAGTGTGAAGTATTCTAAATTTCAATATAAAGCTATGTTTACAATTTGGTCATGTTGTACTCAATCCACCATGGTGGTTACTTGCTCTTGTCGTAAGTTCTGTTATTAAAGCTTAAGTAATTAGTTGTTCTGCAGAAAAAACAAGCAAGTAAGAATGTTATATAATCTATCATGTACACAGCTACAGTAGTGTAGTTGCTAGTAACACAACTTATGGGATGATTGTATGTAATTATCTGGTCCATAAATCCATATCAATGAATGTTCCATATCAATCTTAATGTTCTTTTAGGTCCTAAATAAGTCTTTTTATGAGCAATTAATATCTCTCTTGGTTTTGAATTTACATGAGGGTATGGCTTGTTCTAATATTTTGTCTAATTGTCCAGTAACTTTAATGTTTTTGCAAGAGAAAAGCAGAAATGAAGCTTGTTTGGTTTTGTTTTTAAAGCTTGCTGCAGCATACAGCATCTATTTATTATGAATCTAGGTGAAACATTCCTTTTACAAAGGAACTTCAAAAAAACCTGAAAAACTTTAACCTCTCTTCCAGTTAGCAATTGATTATGGAATCAAGTTTTTGGAGACAAGTGCAAAATCCAGCATAAATGTGGAAGAGGTAAGAGATGCATGTTACGCTTAAGTGTGTTTCTTGAACTACTACTGTGGAGGCATGTTTCATTATCTACTGGGCTTTCTGATCTGATCTGGGATCTGAAATACCAGCTGTGCTCCTGGGTCACCAATCTTGTTATATTTAGAGAGCTACTGTAAAATCCAGCATTTCTTGTTTTCTGGTAATGTCTGGAATTGTTTGGGTTTTTTTAAATGGGTATTAACAGAGTGGTTTACTATTATTGTAGCAAACAGTTGCTTTAGACTTCTGTGCCTGACTACTTAAATTGCAAGTGCTTTTGGACAGGGAATAGGTATAATTTTAGAACAATGCTTTGTGCAGGAAATTAGATTCAAGATTATTTACTTTCAGAATAACATGCTACTGTGTCAAGGAGCCTTCAGGTTACTAATAAATATGTGCTATGCAGATGAGACCGAAGATTTGTATGTTAACCTACAACATCAGCATAGACTGTCATAAGCTGATGTTAGAGGAGGAGAAGGGCTTATAATACTCTATCTGTAGACTTGCAGTCTTTTCCTGCAAATAAATTTTGTGCTAAAAACACAAGATCCCTATTTATCAGAGCATAAGGAAATAGAATCGGAAGGAAGAGTGGCTCAACTCCAGTCTATCTTACCATGAATCACTCTTGTCATTTTGGGGAGGGTGGAGGGAGGATCTTAACTCTATGAAGTGTGGACAACAAAATAATATGATATCAAAAGGCAGTTACATTAAGATACATTCATTCAGATAAGGCATACTTGTTCTTAAATGTTGTTCCTGTACCTAATCATCTAAAAGCCTTTCTATGTGTATGGATGGGATAACTTTTAAAAGCCTTCCAAACATGTACATAATTTAGATTATGCAGCTAACAAATTAACTAGATACTAAAGAGGCTGCTAGTTTAAAATAACATGACTGATGCCAAGCCAGCCAAATGTTTTTTTTCTGATTGCAGGATGATTGTTATACAATATAGTTAGAATGGACTTATTTGCATTGTGCTGCATCTGGAATAGTGCTTGACATGATTTTTGCAGTATCATTATGATTCTTACAGCAGACAATGGAAGTGTGAACATTAGCAGCTAATACCAATGGTGGATAGCAATAGTCTGATAAAAAGTACTTTTCTTCATTAGTTCCTGCAGATGGTTGACTTGCTCTTTATCACATGTTCTGCAATTTCATTTTAACTCCTGTTGGTCATTAAATGTACAACATGAGTTTGTGCTTATTCCACATGACTTGGCTATCTGAATATTTTTTTAAATTGTTACATGAGTAGTGAAGAAAGCATTAAAAAAATGCAGCTGGTTTAGGCATTCAGCAAGTAATGACTTAGTCGTCTTTCCACCAAATGCTTAACTTGTGAGAAATGACACAATTGTGATATTCTTGTGATCAGAAGTGAATTAATTTATTTGTTGTGATTTTATTTGCGTTAAATGAGTGTCCGTGGATATATTCCGAACACAATGAGAGGGGAAGTGTTTACAGGTTTTTTTACTTTGTGGAACTGTCTTTGGATTGTTGATATCTCCAGATAGCCTAAAAGTCTTACTTTTCCCTGCTTCTGGAGAATTGCAGAATTCTGCTACAGAAGTTTCTTTGCTCCTTCATACATTGAAGTCTGAGATGCTGAGATTTGCCAGAGTGATTTTTTTTTTTTTTTTTTTTAATAGGGATGTTGGAAGCATAAATAACTTTATAGATAGTCCAGGAGCAAAACTTTTGGAGGATAGAAAGCAAGCTAACCTTAATGTGACTTCTCAGGCATGCCATCCTCAAACCTCTCTTGAGAGTTTCTAGTTGCGATGCATAGTACAATTTGGCAAAAAAAAAAAAAAAAAGTATTAGTGTGTGTTACTGTATGCAGCCTTCTCTTCAGCAGATTTTTTTTTTTTTTGCCCGAGAGGTATGTGATGGGAAAGTCTGTTCATTTGCTTCAAAGATTGGAGGGATGGAGACTAAAAAGAAATATTTTTTTCTTATAAAGCATGCTTAGTGCAGTTTTAAGTTAACAGCTAGTGTACATAGAATGCCTTGCAACTTGAAGTGCTAGCAATGGCCTACAGAATACTGTATTGTTAATGTGTCTGGTTACTCCAAATCTATCTTGTCTTTAATGTGTCTTGTGACTAACTCTCTTTTTTTCTTTTTTAAATTTTTTTTTATTTCTGTTCCTCACCAGGCATTTTTCACACTTGCACGGGACATTATGACAAAGCTCAACAGAAAAATGGTTTGTATTTCCAATTGGCGTACAAACTAGATACATTGAAATGACTGCTATAATAATTGGCTGAGTAGTAGCCTTATCAAAAAACTCCTGGGGATTACAGTGAATGGTAGATCAAATTTGAGCAAACAGTGCTTTATCACACTTTATTACACATCAGTGTGTAATTGTTCTATATTTTGCATGAACATTAACACTGGGCAGCCTGAAACTGATGTGTTCTTTTGAAATGTAACTGTGTGATCCTTGTTTTATTAAACATCAAATTATGTAGTCACTCTTTCAGCTAACACTTCAGATCTGGATTGTTGGATAAATGTTTCTTTTTAAAATAGGCAGTTTATTGAGTGATTAACAGAGTCTGGGTAATTGAGGAGCTCAAGTTGCAATAAACCTCTGCTCTCATTATTGCTTTGTAACATGGGGGAAGTAGGGAGGGAAACTAGGAAAACTAGACTTATTTTTTCTGCATTTTATGATGTTGATACTCTTTTCTTTCAGAATGACAACAGTTCGTCAGGGGCAGGTGGGCCAGTAAAAATAACAGAAAATCGATCTAAGAAGAGCAGCTTCTTTCGATGCACGCTACTTTGATGAACTTCTAATGATAGACTGCAGCACACTTAGAACCTTTTCTGCTTCTTTGAAAGCACAGGGTCACAAAGCCTCAGAAATAATACCACCAAGCTGCTGCTGAGAGCTCCATTGAACGTAGACTGCGATACACAAAATACCAAGTGGATTTTGCTCACTAAGCCTATTGACCTGTCAGGCTCTTCTTTCTCAGATATGGAAGCTATGAAGTGGAGACACAAATGCAAGAGTTAACTTGTTTTCCTTTTTTTACTTTCTGTTTTATTGCCTGTTGCAAAAGCTGCTATGTTTCTTTTAACTTTGCACATCCATATTGGCCTCTTACTGCCTGTTACAGCACAATCTTACATTTGTATTTGCACAGTTTGACTTGTAAGTAAGATTCTTAACAGATTTGTGCAGGTTTTTCTTTTTAAACAAATTTATTTTCAAGCAGAAGAGCCAGGGGAAAAATTAAGTCTCACTTCCATTATTTTCTATGCTGTATACTTGTGGCCATGACTGCAGTATGGATGTTGACACACTAGTGATGAGAATTACTGTAACAATTGGCATTTAACAATTTGTATGGGGTTTTTCTCTTAGATGCACAAATCTGTTCATGCAGAAGCTGTGGCTTCTATTCTGAATGTAGAGTGTTGCTTTTCTTTCTTTACCAGACTTCGCAAAGTTGTGTTCTGCATTGCCAGTCACTGTCTGATTCACAGATGCACCTTTCAGTTATTTGAATAAACACAGTGTCTTTCCTCACTTAACTTCCCTTTGTTAGCTGAAACTGTCTGCACCTTTTTTTGTTTCTGATGAAGTACACTCTGGAGTTGAAATCGTCACAAATTGGCCTCATCACTATCACTTAAGTGGCTTGTGGAAGCTGAATGCATGACTTTTGAGTAACCTCTTTATGGATACATTTGTTCAGAAATGACTGCTTCTAAAGGTGACTTCCATTTCTACTGTAATTCTAAGGATAGTTCGTTAATGTCTGTAAGCATTGACCCTGACAACAGCGGTGTCCAAAAACTAGCTTCCTGTGCAGTTGCTGAAACTTATCAAGTTCTGGCACTAAGGAAGCAGTCACATTAGGGCTATAATGTACTATTAGTTATGGAGTTAATGCTGAATGTGTGAAGCCCTCTTTGGTCTGCTCAAGCAGTTAAGTTATTTTTTCATCAAAAACTGGTACAGTGACCTAGACTGTTAGAAGCAGAGTTGAAACATAGTTGCCTTTTTTTACTCAACTGAGCATTGTATAACCTAGTCTTTGTTCTACTACTTTTTTATTGTCTTCTGAAAAATTTCCTCAACGAACAATTAAAACAGGTGCTTTAGTTCTGTTGATGTGCCAAACTTGGACCATTGTAAGCTTTAACTACAAGTTTGTGTCCAGCATGTTTGTTATTAGGGGATAGGTGCATTCTTTCATTGTCAAAGTTAATGTCTGATGTGCTTGCTTTTGCCTCACTACATTATCTAGAGTTGTAAACAGTGAGTTGGTCGTTACCACAGATAACTGCTTCATTTTGTGGTGTCAGGTACTGAATTTGTCATCTCTGGGTCTGTTGTAAATATTTCGAAAGTGAACGGGGGGGCCAATAGCATTAGATTTAAAGACTTTTGATTTTAAAAGGTTTAACATTAGTTGCTGGTTCCATAAAGTTTTGAGTGGTTATCAACCTGTCCCCACATGTAGTTTAGTCGAAATAGTTATTGTAACTAGATGGTGAATCTCAAACTGCTGTTGCTGCACTAAAACAGAAAAATCTTCATGGCAACAAGGTTTAGTGAAAATACAAAGCAACCCTAACTGCTCTGTTGTCTACCCTTGATGTTTTTCTCGGACAGGCTGAAGCAGTTATGTTTTCTGTATGGTTTAAAAAAGTGCTTCTATACAGAAAGTGTTGTGACACCAATTATGAATGTTGTTTATTTTTAGTAATTTACCTCTGACTTATTTGGTGTCGTAATACTTTGATTTTTATCTCAGGGGTTGTCTGGAAACCAAAACTGACATGTTCTGTGTTTGGCACCGTTTACAGAATGCTTTGTATTGTTTTCCCTGTCTTCGCTGTGTGGTTAAATGTTCATTCAATATTAGTCTCCATGAACTTCCCTTTGAAAGAGCCTGTAAGTAGTAGGGTCTATGAAGTGCTTCTTGAAGCAGCAGCGAATTGGGGTATCTGCTCTGTATGGGGGGGGGAGAAAAAAAACTTGCTATTTTCTTACATTTAGCTGTGCTAAACTGTACATAAATGTGAGGTAAGACCATAGGAAATTCACTTTATGCATGATAAAATAATGCAGTAAATATTTCACTTTGCTTAATGTTCATGTAAAGTTCATCTTTTTCTATTTGTAGAAGAATTTAATGCAATTTTGTTGTCCCCTGCTGAAACTGAAGAATTCTAATTTCATGTGGTCTTATGGATAAGGTAAAATGCAGATTTTGCTCTCTTTCTTTGTTGTTTTGCCCCCACCCCTCTTCTCCAGCAGTATTAGATGGCTAGTGGCTGCACTTTATCGGTGTGCTAACTTTTGGTCAGTATAGACCTTTTTCTGTGTACAGTCTGCCTTGTCAGACATTGAAAAATGTGCTGTATCTTAGCGTGCAAATCAGCTGTATGTTTTACTGCAAAGTTTTTTAGCTATATTTTCCTTTAGACAAGCAGGTGATGATAAATGGTATGTTCTGCCTATGCATCAGATGCTGGGTACTGCAGGCTTTTCTAATATCACTATGATTGTTTTGTGCAGTCTCTGTTGCTACTTTGCTCAAGACTATATAATCTAAATTGTGAAGGACTCTTAACTATACCTCAGTCAACTAGTTAGTATTCTAATGTCCATTAGAATGAAAGTCATATAATTATTCATTAAGCAGCAAATGTATTTCTGTTTTATTCCAGAAATTGCCATTAACCTTTCAGGAAAAGCAGACATTTTTTGGTGGATTTCGATACAACAAAAATGCTGCTTATGCTATGGAGTTTTATGAAATCTTTCCCTCAGCCCCATGTCTGTGCACTATATCTTGACCAATATTTTTCTAAATGGTTTAAAAAAAAAAAAACAAAAAAAAAAAAAAAAACAAAAACAAAAAAACCCCCACTGGTCTCAGTGCTTTGCAATTTTAACTTTCAGTCTGTGCTCAGCAAAACATGCACAAGAAGTTTTTGTTGACTGTATATAGAATACTTGATTTACTTACTATCTGGAAGTTCTATTATTGCTAAAGCTTAAACCACTCATGAAACTTAACGCAGCTCACTTCACTATTTGGGGGACAGTCTCAAAAATGCTAATTAACTTTTCAGACCTGTAGTTCTTTTTACAGAAAGTGTTTCCCATTGTAAGTACCTTTCCCATACTAGTCTGCTGAAGTCAAGTGAATTAAGTGGATCATTTTCACAAGTGAATAAAGGGGTCTTGAATATACATATCACATTAAGATATTGTGAGTGGATAATGATTTGAAAGTACATGAATAATATGTAAAATGCATAAATGTGTTATTTGTGAAAATGCATCTGTTTGGTTATCTATTAATGTAACTGAAATTTTGCAATGTTAAACTTCTTAAGGATTGGTCTGTAGGTGATAATAGGTCTTTTTTACTCCTCCATTCACTGAACTGCTTATGCCATTCTTATTCTTATAAATAAAACTTGTATTTCTTTCCTCCACAAAAGCAGGATTTCAATTGATTTTTCTTGTTTCTGGTGAATTTAAGTATTTTAGTGCATTCCTATGGCCTTACAAACATTTTTGCAAATAAAACTTCAGTTATTTTAATGCTATATAGCTACTAAATTCAGAATAAGAAGTATAGTCCTTGAGAAAATGCTTAATTTTGAAATAGGATTGTTCTACTGTGTGTGTTTAAGCACATTTTATCTCTGGTATAAAGGTGTAATGTGAAAAGCTCCTGCAGAGAAAAGTGAACTTGTCATGTGGTTAACTTGTAAACCTAATCATTAATTGTGTATTGATGTGTATAGACAAAAAAACCCAACCCCTAAAAAAACCCTTCACACCCCAATGGTTTTATTATTCCATGTGAACTTTTTTACAACAATGTGTGTCTCAAATAAAAGTTACATAATGAAAAGTATTGGAGTATTTTGTATGAAATATTCCATGTAGTTTTTATACAGTTGGCATTTCCACTCTATTTTCAGTACATCTCTTGTGGAAGGGTGCCCAGCTGAGTTGCACCTGTAAAGCTTTGCTGAACTTCAGTGGCAAACCACAAGGGTTTTTGTATGGCTTTGCTTGATCCTAAACTTGACTGTTCTTTAGATTTCTCCTGCAATTCCTCTATTCCTGTAGTTATTGCTTAAATTTAAGTATATTATTTCAATGACCTTCAGCTTCATAAGGAACCATTTTCCAGACATTTAGTGTCATGAAATACCCTTCCAAAGTAACTTCTGAGCAATGCCAGTAAAGATAACATGAGACACAATCTCCAGTTTGATTTAGGATTATCTACTCACTTAAGCTGTTAATATTTCTTTGTTGTTGTTGTTGTTGTTGTTGTTGCTGTTTTAAATCAGTGTTATGTGAAAGGTAAGGCTCTTAAGTAACCTGAGGCACAAATATCACTAATTAATATAGCAAATACTGTTTGTCCAGCTTCCTTCAACACTGAATATTGAGGGATTTGACAGAAATATTTGTTGGCTATTATATTAGCAATAGTTCTTGACTTTCAAATTATTGTGGTTTGGCAGTAACTCACAACTGGTATGAAAATTAGGAAACCTAAGGAAAGAATGGTTTTGTCTACCCAAGACAAAAGCAGATGAATAGTTGAGACACCCAAGTGGGCACCCTAAGGAATAAATGGGAAATACATGGATGACAGGTAGCTTCTAAAATCCGTGCTTTTTACATGTTCATTTAATAAACTGTATTTAGCTGAAAGAATGCATTGTCTTTCTACCTTAAGCAACGGAAAGCTAGAGTTACATTCTTGTTACACCTTATTATTTGTTGGTTTTGTTTTGTTGTGTGGTTTTGTTTTTTTCAGACTGCTTCTGCCAGACAAGTTTGCTGCTTTAGGTCCAGCTGTTTAAACATTATTTTGCAGATGCCCTTGATCTGAACTGGTTCTAGATGCTCAGCAGTCCTAAAATCACTTCTGCAAATCCTTCAGTTCTCCCAGGAGTTAGCGGCATGCATCTGCATCCCAATAACATTTTAAATACATTTGCATTCTCTGTTTGTTAAAAGGAAATAGCAGGCATACACAGCTTAAAAATGGTGATTTGTTACAGTTCCTGGATCTTTTTTTGGTTGCAGACTAGCAAGGAAGGGATGCTATCCAGAGGGACCTTTACAGGCTTGAGAGGTGGGCCTGTGCGAACCTCCTGAAGTTCAACAAGGCCAACTGCAAGGTCCTGCACATGGGTCAGGGCAACCCCAAGCACAAATACAGGCTGGTCGATGAGTGGGTTGAGAGCAGCCTGGAAGAGAAGGACTTGGGGGTATTAGTGGATGAAAACCTGAATATGAGCCGGCACTGTGCGCTTGCAGCCCAGAAAACCAGTCGCATTCTGGGCTGCATCAAAAGTGTGGCTAGCAGGTTGAGGGAGTTGATTCTGCCCCTCTGCTCTCCTGAAACCCCACCTGCAGTACTGCATTCAGCTGTGGGGCCACCAACATAAGACGGACATGGACCTGTTGGAGCAAGTCCAGAGGAGGGCTGGAGCACCTGTCCTGTGAAGACAGGCTGAGAGAGCTGGGGTTGTTCAGCCTGGAGAAGAGAAGGCTCCAGGGAGACCTTACAGCAGCCTTCCAGTACCTAAAGGGGCCTACAAGAAATCTGGAGAGGGATTTTTGACAAGGGGATGTAGTGATAGGACAAGGGGTAATGGCTTTAAAGTGAAAGGGGGTGGATGTAGATTAGATGTAAGGAAGAAGTTCTTCGCTGTGATGGTGGTGAGGCACTGGAACAGGTTGCCCAGAGAGGTTGTGGCTGCCCCATCCCTGGAAGTGTTCCAGGCCAGGCTGGATGGGGCTTGAGCAGCCTGGTCTGGTGAAAGGTGTCCCTGCCTACGGCAGGGGGGCTGGATCTAGATGATCTTTAAGGTCCTTTCTAACCCAAACCATTCTATGATTCTATGATTTACTATACAAATGGTGCACAGTTGTAGAACAGAGGTAAGTTGTTAGTACACATGTAGGATGTGTCCAGCTTTTATAATCTGGTAAATTGCCTTTTTCCTAAATGATTCTTTTTCCAACTTGGTTGACTAGCAGCTCTTTAGAATTCTTGAACTATACCAAAATCATCAATATAATGTAAGACTTTAAAATAATTTTTCTTCAGAAAGGTTCTAATCTTCAGGAGATACATAAATGAAGCTTTTAGGTTGCGTATTGTTACTCATGCTGTCTAGAGGTTTAAAGAAAGGGCATGGAAAGGAATGCAAAACATGCTGAAGAGAGAATTTTTAGTGCTCTAGGATGTTTTGTAGTTGCTTCAGAAATCTTTTACTGTCTTAAGCAGAGCACATCAGCACTAAACTGCTGGTGTGAACAAATGTTACAAATTCCTCTGAGCACATACTCAGTACATATTCTTCCTTCAATTTGTGAAATAAAGTTAAGTTTTGAGCAGGATCCAAGCATTTTCCTCGCCTGAGGAATTAACATATTTAACGAATTGTGGAAAGTGTGCATAACTTGAACTCTACTCTTGTATGCATTGTACTGACTTCAAAGTGAACAAAAATTCTGTAAACAATCACAAAGTATTGAGAATCTCGCCCTATTAAATACCTTCCTTGAGTAGATGATTGAGGTTATTTACTGCAGTTGTGACTTTTTGTGCTTATGCCACCACTCCAAAGGAGTGTCCATGATACACAGCTACACTTGGTATCCCAAGGCCTTGTGTTAGGCAGTGGTGTCTCAGATTGATGGATTTGTTTCAAAATGTTTTTTGATTTCTCAGGGAAATGTCACCATTGTGGTCACTAACCTTTCTGACTTGGTTTAATACCCTTGCGGAACAGCATAAAGAGATGGTGCTATTGTGAACATACTTGTATTTGGATTTCGGTACTATTTCACCCACTTACGTAATTTTGTTGGACTGCTGTAAAGAAAAGTGCAGTAAAGTGCAGACTTTACTTACCCAATTAACTACAAGTGAAGTGCAACTTATTGTGTCAATTTTACTTTTTTTTTTTTTTTTTAGGAAAAGTTGAATGTTTACTTTAAAGGCTGTTTGCAAATCCTTAGTGTTACTTTACTTTTTTTTTTTTTCCTTCCAGGCAAGATAGCAACTAACTAGCTCTGGTATGTATTCTAGATGAAGGAATTAATTTTTCCAAGAAGCCTGAGCAAGTTCTGTCCATGAGATTAATGTCTAATGCTGCCACATACCGCTTCTGAACATCCTCACCTGAAACGCAATGACTTTGTAAAACACGCATTTATGCTCTGAACCAATAAACTACAGGGAAAAGGCAACCACCTGTGTCTTAAATACCGTTTGTAAGTAATTTTCCAGAACAGCACTGTGCTTGAACCTAGGCCGTGGCTACGCCCCTCCCTGTGCCAAGTGTGGGGATGGGCAATCCTTTAAAAACAGTATTCAACTAATTAACTGTTAAAGAGCTAGCACACGCTGCTCCATCACTCTGCAGGTATTTTATCTGTTTCAAGGGAGAGGAGGGGAAAAAAAACAGCGAAGCCGTTCTAAAACCGGAGTGGGTACGGCGCGACCCCGCTTCCCGCCCAGCGCCGCCTGAGGGGAGCGGCGCGGCCCGCCCAGCCTCAGGCCCTCCGCGCCCTCCTCACAGCCCGCGGGCGGCCGAGGCCGCGGCGGCAGGTTCGTCCCGGCGGGCAGCCGCACACGCGGGGGTAGGGAAGCCTCCCGGGCTGTGGGGACACGGCCGGGTGGCGGGCACCGACCGCCTCACGGCGCTGCCGGGGGAGGGGACGGCGAGCGGCCCTTCGCCTCAGCGGCTGCCGGGGTTGGGGCGGCCTTCCCGGGGCGCAGGCTTATCGCTGTCGGGCCGGCGCTCTGCAGCCGTGCGCCGCCTCCCTCGTCGCAGGCGGTCGTCCCGCCCTGCCCTACCGGCTGGGCGACCGGCGAGGAGGCCGCCGGGCCCACAGCCGAGCGGGCCTGAGCTCCGCTGCCCTTAACGCGGGCCCCCGCACCCCCAAGGGCTGCCGGCGCCGCGCCGCGGTCTCCTCGGTCTCTCCCGGCCGGGCCCTCCCAGCGGGCAGGGTTCTTTTCTGAGATGGCGACGGCAGCTGACCCCCGCCCTCGTCTCTCCTCAGGCGTTTCTGTGGGGCCGCCACCTCGGGGTACCCCCACGGCCCCAGGGAGGGGCTCCGGCCACTTCTGCCCCAGAAAACCAGCCCTCGCGTGGTCCTGGAGCATGGCCCTGCAGGCCAGGGCGGCCACAGGGGACCTTCGCCCAGGCTTCCCATGAGAACCCTCAGCAGCTGCCCCCCTTGGCCGTAAACGTCCCCTGTCCCGTGTCCCATGCCCTCGGTCACCCTTCTGGGGCACAAAGCGCTGGGGTTGGCAGGTACGGGCTGTGCCGTGTGGCCACCACGCTGCTGTGCTGTAGTGGTTGGGGGTGAAAAACCAGGGATCTCTACACGGTGGTGACCGAGGTTTGGTTTGGTTACTCCTGGGGCATTCGTGAGGAAGCTCCCAATGCTGCATTACAGTAAGCAGACGTGGTTGGGCGAGCACCCTGGGTGCAGGGGTGCACAGCCTCTGTCCTGCCGCAGCTGCCCCAGAGGGCTGGTGTGCCCTGCAGAGGTGACCAGGGGGTCCCGCCTGGGGAAGGCCTGGCCACGAGCCCCCCAGTGCGTGCAGCCCCGTACTCGCCAGCTTGGGCCCCTTCCAGCTCCGATGTTTAGGCAGGCCATCCGTTTCCACATGCATTTTTAAATTCTTTTCATTGTTTCATTTTTGGTGCCTCGCGGGTATTCCCAAGAACCGTAGCCATGGTAGGAAACAGACTTTACCGAAAGTGTTTTTAAGAGGTGGGCCTGCTTTCCTGTATTTTCTCACACAGTGTAATGAAGCTAGTCCTTCCTCTTTCAGTAGTAATGTAGTTTGCATAAATGGGTAGAGTTACTTAACTGTTTTTTAACCACCCTGTCCACATCAGAGATTAAATTGCTACTTTAATTTTTATTAAAATTAAAAAATAGTTTCTTGTCATGGGAAATGCACTCTTCTTTAGAGTGTATTTCTTTGTGGTATTTACTCTGCAACTTTCTAACCAATTTATTTGCCTCATGGAGATTCTTCTTAGAAATTTCAAATGCTAGTGGAAAATGCAATATGAATAACAGTTCTTTGGGGTTTTTTCCCCCTCTTTGATTGAAGGGCTTTCATCTGGCTGGGCTCCCTGCTGCTTTCTTCCCTTGTGTGATTTGTTGCTGTGCAAATTGGTGGTAGCCATTAAGCATCAGTATGGAAAAATGTGTTCATCTTTGGAGTGGTGTCTTCTGCCCCAGGAACTATTCCGATTTACCTACGACAGACTTCTGAAGTCATATGATATTTCCCATTCACTGGAGATTCCTTAAGTGTGGCATCACACTGGAGAAATAGCTAACAGTATTCAGTATCAGCAGTTCTCTTCTGGCAACATACTTTCTCAAGAATTAGGTTTAATAATATAAAATAAAATGATTGCAGCCTTAAAGCAAATAATAAAACTTAGGAACTTTAATTTTTAAATTTTAGTCTATGATGCAAATTGGAGGTCAAACACAGATAATAGGGTTAACCCTGTCAATTAACCCTTAAACTTTCTTCCATAGGAAGGGCTACCTCTTGGAAAGAAAGAGGATTTAAAACAAAGTAGTTTATATTTCATTTATCACAGCTCTTCATTAAAACTTAGTATTAGAGCAAACACCTTTCAACCATATATTTAGAAGTTTTCATGAGTTACTGTTATTACTGCCTGCCAGTTTTCTTCAACTTAGGACACCGTAGCTCTTTCTGTAAAGATCAAAGTGATTAAACGATAATAAACTTTCCAAACTGCCTTTTGCTTAAGGATGTAGAATGAAATATTAAATTTTATCTTTAAAAGTGTTTTTTCCCTTTATTTAAATTCTGTCTAAATGAGAGCACAAAATTAGTAGAGTAAGGTAAGTTTTCTGAGAAATGGGTTGCAGTGTCATATGGTAGCCTTTGATATCATGATATGTTGTCTTGTGACTGCTATATAAAATGTCAGGTGAGTGACTATGGTTGAGTGCAAAAGCAACAGCTTGCTTCACTGACCTGGAATTGCATGCATAGCATTCTGTGATACTTGCCCTGTAATTACCGTTTTATGACAGAAAAGTAATCTTTAGTAACTCAAACAGTAAATGTCCTTTATGGGTAGCTTCTTATAATTCAGGTAATATGTGCAAAATGATAAGGAGGTGGTTTTCTTTCAAGAGATTGATTTCTGATGTTAAACCAAGAGAAAAAGGTATTATTTTTATTTTCAGTTTCCAAATAACAAGTGAAAACTTTGATGTGTATTCCAAAAATCTTTCCAAAATCCTCTTGCTTTGGGGAAAAGGCTACCAACACTGATTTTGATTAGTTTATATTTCTCCATACTAATGAATTATATACTTGATGCCACTGGAGTTTTGTCAGCTTTTTGACAGATACATGTGCATGTCTTGTGTGGAGACGTGATTGCGTCTATAGCATGCAAAGTATGAAGTCAGTCAGAGTGCGACCAAGATGAAGACTGTTATGATAACTATACCAATTATTAGATTACATTAATAAAGATTCAGTTATAGAGGTGCCTGAGATGGTCAACACCTCTGTATGTTGACCATCTTTGCACATTTACCATGGTTAGAGTATTTTAAGTGATACCATCTATTTATAAAATTGGTCTGTGCCTCTGATTTTCAGTTGGTCACCAAAGACACACCCCCCCCCCCCCCCCATACCCTGATAATATACTACCATGCTCACTAGTTTCACTAATTCAAGATCTAAAGGTTCATGCTCCTTCGATTTTTAAAGGAGGTGTCAGGTGCTTAAGTGCCTCTTGAAAGACGCCATGGCAAGTGTTGTTCTTGATCTAGAGCAGTGGTTTCCAACAAGTAGGCTCAGCCTCCCCTTCAGAGGTTCACCTACATCAAAAGCGAGGTTTAGAGGACAAGCGAGTTTTCCTCTGACATTTTCTGCTACTTTTATTTCGAGACATGCAGGGTCCTAAATTAGGCTTTAAGTAGTAGAAATTACCTTTTTTCCTTTTAATTTTAGGGACCAGTTTAACATATCTCCTTTTAATTATGTAACTAATTCAGTGGGTGAACATTAGCTTATCAAATGTTTAGCGCAACCAACTTAAAGACAAACCACAGTAACAGCTAGTCCTAAAAAAGCATATTTGTTTGTGTATTCTCTTTGAATTATTTGCATGCCTTTTCGTTCAGGGCATTGATACAAAATTTTAGAATCAGAAGATACTCTAACATGTCTTTTCCTTATGTTACTGCTTTTTATGACCAGAAGCATTTGCTGTTTTAATCCCATGACTGTATCTGTAGTTGAGCTTGGAAAAGTCATCATTTCAAATGGGAGTCTGTGGACTTCCGCTATGTTTGTCTACATGATGGTTAAAACAAGTGGCAATTAATTTTTATAAATAATACCCCCACCTATTTGCGAATAAAGTTTTTAAAAAAATCACATTTTGAAAATCATACAGGTTTTTGAAAAGTTAAAGTGACCTCTGCAGGTGTTCTCAAAAGACTGATTACAAGACCCCCATTTTTACTGTGTGTCAGCTGAAAACCATTCTTGCAGGCATAAATTTCAGCTTGAAGTGAAATCGGTTTTGAAAGAGGAAGGGCAGTCTGTTCAAATACATGTTTCTGTGCTCTGCCAAAGCTAAAATAGGTATCTGTGTGGAGAATTGGTTCATAGAAATAGAGAAATAATGTAATCTGGGCCAGCTGCATATGTTGAAGTTAGTGCATAAAATTGTTTGACCCAGTGCTTGTTCTAACCAGAAAGTATTTTATCCATGTGTTCTTGGAATATGGTCCTTACCTGTAGTAGCTTGTAGTAGCTTGCTCTTCTGTGATTTCCCTGATGAGTTTTTTTTACTTGTTCTTGCTGAAGATTGTAGCAGTATGGAGCAATGCCAACTCTCCTGTCTGTTGCTTTTCTTAATGGCTTTCAACCCTGTTGCAATAAACAGTTGTTAATGTTATTTATCCTGTTTTTATTAGGAATAGGCAGTATTCTTTGCCCTGCCATAGAGCTATGGATAAGCAAGAAGACAGCAGAGCCTCAGATCATGGTAATGTTCTTCACAAAGTATTTTCAGTCTCTCAGTGTGTAAAAAAAGATAATCCTCTGATGCTATAATTTCAACCTGTCCCACTTTTTAAGGTGGGAAACTCTAAAAGTTTATAGAGTGGTGGGTTTTGGGGGTTTTTTTGAGTTGCAAGAGACTTAACTTTTCTAGCAAAGCAAGAAACTCTTCATGTTTATTAAATACACACAGAAAGCAAAGAACAGAAGAGGAAACATTGGTGGAAAATGTCTGAAGAGTATAGAACCTCCACTGCGCAACCTCCTTCACTCTCTCACTTTTTGTACAGCAATTCCTAAAAGAAAAGCCCTCCTTGATAGTACTCCGGAGGGCATATGACTTCTTGTTGAGAAAAAAGTGACCAAGTTTTTTTTCAATATATTCCTTTAAGAAAAGCACAGAGGAAAAAATATAAGAAGTAGCAAACGTTCTGCTTTTGTCTGTATTTTTCTAGTGGATGAATTTCTAGAAGTTGTTATAAAATATATGCAGTCTGTACAGAAGCAGTTAAAGTTTAGTTCTGGCAAAATAGCTTAGAAATGTTCTATGCTGGCAGCTTGCAGGCAGTCTGCTGGAAATGTGAATCAGTGAACATATACACATAGGATCACGGTGCCTGTGCAAATTATGATGTGTTGTTACTAATTGAAGAGGAGGAGCTGCTGCCTTACTTGATTTTGTCAGTGAAGAGTTAGATACATCCAAACTTACTCAATTTTTATTCATAACGTTTGATGACTATGTGTGTTATCATTAATTGATAGAAGACTCCTGAATAAGGTGTTGTGGCCGTTGCTTAAAAAGCATTTGGCTTTCCTGGGAAGATATTTGGGTCAGTAGTATGTGACTATTAAACTTATATTGTATGTGCCTTCAAAAACATTTTAATATACTGAAGACTACAGGTACCTAGTTTAGTAGAAAAATAATCCTTGAGTAGGAACACTTGACTTTCAATTCCTTGTTCCATAGTAAGTGTTCCAGCATTCATGTTTATTTTTACATTTCCTTTTGCTGTTGTTTCCAAACTTGAATGTATGGTGTGGTGAGAGGAAGTAAAAGAAGTGACAACTTTCCTGACTTGATTTTCTAATTGGTAAGTCACTAGATGGTGCCATTTCACTTCTCTGGAATCAGAAACTGTCTTGCATATTATTTTTAGTAATAGTTGTTAATTATGTTTTTAAAAGAAAACAAAATAATTGGACTTTTGAGTTCTTTTTTGGAACTATGTTTTTTTTCTGAGACTATGCAACATATATGTTTTGCTCAAATAAAACTAATTTATTAATGAAAATGTGCAAAATTTCCAAGTTCTGTTCTTTTAAATTGTCATAAACTTGTAGTTTTACATTCATTTACATATATTTTACTGACTTTGATAATAAGACCTGATTTGTTAAAAATGCACATTTTAAATGTAGATTTGTTTGAGGGTCTTTTTTCCTTCCTGAGGTCTAGGTAAGTATCTGCAGCTAATGTGAATTATAATACAGTTCACTGCAGTTGAGGTATAGCCATTTTCATCCACGGACAATTGCTCTTTATTTCTCTATGACTGTAATAAGAACTGAAAAGGAGAGAGTTAACAGTGGCTCATTTATATATCTTACTGTAGTTCTGCAATACCACAGAAACAACTATGTGCAGTTTCATGTAACAGGCTAAAAGTTGTCTGGGGAACTTTTGTTTCATAATTTCACATTAAAAAGCTACATGGTAATTTAGTGTATTGTCACAACTCCTGTGCTGATTAAGAGTTAGGTACAAGTGATGAGTATTATTTCCACATTTAACCATATGCTTTTCTATTTAGCTGGTCAAAAATAGGAAGGCTTGCAAAACCATTTTTTCAAAATGGTTTTGACACTTTTTTGTAATAGCTCAAATTGTGAGAATGGCAGAGTAGAACTTAACATTCACAGGAATACTTTTTATTAATAAAATTACTTATTTTGAATGATCCTAGTATCAGGAGTTGATTTGCTAGCCGGAAGTCTTTTCTCGGTGAGGAATGATGTTCTAAAACCGTAGTTGGTATATTGTGGTAGAAAGTCTTTTTATGAGTGGACAAGGTGCAATGAGTTAGGTTAGTTACAGAATAACTTTGTAAATTTCAGAAAAAGTAGTGAATTCATAAATTGTCTAAAGCTATGCAGTAAGTGGGTTACGGTTCTAGGTTAGAACGTGGGCAGAGCCTCCGGGACAGTCAAGAAAGGCTTTTAATATAATCAAATTTTCTAAAATGAGTACCACCAAAACATTTAACTGGTTGTGTGAGCTGCTTGGTTCCCTGAGGCTTCCAAGCCACCATCTCTTTCTTACTTCTTACTTATTCTGTGAAGAGCCAAGCATGTACTAAACGTTCATGTTAAAGAAATGGAGACTTCAGCATATCTTGGTGCTGGATACTTAGTCGTGTCAGCCTGCACTGCTCTTGGCAGTTGGATACAGCCACTCCAAGTGTTGTACAGCCATGTAAGGCCATCCAGCTGTCACCGGTGATTTTTCATCAACTCTGAAAAATGAACATGGGGGGAAATTTTGTAGGTGTCTTACAAAGTCTTCTGTTTGCTTTTGTTGATCTTAATTAAAGTACAGGGAATTTGAAATCTGTCTGTAAACATTTACGTGTTGAATAGGCAGCCAAAACTGAAACAAGGTGTCAGATTTTACTTTTCTGTAATGTTCCTGATTATCTGGCATTTTTGAAATATAGAACATATAAATATTGCCTTCTTTTAAAGAGGCCTGTGGCGTAGGTTAAGCTCCAGTTTACATTTTTCTAGTGATGAAGAAAAATGTTTGTGTTTTTTTAAGTAGAAGGACAAACAAGGAAAATAAAATAAAGTGAAAGTTAATAAGATTTGACTATTCCTTGCAAGACGGTAATAGAAACCTCGCAGTGTCTTTTTAAATTTTTATGTCTCAAGCTGTATTTGTGGTTAAAAAAACCCCACACCACAATTAATTCATAAACCAATTTTTCAAAATATACTCTATGCGTAAGAATAACTATTTACAGTTTGCTTTCAGAATTTCAGAAAATTTGATTACTTGGAAATAATAACTTGAAAATAATAAAAAAGCAATGGTTGGCAGTGGTGCTGGTTGTTTTGAGCCACCTGATGGCATTGGGTTTCATGAGTTCACCAATCAGTTTCATTTCCTTAAGGTCTTGACAGTAGGAGGAGTAGAAACTGGGGCAGATTATCAGGCCACTATAAAATGAGCAGAGGTACACACTGATGATTTATGTGTAGTGTGAAAGTTGAGGGCAATATTCCACCCAGCATCTGTCCAATTCTGGGTATCCAGCTACCCAGCCATGGGATACAATTGATTTTCCCATTGTCTTTGTAGTTTGTTGTGTTCTTTCACTTTGGGGTTACTGAGTCTGCTGATCCTGAGTGCTGAAGTGGATGAAACTCTGGCACAGACAGCTGCAGCTAACACACTGCATATTACAGGACTCTGTTTTTTAAAAAGCTCTAATTTATTTAAAATGACACCTTTTCATTTCACTTCCCTAGCAGTTTGACACCAACTATCTCTTCTCATGTGAAGAACTCTGGATTTACTTGCTTCCTGCTACTTTATTTTTAGTTTTATTTTTGCAGACTTCCCTGCATCCTCACTATGAAGGTAGCATACCGCCATTCTTTATTACACTGATCCTCATGGGGACTTAGACTTTCTTCACTGCAGGTGGCTCCCTTCAAAATCTGAAACGCTGCTTGTTATGCAGGGACAGTGACTTCCTTTTAGCTCATCAGCATCCCAGATAGTGCCTAATGTCTTCTATAATCTCTCTACACATTTAGAGCAACTGATGCCTTCTTGAATTTAGGGGGAGGAAAAACCCTGTATTTGTTTACTACATAACTTGGCTTTTGTCCGGCAGCTGTTTGAAATGCACAATTCGAACCTCCTCATGGATACCACACATCTGAGAACTTACTAGTTCACTTGCAGCTTTCTGCAATAGTAAGACAAATGATTCAATGTTAAATGTATATGTTTAACTACGGGTAAGAGATTTAAAGCTGATGACTAGGTCTTAAACTTAGATGAGAATTAATATATTGATCTTGCTACAGAATTAATGAAAATAGCATTTTCCTTCAACACAGTAAGCTTTGCAATAGCAAAACAACTCCATTTTCTTCCTCAATTTTAGCTGAAGTCAAGAAGCCTTTTTTTTTTTTTAAATCTTCTATATTTAATACACTTTCTCAGAAGTTAGAGTTTGCTTTTGTTGGTCATTAGATTTTAGGTGTATATATTAAAAGTAATACTTTAGGGTTTGTTTTCATACAATAGATATGACAAATGCAGAACTTCTTGTGACTTGGTGCTTCTCAGTGCTTCCTGAGTAAATTTTTAAATACGCTTAGTTGTGCAAGATGTATTGTACCCCTACACTGTTCACAGTGGACAAAATGTAAAAGTAAGATATTTATCGTGATCCCACTGTATACATCTTCTAGCAGAACAGTCTTGTGACTATTAATTCTGAGTTACTTGTCATATACGGTTTTTTTAACCACAAGTACAGCTTGGTCAACCAGTTTGGACAAAGTTGTACCAACCTGACTTCAAACTTTGTTATATAAACTATGATAGGATGTCCTGAAGTAAGTTCTCCTTTCTGAAGAAAAAAAGAAAACCTGGTAGCTGCTATTTTGATAACCTCTTCCTGAGACGAGAAATTCTTGACTAAACCAGGAAGTAGGGCAGTCAGTAAAGCACCACTGTGAGGATATTCATATTTGCTTACAAGAAGTGAATACTCCTGAGTTTGGACTTGAGAATAATCTGCTTGAGAATAGTCATGCTGTAGGTGCACTGTAACACAAAGGAATGGGTTTCCTTATATCACAAGGAAATGGAAGGAGAGCTCTATAATCCTTGTGGCATCTCTTTCACTTCTTTTCTGGCTTAAATTATTTAGGCTTCATTTCTGCTATTGGAGCCTCAAAAATGGGTAATTCAATTTAAAAAGGAGTGAATTGTGATTTTTGTAACTTGATTTAATTTATTATGGTAGTGTGTTAACTGCATCTGTCTTTCTGATCATGCTTGATTTTTCCAGACATCTGACATGTTGTGCATGTAAGAATGAGAAAAGAAATGTCCTGGCAAGTATTAAAAAAATGTGATACTTCAATAGGTTTATTAAATGATAGTGGCTAAAGAGCCCAGAAAACATATGGAGTTAGATTCTTTCAGCTCAGGGACTACTGGCAGTGCAAACTGGTAATATAGTATTAAGGAAAAACAAAAATTGCCACGTGCTTGCGTTTTCAAAGGCAGCGTGGATTTCATAGGAGGGCTCCATGCAGCTAGAGAGTGTTACAAGTGGTAGTAGCAGGAATATGATTTGTGTGAATCCCTCTTCAGTTTGTTCTTTTGCTTAAGAAATAGTTCTGAAAGAGACTTTTTTTGCCTAATGTGTAATTTTTTCTTTGCTGGTTATGTGAGACTTTTCCTCGCAGTAAGCATATAGTATTTGGCTGAGGTTTTTATACTTCTTTTTACAGATGCCAAGGATGTTGCATGCAAAAGAAAGTGATTGATCAATGTTTCTAATCAGCTGAGCTGAAGATTAAAATACTAATTAAAATGTTACTCTTCTAGAAGAAATAAGAGGAACCAAAGAAACATAATAAAAATTTATTATCTATTCTTGTCTTTAAACACCTGTATTCAAAGAGTAAGTAATGTTCCCCATAGCACAGAAATGCTGCTTTTTAAGTAATTCCAAACATTTCAACAAGATGATCTTTATGTGCTTGTTTATGTGAGATAAAAATGCTGGCAAATGCAATGTACTTAGTTGTAAGATTATGCTCCTAAATTTCATATACAGTAAGTATTAATAAGTTATTTCTCCTTTCACTCAAAGGCTTGCTTTTGACATCAAACAGTTTTCTTGGGGGTAGAAGGGGAAGAAGGAGAAAACACATACAGTAATAATTTATTTATTTAAAATCACAAATGTGGTGGTGGTGGTACTGAATATAAAATGGACCTAAGTGTAAAGTTCAGACTGGAATTTCCCCGGTAGTGTTTAGCAGCTTTCAGACCTGAAGTTATTTTAGGTATAAGCCTGTGCTCAATGACTTCCTGCCTGTGTACTGAAGTACAAACATTTCAGACCCTCGCTTTAGATGGCAAATTCAAGAGGAATTCTGTATACATCTGGGGCTAGGCTGGCTAAACACTGTTCTTCCTGAAGTCAATGACATTTCACATTGTCTTCAGTGGAAACAGAGTTAGGTTTATGCTTCTCACTTTCAAAAATGCATAATGAGACTCAAGAGTATCTAGTGTATGAGATCTGAAAAGGTAATTTTGATTACTTTCTAATAATTAACTTCCCAAATTCAGAGAACTAAATCAGTGATACTGTCTACTGTATAATTGTAGTTGTAATATACACTGTAAAATCAATCAAGATTTCATGATTAAATGACAAGTCTGCTTAAAAGCAGCAGCAACTGCATTATCTCCACAGCATTCATGCACACACTATAAATAAGAGCAGGATAATAAGACAAGGTCCTTCTCTAATTCTAATGACAAACAGAGTCTGATGTCTGTAACAGATTTGTGAGGCTGTGTAATAACTGGAAAGTGAGCCATTCCTCTAGCAGTAGTGGTTTTTCAGCACTCAGCTCCTGGGGATTCCAGAGAACCCCATTAACAATCCATATGGCTCTCATTGCGTTTACACTTGTTTTTTCCTCTAATATTTCTGTTACAAAGCCACTGGTGAATGCACTAGAATCGTATGCTGTGATTTTAAAAACTATATCTGCTGAACAACCTAGTTCAAATTCTTATCTCAAATACACATTGCCCTTTATCTTGTTTATATTCATGATGCTAAAACCAATACCTTGATTTAGCAGGGAAGAGCCCTTGTAGATTGCTGAGTGTCTTCAGACTTGAATACCTGTGGGAAAATCTGTGCTAAACAAACCATAAAATGGGAGTTTAGGATTAACTGTAAAATCAATTAAAAGACCCAGACTCAGTAAGCAGCAAACATGGAAAGAATGTGGTGAGGAATTTAGCTCAGGAGTATTCACTGATCCTATCTCCCTGGAAAACAAGAGAACAAGGGCTACAGAAAACTTTTGGCTGGTACATTTTTAGAACACTCTTGAGGCTTATCATTAGCCAAGAACAAGAGACGTGTTCCACCAATGCAAAATAAATCAGTGCTGTGAATGGATAGGGGCTTTTGTGACAGAGCAGGGGCATCAAAGTTTGGAGATGTCTTCTTCCTCCTTGTACGTGCCTGGTTTGTAGATGACTCCTCTGTTGTCTTCACCTCCCTTTTTGCAGCTAAGATAAAATAAATGTGTTAAACAATTGTAATTCTGATGAAGGAAAAGCACCATTGGTTACTTAAAATGGTCAATTATGCATGCATGAGATTATTTTTCTCTGTACCAGTGCAAATGTCACAGTAGCTTATTGTTACAAATATTTCAGGAGAATGCATTCTGTGTGGCAGAGTCAATGCTGACTGCAAAGGGATCAGGCTGTAGGAAAGTTTGTAATCTTAGTCTTTTTTCCAGAATTTGGCTTTGGTGGCAAACAGTCTGGCTAACCGATCTCTTGTCAGTACAGATTTCTTCCCCTTAAATGAGGTGACCTTTGGGAGAAGTTTTTTCTAAAACTTCATTCCCCTCTTGTTTCACTTACTGTTCTAGGAGAAAATGAAAGGATTAAAAAAGCAATTAGGAGCAGCAATGCTAGCAAAAAGAACAAGAAAAAGAACAAATGGCAATTCAGAAACAGAAAAACTGGGTAAGTCTATTATCAACCCAGCCTGCTTGTCCTGCTTAGCCTGGAAAGGGAGTCTCATGTCCTAACTGCTAGTGGGAGCAGTCAATACCTAGAGTAGAAAGTAGTTTTGTGTTCTCCCTGGTACTCACATACAGTTTCCTATTTCCTTTCCTTGTATCTTTTAAGGGTTTACATAAGCACTATTCCAGTAATTATTATTTTGTGGAAAAACAACCCTATATAGTTGTTTTTCACAAAACCCAACCATTCCTACAGTGGCAGAGTGGTGGCCACTGTGGCACAAAGGTCATAGCAAGTAGAGGCCTTTTAGCCATATAAGTATATTTTGCTGGCAATAAAATAGAATTACTTTGGAGTATATGATACAGGAGAAGTAACATCTACAGTGATAAAAACAAATCAAAGCTTGTAGGAAGAGATTGTATTGTATAAAAGATCAAACATTACCACTATTAAAAATGTGCAAGGTTTTGGACACACAAGCACTTCTTTGTGTCAGAAGAAAAATTTGGTTTGACTTCTTTTCCTGTGATGTGACAAACAGCTGGACATCTTACCTTTTCCTCTTCAGTAGCCAGAAGGCTGCTGCAAGAATGATGAGAACTCCCAGAATGCAGGCTATCACAACAGAAGCAACAAAACCTAAGAAAAGAGAGAAAGCATACAAAACAGTTAAATTCATTTACTTGAGAGGAGAATGTTAGTCTCTAATCTGTCATAACATTTGCATTCTGCATCTGCAACTTTCCTACAGCCTGCTCATACCACTTTGCAATTATGGAATGGATAACTTTGCATAGATGTATACTGGAAAGTCCTAATCCCACAGTTGGATCCACAGTTCAGAGTGCTGTGAATTTAGCCACCTGCTGAAGTCACAAAGCCAACATGCAGGCACAGGCATAGCAGATCAGAAACTCTTTGGATTTCAATGCTATAATCTATGAGAAGGCATAAGCAAAACTGAACAACTAAACCCAGGCAACTAAGGATGTTAAATTTGATGCCTTTTGTTTTTTCAAGGCAGAAGTACACCGTTTAATGTGGACAGCTAAAGAGAGATGTGCTTTGCTCTTGAGAACATTGCTTAAAGGCACCTATGAAGGTAAGAATGAATTCAGGATATTAGTGTGAAGAACTGAGTGATCTCATGTTTGCATTGAGATGTTGAGCATTATCATTATAATGCCGTCTCTGATAATGACCTTCCTATAATTTTGGCAATGAAAGTATTTATAGTTATTTTGGCCTTCTCAAAGACCCTGAAGGTGAGCACACTTTTCTTAACTGCATTTTCATAATTCATGTACACATTTTTTTAATATTTTATCAAATGACTGCTTCTCTCTAAGGAACATCAGAACCGTCCCAGGGGAAGCTGACAGGTATCATGTATTCCATCTAAATATTTTCTCTTATTAAATAAGCTGTTGAGAAAACAGAAATGTAAAACCTGGATTTTAACCGTATCCCATTTAACCCACTAGATGCTTTATTAATTTTGAGTCCAACTGAATAGAAGAATCTTGCAATCCGTGTAGTTGAAAAAACCCTGTATTTTAAAAAAGGGGAGTTTTGTTACAGTAAAGGTGCATCAAGTGGGCAACAAAATATAAACCCAAATAGATAATTGTAGAAAGAGAGCTTGTAGTTTGAAGAGGAAGTGTAGGGGGCATTTCTGTTTGCTGAGAAGACTTTCTTGCAAATTTAGTTAGATAGTATTTCAGCGTGGTGCTATAATCAGAACTAGACACCAGTTCCCATTTAACTTGTGGGCAGTGGAAGGTTTGAACATCATAATAAATTTCAGCTGCAGGTATGTGAAGCTGATTTTATTAGAATAGATTGCTGACAGGCAAAACACATTATAAACATGTTTGAGTTTTGCTGAATAATCCTTTAAGATTAGAGACATTTTGAAATGTAGTACTTGTTAATAGTGAGCATGAATTTAGATTTTAATTATTGGCATCAAAAGGCGGAGGACTGAACAGTTTGGTCCGTTGCATTTTTTGATACAAAACACAGCTCAATGGCCCCATCTTGTGGTGTCTGTGCTCAGGTGAAGATAGCAGCCCTCAGTCTTGATACTGAAAAGGCAGAAAAGTTGCTCTGAAAACCTGCTTTAGTAGTGGCCTAGAGTATACACAACAGGATTTCTTTCACAAATTTCTGTGGTTGCCTGACCCAAGCCATGATTCTGTGTATGGCTTCTCCTTCCCTTCTTAGTAAGTGTGCTTTGTTCCTACCTGTGGTACAGCTGGCTGCATCAGGCTCGGCACTTGCAGCCAGCAACCAGGTGCACTTTAATTGTGCTTTGACAGGAACCCTTTTTTTTTTTCTTCCCCTTAAGGTGAGGGACTGCACCTGTGAGGGAGCCTTTGTGACCATAGTAGGTGGAATGTGAGATTACAGGGGTGATGAATACCTTTTTTGAAATGGGTAGAACATTTTTCTATGGTTCACTGATAGAGTCAATGAGCTTTTGTAATTAAATGTACTTAGACTGAATGGGGTTTCTATTAAAGTAGCGCTGAGCAATGCCTTTCATAGCCATAGAGACCAGTTCTTGGGTGAGAACACCAGGATGGGCAATAACCCATACAATTCAACCCTGGTTAAGTCATGCCAAGTTTAAAGATACATTGAAAATGCTTTTATAGCTGGTGTCACCTCTGCATGGGAGCCAAATGTTATTCTTGGGTTTGGCACTGGTTCACAGCAACAATTTTGAGAAAGTCACATCTGGGTCAAATTTTCCCTCATAGATGGAAATAATAATGCTTACACTATTTCTGTGAAGTGTTTAGAGATTCCTGGATGAAAAGCATAGTATCTGATTTTCAGTCACTGGGATCACAGATTGTAACTCTCTACCTTTTATGTATTGAGTGTGATTTACAGAGAGAAGGTAGTCAGGTGCCAAAAGGTCAGCTTAAGAAACAGATGGAAAACTGCATTTCTTACTTCTGATGAATTGAGAGAATAGAAAACGTAAAAGTTGGATCTCTAGGATTCCATGGTGAGCCGGTCTTAAACATAAGGTACCTGCTCACTCCAGAACTTCTGTTACTTCAGTGTTTCTGCAGTGGCATTGCTATAGTAGATTGTCTGTGCATGGATTTAAGAAAGACCCTGCAGAGGAAGCCTTACAGTCTCAAAAACTTGGCAGCCATATTGCAAATCCTGATTCTGCTGTTTAAAATCATTGTACATAATCTGATTTGAGCAGAGATTTGAAGGGGATTACTAAAACAGCCATTCTGGACCTAACTAGTTCTCTAGCTGGCAGCTGGTGTTTGAGATTGGAGGTTTGGGAAGAAAGTCTTAACCTTCTTCCTGGTCATATGAGAATGCCATGGGGGAGAGGGATATTTCTAGCTGGCCAATCCATAAAAGCAGAAAAAGGATTGGCATACTCTAGTTCTTTCCCTTTTTCACTATTTAGCAATCTTTTCATTTACTCAAAATATTGTTTGTGCAACTAATACCAGTTTTTATATTAATCATGGGGCTATTAAGGACTGTTGATGATTTGGTAAAACTGTAATTTTCTTATATATTTTGGTTAGAATCTAGCAACAGAAGAACTCCTAATGTAAATCTTATTTTAAAATGAGATTAAATTGAGGCATTTTTCTGTAACTGTTATACTCTGCAAGTGGCAGCATAGGGACTTGATAAGAGGCTTGAACATAGAATAGAATATTATGACTTTGGCTTTATATAGTATACAACGAGAAATCAAGGAACAGAACCAGCAAAATCTCAAGCGTGACTTGCGTATGCCCTATGTGAGTTGTATATAGTCACAGAAATAACTTTTGTCTGACGCAGGTCATATTACAGTCAAGAAACAAGGTTTCCACTTGTTACCAATATAATATGAACAAATCAATTTTCTTAGCTGATAAATTGATAGGGAGGTTGTTCAGTTACTTATTCTTGACTGAAGCAGTAAGATTTAGGTTATTGCCTAGTGCAGAGAACTACACATGAACAGAGATTGCGGAGACTCTTCATCATGCATAGCATAAAGGTATTAATGATCCTTAAGAAAGGGAAAAATCTTATGTTTTGTTAACACATGAGCTGATGCAGACTGATGCAAAATTTTGGTAGCCAACAGTACTCAGTATTTTGTTTTAGTCAGACCTTGAAACTGGGCTTCAAACTGTAAACAAATTAAAATGAGAAAAAAGACAATTTATCAGAGTAACTTCTTTCAGCAGAAGTTGGTAAAACTGTAATTTTCTTATATATTTTGGTTAGAATCTAGCAACAGAAGAACTCCTAATGTAAATCTTATTTTAAAATGAGATTAAATTGAGGCATTTTTCTGTAACTGTGCTGCAAGTGGCAGCATAGGGACCAAAAGCAGAAATGGTAGTGCTAAATAAAAGAAGGGTATAACTAAACTAAGCTAGTTTAGACTTAAATATTTAGCTATCTGGTGCTAGTAATGGGAAAGATGGTAAGATACATTTGGCAGCAAAGAAACAAGGAGACAAATGGAGAAATGACAGCGAAAGCAGAAAAATGCTTCAGCTGCTTGACTGCAAAGAACTAGTGTGGATGCTTACAGAGCTTTGCACTGTAGTCTCAACAGGCTTGGGGACCTTTTTTTGAGGTATCTGGAATGAATGCATTTCTAGCTTCCAGAATGAGGGTGGGAGATGAAAACTACTCAGCTTTTTGGGGGGAAAGTCACTGTTCTAGGCCTTTATTTACAAACTGGAAGCTGTGTACACACAGGAGGGTCCTTGAGAACCTGAGCACCTTTCAAGATGCTCAGTAAAAAGTACAAAGTCATATAGTGATGACTTAATCTATCAGGTGTAACATCTTCAGCTCCTTAATCATACTTTAAATAAAAGGATATGTTATGCTGTTTCTCTGCACCTCAAAATTGGGAAGTATCCCATCTTTTCTTAAATTGCTGCCCCCTCCTTCTGTGCTGCAAGTGAAAATAGTTGGTTTTCTAGTCAGTAGCTTTTTGCTGAGTGTACAGAAATGAGAACCTGAGGTATTTTGGATCCCTGAACTGTACCGAAAACTGTGTATTGCCTTTAGCACTGTAGTCTGCCCTTCTTCATATACCTGGTCCATAAGCCTTCTCCTAAGGATCCACTATGTTAACTGCAGATAGAATGGTTAATAAAGTAAAAGTCAGGAGATGCTGCAGTTAAGGAGATGTAGTCTTTGCCGCTGAAGCTTTGGAGATTATGAAATGCAGAGATTTAATGCAGAGCTGGAGAATGGGAAGTCATGGCTTGTGGTTCAAGCCATATAGTCAGTCAGCTCAGAGCTGTTAAGTATTTTTTACTCCAGTAAAAATACAGAGAAATGAATAACTAAATCATTAGAACTCAATGAGAGAAATGTGCTTAAGTAGCAAGGACAGTAGCATCAACATGATTATTTAAATAATTACTAAGTTATGTGCAATAATTCCAGAGAAGGCACTCAAAAGAAACTTCGTGGTAGAGTTGTGTTCCTCTTATGGGAAGCTTTAGAAAGATTTAAAATGTTTCCATGAGAACTGAGATGGTCCCCAGCCACAGAATGACTTCTGAAATTGTCTCTGGGTTTCATCTCAAAGATGGGAGATTTGCTTCAAATAAGGGCCACATGCTGCTGATGCTCCACAGTGTTCTGGTTGGGAGTTTTGATGCAGCTAATCTGACAAAGAGACCAGCCAACTTTTGGTGGCAAATCTAAATCTTCTCTGATTTCAGAGAAAAGTTTTGGCTGGGATTTGTTTTGGCTGATCTCTAATTTTCACTTTTCTCCTTTATAACTTTATATTAGAAAAGTTGTATTATGATGAAAGGGGTTGTCTGCAGAGGGGAATGGCAAGAACAGCTGCTGCAGTATGCCTGTAGGGAGAACTGTTCCCTGCAGTGGCTATTGTGCGAAATTTCCCAATATAGACAACTCCTGTGTTTTCCGTTCTTTCATCTAAACAGTGAAGAAACTAGCAGGCAAAGTTGAAATGATGTGCTAACACGTTTTATTAATTTGAAAGTTCACTGCTTGGCCAGTCTTTTTTGTGAAGTCTGTTTTTTCTTTTAAAAATCTTTTACTCCCAGTTTCAAATAGTGTAGAGGTTTGCCTAGATTCGTCTGCCTTCAGTGTATGTGCCAGCTTCACAACTGCTTAAGGGTATTTGTTTGCAAGACAACACAGAAATTGGAACAGTACATTTTGCACAAACAGTATACTCGAATGCCTTATTGTGGGGCACAGCTAAGCTTCTCACCACAGATGCAGGTTTTTGTGCACAACTCGTGCCCCAAACCTATGCACTGTCATTGTGTAACACTGTATAATTAAGCTTTTAAATCTGTTCTTCCTCGTAAGATGGCAATTTTTTTTTTCACTTGTAACACTGGATCATACAATCCAGTGTTATGAATTATTTTTGTTTCTTGATTTTTAATTCCTCAAGGAATCTATGTAATTTCCCAAAACCAGACTCCCTGAAAGGCAAAGCTGTGATTCCCTTTAGATGTGTGGTCTGCATAAAAACAATCCTGATATTTCTGAGAACCAGCAAATGTTGCTGGTGAGACAAGGCCAGCTCAAGCACTTTATGCTGACTGAAACAGCTCAGCTGTAGAGAACTGTTTAGTGTTTGGAGTGACAGCAAGTATTTCTGCTAAGCATGACAAGGCCAAACATGTCTTCCTTCTTTTATCTCCTTGTCTTTGGTCAGAAGGGTTGCAGGGCTTGTCTGATACCCATTGTGGAAAAAAAACCTTCCTATATACTCTCTGAATACCTTATTCTCGTTCAGTTGCCCATGCAACAATGCAGTAAGAGAAGAAAAGGGAACAAAGTGAACTGTGGGAAAATAAGATTGCTAGATTTTTGTAGTGGTACAGTGCAACAGGACTGCCACTTCAGTATTTCAAGTTTACACAAATCACTGTGCACTGTGTCTTTGCATAGAGGCATTCATACAACTTACCTTCACGGAAGGAGATAAAAACCAGTCTTTCATGAAATTCCTGAACGTTTCGGAAGTTATCAACCATTTCCAGGGGTTCTGGGTCATCACTCTCTGTGCAGTACATGGCTGTTTCCAGTGCCAGTAACTATAAAGGGAAGCACCCTGTTCAGCTCCCAGAATATGGAAGAAGCATCGCCAGTGTATGATTACTGAGAGTGTGTGTTTGAAATCAAAGGGGTAGTCAAAGGGAAGAGGATACATTAAGTAATACTGAAGTCTTGCGTGACCTGTGAGTCCAAATACAGAATAATGTGTAAACAGTGTGACATCTCCAAACTCATACCTATATTTTGTTTACATCCTGATAAGATTAATCCTACTTGGTAATTATCCACCAGGAAAACTGGATGGGAGGAAACATGATGGCCCTTTGCAGCATGTTCTCTGTAGCACAGTCTAACTCCTAAGCAGTACTAAAAGCTACTTTATGAAAGACCTCTCTACTTTAGTAAAGACATGATCTGGCAGAGTGGACAAAGTTAAGAATTGACTTTCATAACAAGGAGCATGCAGTAATTTGATCAGAGATTTTGATAATAACATTTTTTCCCCTGTGTTTACAATTAGGTGAATCAGAACATAGTGATTGGGAGTTTATAGTCTATGTAAGTGGCCACCTAAGAACAAAAAAAATTAATCAGGTGAGCACAAAAAACATAAGCTGGAGAAAAGCCAGGGGATACAAGATGGACAAGTAACACATCATATGCTTTTTAGAAACAACATCTACCCAACCTGTCGTACCTAAGTCAGTCAGGATCAAAGTAGCACTAAAATACTTAGTGAATGGGGTTCAGCCATGAAGCCTGAACAAAAATGCTCTGGAAGTCACTCATGGAAAGACTTAAAGCAGGAAGTAAGTACATAGTGAAAACAGAAGATCTCACTTGACTGTGATTTTTCAAGCTGATACTATACCAATTGCTATGCAGTTGTTGGTCCTTTATTGATTCTGGTCAACTGGAAACATGCTAACTAGACGCAGAACAGGATATTGATTTATGGCAGTTCTGTGCTCTTCTTCCCACTTAAGGGATTTTAGCAATGGTCATCTTTCGGTTTTACAGGAACGTAAGAGAAATCCAGGAAATGAGAATATGCATATACTGTTCTTTAGCAGACACCAATCAGGAAAACATGTGCTGTATTTAAACTTGCCTGCTCTTGTGAAATTTTAACAGGGTGTCGGAAAACTGTCCAGAGAACGCTAGGGTAGCAAGGAGGAGTTGTCAGGGATCCTTCATAGCGATAATACTCATCCAGTCTGTCAGGAAGCAGTTCTTGAATATTGAAACCAGGGACTTGGACCATCTGATCTAAAATAGGGGATTCATGTTAAATGCTGTGTCATTACTACACAGGTAGTGTATTTGCTTTTCAGTAAGTAGGATGTTTTTGGTCATATCACTAGGAAAAGAAAAATACATTTTAACAGAGATGATCCCAATTTAATAAGGAATACAGCTTTCTAGGTTTCCTATGTAGGAATCTTGTTTTAGATTCCAAATCAGAATTCTATAACATAAACTGTGGCCATATTAACCAAAACCCACCATGTGCAAGAAATAAGGCCCAGTCAGAAACACATGGTACATGCTAGCCATACACTCTTCACAGAAATGCACTGCATTTATATGTCTTCCACAGTTTGTGACAGATTTGTCTGGGATTTCTCGACTGTTTCTTCAGCTGGTTCGATCCCTCTCAGGGTGACATCTGATACTCTTAGCCATTCGCAATCCAATGCAGGTTTATAGCCACTCACCTTTGTATTTCACATTCCGGAAGTGCCTGAAGATCTTTTCGTAGGATGGGTTGAAGGGTCCAATCTGTAATGAGCAGACTGTTAACAGCTGTGCAGATCACCACAGTCTGAATGAGTCTTTGCTTCTGCACACAGCAGACAGCAGTATTTGCTGGCCTCTGCAATAAGGCAAGTGTCTCTGCTGTCCAGATATTCATATGCTAGAATGGCATAAATACTCTTTTTACTCAAAACATCAACACTATCCTCAGAACCTCAATAACAGTCTTACTTGCTTCCAGAGCTATTAGGGCTGCTTTGTCATAATACTATCTAACAACTGCAGTGTAGACCTCTTGTGAGCACTTGAAGGACCCTATTCCCCTTGCCTGTTCAGCATGCTGTGCAGATGAAGAGAAACCATTTCTTTTGAGAACACTGCAGGCATAAGGTCTCAGCTGACAGGGTTCTCAGGTCGCCTACTGGTTTCTAGTCAAAGCTGCATTTTTCCACCCACAAACATTTCTTAGTCTGCTGCTCCTCACAGTCCAGGAAGATAAAGAATTACACTATTGGGTACCACAGGGACACTGGCAAGGGCTATAACTCAACTATCAAAGAAGGCCATGATTTTCGACTGCTACCAGTAGCTTTTCAGTCTCATAATCAATGCCTTTTTTATGAATACTTTAGAGTTGGTGATTAGCAACTCTTCTGACAACCAGACATAGTAAACTGGTGTCCTTAGATCAACTGTAATAGCCACCAGCTGTCTGAAAGTTTTTGAAAGACCTAATCTTCATTGTTCCCTTATTTGATTTTTAAACACCATTGCTTAGAAATAACCAGAATCCCAGTGTTATTCCCTAGCATAATATGGAATACTCTGACGCTTTTCACAGCTGCAACTTCCAAATGAACTGAAATTTAACATAAAATTATTGTCAAAGTCTTAGAGCTGCTAGGAAGCGAGCTTGGATAATATTAATGAGAATTAGAGCTTTCTCTACTAACTAGAGCATTTTCACTTTTTTGATGGAAATGTGAAAACCTGGGTGTTTTCAGGTTTTTTTATGCTGCAGGAAATCCTCACTTTTAAAAATCATCCTTATAGTTATCTTTCTTACTGAGGAGTTTTAATCCGCAAGAAAAAGGAGAATTATATATGTACAAGCTTCTAAAAATTTTTCTTTCAGATCATTATTATCTTTAATTGCTTGTATGTGGGGCTTTAGAGGGGAAAACTGGAAAGCTGTCCTGTCATCTTAAAAAGGGCACTGAATTTACTTGTTTACTGTAATCTGTGATTCAAAGAATCTGGGAAGTTTGCAACCTGAAGACTGTGGTCAAATTGTAATTACATATAGTCACCAAAGCCAGGGTTGTGTCTGCCTATGCCTCCCTGCTGTGTTAAAACTGCTTCATGCTACAATGGGCAGTTTTGAGTAAGTGAGCTTGAAATTCACTGTTGTCTATTGTTTGATAAACTCTGCCAATCCTTAGTTTGTAAATGAATGCAAAAATGAATTTAACATAGCTGAAGTTAACTTGCTGAAAACCATGAGGAAATACTTAGAATTGCTCTTCTCTTAAAATTTGTTTCTGTTTATGTATGTGCTGCTGGCATCTTGCCCTTTTTTGTGAAAGAGAAAAGGAAGAACCTTAATTCAGCCACAGCACTGTTAAACAATGTAGGTAGTTTTATATGTTAAAGGTCTGCGATGACTTAATGATTGAAAGCATATTCTAAACAAAACAAACAAACAAAAAAGTCCTGCATCCTACCTCAAGAAGAACAGCCAAAACTGCCAGTCCATCCACTTTGTCCATTGCTGCTGTTATATCTGGATATTTCTCAGAGTTATAATGTACAACATGCAGCTACAAAGAAGGAGATACTATGTTATGGTAACCTCTGGAGCATGCTCAAATTTCTGTTTCACAGCTAAAGAGGACCAGTGTAGCCACCTCAGGCTAAGGCAATACAATGGGATCCTTCAGTGATTTCTGGGTGTAGTGGTAAGATCTTTTCAGAGAAAAGCAAAAGGTCCTGAAACTACCACTCCTGCTGTAGCCAAGTTACACTCCATTCCCCACCCCCAATGCCCTGCAGTGATGGGGGGAAGAGGATAACTTCAGTTTCAAGGCATCTCGACTGTGGTACTAGTAAATTTTCCTGAAAAAGTAACGCCTTAGCACTATTGGGGCTCTCCAATGTTTAAAATGCAAAACCGGGTGTTAAATGTAACTGGAGAAGAAATGGATTCCTCAAGTGCTGTTATGCAAGCAAATTATTCTGACTGATTTCTCTTTTATTCATTTTGGGGTAAATATCCAATTGGTACTGCTTTTCAAAATCTATTCCCAAATCCATAATTTAGGATTAGAAAAGATAACAAATAGTTCTTCACTGGATAGAAGGTGAGTAAAAGTAGACAGAGAAGTAATGTTGTGCAACTAAGATATACCTGGTTTACAAAGAGCCAAGGTGTCGAATATCTAGCAATTTGCTTGAAATTACTCAAGTGACCCATTGCCAGCCCTGAGTTTAGAACCTAAATTCTAACTCCCTGACTTGTGGCGTATTCATGAAAGTACATCAGAGTCCATCCTTTTTGCAGTGCACAATGCATTTTTTTTAGTATATACCCAGACCATGAGAACTTGGATTAGAACCTTGCAGCCTTTTACAGTCATATACCCAAGATAAAGATCTTGCTTTGAAACAGTGAGACCTGCCCAGCCTTCTTTGTTTCTTTCCCTTATCTGAGCTTCTCTTACCTCTGCTGCAAAATGCTTCCCACTGACTGTGTGCTCTGAGCCTTCTGACTTGTTTCTGTTGCCCCAGTGTAGGTGAAGTTGAGATGCAGTGTATTCAAAAGGGAGGTTTCTGATGCACATAGTAGGCGACAGATACATTTTCACTGTAAGCAGACCAAAACCAGAGGGGAGCAAATGATACCACGGCTTTCAAGCACAGGGCAAATAAAAGTACTGTGTCTAAGTATATTATGTATGGAGCGTGAACAAAGCAGATTCTTAGCTTAAATCCTTCTCAGTCTGTGGTAGGAGATAAACACTTTAGTTGTCTTTAACCCTTTCTAGGTAATTCAGGAGAATTTAGAATATACCCTTTTTCTATTTTCTTAAACTGAAGGAATTGAATGTGAGAATTGTTGCTAATGGAAATCTTTCTTCTCCCTGAAGAATGCAAAATTATCTCAGTCCTATTGAAGAGTCAGTTACTGAACGTGTTGAAGCAAAACTTAGGCTTGTGTGCCTTCTGTCAATCCCCTTATAGTGGTTGAAAATGGCTTAATAAATTAATTTTTCTCATGGTATTTTTAAACTCTTGTTATATTGAACTCCTCTGCCTCTTAATCTTCTTTGAGGAGCATATGGCAAAACCAAATAAGCTTCCCCTTCTCCCTGCTCCCCCTGAAACCCAGATCATTGATGTCAAGCAGCAAGATAATCACAGGCCTTAAAAACTAGCATTTCCTCTCTTGACATTCTGGAGGGAGACCTTTGTATGCATTACCCTGCCTTCTGCTCACTTATGCTCTCCAGTGTGGAAGACAGGCTGGGTTATTTTTTTTGTGTAGAAATTACAGTAGTAATTCTCAACTCAGCAGAAACTGACTTGTTCACTTGAGAAGTTTGGTACTTCATAAAGCAACGATTTATGTAAAGAACAGATCAATTTCTTTGCAATTTATCTTTATTATTTTCCAGTGTGAATAAAACTTGTTTCTGGAGTGTTCCAGACATGTTTGGCAAGGGAAACAAGGCTCAAAACCTTAATGAAGGAACAGCTGCAAGCCTATGTGTTTTTATGTTAGTGCTAAAAAGCTTTTTTTGAGCTCTACTGCTTTCAGTCTAGCTGAAGTAGGTAATTGTGCCTGGATTAGCTGGCTGCTGAATTACCATTAATTATATGTAGGAATGACTGATGCCACAATATTAAGCATCCTACTGATTTCCTCTCTAGCCATAAGAGAAGACAGCAGCAGATGGTGTAATGATCACTCTAACAGAGGCTAATTTTTCATTACTCAGATCAATTAAGGTTTGTATCTGAGTGATGTTTCTAGAGTGGGTCGCATGTCCCCTGCTTTCTAGGAGGGCACTGATCTTATAAGTGAATTCCCATTTTTACTGAGGGGGAGGGAAATCTATTTTTGTCTTGGCTTTCATTAGGAAGTAGTTGAACTTCTTGTTTTAGGGGCAAGATCTGACAATGTTAGTGATGTAGGCTCTACGAGTAATTTGCTTTCACCTGTGCAACTGTTATGTGAGGGACAGGCTCTCGGTGTTGTTCTTTTGTCTCCACCTGCTCTCTGGCAGCATTAATGTCCACAATGACAATGTTTCCTTCTCTGCCTGTCACTTACATCAGCCTAATACATTCAGCTGTGACAGTACAATCCTTCACTCAGGACCAAGAAAGGCTCTTAGGAAAAGAAGGTTCACAAGGAAAGGGTGTTCCAGCCATTCCTAGTTCAAAGCAACCTGGTTTTGATGAAGAAATTGATCAAGAGGAAAACCAGGAACCATGCCTGAAGAGTGGGCTTATGATGTTCTACAGAGCAGGTTTACCCCACTGAAAGAGTGAGAAAAAAAGAGATGTTTGCATGTCAGGCATCTTTTAACCAAGCATGCCAGAGAAGACCAGAGGCAGAGAGTATTTTATAACACAGGTTCTTTTGATGCTTATGCAACAGAGGAGGATACAAAGAAGGAAGGCCTTATAAGTGTTCTTATTTCTATGTCTTCAAATGTTTCAGGAAGGAACAAAAAATGGTGATACTAGCTTGCTGGTATTGTATATTGTGTCAATATAGTAGACCTTTATGAGACTGCATCTTCTCTGCGTTTACCTACTGTACTGACCTTTGGTTTAGTACTACAATGGAGGGCATGTTTAAATGCTATTTCTAATTATTTTTCTGTCTTTTTATCTATCTGTACTATCTTACAGTAAAGAGGGTTTCTATCTCAAGTCAAAGGAACAGAATGGTGCTACTAGATTTTTGTTTTTCCCTCTCCCCTTCCCGCCCATAATTCAGCTGAGCTGCTTTGATTAGACTGGAATGTCAGAGACCCATTGCACCCATATTTTATCAGTTCATCTCTTTTTAACATAATCACAAAGTCTGTTTCTGTTTCGGAGTACTCCAACCAAAGTAATAAGAAAAGCTCAGGAATTAATTCTGACATGCCTACAGTTTATTTAAAAACCATAGTCAATTTGGCTTACTGCGAATCCATTTGTACTTTAGTACATTCCCGAGTTTCTCTAGCCTGGTCTCTAGATGTAGGTATGCTGATGTGAAGGCTTTATCATGAAAGTTTAATTTCATTTGATAATCAAAGTAGTTCACCCATGAAATAAAAAATGACGAGCTCCAGCAAGTCTTTCCTTTACAATCCCTTGCTGTCATTGAGCTTCCTTACCTGAATGACCATTATTGGTCAATGTAAAGTGGTCAGTGGAGGGCACATTATAGCCTATGAATTCTAAAGGCAAGAGATTAGAATCATACTGGAGAATATCTTTGTGGAAATCTATTGGCGACTGGAATACTCCTCCACAAAATGGGTATTTCTTTGGCCAGGCCTTCTCTCCATCAGGACCTGTGTAAATTAACAAAGAGACACATTTGTCAAGCCTTAACTATGCAATTAATATAAAAACTCCCCTGTTTCAGCCTTCACCCAAAATTTGGAAAAGGAGCCTTTTCTGAATTTTTAAGACTTTTTTTTTTAAACTTAATTTCATCTTTGCAGTGTGCCATTAGATAGAAAAGGGCTAAATGCCAACAAAAATCTCACATAGAGACACTCTACCACCCCTCTATTTTTTTGTAATCTCAACTGCTGTTGATGTTACACTCTTGGGAAACTGCAGGCCTGGTAGCTCACCAGGTTAGGCCTGCAGGCAGCAGCACCACAGCCAGCCACAGTGTCTCTGACCCTCTCATGATGGTATTGTCTCTCTTCAGAGTGCCCAAGTGTGACGAGTAGAGTTTGGATCTGTGACAGTATTTGGATTATTTACTGATATGAATTACTTTTCCCTATGGAAGTAACAGGCATATGCACAGTAATGCAGCTATTCCAGCCTTCTGAAGAGAATTGCTGAAAGAAGTGACTTCATGTTGACAGAAGAAAGTTTCCATACTTTTCAGTACATAGCAAGCCAGACCCTTATAAAATTCCCTTGCCATACAAACTGTCTGGCTCTATCTAGTCATGTTGCATAATGCACAGTGAAAAGCTAACTTGCAAAAATGGAAGATGTTATGACAATTTGACCTGCAATAACTTGCTCAAACTCTGGTGAAACTTTTCTTCATCACAGTCTTTTGCCCTAGGTAGGATCTACAAAGAATAGATAATATCAAGAGATTTTTAATTGTGCCTTTGATTTAATTACAGATTAATAGCTAGCAGCTGTTTACAAGCTGTAAGCTGAGACCATTTGGATTTAAATACCAAAAGAGGTACTTGCAACTTGTGTTTATTCTTTACTCTGAAGATTCATCATAATTCTTTCTAACGCAGGAAGGTCTTTTGGGATCACCCAGCCTGATCTGTATAACACAAGCCATTGGACCTCCCTGGATTAATTTCTACTTCAATGAGGCCATATCTTTCAGAAGGGAAAAATAATCTACTCTGCCTTTAAGCATTGCAGGTAAAAGATACTTCATTAGTGCCCAATGGATAATTACTCTCCTTGGTAGCTTGCTTTTCACTGTGAGTTTGTCTAGCTTTGACTTCGTTTAGATAGTGATTGCTTTTAATCCTTTGCTTAGAAATTGAAGAGCCTCCTGTTAGCATACTTCTGTTCCTCATTAAAGTATTTATAAATAGAGGACATAGTTTCTCAATTCTCTTAAACGAAATAGATTGAGTTCCTTCGAGTCTTTGGTTAGAAGGCTGCTTTTCCAAACCTATAATGTTCCTTGTGGCTTCTTTGAAGTCTCTCCAGTGTGTTAACATCTTCCATGAATTGTGAATGCCAGAATCTAATGTTAGATTGGGTCATCAGTGGCAAAGCAAGTTCAGATCTTTTCTGCAGGAAAATTAACAATCAGGAGAATATTATTAGAGACTCACTTTTTAACGTGAAAGACAGTTTCCAAGGATATGGACAGTGGAGGTGAATGTGATTTAAACATAGTGCATGTGACAGAATTGGCAAGTTCAGTTCTGGTGTTCAAAGAGAGCCTTACTTCCTTGTTAAAGCTCTTCAAGATTATTCAAGACATAGGTTAGCACATGGTATTGTTTGCAGTGTGGATACTCAGACTCAGTCAGTGCTTTCCAGTATAAATAGACATTGATGTTGCTGTAACATAAATCTTTGACTCCAGTTCACTGCCAATCACATTAATTTCTCTCCTCTTAGATCTTCATGGTACTATCTTAAAGTTATTGAAACTGAAATTAATTTTAAAAACTAATACATCTTATGCTGACATTATAGAAGACTGTATACTGTTGTCTACATAGTTTTTGGCAAATAACAAATCCATCCAGAGGAGCGTAAATTCCACACTATGGGATATACATATTCAAGAACATTTCCCAGAAAAATGTATATCAGGATATACCAGGAAATGATAGTTTCTTGAGGTTGAAACTTGATGTGCAAGTCAATGACACTGAAATTTAACACTTTCCGGGGAGCTAAGACTACAGCAGTGTCAGAAAAAAATTGCTGAGAAACCTTTATTGTAAAAAGACTTCAGTAATTTTAAAAGGCTTGGGGTTTCCATGTGCTAATAAGATAGTGAGTTTGCCAGAAGATGTCAATATATTACATATTGTAGGTTTGGAGACTTGATAATTAAATAAATAATTTTTAATTGGTGCATAAAATAGAAGTCTAGTCCCAGCCAGTGGAAACCATGTCATGAAGTACCACTCACTTTTTCAGTACTATGTTTGGATGAATTGAATGCCCTTAAGAGCTGGCAACAGAGTATGGGAACTTCGACACCAACATCAGCAGTTCAGAATGGAAACTTTTGTCTTTTCTGTAAAATGCTGTAGTTATTGCAGTCTTTATGTACCTTGATCTTTATTAGCAGTTACCCTTTCCTTGACATAAATCTGCAACTCCACTCACACTCCTCTAAGCTACAGCAGTTTTTGCTTCTCATTCCTGCTCAATTAAAAAAACCAACAAGCAAACCAAACAAAAAGCCTTTTTTGGTACAAAACCAGGTTTTCTAGAAATTCTGCCTTTTGTCACGTAGTCTTCCTAATTTCAGTGCCTCAAAACTCCTGTCTCAAAGAGCTGAGCTCACTGCAGCTTGGGTTTGCATATGTGAAATTGAGATTTCCGTGGTAGATAAACCACACAGCTGGAAGGCATTTCTCTGCTAGCTCTGTTGAAAATGAATGATTGATTGTGAACCAGATTTTCCTTTTTCTGTGCCAGCACATTCAGATAAATTCAGTGGAAATCACATTATGTTTACAAAGGCTCTGTCTGATCACTACTGAATAAAGAATAGCATGTGGATGTATTAAGATTGGCCTGTACTACAAGTCCCAAAAAGTATTAACATAAGAAATATTGCAAAAATATCTTGGTAGTTAATACCCTTCTTTTGTGACAACATTTGTGACAAAGGGTACAACCCAGGCATTTCAGATGAAGTTTGCTGCTATGAGGATCCCATCAGGACTGTGTCAGCAGAGCAGTAATTGTGTCATGGGCCTGCCCTACCCACCCAACACTACTATTCAGCTGTTGGAGTGAGCAAATTAAGGTACGGAGCTGTTGGTATGGGTGGAAGTAGGACCCCTCCTGCTACCACTGCGCCCAGTGCAGCCATGAACACTCCCTGCTGTAGGGAGTGCAAACTCAGGTTGCTCAAATCCAGCTTGTGGGCTGCCTTCTTGTACATGAGTTTCCAGGACCATGTTCCCCTACCACGCTGTAAATAACCCTAAGCCCGACTATGCCCTCATGGCTATTTTATAAAAGATGTCTGTAAATAAAGTAATTCTTTGGATAGTCTTGCTGCCCGGCTGCGCAGTGAGCTGAGCAAAATACCCTCAGCACCATGGCTGCATGCGTCCATTGTATCATCTCCTTTGGCAGCTTTTAGCTTTCTGTGCCTAAGCCTTCAGCCAGCCTTGCAGCTCTAGTGCTGCTAGGCGCTGCAGGACAGATGTTCCCTTAAGAACAACCATGGTGTCTGCTCCCAGCATGTGTACATTGGCTGACTTAAAAAAAGAAGAAAACAGGCCTATAAGACACCAGTGTTACCAACAGACTTTTGCTCTGATGACCAATGAATATTCATGTTGCTCGAGCTTTTCGCAGGGTGTCGAAGTTCTCTTGATCTGAAGCAAACTAAATGTAGTAAAATGCATTGGGTCAGTAACACGGGGAATGTCTGCGGTATTTCTGCAGCCAGGCAGAGCACTCTGCCCTGTTTTCAGCCAGCTGGAAGCTTTATAGCTGCCGTTAGCCCAGGGCCGAGTTAGCAGTGAAGGCTGAGAGTCCAGGCTCCCTGCCACAGTAACATGACCCCATGGTTTCCATTTCACTCAGAGCACAGGCAAAGCTCAGTCATACCATTCGGTGTACACATATCCAATATGTGTGTATCTTTCACATATGTATCCAGAAGGAAGCTTGTGAGATAGAGGAATTGCCAAGGGCTGTTGCTGTCCCTGCTACTCCATTCAAGTGCCGTATGAGAAATTTTGGGCATGTTCTAGTGCGTTCACTAAAGCTGGCGTTTCCTAAGGGGAAGTGGAGGGGTCTTAGCACAAGTTCTCAGCACCTCACTGCATTGGAGTATTTGGCAACAGTAAAACTAAGGAGTGTGCAAGTTCAATTAGCCTGAGGTCTGTTACAACAGTTGTTGTGTCTACGTTGTAGTGTGAAGTTGTCCCCTCACATGCTAAAGCACATTAATAATTCTGTTGGCTCTATTAATTTAAACTTGGCTGTAAAGCTAGTTTCCTCCATTGTAGCTGCTTGTCCACTCTCAAGGAGTGATTCTGGTTCTTTGACTTCATTCCAGCCCTCTTACATTACAGAAGCAGAAAGCCAGAATCTGAAGAATTGAAGCCCAGATCTCCAATTCTACCAATTTACTTCTGGGGCAGAGGATTTCAGGCCTGCACCTTCCAGCCACACAGCAACATTACCAAAAGCTGCATGCACGTGCTATCCTGAGCTATGGGGCAACAATCCTTTTAGTTCTTTAACTGAAAACACTTTTCTCGTGATACACTTCATCTACTTTGTCCGTTTTACAGAAGGTGAAGCAGCCCTTTGTGTCGGAGGACACAAAGCAAGCCTGTGTCAGAGGTGGCTGAGGGCTCATGCCCCAGCTCACTGGCCTGTGCTGTTTCTTCCAGGCACTTTTTCCTGGGCTATATACAAGAGTAGTGAAATCAGGAAGAACAAATAGCATTGCTACAGTTTGGCTAAGGAAGAGGCAAGTAAAGGAGAGGTTTAGCCTTTATCGTATCTGAAGCAGTGTCCTGGTTTCAGCTGAGATAGAGTTAATTGTCTTCCTAGTAGCTGGTATAGTGCTATGTTTTTGAGTTTGGTATGAGAAGAATGTTGATAACACACTGATGTTTTCAGTTGTTGCTAAGTAATGTTTAGTCTCAAGTCAAGGATTTTTCAGCTGCTCATGCCCAGCCAGCAAGAAGGCTGGAGGGGCACAAGACATTGGGAGGGGACACAGCCAGGACAGCTGACCCAAAGTGGCCAACGGGGTATTCCATACCATGTGACGTCACGTCTAGTATATAAACTGGGGGGAGTGGGGGTGGGGGGATCGCCGCTCCGGGATTAACTGGGCATTGGTCAGCGGGTGGTGAGCAATTGCATTGTATATTCCAATCCTTTTATTATTACTGCTGTCATTTTATTGGTGTTATCATTATTAGTTTCTTCTCCTCTGTTCTATTAAACTGTTCTTATCTCAACCCACAAGTTTTACTTTCTTTTCCCCATTTTCTCCCCCATCCCACTGGGTGGGAGGTAAGTGAGTGAGCAGCTGCGTGGTGCTCAGTTGCTGGCTGGGGTTAAACCATGACAAGCAGTAGTTTCCATTATAGCCAAGCGCAATGCTCATTTCTTTGGAAAGCTTGCACTGAAGAGATAAGGCCTGATCACACGCAGTGTCATCTTGCTTTGCCACCGTGCCCTGAGCTGTATCAACATTCAGTTTTACATATTGTTGTACTTAACAAAGAGAACTTTGATTGACAATCAGCACCCGGATTTCTCCTCCACCCTTAATCTTGTACCTTGACCCTCATCTTGACATCAGTCTGCACTGGGATAATAATGGCTTGACTTCCTTTCCTGTCCTGTTGACTTAATTTTAGTGGGAGGCATTGCAAAGTGTTGCAGGGTTAAAGGTAAATGGTGGAAGGTGTAGGCTGCTGTAAGGAACCAGGATCAGCAGGAGAGTATGGAGAAGCTCTTTTCTGGCTAACTGCAGTCTCTCTAATCGCTGTTTTTCTCTGTGCAGACCAATGTTCTACCTCTGCTTTTTTCCAGGTATATAAAAAGAACTATTCTGTACAAGTTCAGTTGCCACTTCAGTTTTTTTGAAGTTGCTTTTTTATGTTTTTCTAGATATATTTGAAAATCAGTAGTTGAAGGAAAAAAATAAGGATCTGTTTTGTGAACCTTCCCTCTATCCTCCTGTACATGCTAGAAATCAGACTGCAATATGGAAGTACTTAACAGGAACTGATGAAGTTGGACATTAAGATTAACATACTCTGAAATAAACACTGGTACCCAAATTCCCAGAAAGGGAGAAGTAACTAATTTAAACAAGCATTACACTGGGAAGGAGGGTAAAACTTCTACTTTGGCGGTAGTAAAAGAAGTCTTGCTTTCCTTACTACCCAGCAGGGTTAGGTTCATCTGATGGCTGCTGTCAAGGTGGAAAATGCAGGCTTTTGTTATTCAAACTGTGCGAAGCTTTTTTTCCCTAATGAGGATATGAAGTATATGTGTGCATACTGGCAGTTACATTAATACCTATAGACATGCAGCTGACAGTTTTCCTTTTGCTTATGTGAAGCAAGTCAGGTAAACTGGAGCACAGCCAAAGGGAGTAGTTACTAGCAGCGAGTTCAATCTCAGAGGTTCTTTGTGTTGTCTTGGAGCAGCACCAAAGGCTTAAGAAGAAGCATTTTTTGCTGAGATTCTCAGTACTGCCTACTTCTCTGTGGGCACGTGGCATATAAAACACTACTCTGAATGAAGAAATAACTGGCCAGAGGATTTGATCAATTAAAAGAAAATCTCTAGATAATTATTCTTCCTGAGCAGCCATCAGATCCTTCTGGGTTAGTAGCTGACTTGGAGGATTAGTATACAAAATAACACTGCTCTCCTGAATATGATTTATTCTACCTTGTCAGTGCTGGGATTTTCAGGGAGCTAAGTCTCCAGTAACACAATACAGGTGACTTGCTGAACTCTGACTCTACTTAAGACCGAAGACCCATGTGGGTGGGGAGAGATATGCTCTTCGCAGAACTAGGCTGGAATGTGCTGCTGGTCTGTGACTGGTGGGGAACAGGGATTTGGGGAACCTCTGCAGTTGTGGGGCCAATCTTAGTCTGCTGAAGTTCCTGTCATTCTGCAAGGCAATTTAGAACCCAGAAACCCAGGTATGAAACCTGATGGATGCATAACAGATTTCAAGACAACAGGCCAGATCCAAACCTGGGTAAAGATAGTGAACCTAGTAGGTTCTCACCAGAATACATTTGGCATGTTGTCCTTAAAATACAGAACAAAGCCACAACTTAGTATGTACAAGTTAGTTAGTACTTACCAATATAAGACCATTTTGACCCTGTTTAAAGACAAAAGAAATATTACTGTGAATATCTGAAATTGATCTTGCTCTGTAAAGAAACAAATTGCCACTTAAACCCATGTACTGAATTTTGCAATACTTTTATCTGTCTTTCTAGCCCCAGATGTTGAACAAAACATAGACTCTTTCAAAGATCATGAACCCTTCTCACCCAAATTATAATTATCCCTGTGATCCTGCCCATAGAGGTGGCTTTCTTGTGGTCACTTAAATCATGGAGCGAAACTTTTGTCAGGTTTTGGTTTGTTGGGGTTTTTTTAATAGCCACAGACTCTCTACGTAGGTACATCCCAGATTTTTTTCTGGTTAGGAAACTAAGGAATATAAATGGGGTGTAGCTATAATGAACCACCTTGTGCCTAGTCGAGGAATTTGAAAAACATCAGTGGATTGCCATTGCTGCACTGAGAAATGATGGACAGTCATTTCTGTACAGTGCCTCTGGGATTTGCCAACTGAAACAGATAGGAATAGATGGACTTTGAAAAAAGGGAGTATGATACACAAACACATATAACTCAGGGTATCTGGGGGGGGGGTGGGGGGGATTGAGTGAGTGTTAAAATGATCAATATTCATCCATTGCTTAAGGAACTGAACTTGAGAGAGTGTCTCTGCATGTCTTTGGAAATGTCTTGACTTATTAAATGGTCTTTTTAATTTTTTTTTTTCGGTCCTGAAACCTACTTACAGTCATTCAGCTTGCTGTGTAATTCCAGGTGCTTGTCCTGACAGACCTGCACAGTTCTGGTTATCAGGCTAATGCAAATCTTTACTCTCCGCAAATTTAATTTTATTTCTGCTTAGAAAACAGTCCTGAGTTACAAGTCTTGCAAACCCTCAGTGTGTGTGCATGCGTGCATGCAAATATTTATTCTTACATACACGTCTGCTCAGTACATGATTCTTGGCTGCATTTCTTGTACTCTGAAGCGTGGTCACAGATACAGCTCTTCTCCAAAGAATATTGTGTGAAATGTTTGGGATTAATTTGTAGGGATGTGCAAAACAGCTGCACTTAGCTCTTTTGTATTGATATATGCTGGGAACACTAAGCTCTCTGCTTCCAGTTCGTTAGGACCAGTATGCCTTGTTCTTTTACACTGGAATTTTCAAAACAAGGTCTGTAAAATCATCCTGGCTGAAGTCCCCAGGTTCCTTGCATAGAAGAATTTGTGTTCTGTCTTAGATTTCAAGATGAGAAACCTCATTCTCCTCTCCCCTTCTCTCTGTAGGGGATTATCTCTTACTGAGTTTTTTTGGGGGTGCTTGTGTCCTCTGGTCAGCACCTTCTGTAGGGAAAACTTACATGAAGATAGCAACTGACTGTCAACAGGTTTTAGAAATTGCCACATCCTCATCTGAGTAGGGTTTGAAGAAATACTACAATTGGGTTAACTACAATAGCTACTTTGTGTTCATGCTCCTACTGCCCATTAAAATGTCTACAAAGTGTCAAAACTATGCTCTAGAACAACCTTAAAATGGTCGATTTCAAAGATTTTCAATATTTTGGGTGTTTGTGCCAATCAAAAATAAATGAAAGCTTAAAGTCTTTTGCCAGGTGAAATGTTCCTTAGCCTGTGAGCATTTTGATGACCTGCAATTCTCTACCATTATGACTTTACTGATGAGCACAATAACAGCAACTAGTGTAGGTAGGGCTGAGGCCCATTTAACACTTATTTAATCTAACTTAGATCAGGAGATGAATAGGTGACTATATGGCAGAATCTTCTTGATTTTGTCTGAATGAACATGTAGAGCTGCAAAAGTGATTTGCTGCCATCCTCAGACTATCAGCAAGGTTATTAGCCTTATTCTGCTTGATAATGAAATAAGGATGAGGCAGACTGTCACATAGTCTCCCAAAATTGGAGGAGAATCAAGAGAGTGTCTGATTTGCATCTAGAAGGGAACTATCAACAGCTCCGTACCTGTGAGCACTCTCCTGCCTCTTTGTTCATGTTGGGGTGAGTGCTTCTGTGTAACACAGATACATGTCCATGCATGGCAGAGGAGGGTCCTAGAGCCAGTGTATCTGTGTTTCACTGGTCAATATCCAGGGTACAAATATGTTTCCAATGTCGTTTGGGAGCTGGGAAAGTGGGAATGGTTTTAGTTATGACAATCTACATTAGTTGTGTCTCTGACTTGGGTAGACGTCAGAGACAGGCAGATGCTGTAGCTCTTGCCATTTCTTGGTACTGAGCATCTAATTCTAAGATAGAAATTCTCCAGCATTCCCTTCAGGACATATTGTAAGACATATCTTTTCGACACATCCTTTCACTTCCAAAGCTTCTGTGTTGTCAGAGAAAGCACGTGGAAAGCACCAAGCTCTAGGAAACTCTGCCGTTCAAGTGGGAGATTCTGCTACAGAATATAGCCATTTTTCAGAGGATATGTGCCCAAAATAAGAAGGTGACCTTAAAAGTTTGAATTCCGCCCCTTATGTAGCTCATGTGAAAAACCTGGTAAAATGCTTGTCTTGGTAGAGCTGTTTATGAAACTGACAGCTCTGGATTATGCTTGAGCCTTCAGGATTTTCATCCCATGAATATATGTGCTGAGTAAGTCCTCTTACACAACACTTTACAATGATTATCCCTCATATCCTGTAATCACACTAGGTGGATTATAATTAGCTAGAATGGATGAAAATTGATTATAATCAGCTTGAATAGATGAACACTAACTCCTAAAAAGAGAGAGTGAAGGCTGACCTCCTGAAACTGGTCCTGTTAAATATAAGAGAATGAGGTCTAGTATATGGGCTGCTTCACAGGGATTGCATTCTTTTCCTCTAGTTTAAAAATAAACAGGGCAGAGGGAAAGGTGTGATGCTTCCACTAACTCTGAGAAGGGCCAGTCTGTGCTTCATTCTATGAGAAATAAAAAGATCACAAAGCAAGGCATACTGACCATGCACGAAGTCTGTAACGCATATTAAATCAGAGCACAAATTTCTTTTTCCTGTATGTATCAGAATGCCTATTCTGAGAAATTAAAATAAGGATACTAACTCCAAAGAACTGCAGACTGCAACAATATACAGCTTTGAGCATGCTATTGAAATAGTAATGACTAAAAGATGCCAGTTTTCTGCATATATTAGCTGCCCTAAGTTACAAGTGACAATAAAATAGAAAGCTGAAAGACTTTACCATTCAACGGCGCTTGCATTGAGAGTTGTATCTTTAGGAAGAAAATAAGCACAGTAGCGACTGTGACTATACTGAAGCTCTTGGCTGACATCTCAAGGAAAGACTTATAATATTCCAACAGTTCACAGGTTCCTTGCACTCTGAAGAAACTCCCTTGTAGATATGTAGCAAATAGCAGAATGCACACAGAGCTTCTGCTAATGAGTTATTGCCCTTCTCTCCCCTTGTCTCTCTCCTTCCTTTTAAGACTGCTTTTTATAAAGCTCCTGAGACTCAACCCAAAACAAATGATGTAATCAGACCTGCCTCTAGGTCACAGCACCCTCAGAAAACTGATCATACCCTTCATTACCTCAGTTTTAGTGAGCTCCTCATAGGGCAGACTCCAGCTCTTGGAGAGGGAATTTAAATGTGGAAGCTCAGAAATTATTTAGCAGAGACACAAAGGCTTAAAAAAGCTGTCCTCTTATGGACCATACCACAGTAGAGTTTTTCTAGCCTATTTCAGAGTGTCTCCTTCAGCTCCCATTTTTGGATCAGTGTGATTTAGCATAATGGGACACTGTGAGGATTGGAGGGAGGGGAAGAGAAGTGAGGCTGTGTGTGGGACTGTTAATAACTCAGAGGGACGATGGACACTTGCCATGAAAACTATCCAACTTGTCAGGAAGGGATTTTTTTAAGCTGAAAGCTCTTGGAACCAGGAGAACACATGAAGTGGGGAGGAGTGAAAATTCATGAATAAACAGCCCCAGAGTCTAATGTTATGTTCAGGACATGTATGGACAGGGGTAAAGAGGAGCACACAGTGTAAGTTAATGTCCTCTTCTGAAGGTGATTGAGAATATCCTCTTAAACTCAGTCCACTATGGATTGCTGAGGAGCGGAAGGTGGGATTGGAGAGGCTATTGGTTTTAGTTGAGTACATTATTATTTATAATTGTTATTAACTGCTTACTACATCTCAGTAACAGCTTTGTAGCATGTATTCATTTTGATTGGTCAGACTTTATTTTCAGCATCTTTATTTATCAACTGCTATTTAATTGCTCAATGTTATTAGACTCACTTATTTTTTCCAGCCATCATTTGTGAGGCTGATAAAGGGAAAAGAAGGTTGACTGGATCATGGCTCACTTCTGTCTAGATCCCAGGTAGTGACCTACTGTAGAGCATGATTCTGGCCTATTGCTGCTGTTCTTCTGTAGCTGTGTCCTCCCAAGCTAGGCAGAGGAGGGCTGCAGAGAGCAGCAGCAGCTAATTAATGTCTTGTAGCCTCTTAAAAAGCAGCTGTTGTTGAGTACAGTTCCTGTCTCATACTACTTAGTATTTTGAAAACCTAGATTGTAATTCTGCTTGTTTTGGTTCAGCCAGATGTAATCTAGAGGGAGAGGGCATGAGCTTTAGTGAAAATGTTTTTAACACGGCTTTTTAAGTCCAGAAAAGAGTCATGCTGTCTACCATGTTTGTACAGATGGGCATGCTGAGTGTGTTGAAGCATGTGGGCTATCAGCACACAGTTGTTACTGCATGCAGGACCTTCCCTAACCTGCCACAAGTTTGGAAATATAATTTTGTATGTTTCTGTAGAAGAAATTGTTTTGTCATCAGCCTTCAGGTAACTGGCAACCTGTCTGACAAGCTGCTAAGGCTGGTATCAGTAACAGTTGAAAATTACTTCCTCTACAAAAAGGCCCTGTTGTGTAGAAGGGTGTGGACTGAGTTATCTGCCAAACTGTGTTTTCATATCTCCTTCTTTCCTTTTTTCTGCCAGTGTTCTTGAAAAGTTCACCGTGTTGAAGCATGCTCTGATTCTTAGAATTTTGCTCAACAATTTTTTGCATTTCCACAATCTACACCTCTCCTTCCCCAGTTTCTGCTATAGTTTGGCTTCACATCCTTGGGAGGAATTCCAGGCAGTGCTTGTGCTTTCAAGGCTAGCTGAATAGAAAGCTCTTTGCTTGCAAAACACAAGCCACAGAAAAAGAAAAAGAAAAAAAAAAAGTCCTTGATACAGTTACCTGCCTGTATTCTGCACAAACCACACAATGCTTACCATTTTATTCTATCTTTAAGAAATTTTAGGTTGCTAGCCAGTTGGTTTTCATCTCAGCATCAGTCCAAGGCAGAGACAGAGCAGGGTTTTCATAGATCGGTGGGGCTTATGAGAAGTAAATTCAGATCCCCAGTGCGACAGGTCAGGTTGAAATTTTGTGGTGTGGGTTTATCAATCTTTAACTTGCACTGTCTCCTAACTTTAGTGGTGTTAGTAAAACCAGTAGTAACATATAGACTAATGTGATAGTCATCCTGGAAAGTGCACAGGACAAGTTTAAGGGAACTCATTATGCTGAAAAATGTCTTCCGTGAATGTGGGTGTTTGCCATATTAAAATACATGTTTACAATGCAGTATGCAATAAGTAGAGCTAAGAACAGGGAGGATGAAAGATGATGTGGATCATGGAGAAAAAACCAAAACACAACCACCCAGCAGGACCATGGGCTTCAGAGGAGACTCAGTATTGCTATGGGATTCCCTGTTGAATGGAACTGCAGAAGTGCAATTATGCTGTAATATAAGATGATTCCATATCCTGTTTCTCCCTAGTTGTGATTTCCCATTTTAAAGCTGTGGCAAAGGAATACAAGGTGTGAATGATAGGTTGCCTAATGTCCCAATGTTGGAGAAAAATTGAGCTTAGAGTCCCTAGAGTTTGAGGCCCTGTCCCAGTTAGCAGGCAGCACTCCCCACCCGATGCAATTAAGGATCATGAATCCTTTTTAAAAGCAGGATCAAATGCAGGGTGTTATCTGGCCTGAATATGGATTTGCTTAGCAGCTCCATTATTTCTGTTCCTCAGTTTTTCTACCTTGTTCTTCTCTAGAGCAGTTCATTGAAAACTTTCAGTTCTGCTGTTCTCAGCTGAGAAGGTAGTGGAGCTTGGCTGGGTTATGCTACAAGAGTTCCCCGTAGCAAAGATACCAAAATATTATCACCATCCAGCTGTGATCTAGCTAACCAGGAGTTTGCAGTACAGGCTGATTTTCTCCAAATTACACTGAAACTTTGGCTTCTGTGGCACCTCAACATGACAAACACAATGAAGTATTAAACACTACTTCAGTCTCACAGTGTATGAACAGAACTGCTTTAAAAACAGGTAATTCCCTCTATTGAGGTGTATTTCAGAGGGCACTGTTATCAGCAGTTATTTTCAGTCAAATTCTTCTGTACCAATTTTTCATCCCAATCTCTGTGTGTAGAATTGGGAACAGAAAAAAAGGCGGGACATTGCTTCTGAAAGCATAGTGCTGTAGAAATTAGACAGTGATAGGGTAAATGACCATTAGGTAAAGAAAATCAGAGAAGAACACACTTGTCGGACATTTGTGATTAGACCTGGGCAGTGACATAACCCTAGTCCATAACCAAGTCAGCCCTCTATTACATCTGTTCAAGAGCTACGTGTTTCTCCTATGCCTCAGGGCATATGAAGTGATCTCACTGCAGACTATCTTCCCGAGTAATTTAGATTAGCAAAATACTAATTTAGTTTGAAAATTTACTCTTTTATTGTTTTCCATGATACATCTGAACATGTGCCAGACTTCAGGAGTTACATATGTGAGCTCTGTTGAGTGTAGTATACTGAGACTCTTATGACCACCAGTCAAGATTATTACTGCTGCTTTCTGCAGTGGTCAGGCTTAAGTATGCTAAAAAAAAGCAGCTCCTTGCTCATGGTTGTGTTTTTGGTATGGTAGCAGTTGCAGTGGACACACAGGTCGAGAATTGAAAGTAGATGGACATGGGTAAACATCTTCATGTGTAAATATCCTTCTTTTGAAAATGGCAACACACGTTTAGTTGGCCAGCACATGTTCTGCAGTTCATCAGCAAAGGAAATTCTGCTCTATCTCACTTACCTTTGAGTTCTACTAATCTGATTACAACAGCAAAGACCTCTGGGGTCCCAACTGCTTCTCTCCTCAAAATCAGCCCATCCCCATTTATTAATTTTGTCCAGCCCATAGCACACCACACACAGAACAAACTCCAAACTCCAAGTATGGATTGACAGGCACAACAATGACACTTGGCTCCCATATTGGGAAACTACTTCTTATTAGCTCATGTTTTTTAATTTGTCCTTCATTTTTGGATTAATAAATACTCTGTATTTGTTGTTCCAATAATTCTTTCATCATGGCAATGCCCTTTACTGTGATCGCAGTAGGTATGAGAATGAGACACAAGAAAAAGAAATGAAAAATGTAGATAACGAGTGATGCTGTCACCATTTGCAATAAGTCAAAAGACCTTTAATGACTACACAACATATGAAACAGGTTGTGTAGATCTTTTTATGAAAGCTGTTCATATTATGAATGAGCCAGAATAGCCATTTTTCCAAACTATATGGAAAAAGTTAAATTAGCTCTGCAGTTGAGATTCAAGGCTGCCAGGAATAGCTGTGTTTCTGACATGCAAATTGCCAAATTTATTTACTAAATCAAACTCTGCCATTGTCAAACAGACACATTTCATGATGGTGGACTCAAGAATTTTGGAAAAAGGAAATGAAGCCGATACACTTCCAGCAATTCCAGATTGCAAGAAATTAGAAATACTCCCTGTATCTTTATGATTGTTTTGGCCTTGCTTGCACAGTTTTGACAGCATCATCCAACATATGCTCAGACAAAATTTCTTTTTTTTTTTTCTTCTTTTCTTCCTATCTTCACTATGCATTCCCTATTGTGTTTTTCCCGTGGAATAAATGTTGTACAGCCATTACTGTATATTACTTGTTATATCTTGTGGATTTTTCTTTGCAAATTAATTCCTAAAGCACTTCCCAGGCTGGAGATATGGGTCATATCATCCCGGTTATGCAGGAATCAAATGAAGAGTCATCTATTCTAGCAGGAAATCAGACCGGGAATGTAGGCTTTCAGATGTTCTTCAGGGAGTGTCAACAAATGAGCTGTTGAGCAGGTATATGAGAGTTAACTTTTAGTGCTTATTAGAGCTCTCTGCAAAGCTAATGGGAATGTTTTTTGTTTATCTTATTGCAAGCTGGTTAGCCTGGATGCTGATCAGTCAATATGCACAAGTGACACTATTAAATATTTGATAATCCCAGCCCGTTAAATGGATGAGACAAGGCCTTCTCATAAGAGAGAACATTTGGAATTTTCACTTGCAAATTTCGTGATGATTTGATTGACCACCCTCACTCCCTCTTCCTGGTGTGTTTAGCTTCAAAGATGAAGCTGAAATAAAATGGAAAAGAAGGCTTTGATGTGAGCAGTGTCAAAGGTCAGGGGAGATGCTGATACTGCATGGCTACTTTTCTTTAAAAAACATTTTAGCAAACATGTGGATAAGTGGCCATAACGAACAGACTGTGGAGCACCATGCATACTGTAAACAGAAAGCAAACAAGAAAGTCAGTTGGATCCAAAACAAGAAATGAACTCAACGTGTGCAATAACTAAAATCAGTCTGGGTCGTACTGCCATCTAGTGGGGTCTCACCCGTTCACCCATCCACCCCCGGGGTTTGTGAGCTGGTGGATGTTGGGGTGACTGCTGGCAATGAGGCCCAGTGAGAGTGGGTGGGTGCCAGGCTCCGTTGCAGCCTGCTGTGACACAAATGATTCAAACCCATGCTGGTTTACTGGTAACCTGCTGTGTGTAAGCAAAAGTTCTAACCCCAGGACTGTCTGAAGAATTTTGGAGGCCAAGGGCACAGCATTGACAGGCAGATGTAGTCTAGTTGTCTTGGAAACCCTAACAATGCTTGAGGAGTCTTGGGTGTTGGGCAGTTTGCATCAGTGACTCAAGACAGAAATCTTTAAACTGAGTCCTGTTTCCATGTTTGAGCTATGCTGGAATATAAACCTTGATGTCTGTGTTTGAAATGTTAGTGCACACTGCCATTAAGTTCATCCTCTCAGAGCCTCTAATTGTGTAGATAAAACAGGTTGTTCAGAGCTTCAGTATTCATTGTCATCTTTTTGACACTGGCTCCCCTAGAAAGGTCACTCTATTGTTAAAACTGGCTATTTCCATGTTATGGGATTTTGAGTGGTATTTTCATGTCAGGCAAGTTCCGTCTTTCCTTGATGTGATCTTCCTTCAGGCCTTTCAGTCTCTCAACACTGCATTTCTAAATTACTATGCAATGCAGGAAATTGTTCAGTATCTTTGCTTATATCATATCTACCCTACTGAAAGATCACATACTTTCAGTTAGTTGTTTGACAAGCAGATGAAGCTGAGAGTAGTTAACCCTACTAGGTATTGCCTGTCTGCCTTTCACAGCCAAACGTTAGTGCTAGGAACGCCTTCTTGCAATGCTGTGCACAGGCGAGATGAAAACAGTAGGAATATCCTGCACCAGTTGGCTCCAGTCACAGGGCTGGTTACAAGTGCTTCCTACATGTGATCCAAGACTGACAGAAGCAATTCGTGATAGCCAAGTTCTTTTTTATGAAAACACAGACAGCTGCTGAACCACTTGTTACTCTTTAATGAGCAGTTTAGATGTACAAAATAATATGTTGAGGTTTACCAAAGAGTGGGGGAAGGAGGGAGAGCAGTAGAATAGGTAGATGCAATAATAGATGGAAATTCTGCCTTCCTTCCTAGTGCAAAGGCCTGAACCTCACTTATGTTTGGCCATAGGAGCATCTAAGAGAGCTGGAGGGGCTTGTGGTCTGTTAAATTCAGGAGAGACTAACCCAAAGCCCTGGATCTACATATCTTAACTTCAGGAGCTGAATTCTGGTCTTGGTTGGTGAGGCACAACCAGCCAGGCAGGCAGGAGCTGGAGACACAGGAGCAGCCATGGAAGAGCTCTCTTGGAAATCTACACCTTACTCTGATGAGATCATAGATCTGTTTTCTGCCTTCTAAGCTTAAGTGCCATAGTTTCTACGGTTGCACTTTTGTGGCTTGAGTCCTATGGCTCATTGTTGCACAGGCATGCATATGTCTGTATGCACTTCAGTGTCACTCTTAATTAAAAATGAAACCCAGAAGCACTCCAGTGGGTACAAAAAGGAATTTTAGTGGAAGTCCCAGAAATTCATTTTGAGTCTTGCATTTGTCATCCAGTGACAAACCATTAGCCTGCAAAAACAGCAGATGTTTTGCTCTGTTCCAAAGGCTGGATCTTGCTGGCCTCCGATGACTCTTCAAAAGACATTTGGAAAGTGGGAACTAGGGATAGCTGTAATTTCATCCCTGGAAATTAGTATTTAATCTTCTTGGCTGTATAACTAGGACTCGCACCTTAGGAATCACTAGATGAGGACAAAGAGATCCCAGAAAACGTGTGTATGAGAGGGACCCCTTAAAAAACCAACTTGTTAATAATATTTTGGGTGTCTCAGAATAGGAATATATAATAAATATGTAATAAAACAACTAGGAGGAGATGGACGTATCCATTTAATTTTTTTGAAGGGATACATCAAGATTAAAATCATTACTAGGTAGCTAGCTATTAAAGATAAATGCATATTAACTCCTTATTGGCAGAGATCAGGCTTTGAAGGGAACCTTACATTATCAGTTAAACTGTGGGACAGTAGACAACCTTCTCTGTCTTGGCAAAGGCACTGAAGCACAATGCATAATGGTAGATTTTTTTCTGCTGTGTCTTCATTTTGTTCTTGCCTCATTTTCATTACATCAGCAAGTTTGGAAGGTAAGAATTACTTTTTAAAAAATCCTTCATATTGGGGATGATGCACAAAACCAAGATACTGATCACTGGTCATTACAAGCCACAGAGTTAGAGCAGGAATTCATAAATCCAACGCCCTGCCCTCTAAATTATATTCTACCTCTCTGAAATTCCCTGTATGTTAGTGATTTTTCCATCTGCCCTCCCAAAAATATTATGCCCTTATGGAAGAAATTTCTGCTGTGGCGGAATAGCCCAGTGAAGTCAAATTCAAGGGTTCTTGCGTGTTCTGAAGCATATGCTAAATGGGCTGGTAACTGGCAGACTGAGCAGCACTCCAGGATTTCCCATATGAGAAGGCCAGGCACAATTGTGTGTGGCCACTTGCACAAATTCAGTTCAATTTCCCCAACCTTTTTTTCTGTTCAACCTAGTATTCGGATTTAGAGCCCGTCTTCCCTGAAGTCAGCTCTCAAACAGATTTAAAGGAGCATGTAAGATCACATCAGGCACAGAACTACAACTCCCTCTGAGTGCATATATTGGTTTGTTCAGAGTATGTTTTTTAGCAGTATTACAGTAAAATTACTATTACAGTAAAATATGACTGCAAAGCAGCTTGGCCTTGGGTCCCAGCTGTTGGGAAAACTCAGCTTGTGTTTAAACAGTAGACTCAACTGTGATGCTTAGAATAGGTTAAGCAGCACCCATAAAAGAAGCAGACTGAATGCTGTATTTACAGTGGCTGTAACTATCACCATTTAGAAATATTTCTAATCTTAGCATGCATGTGAGTCAAAAGTCCAAATATATTGTCAGTTAATTTCAAGGCATTACATTTGGTTTCTGAGAAAAAGACCTGTCAAGTATCTGCTTAGTTGCATGTGGGGAATATATGCAATGAATAACAAACTGAGTATATACAAAGCTAAACATAACCTTTTTGGTGCTAATAGATAATATGACTTAACAGAGATTCTCAGTCACAGAGTTGAGGTAGATACGCTGCTTTATAATGAACTGTAGGTGTAAGGACTGGCCATGGTTGCTGCGTGCTCTGCAAGGGCATGGCTTATTCTATATAACTTTCAGGACATGAGGATCACCTTATATTTGAGTGGGATCCCAGAGCCCATTCAGGGGAGTGACTGACACTGCTCCTAGGTGCGTCATTCTCTAAGTCACCAGCATTCTGCAGTGGGGCTGTGGAAAGTTTCCCAAAGCTTATGGAAAACTGCTGGCTGTCTATCTTCAGTAAACAACATATGGGTTTGTTTTTTGCTTGAAAATAGGAAATAATTGTAATAGCCTCTCTAGCCGTTTCTAGTCAAAAGTACTCCTTTTTTAATACACTGTTGGTTCCTAAACCTATTCAACCTTCTAGGAAACGTGAACTGCAGGGTAGAGGGAGCTGGCAGGAGGAAAATGAGCTTTGCAGCCAGGCCATTAAGCCTGAGTCATTACTATTGAAATCTGTGTTTTAATATTGTGCTACATCCCTGCAATGTTGAAATGTTTGCCTTTTTAGGGTTTGGCAAAGAAAACAGGAAGATGCAAGATTTGCTGAAGGCCTAGATGTAGATGGGGGAGCACTGAGGACAGAACTGGTCAGCTTAAAATAAATGCAGCCCATCCCTAATAGAGCAGCCAGCCTGGTGAGGATCCTGGGCTTTGAAGACATGGTCAGGGAGTCAGCACTCTGCACAGCAGAGTGCTTCCCTGCTTCTCTGCCAGTAATTCAACAAGAAGCTCCTTTAATGAGCCTGAGCCAGTCATTACAATGCCAACCCTTGGTAACTCAAGGGCTGGGGTGCCATGTGCCCATGTTCCTGCTTCCCATTTCCTGCATCAGTGCATTCTCCGGGCTGCCTTTTCCCCCTCGCCAGCACGCCTCAGTAGGGTACCAGATTCTCTGCAGAATTACCAGAAAATAACATGGAAATTTTGGGAGGAGTGCTGGGCATGACTATTTAGTTTCCTCCTTGGAAAAAAAGCAGAGGTAGTCCTTTTACATTATGCAGCTCCTCTTTACCTCATGTCTGGGGGCAGAAGGGAGGGGAGCTCACTCAGTAGTACCTTTCCACTTTTCCAGTCTAATGTGTGGAGATGCATGAATTTGCAGAGCCTTCTGTAAAGCAGAGGCATCTTATTTTGGTCTTTGGCTCAGAGCACTATCTCTTCTGAGGTGCTGTATTGTGGTACTAAGTGAGCAATAATGATGGGGCATAAAGTTGAGAATATTTCACTGTGATGTCTTCTGAAGCATATTAAAATGGGGTTTGTAAGGCAAATAGAGGAGAAGCATTAAGTGTTAGCTCTCTTCATCTGTTGCGTTTAGCCGAATAATGGCACTACCCCTCTAGAGAAAGATCCCTCACTTTTTTCCTTACAATCTTTGATTTATCAGACTGTCCTAGGTTCCATTTTATCAGAGACTCAGATCTTTCCCCATTGTGGAGCTGAGGACCTAAGTCACTGAATGGGGGAATGGAGGAGAAGTGATGACTATATGAATAATGTGCAACAAGAACTGGTATCTCAAACAGGCTCCAATAAATTTCCTTGTCACATGGCAGGATGGTAACCCCTGCCACCACATAAAAAGCACAAATGGTATCCTCTGTTACGAAAGGTTACCTAGTAAAGCTGTATGAAATAATAAAAGAATCTCAAAGGCAAAACTTTTTCTGTGGTCACTGCTGTGACTAACAGGGCTTCTCTATACTCATTTAAAAACATGTTGGGGATTTGCTTGTGTGTTTGCTTGTGTGTGGGGTATGAGAAAGGATCCCTGCAAGGTGGTAACAGACCAGAACAAGTTTCCAGCAAAAGTTTCCAGCAAACCTAAAATGTGAATTCATGGTGCTCTCAGGTGGTCTTTATATAACAACTAAATAATAGGTATACACTTGTGAGTCACTATATTTGTTCTGTCTGCGCACACTGGAAACCCTAAAGTGTGGTTAAAAAAAGGCTCAAGCAAACAAGTCAAGAGGCAAAGTACAGCAAATTGAGGCATTCTGCTAAAGATGGAACACAGCTTTCTTCTCATTGCTTCGCACTTCTGGATCCTGCCAGAAATACTCCTCAGAATAACAGGATCATTTTTGTTGCTGGCCTCTGCTCTGTCTGCTTCATTCACCATACATGGTCATGGTGTTGGCTCAAGAGCTTAAATGTGAGACACCGAAGGAGTAGCCAGACAAAAGTCTTGCTATAGGGAAGACAGGCATTCAGATACTTACATTGTCAGTTCTGGCCTTGTCTGGGTTCTAAGCTGGCAGCGTAGAAGGGAGTGATCTGGACAGGCTACCAGGAGTCCCCATGCTGGATTTCAGTTTCTGACTGTGTGACTGACTTCCTTCTGCTTAATTTCTGTCTCTACCCTTTGTAAATATCTGTAGATGCTGCATACTTTCCACGTTGCAGCCAACAAGACCTATAAAGCAGTATGAACTGGGGATACTCGGAAAAAGGGCCTCACTGCTCTGTTTCCTCCTTCCACTGGTGCAATTGTGCTCTTTGCTCTGAGCATAGAAGTTCACTGCAGTTGATGCTGCTGCACAGAGGATGCATGCAAAGGCCCCTTGTTACTGCTCCACTAGCTTCATCGACACAGGATGGCTGGCTAGAGTCAGACCAGAAGTCCTTTTGTTTCTCTTGGAGTGTCTGTGTGGCTGAGGGATGTGCTCATTAACTTTTATGCAACTCTAGTTCTCCTTCTATTACAAAACAAAACCAAATAACTAAGCCAAGTCTGCTTGTGACTGGGGAAAAAAAAAGAAAGAAAGAAAGAAAGAGAGAAAGAAAGAAAGAAAGAAGAAGAAAAACAAACCCAAAACCTCACTTTACAGGTTTTTCCAAAATATCTTTAAGCTGTCTGGAGTGACTCACTGATGTCTGCTACACATCAGGAGATCTAAAGGTATATTTTAAAATAAAACTAGAGAGATGACTATTAACTCTTCTTCAGCCTCAGTTCCAGATGTATTTATGGCTTAGTGTTCTGCATTGAGACTGTTCTAAATCAACAGGAGAACCTATGCTTAAGCTACTACAGGATGATTAAAATAGCTGTCTCCTCATGTTGGGCTTGCAGAATGAGCTCTGCTCATGCAGAAACTCTAGGCAAGCTGTGCTCCAAGCAGTATTTTATTAGCTTTGGAGACATAAAAAGCTTGCTTGTTTGTCTTGCTGGTAAACTTTGCCAGTCATATGTTGGCTTTAAAAGTCAACATGAAAGAAGTCAGTGTTGTAGTTTTCCAGAAATGTAAATCTCCTGACTGCAAAAAGTGACTGCAAAAGCCAGGGAGTTAGGGGTGGTGGAAGAGGGAAAAGGAAATGGGGGCCAATTCTTTGCATGAAAGCATGAAAAATGAGTGTGTTTTAAATGTATTCTGCTTATATTATAATAATATGTTCCAAAAATCTTCAAAAATATTGTCGTCCAGGAATGCAGGGAGTCCACGTCTTCTGGCCTGTACTCCCTTTGGGAAGGCAGTGCACCAGTGGTGCAGCTGCTGGTTTGAAACCTCCCCACGAGGGGGGTTTTCATGCAGCCTCTGGAACATGGAGCTGTTGGGAGTTCTCCCAACAGCTTGTTCACTGCAGCAGTCTTGTGTCCAGAGCTGCAATGTGATATTTTATACATAGCAATAGCCACATTATCATAGCAAAGAGGATTAAAGAGGACTGTAGATTGTAAGCATTCCTGAATAGCCTTTCTTATTACAGAACTGTGAACTGCTGCAAACCATTTGCTTACAGAGGTGCTGCTGGGAATGGGAATGACTTGTTCACTGATAGGCAATGCATGAAGAGTTTGTCCACATTAGGTGCACAAACCTGTCCACATGATGGTAAGTCAGATGGGTTTTTAATTTCACTTTTAATATCATCCCTTAATTTCAGCCCTTAGTGATGGATCTTCACAATCCCTGATGACTTGCAGCCATCTAAGTAAATATAACCTCAAACTGCTAAAACCCTGAAATGTTTGTAGGTCCCTCTGAGAACAGAACAATTTGCAAACAATATAAGCAGCATGTGCCAAGAACACATGCAAAAGGTACACAGTGCACATACTTGCAGGAAGAAGTCTGCAGGTAGTCATAAGTCTTAACCTTCCTTGTACGTAGATACATTGTGGTTTCATATTTCTAATGGTTTTACAGCACCATCAACAATATTTGCTCATTTTCCCACATGACAAGGTGACACACCGGTTCTCTTTCTGCAGTTAACAGCCAGGGTTGACCCTAGACATTAGTAAAATAGCTGCCTGGAATAGCAGCCTACTGGCAGTAGAAATGCCTATGCCGCAACCCCAGACAACCAGTCTGGTTGCGGCTATGGTTGGTGATTAGGCAGAAGGAGATGGGATGGGTATGGCAAAGTCTGGAGTCAGACTGATCAGCAGCCCAGCAACTGAGGTTGCTGTTTTCACTTCTTTTCTTTCCTTCCTGTCTTCATGGCTGGAGTGGCTCCGCCCCAGCCTCTTATCCTAGGAATGGCAAAATGCAGTGTTGTCTATGTGGATGAGAGGCTGTAATGAGAAGTCAGGCTTGTTAACCTCTGTTTTCTTAGAGAAAGACTGTAATGAGAAGGTTTTTCTTCATGCAGAAATACTAATAGCAATGGTGTAAAGCTTAAGCAGTGAATCTGGGAGCAAGATTCATGATTACATGCCATGCTTATGAGTACCTAAATGCTCTGGCTATTTAGATCAGCTTTTTGATCTACTACAGCTGTTACATTTACCCATCAAGAGAAAATTATCCTACCTTCATCAAGCACGTCTTGGTTAACCTGTAGTTCAGAGTTTTGGCCCTTATGGGCCTGAAAGGTGTTGAGCCTGCCATTTTCCCTTGGGCTTGCATGAAGTGGCATTAAGTGAGACAAAGGAGAACCAGCTGTCCTGAATTAAAAGCCCATTTTTACACTACACTATACACCACACAAGTTTAATAATTTTCTTGGGCATGGATACTCAGTCATGTTTACAAGAGTAAAATCTCATTATGCTCTAAATGCAGGCCTGGCAGTCTCTACCTACTTTAAATACCATGCTTAGGATAGAGGTGGTACAGCAGTCAAGTCTCACATTGCTTAGGCTTCAGTAATTTCTAGGACATGATGGAACATACAAAGTGATCTTCTACTGAAACAATAATAATTTAATGAAAAGATCACTATGATGAGATCACTGCATCATTTTTTCAGCTGTTTGCTACTTTACAAAACTGCTAACATGCAGAAGGGAGAGCTGGTGATTAGTGATCTGGTTTTAGCCTATTTTACATTGCTTGTATGTTTGAACCATGGGAAGTGGTTCAAATGAAATGTGGAATATTGTTGATAGGGATATGTGAATCAGTGAAGACATCAGAATGTAGTTATGCAGCTGCTGCTTAACTATCTTTTAAGTGACTAGTGATGGAGTAAGGAGGGACCACAAAATGCAGCAGGTCTTGCCAAGCTTACTCATTTACTGACTGCAACATCTATTGGGTCCCCGCTATTAAAGCACACTTTTAACAAAAGGAAATTATAGTAAGGAAAGCTTTTACTCCAGTTATGTGTCACCTTAGATTCTTTTAGACACACAGATCTCTGAACATACAGAAACATGTGTTAATGTGGTACAGTGTCACAGTGGATTGGGGATGGTTGCATTATGTGACTGTGCATGAGTTACTAAGCACTTCCTGAGGGAGTGCCAGTAAATCATTTTTCATGGTGCGCCATACATTCTTGGCCACACAGGCGTTACAGAAATCAGCCTGGGTAAATTCTAGAGTCTACCAGGTAGAGAAGTAGTAATGTAGACCCGTAAATATTTTTAAACAGTTGCCTTAGTTATATTGAGTCTAATTGTACAAGGCTCTGAGTGAAAAAAATAATAGGCATTGCAGATTTAAAATTCTATAAAAGGTCTTCAGATAATTTGCTTGAATGTGAATTGTATCACACTACGTACTAACTTCCTGATCCTCCCCATCTGCAAAATGCCATGCATTTAAATGATTAAAAATGTATTTAGTGTGAAGCAAGTCAAAATCCCAAAAAACTCAGCTACATCTCTGTTCTTCAAAATTCTTCACTGTCAACAGTTCACAGAACTTCTTTGATTAAGGCATTGAATAGCCATTGGCACATTCACCCTTCGCTATAATGAGTAAATCAGTTTGGTGTTTGGAGCTTAGCAAGACTGCTTTGAAAGATCTAGTACTGCTCATAGGGTGTCCCAGTGGCTTCTTATTTCAGAACAAGCTGGGTATCTCCCTCTCACTGTATTTTGGCATCTCAGTTGCAAGTTCCAGCTAGAGCAGAAAAATTCCAGAAGGCCTTGTTCAGTCCTTGAATTAGCAGATGTTAAGCGAAGGGAGCGAGGAAAGGAAATCTGAACCAATGGTCTCCTTTTTCACAATTCAGATTGCTACTCAACATTGTGAATAACTGAGCCTGAAGAATAACGTAATAACAAATAATATAATCCTAGTGACATGTCAAGAAAATTCCTATTTCCCTGGTAATGAGCTGATCTCCAATCAGGATAAAATGCTGCTATTTGTTAGCTAACAAGTCTTACTCAACGCAATTATCAGTGAAGTGTATATACTGTCTTTGTGTATAATGGCAAGTTTTTCTCAGGGATACTTTGCTTTGGAGTCAAAACACTTCAGAATCAAAATGCTTGGAGACATTGGCACCTTTTGTGTTAATATTTACAGTTCCTTGTGGTCAGTAAAGTAGAACCAAGATCTAATATGTGCGGCGTACAGTACAAAATTCTTTGTACAAAACTAGAAGCAAGTACATGCAGCAGAGAGACAGGTGGGATGCCTTTGTAGCTTACAGCAAACAAAGAAGCAAAAATAGCTTGTAGAGTATTTTGGCTGTCAACAGTTTAATACAGAGGGAAAAGTGAAATTGTTTGTGTACAGTTACAGTTCACAGATACATATGATACTTTTACTGTAGTAATATTCTACATGGAAATAACAGATGTTAGAGGTGAAAAAAGTCATATTAGTTCACCCAGTTCATCCTGGGAGTTTTCTGTCATACTATTTTTAAGTGTTTGGAATGGAACTTTAGAAATTAATCTAAACACTGCTTTGACAATATTTTCTTTACATGTTCTTTTCACAGGCAAATAGATTTCACATTCTGATTCCTGCGTTTTATCTGAAATAGCATCATTCTGTACCATCTCATTCTCTTCCCAATCCTCCCAGATTATCATCTGAGTAATTCTTCATTTAATTTTTGTGACTGGATTATTGTCTATTTTCCTTAGACTGTTAACAAGCTAATTGTAGCGGTGAAATTGAAAACCTGCGTGTCATTTAAACATGCAGTGTTTGTGGCTTAGAACCATCTATGGTTTTGCCCCATGTGAAATAAGAAATAGTACTAGTGATTTTTAGGTTCTGGAATTACTCAAGTGCTTTTGAACAGTTTCTCCTTCCTTGATCAAAGAGATAGGTGGATAGGCTGATCCCAGCTGTCACATTTTCCAGGCAAATAGGTAGTACTAGGTTTTTTTTCAACAGGATATTTGGGAGTTCTCTGTGCTCTAACACAGTATGTAAACTGAGCTGCCTTTTTTTTTTTTTTTAAATATACCTGTAGTCTCCTTGTTTGCCAAAAATTAGTGAGTAAGCCTTGTTCAGTTGTGATGAAGAGAAATTAGTTATGTTGGCTATAAAATGTTCTATTTTGATTAAGATAGGATGAAATAAAGCCTGCTGATCTTAAAAGTAGCTTAAGCACAAGTACAGAATCATTATTATATTTTCAAGACTAAATTTGGAAATAATATAAAATTTACATAACTGATTACAGTAAAAGCTAAATGACAGTGAGATGAAATAATACTGCTGGATGTCACCCTGATGCACTTGCATTACTGAACAGACTCTGGAGGACAGTATAACAATTGATGAAGGTGGTGTTGAAAGCTGCCAGACATAGGAGAACTTCCAGGCATTTGTTTAAAGCATGAATTAAAATACCCCTTAATCTGTATAAATAACACATTAAGAAAGCAATGTGGAAAATTTAAAACCCATTTTTATTTGTAGCATTTATTTTTCACATTTCCCTTGGTTCAAAAACCCCACCACACAGAATAGTCACATTCATCTTTATTTATACCTTGCATTGTGACCAGGCTGTGATAGTGCAGACAAAGCAAAGTTTGGATCAGAGTTAAAGCTTTGCCTTTGTTCGATAGGATGCTTCTGGAATCCTTGGAAAAGTGATGTAAAATTAGCATAGGCTTTCAGAAATCAAAGCACTAGAAGATCATATGAATATCTGTTGTTTTTCTTGAAAATGGAAATTTCTGGTAAAAAGACTACAGCTCTTTGCTTGTTTGTTGCACTACTCTCTTCCTTCTACTACTGCTCTATTTTCCCCAGCTACGGCTCTCAGAATACAGGGAACTAGAGCCATGTCCTCAGGATTTCAACTCACTCATCTGGGAGATCAGGCTGCAGCAGGTTTCCCACTTTTTGCATTCCCATTTAGCATTCTTAACACTGTTGCAAATGACAAGATTATTTCCGATACTTTTAATACTACCCTGCTGTTTGTTTCCTGCAGAGGAGTATCCAGCTTAGAGGACTGCATCACCTCAAAACACCTTTTCCAAAATGTCTACTATTAGGAACTGGATTTTGCAGGCATGCTCAGCAATGGGAAAATCAAATCTGTTACAATAGACTTCATGGAATACCAGTTTGTAGTCAAGGCCCAGAAAATGCTCAATCTCTTTGGGCAAACGTAAACTGTGGAAAAGGACATGTGACAGTAACACATTAACAAATTGTGCGTTTGGCCCATTCTGACTCATGGGCTTGGAGGAAGAGTGAAACAACCTGTTGATTTCATTTGAAAGAAATGAAAGCAGCTTCTCAGCTAGTCTGGACTCAATAGAACAACTCCAGTGTATACCACCTGGGGAATCCGATCCATAGTTCTGATTGTGTGAAGGGGCATTCTTCTAGAGAAACATATATATATATATACACACAGAGGAAAATATACAAGGAAAAAAACCCCATATATATGTGTGTGTGCATGTTTGTACACAATCCAGGCCACACAGATCCTATTGATAGTGTGCAATTTCTTTGGCCAGTTTCCTTCTTTTCTGTGTGTTTTAGGGAACACAGCTGCTCTGTAGACCTCAGGTACATACTTGAATTAGACTTAAAAAAAGGTAATCTTCCGCTCTGATGGAATCTATATCGGCCTAATACAATTGTACTGCTATAGTCAACATTATTCCCCACAAGAAGCAACTCATTAAGTAATGGGAGATCTGTCCTTAGCACTGAAGAGGACCATTAATCCAATGGAAGTAGAAGTTCCCGTAGTGTAAGCAGTGGGGAATGAAGAACGCGTCTGTCCTTTGGCACTACCCGGTACCTTTGCACAATACTTTGTGTCACACCGCCCCCTCAAGGTATGTGTACAGAAGTGTCGTGAACGTGCTTTGAAGGGAGTCATGCCTATTTACACTCTTTAATCTTATCTCATGTTCTAAATACTGTCACAGATGCTTGCTCTGGTCATTTGCCTAGTTTTAAATTTTTGTCCTTCATCTTGGGCATCTTGCCTTTTAGAGAAGAATTTTGAACCTTGTAAAGAGAGTCGCTTGTGGTGTTATGATCAAACACCGAAAAAGCGTGTGACCTTTATTTTCAGAGGACATGCAGGAAATGGAAGTAGATTTGTTAATGAGACAACATGCTGCCGGAAATGTGCTGGTGGTATTTAATGTGCTGTAGCATAGTTTCATACACAGATGCATGCAGCTAAGCTTCTGTCTGCTGCAGAGATGGTATATAAGTCGCAGAGCTGGTAGGCCAGCCTCTAGTAAAGGTTTTCTTAAGCTGAGACCCTGTATTAGAACTTACTTACATATATTCTGATGCTTTCTGTTGATATTTTCGATGCCAGTTGTCTGCCTCAGAGTTGCATCTGCACTAAGTAAAGAATTCATTTCCTTGTGGTGGGTTTCTGTGTAGTTTCCGTTGTTATCACCATCATATCTGAATGTTTCACTTTTACACCTTTGGGAAATAAGAGGTGAAAGCCCAGTCTATCAAGTTTCTGCTAGGTCTGCATTGGCATGTAGTGTTTTCAATGTGTTTACTGCTTTGTGCGTTCAGAGCAAAAGGCTTGCTAATACCCTTTCCAGTTGAGTGTTCAGGGCATCTGCCAATCTCATTCCGCACATTCTGAGTTTACCACTTAGAAAAGAAGAAACTTGCCATGGGAGATGATATTCTCTCTATGCCTTTAATCTAGAAATTGAGGATGGATGTTTAGCCATAGAGACCGGAGGACTCCAAAATGTGTGCTCTGAGCAGAGCTGGCCTCTTTTCCTCAGCTGTAGCCGAGAAGGAGGTTAGATTTCTAATTTAAGCAAACAGATCTACTTAGTAAAAAAATCAGTTTAAATAACTTGCCAGGTGGCATGCAAGAATTGTCTGGCAAAGACTGAATTAGATTCTAGTTCTTCAGGTTAGTATTCATTCCACTCCTCCAGTGTCATCCCTTCTTCATTCTCTGCTCTCCAGTTTCTATAGCAAATGAGGGAATCATCTAAGGCAACAACCTGCTTCAGTTGATCCATTGAGTGATGTTCATCTAGTGATTTTCAAGGAAGCCAAGATCACATGGAAAATTCTGCTATTGCATCATTAGACCATATCACAATACATACACAAGGGAGGCAAGTTAATGTTTTCAAATATTTAAGACCACAGATTTTATTTCTGAGAAATACAGCAGAACTAAAGAACCCTCCAAGCAAACTTCCCCACTGTAAATTGTTAGCATATATGCAAGCTACCAATTCAGGGCCAAAGTGTAAGCTCAGATGCTTTCAGATGGAGCCTATAGCATAGATGGATGACTACATATATCCCACAAGAGGATGTTCTGTGGAATAGCTCTGTTGTAGTAGAGATGATGATGTGCTATATTAAATAGAAATTTCTTATTTATAATGCTAATTCACAGGCTCCTGTTCTGCACTGATTGCACTCATTGTGAGCATGCCTATAGAATTTATTTTAGCTATCATCTAAATTACTCTGATCTTAGGAAAGATGGGAGCAAGAGATGGGACTCCAGTTCCAAATCAAGGGATTTGTGCTCAAGAAATTGCACTGAAAAAGCAAACTGAAAAGGAAAATTATACCCAGAGCTTCTACTCCAGTTTTCCTCTGCATTCAACATGTATGCCTCACTACAAGCCACTTAAAACTAAACTTGTACTAGTGCTTTTGAGATCCAAGTGCTCATAGAATTGCATTATTGATCCATTATTTTTCAGTAGGCATTACAAATATATTTATTGCTCTTCTAAATTGTCCTTATGCATCCTCACATATGTGATAACTAACTGCTATGCATCATGACTCCCTAACAGATTGAATCATCCTTACTTGAGTATTTCTCTTGGCAACCAAAGATAAAAAAATGTAAAGGCTACCACATTTGCTGTGGGCATGGCAACTAAAACGAGAAACATGCAAGTGTTTGGACAAAATTACACTTTTGAAAGAGTTTCACTAAATGGCTGTCAACCCACAAGTGAAAGGAGGAATAAAACTCCATTATCTTGCAAAGGAACAAGGTGTCACAGTGTGGATGGGTTTGGCCCCTAAACATGAAACATCAGGGATGGAAGATGAAGGGCCTATCTTGGTAAGCTGACACCTTTTTATTTAGTAGTTTTTCACAGCTAAATGCTGCCCAGAGAACTTATAACTGATGTCTGTCATTCTAGGAAATGCTGGGCTTAGCAGAGTTATGCAGTCCCTCCCAACCTCCTGCAACTCCAAGCACCATTTTTTACAGGGATCTTAATAACTTCACAGAAGGGGAGAAAGGACACTTTTTTTTGTGCGTTATATTGCAAGTTGAACAGTTGCATCTTAAAATAAAGGTAATAGATGGTGATCAAAGGCCTCTTAAATTAAACCAAACTCATGTTTTTGGTGTTTTTTTTTTCTTTGAGAAGTCTGCAAGTTTGCAGCCTTCTGGACTAAAAAGAGGAACTCTAAGAGAAAGCAGTACATAGGCCTTATATCTCTAGACATTTTTGAGGATGTCTTTCACAGACCGCTATGTTTATTACAGTTTTACTGCAATGGATCATGCCTTTTCATCTTCATCTTCTTTTAAAGATACTACTAGCACTCCCCCCCCCCCCCCCGCCCATCCCCACCAAAATAGTAACACTCGTTCCTATCTGCTAACCCGTTCAGACTGTTATTCTGTTAAGTCCATGAGGGGCTTGGGGAAACAAGATGGAAATCTCCTATTGACTCTTACTTCGTACTTGGATCTAGTAATATCTTGCCAGAAGATACTCTTCCAACATGGCTATGCTTATAAGAACTGTTCTAATATAAGGAATTGTAGCTCTACTGATTTCAATACATTGCCTTTGGTAGAGATGTAGTAGTTCATACTGGCAGGGGTTCAACTCCAGTGACTGTGCAAGGCCATACTGTTCTTTTGGGACACCCTGGTTTTGTTTACCTAGGAAAGGAATTGGTTCTTCTCTCCAGTTATATTATATCAACTGTAAAGTAATGAATGGGAGTGCTAAATTGAAAGCAGATAATTAAAAGTATTTAAACATGTTTATTTTACCATATTTAATCATTGTTAACCAGCTCTTTACTTCTGAAAGACTAAATATACTACTAACAATCCACACAGTGAGATAAGAACTGACTGTTTTGGTTAAACTCTGGTTGCAAAATACTACTGAGAGAAGGCCAAGTGACACTGCTACATAGGGGGAAATGAGAAGGGCAGATCCAGTTGAGGTTTCTTTCTCATCGTTTGCGTGTAAGGATGGGTGGGGCATGACGAGAATTAAACGCGTGCATTGGTTAGAAAAGAGAGAAAGCAACTGCAGTCAAACTGCTGCTTTAATGTATGTCTTTGTTATACATTGTGGCAGAGGGCGGAGAAGAAACAAAAGGACCCCTTGGCTAATACATAAACGTGCTAACCTGACCACCTTTTTGCTCCTTAAACTTGTATAAGTGATTCTTAGGTGTCTATCAAAGTTGTGTTGTATAAAACAATTTTAAAAATTCTGTCTTCCCAATTCATTTTTTCTCTATTTATACGGTATTTGTTAGAAGACTATACAAATACATGCTTTCTGTAGAACCTGTAAAATATATGTTGGGAATGTTACTTACCTGATTGATCAAACTGACAGTTTTGAAGGACGGGGGATATGTGAGGAAGCACCATGGTTTTGTGTCAAGATAACATTTGCAGCCATTTAATTCACAGTTGGGTATCGCTGAACTAATTCTGTTTCTAACTACACAGCTAGAAATACAAACTCCACTGAGTGTAGTCGAAGTAGTTTCTGATGCTGTGGAAAACTGGATCTTTCATGCTCTCAATTTCCCCCCCCCTGTAAACACAGTGAAAAAGAACAAAGGGGGTAAAGAACAGCGTTCTGCCAAGGAGATTTGTGACCACGAAGACATCTTTGATATTATCTCATCTGAAAATCCATACAGAACTGTCAATTTCTAAAGTAATCTTCTATGAAATAGTGCTGTGCCATGTAAAATACATGGAGGTAGATGCTTCTCCTGTGGGCAAAACTAGTGGCAAAACTGCATTTCTCCCATTAGTTATGGTAAGAGAAAATGTCTAACACTCCTAGTATGCAGGAGGAGTCACAGCTCCTTAGATTAAAAAAATCCCCACATTTTCAGTTATTACGGTGTTGACGGACTTTAAAAAGGAACTGAGTATTTTCCGTACAACATCTGTATTGATCCAGCATAAGCACGCAAACTGCTGAGCCGTACAACTGTTAACTCTCCGTTGTCTGGAAAAGCTGTAAGACAACATCTGTACTTCTACTGTCGCTGAACTTAAAGGTTACAGCCACAGAGCGGGAAACTCAGTAACAAGCTAAACTCGAGGCCAGGTAACTCTTTAAAAAAAAAAAAAAAAAAAAAAGCATGAGGCAAAGGTATTTGCAACTAAAAATCAGCAGGGACACGAGATGACGACCACTGCCCGCTGTCTCTGGGGTGAAGCTGAACCAGGGAGCTGCTGAAGACAGAGCTCGGGAAGGAAGGGCACGCCATCGGCTGTGCATGGTAAGGAACCGACGGCTCGAACACAGCCCCTGCCTTACCACGTACGCAGAGCCGCACCGTTTTTGTGAGCGGAGCGCAGGGAAACCCTCGCGGCCCGCCGTGGGGTGGGACGTGCCCGTGGCAGGCAGACCCGGCAGCTCCAGCCTGCGCTCGGGTCTGCGATTCGTGCCCCAAGTAACCATCAGGAGAGAGCGTGGGGCCGGGCACCGCCTTTACGGTGTGGACACCTGCGGCAGAGAGCTGTCGGAGGTTTCGGACGAGGAGATGGGGAGGGACAGAGCTCCGCCACCACACGGTAACAGCCCGCCGCGGGCCTCCGCCGGGCAGCCCTTTGCTGCCCGCGCGTCCCCTCAGCGACCCCAGCGGCTGCACGCCGGCCTTGCAAGAGCGGGGCCTCTCTCTCATCCCCCTCCCCTCAAGCGGCGACCGCGGGGAACCGAGCGCCCCGCCGGGAGCGAGCCCCGCGCGGCACCCACAGCACGCGCCCGGGGGAGGCGGGGCGCGGCGCGGCGGGCCTCCCCCGCCACGCGCGACAGCAACCGGCGGCCGCCCGCTCGCAAGTCTCGGCGCCGCGCCCCTCCGCCTCGCCCTCGGACGGGAGGCGACGGCGGCAGCGCGGAAAGCGCGGCGGGGCGGAGCGGCGGACGGGAGGCCGGCTCTTCGGAAAGCCCGGCGGGCGGCGGCGGCGGCGGCGAGCTGAGGGAGCCGCTGGGCGCGGACGGGAGGGCGGCTGCCCGCAAAGCCCGGCGCGCGGATCGCGAGCTTGGCCCTAAGATGGCTGTTGTGCGCGGGGCGCCGTTGCTGTAGCGCCGCGAGGAGCCGCCAGCCGCGCGCGCGCCCCCACCCCCCCAACCCCCAACCCCCGCCCGCCCGCCCCGCCGCCTCCTCGCCCGCCATGGAGTGCCCGCACCTCGGCTCCAGCGTCTGCATCGCACCCGACTCGGCCAAGTTCCCGCAGGGCTCGCCCTCCTCCTGGTGCTGCAGCGGTGAGTTGCGCCCGGCGCGGCCTAGCCTGCGCCGGCCCTCCCGGCCTGAGGTGGCCCGGCCGCCTCTCGCCGCCGCCCCGCCGCTCCTTTGTTCCCCGCGGCCGGCGCGGGCCTCGCGGGGCGTCGCTGCCCCCTCGGCGGGACGGCGCTCCGCGGCCGGGGGAGGGCCCGGGGGTACGGGGGAGGGAGAGAGAGAGAGAGAGGGAGGGAGGCAGGCTGCCCCGGCCGCCCCCCCTCCCCAGCCCGGCGGGGGCCGCCCCGCGGGATCCCCTCTCCGGGGGCGTTGGGGGGATGCCGCTGCGCTGCTCTTTCCACTCCTTCTGCTCCCCGCGAAGCGGCCGCCACATGTCTCGGGGCGGGGGGGGGGGGGCAGCCCCCCGCTCCTGCCCCGGCCCCGGCCTTGCCTGCGCAGCTTTGTCCGGCGCGGGAGCGCGGCCGGCCCGCCGGCCGGCCCGGAGCGGGCAGCAGACTTTGTCTCCGCCGGGGGCCGGCGCCCCCAGCCCCGCCGGGCGCGGAGGAATGCGAGATCGCGGCTCCTGGCTCCTTTTGTCTGCCGGAGGAGCTGCGTGCTTCGCCCTGCCCGGGGGAAGCCTGGCCGCGGGGGCCGGGGCGGAGAGGAGAGGGGCCGGTGGCTGCTGCAGCGTCAGTGTGTTCTTTAAATCAGTCTGAGATGACTTTTTTTTTTTTTTTCCTTAATATACGTTTTTGAAAGAGCTCTGGAGAGCGTAGTTGTAATTGGACTGCTGAGGCTGAAGGTGACGCGTGGGCCCCCCCCTCGATCCACGGAGCAGCTCAGTGAAGGTGGTCTGTGGGGGCCTGGGAGTCGTGCTCAGCTACTGTGCTGTGTGGGTCCGTAGGAGCGTAGAGGTCATCTTTTTTTAGTACTTTGCTCACCGATTTAGTAACGCAAATTACCGTCTTTGAAATTTATCCTGTCTTCAGTACTGTCCCTCTCGTGATCTTGTTTGTTCGGGGGCTTTTCCTTCAAAGGTCCCATGCCCAAGGTGTTTTAAATTTAGCTTTGTAATGGATCATCGCACGCTTCTGCACAAATAACTGCAGATGATTGCTGTCATTTTTGGTGCGTGTTTTTGTGTGCTGTAACTGTAGTGTGTTTAGTTAATGCTCGGTACGGAAGTAGACATGACCAAGTGCGTTTAACGTAGGAAGTAGGCCCCACTTTGAGCAGCAGCGTGACTTGTGCCTATGGGCACCGGAGAGAAAGCCTCGTTCGGGAATGACTGATCACGGAGCACCAAAATCCTGGATATATTTTAAGGTGTTCCTCTTTTTAAAGGAAAGATGGTTGTCCTTTGTCTCGCAGTATCGGTGCTTTTGTGTGGGAAGGCTGTTGCTTACTTGAGTTCTTCCCTGATTGCAGTTTCCTGGAGCCAAGGTGTGGTAGTGCCGCTGCTTCCTTTGGCAAAACCAGTTATTTTACTCTGTAATGCTTTTGATTTTAGAGGGAGTACACTTTGCAGTGGAATAATTTGGAGAATGATTAGAAGGAAGGGAGAGTATAGGAAAATCTGTTGTCCCTAATGTTTCTTTACTGAAAAAAAAAAGAACGACAAGAAGTCTAACTCCGTAGGTCCATCTCTTATCTTCAGACTATCAAGGGTAAGCAAAGTTGTCAACCAGAAGCGTATGGCAGTAGGGAACCACCCTTTGGAGAACTTTAAAAAGATAAAATTGTCAAAACTAAAAACATATGCTCAGGTATTAATACAACTTTCCAACTTAAAAAAAATTAGCCAGTTTACAGCTACAGGACCCTGTTAGGCATGCTGCTTCTCAACAAAGAAGTTCAGCAGTTAGAACAAATTTTTTTCTTTGTTGTTCGGAGGTGTTTTTCCCAAAGCAGCACTTACAGGGAGAGCCAGTTGCTGAGCAATCAACTGATTTATTACAGCTGGGAGGCAGGAAGAAGGTGCCGGACACTTTGGGGAGCTGAATAGATTGATGAGGATACCATGTCTAGGGCAGTGTCTCTGTTTGCTGTGCTTTTTAAGAAAATTAAGATAATGAGTCGCACAATACTCACATAGATAACTATTGAATTCTTAACAAGTGGATAGAGAAGAAGGTAGGTGCATTGAATTTAGAACATTCCAACGAACAAATAGCAGGCTCTTGTTAATCTAAAGCAAACGAAAACTGTTCTTTTAAAATGAATTTTGCGTTCTTACTAGTATAGTAAAATGTAGTGCCTCCCTTTTCAGTTCCAGCTAGTGATATGTCATTATTGTTACATTAGCTCCCTAATGGTATATAGAGTACTGTCTCTTTCTTGTTGGTGCTCATTTTAGTGAGATTAGTTTTTTTAAAGATGTGTAATACTTGTTTCTGTCAATTCACAGTAAATACCATTTCTTATTTTCTGGTTTTGCTGCAACTTGGTAATATGAAATTAAAGAGAGAAAATGCCATGTATATCTTGTCAATTTAATGCATTTTCTGTTGCTTTTGATGCTGTATTTTCTAAGGTTCTATGGGCTTAGTTGTTTTTGTTGTTGGTGTTGCCTCAGTTGGAGAAAAATATTTAGAAGGTAATTTTCTGCAGCCTGTAATAATAAGGCATCTCTCATCAAGCACTGTTGTCTCAAAATGATTCAGAACTTGTCAATCCTGTTCCGCGTTGCTGCTGACCTTTCCAGAAAAGGAGAGTAAGTGAAGATACTGATACAGGAAGCTTTCTGGCAGTCACATGACTTGCCAGTGATAGCAAAACATTGCAGAATAGGTTGGAGAGCGAGCTCTTGGTTGAGACTGCCAGTGGCTATTTTTATCATTATCTTGCGTTTGAGGAGCTGGAATTGTCATGCCGAGTGATGCCTGTTGGTTAAGTACCTTTTTCTCGCCTCTCCACAAAAACTCTGCTGATTGCAACATTAACTTCACAAGGTAATACGGAGGCATTTTTGAATATTGTTATTTGATATTGAATATTGTGTCATCGTATAATGGAGGGGTGTTGCATTTGATGATATTTGGAAGCTAGCTTTACTGAAGGTAGGGAATTGATCAGAGGAGCATGTGCACCAGCCTGAATTGCTCTTTTGGCCTAAATCAGTTCCCCTTGAAGCTGACAGAGTTGTTATGGAGGCCTTATGATGCAGGAAGACTCTTAAAAAAAGCAGTGAGAGGAAGCATTGACAAGTGTGTTGATCCAAGTATGAATGTTTTTGCTCCAAATTAAAGAGTAATGATGTATGTTCATTTTTATGTGTCTCTAGAATGTCTGTTATGTTACTGTTATGTAGTTTGGAAGTCTGAGAGTTTAAGCACTCCTGTTCAGAAAATGGCATGCTTTCCCCTGAGTATTTAGTCCGATCAAGCATGCTCTGTACAGTAAGCGATGCAGAAAGCGGCACGCATTTGCTTTGAGGAGCTCTAAGACTATCAAAAGAGAGCACAGAATGCCTTTTTGCAGATCCAGAGGCAGTTTGTTTTTGTTGCTACTGTAATGGGGCATTTGAGAAGAGAGGAGATGAATAATATATAATGTAGAAATTGTACAGAAACTGAAAATGGCTTTTAATCAGTGCTGTCACGTGAAATACTGTATGCAGATGTCTGCTAATTCCAATTACAGTGCAGTCTTTCAATGCACTTTAATTTCTGAAGCTTCTGCTGAAGTTGGAAGCAGAGTAGCTGGAGGCGTTGGCAAGACTGCAAAGTGTCACAGACTGAATCAGTTGAATTTGTATGATGTGCCACACCTTCAGCACTGTTGTGCAAATCATGTAATTATGAAAAGTACTCTGGAACAGCTCAGATGTGGTATTTCTCAACAACTTTTCATAGGCTCATGAAACCGCAGGGATTCATGCCTCACCTAAGTGAGATTGCAATCTTCTAAGCACACCTGTGCAAGTCTGAAGTGTTTTTCCAACTTTTATTTTCTGTGTGGTTGAGGATTCATTAGTTCTCACTGAACTCATTGATTGTTCACTGTATAATTTGAAGTTCTTTCTTTAGAAGAACAACTGCAGACAGATAGGTTTGTGTCTGCTGAAAGGGAGATTTGGTGATTTATATTTTTATTTTTGTAAAGGAGAATTGTACTTCTGAAGTATGCTTAAACTTGTTGCTTTCCAGCTTACTGTCAGCTGAATACATTTTTTTTTTCTTAAATAACAATTTTGTTAGATATTGAAGAGCAAATCTGGCTGTAGACTGGTATTTCCTGTAAATGCTAAATATATTTGCCTGGCATCTGTTTCTTGCATTCTAAGTTCTGTTGAATAAGAGCTGTAATTTCACAATTGGTCAGAAACATACATTGTGGCATTTGCAAATGACGCTGGGACCATAAAAAGTACAGAGGGAGAGCTAGCATGAGGAAGCTGTTTGAGGCCTAGTGAACGATGATTATGGTGGAAATCCACGTGCTGAATTAATGACGTTTTTTCTGTGTTTGAAGTAATGTACTAAATTACTTAGTAAATTCAGTTAGTTCAGAATAACCCTGAATATCACTGAATACTTCATTTATATGTCAGAGCAAATGTTTTCGGCCGAGTAGAACTTTCAAGAGCATGACTGAACTGGGTCAGACTGCTTTTGATGGTTTGGTGTTTTTTTTTTTTTTTTTGTTTGCCCCACTCCCCCTCAGTTTTTGTTTTTGTTTTCTCAGTTAAATTAGTTACACTGTTCTCTTTTCACTGGGGTAGGTAACAGCATTCTGCCACACTATGTTTTTTGGCGTTGGACTGTTGCAGTCAGTGCCAAAATAAATACACTGTAAAAGCTCAGGTACACAGACTTTAACCGTCTTGCTTTCCTTTTCATCTCAGCTCCTCGTTAGTGTTTCTTCTCCATCTCCATGAGTATTTGTCTCTCCTTTTGCTTTTTCCTTTTTATTACTAGAGGTCCTAATATCCTCTTTCCTTCCATTCTTACTAGAGTAAAGGAGAAGCAGAGACAACTTGGTGAAACTGGAGAAGGGTAGGTAGGGCCTTCTTCCTGTGAAAAATTCTGTTCAGTCAGCTGTAGACTCAGGGTAAGCTCATGGACAGTGTGTAGACCTAATGGTCTGTATGTATGAGGGTTATTTATCACCCTACATCTGGAAAATTAATTTGGCCTGGAAACTACCAGATTTATTCTGAAATGTAAGTGACAAAATAAGTATGTAAAAAAAAAAATTACCTTTTTTTTTTTTTAATTCAGTCAATTTCAAAGTTGGGTAGTCTTTCATCTGTTTCTCTGGGTCAATGCAAGGCGGGAATGCTTGTTAGTAACTCTGCAGACTTTATAGGTTGTTATATCTCCTTAAATTAATTCCCTGGCTGTCTTTTTTAAGTAAAGCTTGTTAGATTTCAGGTTTTTTTCAGACTCAGCCTTGTTTTCATTAAAACTGTTGATGTTTTGTTTTTTTCCCCATTTAAATTGGTTACTGATCTATGAGCTAACCATGGGGGCAGTAGTTACCTTTGCCTGTGTGATAGAGCATAGTGCTTTGGAACTGATTCTGTTAGAAGATGCACGCTTATTGAGATGGGGTAAGGGTCTCAATTTCAGCCTCGTAAGCTAGACCTAATTGTCCTTTTAATTACAAAAAAGGGGAGTCTTTTTGTTTTCACATACTTGGTATGTTTTAAAAGTCAATAAACTTAAGTTGATGGTGATTAATATTTCCTAGATTTTCTCTTCAAAAATATGTCTGTACTTTCTACTCAACAGAATCCTAGTCAGTCACAAAACTTGAATGTTAGCTGAGGAAAGAGACTGCTTCAGAGGAAAGTAGTCAGGCATTTAATACAGTGCCTTTGTTTAGAAACTAGATCTCATCTTTGTAATGATTTTGAATATAAACTTTGAAGGACAAATTTTATTACTGAGTGTTCAAAAGTATTTATGATCTTACTAAAAACCAATGTTTTGAAAATATTCTTCAAAGTATACCATATGGTAAGGAGACAGGATAGTCTGAGGCTTTGTGGAAGTGGGATACATAAGGCACACACAAGTGTGTAGGAGAGAGACTCATGTGCATGGCAGACTCTTGATTTATCCACAGATTAGTGCAAATCTCATTACAGCTGGTTTAAATGTAAGCAGGATAATAATTTTCACCTGCCTTTCCCAAGACCTTCAAGATGTCCAGGTGTTTAACAAGATCAATGCGTTATTCTTTGATTCTCTGATTGTTGCAAGGTGCTAAGGCCGACAGAGTTAGACTAATTAATTTTTTTGTTGCATCTGTGTCTGAGGTTCATAGAGTGAAAGTTTCAGACCCAATGTTTGGAATGAAATTAAGCTTTGAGCTATTTATCATTTGATCAGTGCCACTCACTTCATTTAGTAACCTGTTCATGCTTTGTTTTCTGTTTTAACAAATGTTTGTTACCTAGGTAAAGAGTGGTTAAAGGCCATTAATTAAAATAAGCCATGGAAGTTAGAAAGTGCAACTTAATCAGAAATGTAGATTTGACAACTAGTTAAGGCTTTTCTGATTTTTTATTTTGAGATTATTGGAGGAAACGTTTTTTTTATTGTAGAGTGAATTAGAGTTACATCTGATAAAATATTCCTTGCTTTATGGTGTCCTTGTTGTGGGAGCAGTGCAAGATTTTGTGTTCTTAATGATTAATTTCTTTGATTATAAGAGGGTGTTTTAAACTGTATGTGACATGATGAATACACTTAGCATTCAGCAATCTTAACTGGTATGTCAGAGAAGTCCTCTAGTGGTTGGGTTCCCCCCCCTTTGGAATATCTTGTGTTCTAAATGTAGTTATGAAATTTCTTTGACAGATTTTATTACCCATTGGAATCCAATCACAATACCCACAGGCAACCTGGCAAAATAAGGTGATTATTCTTGAAGTTAGCCTGCGCCCCAATATTGCAAGCAGACAGCTTTTTAACTTAAAAGTGACATGATACTATCAGGCTTGGGGGTGGGGGTTGGAGGTCCTTATCAATACCGAACAGGCAGATACTGATTTTTCAAGGTAATTCATAGGTACATCATTTAGGATTCTGTGTGAATGTGAGTGTCTGCTTGTCCATGTCAAAATACAGGTGCATTTTCTCAAGATAGCCATGACCCTTTAAAAAGATTTTTTTAAACTTTGGTTCATAAGTTTTTCACTTGGTAATGTTTTTGTCAACTGAGCATTTGATTTCTTTCCTTTTTGTTCACAGGGATGGTTAGTAATGTGTCTTTTGCTAGTATTGGGGAAGTAGGAATGAAATAGTGGGGACTCAAATAAGTAGATTAATGACTAGGTTATATAAAGAAAGCAAGAAGCCTCCTTGCTGTCTTTCTCCTCTTTTCCCTTTTATTTCCAGCTTGAATGTTTTGACCTGCGATTGATTGCTGACTGACTCAAGAATATTCCTTTCCTTAAGGGTTTAAAAATTACATTACACTGTTGGCTTTGCTGTGTTTTTTCTGGCTGCTGTTTGAAAATGAATATTTGTGCGTCTCACTCTAACATAAAGATTGAATTTTTTTTTTTTCCCCTTGGCATTCTGCTACTATAATGAGAAACAGTATCTGTTTTGCTGTGAGGACTAGAAAGCATTTAATTTAAAAATATGTAAGTATATATGTGTGTGTATATATGTATTTAAATTTGGATACTAGTTAGTTATCAAAGTAGCCAAACCACTAGAAATTGGTTTTAGAATGTAAAGACGAAATAGAGGCAATAATTCCTGCTACTGATGTGTTACATCTTAATCTCTCTTTCGCTCTCTTTCGCTCTCTCTCCCTCTCTCTGGTAGGATGTAATTTATGTGGTATATGCAGGAAGATCAACTGCTGACATTTCTTGACCTGAAGTTTGACTTGACATGTAGAAAGATGACATTAGCAAAAAATATGGCACTACTGTAGCCAGAGAGCTAAGCATCTATGTGTGAGATTGGTAGTGCTAAGTGACCTTATTTCTTTACCATAACAAAAGCAGCAGCGCAGCATGCTTTATGTGTCCTCAGGAACTGACATGTCTGTTTACACTGGTTGAAAGAAGTTTTCCTTACCTACCTGTCTGCTTTTCCATTCCTAGACTAAGAATATAGGCAAATAAAAACACATACTTTTTTAACTTCCAAGTTTTTCAGTGTGGAATTCTGATTGCATAATCAAAATAGCGAACTTTTCAGTGTGGAATTCTGATTGCATAATCAAAATAGCGAACTGTAAGCCAATGTGGTTGAGTGTAACTGGGGAGGTGAATTACACGTGGATGAAGCTAATCATGTTGTTCTCTGACAAACTTTCTTCAATGTTAGGAATGTGTTTGGGACTTCAATGACCTATTCATTCTATGAAAAATTGTTTACCTACCTGTGTTTTATATTCATACTCAGTTGTTGTTTAGAGTGTCTGAATTATATATGGTCTTCCATTGCAATAGAGTGGTTTACTGTAACCATCTGTGAAATTTCTTATGTGAGACTGAGCAATGCTTTTTTTTTAGTGACAAAGGAGGAAACCACATGTACCATTATGCATGAACACAAATATTAGTTGATTTCATAAGTTCACTCACTGTCACTTATTATTTGTTTTCTCACTAAAAACTTAATCTTTCTGGTTTTGGTTGAAAGATAATAGAAGAAATAACTTTTTTTTCCATAGCTGTAAAGTTAGGGTAGGTTGGTTTGTTTGTTTCTTTCTTCCTTTCTTTTTTTTAAATGTTCTTCAGAGTTTGAATTTTCTTACATTTGAATGTGATTTGAGTCAGGCTAAGACTTGATACTGTTGAGACATCTATTCATTGTGCATCTCTTTGTTATGAGGGTATGAAGCACTGAAAGAATGGTTAACATTTTTGTATTGTTAGTAATGCTTACCAGGAAACTTGCTTTCTTGTAAATTCTCTTGCTTTGATTGAAATGTAATTTAAATTTCATCTTTTCTTATCTTTTCGCCTAGTACGTGGGTGTTAGCTGATTTTGAAACAAAACGTTTTAAATAGTATAATTAAAACCCATTTCCCCTTCTGTCTGGTTTCACTTTGACTAGAATGCTGTTTTTCTAAAATAGGCAATAAAGATGTCTAACAAATGAAACCGATTTAAAATATTGTTAAATAGAATATTTATTTTTCTAATATCAAACAGTTTAGAACAAGTGCAGTCCATTTATGAACTCCTTGTAATGGCGCTGAGGGTAGGATAGAAAGAAGAGCTTTATGTGAAATGAAGTTTGAAAACAAATGGGAATACTCTTTAAAACCTAAACAGTAAAAACAGCTGGCTCATAAGGTGTAGAACATGTCTCTAGTTTACAAAGCCTGTAACGTTCCTTTTTCCTGCATTCTGTGTTTAGAAAGGGGCTTTAGCCTACTCAAAGGTTTAAAAAATAGTCTTGTAACATTTACTTCCTTTTTCAGTCACCTGGTTTTCATTACAGTTACTCATCTGGAATTGACTAGCCTTAAGTTCTTAAAATGTAGAGCAGATACTTACCAGATGTGTATACAGTTTAAACACACCACTCCCCACCCCACCCCCAAAAAACCCAACCCCAAACAAACAAAAAAAACCCAACGAATGATCAACAACCATGGATGTTTAACTCAGTATTTAAGTTCTGGAACCTACTCCTAGATTATAAAATAATGTTAACATTCCACTTGGAATGTGCTTCTGTATATGTTAATGCCTGCAGTGCCTTACGATTTTACCAACATGTTTAGTTGAGGTACTCATTTGAGTATTTTTGATTCCTCCTGAATGTAAATGGACAATAGGGTCAGATGATAAAGCTTGTGTGGATACTTGTAGCGACTGCCTTTTTAAATACACAAAAGAATTTGAAGTAAAAAAGCAGGAACATGATCAGATGTGTTAATACATGTGTATTCTAGTACTAAGTACCTTATATTGCCTGTTATGAATCTTTACATGTAAAAATACTGACTTAGCTTGGAGGATACCTATATTTTTTTTTAGGCTTCTTTAATTCTGCTAATAAAATGTTTTTTTCAGTGCCAGAGTGTCCAATGCTGCACATATCCAGATGTCCTGTAGTCTGGACTGTTCTGTGACGAGTAAGACTTCTAGTTTTTACCCCGAGAAGCTGTTTTATTGTCCATGCTGGTTTATAACTAAGTTTGTGGCACAGAAGGAAAGAATGCACGTGGCTCTGTAATGTTGTGATTTGGACAGTTAGTTCATTTTAAGTGGAAAATCCTTGGTTCCAGTCTCAATTCTAATGACTGAATGTTTTGTCTGGTGGATTTTGAATATAGAATGCATGGACATTCATTGCTGTGGAGACTGCAGGCTGGATAAAAGCTGTAAATGCTAGGCTTGGTGAAAGTCACACTCTCTCTTGCTTTGTCTTGCTGTTCCCCCAAATAACTGCTTATTTATAGGAAGTGCTGGCTTTAACAGAAGTAATTGTCAGTCCTCCCTCAGCACTTAGGAGTAGTCTGGAAGGAAGGTCTTCCAAGGGTAGGAGGTATGTGCATTAAACCTGAGGCATGCACATCTTGAATGAATGGGAATTGTGGAGAAAACTCAGCTGATATATTCAGTCTTCAAAAAAGACGTCATGTGGGCATCCAGAGGGAGTTCTACAGCTGTAAATTCCAGTGGTGGGCAGAGCCTTTTTGCAACCCCAGCATGTAAGCCCAGCAGAGGGACCACATCCAACAAGTTTGTCTCCTTGATATTTCTCATAGGCTTCAGCAATTCCCTACTTAGAATACTGGCTTTCATAGATGACACTCTCGGATGCTTGATCAGCCCTGGTATATAGCATGTGGGAAGTTTTAGGTGTTTAATTTAGAGCTGTTCTGGCAAGTCACCTTAAGGTTTGTGTAGAGTGCTGAGTTTTGGGATGCTTCACTCTTGCCTGCAAGTAAAATGACATAAAGGACTTGGGTCTTAGGGCTAGTAGGCTCAGTTCTGATCTATGCTGATAAAATTCTTTTGGTAAATTATTCGATCTCTCATTCTCCATTTTTCAGTCTGTAAAATGGAAGTGGGCTCTCTGAGAAATGCTCTGAATCCTGTGACTGAAAACTTTGCATTTGAAATGTTATTACTAAAGGGGTTTGCATAATTTTGGTTAAATGTTTGTGCAGATTTTTATATTCCCACCACTTGTGATCATTTCCCAGGATTTCTGATTGCAAGTTTCTCTCGCCTCTACTTCCAGATCTTTGGAGGAGGCACCTTTAAGTCTGGTTCCTTGGGCATGTGTCACAGACAGAAGGATTATGTTTCACAAAGCAGCGGTTTCACATTTTGATATACGGATTGTTGCTTCTTTTTTTCTTCACATGTTGTTAATGGACACTGCCCAGCTCTTTTTTTTTTCTGCATTTGTCAGGTTCTTTTAGGAGCAAAATGTAGAGTAACATTGTCCTGCTACCAAATCTTAATTAAACAGGGTGCTGAGAGATTGTTAGGCAAAGTTAAGTTAAAGGTATGGGAAAGGAAAAGTAAGTCTACTTCTCTAAAATACTTTATAACAGTATTGCTTTTTTTATATATGCACATTTATGTTTGTGTATACACACATGCATACATATAGCATGTGTATACATGCTACACATACAGCATGTTATACTTTGTAGCATATATATGTTTGTCACCAAGTGCTTATGTTTGTGGGACAATTTGCTCAGCACAGTATCAGTATACCAGTGGCAGCTGCAACTATTTAAATACTGTTCCCTGTGCAGATGCTGAGTGGAGTTAACAGTGGCCTTTTTCAGTTTAGCTTGTATCAGTATAGCTGACCTACTATGTCAACATAAACTGAACAGAAAAAAAGGTCACCTAGTCCAAAGACGTTTCTGTGCAGGTCATCATGTTACTTTAGTTTAACCATACAATTATACAAGTAGGATAGTAGTGTTGGTATAGCTCCTTTTGAGAACAAAATCTAGGCCATCTTATAAAGGCTGTGGAGACTACTGGGAAGAGTCTAATGATGCTAATCGTTTCCATTCAAAGTGCTCTTAACAGAAGGACCGAAGTATTGCTCTTACTGTGCTGATATTTTGTGGCCTTTTCTTTAGTGATGTAATAAAGAACTGTTTTAAAACTTGGATGTAGGCACAGTTCTGTAGTAGCTATGGCCTCAGGTCACTTGTGCTCCTGTGACTGGCAAAGTCACCAGTTTGCGTTGATCACATGGCTGCGCTACTGCCAGTTCTTTGGTGGACACTGTATCTTGCAGGTTTCTTAACTTGGCTGCCTTACAGAAACTGCTTCCTGTTTGTCTCCTCCTCTTCCTGCTTCTTTTTTCTTTTGCCAGTTTCTAAATTATGCAGTGTGCTATTTAAACAATACTATTAGTTTCACGGGTTGTTTGTATACTTCTACATAGTTGTAACTTTCCTGCAGTGGAAATCTGCAGCTTTCTTCTGTAAGGAATACAGTGTTTGCCAGGAGCATTCATGCTTCACAAGACTGCACTTGGAGTCAGTTTTCAGTAAGAAAAAAAAAAAAAAGTCAAGATTCATAAGTACACATTTGAGTGATCATGAGGGTAAGATAGGGTGGGGCCCCTGTGATGAGAGTGCCAAACTGATTAAACATATCTTACTCATTCTACTTGGCGTAACTTGATGAATGTTATCAGGATGATTTACAGAAAGTAGAAGCTGGAGGGACGTCTCTGAATGTTCCCATAGTTATGTATGAGTCTTTATGTAGTGGTGTTTGATTGCTCTCTTGGGGATGGATTGATACTCCTCCTCATTTACAGAGGGCTTTGTAGGCTGTATAACAAATGAGTATTCAGATTTCTCTTAGAGAAAGATAAAGTAAAAGATAGTATTTCCCCTTCCTATTACGTGATGAAAAATTGTGTTTCTAAGCTTCTGAAGAAGCCAATACTGATCTAAAATGGCAAATTACTTACTACTTCAGACAACATTGTGGCATTGCAGATTTGCTTTCCCTTTTCTTTTGACATGTTAGTATCATATTTGCCTAACCACTTGAAGCTATTCTAAAAATATAGCAAAATGAGGCAGTTGGTAACTGTTGCAATAGCCACTTTAGTTCAAGCCCAGAAAGCAGCCAGTGTTCCTTAGCCTGTATACCACTAAATAAGGTGTAAAAACCACAGTTAATTAAGTTCTTTTTGATGTGATTAAGATGTTTGTTGTACATAACTTTATTTCAAAGTAGGGGGTGCTAATGTAGCGCACCCCTCCTCTTCTTTTTCTAAACAGCACTAAAAAAAATAAACCCCCAAATCCCAATTGGAATACTCATTATTGAGGGAACACATACGTACCTGTACAAATGCGTCTGGGAGTCTTTCCTCATGATCCGATGTAACTGTCTGACTTGAAAGTCCTGAACACCCAAGTCTGATTTAAGGGCCAAGTTCCAGGTCTGTGCAATGTGCTCTGAACTGAGAAGGGGTTTGCTATGCATCTGTCTCTCTCTCTTGTTTCTGGTCTACTTTTAAGTCTAGTGCCTTTGTGTAAGTACCATATCTGAAAGGAGCAACATGCACTTTCTTTACAGATGAAGCCAAACTGTCTACCTTTAATTTAGATTATAAGGGGTTCAGGGCAGTGACTGCGCTTCTGCTGTGCATTTCATGGTGCCCATCTTGTTAGAGTCCTAACTAATAACTGAAGATCCCAGCCTAATTTAATTTATTAACAGTAAGTAACAGACGGTAACTGCTTCAAGATCTGAATTGAGGAATACCTAGAGAGCCAAGTTTTAATGCAGATATCTACCAAGCCAACCTCAGAGAAATACAGACTACAATCTTCAGCAACCTCTAAAAAAAATCAGTTGTGTAATCCTCTCAGAACAGAGCAACTGTGGGTCACAAATTTAATATTGGCTTCTGTGTTTAATCTTAGTGGGAGTCACTTCCATGTTATTTGAGTTCTTTGTGGGAGGAGATGTTTGTGCAGAAGATAAACTACACATTTCTAATGTGATGCAATTGGAGCAAAGTTCTTCCTAAAAGTTAAAGCAAACAAATGAGCCATCTTTTCCTATTCCCTGATATAAAAAAGATGGAAAATTTTAGTGGACACTGTTTGGCATTGTGCAGAGTTGGTGGACTTGTATGCTGCTTTGTGCAGAACACTTAAACCTGGTGTGAACTCTGCAGAATGAGCACTACTTAAGTATAATTTGTCACTTGACAAGCAAGCATTGCAAGTATTTCAAATACCTGAATATAAATTTGGAATTGTCTGGTACATGGTGGAAAGTAAGAATAATAGTTTGCATTGTAATGCTTTGACCTACTGGTTGAGAACCCGTTCTGTCCACAGATGATAACAATATTGAAAGCAAAAATGTTATTGCAAAGTGAGAGATTTCTGCTGGGATTTTAATGTCTAGGAAGACTGTCTTGTGTTCCTGGCAAGGAACGTGTAGGGTAGTGGTTTGTTCATGCAGCACTTAATCTGTGTTTAAGGGCATGAATGATTTTGGCTTCTCTTTCCTTATCGTTAATTTTTTTACCTTTCAGTTTGTGTAATTCAGGAAAATAAAATTGTATCAGGTTAAGCAGTGGTCCATTTAGCCCATTTTTAATTGATGATGGCTATTTAATGTCTTCCCTTTCTCTTCTATTTGCCAGTGCCAAATGTTGGTTTTCTCGGTAACGTTTTGGTCAAACTAGACTAACTTCTTCCACTTTTCTAACTTGAAATGTAAGCCAAAACAGCTCTACCTGGCTGTCTTCTATCTATTGCAAGATTATCTTCACAGTTGTGGGAATCCATCAACTTTTAGAAATAGGAAAATTTGTTTTTGGAAAACCAAAACCAGAAAACTGAGACATGTGAGAAAATGTATTTCTCAAGTAAAGTAATAGTGGCAGCAGTTGAAGAAAACAATTCTTTGCTAAAGACTTAAAAGTAGTTAGTTCAAATAATATTTCTGTGGAATGTGCTTTTTTCCAGTGAACATAGTAAAAGTAAAATTCTTAGTTTTAAACATTCCTTGGATTGGGCCTGTGAATTGAAATACAACAACTATTTGTAATAATGAGTTCAAATCCAGAAAACAATTCTTTAAGAAGCAGTGTTAGCTAGTTTATTTTTCTGTCTGATTTAAAAAAGGTGAAATGTAAATGGTGGAAAACTATATTAGCTCTTCTAAACAGCTAAGCTAGTCGCTTCTCTCCCAATTAAATATTGACCCCCTCCTTGCCTTTTCTTTTTAATTAGCATTTAATTTGATAAAGAAACTTCTTTGACTTTTGTTAGCTTGGCTTTCTCTGATAGTCTTTGATCTTAACAGTTTGATCAGTTTGATATGTACCATGGTTTGTAGCTTGGTGAACCTATTTTTGAGTTTTGCTAGAAGTCCTGAATTAGCCTGCTCAGGTGATCCTGCCCTGGAGCAGCTTCTGTGCATGCTTGTTTCCTCAGTTCCTTTTTCTAAGGTGTGACTCCAGTCAGGGAAGGCTGTTCTCAAGCTTTTCCACAATAAATAACAATATAAATAATTTACGTGTACACTAGGTTTAATCCTCTTCTCTTTGTCCCTCTTCCCCCTGGCCTTACAGACCCTCATGTTTCTGATGTCGTTTTTCCACTGTGACTCTTGACGGGCTGCTCCAAGAAGCAGTTATTTATAGCGTGTATAAAAATTAGGTGGCATCATACCCTTTTGTATTTTTGGGATAAGCGAAGTTGTCTTTTTATTGTTGTTTTCGCCCCTTGCAGAAGTGCACTTAGCATTTCATTTTTCTTTTCTCATCATATTAGTTGGGCATTTGAAAGTGTAATGCTATTTCTGTAAATTCTGTGGTAATGCATAGTTGTTAACAATTTTACCTCATTCAAATCTAAGTGTTGTATATTGTAGCATCCCTTCGTCAATGACATGATCCAAAATGGAATTCCTCTCAAAATTTGAGGGTTCAATATCGATTTAGTTGTAGTTCCAAAATGGCTGTTGTTTATAAAGACGCATATACTTTTTTTTGACTTGACTAATGGCAATTTTGCTCTGCTTTTGCCTGTTTTACTGTGTTCTGCCTACCTGGGTTATTTATTGAGATTTTGTTTCTAATCTGAATTTGCAGGCTTTGCTACTGGCTTGGGGTAGGAGTTGAAATATCCTGTTTCTGTGACTCTACCTTGGGATGGTGTTCCATCATTTTCTAGTATCTGTTGTTTTTTCATTTTAAGCCCTTTAGCTTAAAAAACATCCATGTTTGTTTAATTTAAGTTTTCTAGATTCAGAAGACAGCTAAAAACTTGGATAACATCTTCTGATGTCTTGAATGGATTGCGAAGCACAGCACTGTGTTACATTTTAATTTTTCAGCTGCTTGTGCTTGACTGAAAGGGTAAAATCTTTATGGGTAAAGCCTTTACTGGCACTGCAGCATAGGAATACGTATTGTATAAATGGTGTGTATTATCAGGCATTGCAAAGTAATTCTGTGTGCGTCTTATCAGATTGCCAGGCTTTCTTGCAATATCTTCTTTAAAATGGCTTCTTGTATAACAAGTTTTATGAAATAGAAGTGAAGCGCTGTGGCTTTTTTTCCCCCTGTGTTCTGTGGACTGCCTTATTAAAAGCTAAAAGAAAGGTTTTTAAACTTTACCAGTGTTTTTGCTACTTGTGCTTCTGATACTTATGTGTTGTATTTCAAAATCAAGTAGACCTCATGTGGATATAATACAAACAAAAATTATTTTTTTCTTGGAAAGTAACAGGTAAACATGTAGCCTGTGACTAAAACCCAAGCCAGAAGGCTAATGTGCTTTTTAGTGTCAATAGCTCTTCAGTCTGTTAGTTTAGTCCCTAATATAGGTTAATGAACATGACGGGCTCTTTTATATAATTGTGCTGCTAAGGTGGAGTCAGCAGAGCTATTGCTAGTGCTTAGGATGTGTTATACAACTGTAATATCAGAGACAATTCATTTGACACTTTTTTAAAATCTTTTACAGTGTGCCGGTCAAATAAAAGTCCATGGGTCTGTTTGACGTGCTCAAGTGTCCATTGTGGAAGGTGAGTACAAAGTGTTAGTGTGCAAATCTTCAGACCTTTTTCCTTTGTTGCTTGACTGAGGCAGTTCATTCAAAATTTTCCTGAATGCCTTGTATATAATTTCTTGAAATAAACCTTTCATGATCTCATTTAGCATTTTATGTTTATACTAAACACACTTCTTTGCTACCTTATGAGAGTCCAGAGATTATACTCGACATAATTTTTTTTTTCCCCCAAAGAAAAGGATATGGTGAATGTGATTGCTCAGCTCACAAAGTGCCTGGAGAATTGCTCATTCAGTGGATTATTGTAAAGGTCCATTCTGTAAAGGATGTTTCTATTGTAATTAGGTTAAACCAGTAAGAATTCTTGGAAACCCACAAATCCAAAGTGGTGCAGCTTATTTTGAGAAAAACAGCAGCTGTCCAGCTTAGACAGAAAATACCTTAAATGCACTGTAGTGTAGTTTTGGAATGAAGTTATTGCCATAACATATAAGGACTATCTACCATCAGAGTTCCTTCAGAGTACACCTGGTTTTTGTCTGTGTTAGTTGAAGTACACCAAAAGAATTTGTAGAGGCATGATACAGTCAATGCTGTTATTTGCTGCTACATAAATGTTGGAGATGCACATACTAATGAGAATACAGTTAGTGTTGATGTTTAGACAGTATCTGAGATGTGAACATGTTTTCATCTGTAGGATAGTGTCTGTGCTGGTGTGCTTTTATTCTGGAAAGGCATCATTAAACTTAGTGACTTTGTCTTTCAAAGTGGATTCAATGAACTCCAGGTTTTGTTTCTTTGAGCTGGATAGCAGTAAGTGCCACAATTTTAATTGTGTCTCTTATTCAGAGTTTTCAGCACAAACCCCTTTTTATCTCTTTTTATTTATTAATTTATTTTATAAATTTATACTTGGTGAGAGCTAAGAGAGGGGGAGCTACTTCATGTTATGTGACAGTGTGAAATAAATAGTTTGGAATATTTTACTTGTTATTAATTTTAAAAAAACATTATTACTGTCCACATGTGACCTTTCTTGGGTGCAGTTAGTAGACATCGAGTCAGTTATTTATGTAGTTTGTTTTGGCTTTCCAAACTGCTCCCATCCTTAGGATGGAAAACAACTGAATGAGAAGAATGTAATATAGACCTTGCAGTGGGAGCACTTTTGATCATGAAAGCACATGGCATGTTCTTGTGTTCAGATAATGTTTGAAACCAAAGGAAGAGAAAGAGAGCTTTTCAGATCTTCACTTGAAGTACATCCTCCAGGTAGGGTCATAGGGAATGTTACTGATGTTGTTACAGCAGCAGAGCATTTCTGGTGGGAGAATAGCTTTATAAACCTGTCATTTGCATTGTTAGGCAGAAAACCAACTCCTGCAAGCACAACTGTCTCATTCGGGTTATGACATAATTGCTGCAGGATTCTGCCAGCACAGCAATGTCGGTAGCCCTGTGGCTTCAGTGCCTTAACTAACACAGCTGTGTTAGCAGAATTGTTTACACCTGCATGTGGGAGAACAAGTGTAGAATACAAAGACCTTCATGTGGAGCATGTGCAGAGTTCCTATTGGTTAGCATTTCTGAGTTCAACAAGCAAGAAATAGGGCAGGAGGGAATTCACCTGAGGTCTGGCCATGCACTTCTAAGTGTTAATGATTTTCAGCTGATACTTAGGGCTCTTGCATTTATAATGACACTTTTTTAATTAAAGATGCTTAATTTCCTACATCTTAAAATTCAAGTATGAAAATGCTCATTATGTCAGCAAAAGAGCTGTAGGATTTTAGATTTCTTTTTTTCAGTTATGTGACCCCAAGCCCTAGAGCCTTTCAAATTCATGAACTTTATAAAATGTAGAATGCTCTAATATTAAATTGTGCTGCAGAATGGGAAAGCTTAAAATGGTTGTGCTTTTATGTAGGGGACAGCACGCTGTTAAAGTAATCACAAACATGATGAGTGCTGGGTAGAGAAAAAAGTAGAGCTGTAAGAAAAAATATATGGGATAGCAATATGGAGGACTAACCACATTACAGGTATTGAAAAAGGGAGCTAATGATTTTCTCAGCTGTGAAGGTGCATCAGGCTGTTCAGGTCCCAGATCCTGGGGTTTGGTACAAGGATGCCAGTTTGTGGTTGCTATGAAGGAGACGGAGAGATTAATTTGGACAACATGGGAGAGCAAAGGGGTAAAAAGTTAGAAAATTTAACCAATGTTTTCACACAGATGAATTGCCTAATTTAATGCCTGTATAAGTACCAGATGCTTATTAGGCTGCCTTTTTTCTTCTTATTTTCAATGAATGTTGGTTAAGTAACTGTTTAAAAGTATAAGACTTTCTGGTTTTCATTTATTTTAGATATGTGAATGGCCATGCAAAAAAGCATTATGAAGATGCACAGATTCCTATGACCAATCATAAGAAAACAGAAAAACAAGAGAAAGTTCAGCATACCGTGTGTATGGATTGCAGTAGTTACAGTACATACTGGTAAGGGTTGAAACGCTGTAATTTGACAACTTTTTATGTACTAGATAGAAGGTGGAAACTTTTAGAATCTTCTGAAGCATTACATTACACATATTTTTGAGCACTTAATCTCTTGATTTCCAGACCTGGCTGTTTAAAAACAGTTGTGAAATAACCCTCTGCTTCTGCATATGTATTGTAGGACTGGTTGTGGCTAAACTCCCACATTTCAAATAACTTAGCAGAAACTTTTTAAAGTAAATGCTATTTATGTGATTTGGAGTTGCTTCTGTTTGCTTTGGGGTATGTTGAGAACCTAACCTTTTAATTACAAAAACTGCTGTTTGGTTTTAGTTGCTCCTTCCATCAAATTGGTGAGCCTTTCACATACCATTTATTTGTAAGAATATCAGAAAGTAAAGTAATACACTGTAGATCCTGCCCAAGAGATGTGAACTTGTGGTGTGTATGTGTGTGTTTTGTTTGGGATTTTTTCCAATATTAATATTTTTTTCTTCACTCTGAAAGAAAGGCTGCTTTTTTTTGAGATTTGGTGCAACCTGTATGAGTTTGGGAAAATGATGGATGCTGTTGGGAAGCAGAATCAACTCTCTAGCAAGATTACATAGCAGAATCACAGAAGTGATTCTTTTAACAGAAGAATGGCCTGGACTGACTTATTCTATCAGTTTCTTACAGTGAGATATCAGTACTGTTTAGGAAGATTTCATAGTTATGCTGGTAATGTCAGGTTCCCTATCTTCCTTGTTCCTTAGAGAGCAAAGACTGGAAGTCTATTGCAAACGATGCTTTTGTGCACTCAGCATCTTCCACCTCTTCACCCCTCAGCAAAACTGTTGATAGCTGCTTCCCCATTTCCTGTTAGCTTCATGGTTTCCCATCTATGTTGTTACTTGTGCGGTGTGGCAGTGCAAAATTAGAATGGTGCAGATCTCAGGGAAATGAGTGTTATGGTCTTGTAAAATTACTGAGTATATAGCTCCACTGATGGGTGTTCTATTCAAATAATTACGTATCTTTTGTGTACTTCATCAGGGAAAAATCTGTTTGCTGAAGTTTGGGTATCCAGTTTTATGAGGAATACTTCCGTAACAAATATTTTTTTCCCCTAGAAGTAAAGCCACAGTTAAGTGGTGTCACCTTAAGATATTTTGTTTGTAGCAACAAAAAAATTATTCAAGCTGGTGCATGCAGCTGTACAGATGTTAAGCATAGAAGAAAGGTTTGAGTAGCTTTGATGTGCGGTGATTTTGCTTCTATTTACATTTTATTTAAATGACCAGCATTTTTATCTGCCCCTATGTGAAAAAGTTAAAAACCAAAATTTTTCCAAGTGATATGGGTTACCAGCATTGGAACAGCTGTGGGAAGCTAATTCCACTTTCCCAATTAATGCTGTTAACCACTGAGTTCTACGTTGTGGCTTTTTGTTTTGTTTGAAGCACAACCTGTCTTCTAGTCACTCTGAAGGTAATGTGTGGAGGAATTTTAGCAGGGTATTTGAAGTCTTGATTATAGCTCCATTTACTATGACAAATAGTATGCCCAACTTGCTGAGGCTTGATGAGTTATATCAGCAAGTCAGAGCATTCTGCTGACCTTATTCCAAACCCAACATGGACATTGCAAAATGATGACAGCCAAACTGAGGACTGTGGGATCTATTACTGAAGCAAATTGTGCTTATGAGGATCAGGTAGGCACGCACTTAGGAAGCTCACTGGTGTTTCACAGCATATTTGTGGTAGGACAGATGAGAAGCAGTTCAGCATGTGATGTCTTTTCTGCTGTAATCGAAGTAGAAGGCTGAGTCATCTATGGATGAACTGGAACTAATTGTAGAGAGCTTTGCCTTGGGGAGTTCCTGTTGTGTATAATTCACTAGCAAATTGTAACTCTCCCATGCTAATGTGAAGCTGAACAAGTTTCAAAAGCAGTGTATCTTTGCTTGTTTAGGATATTTCAGTTTGTTCCCACCTGATAATCAGAAAAAGATACCTGGACTTGTTACTGCACCCATTTTTTTCAGTGGAAATGAGCTTAGATGTGTAAAGATGAAGCAGAAAGCATTCAGGCCAACTTCTGCCCCTTTATTTCAGACAGTACTGCAGGGGCTGCTATCAAATAGTGATTGCCAGTTAAAGCAAATAGTTGGGTGAATTCAAGTCGTAACTATCTACTCTGGAGATTGAATTTTGAAATGTTATTTGTTAGTTTCTTCAGTGTAGACATGAATCCAGTAGACAGTGCTATGTTTATGCAATGATGTTTCTTTTAAGTGAACTTTTATTTAAAGAATAATACTTTATGCTAGCAATGTGGGCATCCTCAATAATTTGAAAGTCAAGAAAATACCATTCTAAGACTTAATTGAATTTTACTTCTACTGTAAAAATAATGGAGGTACTTTGATGCAGTGCTGGCTTTTATATTTCTATTTGCCATTTTGTTTACTGCACAGAGTTGAGTAGAATACTCTTGTTCCATTTTTATCCTATGGATCCCAATTTACTGTGTTTCTTAGCTTACATGATAGTAGCAGCGAGCAGGCCTGTATGGGCTCTTTTCGAAGCAGAAGACGTTTAATCCTTTGCTTTTCCTTGGCCTTGTCATAACCTTTCATGCAGTCATGAGAGCACAGTCCAGGGTTTGCCTTAGCTATTCTTTTCAGCCCAAAGGGAAGAAATACTATGTGACTGTTGAACCTACTGTGGTTTACTGAATTTTGTTTATAGTTCACATGCAGTCTTGCTGTAAACCAAAATGAGATCAAGCAGTCTCCTTTAACTGCATTTCAGCGTGGAAGATGTTTTCTTTTACATGATCACAAGCTTTCAACATAGCTTTGAAAACAAAATGTTTCAGTTCTGGTGGGATGGTGGTTAATTTTTTTTTTTTTTTTTTTTTAATCTGAGGTGAGGTTTTTATTGTATTTATGAATTTGGTAATGTTTTTCAAAATACAGACATGCTTGAGGTATCCTCAAGTATTAGGCAACTAGGGATTTGCTTTCCAAAGGATTTTGATATTTCTTCTATGTCCTATTCACCTGTTCAGTCTTCACAGTGGAAAAGTTGAGAGGATATTAATCTTTTATTTATTATGAGAGTACAATTCTCTTGATTCTTTGGTCACTTTTGAGACAGTAGATGCAATACTAAATCTTCAGACTGAATTATGTTTGAGACCCTAAGCACTGAGAAAAACAGACCCCTGAATTCCACTTTTTGGAGGTAATCAGCCTTTCAGTTAGTTCTAAAGTACTAAGCACAAAGAGTTTACAAGAAGTACAGATCTTTTTTGTCTTCAAGCTATCATATGATGCTTTCTCCTTCTGTGTTAGTGGTCATTTTTCTGCGCACAAGAAGTAGAATGATATGTATAAGAAGCCTGCTTTCAGAAATATGTTTCCTGAAAGAGGACTCTTGTAAATTTGTTTTCTCTGTGCTAGTGCAAAGACAGTTGGTTAGCACAGAAGAAGAAAGGCTGCCCTGTTTATGTATTTGCATAATATGTTTCCCGTGTTCATTTAATCCCATACACAACATGCAGGTCAGATTTCTGACCCATTAGCCTCCTTAAAGGCCCATGGTTGTGCAAATGTCCTCATCAGTCCTGTGTGCCCCCCAGCCCCTGCGGGCTGATGTAAAAATAACTAAATGCCAAGGACTTTAAAAAATTCTTTTTTAGTCTTTCTTTTTGTGGTGGTGGTGGTTCTATTTACAAAGCAGACCTCCTGTGCTAGTGCATGAGCATCCAAAAATGAGATTGTTTAGGACCATTATTTTGCATTCTACAATCAGTAGAAATTAAAGAGATTAAGAAGCCTTTTATCAGGACAGTAAAACTTGAGTTCTTAGTTTATTCATGTAAGGAGTTAGCACAACTAAAGAAACTTGGATTTTCTTAATTTTTCTTGTTCTGTCTTCAGTTGGCTTTTAAACATAGCATGAAATTCTGTAACCTACTGAAACAGCCAGAACTAAGCATAAGTATTCCCCAGAGCAGTGCATACATTCACTGGCTTGCTGCCATGTTAGCAACAAAGGAGGCCCAAAAAGACCAGGCCTTAGAGGTGGCAGAGGTGCTAAAAATAGAAAGTGTATAGAGAGGAAGATATTGTGCTAATCCATATGAGGGACCCTCCCTGAAGTATAGAATTTGTTCTGTACAATTGCTGTTAAAAGCATATTGTAGAACTGCTGTATTCAGAAAGGTATATTGTTAATTTGTGATAACCCTGACGATCACAAATTAAACATTTGTTTTGAATGTCAGCTTCACATATAGGAAGTAATCTCTCAGCAGTTTACCTTTAAGATGTGTGGGCTCAGCAAACTTTAAGCTATTAAAGCATAAACTATGTCCTGTGCTGTTTACTTCGTTTATCCAAAATAGATTGGTTGTAGTGCTGTTATTTCTAGTAGTAGTGCTAAACCCTCAGTGTTCCAAGGGAGGTAGTTTAAAAAACCTGCCCATTAAAAGGAGAAATAAAAGCAGCTTGTCTTGTTTTTAAGTGAATCTTAAAATTACTTTTCCACTGTTGCAAGGACCCTGATATTTAATGATGTATTTGGTTTTATTCCTCCATCTTGGGGAAAGTGCTAACTTGCAGTTTTATGTAAAGATGTAACTGGTATGTAAGATCAGACTAAAAAAAGGTTAGCATGATCTTTAGGGCACGGGAGCAAGTATTAAATCATCTTTCAGCAATAAGTTGGCTTAGAGGCTTTCAGTGAGCTTGTGTCTGCTTTCATTCCCTGTTTGTAAATGTTAGTCGCTACACAACTAGAGTAGCAATAAAGTTGTGCTAGTATACCTGGGGGTGTGGGCACATTTGGTATTGAGGAGGAGTCGGACTGTACTGCATCCACCTGCACCCTATTTACCTCTCAGCAAAGCTGGGCTGGGTAGTTTGCTCTGATAGTTGTCCTTGAGGTGTGGTGTCCTGTGAGAGTGGCAAATGTAGGAACACTTCATTAGCTAATTGTAGGTGGCTGATAAAGCTGAATAGGACTACTTAAAACATGGCTGAAAAATAAGCACGTTTACAGGCTTCTTCCCCCTCCCAGACTAACTAGGTCTGTGGCAATCTTTTGGGGAAAAAAAAAATCTGGCAATAGCTAACTTAATAATTTCTAGATCTTGTGTAAGTATCCACAACTGCCGTGTTCAGTGTTTGGAAATCTTGAGTGTTGTATTAATTTCTCTTCTTGGAGGCAAGAATCAACAGAGATCCTGGATGGACTGGTCTTACAGACTCCTTTTGGTGGCAAGGGCCTTTACTTTCTCAACTCTGTAGTCTCCTCAAGAATTCAGTGTTTGAATTAACACTAGCAATACTGTTGCCTTTGAACTACATCACAGACTTAGCAACAAAGAATGTTGTAAATTGCAGTTGTGCCTGAAGTCGATAGCTTCATTAATTTACAAAGCACGTATCTGCTCCAGCAAAGGAGTAACCTGAGATGATGAGGATGTGCTTCATTTTTGAGTCAGTCCTGTGGCAAAGGGAAAGGAGAGAAATAGCTATGGTTCTGATATTAAACATATCCAAAGTAAGTTAGCTTTCTTCACAGGAAGCATTCAGTTGCCTGACAGAATTTGAAGCTGCAATTTGATGCTTCATAGTAAGCACAGGGCTGGCTGACAAACACTGCTCAGAGCTGAGTTACCTTTGTGGGATGTGGATGAAGGGAAGTTGTGACAAGTCTCTGCTCCCTTTTTGTCACAGTGCTCTCAAAAGAGCTGGTACAAGTGGTGTTAAGTCTTTTCTTACCTTCCTGTTTCTCATGCCAGAATATGGGTTATCTAGTTCTCGAGCTAGCTCTTGGCTAAGCCTGCAAGAGTACTGTGAAACGTCATCTGCAGCTCCTGTGCATAGCAGTAAAGCTTCTACTCTACTGACTGCCTCCTTTGAGAGAGACTCAAGCAGGCTGCACGGAATTCTTGGTTTACTGATGTGCAGGTGTGGATTCTGCAGTGCTGGGCTTCCTTACTGACTGCAGCATTTGTGTTTCTTGGTTTTAAGGGATTTTTGTCCTTCCTTCCCCTCTCCTTTCTACTATCCCACCCCTATATACAGGTGTCATCTTTCCTTCACAAATGGAAGATGGAGCATGGATAAGAGGGTCCACATCACTCTGGGACCTGTATTTGCTCTTGTGAGGGCAAGAAATGCAGGGGATTTAAAATACAGCAAAGCAGCAGAAGTTAATTCCATCTTGTTCTCTTTATGACAGTTTTCTTTGCTACTCTCTCATTTCTTTAAATTGACATGTGCCCTGTGGATTTAGGTGTACTCAGGAAAATAGGGAAATAAGGTGTGGGGTTTGTTTTCAGCATTCCCTAAAGGACCCTCCTCCTCCCTCTTCAGAAATGGTCTCTAACCTTTGCCTTTGTGCACTATATGAGGTGTTAGAAGCCCAGAGTTTGAATATTAAATTGTAATTAACATCTTTGCTTCTTGGGAAATGTGAGATCTTTGTCGGACATTATAGGATTGTAGACTTTTGTAACCCTTGCTTCTGCTGAGAGGACATTTTGATTTGCCTTCACTTTACATTTGCTGTGAGGCAGTGGGGGGATCAGCTCCTCTCTCTTTTTCAGCTCGGTTACTTACTTTTGCACGCTTAACCCTGGAAAAGCTTAAAATACTGGCTTAAGTTTTGTAAGAGCTTCTGTATATATAAAAACTATATGAGAGATTGAGTGATATTTGTGGTTAAAGCGCAAGGTGCGAGTTGCCACAGACTTCTGGTGTGACTTTGGATAAATCTGATGAGTCTTCTATGGATTGTCTACTGATGCTGCTTTTGGTTACACTGTATGTTTGAGCTTTTGTTGAACTGGAATTCTACATTGGGACAAGCAGTACGTCATGCTTCCGATTCCTAATAAAGAACTGAGCTAGAAGCAAAAACATGTGATAAGATAGTGCCTGTACCTTCTCTTGCTATAGGCTAGTTTTCAGAGAACAAAGCTCAGTATGTAGGCGTGCTCCCCTGTTCCCCTCATAATCTTTCACTGAATCACTTCAGTGCTTGCCACATCTAGACATTGTTTTAGAGTACTTCATTGAAATCCTTTGCACGTTCTGATAAATGTTTTTCTTGCAGTTACCGCTGTGATGATTTTGTAGTCAATGATACCAAGCTGGGCCTGGTACAGAAGGTCAGAGAGCACCTACAGAACTTGGAAAAGTAAGTAGTTTGTTTATATCCAGACTACTTTGGGTGGACTTGTTAATATGGCACCATTTAAGTGGCATTTCTATGTATATATGTATTTAATATATATATTTTGGTGCTTCTATGTGTGTGATACTGTGTATGTTTAAATATTGTTTTCATCACTGAGAAGCAGAGGTGCAAAACAAATGGATTTGACTGATCTCATACGTTTTGTTTCTTATACAGTAAATCTTATTAGAAGTAGCATAGGGTGATACAGGAATTTAAGATACCTATTAGCTTTCTTGGTACCTAGCCAATAATTACGGTCTTTTTCCATATATGTGGGAGAGAATTTCAAGAACAAAATCATAGTTTTGTCAAAACCAGAGTAGGTTTCTGGAGCAGAGACATTGAAGTGAAAATGCAGGTGGAAGTAGTCTTCATAACTAATTGCATAGTTTGGTTTCCGAACAAAAAGATTAAGAAGGCTTATGAACTTGGAATCGTGCAGAAGAGACATGTTTTTCCTCTGCCTTTATCTGGTGCTATTCCACCGAAAAGTTGATATTACAATCTTTTTCACTTACTCTGTAGGTAATATTAACATTTTCGTTATTTTCCTTTCTCTTCTTGATGGGCTTCTCAGGTACATAATGAGAAGTAAAGATGTTTAAGCATAATGAGAAGTGCACATTAGTATTTTGGAAAGGTCCAGGAGATCTAACTTTTTAGGAGGTAAATGATACTGTGGAGGCTCCTGTTGTATGTAATGACAGCTTTTGAATGTTTGGAGGGCTTTTTAATTAAAAAAAAAAAAAAAAAAAAAAAAAGGAAAAAAAAAAAAAAAAGAAGACGACACCCCATTCCCCACTCCCACACATCCCCCACAAATCCGGAAGAAGTTATGGTTTTGCCATTAGATTAGAGAGAAATCATAAACTGGTAGAATTGAGGGGCCAGTAATCTCCAGTGATGTGGAGAAGAATAACTAATTGTTCTTCTAACTTCGTATTAGTATTACACAAATGTTATAACCTTATGATTTTTATTTAAGTAAGAGAAGTCAGCTATAATACATAAGTGCTAGCACTCGAGATATTTTTGATTTTTGGTAACTTTACTTTGTCCTGATTTTTTGAAATTGTCTTTCTAAAGGCTTAGATGATTCTTCTGACAGAAGTATTTTATGGAAAATTCTGCACTAAGTATTCCTCTGATTAGGGAAAAAGACCAATATTTTAGATGAAAAGTAGCATGCTAATAAGGCCACTCTTGAGGGCGCATACTGTAGCATGCATAACTTAATGTCATTAACTCGGACATTAGTGTTGAAAATAGGATGTGCATCTGTACTCTGAGGGAGGTGGTGTCTATTTCAAGACTATGAAAAGCGTATGTTGCAGTCAGGAAGCTCTTTGCTGTCTTAATGACAACTGATGGCAGGTGTAATCTGTCCATTTCACACAGTATTTTGTTTTTATAATAAGTAACCTCTTTTAATTACTTTCCAACAGTTCAGCCTTTCCATCAGACAGACATAGGAAAAGAAAACTATTGGAAAACTCATCTCTGAACAGCAAGTTATTAAAAGTAAATGTAAGTACAACAGATCCAGTACAGTGAGTTTAAGGTTTTATTTCTAAACCTGTGGAGGCTTATAGTTGGCCTAGACTTGAAATATGTACAGTCAATTACCCAAATTCTGCTTGGTGCACTGTCTTTCTCATCTCCTGACCACACACCTAGAAGTGCCCCATCTCACAAAGGAACGTTTGATATTCTGCTGCATTTCTGTTGACCTAGACTTTGAGCTTCCCTGTGCTACAGAAGGGTTTCATGTCAAGATGGAACTTCAGGGCAGTTTGAGCTTGCTAGGATCAGCAGTATTGGAAGGAGCTAGTACCTATTGAGATTAACACAGGGCTAGACATAAGACTTTTCTGAGCAGACAAGGAGTTTTTGTCTTTTTGTTTGTTTGTTTTTACAGTACAGAAGGCAAAGAAGCAGGTGCACTGCCTTTTTCTAGGGGCATAAGAGAGTAATTGTTAGGAAAAAGTAAAAAAACTTAACAAATTTTTAGAAGACCTTAGTAAAACTTGCTTTGAAAATGAACTGTGGACTATTATTACAGTTTTTCTCACTCTCATCTCTCATCTTCCTGCTATTTTAACTTCACATCTGCAGAACAGCACCCAGGAAGAGGATGATCCAGCCCTTGCTAGATGGCTGAAAGGGCTGCATAGTTTCTTCCAGACAAAGAATGCCCCAAACCAAATGTCTCTGTTTGCCACAGTTTGGGTTGAGGGAGTTTCTAATCTTCATAATTTCTCCCAGATTTTAGGAACAGAGAGGGAAGATACAGACCCAGTTGTATGCAACTGCTTCATTTTCACCCTTGGCCAGAAGGAGTGGTAGAGCAGAGCTATTCCTCCTTGGCCCTTGCGGCTGCAGGACAGCAATGTAGTCAAAGGGAGCTGGAGTAATAGCTGTCTTCAGCTATGACAAACCTGATTATGAAGAGAAAAGTTCTAGGGAGGAGTATGAATGGAAATAAGAGGGTGGAGTGGGAGCAAAGCAGCCAGTTACTGTTTTGCAAAGTCTCTAGGGGTTTAGTTACTTTAAAAATGTGCTGCATACAGGCTGTTTAGGGTCCTCTGAATGTGCTGTGTATGCTTTCTGTACTGTCCCAATCTCGGGGTGATTGAGGAAGCCTCAGAGAAATAGTGGGGTTTTTTTGCTATGGCAACACACAGCATCATTGTCTGGAAAACTCAAAGCCAGTAAAAACCAGAAGGAAAATTCTAGGCAAGATTCAGATATGGAGAAGACAGAATTAGAAAGCATGAACTTAATGCTGCTTTTATTCTTCATAGTCTGTGCTGTTTTCTCAGTTTTATTAATACTTAAATATTGCCCGTAGCAACAGATGATCTTTTTATTGTTGGCACACTGGTTCCATATCTAGAAAAGAGAGGGCACTGCTGTTTGCATTAATACCATGCTGTCTCCGCCTGGGAAAGAGTGAGAAAAGAATATGCTAAGGGCACTGTGGTGTTTGTACTTAAAAGTTTTCTTCCTTTATTGGAAAACAGGTGTCTCTGTAAATAATTCTTACTGAATTGGTAAGTTGCTTATGTAAATAATGCTACCTTTTTTGTTTTTTTAACAACATACACACAAATATCCTGCTGTCATTAGTTCTTCACCAGAGATGTTGTTTGTCATAGATTTGGGGAGGAAAATAAGTTTTATTGGAACACTTTGAATACATATTTAGTAACCTGGATTTGCATGCAGTCTTTGGGATCAAGTAATACATTAATTTTGAGATACTACTACTAAAAGATAGTCTAGCTTTTAAATTCCATTAGAACAATGAATAATGTCCCAAAATTTATTGAACTTCCAATGTGATATTTTGTAGACAACGGAATGTGTCCAAGTGTTGCAGATTCTAGAAATCATAAATGCAACACTGTCAACATTTCTCTTCCCTCTCCTCCCAGCCCACCTGGAAGATTATTTGGTGAAAAGCAAGCTTATCTGTGGGTAACATTGCTCTAACCTGTTGAAACTCCTAGACTGTAAATGGTGTATATTTTTTGCTTCTCTTCATTCAACACATTGCTTTTTCTTTGCACAGTCTAACTTGACTGCTTCTTTCCCAAATAAATGCTGTTGTCTGTCTTTCAAAAATCCTCCTGGCCACCACATAACCCCACTAAGACAGCAGGCTAGGGCTGGTGACTTAGCAACAACCTGCAGGCTGCCACGCTGTGCATATTAGACATGGGACTAGATGGATAAGGATTGGTATTTTCATTTTTCAAAGGCACTTTAGGGAAATTGCTGTCCAGTTCTCACTGAACATTATCAGAGTGTGATTATTTAACGTATATACCCACAAATACTTTTCAATAAAAGCCCGTGATTAACTCTGTGTTGTCCTGTTCTAGATTTATTTGTACAGGAGAAGGTTTTGTAGAGTTTTCTGTTGACAGGAACGAGTAAGAAACAGGTTTCAGGTCAAGATAGAGCTTCAAGGCAGTTTGAGCTGGTGAAGTGGTTGCTTTGGCTTTGAAACTGCACTTTTCAAACAGTGTAGTTTATTATTGTTTAAATCTATGCTGATACACCAGTACCAGCTCTGTGGGGAGAAAGTGGGGGAGCAATAAGTCTTTCTTTAACTTAATCATTCTCATTTCTAGGGAAGCACCACTGCCCTTTGTGCCACAGGCCTTCGGAACCTGGGGAATACGTGTTTCATGAATGCAATCCTTCAGTCGCTCAGGTACCTCTGAAGCTTTCCCCACGCCTCTGTGAGAGTGGTTGTGTGCTGTAGCATCAGGCAAGTGAATTTGGCAAGTTACCACTGTATATAAGAGTACCTGGATTTGCAGGAACAGGTGTATGCAGGTACCATAAAGTTGCCTTGTATTGTGAGGGACTTCCTGTGATGCAGTGTTCCAGAGGAAGCCTGCTGTATCCTCAGCAGAAAAGGAGACTGCCCTTTCATTGCCGAGGCTGTTGAAACATGTTGATGCTTACGGTCACCGTGAAGGCAGAGACAGTGCTTTGAGGGATGGGGTCTCATGGAAGTGGGTAGGAGAACTGTTTGTGCAGTGCTGAGATGTTAGGCTTCATTTCATTGCTGCCAAGACTACTGCTGCTCTGGAATTGCCCTTTTGCATTTCTGAATTTTCCTACTTCTCTTGGAGACTACTGAGTCGGGCTATAGCAGGACTAACCGGTCTCCATTTTCTTTTCCATCATTACGGGTTCACTGGCAGGAGTTGAGGCACATGCTTCGTATGGTCCATTACTGGGACTGTGGTAGCAGAGGTTAGAATTGATAGGTGGTGGTAGACATGGAGTTAACCTCCTCAGCAGATGCAGTCTGGTTTGTTAGGGAATGCCTTCTGATGCTTCAGTCTGCCATGGTATCTCTTAGTGCAAGCAGAGCCAAAATGTAATTATTTCAGGTAGTTGGGATGATGATGATATTCACAGATCTGCTCAGTCATTTACAGAAGATAAGTATTTTCTACAGTATTTCTTGTACCTTCAACTGTTAGTGATTGCCATCTTCTATCACTGCATGAAATTGTGTCTATGCGTTTCAAAAAACAGGGTCCAGAATACATAATACTCTATTCTCTGCCCTTTAAGGATTTCATTCATTTTTCCTTTTTCTGTAGTAACATTCAACAGTTTTGCTGTTACTTCAAAGAGTTGCCTGCTGTGGAGCTGAGGAATGGGAAGACGGCAGGCAGGCGAACTTACCATACCAGGAGCCAGGGGGATAACAATGTGTAAGCTGCATGTTCCTTGTTAGCACTGAACTTTATAGAAAACAGCAAATGCTTAGGTAATAGAGCCACTATAGGCTTTCAGTGTTGCAGAATCATAGAAAAATGATTTATGGGGAAACAGAGCCATAGGAAAATAGCTGGCTCCACAAAAAAAGAAACTTGGGTCACTTGCAGTTTGCTTACATAGATCTGGTGCTGCAGGGGGAAGCAGTCAGATACATCAGAAAGCACTGGAGTGTAACTGCATTTAAAGTAAGGTTAAGAAGTGCTAGTTATATGTACTCCAGACATTACGTTACTTAATTCCAGCTAAAATACAGTCAAGGGAATGTGTCTGCAAGTGAACATACCAAAAAAAAAAAAAAAAAAAAAAAAAAAGGCAGAGTAAGCAATTTACAATCTGTAGCTTGTTTGAGCAAGTGTTAAAGGGACAATGTTAGCAAAGTCTATGGTAACATGGTGAAGCACGGATGGATTTCCAGGTGATTCTTCAACATTTGAAATGTAATTTTCCTAACCTGTGTCTCTCTGATGTTATGGGTAGGTTTTTGGACATAAAATCTTTGAAGTACTGGAGAGGATATTTACCCAATCATTACAATCTTAACCAAAGTAATGTCTGATATTTCTACCATTGAGCTAGTAAACTTCTAAGGGTTGTGACACGAACCCATATTAATCACTAGCTTTTACTTTCTTTCCAGTTCATTGGTAGAAGAATTCAGAAAGACGCTCTGTGCTTTATGGCAAGGAAGCCAAACTGCATTTAGTCCAGAGTCTTTATTTTACGTTGTTTGGAAAATCATGCCAAATTTTAGGTAAGTTTTGTAAAATAAGAACAATATTCTTGACTGCAGCCTTGTATTGCTGGTGTCCTACCCTAAAATTTGCGGAATCCACGGGATGCACGCTATGCAGCTTTCCCATATGCCCACAAATATGCTTTGAAAAGGATCTTCACTTTGGACAGTTTTGTGTTCATTGGTAGTGCTTTTTTTTTTTTCCTTTCCACCCCCACCCCCACCCTTCTACCACATGCTACGTGTAGCAGTGTCGGAGAGGACAAATATCTCAAATACTAAAATAGTAGTAGTTGCACCTTTAAGCCAGTGCTCCAAAGGGCAGAAGAATCAAGAATAATGACTGGTAGGCAAGTGCCAAGTGCGTGGTGTTGACAGAACCCAAGCCTGGCTGCAATAAGAAACTGATGTAGTCAGATTAAAAAAGGTACAGCACCTGCAGGCCTAAATGCAAACATACTGGCTGAAACTTCCTTGATTCTCTCAAAATACTGTAGTCACCAGCTGCACATGAAATAAGGGCTATAAGAAAAAAATCTTGTGCATAATAGGCGTTTTGTGCCCATACTGACAAAAAAGACGATAAAAAGAAAGGGAAAAAGAAGGTTACCCAAGTAAATCAAAGTATCATTCCTCTCCAAGGTCTCCCTGTCCTGGCCCCTGAACCTCTTTCAAAGGAGCACTGAAACCTGTTAGGATATATTGTGATGAAGGTAAGTTGCTCCATGTTCTCAGGTAGTAAAGATGTTCTGTTATCTGTTACATCTCCAGCAGTGCTGAAAAGATGCTGTGAACACATCTGCTCAATGAGTAACCCGAGTAACCCAAATCTATTTCTTCTATTCTTCACACTGCCTAACAGTTTCACTTGGCTTATGAGAATCAAGGAAGTTTAATACCAGTAGTTGCAAAGCAGTGACCAAAACATTATAGGCAAATGAACATCATCCATAATGTCCTTGACCAGTTTTTCTTATTACAGTCTTCACTATAATTCTTGTTAGACTAAGTGAGAAATGAGTTCATTAAAGTTCTTCAAGCAGATTTTCAGCACTGTGGGTTCTGTTACAGCTTTTAAAAGTGCTGTTTGTTGGGGTTCTCCCCCTTTTTATTTCCAGTTAGCTGGGAGCATGTCCATGATTAATTGGTAAGAGAACTCATTAAATCACATGGAGAATAGAGTCAGCTGCTCGGTAGATCCCTGCTCCCACATGATCCAGGGAGAAAATCTGAGTGCTTAATTGTACCTTGTAAAAGCTAATGATGCTACAATTCTAGTTCTACCTTGTGTGCTTGCTTCTCGTGAGATTGGGAGAAGGTGGATGGACATACATGTGAAAGACAGCCAGAGCCAGTAGCATGTGAACAGCAAACACTTTGGCTTGTGCTTATGAAGCCCAAAGTGATAGGACAGGGGGAGGAAACACAGTTTAATTGTTTTAGCCCAGAGAGATTTCAGTTGTTAAACGCATGTCGTGCCTGCCTCCAAGGATTGCAAGTGCTAAGGTTACAGAAAAAACTGCTGCTGATGCACTCCATGGCCCTCTGTCTTCTGTTGCATACAGGGAGTAGAGAATGGAATTTATAGTTACTATAAGCACAAGTGGATTGCCTCTGGGCTCTAATGCTGCTGTGGAAGTCCTGCTCCTTGACTGTTGGATAAAATCAGCATGCAGTAGAATGACAGCAGCAGAGATAGCTGTAACCTCACGCTGAGTTGCAAGATGTGTATTTTGCTGATTTATTGCTGTATAAATTTATTGCTCTATTTTTCTAGTAACTGTTCCTGTTTATATCCTACCTTGTTGTCAGAGGTGGGCTCGAATCAAATTGCTTCGGGTCGATGGAGATCAGTTTTATTACACAAGCTGACTATCAGAGAAACTATTTATGCTTTTTGCTGAAGGGCTTTAAGATCATAGTTTATTTTAAACAGTGCATCGTCCATATTGTCATGTTCTTTTAAAGATCTGTATCTATACTTACTTATGCTTTCTAACAAATCCAAAGAATCTTTCCTCTATAATTAACGTATTTGTATGCAAGTATAAACACATGAGCACAACCAACAATGTGGAATGATTCCAAAGGTTATTTAATCGAATTTGTTGCAGAGCAAGTGTGCCATATATCTCAGAGATCTTTTATGAGGAATTTAATGTTGAAAAGGTGTTTGAAGCAAAGACTTTCTATAAATTTCATCTCCAGCTGTTTATTATGATTGCTTATATGTTCATTAAATTGAAGATACCTGTATTCAGTAAACTAAGCAAATCCTGTGTTATCTCAGGAACTTCAAATTTATCCTATAGCGTGTACAGTTAACATGCAGCTTTGAAGTTGAGTTCTGCTTTACTACTTTGTTCCATAATAATGTATAATTATTTTGCAACTTTGGTAGAATAAGTCCTATTTTTGGCTGTACGGCACTCTGGCCTGTTGAAGCACAGCAGTGTTTCTGTGTGCCGGTTTTTCTATTGTAAAAGGTAGGTAGTTTTGCCCATGTTTTTCAGGGTGCTGTAAGATCTACATACAGACTCAGTGATTTCTTTTAAAGCTGCTAGTCTGGAAGAAAACATTACTGTAATTCTATAAGATGAAAAGGCTTTATTTAATTTTTATTTTGTTACCTCCTAGCAATACTTCTGTAGGACATACCTATGTTCTTCACTGAGCACATCAGCCTTACGTTGCATACTTCTGTTGCACCGAGTCTGTTCTCATTTCTCTTCAACTCTGGGTACTGTGCCATGAGTCTTATGGACATTTTCCCTCCCCTGAGCAGTAGCATAAAAAACCCCCATCACTGTTGCTCTTCCCCAGACGTTCCTATGTGACAGTCACTGCCACTACTTATGTGGGTAGCAAGCAGGAAAAGGGGCAGGGGAGGCATGATAAAGCAGCTTAAAAGAACGGAGAAGAGGAAGAGGGGAAAGCCAACTCTACTATGTAGGGGTTTTTGTAACTAGGCCTACAAAGACTTGCATAATTATGTCAGCGTTGCACAAAGCTTTTGCTGTTTCACTATATATGCTTTCCTACTTCACCTCAGTATACATCTTATGGCAAATGAATAGTTGTTTGTTAAATTCGATGCGTGATTTAGCTTAAATAACTTTAAAGGCATATTTTACCCTGATGGCTTCTCTGTTCCCTTCAATTAAGTTTGTTAGTGGTGAAATAACTAATGGTGACTCTCTGAGTCAGGCATTGCTGCTGACAGCATGACACATCTGAGACTGGAGCCCTACCCTACCAAATCCAAATGCTCAAGAGATGCTCTGGATACCCCACCATTACCTCCCTCTCCCAACAAATGGTGTGTGCGTTATGTAGGGGAGGTGTGCAATTCTAAGCATGGCTATAGATCTCATCCTAGAAGAGGAAAGAAATCTCTTTCATCCTAATTATTATTTCAAACTTTATACTGTTGCTGAAAGATGCATGTGGAAAATAAACCCAAAGATTAAATTTCTGGCTTTGGTGGGGAGGGGAACAAACAGACAAGCTAACACGTGGAACTACTAAAGTGAGCAGGATCAGTAGCTGAATGAAAACCACTCAGAAATACTAACTCTGAATCCCACATGAACAACGCATTTTGTGGTGTCTTTCTTTTGAATCTTGTCAGGTTTGAGATGTTAATATATTGACCATAATTTACAGTAGTTTCAAAGTAGGGATGAATAGTGGGCTGCCTGAATGTGATTAATAACAATTCTGCAGAACTAATCAAATAACAGTCAATAACAAAGAAAAAGGAGAAACGCTTTGTGTAAGTGAGGGGAAATCCCTGCTACCATTGTGTACTTTAATGTGTGTGAGACCTAGGATGTTACTAGCACAGACTGAGTTTGGGTGAGGCCAGTTAACATGGCAGCCATGTTAACTGAGTATGTGAGCAAATGTATATTCTTAAATGTTTCTCCATCCTCGAAAAGAGATGTGCAGAGAGCAAGCGAGCTGCAAAGGACCAAAATTGCTTAGTTTGTCTAGACATAGGTGTACCTTTCCAAAGGCTACTTGGAAGATTTTTTTTTTGGTACAAAATATGTATGTCTCTGTAAAACCTGCTCAGTATTACTAAATAAGCAAAGGTTCCTGCCTGTGACCCTGGTGCTCTCTGTGTGTTGGCACTAAAGCAACCCGTATATATGGTGATTTTGTTGCTGTTTCCTTTTCTCTTAAGGGGATACCAGCAACAGGATGCCCACGAGTTCATGCGTTACCTTTTGGACCATCTACACCTGGAACTCCAGGGTGGCTTCAATGGTGTTTCACGTTCAGTAATTTTGCAAGAAAATTCTAGCCTATCATCTGCAAGCAACAAATGTTGCATGTAAGAAGTGTTTTTTAATTTCTTCAAAACGTTAATGCCTTTGTGTTGGGTCTGTGTGTGGTGGATCTGAAATTTCAAATTCATGGTTCCTTGTTTAAGTGTTCTTTAGTGCCTCTGTAATGTTATGAATTACAAAGCTACAGGTCATAAAGGATTAGCATCCTGTAGGATGTGCTGCTTCTGTTCAAAAGGAAGTGTCTTAGATCAACATTTTTCGTAGGTGTGAGTGAGCATACAGGCTAAAAGTTGTAAACACATTTTTAATTCATTACTTTTTCAGAAATAAAAACCAAGAACTCTGTATATTCTGTTCTATATCCATATAGAATTCTTTCTTCTGTTCATACAATCTCATTGTCTTTGGGTGATAGATGGCCTGAATGGTACAGGAGCAAAAAAGATGGCCAAGTATTTGTGGGTTTCAATTGTCAGCAGACCTGGATTAATGACTGAGCAATGCAGTTACAGTTTGAAGTCAATTTTCCTGCAGATGATCTTGCTATATTTGCATATCACTCAACACAGCTAAAGCTGTTGCTTTTTTTTCCTGGTAATTTTGATTTTTTGTGTTACTGTGTGTCTTGAAATAGAAGTAATCCATGTGTTTCCCTTCTCTTTCTGTACTTCTCAAAATACTGTTGTTTCTAAATTCTGTCCCAGGTGTGTTTTCTCTCAGACTGAAACTGTCACAGAGAGAAAACATTTTAATTTGCTTCAGGAAGGAATGTTAAGTCAAGTCAGTTCAGCCTGCACATTTGGTCCCTAAGTCCTTGGATACCCTATGTAAGAGTTGAGTGAGTTTTCCCTTCCTATACTGATTAGGACATAGTAAGCAGGTCTGAGAGATCTGGATTTTATAGATGTTTCATTAGGGAAAGCCTGGAGTTCGGACTGTGCTCTTTACCACATTTATATTGCTTTGCTGGTGCTTAAAAATCCCACAAAAGAATCTTAAAGGTGTTCTTAAAATTGAAGTGTGTTTGAAAATTAAACCAATTTTGTTTTGTCAACATTCGGAATGTCAAAACGCAAGGAGAATTTAAACTTTGTTCACGTATCTACTGTAAATTTGTCTTGAGAATGGCTGTTCGAATGCATGGTGAGGTGGAGTAAGCTGCCTTCTGTCAAGGGCAAATTAAGGTCACATACACTTAAATGCCTACAGTAAAGTAATAAATATGCTGTGAACGCTCTCTTCTTGAGTGCCAGTTTATTGGGGTAGCCATTTCCTTCTGCTCAACAAGAAGCATTCAAATTAACTGTAAAGATGTATAGGTGGAGTGCAGATAAGGAACACAGGTTTCTGCAGGCTTGTAGTGTCAGATCTGCAAGCACAAACTAGCAAGTTTAAAAGTTGTGTAATAATATAAGTAAGTCAGAATTTATTTTTTTTTAATTGGACTATGAGAAGTAAGTCCATTACATAATCTGCTCAAGAGATTAAGAGAGTACTGAAAGCATAGAGAACAATGATGATGATGCATATTGTTTCTCACATCTTAGTGCAACTTAAGCTGTCTTTGGAAGTGAAGTGCAGAAATATGCTTTAAGAAGTCAAAATTACTTGTAACAAAGGGTGTAGAATTAAAACAAAAATATGCTCAACCCACCTAAGGAAGAATTTTTGTTTCAGAAACAACCTCAATTACAGGGTTAAAATACTGTACCCCTGCGGGCAGCGGCTCTCTGCTATAGAAATGCAATCAACCAGAATACTTTCAACACTGAAATTTTCAGCATCTGCTTAGAGCATGCGTGGCTCATAATTTCTTTAGACACAAGATAAAGCAGAAGTATTTCAGCAGCTAAATACTTGCACTGTACAATTCTGGGGTCAATGAAATGCCTGGTATTTGAACTCAGTCACTGTTTGTTACACATCGACAAAACCGCCCTGCCTAGCAGCAGTGAGTTGTAAGCAGTAAACATATAAGAGATACTGAAAATTAAGCTCAGACATTCTGACTGACTTTTTATCTCTGATGTGGTTTGTCTAGAAATGGAGCGTCTACTGTTGTCACAGCAATATTTGGAGGCATTCTTCAAAATGAAGTCAACTGCCTAATATGTGGGACTGAATCTAGAAAGTTTGACCCATTCCTAGGTAAGGTGCCTCTTGCTTTCAAAATACTAGGTGACTTCTTAAGGCAGAAAAATAAATCTGAAACTTGATATATTTTGATGTCACATGACTGAACCAGAGTTTTAGCCTGAAAAGCTTGGACATTGTTTTATTCAGCCCTAATTTTTTTTAATCTTTGTTTTCCTAGACCTTTCACTAGATATTCCAAGTCAGTTCAGAAATAAACGTACTAAAAACCAGGAAAGTGGACCAATGTGCACACTACGAGGTAAGAGTGCTTGGATAATGAAATCCTTACCAGGACTAAGAGTATATATACTCTTCAGAGTATCTACTTCAGAGGAGCCAGGCTTTCACCGAGGGTGTGACTTGGTGTGCATGCCGTCTAATTTGATGAGATTCTGTGGTAGAAGGTGCCAAAATAATTTTTCCATGCAGGTTTTACCCCAGTCACTGTGTATTGACATACTACTTTGATAAACTGGGGCTGCAAAGTGCTTCAGGAGGTCAGCTAAATATCAAGGAGGATTCCAGCAGAGGTTTTTCTTTGTGGTCAGAGTATTTCTAATGTATGCCAGTCTTTCCAACCAACACTCATCTGCATTGTTGCCTGTTGGCATTTGCTTAAGGCTCTGTGCTTAGAAGTATGCACCCCTTGCGCATAGTAAGGATGGCTCTTGGGTGTTCTGCTTTTTGAACGACATAAACACAACCCTGCAAAGTTGGGCAGTAGTGCCGTTACTGACCTTGTTTTAAAGAATGTTCATTTTTTACAGATTTGTGAATATACTTGCTGCAGATTGTGAAATATTAATCAAAACCCCGTTATTTTCTGTGTTCACTTTGTACCCAAGACCAAATCACCTTTAAAAGCAGAATATTCTTTGTTAGAAAGTAATTTCATTTCTTTTGAAAATAGTTGTGCTGAATGTCAGGATAGAATCTTGTTTGAAAGAGGGCGATTTCGTGAATGCCTTCTTTTCTTTTGAACTGCTTATAGCTCTGTTTTCAGGAACAGGGAATGCTGGATGTTAAAAAATGTTATTATTGTATTAAAACACATTATTACACAGCTTTTTGCTGCACAAATGTATATAACAACTAGAATGACTGCAGCAGATATGCACACCTTTTCTATATTGCTGTATTTGTTGTATTTCACGTTACAAAAATCACTTGATGTCCTCTTGAATCAGGTTTCTTTGTGTGGGTGTTTTGTTTTTTTGTATCTTGTTCTTTTTTTAGATTGTCTTCGCAGTTTTACAGACCTGGAAGAGCTTGATGAGACAGAGCTGTATATGTGTCACAAATGCAAAAAGAAACAGAAGTCCACCAAAAAATTCTGGATTCAGAAACTACCAAAGGTTTGTATAAGCATGAAAAGTAACAGTGTGACAATATGTCAAAGGAAATAATGATTCAACCATTTACAGTAGACCAACACCTAAACCCCTCCTGTAGGCAACTGCAGATGTCTAGCACTAAGTTCAACCTCTTCCTCTAATGAATGTATTTTTTATTTTTTTTAATTTTGTAGGTGCTATGCTTACACTTGAAACGATTTCACTGGACAGCATATCTGAGAAACAAGGTTGATACCTATGTTGAGTTTCCCTTACGAGGCCTAGACATGAAATGCTACTTGTTAGAGGTATGAAGACTCACCCGTACTTTCTGTAGAAATGTGTTAAGTGACCTATGCCTTTACTACAAATTCTATATTAGGTGCTATTGAGATTGAAGAGTTTTCTGTCTTTTTAACCACAGCCTGAAAACAGTGGCCCAGAAAGCTGCCTGTATGACCTTGCGGCTGTTGTTGTGCATCATGGTTCAGGGTGAGTACATGGAGTAAGCCTGCTTCTTGGCAGAGACCTCCTCCCCACTGAAGTACATGCAGAGTTAATTAAGGTTTTTCTGTCCCTAGTGAATGTCTGTTTTTACTGGTGCAAATAAGCAGTAATTTATAAACTTACATGGAACTAAGCTAATCTGAATTAACTTCAGAGAGATCTATACAGTTACTCCTGTAAATGCCCACTGGCAGTCTTTGGGGGCAATGACTAGACGTGTGAGACGGAATGAAAATAGTCTAGTTCCTCTAGGAATGGAAAGCCCTAAACCAAAAGAGTGAATCAAGGAGCCTTCCAGAAGTTAGCGCATCATTTTGAAATCCTTAGTATGAAGCAGAAATGCTTTTTCCTCACTTTGAAAGGTGCGTGTATGTTTGGAACAACTGTAGATTTAGGATTAGCCAGTGAAAGTAATTACCTGTATTTACCTTCTCTCCTACAGGAGTGAACGCTAATAGGCATGCCACAAGGCTGGCTAGCCTTCCTGTTTTGAAGTGAAGTTGCTGGGTGTGGTTTTGGGGTTTTTTCCTTTTCCCAGCCCTGGTCAGCTCTGTTGAGAGTAACAGTAGCAGGGACAAGATAACTGTTTATTCTGAAAGAAACATGTTTTTGTTGTTTAGGCAATCACTCTATGGGTATGAGCTGTGAAAGGTGTTTTCTTAAAGAAACTAAACCCCATTAATCAAAACCTTGCTGGTACCTGAATTTAATTCAAAGACACATAACCAAAAGTTCTGTCCAGAAAGCCCCTCCTTTTGCTTTCTCTTGAGGAATGGTCTGGACTCTTTCTTAGGAACATCTGACTACTCAAGGCACCGCTTGTAGCACCACAGCACATCTGACTGGTGTGTCAAAGTCAACTATGGACAGCTGGTCATAATTAGAATGGAATTAGATGGTTTGAAACATTGAGTGCATGTTATAATGTGTAAGCAACTGAAAGCAGGCCTTATCTTGGGGTGGCAGGGTAATGAAAACTGATGGGTTTGTAGTTCTGGTATGTTCTTAGATTCAAGAAATATGGCTCCAAGTCATGGATCTGTTTAAGATGAACCTGAAACATTTTCTTTGTATTCTGGGATCAGTTTTGCTGTGAGTGCTTTTGATTGTATTTAGACTACACGACTCTAGACCTAAATGGAGAAGATTTCTGAAAATAGAGCATAGCAGAAATTACTATAGCTAATGCTTCAATAATAACAGACTTGATTTGTATGTAGGCAAACATGGAAGTACAGTGTTACAAGAAGCCTTGCTTGCACACAAACTGGGATGCTAGTAAGTTTGTATCAAAAAACCTTTCAACTCACCCCAGGAAGTGATTCTTTTCCTTAACATAAAACTTTGATTTGGAGAACTCTGAGTCCCAGAGATTAAGAAGGGAAGCATCTTACCAACTGTTGTGGAGGGCTGTCAGTTTCCTTCTTCCTCTGGTTCCTGGAAGTCTCTTAGCCCTAATAGAAAATGCATCAGAGAATGAGGTGGTCTGTCTCCTTCTGATTGTCCTTTCTTTCCCCGCCTCCTCCCTGCTCACAGCGTTGGCTCTGGACATTACACCGCATATGCAGCTCATGAAGGCCGTTGGTTCCATTTCAATGACAGTACTGTAACTTTGACCGACGAGGAGACTGTGGTAAAGGCCAAGGCCTACATCCTCTTCTACGTGGAACGGCAAGCCAAATCTGGATCAGATAAACTTTAATACCTCCTTTTAATTCTTACTTATCAAGTCCACCGGACAAAACATTTCCATTTTTCCATAAATACTTGATCCAAGACTATTAATTTCATTGTGCACTTTTCAATTTCCTCTTGTGGGTTTTAGTTTTGTTGTGTCAATGGTAGCATTTGACTTACTGAACTTGGACACAAACTAACTTTTTTTTTTAGTTATACCAGAAAACCTCAGCAGATTTTGATTTGCTGCTTTAGTTGTGATAACTCAATTTTTATATATATAGTTTCATGAAATACTTAGTTATTTGACTTTTTTTATATTAATGTTTTCAGTTCTCACTTTCTAAAGGCACATTTACATCAGAGAAGCTTTCTGTCCTCCTTACAAGCAAGATAAATGTGCTTCTGATTATGAAGAGCAATACAATACAACTTCATGCTGTTTTCACAGCTGTTATGTAGATAGGATTTAATCTCTTTAAATCAAGGAATTGTTTGCACGTACTATTTTCCCTCGTGCAAGAAACTAAACAGCGACCTCTGAACAATCATTCTTTGTCTGCAGAAGAGAGGAGATGTGGCATCATTAAATAGACCAGGTAATTGCTGCTATATTGGTGTGTATTCAGGCTGCTGACTTTCAGGACTCATTGTAAATAAACACTTGGTTCAATTGTATCAATACTGCAGTTTAATTCAAGTATTCCTCAAATATACTCTGCCTTCCAACCCTTCAATTTTTAAAAAAATATTTTAAAATATATACATGTCTAAATTGTATTGAGATGTACCTTTTTTTAACCAAACAAGAATTGCTTTAGACATCTCTTGGTTTAGACTGTCATCCTGAAATTTGATTGTGAATACTTATTTGCTTGGAGACTTCCTGGCAATGGGACCCCAACCCTCCTTCCTGGTGGGAATTGGGAGTACAGCCCCAAAGTTTGGGGTTTGTGAGAACAGTCTTAGGTCTAAATATATAGCTCCTGTTCACTAAATGCCTGCAGTTCACTTAAAACTGAAAGGAAGCAGATGGTGTTCCAGATCCTTTGCTTATGACAATTGTTTTATCAGTTTAAATGCAAACTAAAGGGAAGATGCTCAGTTTCACAGCACAGCCTGCCTGATGGGAGACGACGAGCCAAGACTGCTTGTTGACTGGAACAGACTCGGGTAGCTGTAGTATTTAGGCATTGGCCCGGTGCAGGATCTTTATTTACAGTCTCTTGATGAACAGTGGTGGCATGATACAATTTCTAAAACTTGGCTATGTAATGGAGAAAGACTTATGTTTAAAAAAAAAAAGTAATCACATTTTAGCTGTACTGCTGTTCTGGAGAGTGGAAGTCAGCTAATACAATTTTAAAAAGGTGGACAGGAAAACCAGTACTGCAAAAGCCAGGAGCACCCAAAAAATCTGAAATTTGACAAATGCTGCATTTCATTTCTCTTACCCCAGCCCATCCTGTCTAGCTAGCCCCCGTGTGCCTAGCAAGGAACTGGACACTCCTAAAATCTTAAAAGCATGGTAGGGAGAGTAGAATTTAGAGTCACACAATCAAACAGCACCTTGTAGTTGTGATAACAGTATAAGTTGTCTGAAAACACGTAAGAACTCAAGTAAAATGTGATTACCCTTTTTTAGTTAATGCTTCTGAAAGACATCATATAGCACATAGTAAAAATTTCCCTACAGATTGTACCATAGCTCAACCTGGTGCACATGGAGTATCTCTACTTTCCTTGCTGTGCGTTACCTGCTAGCTGTACGCTGACAAGTATGAAAAAAATCAGTCAGATGTGTCCTAAAATGTCCTCTTTCATAGCTTTTTCACAGCATATTAAACCAGGCAAGAGAGAAATTGGCTTAATATAAAACTGCAGAAAGCATTCAGCATTGCTAATGGTATATGAATATGTAAACTGTACACTAGTTAAAACCTATTGTGATTATTATTTGATACATTAAGTGACATATATATAAGGATGTTTTCTTTTACTCAAGCTGAACAATAAATAGAACTATTCATTGCTTTAAATTGTAGATAGTTTGTCACCTACCCTTTCTCCGTTTCTTGCAGCCAGAGCCTTTCTTCTAATCAGAATAGGTGGCTGTCATCATTTATACAAGGCAGAAAAAGGTATTTGACTGACTTCATTGGTGTGCGGGGCAAGTAAAGCATCTTACCACATGATTATCCTGAAGGGCAGGCAGCCTTACTGCTCACAGTTAGTTGGGGAGTTAAGTAGATTCCATCTATAGCTGCGTTTTTGTCTGCATGCTACTCGGATTGGATTGCTTTAGAATTTTAGTTTTGAGAATACAAAGCTTAAAATACACAACTAGCTATGGGCCAGAAGCAGTTTAACTTACAGTAGTCAGGTGTATGCAGTGTTCTCGCAAACCAGTGATGTAAATGTGCCTTTCTCTACTTGTAGAAACTTAAATTTGCAATCTTCAGCAACATTCATTCACTTACTTTAAGCAGCTTCTACTTCTCCAGTAAATTTCTTGGGTCAGAGTTATGTTCTCACTTCAGTATTTCCTTTCAGTAACATTTGCTCTGTAACATTAAGGTCTTGGGCAATGGTATCTATCCAGCATAGTCCATTTGAGACACAGCCATGGGAACACAATGCAATCACGTCAGGCTTGTTCTTGCAGCATGTGGTGATAACGGCTCGGCCATGTGTTTTGCTGGAACAAGTACATTGTAAATCCTTTCCTAATTTAACTTTCTTCCACTGCAAACCCAGATGGACAGTATGAACAGTTTGTTGTGGCAACACAAGTATTTCTCTTCCTGGTGGAGAACTTTGCTTATCCACTGTATTCTATTCAGTGTGGTGTCAAAAGAAAAAAAAAAAAAAGGTAACTGAGCACTGAACCAGTAACATATACTGCACCTGGCCTAGTATTACATTTTTAACCTTACTTGTATATCCTATATTTATCTACTAGCTTGGGGGGAGAGGGAATATCTCATTTCATTTAAGCCAAATGTTTCTTTTCTACTTACTGCTGATCGTAGTACACACTAACTGGCAAGAATTTTTTTTCTTGCTTGTGATTGCTCTGCAAGCAACAACTGCTCTCTACAGTTCAAAGACTTGCATATTTTTCACCAAAATTTGTCTCATCAAAGGTTGTCCTTTTGTTAGTAATCGTTTAGCCACGTATACAACTGGAGACAAGATTTATGTAAAACAAAACTGCAAAATGTCCAGCTCTCAGAATACTTCTGCTTTAGTGTGTTGTATAGTGAGCTGTTAAGTGCAGCATCATGCGACGCTCTAAGGCATGCACTTACAAACAGGGCTCCTCATTGTATACTCAGAAGGTGCTTTCCGGGTGGTAACAGATGTCTGCCTGAGAGGAGAGTTTAAAACTTTCAGGCAGGCAGGGACAGTGGACTTGTATGAAAAGCAGGAGGCCATTTACAAGGATTTTACTAAATCAATGGAAAGTGTAACACGTGGTGTTCAAAAGTTTCCCCAACAATGTTTCATTACTGATGTGTCTGTGTCTTACTGATGAGGTAATCAGCACCTTGAAAATTGATTCCAATGTGCTTTAGGATATCCTCAAGTACTGTAGTGCCATAGTTGTAATTGTTTACCATTAAAATCTAGTGTGTAATTTTCAGTGAGGATAACTGACTGTGCTCATCTTGTGTGTTTTCTGGAGCGTTTCCAGGTTGAATGTGAATTCTCTCTCATTCACAGTGTGTTTATGGAAAATGTGCCATTAAAGTGTCTCCTTTCCTTAGAAAAATGAAACTCCTCTTGTCCTTCTACAGGCTTGCAGAATATCATTAGTGTAAATCCTCTGCAGAGTGGCAGAGTATTTTACCTTGTTCGGGGGAAAACAAAATAAAGCAAATTAAAGGGTTCCTACTATTTTAAGACCTCTACCAAAACTTAGCCTCTAAACTCAAAGAGGACCTGCTGTTCCATTTTTAAGGGCCTTGTCACCCAACAGCTGTTAATTTTCATGTCAGATTGTAGTAAGAGTCCCTCCTAGCAATGGTAACCTTGTAATTCAAGTTTGCTCATTTGTTGTGGGTTTTTTGGTGGGTTTTTTTTTTGTTTTTTTTTTGTTTGTTTGTTTGTTTGGTTTTTTTTGTTTTTAAATAAATGATATTCCTGTGTGTATGTACTGCAACTCTGAGCAGTCTTAACTGTTTAAACCTGCTCAAAAATTAAGGTAAGTTCTGAAAAGGATGAAGGGACAAGAATTGAAAATGCTAGCATGAGAATGAAGAACAACAACTGCTGGTACACCATTTACGCTGCTGTTTTCCAGTGACCGGCTTACCTGGTATGTGAAATCATCTACTCTTCTTGTCCCTTTTGTGGCTTCCTAAAGTACTCGTGCCACTGTCCATAGCCTGTTTTTGAGTGTGGGTGGGGAGCAGAAATCTTCTCGTTTCAAGTATAATATTAAATGACAAAGGATATGAAACCAAAAAGACTGGCAACTGTTAAGCACTGCTTACCATGTATAATAGAAAATTACTAACTCCAAAGAATTGAACAGATCCATAATTGTCATTTTTTTGAGTCACTGTGTGTAAGTATACACATTGCTCAAACACAGATAGAAGCTAAAATAATTGTTGCAGACTGCAAACAAATTTCAAATCTTGTTTTTCAGAGTTGAATTTCAAACTACATTCTCAGGGTAAGAAGGAAAAGATGAACTTTGGTCCCACTCAACCCCGTCATATATTGAAACAAACCCAATTAAAATGCACAGGTACATAAAATCTCCCAGCTACTAAAATTGTGCAAGCCACTTCAAAAATTCCTGCAGGGCTGTTTTGATGTTAAGATCTGCTACTTCGCTGAATGTATTATTTTCCTATATCACTATCAGACAGAAGATGGGCATAAACTACCCTAATCTCGAGCATTTTTATTTCACAAACATGAACATTATAGGGCTGTTTGTTGTTGCTTTTAATTCCAACCTGCCATTTGCTGTAGCTCTATTTTTCTTCTAGGAGAAACTTTCTGCTACAGTTTCTCTCGTTACTGGAAAACACACGCTTTTATTCCTAAAATCAATTCTGTATATCCTTTTCCCACCAAAACTGCCAAGTCTACAGTAATAGAACTAAGCCTACAAAAACATAAACACAAGAAAACCTGTAGAAGTCAAGCTAATAGAAGACATCTATTAAAAGCACAAACCTACAAACAGCTAAACACAGACATGCTGTTCCTGCATATCGTTACTTTCCTCCATGCAAAAGGCAGAGAAGCAGCTAGCTTTGTTTATTCAAACAACAGTGTGCAGGAAACTGCCCTAAGTCTGAGGCTTGTAAATTAAAGCTGCAGACTGTGCACACATGTTAAAGCACCTAGGGAATTTTTCAACTCATTTTACAAGCTGTTCGTGAAATTTCATTATCCAGTGTAAACGGTCATTGAACGTGAAGGAAAAGTGCAACCTTAGAAAAATCAGTGAACAAATCAAGGCTAAAATTGTACACTGCAAAAACAAACTTACGCTCTGAAAGCCAAATCCTCCAAACTGGAGAGGCTGGCAAAGCTACTCTTACAGCTGTAAGCTACAGGCCCCCCCGTCCCGTCCCCGTCCTCCCCCCCCAGTTAGGAACTAACTTTGCTAAACTTAAGGAGTGCCTACAAGGAAAGAAATCCCTTTTAAGGAAGCATTTCATGAAAGTCAAGTACTGCTATTCTACATGCCCATTCCATTCCCTTGTAGAAACAGAACAAGAGTTTCATGCATGCATGTTTCTTTTCCTTTCGCTGTTCTTAGCTTCTGCAGCAGTTGTTCGCCAAAAATAAACACCATTCCACAACCATATATGTGCAACAGCCTTCTGGTGATTCTGAGCCCCCTCCAGCACTGCCGTTATTCCGCAAGGCCAGGAGACTGTCGTCTTTCTCACACGCTCTGGCGGGCTATGCATATAACCCAGCTGAATCGGGAATGCCTTTTACATCTATTTTCTTTTCTGGACAAAAATAGTAGGAAAAGTTTAGCAAAAACATGTCACAAGTTGCTGGAAGTGTTTCAGGATCCTTTACTGTGGTCTTTGTTACACTTTCATTCTCCAGCGGAACTAAAGAAGGATAATTTTCTCCTGGGACCTGCTTTAAAATACTTATCCATCTGCTGGTATTCAGAGAGAGTCAAGGTGTGTAACATTGAGGACTGGATGAAAAACAATTTCCAGAAAGACTTCTGTAACAGGCATGAAAACACTGTCACTGATTTTTTACTAGAAGTTTGCAACAGGTACGTTCTCCGGGTGTGAACTTTTACATCTACTGTAAAGGTTAACTGCCTTGAAATGAGACAACTGTCAGCTATTTACATCCTATTTATCTGAAATGGAGCATTAAGTACGTGAGTGCTTTGACTTTGCAGTTTTAATATAGTGTTAAGTTGGTTTTATAGTGGCAATAGCATATACTTCATATCGACTTTCCTTAAGCCTATCCCCCCCCCCCCCCCTTTTTTTTTAAGAGTTAATAATTAATATAGAAAAGTGCAGTACTGCCTACTAAATTGCTGCTTAACTGAAACATACCCTTCTGGCAGTGCAAAGCATTGTCCTGGGGGGAGGGGCTACAGGAAAGAGGTGCAACAAAACCAAGTTCATTAAACACGTTACTAAACACCAAAATTTGTTTCATTCTAATAAGCATTGCTATTGTACTGAAATTTAACTCTTATTATCTAAGCTTTTTATAAATGACAGTAAAGGAAAAGAAATACCACTGCGGAAAAGCACCTCTAGGCGCACACAATTTCTTACACCAGCTTTACTGCTACAAAGCCACTCTTAAGAAAAAAAAAAAAAGTTAAATTACATAAGGAGGAGCAAATAGGGTAGAGCCAATCCTAGTGTTTAGTAACACCCAGGATAGTTAGAGCTGAAAGGGGCATGGCAGTAGCTGTCCTGAAACGGCACGCCTTTGTGCCACAGCCAGCCCTCAGCTTTGTGCCACAACATGGAAGGCAGAAAGTTCTATGTGGAAATAACAATTTAAAAAAATCCAACAAACTACAGGATACTGACAGGACCCAGTGTCTTTGTGAGAACCAGCAACAGTACAATCTCAAAACAGGGACTGAAATGTAGGTTCAAAACAGAACGTTAAGTTGCAAGTACAAAATTTCAGAAGTAACTGTTCTAGAACAACTGATAAAAAATGTGGATTAATTAGCAAAGTATCATTAGGGAATCACATCTATGCCTACAACGGAGGGCGTAGAAGGAAGTATTCTCTCATTTTGGCACTGGAATGTCTAGCATGAGGCCACTCTTATTTATTTCCATTTTTTTTTGCCATCACAAATTAGGATTCAGAAAGAGTATGCAAAACCACAGCTCTGCAGAAATAGTTTTAAGGGCCTTTTTCCTCTGCAGAATCCATAAGCCCAAAGTGTTTGCTTGACAAAATTCAAAACAAAGCCTGGGTAGTAAGCAATCTCCAAGTCCATAAAAATTGAGCAAGTGCCTTTCAGCCTTACATAGATTCATTTCCACAAGTTAAACTTAACTCTTATAAATGACAGTTTATTATATTGACACCCCCCCATCCATTTTAGCCTAAGACAAGTTCCTGCCTTTTTTTGCAGCAACCCGTTAAAAGCATTTCCATCCGAACAAAGTTCCTAGCATTCTCTGCAAAGAAAAATGGAAATTAAACAAATACACAGCTTTTCTCCCTGAGTTTGGAGTACTTCTATTCTGTCGGCGAAGCCACAAGCGATGGCGGGTCAGAGCCTTTCTTGATCTTGCCTGCTTTAAAACATTTGTTCTCCTAACTGTTCATAAGCATAAAGGAAAAGAGTAAAAAAAAAGATGATGCAGCTGACATGAACGTAATTACCTCTGCTCAAAAGGTGAAGTCAAGCAGCAGCAGAGGGAATGGGGTGGGGTATAGAGAAAGAGGAATGTACCATGTACCAATTTTTAAGGACAAAAGAAAACGCTGCAGTGATGGCAAAGCCCCTTGTTTGCCCCCACTGCTGTTGTACACCTCAAACCCTGATACAGGCTTGTAGGCACAAATGTTTATATGGAAGTGCTCACAGGCACCATACGGTTCTTACAGGACGGAGGCAGGCTAATAGTTCTGTCCAAAGGTCTCACAAGATCAACATGAGCATTGCTGTAACCGTTTCTCCCCACAATAACAGAGCCTTAAGTCCTGTGCCAATAGAGAAACATGAAGCTGCATTTAGCTAAATCGATGGATAGCGGAACTGCTTCTCCCTGGAGAGAGGTGTAAGCCAGAAACCAAACGCTTTGTACAAAGGCTTTGCAGGTTAGTGCACAAGGGTCCTTGCAAACATGCCTGGTCAGTACAACTAGTAATAACTGGTCTGCTCCAGTTTTCTACACAAGGACAGTTAGTGTAAGTCATCAACACACTGACTTGGAACAGGCCTTTTCTGTCCTTTCCCAGGTCTACCCAAGCAACAAAAAAGAAAGGTCTTTTAATTTGATGTGTTGTTGTTTAACAGTAGAGTTCTTATCAGTTTCAATGACTTGAAGGAAGGTTTAAGAGTTGGGTGGGCTTCAAACATCAACACTCTGAGGTTGTAGCTGGCATCTCTTCAGTAAATCCAAGGAGATGAAATACACCCATTAATACCTGTACAGTCAAGAGGGGGAGTGTCTGTCTTGCCCATGCTCAGCGTATGTACACAGCAGCCTCTTCACTCAATTGTCCTCAAATTCAACCTGACTTGAATCCCATCTCTACTGGATCTTCATTCGCTGCACTTCTCCAAGCGCAGCACCACGCAACTCCTTAAGAAAAAACAATGCAGCTGCAGCTTATACAGGCATGCACGTCCCCTTCTCTACTATGCCAATTGAGCTATAGATGTTGCTACCAACAGAAAAAGGTAAGTTTTGCGATTAGTAAAGCTGAGCAAAAGATCTACGTATACCCCCACCCGCTCATGTGTTCTTGCCCCTCCTGATGGAAGAGGAGGTATTTTTCTAACTTGCATATTATTCTTAATGATACTAGCTTCTCCAAGCTCTATTATTTATTTTCCCCCTCATCTCACCTGTAACGATCATGTTTTCAGATGTCCAAACCTGCTATCTCTGACCCTCTCTGGATGCGGCCATGTTACAGACGATTGCATCTTGCTTCTGCTCAAGAACTGCCCAAACCTCAAGACACTCAAACTGGAAAACTGTGTGCGGATCACTGACCGGACACTAGAAGCAGTGACCCTCTATGGGGGATCACTGCAAACGCTCCACGTGGATTTCTGCCGAAACATAACACAAACTGGTCTAGAGAGAGTCAGGGAAAAATGTCCTTCGGTAATGCTGAGAGCAGAGAGAAGTGCTAACATGATTCCAGACAATAAGCCAGAAAAAAAGCTGATGCTTGAAAAAGCATCAAGACAATGGGTTCAGCTTTAAGTGCAACAAATTTTATAAACTCAGTCAATGTGGGTTGTTTTACTTCTACTCTCCTCTTGGGTAGCATTGCTTCAATGAACTGTGGCTACTCTCCTGTATTCTGGTTTGAGTCCAAACACATGGTTGATATGTTTTGTAAAGGCTGCACTGGGAAAAGGCATACATCTCCACCAGGACAGTCTTAAGAGAAAAAACCTGTTTGCTTTCTGTTGTTCCCTGAAAGTGGGAAACCCGGCATTGCTGTCACAAAATGCTAGACCAGATTAAGGCTGAAAACCGCCATTTTGGTACCCTCCTGTCACGGATGAGTGGAATGCAACTCACTCAGAAGAGAGAAGTAGCAGTATGTTTTATTGAGGTAAAATAATAATTCGACAGATTTCAATAAATTTGATGGAATTTAACAAAGTTTAACAGTGGTTTGACAAGGTTCACCTTATTAATTACTGCATGGAAGAAACATATGAAGGAAAATTGAGTTAGCACCCAGTTAGTATGATTCACACAGAGACCAGAGACACGAAGAACAAGGGAGACCCTCCCGTTGAGTCACAAGGTTCAGAGTGGACCCCCTTGCTTTCTAAACTCCATAGAGCCTAGGTGCGGCTGGATCCAGTCTTAGACTTGGTCAATGGTTTGAGTCTAACGGAAGAGATACAAAGAGTAAGGAGGACCCTCCTGTTGAGTCACGAGGTTCAGAGTGGGCCCTCTTGCTTTCTAAACTCCTCATGTAATGGGAAAGGGCACGAAGCCACAGCAGATAGAGCTTGGGTAACTGTAGGATTTACACAAATTTCAGGGAAGGAGTGATAAATTTCTGTTATAGGATATATCTGTATGGTCGTTCCATTCACTAAGGGCGGTAACCACACCATGTAAGATCCTCCTAGCAAAAGCACAGTACCTGACAACTATCACTTCCTCAGTGATCAACATCTGTAGCTGATTTATCAGGCTTATTTATCAAATGAGGGATGCATGGCAATACGTGCAAAACACAGTTTGACCTCTGCATAATGTACTTTGACACACCAAGTTATTCTATAAAGTTGACACTAAAAGAAGCGCAATATGAACTAGTTGACAGTACTAACCCACAGGTAAAGACAGTGACTTAACAACCCATAGCTTTAAACGCAAAATTAGGAACACACTACAGTAGAGATCTTTATGAATACCTGTTTCTCACTGCAAAGGAAAAAAAATAATACCGATTTTCATCCCAAACCACAAGGCTGTCACTTTCCTGCATGCTGCTCTGCTACATGGAAGTGAAGCCTTTTTTTTTTTTTTTTTTTTTATGAAGGGTTGCTATGGCATCATCTACAAAATTTGACACCAAAGGTTGGCACAGTTTTATTCTGCTGTATAAAATCTGCCTTGATACAACACACTGCGATTTGGTCATGGTATCAAGTACTCGGGACTGGTAACATCACATTTCAAGACTACGCACTTACAGATTTTTGCCTGAGGAAAGGTAAACATTTCTGAGTGCCACCTTACTATGTCAACTGTACTGCAGTAACCTGTCAAAAGTTTTATTTGTCGAGTCTGTTTCAGTATAGCAATACAGAAAAATCACTGTGATCATCCAGTTTGACTTATTCAGGCACCCCATCTCAAACTTTGTGCTTCACTCTATGTGGGAGCACATCCTCAAGTTCTGCTTTCCGTTATTTTTCATTTTGGTCAGCAATATGAAGTCAGAATTCTGACTCCTAGAGAGCACACCGTAATATATAATCCTGCCCATTCTTGCTGACTCTGCAGCTGAACATGTATTTACCTTAAATCTCTCTCTCCCATTCAATACAATCCACTGAAGAACTTTACACTTACTAAGAATGACAGATAGTTAAATCTGGCTACCGATAACTTCGTTTCCCCTAGAGGACCAGATGTCAGTTCAGCTTAGCTGTCAGAGGGCTGCATAACAGACCAGTTTGACAAACTATAGATCCTGAATAGTTCCAGCTTAAATCACAGTGAAGTCTACAGCAGTTTAAATTTAAATTAAAACCTTACACAGAATAGGAATACCCAAGTGTGCGTATCCTTAAAATTCAAGCAAATTTAGAAATACTAACTTTTGGAAATACTGTTCTGTCGCATAAAGACAGTCAACATTTCTGTTCCATTACATAACGATTATTCAAGACTGTCACTACAGCAATCTATGTACATATACCACAGTAAGCCTGTTTCTCATTTACATGAGAAAATAAATGCAATTGTTGATAATTAATCTTACTGAACTGGTAACAGAACACTGATGAAATTTGCTAGTTAAAAACACATGAACTCGAACTCGCATCGCTGGAATTCAAGTATATCAAGACTATCATGGTTTAAAATAATCCAATAGCTTTGTTGCATTTTAACAGTAGCTTTGCACACTTACTACTTGTCTGCATTTTAATTTTTTATATAACTGGAAGACTACAAGAGCTAGCTTTTCCTCTAAGGATCAGAATTTGTGACTTCTTAAATTGCTATTTAATAAATTATTAAATGTTGTCACAAATGTCTAACATGATACATGTTCTTCTTTAAATTTCAAGAACAGCGTGACTGTATTACCTCTCTAAAACAAAAAGAATGTTTAAAACTACTACTGAAGTAAAGCAGACCTTTTCCCCTCTCATTGGCATCTAAACTGTAGAAACAAGTTCTGAAGTTAGGCCTCAGATACTTAGGAATAACTGGTTTGATTTTTCCAATTTCTTGCTGTATTCTTTTTACAATACTGTTGCTCCTTTTATTAAAGCTACATGGAGGAAATGCTTGGGGTGTCATAATGCAGAGCTTGGCTCCGATGCCTCAGGTAGTCTTGAAAGATTTATTCCAACTGATACACTGTCTTTTGTTCATGTTTGAACAGAAAGAAACATGCTATCAAAATTCCACTTGAAGTCAATTGTTATTGCAAGAATAGTACTGTAAACTGTATTTCCAATCAGTTTCTCTAGGAAGATAAGTTTCAAACAATCTCAGCAGAAATATTTTAATAGACTACAAAAACCTAGGGCTTATTCTTCCTCTGCGAGAACTGATGAGCTAGCTATGAACTCCTGAAAACATTCTTTATGTGGTGCATCAAAAACAGAAAAAGGACTTTACAGCTGTCAATGTAAGTGAATATACTTACTCCTTTCCATCCTGGTTAATTGATCCACAGATATCCTTTGGTAGTCTCTAATTTGGCTGGGCTAAGAAATAAATCACAGCTTTACAGAAACTTAAGTCAAACAGAGCTGAAATTCTAGAGAAATACTTAATCAGTAGGAGTATCTGTAAGAAACACTTACCCAGAAGACAAATAAAGCAAATAATTTCACTATTGCATCTTTACAACTTAGAGATATTTAATGGCATGACACTGTAATATTCTGGTATTTCATTAACTCATTCCTAAAGGAATGGAATTCCTAAAGGAATTCCTAAGTAGGACCCTTATGCACTACAAAGTAAGGAACAAAACTGGAAGCCCAGACAGGAAAGACAAACAGCAGTCCTAGCAGAGCATTTACAACTTTGAAAGGAGATTGCTGGGCTGAACAAACTTGAGTGTGATGTGGAAATTGGGATGTTGACACAATTCCTACCTTGGATACAAAACTGGTGAAAAACCACCAGTTTCATACATTGCTGACAAGCCAAAACAAGGTAGGAATTCTATATAGTCACATTACTAACCAAAGACCTTCTCTTGATGCCAGCTCTCTAAGCACTCTGTGATGAAAGATATATCTCTGCAGATGCAACACCTAACAGATTTTCAAGTAGCTACAAGATGTGAAAGCAGATTTGCATCTGTCTACATATTATTTATGCCTTTTTGCCAGTTTTCTATCAGGACTGTTGGGGGGGGGGGGGCGCTGGGGGGGCACTGGTGGTGTGGGTTTTGTAGTTTTTTTACTTTACAGAGCTAAAAAGGGCCTTGGAACACTCTCCCACTTGGTATCTTTGCTTATTTGTGTACAAATACTCAAGTCCTATTGCTTTGCTCTTCCCCTCCTTGAATGGGGTTACTTGTTCGTGACATGGTAAAACTTGAACACAGTTATGTTGATAAATTTTTTCAGCATCAATAATAAATTTTCTTAGCAATCCAATTTGTAAATTCAGTATATAATGATTATATTTTACTTATAGTATTATGTAAGGACAGAAGCATGTTAACAGTTTTCTTTAGTTCCAAGCCATTTGAGTTCCATCAAAGTTCTCTTAACATTACTGAAACATTTTTTTACTCTTCACAGACCCTAACTCTAATGTACCAGGTATATAGGGAGGAAGGCTTACTATCTATCATTTTATGAAAGTACTAAAAGAAAGGTGAAATAAACCAAGATGCCTACTTGGAAGCTGCACCAGGTTATCAGATGAAATTGGCAAACAAGACTTCATTATCAAAAGTTTGTGTCTTTTCCTACACAATAGGGGAAAAGCAACATCCAGAAGACCCTTCAGATTTTCACTGTGACAGCATAGCTCAGCTTGGCAAAAGGAAACTTTTCCTTGGTAAAAGGAAATTAAGCAAAGTCCTGCAGCACAGTAAAACTGCTTACTTACCAGCAGTGCTATTTTTTTTGCCATTAAACTTCCATCAGTCAAAAGGGCTAAATAACAGATCTAAATCAAACTTCCAGACCTGACCTGATCACTCGCTCACCTATTCTCTAGAGAATACTACTGTTCAAGAACACATTCTGCTCTTACCAGTCCCTTCTCAGCATGACAGGCATGCATTCCACCTACTGCTACGTTCCAGCGTTGTCAGATGAACCAACAGTACTACTGCTAGCTCCAGAAAGAGTGAGGCTTCACCCAGTTGAAAGTAACTTGCCTACCTCTAGTCTCAGGGACTGGCTGTTTGGCTGTTTATCTTCTCTCTGTCGTAGCATGCCTACCTGTTTCAAAGGGCTATCCGGCTGTCTGATAGCCCAAAAGGCTAGGGATGTACTTTGGGGGGGGTGGTGGAGGGAATTGGGAAAAAATGACTGGAAATACCAGAGGTGGTACAGAAGAAATTACCTAATCCCAGCGTAAAAACAGAATGAGAAACAGATATTATGGGCTTCATGAAGCAACAGCCTTATAAACCAGAGAGAGTGAGTGCTTCTTGAGAGTTACCTGAGGTGTAAGGAAAAGGTTAGGTACTACTCATGTACAGCAAAAAGTAAGCAGCAGCAAATAGTAGTCATGTTCAACAAGCAACACAGGCTTTTGGCATCTAAGTGTTTGCCTATACAATACCTACCCAGCACATTACTTTTGTGGCTAAAACTTTTTGAGCTGTTTTTCTCTAGTTGTGCTTAGACTTTAACACTTCTAAGTTTACGGTACCTCCGTATCTCATATTAATTTGAAATGGGTCTAGATAAAACACAGTCACACACCTGTTCTTACCTCTGACATGCATTTGTTACCACTGATACTCCCTGCTTCAGTCATACACATCCCATCCAACGCTGAAAGGTGGAAAGGAAATGAGGTATGACATTTGGAAATCGCTTGCAGTCCACCTTGCTACAGCCAACTCTGCCTAATGCAACAATGCTGCCACTGGAAGGTTTGGTACAAGATCGAGTTGCATATTTTTTTCTTTAAATAACTGCATATATGACCTACTTATACTACAGAATGCAGACATACGCTAGTAATATTTATTCCCCTTTCTATATAGGGAGAGGTTTGCATACATAAAATGCCCTTAAACTGACAAAGTCGGAACTTTCTCAGATGGTCGGTCTCCAATAGTAGGACATAATCGGTGCTGTACATTCTATATCTTCATATGCAATTACGTATAAGAAGCATTATATAAGAAACTTGAACATGATTCAAGTCTCAGATGCCTCAGCAACAGAAAAATGTCAATCAGCAGGTTAAAAGGAATGTACGCACAATGTAATTATGGTGAAAAAACCCAGTAGGATAAAATAAAAATAATTAAGCACTTGGTAGTTTTAATGATGCTAAGATAGAATATTCAAAGGGCAAGCACAATCAATAAGAAAGTCTCAAATAAAGCAGTCAAACACAATCCTTTAATCAACATCAATATTCACCAGTATCAACATCCTCTTTCACTTTACTGTAAACTGCCTCCAAAAAGACCAAAGACCCTCATTATCCAAGAAGCCAACTGCGTAGTCCATGCAAAACTGTAGGCACAGTTCTGTTATTGTCTGTGCCCGATTTAAACAGACTGACAAATTAGCAGCACTAATTCAGACACATAAACGAAGTCTAGTATGCAATAATACAGGACTTTATATAGCAGTTTCCCCTTTTATTTGTAACCTTTTATTTTTTTTTATGTATTACACCTATAAATTTAGACCAAGATGTGAATATATTCCCTCACAACATAGTGATGGGACACCAAAATCTTCCAATTTGGAACCATAATAATGAGGCAGGAGACTAAGTCTGCGTGATTTCAGAGCCCTGAGTCCCTCCTCCCAACACTGCTGAAAGCCCCCCTCTAGATGTTTCATGTTGCAGTCTGATTCTTCGTCATAGCTCAAGAACCTTTTGCCTTTTTCATGACTCAACAACTAATCCTAACTGGAAGAACTTCGCCAGACAAAACCCAGATCTGCAAATTTTTACAGCTTATCAAGTCAGCCCTTTGACTACTATTAGCTGGCAGCAATATACCAGATCCGTCTCGAACAACCGGGAAGTTTCTCTATCAATCCCTGCTAACATACAACAATCACATGAGGGAAAACAATACGAATTTCTACCTTCTTCTCCAGACTCTGACAGACCAGTCTTGTCCCAGGTGAGATCAAGTTAATAAACGTTCTTGCTAGTCCTCAGGTCCCACGGCAACCTTACCAAGGAGTTCGGTCAGAATGAGGTGGCAAAAAAAGTCAGGGCAGAGCAGCAGTGACTTACCAGGGGACAGACTCTACCCTTTTCCTCAGCCTAGGTAAATCCCACTCCTGAACACCAAGCAGCGTTTGTAGTTTGACACAAATCATGTTTTTGATAGAGACACGGGGGAATTATCTATTCTTCAGCACTGCCCTAAGACACAGAACAACAATTTCTTTGTACAGTACATTACTGTCCTAACCAAATATGAACATTACAGTGTAAGCCCCACCCTGCTGATCATAATACAATTACAACTGCAACGAAATGAGACAAACACATGACGTTTACTAAACCCAAAGGCATAAACTAAGAACTTATATAAAATCCATAGCCTCGACTACTACCCTGTCACTTTAATTTTTTGGTACTCTGTCCAGGAATCAACTATATCAATCTGTATATTAAAAAGGATTTTTTTTTTTCTTTTTACAAAAGACTTAAAGGTTTCTGAGTCAAGGTGGCAGTTTGTTATTATTGTCAACAACTACTACTCTGGGGGAGAAAAATGTTCAAATGAAAATCAAGAAGGAACCAAGTACAATGTTAACTTGTATTGAAGTACGAGGAATAAATAGTGATATACCCGAAAAAGCCAGTACCTCAAAGACATTAAGAATGCAGAGCACAGTACTACACATCAGATCCGTTGAAGATAAAACATTTTAAGATGCTTCAAATATCATGTCCTGTCTAAACACTGTAATACTAGTTTCCTGAGACAAAATATAAAAGTATGAAGACTGAGTAAACCAATCACAGTTCACAAATCCATACAAGCAACCAATTCTTGAATTTGCTTTATTTTTCTCTGCATAAGGAACCCTGCACAGGCAATTCAAATTAAAACAAAATAAATATGTGAATATTCATGTAAAACTGTCCTTGCTAATGAACAATTATACACAATGTACAACTCTTCATGTTCACTGGGAGGGCTTACAAATGTACTATTCCCAACAAAAATGCACCAAAATGTCTCCATGCAAACTTATCAAAAGTGACCAAAAAAGGAGAAAAAACTTACTGATCATACTTTTTTTGTATTCTTTTTCATTTTTTTTCTTTTTTACAATCACAAAAAAATAAAAACATCTAATTTTTTGTTACATTTAGAGTAACTAAAATGTGGCCACTGTCTATTAACATCTGGTTTTATGCTCCTAAAACATCTATGGTTACTGTAAAATTATGTCAACAATGAATTGGACTTAGGGCACTATTTGTAGTAAAAGGAAGATGATTTTGTTCACAGAATGTTAATAATCTGTGTCTGAGCCCTCTGCATTGTCCACATTCCGTGAGAGCATATAATTGTCCATATCTATAGACCTGCAATTATTGATTGCATAGCGCAAACGCTCTGCCATGATTAGTTGACTGGAGTAAGGTGGGAGCCTCAGTTGAAAGAAACAAGTCTGTGAGGTAGGCAAGCTGTCGTAAGGCTGTGGAAATGGATAAAAGGTGGGACACTGTTAAGTTGTGAATGAAGCATAAAATGCAACATATCCATATTTCATTGCTCCCTCCCTTCCTTGCCTCTATCATTCACCATTTTCACATTCTATCTCCAAATTCCTTTTAAGCAGCAGACTATCCTCCCTTGTTTACATCACTTGTTTCATCCTTGAGTATGTGCAAAACCACTGCTGTATCACCTGCTCTGTAAATAATTCATTTGAAAAGTTGATCGCACTACTATTTATCAACCCACTAGAAGATACCAAGCAAAATTCAAATTACATACCATAGTGTGCCTTAACACGAGGCAATTTGAGAAACACCTAACTAAAGATGAAAGTCAAACCACTGTTATCTTAGATTTTGCCAAGTTTTTGATTCATGTAGTTCACAGACAATGCGCTTTCACTGCACAAAACCCAGAAGTAATGTCAAAGGAATGCATCCTGTATGTAAAGTAACATACTGTAAACTCATTACAGTGGTTTTAAGACTGTAGAGTTCACTAGTGGTCATATGTTGCCACTTAAACAGATTTAAAACATAAAAAAAAAAAAAAAAAAAAAAGATTGAAAATTATCAAAGGAAAAAAGAGATTGGAACAGAAAATTGACTGTGAACAAGTTACAATACAAGATGATTTGTTTCTTGTACAAGAACTTGTCTTGACTTCCAATCATGTAACTATAGTAAATGCACCAAATGAATTAAGATGCAATTCATGCAGTGTATGTCCTTCTACACAATTAAAATGTTTGGTTTTAACAGCTCAGAGCATATCCCATCCTATACTTTGTAAATTTACAATTATGGAAACCTGTCTCCTGTTTCCAAAGGACAGGTTATACTAGGCAGGAATTAAAAACAACCAAATGAAAGAAAAAAGAAAAAAAAAAAAAAAAGAAAATAAAAGAAAAGAGGATCTTACCCTATCAACCTTCATTATTTGGAATCGCTGAGAGATATCAGCTGTGTTGGCTGGCAATCGAGATCTTCCTGACACAAACCTCATGAAAAGGACTCTCTCCTCATTTGAAAATTCCTCAAGGGTGTGCCAGAACCACTGTACTAGCTGATGCTGCTCATCAACTTCTCTGTATCGCACAACTTTCTTCAGAACTTCAACTGATATTTCTGGCATTCCACAGACCATTTGCTCCAACTGCTTGGCAGTCAGAAGAGACAACAAAGGAACTGGAACAATCCAAGACATTCCTTCTCTTACAGCAGCCACCTATTGCCCCAAAAAGAAGAGACATTTGAAGTGCAATTGTCTTACCTCTGCTACTTACTGTACCACCCAAATGCAAAAGTAACGTATCAGCTGAGAAATGGGATAAAGAGATAGAATTATAGAACATCTGCCAAGAACAACCTCCCACACATGCATCCCCCCCAAGGGATGTATCCTCTCTCAAAATCCTGGAGAATAAATATTACGGGTATTTTTTATTGTAATTGCACATTGAAGAACATGTTTTGATACAAAACAGAACTTAAAAAAGTACAAGTTAGCAGCACAAATGATGATGGCTAAACCAAAAAACTGTGTAAATACCATACATCTAAGCTGGCACAAAGTCACATTTGTAAGAAGTCCATACTTGTTCTAGAATACTTAGGATTTGGTACCTCTGATGAGAAAGTTACTTTTCTAATGCAGATAATATCATGCATGCATCTGTATCTTGAGAAAAAGGAAAAGAATTTTCCTAGCATGTGATTAGTACACTGCTTTCACAAGCTTCACTATACAAATGACAAAATACACAAAAGTATGCAAACAGGTAATTAACACTTCTCAAAACATATAATGAAATATTTGTAGTTTCTGTGCTAAAGGAGAAGAGAAATAGTTTTAAATGTTTGTCAATAATATTTAACTTTCGCTAGTCTCCATGTTGCTATAATGTCTAATTACAGTGCACAGCATGCACCACTGCAGGTTATTTTCTCAAGTGGGCTGACAGTTGCAGTGGGGCGACTCTAATGAAAGATGAGTTCTGATTTCTAACGCTCTTTTGTCAACTGAGCAATTACTAAGAAAAATAGGACTAATTTAAAACAAAACCCCCAAACAGCTGTGGGGCGGGAAGCCACAGGGACCCAGGCAAGATGCAGAAAGCCAAGCTTTCCTTATTCCCAAAGACATTGTAATGGAAACTTGCATAAATCAAAAACACTGTTTGCATTAACAACAGGGATAGGGTCACAATGAGATTCTTACCTGACGGTCCATTTCATGAAGTCTGTACTCAATTGCCCTCTCCACATATTCTTTCCTGTTTGAAAAGGTAAGTGGGATACTGTTCCCTCCAGGAATTATGGGAACCATTTTGCCATCAGCACTTTGGCCAACAAAAGAATCTAAAGGAATCATCTGTTATGCAAAACAGGAAATGTTCAGTGTAAGTCACTCTAGTGATCCAAGTTTAATATTTTACTATCAGTCACCTGGAGCTATAATAAGATCACAACTATTTCAAATGCATATGAAGTGCTTGTTATCCCAGTAACAGGAGACATCGAATTATATAAACACTGAAGTTAAGGTCAATCTGATAAAGTAACTGCTTTCAGAATAAAGCTAAGAGCTCCAACTTTCATATCTCACCTCATGGAAATTTTCTTCAGTAATCCCACTGTCTTCAATGTGAAGAATGCTGTTGAGGGTCTGCACATAGAGCAGATCTACCTCCTCCAAATCCTCCAAGATGAGTGGGATACAACAAAGTTGCTTCCAGACCATTGGAGCCAAATGAAGATCTAATGGCTTTTTTGTACGAATAGCTACACCCATGAGAATACCCAAGAACTTAAACTGCATCAGATGTTCATCTAAACATGCTGAAGGGTTAAAGAGAAACCTGAAAGAACAAAGAATCAGTGAAAATACTCTAGTATTACTTCTATGCTACTTCATTAGAAATAAAAACCAAAACATTTCTAAGCACAGCGTAGTAACTGTCAACACAATTATGAGCAAGTGTTGTCCAAATAATAAGATTATTGTTCTCTTTAGCTGTTAAAATAATGGAGGCTGAGATGGGCAGAACTAATTCTGACCACAAAGGCTGGCATTCTTGATGTTACTCTGAATTCTGCCATCAGCAATCCAGCAAGTTCTTATTAAAAATGTGCCCTCTCCTCCACAATAAAGTAACATCACAACCTGAAGGAAAAAATATACTAGAGACAATCGTGAAGTCTCATCATTAGGTAAAAAACAGTTAATAGAAGATTTTAATTTTCACCCACTAACATCTGCAATAAAAGCAAATCCTGGACAACTTACCTATCCCTGTTGTAGCCTACTTCAGCTGTAGCATTTGGGGAAGGAATAAGCAGGTCTACTATTCCAGTTTCCAGTTCCTTAAAAATCAAGAACAAAAAAGCCTTCTCAGACACAAGGATAACAAACTTATTACAGAAATATTATGACATTACAGTACTACAAGACAGATTATTCCATTACAGTGGTGATTACTACTTACAAATTAATAGGAAACCTTTAAGAAAAAGTAAACATGCAAGGGATGATTTTTAGTAATAAAAATATGTTTATTTCAAGACCTGCCCTTACATCAGACTGTAATGGTTATTTTACTGTGACTGCTCTGTGATACATTCCTGGTACCTATTTCAGAAATAATCAGAAGCCATAAGCTATACACCCTACCGGTGCAGCTTTTCAAGAACCAAAAATGAAGCAAATTTTTCAGTAAGTTCTGTTCTGAACCCTCATCACACCTCATATTTAATGTAAACTGCCTAGGAAAGAACCCCAAAATTATACCTCAAGTCCTTACCTGAATCAACCCTGCTCTAGTCTTACAGGCTTCAGAAATTCCATTAATAAATGGAGTTCTTCAGTTTCTTCCATCCTGTATCCTAACTCTAATGCCAGCTCCAGGCCTATCTGTAGCTGTTGCCCTGTCCCAGACTAAGCAGATATACTAATTATCCTCACTAATCCTCATTCTTTGGGTTTTGAGGTGCCTGGAAGATTAAGGAACAACCAAACTTCTCTAGCCAGCATTGCCTTGAATCCTTCTCCTGGCTACAATCATAGTAGTGTCACAGGGCCAAGACACATCTTTAAAATTATAAGCAGTACACATTAGCATTGACCAGTTTTATCTTAGTGCTGGTAGTCTGAAGCCTTCAGTTCCCAGGGGAATCTGAAAAGACAGCTATGTTGACAACAGCAACAATATCCTGGCTACAGACAGGCAAAAAATGTGCATTTTCTTCTACTGATCTCCTTTCTGGCACTGAATCCGAGAGGTGACACGTATCTTCGGGTATGAGAGGAACACCTGCCTGAGGTGTTTCTGTATTGTATGCATGGAATGTACTGTAATCACAGAATGCAGTACAACTTCTCTTATAGAAGGTATTGGCTGGACAGAATGGGGGGGCTGCAAAATGCTTCCATACTGTGTAGGAGCCATCTCAGAATCCCAGAGGGGCTACTGTAAACACTAGTTATAGTGTGGCCTTATGGCATTTCCTTGCCACAATCTAGGAAGATTTTATCCTCAGAGACATCCCTAGGTAGGCAGCTCTAGTGTTGTGGGCTCAGGACTGAAGCACAAGTATTTGCTATGCTGCACAATAGAAATTTGAAAATTAGTAAAAGACACCACAGAGAACAAAATCTCAACCCAGGCGTTCTAAAGTAATAGACTTTTCATACCTGACACATTTCTGTAATAGTGTCATCAAACACACCACCTGCATCATCAGCTCCTTCTCCAACCAGCTTCACTTTCCAGGCGCGCGAAGGTAGGCGAAGGTCTGATGCATTCAGCTTTACCACTTGTCTTGCTATCTGTACAAAAATGGGCTTGCATTTCCGACCTCTTTCAAAATAAAAAAAAAAAAAAAAGACACAGCCATACAATGTAACTCATAAACACGTAAAGGCTACCAAAGTCACTTGATTAACAAAGTTGTACAGAAAGAGCTCAGTATGCCAAAAGGTATGGAAAAAGGATGAATATCAGTATTCATTTGCAGTCTAATACAACGCCTGTGAATACAATACTGACCTGGTTGATATCCTTTTCACAGTGATCTGTGGCCCATAATTTTTCCCCTGAACCATAGTTTTCCCTATAGAGCGTACCATGGGGAGCGTGTATACTCGTGGTGCTAGCAAGGGCCTTAGCTGTCCTTGAACTATTCCCCATGTTCCAGCATTGTAATGAGATGTACTGTTCTGCAATAAAGCAGTATGAGAATAAACATATTAATACAGGATATTAGTTCCACTCTTCACAGAATAAAAATCTTCATAATAATCAATAGCACTTCAATGTTTCAGGAAACAGGTTAGTACTTTTTGTTTTCAGCTTTGAGGCTAATAAGCTTTTGGAAACCGAAACATTGACATGTCAATGTTAGCACAAGCGAAAATATGTAACAATACTTTGCCAGAGTTTGGTTTAATCCAGATTTATATATTTTTTTCTTTATTATGAAAAACCTATAGAACCTATTACTAAGATCCATCTTGATCTGGTCAGAAACTCTCCAGTGACATGGCATAACACAACACTGCTGAGCTGGTGTTTTTTTTTAAAATGGAATTTTACCTGGTTATTGGGACTGAGGTTAAGTAATCTCCATGAAGAGTACATGAGGTCAGAAAAATGGTACAGCAGTCTGAGCCTTGCTCTTACTGTATGAATGCTCACTTCTTTCAGCGCCCCATACTGTGGTGGAATGGCATCAGGTAAACCAAGCTGTAAAGGCACTGAAACACCTACCACAGAAAAAAGAAAAAAAGCATTATTACATAAAGGATAGCTGTAACTGGTTTTGGCTGGGATAGAATTGATTTTCTATGCAGTGCTTAGCTGCCTACTGGAGTTAAACCATGACAGCAGCAAAAATAAGAGACTAAGATAATTTGAAAACCTGCCCCAATATAAAACAAAACAAATTTTGCTCCAAATCTTCAGAAATACTTGTTGCAGTCGTTGCCCAGGAAGCACAAAGACTAAATCAAATAACCATACAATCTCAGTTCTTTACCTGGAGCTCTTGGTGGAACAGGTGGAGCTGTCCAGGCAGCACTGTGGCAACGTCCTGCGGAAATTTGTCGAACGTTCTTTCCTTGCAGGACTGTTATTAGGGTTGGTTCTCTGACATGGTTGGTATGGCCCAGTCCAAGCTGACAATTTATAACAGATGTAAAAGGGACAAAGAAGAATTAACAACTGTGATGATATTCACAAAAATTCACAAGCAAATGGTAAGAAATAGTATTTAACTACAGCGTATACTGGGATAAAAAATATTTACTGTATATATCTTTTATTATGCTAGCATTTACCTTTTATTTCAATAGAATATTGCATCCATATTCAGTGGCAGTAGCAGATCTAGGTGTCAAAGAGACCTTAAAACAGCTAGAGATTTTTTTGCAAGCTCTTTTGCAGACTGAGGAACTAATCTATGCTGCTAAGTCGTCTATGTTGCATGGTCTTTCTCATGCATAGACAACATAGCTCATATGTCTCTTCTGTGCCGTTTAAATACCATTTTTAAGCATGTAAATTCCTACAACAGTTTATGAAAACACAATCTGTGTAAAGAGAAAATTTACTGAAGCTGTTTTAACTTTGTACTGATAGTTTCATATCACAGTCTAATTTTATATTCTAAAAGTGAAAATTTCATTCAGTGTATAATTTTTTTTTACCACCTCATATAAAAAAATTTTTTTGCACTGCAAGGAAAATCATATAAAACAGGCTTTCAGAATGAAGTTTCTCTATATTTTTTACCCTAAGAATTTTTTCTCTTCCAGAAACACAAAGCAAGCATCCTATAAAAAGAAAAGCCCCAAAACCCAGAGATGTTCCGCTTAGAAATTATTCTAAACAACTTGCTCAACATCCCTTCTCAAAAACTCAATCCTGAAATACCAGAGAACAAACTTCGCCAAAACTTCCTGAAACACCAACAGCTAACATATCAAGAGGTTCTTTCTTATACTTGTAGCACACAAAACTGTCAAAAAGCTGAAGTCCTTTCAAAAATGTGACTTGTATATGGGGTGAGGGAGAATGGACTTTTAAGGGCAGGGATAAAATTAGAGCCCCAAAGAAAAGAGAGAATTTATTACTTACTAGTTTTTTCTGACTTTAATAATTATTCTCTAAAAAAAAGTTAATTTCTATTTTCTTTTTGAAAGGCATCTAAAGAGTTCACAAATCTGACTGACACCAACCATAAATTTTACTATGTTGAAAGAATTGATGATAGCTCAAGAATTAGGTAAAAATCTGTGATTTTTTCAAAAAGCTTCTATTAAAATAATGTGGGTAGAATGTTTTAAGTGCTTTCCAAAACTGATACCATGTAAGAGCACAGGAAATAAAAAATAAAATAATAGAAATGCATAAAATGGGGGGGGGGGAGCGGGGGGGAATAAAAACATAAAGCTTTCTTTTCCACCAAAATAAAGGTATTCCAACCACATCTGTAAAGTACAATTATAGCCTTATAAAGGTTAGAAATAAACATACCTGCCCTTCAGAGTTGCTACCCCAAGCATATACATCCCCTGTAGATGATAAAGCTAGTGTATGCTCTGCTCCTACAGCTATGTCTTCAATGAAGATTCCTGACAGTACTGGAACTTGTTGGGGTCTGTTGTGATTTCGAGCACGACCTTCTGGCAAACCTATCAGGCGATCTAAAATTGCAAGCACATGTCTATATATGTAAAGAACATTAAAAGGCTAATTTTACTTGCATGCAGAAGTCAGGGAGGGACAAAAAGCAATTCTACATACTCTTGGAGCTGGGACACAAGTGCAATAGGTTAAGGAGAAATCTAGTGTATGTTTCCTACAAACAGTGCTTCCTACAGTACTCATTAATACTGCTAAAGCTGTTATTTTAACTTTAGGTCTGAAACAAGATCAAATTCTATTAAAACAAGACTTCTAGATCTAAATGTATGGTTTTTATAATACAAATGAATTAACTGACTTGAGAAGTCTAAACACGTTTAATTCAGTGCACTTGGAAATTCTCCTGTCCAGATTTTTTAAACAACTTGTGTAGGCATATGCTTTATTAGACAAAGTAAACTTTTAAGTAAGCCAGTATTTTTGGACATGTGAAATTCAATAAAGTTTTAGAAAAAATGCTCTTTAAGAAGTAAATTAGTAAACTGAAAGGCTATTCTGAGATCAAACTAGACAGAGCTACAAATCTGGATTTTAGGCATATGCTAAAATTGCATTGTTGAAGCTGCAAAATTCAGATTAGGTCAGCACAAATCTAAAAAGTAGCAGTAGGTCAGTGTTATAAAGATGTCTTAATATTCTTCCTTTTCACTTGCAATACACACGAGCCTATAGACGGAAAGGTCCAAATACCAGATTGTCTTACCTTGTCCAAAAGTATATACATGACCATCTTTTGTCAGTGCAACAGAGAACTGGGTTCCACAAGCAACTTTTTTTATTCCAATTCCACAAAGAATATCCACTTTCTAAGGGGTAAGCGAAAGGAAAAAGAGCTATGGTATTACGAGGATATAAACAGAAAGCAAACAGGAACTTCACCTGTAACTCCTGCCTCCAAAAAGAAATTTTATAATTCCCACTGTGCAATGCATACATCGTAATTATTCTAATTAGTGCTTGTATATTAATAGAGGAAACCAAGACAGTTTTCTCTTTCTCTTTAATGGAACTAACACCTTATTCTATGTACAATGATTCAAAACACCCTTTTTTATTGGGAGTGAGTGGAGAGTGGCATGGGAAGAAATAGATGAGTCTGTAAACGACCCTCCCCCCAGATTCCAAAATAAGAAAGCTCTCTTCTTTAAGCTAATCCTAAGATTTTCACTATTTGTATTGCCACTGAGATAAGGTCAATATTATTTACGTGAAATCCTTTAAAGTATCAGGCACAGCATAACGTATCATCAGAATTATTTATGCCAGATTGTATTAGAACAGTTTAGTAGATGGAATTAATAATTTAACTTCTGAAAATTACACAGTGAACACTGTGCAACAAGTTTAACAACACTGAAAATTTATGCAAAGAATAATTTCTCTATAAATTCTAACCTGTGGTGAGGATTTTGCAGTGGAATTTCCCAAACCAAGTTTACCATAATCTCCATCTCCAAAAGCCCAAACCATTGAGCCATCTGTTGACACAGCTACAGTGTGATTGAGTCCACAGGCCACCTGGTTGAGAGAATTATGTTATTACCACAGTTTTTGCTAACTTACTAACTCAAACACCCCAACTACCTTTAAGAGAAGAAAAATCATGTTTTAAAAAATAAGTACCCTTTTAAAACTACTTAAAACTTCAATTGCTTATTACAGTGTTTTAAAGACATTTACGACCACAGTAGCATTTTTTTAGGTAGTTGCTTCCTCTCGGCTCCTAGAACCAAAGGATAGTATTATGCTACACATACTCGTTGTTTTAAGAATATAAAATAGCTCATGAATTCATGCTTAAAAATGCCTAAATCTCGAAATGTTAAAATGTTTAAAAACATGGGCAGTTTTGCAGAAAGAGAATCCTTCAGGATCTTTCAGCTTCAGGAAAGTAATTATTTAAAAAATTACTCATAGTCAAATTCTGCCATCATAATAAAAAGCAAAGCCAAGGTTAAAAAAACCCAGAACACTTAAATACGTTCAAAACATCAGCTTTAAACAAAGATACATTGCTAGTTTTAGATGAACCATGCCTGTCCAATCTGGTAACCTTCCAGCGCCGTCACTCTTTCTGGAAGTTTCTTATTGGAAGTATTTCCAAGTCCTAATCGACCATAATCACCATTTCCAAATGTAAAAAGTTTGCCATCTGCTGTCACCACAGCTGAGTGTTTGAAGCCACATGACATCTGGAAACAAAATAAACACAATTTTTACACACATTTTAAATTTTGGGGAAAAAATTGTATTAGCTATTACATGTAAATACCTAATACCTCTTCCTCCCTTAAACTATATTCACTTTATAAAGAGCTAAAATACAGATGTTTTAGTATTAATGATTTCTCCAACAACCTATCTCTTGCTCTTCTCAGTAGTAACATTGAGGAGGAGGAGGACGACAGGTGGATATTTGCACGAAGAAAGGCTTTCAGGTGTTTTATTTATTTATTTTTGACCAACTACTGTTTTCTGCAAGCAGATTGCTTTTATTGTACAAATATTTTGTATTTTTATATGAAACCTCCAGTCAAAGCTTAATGGTTTTTTGCATTGCTATAATGCACACTTAGTACATAGGAGGTGGTCTCAGTGACTAGTTTTGTAGGTCAAAGTCACCTGACAAGGACCAAAAGAAACTTCTAAATCATGTCTGTATTTTGACAATCTTTTGATCATCCCTCTCTTCCACGCTCTTTCTAATTTTTAGTCTTCTCCAGTAACAACTGTCCATTAACATCACACATCAACAATGAGCTCTCTGATACTAACATCCTTCAACTGGAAATTATCAACTTGGTTCCTAATTCTCAGAGAAGTAACAAGTTGCCTGTTTTCATTCAGTATATCAACTCAAACTGTCATGACAGACAATGGTTCTGGAATGTTCCTAGCACTAGGTTACCAAACCACAGTTTATAGAAGACAAAATGTATTTTGTAACCTGCACCACTTCTTCTCCTTGCAGAGCCTCTATTTGTCTAGGCCTGCGCTGCCTGTCGCTGTTCCCATGTCCCAGTTTGCCATAATCTCCATCTCCCCAGCTAAAGACTTCCCCGCTTTCTGTTAAAGCCATGGAATGTCCATCAGATCCACAAGAGGTCACCAGCTGTGTTACAACAAAGCCTGTTAAAGAAAAAACGAGAAAACAAAGTTTAGAATAAATTACAATAAACTCTTAAACATACGTTTATCCAAGTGCCCCTAGTAGTAGACAATTAAGCCTGGGGAAGGGAACCAACCACAATAACAGTTTTCTTGTTTCAGCAATTTATTTATTTTTATTCTGAACACAACCTTCGTCTTCTCACGTATAATGTATGCTTTCTGGCCTGCCATTAGTTTTGAAATGAGATGTTCCTAACTTAAGCAGACACTTTTCCCTTTTTGAAGCCTTCAAAATTAAGGAATTTTAACATACTACTACTTAATTCTTCAGGAAAAATGAACATCTAGTTTACTTGCTTGATTTTTTTAATTAAAGACTACAATATTTTAATGTGTAAATCTGCAAAAACAGCATCAACACAGATGATTATATTAACTACCAAAATACTTATTTGTGCTCTATCAATTGACTCATTTTGAGCCCAACAATTTTACCTTGCAGTGCTGAAATGACTGTTAACACATGAAGATCATCAGAATTGCCTTGTCCCAGTCGCCCATAGCTCCCTTCTCCACAAGCCAAAACGGTGCCATTAGCTTGAATGACAAAAGTACAATTCTGACCACAAACAACCTAGTTTAAAAAGACATAAAGGAGTTTTAATGATTTTTGTGTTAGATACAGCAACGTTGTAATACCTGCATTACAATGTACAATGTCCTTTTAAATTTTTTTCTTTGTAATTACATCAAGACAACAGACTCTTTTGTCACACTGCAAAATACTTTGTGACAACCCTTTTAACATTAAGACTTCACTCACCTCATGTTTGACTGTGTTTGTTACCCAATCCCATCATAATAAAAATTACTTCATTGAAACTTGCTACTAGTCTTGGTAAACCTTCTTCAAGTGACAGAAATCGCAATATACTCCCACCTGAGATTTAGTTTTGATGTTCCCATCCAGAACGTCAATGTCATTTCAGAAAACAAAACTGGCACATGTATTACGTTAAAGTTGTGCAGGTATTTTCAAATCACGCTTATATCCAACAATACTGTTTTGTCAGATTTCAGCAGCTTCTTGGTTTGAATTTGTCAAATAATTAAAAATTTCCTCTTTAGGGAAAACAAATGTTTTGGGGGTATTTCATAGTCAATTCAAACAACAAATTGAAAAGACATTTAGAGAGAGATTTTTACAAACTGTACAAACAATACGTGGTAAATGATTAAATCATGACTGTTTTTAAGTGGTCACCTGCTGAGCCTGAGAGAATGAAGGCGCTGCTACTGGTATCATGACATTTCTACCAGCTTCTGCTAACTGTCCGTGTCTTCCTGCTCCCCACAGATAAACGTCACATTTGCCTCCCAAGTGCCAATCCTATGGAATAGCATGAAAGAATGCTTTAGAACAAGAGTGCTTTCAATAGCTTGCAATGTTTAAAAAGAATAAAATAAAATAAAATAAAATAAAACCCAAAACCAAACCATCAATTTTACTAACCTCTGGCCTTGATGTTGCCCAAGACATTATCTGTTCATCCATACCATTGATCCATTTACTGTTATCCTACACAAAAGCCACAGTTACCACATTCAGTTCAAGAGATGCACATTATTTTTCTGTTATGCAATACATATTTTCCTTTCTGAGAATAATATTGACATTCAGATTATTCTAAATGGTATAGCAACAGGAATGAATGTGTGCAGACTCAAATACTTTATTTTTGTCCATAGGCCAAGTTTATTTCCTTACTACACCTATCTAGCAATGACACTGCTATCCATGACTTGCAAGCCAAATCAAAAAAAAAAAGAAAAACCAAACAAAAATCATGATGAAGTAATCTTTTCCTATTTACTGATCCTTAGTGCTTTTTCAAGTTTTAATTGCAAACACTGGCTTAAAATGTTATAAGCTTGCTGATAAAAAATTCTTATTTTCATTTATGTATCATAACAAGTTATAAGAACAATTGACACTAGCAAAATAATTTGGTGTAGAAATGTGCCAAAATGTTACTCTAAAAGTAGCATTGTCAAGGTCTACATTTCTTGCTTCTATCACATGGGAAAATTACTGTCACACTTTTGGGTTGTTTTGGTTTTTAATATGCAACTGATTTGCACTCATAATACACGCAGAGAGCAATCTTTAAAGTATATTCTAACCAGTTAATTAAAAAATAAACTTACACTTATTGCTGGTGCTTATGTTAATGAATATAAATCTTTACAGTTCAGAGATATTAACTGCATCATACCATATGCTCAATAACAACACGCTTCACTGCTGAGAAAATATAGCACTTTTTACCATTAGGAGAGTTAGCTCATCCTCTGGAACAGGCTCCAGGTCTGGAACAGTAAATGATTCTGGGAACTCTGCTCCTTTGGCCAGGGCTTCAGCAGCTTTTATGGTAGTAGAGAAACACTCTAGCCAGGCCCATTCTGTGGGATTCCAGGCTGAAGGATCAGGGAGGCAGTTCTGGTGATGAGGTGGTACTGGAGGATTGCACAAGAGCTGATCTAGGTGAAGACCCACAGCGAGTGATGCCAAGCACTGCATGTAAGGACTATGAACAAGCTGGTCTCCACAAACAACATGGGGCTAAAAGTGAGGGGAGTGGGAGAGAGAAATTGAACACGCAAAGTTAGAAATATGTATTAATCAATTCAGAAATAGGAGTCCTTGAAAGCTAGCCCTGTAGAAAAATACTTTCCTCCATGCTTAATCAAAGTTTTTCTAATATTTGAAATGCTCTCAAATTAGGAGACTACTACCTTTGAGAATACTGAAAGACGTTTGCAAATAGGATGTAGGAAAGTATTCTGGGTTCTCTGTGGTGAAAGACTGAAATCAGCTGAGATTCAAAAAGTGACCTCACATCAGACATGAATTTTAAATGTTCGCATTAGGTCTTCTTACCTTTTCATAAGCATACTGTTCCTGAAGCATTATTGGCAAACGTTCCAAGAAAGCTCGCATGCAAGGAGCCATATTTAATCCTAGAACTCCTTGCTGCTTCAGTGCAGTCCTACATGTTGCAAGGACGTGATTGGAGGATATCCACTCTGATGTACAGTTCGCTACCAGCACATCCTGTTTAATAGCAGTCACAAGACACATTAGAAATTAAAAATTCATAAAGCAGGATTCCACTGCTGCACTGCTTTATCACCAATCATCTCAGTTTCCATAGGGGCCAGAAAACACACAAGCTTGAACATTTTTGTCTCTGTTGGCGAATAATCTGCTAACAAATGCTACAGAGTAGCCATCTCCATTTGCCACTTCCTCACATTCCCATGGCAACACTACAATTATCACCCCAATGGAGAACGCAAACATGGTAATAAGCAGAGTTCATTTCAGTGAATGCTGTAACCTTAGTTTAGGATTTAGTTTAGGTGTAACCTCAGTTTAGGATTTGCTTTGTACTTATGGCCTTCAATATTTGGTCTGAATTCAGAGAAGACTTTCAAGGAATCACAAAATACTTAGAACCACACGCAGTATGACTTTACTAACAGGAGTCATAACTTGTGCCATATTTATATTCACTCACACAAAATACCATCTTTTGGAATAATCAACTGTTATGAAACTTCTGTTCAGATGCCGGCAGTTCCTGACACAGCAAACACTGAAGTAAATTCTGCTGCTCCTTAAAAACTTCTGAGATTGAGGCTGTTTTAAATTAAGTTATATCACTGAAGCATCTTATTTGCTGAGGGAAATGAAACATTTCTTCATGCTGCATAAAGGGCGGGGTAGGGTATGAAATCTGTCTTCTGCCTATCTTTATTGCCCACTTACGGCTGCTGCCATTAAACAGAGAAGCTGATGTAAGCAGTGTGCAACTTCCTTTATAACCACTGGCTCAGGAGGATTCCACCCTGCACCCCCAAATTAAACATGGGATACTGTTAAAAAAACAACCAGTCTTTTTAGGGTCAGGTGATAGTTGAAAGCCAAAACAATGTGTCTTGAAAATAAAGCAGTTAGATAGGTATTTCTATCTGTGTATTTAAAAAAAAAAAAAAAAAAAAAAAAAAGGAAAAATACAGACAGACAAATGGCATTTTCTTTTAGTAAAAAATTTGAAAGAACGTTATTTTAACATATAGTGTCACCTTGGATCTGTTAGAGCAAGCAGCTACTCCAACTTCAGGTATCCATACTGCAGTCTGAATAGCTCCAGAACCTATCACAACACTCTGTAATACTGAACCATCCTAAGGAAAGAAGTGTTTTGAGTCAGTGTGTATACACAGCTACTTTTCTGTTTAAATGCATACAATCACATTCCTAAAGGATGATATTCTCCTAAACTGTTCAATAAGTATTTAAAAACTGAAATGTTTATACTAAAAGCAAAAAAAAAATCTGGCATTTTTATCTTACTAAGGAGATAACTAAGGGTTTAGAAATGTTTAATAATCCACATCATCTGACTCTTGGAAAAGTTCTTGAAGTAAGAGAATATTGTTCCCAACTATAAAGACAGAGTGGCTCGTTCTGCAAAACCTAACTAACATGACCAAGCCTACAGAATGAATCAATAATAGAATCATAAAATATAAAATACTTCAATGCTAAGTAAAATTTCAATTTGTATTTTATTATTTATAATTTCATACCATTATTTTATACCATGCTTTCTCTGATGTTTCTAATGTACTGAGGGAGGTGGGCAGCTAGTCTGATGCCTTGACCATTTTAGATACTCACACTAAAAAAAGAATTATGGCACGTCAAAGGTGATCTTACCCGTAAAGACCAAATATTCATGAGACCACCAAGTCCACCAGATACTAATGCCAGTCCATCAGGGCTGAATGCAACAGTCCGAACAGGAGTAATATGTCCTCTCAGTTGAAAAACACACTTGACTTCGACTGCTTTTCTGTATCCATCCTGCAAATCATTTCACAGTTATGGAATACTGAACTATTTACAGACAACAGAGAAGTGTAACAGCTTCTGTATTCTGCAATAAATACTGATCATCTGTAGAGATGGGGTATTTTCCAGAAGATAAAAAAAAAGACCAGTACTATAATAATAATATCTTTGTCACGTTATCATCTTTTCTCCCCTTACAAAATGCTGTCAACATTAAAGACCACATTGCAATTTATGTAGGAGAAATTCATCTTGACTTAATTTTATCTAGAAAAAATTTTAAACTCTTACTAAATTTTAGTATAAATTTATCAACTTTAAAAAAAATTAAAACAGATCAAATATAATCTTTAGCCAAATAAAATTCATTTAAACCTTTGATTTTTCATTTCCTGGTCTGAAAATGCCTATACATATACAAATGCAATATAAACATTTTTTAGCAAATCTTTCCTCTCAGGAAATGCTGAGATTTGAGTAACTTGCTCACATTCTTCTCCTCCCTCAATTTCAGAATGAGCAAAGAGAATTTCTTAAACACCAATTTTACTCCTTTTACCTTGGCACTTGTTTCTTGATCCCACCATCCTTCTGAGCAAGTTGAGCTGGACTGCAATGTGATTACTATGTCCTGGGGAACAGTCCAGACACACACCAAACCATTGTGGCATCCTCTAAAGGAAGTCAGGATAAATCAGAAAAAAACCTAAAGGTTGGTAGGTATCAGTAGTCTGGTATTACCTTAAAATATCAGTAGTCTTCATCACCTCCCTATAAAACTACATTGCAACAATTAATCTAATGGGTAAATGCATTTTTTCTTATTTTTCCCCCACTGCAGCTTTTCAATTTTTCCTAACAACATATTCTCAGAAAAAATATTTGGATGAAGCAAAAAAATTCCAAGCAGAACCACCACACACAGGTCTCATGGCATGGAGAAAACAGTCAGTAACATGACCAGAGCTACTCTTTCCATTTGAGTTCTGAAGCCTCATGGATCTCCTGGCAGCTGGCTTACTGAATCTGTGTTATTTAAAAAAAAGACAAAACTTTTCTTTGCTCTGGACACTAAAGACTGGTAGAAAATACCTGCAAAAGAGCTATAGAAACAATAAAAAAAAATTACATACGTAGCTAGTAAAAGCTGCAGCTTGGGTCCTTTCCCTGGAAGAGCACACCAGGCAATGCCATTCACAAGAGCTGGATGGGCTAGTGAATGCAGACGTCTCCAACATCCTCCCATATATCCCCAGAGTTTCACTGTTTCTTCTTTGGCACATGTCAGGAGAATCTTACCAGTTGGATCCCACTTCATACTAACAATCATATCCTATTGAATTTAAAAAAATTAAAAGTTGGTATGAAGTAACATGGTAAGAACAGAGAAAATATAACTCTCAGACCTAATGTAATGTTTGATTATTAATAACAAAGAACATTTTATTCTCAAATAAATTGTTGCAGAGACAGTGAGCTGCAGTTATTAAAAGCGTAATGGTACTTCTCAGAACTATCAAATTAAAATAAAATCCTAGGTTCCTGAGAGAAACTAAAGGGAAAACATAGAAAAAAAATGTTCTCTTTTCATTGCACACCTTCTTTGATTCCCGCCCCCCCCCCCCCCCAAGAAATAGACAATTTTTCCTTCTTTTTTTATATTATAAAATAGCAGTATAAATTACATTAAAGGTATATGGCTCATAAACATATCAGGCAATGGGCCTGATGTAGCTCTGAGTCTGAGGGAGGAAAGGAGAACAGCCCATAGTGGAAAAGGCAAATATAGTTTTATTGTCACAGCTTGCTCACTTCTGTGACTACCATGCTCCAAATACCAATACCAGTTCATGGAAGCACTCAAGATGCTTTTACTACACCTAACACTTGAGGAATTCTCCTCTTAGCCTAACAAATCATTTATGGACTATTAATGACTTATTATTACATACTAGCCAAGCAGTATGCATATTTAGAAAAACGTCTTTTGCTTTGCACAGTAAGTTAAGCTTTAAATAAAAAAGCGACATAATCAAAATTAGAATTTATTACGAGCACTTTTGCAAATTAAAATAACTACAGTCTTTTAAATCCAGACATGCATAGCTGTGACCTTAATACACTTCTGTCAATGTAAGTATATATACTTCACAATCTGTAATAGCAAAAAAGGCTATAAAATTTATTTTTCCTTGGGTTTTTTTTTTTACATTTGGTAGACTGTTCCTTTAAAATATATTGTGTTGAATATGTGTATTAGAAATAGGTACGTGTTCTTAAAATAATCTGCACTTAACTTTATAAGTAGCTTTCAAATACAGAAAATAGCTTTAATAGATCTTTATCTACAAAAATGATACATTAGTTCTAAAAGGAGTAACTCTACCTTATGTGCATCAACTAGAACGATTCCTCCTTTTTCAAGAGGCTCCTTTGTTCCTATTAGCAATTTTCCATCTGAATAGCCAACTGCAAATGGTCTGTCTTCACTGAACCAGGCAAGGCATGCAACAGACACTATGTAAACAGACAAAACAAAAATTAATTAAACTTCACTCCGGCCAAAGGGGTTTTTGCAGTGCAATTGTCTAAAATATGAAGCGCATAACAACTTCTCCCACCACCAAGCTTACTTAACATACTTTTGGTCTGAAAATTTTCCTGAATTTACACGGTAGAGATAAAACTGAGTACCACTGTAATGATAGCTGTTGAGATTCTTTTGTAACAGTTTTTTCATTCTTCTTCTTTTTATTAAAATAACTGAATTTAAGTTCCTGACATGGTGAAAAGAACTAGGCTAGGAGAAAAAGTAGACAAATCCTATACATGTATCTGAGATAGGGATGCTTCTAAGAAGAGCACTGAAAACAATTTGAGCCTTTCTTAGCACGTAGATATTACCTCACTTGATTCTGCTAAAAAAATCTGCAAATTTCCTGAAGCAGCAATATGCAAAAAAACACAATGCTACCAAAGGTGTGCTACTTGATGTCCCCTGGGACCGGAACTATAAAGGAAAAATGGCAGTAATTCAAATGACACTGACTACATGCTATCTGTAGACAAAGCAGACCCTGCAGGGAATCTATATTGATTTTGCAAGGAATGTCAGGATTTGCCTAGGTTGCTGCAAACTGTTTGCCTCTGCTGTAGGGGAATCAGGGTGCAGATGGAGATCCCACAGACCCCACAGACTTTTCTCCTCCCATGAATGGAGGTGAATGATGCTTGCAGGTAAGGTACAAGAAGTCATAACCCATGAACAATAATACAAAATTGATATTATATACTTGCTTAATAAAAAAAAGCTGGGGGAAATGCATAATTTTGATTTCTAATTTAATACTGATACAATCACCTACCATCCTTTCTGTAGCAGTGTTCCAGTTCTAGCCGGTGCATGGTTGAAATATCTACAACTTCAATAAGACCAAGAGATCCATCCATACGACCAATTAATAATAATTCTGGAGCATCTCCTGTCCATGCTGCAGCTGGCCCTTCTTCTGGCCAAGCTAGAGCAGATACCCAGTGAGGCTGAAGATCTAATAATCCTTTTCCTCCTAGGAACACAAATAGTCTTTTAAAACTACTTCATCTTCATAAAGAGAAGAAAACAACACAACAAAATTACTTTCCACTGGAAAATATCAAGAGATCCCATTTAGAGCTAGGACATACTACAAATTCACGTAAGTTACAAGACTATGAAGCAACGGTCCACTCGTCTACAAAAGACAGAAAATCTAGCTTACAAATCTCAATTATCAGTCAAGTTACATGGTTTTGTCAAGGAAAGAAGCCAAATTCTTCAGTACTAAGTAAATTTATAGTTTTCCTGTAGACTGTCTATTAACACGGGCAGAATAACTGGTGATTTTTGTAACAGCAAAACAAAAGAATGAAGTTTCAAAGATTACAAATGACAAAGTGATTAATAGTCAAGAGTCTTCCTTTCAAAGGAGTTCTAAAGGTATGCTGGATTAGTCAACTGCAGCACAAATGACAGTAAAAACATAAGAGAATCCACTCAATGGTGCTTGCAAACTGAACCATGGAATTGGAAAGGGCCTTTCCTGGATCAGGTTCAGTCCCCTCTATCACTATGCAATCTCATAAATTTATCTAATTAATTTTATAGTATTTCTTCCCCAATTGTCACTCCTCCTTATAAAATACGAGATGACAATCTTTTGAACATTAGAGACTGTCTTGAAGTTATTTATTTACATTTATTCACATGTCAACACTATCCATTTACTTACATAGCTGCTTTTTCTCCCTGAGCTTCTCCTAGAGTTTATCTTCCCAATGTGTTTACTTATAAGCTTCTTCCTCCAAGACTCTTTTGTTCAAATGAGCAAACAAAGCTCACTCATTCTACTCTCATTAGAAGACATTCCATCTAGTTGATCACTCTGGAAATCTTTTCCTTCACCCATTTCAGTCAATTTTCACATTTGGCCTATTGCATGTAGAAAGGTAATTTTTGCAGACAATAGGAAGATAGATTTTACAGACAAAAATTGCCAAGCGATCAAGCCTCACACCTAAACACTTCTGATTCAACAAGGACTTATACGCTGCTCAGTTTTCTACCGAATTAATTGTAAACCAAACATCCATTTGTGGTTAGTGCCTTCCTCTAATTTAATAGGTCCACAAGACATTATGGAAGATGATAGGAATTTAAATCAGAGAGCATACACAGTTAAATACTTGGGTAAACAAATACTTAATAACTTAGCAGCTTCCTGAGAAATACATTGTATCATAAAGTGTTTGCAGATAGTTAAGAGCATACCATTGACTTGCCATATGTTCACCATCTTTTCTGTAGCTCCAGCCAGATACTTGCCACTGATGCTCCAACAGACAAGAGACAAACTAAGGTCACTGGGTGACCCCAGACTTTCTTCAGAATCACCTTCCCTATAATAGAATGAAATACTGTGATTAAAAAAGAGCATTTCCTTTAAGCAGACAGGAAAACACAGAGTTCATGAAATAGCCGAGTTAAAATCTGGAGTCCTCTTGGCATCACTGCAGATTTACATATTAAATCTTTCCTGCTTATAGTTCTATATTCTATTTAAAACCACTTCAAATTACAGAATGAGATACTAGTTATTTCTACGGTAAGAAATTTGAAGTTAGGTTTCAATTAGAAAAATACATTTTATTATCTTTTATTTTACCTATTTATGTCTCAAATTTAACATCTTTGGTGAGGGCAAAACTTTCTGGGAAGTCATGAAATGAAACAGAATAACTTGGACAAGAGAAAGGAAAGAGGTACATCTTGCTCTCAATTCTAGTTTAAACTCTTCCTCCTGTTACAATGTTGTTACACTGTTCCAAAATTCTATTTTAAAGTTTGCTTTGACTAACTGTAACAGGACCACTGGTATGTTTTACTGCCCTTAAGGTCATACAGGACAGGGACAGTTTTTACTCATTTTAGTAACAAGAAAATGAAGGCTATAATATTGCCAGGATGTATATTGTAGGCCAAATACTGTATCACCCCTGTATTTTTGAAGATAACGGGAGGCATACCTTTGGTGTGTTCTTGCTTAAGCAGAAGACATTTAATTTGTGAACAAAGCAGTAATGGGATGTTCTAACTATTATTAACAACACTAACTTACTAACACATGTAACAGTATTAACATAAAAACTTAACGTAACAGGCTGTAATACTGTATCAGGGAATAGTAACCTAGTAGCATTTAAATAATGTTCCTCCAAACTCAGAAAAACAAAACGTATTCTCACAGAAAGAGGAGATAATTCTATCAAAAAGAAGGGATAATGCCTTTTCATCTGGTCATCTCTAAGGGCTCAAAAAATAATTCTACTTTTAAAGAAGGACTTGCACTTACCCACTGCAATAAAGAATACAAATAGAATTGTGTGGCATTTGTAATTAAAGTCATCATTGAGATTGTTAGCAAAGAAGCCCATGAAAGTACTGAATTCTTAATCTGCTATACACGAAGCATACTTTTCTGCCACACAACTAATAGAAGATCTCTGTAAAAGGAAGACGCTGCTCTCATTACTATCTTCTGAAGTCAAGTTACGTCATTCTGTTTATTCTGTTTAAGGCAGCATCTAACAGTAGCAAGCAAACAAGAACTAAAACGACCACTAGGAAATCATCATGAAGCAACCTTCTAGTTCACTATTGTTTCTTCATTGTCCCAAGTTAAACTACACCTAAGCTGTACCAAAGAATTAAGATTTTAATATTTCCTTTTTCTTTCTTCTTTTTTGGACACATCCAAATGATACAAAAGTACTTCCCAGACCATCTCATGATGAAGAATTGAGCTCAGTTACTCAATCCGAAAAGTCACAAATTCTTTTTTCACACTTCACTCAAATGACCACACTCGTAATTATCGTTGGAACTTGTTATACATTGGAACTGACCGCTGGAACCCACTGAAGGGATATTTGCTTTTTTTTTTTTTTAATATATGACAGCCCCTAACAGTTTTTATTTTACCCATTTCTCATTATATGAATTAATGAAGAATATTTTTAAACAGCTTTAACACAATCTCTTTATACCGACTCTTATCAGCTTGGTATTTAAGTTCTGTTTTCAGTCTTAAGCTATTTACATTGCATGCCATAAATACAGCAACAGTCCCAGAGAAAAAATGAGAGAATGTCAGTGCAGAAGATATGGCAGGGTTGGCTCTTTCCATTACCTTGCATGATAAGAGCTTAAATTAAGTATCTTGACTATTATAAAGAATCAACTTACAGCTTGTTGAGCACACAGGTTTGTTGCAATGAATACTGCTTCTTTGTAACATTCCACACTCTTATGGTGCCATCATTTCCACTAGTTGCCAAAAGTCCCTTTTTGTTGCACCAAACACATGTCATGACCTACAAATACCAAAGAAACCACAGCAAAACTGGAATTTAAATCTAAAGCTTAGGTATGTTCGTTCACTAATATTAAGCAAACATTAACCAATGGGACAGAGCATTAACTATATTACTGAAATACACAGTTAACAATCAAGATATATTTTTCTACTTCTATAGTATTGTGTACTGTAATTAAACATGCTTCATAAGGATGCTACACTTCATTCCACATGCCACTACTGCACAGAACGCTGGACAAAGAGGTTAACTACTATGAGAGAAAAATTAGTGCACATTAAGATCTAGCCTAAGAAAAGATTTAGGTGATTCTGCTGACTTTCATGTCCCCTTTAATTGAAGCTTCAAAGAAGCTAAGCATTTTTCTGCTTAATCACCAAAAAATTACTTCTTGTGGGAAATAATTTCAGTCACTATATTTGTAAAGTAATAGTATTTTACTTTTTCCGTATTCTACAGAAGAGAGTATTAAAATTCATGCAATTTTGGGAGAAATGCTTACCCTGTTCTGATGAGCCTCTAATTTTATGAAGGAACATTTTCGTAAGTCTCCCCCCATATCAGCGAGGGTCTGAGGAATAGTTTGATTATCTCGATCATGTGCTGCAAGAGTTCGCACCAGCTGCTGAGCAGCCCACTGCCTATGCTGTGAAGATAACCTTGAAGAGAGGCAGCAAGCTGCTAGTGCATTAGCCAGCTCCAGAGGGCCTACAGCAGAAGGATCATAGGAAGGATGGGCATACAAATGGGCAATTAAACCTGCTTAAACAAAACAATGAGATGATGCCTAGATGAGTACCAAACAGAATTACAGAGATGAACACAGCATTAGCCATAATTTCCAGAAAAAGAAAGAGATTAACAAACATCTTGTAAGAACGTTGCAATCATGTTAACTATTAGAAAAAACACTCTTCTGATAGTAAAAGAAAAATAACTCCCTTTAAAATTTCACAAAAACCCCTTAAGAACAGAATTATGAATAGCCTTATTCCCACCATATGGAAAACAGTTGTTCAAAGTGCGAGTGCATTCTGAACAGGAAAATTCCTCCTCTTACAGAGATAAGCTGTTGTCACTGCTGTGTCCTTCCCTCCCTTTAACACAGCAACAGCCTGGTGTCGAGGCACAGCAGCTGGTTTTTGGCTCCCTGTACTAAACTATAAGATTACTTTGATTAAAACAAGCTTTGTACATTTTTGAAAGTATATTTATTTATTTATGCATTATTCTAGCTAGTCTCTCCTTAAATATAAGTGAGGAATTGAAGATTTAATAATTAACATTTAAAAACAAAGCTATATCGTACCTTTCTTTTCAATTTCTGCTTTATCATAGTTTGGCCTCAGTTTGGCCCCTTTGTCTGCCAGCAATGCTACAAGTGCTTGAGTAACCACAAAATTCGGAGATGTGACAAGTTTGTTTTCTTCTGCAATTCCTCTTAAAAAACTTGGCAAAAATTTTCGCTGAATTGGATCATCAACTGTTGTCAAGTTTACACCAGTTGCTGCAGAAATCAAATTCTAAAAATAAATAATTAAAGACAATAAATAACCAGAACAAACAGAAAGATCAGTTTTGGAAAACATTTTTAGTTGAACAAATTATGCAGAGTTTTAAAGATTTTTGCTTTTTTTTTCAGAAATTCTCAGCTCCCAACCACTTTTATTTTAACAAGCAAAGATCAGGTACAATATGGAATTTAAGTCCTGTGCCCTGGGGAATACCTGGTCTTAATGGAACCAACTATTCGGATCCAGGGACTAAAAAAGGAAAAAAAAAAAAAAGTATCGAGTAACCAAGAATACCAGCAAGAACTAAGGAGCTTATAGTAGAACTTTTTATAAAGTTATGTACCTGGTAGTAGGATAAAAGGCAGTAACACATAAGGAACTCCATCATTCCACCCAACACTCGTATTTCTCCACAATTATATTTCAAACTCAGAAGAACAGAACAATTACTCTGCTTAGAAGTTTCCCAATACATATGAAATCTGCTGCATTTCCACAGCTGTAGATCATCTTTCTAAATATAAATAATCTGTGCTCCACATAGAGTTGATTAAATTAAAAAACCCAAAACTTTAACAGAAAAACCCTGTCAATACAAAAAGCACATCCATTTTTCTCTACTTGAAAAGAGTACTCAGCAAAAAAATGTAAAGTTACTTGATTTTTACCAACAATAAAACATACCCTTGTGTAAAGCCATAAACAAGAACTCTTAAGGAGATCCTCAAACTGAGGGCAGTCTCCCAACAGTTCAGAAGCTAAAAGCACAAATTGTCAATATGTACAAAATGGATTGCTGCTTCTCATATACAAGTAGTTTATTATAAATACTTACGTTGAAATAATAGTCCTACCTGTGTACATAACTGTACCAGCAGTTTTGCAGCACTAGGAGTGTTTGATGCCAAACAGCCTACTGCTGTACTCAGATAGGCCAGGCAAGATATAGGCTTGCTTGTTTTGCTGTGTATTCCTCTAGATCGCTCTGTTGAACTTGACACAGTGGATGGACTTGTGGAGAGGCCTGCTCTCCCTGCTGCAGCGAGGCACATTAAACGAACCAAAGTTCTGATATCTGTTAATCCCAATGATTCAAGACCAGCTGCCAGGCTACAACTGGAACCACTGTCAAAAACAAACATAAGTGCTCTTGGTTTTGTTGGTACATTTTTAAAGAAAGTTATGTTTGGATAAAACTATCCCCAAACCGTAACTGAACACTGCTTGTTTGATTAGCTGGACATTGTTACCATGCATGGGGACGGAGAAGAAAGAAAAATAAAGCTGCAGCCCCTCCACTCCTTTTCTTTTAAACTGAAGACAAAAACCCATTATAGACTTGCCCTAGCAAACATCCATGAGTTCACCTGGAATCACTTATAAACAAAGTTATATGGATAATTAATGTTTAGAGTTATACTATGACAACATACACGTCAGATACCTGTGCAACTATGAAGGCATCACAGACATCTTCTACAAAGCCAGTTTTTAAATCCTCATATCCCATCAACTCCTGCACTTCATCTTTGTTCCTCTAATGTTTACTTCTAAGTTCTAATACTTGCCTTGAACAAAAACTCACTGACAAACACAGCATCTTTACGTTCTGAATGGCTGATACTACTGGAGTCCACTTTCCACATAAGATGTAGAAGTTTCTTTCAAAAAGGTTGAAGATAGGGTTCAAAAGAACAAAATTAACAGAATTTTTTCTCTTATTAGTATGATGTAAGTAAATAAATGAGAATTGCTTTCTCAAATAGCTTAAAACTGCATCCCTATAGAACATAACTTGATAACTGGTTTCAAATGGAAAGGTGGAAGTGTTGCCAAGGATGCCACAAACCTGACAGACAAAAGTGAGAGCGCTCTCATAACCATAGTTCTTGCAAGGAGGACTTGGGCAGCAGCTGTCACTCTTCTTAGAGCCATAACACGGTCATGTGGATTTACTAGGGCAGCTGCTTGTTCTCCTAAGGTTATCCTGCCAGAAGAACTTTTTTCTATAGAGCCGTGACAGCCTTGGAAATAATGATGATTTGCATTAGTGTTTAAAAAAAACCCAAAACATTATCATATAGTAATAAGAACAGAAGCAAATTTGGCCTAACTTTGCAAATTACTCATTAATTTTTCAACATTTCATACATACAGAACTACAGTGATAATGACTGAAAGGAAAATATACTCCTGAAATACACTCCGTAATTTAATTATTCCTTATTTTCAAAGATAGATAGATGAGCACAACTTGACAATACTCAAGTTAATGTTCATTCCTGTTTCCCTTTTCCATTAGAGGGGCCTACAAACTTAAATATTGATCTGCATTTCAATAGCCTGGTCATTAAGTCCCAAATTAAATCCATGAATCCATCTTTGAGTTCTGCAAAACATGCGACTGGCATCCATTGCAGGACTATGGTTGCAGTTTTGTTAGTAAATCAAAGCTTCAAGCCTTCTGCCAATATGAATGCCTCACACTCCTCTCTCTAACTCCCCTATAATAAAATGACAATTTAGAACCTGTCTTCACTTCCTCATGGTGGGAGGCAGGAAAGACTGTCAAAATATTTCTGCATTGCCCCTATAAAATCACACCAAAGGGGAGGTATTTGTTCTTCGAATTAAACTCATTTAAAATTTACCTATTTGCATCAGCGTTTCTTCCATACTGTTGGTGGCTGTCACCATTGCAACTGAAGCACCTAGAGGGTCACTGTCAGGGAACTGTACAGGTTCAGGTACAATACGTCGATCATTTAACCCAAGAGGTCCAGCCAGTAATTCAAACTCCTCTTCTCCTGTCAGCTTTTCATCTTCATCTACATCTAACATATCCCAGTCTTCTACAATTGGAGAAATATTAATAGACTTGGTTACAAAAGGTAAAATATTAAATAATTTCAATTAATTAAAAAAAAACAAGTATAAAATGTGGATTCTAATCTGCAACATAGTAGTCTTAAAAACACATCTTCTGATGTTGACATAGACACAACATAATGTAGTGGTTTAACCCCAGCCAGCAACTAAGCACCACGCAGCTGCTCACTCGCTCCCCCCCATCCAGTGGGATGGGGGAGAGAATCAGGAAAAAGAAGGAAAACTCGTGGGTTGAGATAAGAACGGTTTAATAGAACAGAAAAGAAGAAACTAGTAATGATAATGATAACACTAATAAAACGACAACAGTAGTAATAAAAGGATTGGAATGTACAAATGATGCGCAGGGCAATTGCTCACCACCCGCCAACCGACACCCAGCTAAGTCACCGAGCAGCGATTCCCTGCCCCCCACTTCCCAGTTCCTAAACTAGATGGGATGTCCCATGGTATGGAATACACCGTCGGCCAGTTTGGGTCAGCTGCCCTGGCTGTGTCCTGTGCCAACTTCTTGTGCCCCTCCAGCTTTCTCGCTGACTGGGCATGAGAAGCTGAAAAACCCTTGACTATATTCTAAACATTACTTGGCAACAACTGAAAACATCAGTGTTATCAACATTCTTCTCCTACTGAACTCAAAACATAGCACTGTACCAGCTACTAGGAAGACAGTTAACTCTATCCCATCTGAAACCAGGACACATAATAAATCAGAAAAACAAAATCCCGCTCTTGCCCCTCTCCATTAAATTTGATCTTTATTTCTACTGCAGAGAAGTTTCATGGAAGATTCTCTGAAGTATCAAACTAGCTTGTTTTTTAAAACACAGAAATGAGAGGTCATCACATCTAGCACAAGACAACTCCAAAACCTGGGATATAGTGAAAAGTGTAGACGTACAGTTGTGCTTTAAATCATGGTAACAGGTGCATATTCTGAAGGACTGAATATTAAGGACAGACACTAGAAATTTCTGGTCGTTGTATTTATCAAAAAAGTATGCATGAGTTCTTAGGTCATAACTGTATACCCAGGCTTATGCTTTTCCTTCCATGGGGGTAAGGGGCAGAAAAAGCACTATAATTGCAATTAAGTTATGCATTCCATTCACTTCCCAATCATTTACACAGAAGTCAACTTATATTTAGGATCCCTCCTGCTCTATCTCACTCCCCATACAGTAGAATCTGAACACCTTTTATCTATTGGAAAATGGACTTGCCATTAAGTTCCAGAGCACTCATTTAGTCTTAAATAGACAAATGTGGTAAATCATACAATTGTGATCATACAAGCTACAGAAAGGCCCAGAATCAAAGAATCATCAAGGAAAGGTTTTCTACAGTCACTAGAAATAATCTGTTTAAAGTGAAAGCCATCCTCGGGACACTCTCAGCTAGCACAAAGGTAGAAAAAGCAAGAATAAGCCCAATGGCAGACTTTTGAGACTCTAACTTATGTTAATTAACTCCTCCCACAAAGGCATCTGAAGAAATGTATTTGAACATAAGGCTTTGTACGTGCAGTTTTGCATATAACATCTACCCACAATACCTTATCACCCAAAGTTAGGTATTTGCCATTTCAGCCACTTAGATGAAAGACATGGGGGAAAAAAGGTCACTGATTTTTTTCCCATGTGAACTAAAACAAATATTAAAATACTACACCTAGTCTGAAGAAGATTTTAAAGTATACCTTCATGTGCAGTTTCATGACAGGTTTATTTGCATGAAAGTACCTTTATTGAAAAACAAAACTTGCACTATGCAAGTGCAAAGTATTAATATCTTCAGCCACTTAAAAACATACCTTCATAGACACTGTCTTGTTTACCTATTAAATCAGGAGCCTGGCCTTTGTACCTGTATGAAAAAATAACAAAAAAACCAACTGAATGGCTCCAGTATTTTACATATATACATAATAATTTTAAACGTTAGGTCAATATATATATGATTTCTGGAAATAGCTAGTAACAGAGAAATAAATAAAAAGACTCCTTAAAGTATCTGTGGAGAGAGGAAACATTTGCAGTACTAATGTGAGAAACATTCATAAAAAACACTGGAACTGTCAGACAAAATTGAAAAGGAAGTTTTCAAAAGTCAAGAGTAAGCAACATCCCAAGAAATAATTCCTTATTTTTTATTTAAAAAATAGAAATACCAAGACAACCTTTTTCCTAAATATTCATTTGTTGAATATAGAGAATTCTTTTAAGCCTCAGTTAAAAATGAATAAAGACAAATTCTGCTAGGAATTTTGGTTTCTTCAGTCAAATTCTTAAAATGTAAACAATGTTAAGCTGTTTAAATTCTTTACACAGAGTATTCCACTATCTTGTATTTCTGTACCTTTCAGAAGTTGATGTTTTTGATTTACTCTTCAGGGCCAAGTATTTCTCTCTGCAGATGCCGCACAATAAATAGTAAGGATTTCCGCTTCCACATTCACCACCAAACCATCCATCTACGTAAGAACCATTGCTACGATAGCCCTGGCGATTTGCACTGCGACCACAGCCTGGGTGGTTTCTTTTCATGTGTTGATTGAAGCTGACAACACTGGATTCACACAGTTCACAAACCACTACTTCTTCTCTGTCTTCAGATTCACAAACATGCTGCGTAGTTAAGATTTTCACGTTATTTGTTAAGAATAAATATTTTCATATTAGATATAAAATATGCCAATATTCTTAGGTGGATGTTCCTGCCCATTTCTGTTACACACACAGAGTGATATTTATATGGTTAACATGCATAAAAGCAAAGCAGAAATAGACAATTTAAGACATAACAGACAATTTAAGACATAAAAAAGAGCAGACCATCTCAGAACAGAAAAAACATTTGAAAATAAACTTTCAGAGGATAAGATTTTCCTATTTCATTTCAGATCTGACTCAAAATTCTTGACAGTGTAACTTTTCACATATAAATCTGCTAGCTGCCATTCAATGCTGTCTTTAAGTTATCTGGTTCTCCCTAGAACTTCACTGAGAAGAAAAAAGAATCCTTTCTTTTTCAGACAATTGGACTTCACATTTACTGAGCAACAATAATTACCATTTGTGTCAATAAATTCTGAGGTTTTAGCTGAATATAAAGTTCAGTTTTCTACAATTACGTTTCTGTCCTAAGTCAGTAATGTCATTGTGATGTCCCAGTGAAACAAGCCCTCTGAAGAATTCAATATGCATACTGAAACTTGCTTCCATATCAGAGGCAGGTAACATAGTAATTAGGAGACGAAAGCTTAATCTTGCGGGATGCTTGTCTAATTTGACATGGATAATCCAAGATTAACAAGCTGCTGCTGTTATATTTCTTTTCCACCTCAAATGTATTTTTAGTGGGCTATACAACGATAGAGTGAGGACTGTCACCATATCCTTCCCAGAGAATGAAATACACGACATGACTAAATTAAGAAAAATTGATTTAAGTGCAAACTATGTTGCAACAGATCAGATTATAAGGTTGATATTATTATTATTATTACTACTACTACTACAAACATTTACAACAATGTTTGTTATCTCACACAGCTAAGCAATCTGGAACACCTACTTGATTTCTAAGTGATATCAAAACAACAACTATACTAGTTCTGTTCTCATCTTTCAGGAGAGGGAGAAGAAAAACTACGTACATGTAAAAGGGCAAAGCAAGAAACACAAGAAAGCATTATTCTTAATCTAAAAGTGAAGCTACGGAATACAAGAAGATTTTAAGCATTGTTGGAATTTAGTAAGATATTTTCAAACAGGTTATAAGCATGTGCATGTTACTTTAAATTTATAAATATGAACATGCAAAAAGCAGTAAGTTAAAGCAGCCCCCGCTGCAGTCACACACACCCAGGTAGGCCAATCCAATACCTCTGGGATCCACATTCCCAGAATATCATTATCACTAGCCAGGTCTTGCCCAAACATAGCTTCCATTGCTTCATCATCAAGGTCAATTTCCAACTCCTCATCCAAGTTGAAGTCATAAAGCGCCCCTGGATCTTGCTGCAAAGATATCCCTTCTCTTCGGCTCTGATTCCTGTGGGCCTGTACAGAGCGGTATAATCCCGCTCAAGTAAAAAAAAAAAAAAAAAAAAAGAAGGAAAGTAGTACTTTTATTCTGCATGTAATAAAGATGGCTGTACTTTCAACTTCCTTCTGCTTCATTTTTAACTTTTCTGCTAAACATAATCAACTTATTACCACATGGAACACTTAAATATACACTGATACACATTTGTGAAGGAGAGTCTTGTAACTTTCATGCTAAGTACCAATCCCCCTCCTCTTCATTTACTGGATAAGCAAAAGCCTTGGAAGTCTTTCAGTATACTTACCAGCACGTGCTAGCAATGTTCGAGCAGCTAAATCAAATTTGTGTCTTCTCGTTACAGCTGACCGACTTCTAGAAGGAGGTCCGCTTGCAGAAGCTGCATTATCCACATGATCCATATTATCAGGGCTACAAGGATTTGTAATTTACAGGTAAATCAAGTTTTAAACAGCCACATACAGTAAGCAAGCAAAAATACTACGACAATATTTATTGGCTTTTTTTTTTTTTTCTTTCACAGAAGAATTTTCAGTTCCACTGCAGCACCTATTTACTGTCTTTTTGACTCTGAGATTTACCTCAAACAAATTACATGCAGCAATGTCAACACCTATTCGATGCTTCCACAGTGCCCAAGCATTGCAGAAATTTTGGGAGAGCACTCGTTTTATGCTGTCAGTGTTAACTACAGCTCCAACTAGGTTTCTTTTCCTTTTAAAAAGAAATAAAATCAACATTTCTGTTGTTGCTGCCTCAGTCATTCCCCCTTTTGCCCAAAATCTTTTGCAAAACATGAATTTAAGTTCATTAGTAAGACTTGTTGCTTTGCTTATTTTTCCCAACTGCAACCTGCATGAAATGACCGTTTACCTGGGACAAAGTAACCGAGGAAACTTAAAAATGCGTATCTCAGTAGGATCAAGGAATCTGAACAAAACATTCTCGAAATACATCTTGCAATTGTCATCCTCCCTATTAATGAAAAGGCTGGTATATGGTTCCTAATAGGTGTCACTTAAAAATATAACCACTACTTTTAGGATTAAAAACAAAAAAAAAGAAAAACAAACACCTTCCCTCCTTGTTTAATATATAGTTTAGATCTAAGGTTGTGAAGGTGACTGAGAATGTAAACTTCAATTCAGTTTCATCCTCTCTGGACAAACCAAGAATTAATTTAAAAAGAAGACTGTAGAAAAATACGTGTTCATGAATACACTGAAGAAAAAAAATACTCCAATCAAATTCTGCTTTATTACTAGGTCTTTTAGGTAAAATATAAGCTCTATGCTCTTATTTTTTTTTGTTCCTCTTTCCTCTTTTTTTTGATGGAAGGATGCTCAATTACATTCTTCCCCAGTTCTGTGTACAAACAGTACTGGAAAATAAATGCACCATGTACACCTAATTTAATCGCATCTTTGTTTTTACTCATGTTGTAACAAAATTCAAAAGTGGCATTACAAAGTAATGTTCTGTCAGCAAAAATGAACTTGTGAAATTTTCAGTTTCGGGAACAGATTACAAGCAATTAGAAGAAAACTACATTTTACCTTTCACTAAATCCTTCCTCCATTTCAGTGGCATCAGCAGAAGGGATATCACCTGGTGACTGCAAGTAACAATGATCACCAGATTTTCCACCACTTCCAGAGACTATTGTCCCATGTCGTGACTCTGCAGTCCCTTCTGACTGGGGCTCTTCATCCTCTTCGTTTCCGGGGTGCTCTATCATCCACATGGCCAGCACCGTGATATTCTGTGCATCTGCTTCTCCTCTGGCACCTGAAAGCAAGAAAAATCACACATTAGAATTGTATTATATCATTGATGGTGAAAAAATCAATTCTTCCCCATAAGTGGTTATAGAACTTAAAAATTAAGTATTTCATTGGAAAAAAGTATTTCATATTTATCTAATTTTTCAGTTTAAACTGATATTATAGTTATTGATTACCTGTAGCTTCCATAGCTTTTGCAATTTGCCTGAGGGAGAACCCCATTTCTAGCAATGGAACAGCAATGGCAGGAGGAGGAGGTGATGTTGAAAGTCGGCTGCTTGGATCAGACAAAGCTTAAAAGACAGAAAACATTAAACGTAAAGTGCATAAATCTTTCTTCAGTGTTACTTTACTAGACCTTACTTTGATATATTAGCTTCAAATAAGGGAATAATTGCTGTTAACAATTTTCCTCTCTACTACTTCCACAAAGTAAGATGCTTTCTGTAATGAAATCAGACAGTGTTCATTCTTATTGGTAACATGCGTTACATAAGCCTCTTTTTAATCAAGTAGGATACTGATGATATTCAAAGAACTATTTCTTTTAAGATATTTCTAAGAAGTTTATTTCCATTTAATACTGTATCAAATTATCTATTTGATTTATATTTAGGTAGACTAAAGTTATCTTTGTCTGAATCATCAAGATTCCCAAACGTTATGAGATCACACCAATCCACATTCCTCTTAAGGAACAGAAAGAGACCTCAGCTAAGCTGATGGCGTATCTGAAAAATCTCTTTGCAGATGTTGGCTGTATTTCTGTGCAGTCTTTAAAGGGACTCTAAAAAGGTCAGCTACTGTCCAAAAAACAGTGTCCTTATCATTTGCCATGAAAGTGAGATCTGATCAATGAAGGCATCAATAACATACTAACAAACATTGTTGTAAAGACAGTATCATGACTAGAAGCAAGCCATCTCTCAAAAAAACAAAAAGTGAAATTGGACAGACAAGTTGCTATGCAACAAATGAAATAGCTACAAGACCCAACTAATAGCATGGATATAAGAGCAAGAATAAAAAGTTCTATCAGTCAGGAATTTTAAAGCATGGACTTTGTTTCTCAGAACTGTGTATGAAATCTGGAGAACCTACTTTAACTCAGCCTCTTCTATTCATTTCATACAAAACACATACATATGGACTTGTATTTTTCTTTTTAGTATTATCTCCTTTGCATCACAACATTCATTTGTGCTCTTTAGAAGCTCAAGATTCTCTCAAGATGCTCAACCTCCTAGCTATTCCATTCTTATGTACACTGGAATAGAGCGAGCTTTTGTTCCGAGTAGTGCAGTGCAGGCAGTAATAGAACTTCTATGAACAGAAGCCTCCCATTACCTCCACATGATTCCAAATAGCAGCATGAGGAGCCCATGAAGGTTGGACAGCTCTCTCTATCTCATTGAACAAGACTAATTGGAAGGAGCTGTGCTGGTGTATGTATCATAAAATACAGCAATTCTTGTCTTCTGCACGGTATATGATCTAACAAAAGCTAGACAATCAGTGCACTAAACAGTGGCACGCAACCAGGGAAGCAAGTCCAAGGCAGATTAAAATTTTGAAGCAATTACCAATTATACTGCATTCTCATTTTATACGTGTAGTTAGTAATCCATTCCACAGCTTTTAAAAACCAATTTCATTTGCTTGATAAGGTCTACACCTAGACAATCTACAGCTTTTTGTCCTAAGATAGTCATTAAAAGGTTTTCAACAATGCTTTGCGTGTTAGGTTGCATTAAAAAGAAATCCCATTGGTTTTCAATGTCTTAAAAAACTACACTGAACTTCTGCTAACTACTAACTTGGCCACATTTCTATCTATATTGACTACACATTTACCTGTACGATTGGCAGGCCTCGCAGACTGGGAATCAGGAGAAGTCAAACTTTGTCTCCTTCCAACTTCATCTGAAGGAGATGTTGGTAAAGAAGATATTGGAGGAGTCTGAGCACGTCGTGCTGGAAGTACAGTTGTAGTAGGATAACTAGAGAACATTTGCCTTTAAAAAAAGAACAATATACATTAATATTAAAAAGAGCTATACTGAAAAAGGTCTGACACAAGAAATACATCAAATTAGAGTGCACTTGGCAAGTCATACTTAAAGCAATTGAGTTTTGAAAGGGTAAGGCACAAAGATGGGGGGGGGGGGGGGCAGAAAAACCCTGTTGGAACAGCTTATTCCTACCACCTTTGCCTAGAAAGTTAAATTCTAAGCATGCACCTAAAAAAACCTCATCATAGGCCAAGAGCTATCCTAGGAGATAAAAGAGAAGTAAACACTCTTTCCATTCCTGGTAATAGCACATTGTTCTGGCTTTTGTCAAATTGTATCTGCAAAACCTTTAAGAAAAGAGGTCAGATACATCAACAGAATTAATAAACTTAGAACAGGACTCTATTCAATGTGAAGCAGATTTCCTTCTACATCACAAATAGCCTCTGTAGATTAACTAGCTTTATCTTACTTCCATTTCTGTATGTGAGGGTAGGATGAAATGAAGCCTTAGCTTGCAGGATGTTACCTACAAACTAAGATCTACTCTAGTTTGAGAATCAACAACTATTTGTTAAAAATACAGAATTTCAGAGATTTGTAATTTAAACTATACCAAATAAATGTGAGAACTGAAGGACAACATAAGGAAGGTATTTTCTTCTGTCTTGAAGAATTCAGATGTTACATATATACACAGTGTATATTAAAAGCTTAGCAACTTTTTATTTCTAGTAACCCATGTCCTGCAAGGCAGAGGCAGTTCTTGACAGTAAATACAATCACTGATATTTTCAAAAGCTTAGACAGCTAAAGACATATATTGTATAGAAACCACACAACTGGTTCCCTCCACCCACAAAATCGTATATGCTGAAAATAAAGATATTTTACCTAAGAAGACTGAGAGGCATAACACCAGGTGATTCTGAAGCTGGAACTGTTTCAGTATCAGTTACCGGAGTAGTAGCGGTGGTAGTATCCTCCAGAGAGCTGCTCATGAAAGATGTCGTGCTAGAAGCAGAAGGGCTGGTTGTAACTGGTGTTTGGGCTTGCTGAGACTGATCCCCTTCTTCTACTTGTTGATCTACTTCTGCAACGCAAAAAACGACGTTACAGGAACATTAATATAATTGTGTAGAGCAAAATAGTAGCTGTGGCTAAACCTTCAAAAATAACTTTCATTATTTAAAATTCCCCCCAAAGAAAGGGGTGTGCAGAAATGCACACCACGCAAATACTTCTGCCAATAACTCATGGACTTAGGTAAAAAAACAGCCTATCGGCTCTTGCTGTTGTCATACTGATACAAGGTAAACAGTAAACAAGTCTCTCCAGATGATAACAGAAGTCATTTACTTGGTTAGATCTTAGGATATTTAGATTTAGAGATTTAGATTTATGATTGTAACAGTTAGGATTATTCTCTTAGGCAAAAGGGAAAGAAGTCTCAGATACAGAAATAGAGCTGATTAACTAAAAAGCTATTTTTAACTCAGCTGTCTAACTAACAGATTTTTGAAGGGGTTTTTTGGTTGGTTTAGAAGTAGTCCTTAAGACAGCAAAGAACCAGATAGCGCAGTAATTAGCTTTAATCTTTTAGGTATTTTTTTCTGTGTTTAAAATGATTTAAATGGTTTCCCTGAAGATGCAGACTGTAATACACGTATTTTTAAGAAGAAAAAGAATGATACACATTTTCTTTTCAGCTTCTTTAGTGTAGTGACAAGTATCTCAGAAAACAAAACCCCAAACCCAAAACCCCACAACTGATTTAAGAGATTTTCACATACAGAAACACAGGTTACCTACACCCTGAACATATACCTGCTCAGCATCGTCTGTTAACATGACTGCATACAATCACATTTAACAGTGAACTTTATGATTTACATCACATGCAAATCCTTCTGACAAGTATATACAGAACTGCTCATTTTTAAAAAGTATTAAAGACAAACTAGAAGCTCTTATATTTCTGTTTGACTGATATGGATTCACTTTTTATTAAAATAAGGAATCAGGGAAAAGACAAAAATGTCAGTATTATTATCTACAAAACAGTAAAACATCTTTATAAAATTTCTGTGTCCAATTAACATTCCTTCAAAGTATAACCACTAAACAATTACAGGATTGTTATTTGTATTATAATTGTTACTATTAATTTTAATAGAAAGAAAAAAAATAATTTAGCACTATACATCCAAAATTTTGAAAACGTACCTTGTTTAAGTCTGCCACCAAACTGATCCTCCAGCAGCCCATGAACCACTAATTTGTAGATCATGGCTTGTGCTCGTTCCAAATCTGCCAGTCCTAGGGCTCTTTTAATTGGTGAACGCATGACGGCCCGCTTCACCATGTGTCGCATCAGGAACTGCAAGGCAGCACGCATTTCAACATCTTCATGAACAACTGGAGAACTAGCACAATCAGAGTTGTGACCATTTTCTGCCAGGACTTTTGGTATTAACAGTAGTTCAGCATATTTACTACAACTGAGAAGAACACTAAGTGACTTCATAGCACCAAGATAAAGATAAGATAGCTGTACTGCTCTGATTTCCGACTGCACTATATCATGATTTCTTGGAGTATGTTCATGATTCTTTTTTCTTCCTTCAGCAGGTTGATGTTGGGATTCCATACCTAGTGTTGATGGTTCTAAAGAAAAGGAAGCAATTTCATTTTCCGACTTAGAGCTTGTAGCGCTATGTCCTTTGTTATCATCAGCACTTTGTCCTAATCGAATATCTGATCCAACATCACCCTCCATTTTCTGGTCCATTTCCCCTTTATCTTCAGATTCATGTCTGTGTTTTTTCTCATGTCTCTTGGTGCTTTGCTTTCCCATATCTTCATGAATACCAGTCAGATAGGTAAGGTCCAGCAACACAGTAGCTGTCAGCCCACGAAATCTTGCAACATCAAAAGGCAGTGGTTCGCAGGGCTCCAGATTATACAATGGAGTATCACTAGGCGACCAAAAAGTTGGGAAGCTTTAATAAAGATCAGAATGACACAGGAAAAAGCAAGTGAGGGAGAGACAGGAGGAAAGTACAGGAAATAATGTAGGCAAAGTAAGATGTAAAATATATTTAATAAAATAAACAAACCAATTTAAAAATTAAACGTAAACAGGGGAAAATGAGGTTATGATCAGAAAATGGGGAGATATGGTATCAGAGTAAAGGCAACAAAGCATGCACAGGTTTCAACAACAAGCATTAAAACCCAGAAGCATCATAGAAGCTATCAATTCTGTGCTGATAGAGGTTTTTGCTGTATTATTTATGTAACAGTGTTCTACTAAGAAAAACTACCTTAAGCCAAATTTTATCATCGTACCTGAGCTGAATTTGTGAACAGGTATAAAAGCTTAGAAAGAAAACACTCCTAAACTTTTTTCACATTAAGATAAACCTTTGATTGACCTCACATTCCTGTTCAACGATTCACCACAAGGAGCACACTACTGATAGCTTATGATAGTTCTGTCTCTGGTTATGTCACGAGAGATAACCTGGAGAGAACAGTGACTTTTTAAAAACACAGGTCAGAAAACCCAACAGATAAACATAGTATATGTCTGTCTATCTGTCCATCTATATTCAGTGATAATTTTTTTTGTAATATTTAGGACTGTTACATTTGACTAATTTTCACTTTAAGCGGGACAACAATTCATCAGCCTGTATTTCCATAAATCTTGTATTTTCCATACATCCAGCAGATAAAAGACTTTTAAATCTTCGTTTTATTATCCCAAAATGTTTTCCTATTTTACAATGTAAACTTCTACCTAAAAATTAAAGCAAGCTTTAGCCTGGTTTTAGTTAAGAAGGTATATTCTGAACTTAATTCAATGCATTAACAAAAGCTTGCCTATGTTCAAGCACCCTACCACTTCACTCATATAATATTTCAAATTATTTTAAGGGCACACTTAATTTAAGGCTACACTGTCACACAGGCATATTTGAAAGAATTTATATCTGGAACTAAATTTGACCATCAATTGCACTTCACTATATTTAGTTAAAGTGACAACAGCCTTTGCATAAAGACAAAATAGGCATAATGTTGCAACAGCACTAGGAGGTGAACTGACCTCGATTGTTTCAGAATGTAATCATAACTGGTGGCAAAAAAAATAATTACTGTTCAATTTCTCCAGAAGATTATGGTTCAACTGTAGCCAGAAGGAGTTTAAGAAATTTAGTGAATCAAATCTTTTCCACACAAAAATGCAGGCAATTCCTGCAAGAGCACCGGAGAGCCCAGAGAAGCCACTAGCTTCATTTCAGAGTTTCCTTCCAAGTGCCTTCACTTTGAAGGCACATCTGCAAGATAGGTGGAAAAAGGAGTATCTCCTTCCAGCCTCCTCCCCAATTCTCACCATCATCTGCAGAACAACTCTGGAGTATTATCATCTAATACAGGGGCATCCCTTTAGCTCTCTAAGGCAGGTCAGAGAATAAGCAAGCACTACTTCAAGGCAGCATTAATCTGAATACCATCACTCAATCCACCATTAAGAAGAGAGAATCCTCCCACCTCCTAACCTTAACCACTCCTCAAGCCCCACAGAGCAATTTCCAGTCCCCTAAGAAGGCACTGACAATGAAGCAAAGATAACTGTTCTCAGCTCTGATAAACTGAACCAGGTCTCTCGTCAGAACCAGGTTGACCATTTACAACAAAAGCATGCACTAGCCCCCAGTAAAAATTTGTGTTCTTTACAGATGCAATCAAGAAGCTGTAGTAAATTAAGACAGCAATAATGTTGTAGTTAGCCAATACATACCAAATCTAAAACAAGCAATGCTCATTTCATATCTAGGAAAACTGGCAAGCTGGTCACATCCCAACTCTAAAACCTAAAGGTCAAATCTAAGAAGTCTAACGATGCTTGTCAATTCAAAACTATCAAATTTATTTTTTTACAAAAGGCATTTTATTACTAGGTAGCATAAAAAATTAACTCATAATATTTCTTTTAAAATGCCAAATTTTGAAGTCTAAGCTTAAAATAATTCATCAGCACGACTCTAATGTAAAATATATGTTACTTCTGAAGATTGTCAAGCACAAAACACTGCTAGATTGTGTGAAGTGTAGGAAATGAGCATACCTGATAGTAATTTCTGCTTCATCCCATTGGACCTTGGCAGATGTACTGCCCTCCTTCACTACTCCAAGCAAGGTGGCATGACGTCCAGTTTGCTTGTGTACACATCGACCTCCAACTCTAAGACCAGCATCAACTCCACCAATTACTGCTAGAACAGGCCACACTTCCACACAGAGCATCTTCAACTGCAGTTCTGAAAGGTCAGCCAGACCATGCCTACTATGTTTGCTTTTCTCCTCCTCTTTATTTTCTTTCTCCTCTCTCACCTCATTCTCTTCTCGACTTTGAATTGAGCGACTTTTCTTCAGCTTTTGGCCTGCTTCTTTAAGACATGTTTTGATTTTATTCAGTCTTTCCATCATTTTTTTATTGATGCAGTGAGTCCAACGGTCTGTGCGATGAAGGATACGAATGAGTTGGATAGTGGCTTCTGCCAGCACTGCAGCAACAGGACTACAGATGGGGTCACCAGGTAGCAAATCTCTTGGTGTACCACGCATCTGCATATCACAGATTTTCACCTAAATGTTTAAAGAGAACAGTTTAAAAGTTATCTTCTCAACGTACCTGAAGAAGCTTCTTTTACAAATACAGGGGTCTCCTGCTGAATAGAAAAAATTACTAGCATTGCCTTTTTTTGCTTGGGATCCCTACAAAATCCACCTTAACGCTAATCAAAACCTGCATGCCTTCAAACTCAAGGACACTGAAATTGTAACAGTTCATGGTTTCTCAAATAAGACTTTCTGAAATTCCCAATACTACATTCTCCCTGGTTTCTGGGGAATGCAATTTTGTGTGTATACCATTAAGTCTGTAAATCAATTCTCAATAATAAAATACATTTTAAATTGACAATAGATTGCACAATATAGGAATTTATGAAAAGTCTAGCTAGTGTGCAAGTAATGTAGTGATATGCATGTCATAAACTAAAATGAATAATCAGTGACGTTCTCAGCACTTATTAGCTACCACCCCCACCCCCAAAAAACCCAACATCCATAACATTTGACACAGAGGAAAACAGAAGGGAAAGGACAAACTTATGACCTCTTGTTATGGGTTAACCCCGGTAAGGCAGCTAAGCCCTACACAGCCACTTGATCACTCCCTCCATCAGGATGGGGAAGAGAATCAGAAGGACAAAAGTGAGAAAACTCATGGGTTGAGATAAAGAAAGTTTCATAAATAAAAAAGAAAAAAAAAAAGACAAAATAAAACAAAACGAAAAAAAACAAGGGATGTAAAATGCAATTGCTCACTACCAGCTGACCAATGCCCAGACAGTCCCTGAGCAACAGAAACACCTGGCAAACTTCCCTGCAGTTTTATTGCTGCGCATAATGTTATATCGTATGTAATACCTCTTTGGTCACTTTAAGTGAGCTGACCGGCTGTGCTCCCTCCCAGCCTCTTGCCTACCCCCAACCTACTTGCTGGGAGGGACAGAGTGAGAAGCTGAGAAAGCCTTGATGCTGTGTAAACACTGCTCAACAATAGCTCAACAAAAGCACTGTGCATTATCAACACTGATTTGTTCATAAATCCAAAACACAGCATCATACAGGCTGTTATAAAGAATATTGACTTTATCCCAGCCAAAACCAGTACACTTATTCAAATCAACATTTAAGTTACCTTCTCTCCTGGATTACTGCTATAGAACATAACACAAGGGTATAACTCCGCTGCATCCACATCTTCGAAAGCTAGTTTTGGCTCCTAGTTAAAAAACAAAAAACAAAACAAAAACCCTCAAACTTAGAACACCTTAACAAGCAAAAATAGGAAACATGACAAAGTTATACCTATATTATAATGCTTTTAAGTACTGAAACGGTCACATCTTAACCATCATGCTTAATTTTATATAAAATATCCATGCCAAATTACTATTGCAAAAACCAGCAAAAAACCAACTGATGTTAAATACCTCTCCATTTTTACCAAAGGAAATAGTTCTTGCTTCCATATCTAAGACGCATGTGATGAAATCTCCTTGGGTAAAGCTGGACAGAGTCAAAGTTTGTTCTCCATTGTGATAAAGGTTACCACTATAGGCTCTATATAGCCACATATCTGAGGTAGTGCGATGGTTAAAATCATGTACTGGCCAGCGAGAAACTCCTACGCACGTGCCTTCATTGCCTCGATTCTCCTTCACAATGTAGAACTAGCAGGCAAAACAACACAAACAGGGCAAAAAAGTCAAGAAAATACATTTTAATACAATAAAGCAATGAAAATTTACCTTACACACATTTATGTATACTTTTAACTGTTTTAGTCAGAAGGTTTTAATAAATAAAAAATAATAAGCTAATAAGCTAAAATCATGCTCTACCTCTAAAATGACATCTTGGTGTATAGGGTCGGTCATTAACAAGTAATTTAAACTTAACCTACTAGTAATTAAGAAAACTGTATGTAAATACACAAAGAGGTTGTGGGTTTTTTCCAGACTCAAAATGCACACACCCAGAAGTTAGGTTACAAGTGCTAAAATTAATATTACAGAAATAAATAAGCTTTATTTCTCACATTTACATTGAGTGATTTACACAGATTCCAGTTAAAAAAGTGAAAGTGTTATGCTCAAAGATGGTACTAACAAGAACTACAACTGTTGATGTATCTATATTCCTAGAAAAATCACTCCATATGTTGTATTAAAAGCTGGTCTTGTCAGTCAGACAGGCTGATGTGACTTTTTGCAAGAAAACAAAATAATTTTGTGAAGTGGTTTCCTGAAGAAAAAATTCAAAATTTACATATTTCAGTAGGTAGCTTTTGCAAGACAACGCACATTTGTGCTGACTATGGATGTTAGGGACAAGTACGATCACATCTACAAATAGGCAACACATATTCACAGTCTCCGATCCGTGTACTGAGATACCCGAATGGCAGTCCTCAAAAGCAGCCACAAACTCTTCACTTTGGATTCAAAATCATAGAATGATCTAGGTTGGAAAAGACCCTTAAGATCATCAAGTCCAAACATAAATTGTCATTTACTCAAGAAAGTTGTCATAAGGGAAAAAAACATAGGTAGCTGTTGTTTATAGATCATAGTATATTTCCAAAAACAAAGTAAGAGAAGAAATACACTTTTACGCAACCTACCTTCCACTGGTAACACCCAGAAGTAACTCCAGTGGATGCTAAACCATATCCTTTACCTCCACTTCCATGAGTTAGAATCTGCCCATTCTCCACTATGCAGCACTGAGCTTTCTCAGGGTCAAAGGACACTTCCTGTATGGGAAGATTTTCATCTTCATCTTCAGACTCTCCTTGCTTCTATCAGAAATAGGACAAAATACCTGTGGTAAATGTAACTCAGTTGCATTCAGTCAAGAGAGAAAGTAAAAACTTCATTACCTGTAGCTTCATTTCTTGCTCTTTCTCCTTTATTTGAATTGCATGTTTAGCCTGAGCTATTGGAGTCTCCCACATGCAGTCAGACAGAAGTGAAAATAATCGTTCAACAACCTGGTGCATTAGAATATAATTCAGATCATTTTAAATCCAAGAAGAGGACAACAAATAGTATTATATTGTTTTTACTTTACTTTGTAAGTATAAATGTCAACATATTTAATGCTCTTAGATAAGCAAATATCTACACTGAGCCTCACTTGATTTGGATTCTGAACAAACCTATGAAACATTTAAAAGTTTAATGAGACTATCTGAAGAAACAGATGTAAAAGCTTATAATGAAATATAAAGACCTGAGCCATTTGATCATCTTCAACGCCGGATTCACAAGCAGGTAATACAGCTTCTAGGACATGAAGTGCAAGAAGTCTAGTCCTCAAATTGCCAACCAAGGGAACTCCTAAAGATGCAACAATATGTTAATAATCTGAAAGTGACTTCTGCATCAGGCACACACCTATGATGCCAGCTGCATGCCACTAGCGCACAATTCTCCAAAGTGTAACTTGTGTATGACTACTGAAGTTAGTTTTAGTTGTTCGCTATGTAACATATGTTCTAACAGAATCTCTTTTTAGGAACCGCACTACAGAGATGCAAGTAACGACTGAGCATATTTTGAAAAGATCATACCTGAGCAACACTTCTGAGAAGCAATGTTAAGAAGTACTTCCGTCCACTTTGGAGATGCCATTTTTGACTGAATTGCTTTTGAAGACACTACTCTACGTAGGAAAACGAGGAAGTCACCCAGGTGCAATTCCGCTGCATGTTGCTTTCGGAGGGCAGCTAAGAAGTTAAATTTAAAGTTTTCATTTACAACCTTATTATTACAATGTTACTAGCAGTCCTTGTTACTGGCAACAAACTGTTCTTAAGTAAAAATACAATGATCAGCTATTACAAGATGGCTGGCTGTTATCCTTGGCTGACTGATAGCTGCCCACCGAGCTGCTCTCTCACTTCTGCTCCTCAGCAAGACAGGGGGAGAAAATAAGATGAAAAGGCTCACTGCTCAAGATAAGGGCAGTGACATCACTTACCAATTACCAACATGGGCAAAACAGACTCAACTTGGGGAAGATTAATTTGATTTATTGCCAGTGAAAAACAGAGTAAGACAAAATTGAAACATCTCCCCCCCCCAACACCCCCCCCAACACCCCTTCTTCTCAGGCTAGACTTCACTCCTAACTCTTCTGCCTCCCCACCCCTGAGTGGAGCAGGGGGATCGAGAACCTGAGGGGGTTGCAGTCACTTTGTAACACTTCGTCTCTACTACTCCTGCTCCATAACAGGTCCTTCCTGTGGGCTGCAGTTCATCAAGAACTGCTCCACTGCAGATCCTCTTCCACGGGATACAGTCCTTCGGGAACAGACTGCTACAGCATGAGTCCCCCACAAGCCACAGTTCCTGCCAGAATCGTCTTCCTGCATAGGGTCTCCACAGGCTGCAGCCTCCTTCAAGGCATATCCACCTGCTCTGGCAGGGGTCCTTCATGGGCTGCAGATGGACAACTGCTTCACCATGGTCTTCTTCACCGGCTGCAGGGGAATCCCTGCTCCAGAGGCTGGAGCACCTCCCTCTCGTCCCCCTCCTTTTTCACTGACCTTGGTGTCTGCAAAGTTGTTTCTCTCACATTATTCCCACTACTCTCTCACACAGCTGCTGTGCGGCGTTTTTTACCCTTTCTTAAATATGGTATCACAGAGGCACCACCAGTGTTGCTGACTGGCTCAGTGTTGGGCAGTGGTGGGTCTGTTTTGGAGCTGGCTGAAACTGGTTCTATCTGACACGGGGGCAAGCTCCTGATTTCTTCTCACAGAAGCCACCTCTGCAACCCCCTCCTACTACCAAAACCTTGCCACGTAAATCCAATACACATGATTTTTTATAAACGTCCCTCTACTATAAAATGAAACCACTGGTTTCTAAGTACGTTTTTTGTTTTACGGGGATTTTTGATGCAAAACACCATACTTCCTCACATCCCTGATTCATATTCCAAGGCAGTTTCAACAAGAAAATGTTTGTGGAAAGACCTTATATTCTAATTTCTAATTAACTAATTATCTAAAGAATTCATCAGCTATTGCATTATTTGTAAGTGAAGACAGTTATAAGCACAACCAAAACCACATGTATACCTAAAACTAAGCTACAATTAAAAATTTCTTCAAACACACAACTTCCACAGAAATTCAAAATGTTCAATAAAGGACTGCAAATTATGTGAAGATATTAATAGTTCAGAAAATCTTTTGTTGCAGGTCTTTTAATATGACAGGATAAGGTCAACCTCCTCCCATCCACTCAGACTGCAAAACTGCATAATACAAAGCAAATGCAACAATTTCCTGAATTAAACTATATTTATTTGCAGTTTGAAATTTAAATAATTAAACTCCTATGACTGCATTTATGAAAAACACTACTACCAATAACTCATTTTTTGATGAAAAGAGTATTCTTCTCCTAATTCCACACCAGATGGAGCAATTCTTATTCTCAACCTGCTACTACCTTTAAATTGCTTTACGTATCAAAGTCTATATTATTCTGAACTCAGCACAGAATTATTTGATGACTTTGTTTAATCTAATTTACAGAGTTAAGGATGACCCAACAATAATCAAAACACAGTAGAGTGGGTGAGGGCCTCAGCATTCAGTGGTTTCTTTTATTGTGTTTCCTGGTATTTCAAACTTGTAACAGAAATTATGCAAGATAATTACCTCTGAAGTCTCTCTTCTCATTATCCCCGTTTGAATCTGCCTTTTTTGATTCTACTTCATCTTCCTCACCTTCCCCTTCTCCAAAGGAAGCCATAAGCATTACACCAGCTTGTGATAGCAAGTTCTTCAGCTGACTGCATAATAAATCCAGCAAAGACTGGACTACCTTTGGGCTCAGTTTGTCAGCATAGGTTCTATACGCACACACAAAAAAAAGTAAAAATAAGAGAGCTCATCCAAGGAACAATAACATAAGACACAACTACAAACTCAGTGCAAGTGACAACTGGGCCTAACACAGCACTAATTCTAATTCATTGTATTGTGGGAGTTACTTTTCCTCATCCTCCACCATATGCTTGGCAGATTATTCTTATTTAAACCCTATTTTTAAGGCACTTTAAAACTGTCCAATTCTGGGAATCAAAGGATGCATTTTCAGTAATTCCTAGGGGAAAAAGAACAACTTAGTCAATTAAACACAATCCCACTGGAACTTCCAATGATGAGGTGTTGGTTTTGTGGGTTTGGGGTTTTTTTTGGTGTGGGGTTATTGGGTTTTTTTCACATAACAGATTTGGCAGGTGAATGCAATTTGTTGTATGAACACTGAAACGAAGATGCATGTACTGAATATTAAATAATGCGCTTGTTCCAAATAGAAAATACTTTCTCCACTGCTTTTTTCTTTACTGAGTTAAACTAAATATTTAAGTGTTGATAGCATTCCGGATGCTGTTCTCTGGTCTAGCAGAGGCCAGTATTCCTCAAAAGGTTACTTTATATTCTGAAAAGAAGCACAATGTACCACTCTGAAGAACTCCTACCACATTATTGGTATCGCTTTTACACAAATGACTTTTACACAGCAACAGAAAGCCTCATCATATCAACTGAACAGGTCTAAATACAAAGCCAAACTAGAAAAATGGGGAATACTAGAATACAGCATTTACAGACCATAATGTTCTAACAATTCTGGTCCAAACTCCTCACTTACAATTTAAAAATATTTATCAGTCTTATGTGCATCTTTCTTATGAATAATGCGAGTACTCTTCCCCCCCTTCACTTACATGCTTCTGAACAACATTTATTCTCCTAAAGAAAGCTCATACAAAAGAAGAGTTATTTTTAAAGGGTGTTGAAAAGCTTAACGATTAAGTTTTCTGAAAGCAAGGGAGCATTTGAGACTTACCCTGTGGTGATAGCAAGGATCTGAAGTAGTCTTGTACTAGCTACTTTCAAAGCTGTGCTGAGCTGAGAAATACCAGTTTTGGGCAGCAACTGTAGTGGTTGTCCTAACATCGTGTCTGTGCCACACAACTGTGATAGCACATTTAGCAGACCAGTGGAAATGGCCAAGGAGACATCAACAGGCTGATAGTGTACACTTAGAGCAAAAACTGTTACCAACAGAAGACGCTGTTGTGCTTCTAAGATTAAAATAGAGTTGTTTTTAATTAATAAGCTGTTTAGAGTAAGAACAGTAAGACAGAAGAACAGCATATTATCTTTTAAATAAAATTTAATTAATTAAATGACCAAGCAAAGAGTTAGCCTTCTTTGTCAGACACTTTGAGGTAGTACTATCGTGGTCCCCTTTAACTCAATGCAACCTCTATATCAAGGTTGTCCAAGGAAGAGTATCATGTAGATCTAGTTTGTGATGTAGATGTTCTGAGGCTAACTCTCAAACCAGAAACTTCTTTCTAGGGTAAGGATAACTGGGTGAGATACTTAATTTTCCATTTGTACTTCAAGTTGATTCTCAAGGAGTTTCTTGCAGTTCTATTTTAATTGTAAGTGAAACAACAAAACAATTCAGGTAAGAAGGCCCATTAGACTCTACCTACAAACTAAATTGTATAACTCTCTTCTGTACTGAAGCTCTCAGCGCACGTACAAAGGCACAAAGAGGTGCAAGAGTTCCAGCTATCCCTTAAGGACAGAAGCACACAGCAACATCTGGGTATAGAAGGACAGAAGGAAGGGCTTTTGAAACAGGCAAGATGCCCTGGTCTTTGGTTTTGAGTTTAAAGAAAGTTCACTTGAATGAAGAAAGAGGACTGGAGATTTTTCGTCTCTTCAGAAAACTGCTTATCCCTGAAAAACCTGAAGATCACTTTGAAGCGCTGAAGACATGGGAGGATTGTGGTATGTGGAATAGAAAGGCTGGCAATACTTAAAAGTCTTAAAATAAAAAGGCCTAACACTTGAAGAAAATTAAGACAGAAAAAGGTTAAAAAGCTTCTCTCTCTTGCAAAAAGAAGTCAGACAGATACTTCAGTGAATTCTGGTCACTAATATCAAAGTCTGCTTTGTTAAACATGTAAGCTGTTGTACTGTATATTAGAGAACATATTTTGCAAATCTGGTTTTCACTTACCTATGTGATGCTTATTAGCTTGCAGAGCTCTTTCTAATGTAGCAGATAATTGCTGGTAAATTTTGTGCACAGCCACCTGGATTTCAATTTGAATACTTCTCTTAGCTGCTCTGATACCATCCTGGGTCAAACAAATAAGTATTATAAGGACTGATACATTTTTATCACCCAGTTATTGAAACAGCAGAAGCTACTGAAGCAGATACCTGGTAGTGATGCAATCTTACGCTCTCTCCTTTGGCGCCTGCGTGTCCTACAGTGCCCAAGCCAAAGCAGCCAGCAAGAAATTGTAGTCTAACAGAAGTAAGCAATGAAGACGACTGAAATCCTGGTACTTGACGACTTCCCATTAACGGCACACTGCCTTTTTCCTCCATCCCTGAGAGAAGCACTAAAATCTGATGAAGCGCTTCCAGACGAAGCTAAAAATAAAGGCAGGCAAAAGATAGTATTAAGTAAGTAGCAAGTATCCTTAGAAATTAGAATTAGATCATCTTCAACTGCAAGCAAGAATGAATGAGGTAGCTGTTTTCTCATCGACACTTTTATTTATTTTTTTAAAAGGGAATTCTTTCAGTTTTATTTTAGAGCTTAACAGAAGAGAGATTAAAAATGTCCTTAACAGACAGAATTAGACAAGGTTTTAAAAAAAAAAAATCCATAAAATGAGCATAATGTATGAAGACTAAGAAAAGGTGTTAAACTGAGACTTACCTCAGCCCTCAACTGCTGCTGCTCCATTGCAATTATTGATGCTTGTGGACTGGTGGACATACTTTCCTCTGGTTCCTTAAATCCTGGCGAGTTTCCCACATCTCCACTTACAAAACTAACAACATTTTCAATCAAAGTATGAACTCCAAGGGATCTTGAGAGATCGAAATCGGACTCAACAAATGAGTAGGAGGAAGGATATAACCAATCTCTGCTGTGTTTTAGTCGAGCCCATGAGTCACTTAAAGGTTCCACTTGACTGTGTATTGCTCCTAAAGATATACATAATGAAGTCTCATAAATTCCAATTCACCAGGTAACACATTTTGACAGTAGGTAAAGACTGAACTGCTGCTATTCATACAGGTGGAAAATGGATATTCATGTTAATTATACCATGCATTAAGCAACTTAGAGCAAAACACTTGATTTAAATTTACAGCAATTTCCTTAAAGAAAAGGCTGTATTTCTTTTAATTATGTCAAGCAGTACGGCAACACGCTGCCAAGTGAGAAAACAAAAAGATAGAAGCCACTCAAACTGCTCAGCTTAAAGCTAGAACACTGAATAAAAATGCTTTGCAGCTAAATGACAAAATAGTAAAGAAAAGATCTGCTACAACAGAAATTGTGCACTTTGGATATTTATTTTAAGGTCTAAGCACAAAACAACAGTGGTTTTAGGTTTTAATCAAGCCACTATATATTTCATAGTTTTGAAAAAGCACAATGTTATATTGGATTAAATATTTACAGAATTCATGACTGCAGAAGGGAACAGAAAATTTTTATTTTAGACTATCAGAGAACATTCACTTTGTTATGAATCAAGATAAATAGATACATGTATATTAAATACTATCTACAGCGTGTATTAGAACTATGTCTTTGTCATCTGGCAATTTCACAACTCTATTTTCAAGTATTTCCTATTACATCAGCATGTCATTACACTACCTGAAACTTTACCGTCACTAATAAGCGTACTTCAAATGAGCATCAGTTATCAATTTGCAGCACTGGAACTTATTTATCACCATATATTTGATCTCATTTCCAAAAGAGTTTTGCTAGAACTCCATCCCTGGCACAAGTGAGTGCAATGTCACTAAAGTTATACCTTCATCAGTATTTAACTGATTTGCATCAGTTAAATACACATATCAACACAAAATAATAAAATACCAACACAAAGTTGGTATTTTATTATTTTTGTAAATGCTGCTAGCTGATTTGGAGCTATGCAAGGTATTACAAGAGGGTATCGCACAAAAGAACTTTCCATCTCTATAGATAGTTAATGTCTGGAGACCTATGTGGAAACCTAATGTATGTTTAAATTCACTTTGAAATTTCAGTTTGAATTATCTTAAGTAATCTACATAGAATTTTTAAATACTTATCTCTCTTGTGCACAATTTGCTACAGATATCATTGAGAGAATCACAACTTATTCACAGTACTTGTACAACTCTACATTAACAATTCAGTTTTCAAAATCTGTCTCCGGAGTATCAGCCTCAGACATTATTAAACATAGCCATTTTCAGGAAAAAGTCACAAAAATTCATAGAAATTCATCTGTCGAAAGCTTTCTTTCATCAGTGAGGCTGAGTTCCAATGGTAACAGCTACATAGTAGTTTCAGGACCTCCTTTAAACACTGCCTACTTGCAGCAGCTCTGTAAGCAGCTGCTCATAGGAACAAGGAAAGACAGATACATCAGTTTTTGAACTTAGGACAACTCTCCTAGCAACAATTCTACACCATTCTTTTCCTGAGGTAAAGGCAAAAAGCTATTATTCTGTCAACTAATCTGCACTTGCAGGTCACAATTTGTACATTCATGCAACTCAAATTTAAAATACTGTCAAATTTTGCTTCTCCTTTGTAAATTAGGCAGTTAGTCTCCACTTAGTTGCCAAAAAATTTAATTGTCAGGGCTATAAACTATGAAACCCTGTTCACATCCCATTTCCTTTTCTGTAAATAGTCTTCATGTGTGTTTGCATGGTATTCCTTACACTTGCTACTAAACATATTGCAATGGCTTCAAAAAGAACCATCACAGTACTTAGGTCACATTAGGCATTTGACAAAAATACACATACACAAATTTATTTTGGGTAATGCAAAGATTAAGTTTAAACACTACTTTTCAAAGTGCAATCTGATTTACTAATTTCAGCTGGTTTATGTAACACAGTGATATTACCTGGTTTACAGAGAACTACCTATTTTGTCATGTTTACATGACAAAAATTCTTTTCAAAGAATTTAAAGAAATTATGTTACTCAATTTTACAATTTATACCTGGCAACACTATTTAAAACAAAAGTAAAGACAGATACCACCTTATCCTTAATTTTAATATTAATTCTTATAATACTTGTTTTAAAGCTCTCTATTAAAAACTAAATTATATGCTGAATTGGCAGGTGAGAAACAAGGTAAATAGGACACGGTAGAATAAAAAGGTGCTAAAATAGTTTCACATAGGAAGGAGTTTCCTAGCATATGCACTGTGAACAGAGCCCAACGGAGAGGATAAATGAAGCCTCAGATTACCTACAGGAAGCATAACTATTTTATTACCAAGCCCACAAAATGTTGCCTACATAGCAACAACTATTTCAAAAGCCTCCTTAAGCCCTACAGTCTTTGAACAGCAGGATTGCTTAAAGCACTCCAAAGTGACATTAACTTCCTATCCTCTACCTGTCCTACGCTACGCCACTATGAAGCACAGCACAGAATCAAAGGATTTTTAAAGAAACAAAAAGCAAGTCCAATGTCTTAAATCATAAGCTAAAGGATACCTTCCAAGGATTAAGAGAACATCACGAGAAAATTTAGTTTTGATAGTCAACAAATCTTACAAGAAAAAAACCCCACCATATATTAATAAAAACCTAAACTATTTCATATTTGAAAAAAGATGAGGTCTTAGCTAATCATTTTAGTATTAAATGCAAGAACTTTTAAATGTAAGAACTTTTAAATGTAAGAACAATTTAAAATTGTTTCAAATTAGGAGAAAATTCCAACAATTATGAGATACAGATTAAACGCAAAACAAGACAAGTTATGACTAAAAGTATAGTTTAAAAACAAAGATATCAGAAGTCAAAGTAGTATACTACAGTATAAAAAAAATTAAAGGATTAGGGCACACAAATCTAAAACAAAGTAAATTTTTTTTCATTGAAGATGATAAATATCAACAGAAGAATCAAAAGTATGATAGTATTTTAGAGCTTAGCTTGATTCTGTGTAATATCAATTACACAGAATTGATTGCAGCTTAGCACTTCCATAAGCCTCTACAATCACATGAATAGAATTGCACATAAGAATAAACTTTAAGCTTACAGTAAAAAAAAAAAAAAAAAAAGTTTATTTGTCCTTATAAGCCAGCTTGTAATAATGAGTTTTCTAAATGAATGTGGCACAGCTGCAATACACACTTCATAAAACATAAAATATGTAGGGAAGCTATAGAGACAAAAAAATAAACATGCCATCAGTTACTTGCTTGAAGCTCTTCTTTTTTCTGGGGCTCAACTGGCCAAAAAGGAGTAAATACACTACACCACACAAGAATCAGAAGACAAAAGCAGACATTTGAAACAGAAGGTAACATATTCATAAAATCTCTTCCTCATATTATTCTGACTTAGACTTAAATGATCAGTCTCTTCTCAATCAATACAACAATATATCAAGGAGCAAAGTCTGGGAAAAAAAATATTTACTCTTGTTTTGAATTAGTACAGCCTAGGTAACAGACTTTCTAAATTCTCCACCTTTTTTTCATGGAAAAAAAATATATTCCCTTTAACACAGTCATGTGAATACACCGAGACATGTTTACATCCCTTACTCAAACAAGATCTTTCAATTCCAGAATGCAGAACTTGTATTATTACAGGTACACAAAATTATTTCAATTTAATTTGGATTTTATTTAAGTTGCCGCTTTTTTCAATTGCCCAGCTGTGTTAGTAAAGTACTACAGTACACACAAGCACACTGAAATTCACTGAATTAAAATTTATGTGAAGTAAGAAAACCCAAGACTGGAGGACTCTCATTTACCTGTCTGCAACTATGTTTATGATTGCACTGCTAAAACCACATTATTTACTGTTAAGTATCTAATGCAGTGTACAGTATCCTGCTGGTACTGTACAGGACAGGTACAACATTTTGAGGCATACTCTCTGGCTCTGCAAAATTGAAAAAGATTAATCTAAGCAACAAAAAAAACCCAAAAGGCTTAGATATTAGGGGAAAATTATAATGTGCTCATCACCCTTTATGGCAAAAGTCTTGAAAACAGACTTTTTCTGCAGGAATGGAAGGAAAAGTTTACTAATTCAGAAATAACTAAATAATAGCAAGGCACAAGATACTCAAAGGATCCTCAGGCTGAAGTAGGAATACCACAATCATATTTCTGAACAGATACAATAAATAGAGAAAGAATGCAATTAGATTAAAGATTGGACTGAGTGGCTAAGATGTTAATTAAGTAAAAAGAGAATGCTTTTTTTCCATACTCATCTGCAAGACCATAGGAACAACTTACATTATCATTAGTTTTTCTACTGCTAGTTTTCTACATTTCAACTTCTGAATAAGAACAGCTTTCATAGCACAAAAATCAGACTATCACCAATAGTGAGATTTAATTACCAAGGAAATGTGATCTGAAATTGAATAACAAGTTGCTGCACTTAATTAACAGAAGTTCTAAAATAAGCCAATCCACTCCAGAAGGGAATTACTCTCTTGCCTGTTACAGAAGAACCACTTATCAACACCCTATACACACTACATTCTTTTAACAACTTTGCAAGGATCAAATACTCTGCATAGACTATAGCTGAGGATAAATTAACCCTACAAAACCTCAGCTGGAAACATCATGTGTGGCCACGGTTCTGTAAGAAGTAGTGTGGTTAAATTCTAGTCAACTTGTTAAGAAGAGATGGAAGGAACCTCATGCCCATATATTAAGGAAATTTTTTTTAGTGAAAATTACCTTTTAAGTCTCCAAAATAGCACAGCCTACAGGAAAAAAAGAATGGTGATAAAAAGAAAAAAAACTTGCTTTCCGATTAGCTCTACTTGTCAACTTCCTTCACACAGTTTATGGAGACACACTTAAGAGAACAAATATTTTCAAGAGACTGCTGCAAACTGCAGTAAGATATTATTCTAAAAACTACATGTTAAAAGGAAACATGATTGAATTTTTTGAATAATAAACTTCAACTGAAAGAAATGAGAAGTGGTTCTTGCAGTTCCTATGGTTCTTCTGTAAGACTCCACTTGTTCTTTCCCACCTAACACTGTCAACTCTACATTCAATCCAACAAAAATTTGAAAAGTTCAGCTGTAAGTCCCTTAAAGCAACAATGGTTACTGCTGTTTTGGAGACAAGACAAAACAGGAGGTTTTATGTTAATTGCAATTTGAGAAGTGTTTCCCACGTATACTTCTGCTGTAATGCAGAACTATCCTCTGCACTCAAAACCGAGATCTTCTCTAGCATCTGTGTGGCATACATTTCCTTCCTCTCCTTCTCCTCATTTAGAGGAACATAAACCCTTCCATATCTTCCACTAAAAAGCAGATCATATGTGGAAGTCCTAGGAGCACAAGGTACAAACATGAATATAGAAAGAACGTCTCAAAAAAAACCCTAACAAATAAAAATATGCTGTTTGTTTCTCATAAAAATGTCTAATGGTTGATTCAGTGGAATCTGACTTTGGTGGCACTTAAAAATCCAGCTGCAGAACATCATGAGGAACAATGCTGTAGTCTTCTGTAGGTCCTCTCATGTACAGCGGTTTACTTGCCAAAAACAGGAAACTAGGCTTTTTTCTAATCCTTCAATTCTTAACAAATGTAGCAAATTCAAATGCAGATAGCTCATTCTGATTGAACTCCTTAATCTCTTTTGCCAGCAACTCGGGACGGAGCACAGCATAATGTGAATATGCTTTAAGAATTCAAATTTCTCCTGTTCTTCAAGCTGAGGTAACAGTGAATATAAATGTCCCCTCTATTAGTCACAGCATATCACAAGAATAAAGATGAAACTGAAGGAGTTTTACCAGTCAAAACATCCTTGATAGACACTGCAGTATCTCTAGCACTTCAGTGTGCTGGCTATGTTACAAGGGATGGACAATCCGAAATGGCTGCAAGTTGCATCTTCACCAAACACCGGGGCATGCTTCAGTTCTAGAAGATAACTAGGGTTCACAAAGCCAGACATTTCATATGAAATTAAAGACCTTAAATAGCAGTGAGCTGAATATAGCTCATCCACTTGATCACACAGATCTTTGTAGATCTTTTCCTGACCTTGATATAAGTATCAGGAATGTTTCCCTGTAAATGCACCCTGCATTCACTGGTACCGAGTATCAATCAAAACTGTCATATATATCATCCAGCACAAGGAGAAAAGTTTTCATTATTGTATGTTGACTAACTCCCAGTTGCCAAAACCAGACCAAAAAAAAAAAAAAAATCTTTAAGTACCATGGGACAGCAAATAAGTCCTCCAGTACCAGAAAACTGATATCAGTACATGTCGCAGTGTTCAGTCTGAAAATGAGCTACTTGAGCTTCTTCAGGTTCTGGATAGATCAACTGCATTTACCCCTGTTTCTCCTCAGTGTTATTACACACCTGGTGCAGAGCCTTCTTCTGTAATAAAAAGCTTCTAATAGACTGGTTGGTTGATAAAGTCTGTTCTTGCGTTATTCCTCATTTCCTGGAGCCCGTGGCCAAAACAACCTCATCAGTCTAACCAACAGTTCACGAACCATAAGTCTATAAGATATATTGTATCTCAGATCTAACCCAAGATGATTTCCTGGATTACTTTTAGGATACAGAGAAAAGCAAGTGCAGAGTTCTGTGTCAGATTAATGGCAAAGCTAAAAATGATGACTTCAAAGAATATGCTGCAGATCAGAGCGCTGACAGAGGCTATCAGATCTTCTAACACTGAGAATGCCAACAAACATCCTGCTGTCACTGTTGAACAGCTCTAGTAAACTTCTTTACTTGCTCAACTTGCTCAAGCGATTATCTGTGTACAGTGAAATCCTTTCCACATTATTTAAAAATTGAAGTGTAATGGGTGCTGCCATTTAATGTTTTACAATTCCAAAAGACTTTAGAAAGGATGCAACCTCTCAGTACTCTGCTTAATGATGAAGGCTATCCAACTAGAACTCTTACACTACCTAACAGTATTTAGGCTTCTGTAATTAAGGCATATCATAACTCCGCCTAATTCCTGTTAACCTCTTCCCAAGATTTTTACAGATACAATGGACATAAGTCGTGATTCTAGCAGCAACTCTGCATCATCCTGAGTGAAGAGGGTCTTTTTGGTCTCTGTGTAAACAAACATCCTTTGCTCCCTCCATTACCTCCTGTGAAGAAGCTCATTGAGATTCCCCAGAATGTAGCAGCAACAAAAAGCAGTACAAAAGCTAAAAACCAGATTTATATTGGAGCAATGGCAGAAGTGGTTGCTTGGTTCTGTAGGTGTGCTGGTGTTGAGGATGCAAAAATTGAAGCTGTATTTTCCGGATACAAATTCTTCAAGTTCAAGCACATTTTATGGTAAAAGTTCATTGTGGGCACAAGAAAAGATCATTCCACTTGAAATTCTCTGCCAATTTTTTCTTCCAGAAGTCACGTGAGTGAAAACAGAGTGAAAGTTCCTAATTCACTTGACCTCAAAGAAATCCTCACTTGCTTCAAAAGGGCATTGCAGTTCTAGAACCTAGGAAATACTATAACCAAGCCACAAAGCAACAGAACCTAGCACAACAAACAGTAGGTAATAATTATTTTAAATGTTATTTTTAAATACTCAGTTTTAACATCCTGATTGCCATGATGTACTGTATTTAACTGCAAATACATTTTAAATTAAGAAATACTAATACATTTATCAGGTCAATATTCACTAGGTAAACAATTAAACTTACCCCTCTTTCTGTGTGATGATGCCAAATCCAAATCAACATTTCGTCTTCCACTCTACATTAAAAGATTAATAAAAGTCTCATTTCTTTAGGTGAACTTACGTGGTGCCTAATATTTGAGTATTTAAAATGAATCCTTCACCCATAAAAGTGAGAAAGTTAACAGAGCTATAATAATTTCAACTGGTTTTTTACCACTATTATTTTCTCTTAATAATGGTGGTTATTAGAAGAGAAACTAAAGTACTGAAACACAGTACTAAAGAAATGTTTAAGGTGTACTTCCCACCTAAATATTACATTGACAATCTCTAAATACATAATGCTAGTTTACTTACCAGTGAATAACCTTCCTCATCTGATTCTGGCTGAGATAAATCAGATTCACTTCTTGACTTCATCAGTCTGTAGTTTGAGTTTGCATGGATTGAGCGACTTTCTGCAGTAAGACTTTCACTCCTGCTTGAGGTGCACAGATATTTGTGTGCGTGCATGCACACACACACAAAGAAAGAAAATACTGGTATTAGGCAAAAGTAAGATATGCTAGTCAAATTTAGCAGGTACCACAGTTTTATTTGGGATCAGACTACCACAGAACATCACAAGACCACACCAAAGAGGAAACAAGTGGTCTGATGGCTTCAATTATGCTTAAAAAGGGTATTAGTAAACTTTGTTACTTCTTAACACCCTTATTGGTCAACTGAACAAATGGCAACCTCAAATGACTGATCATTCAAGTGCCTTGGTAAGTATTACATACAATATACAGAAACACTTCTGAGCTGAGAGGACAAGAAAACAGAGACAGAGTAAGTGGGTGAAAAAGCACTGAACTTATTAAAAACCCACCCATAAAATGCATCCTAAAGTTGATATGCTGGAGATGAAAGCCACTTTGACAACGACAGAGGCAGCCACCCATGCTTTAGGGACTAGATTTCCAAAAAGAGGCAAAAAGAATAAAAGGGTACTGAATATATATAACCTCCCTCCGAACTCCCTGTCAATATCTTCATTTAAAGTATCAGAACAGAGTTTCTGTATGCTAGAAGCTTAAGTAGACTCAGGAGTTCACTAGTAGCATCAGCTACACAATTCCTGTGTTATGTTCCAATACACACACACACAAAGATGTCTAGAATAAAAGTTTAAAAGGGTCAAGTTTAGAATAAAACTGTGTTACCAAGAATATCTCAGGTTATGAAAATTAAAACACATTATGAAGTACTTACGCTATTTAAATTATACACTTCTCCAATTCAATGAGCTGTCTGGCTTTGTTATTCTCCTATACCTAACAGTGTCTTACACATGTCAATGTGTTAGAAATATTTTAAAAAAATCAATCATGAATGACGCTTTTTTCATAACAGTCTTTGAAACTTTTGCTTTTAAACATGTCCTACAAGTTTTTTTTGGACACTACTATATAGGACATTGATAAAGTTCAAGATAATACAAGTATGGTAATAATAAAATCCAAACACATGAACAAATTTTAGGAAAAAACCAATTTTTCCAATTAGCTCAGATTATCTGTATAACTGATGATCTGGACTTCATTACTATTTATCACTAAACCCAACTTTGAAAGTAAATACGGTCCACACAGGATAAAACTCTTCTTAAGGTTTAGTTAATGTGGACAAAGAATATTGAGAAAAATCACTATTCTCAACAAAAACATAACATTGCTCGAGGCAAAAAACTTCTTTTAAAAAAAGTTCTAAGCAGCCTCAGAGAAAAATTGAGGTTATTTAATCAATTATAAAGGAAGCAGAGAAGAGTTAACTATGCTAAGCAGTCAGCAAACCCCACCTTGTCATGAGTCCAATCCCCTCAGAAGCAGCAGAGGGAGGTTGCTGTAACTGTCCATCCTCCCTTCGTTTCTGGAGCTCCTCGATAACAGGGCTTACTCCCAAGATCAACAAGGCACATCTGTGGATCACAGAGTTGCATGCAGCGGTATACACATCTTGACCTTCTGTCAGATCAGTGCTGATTCTTCGTTCCTGCTGAGACTGAGGAGGTGGATCATCAAGTCTAGTCCCTGTCCCAGTGTTCATCCTATCTCGATCCCGACTGCGAGCTACTTCACGGGCTGATAGGAAACATTGAAATATTTCTGTAACACGCAACACAAAAAGAAAGTCTTAACTTCTAGACAAAACTACATAGAATCAAATATTCATCTACATCTTGGGCCAAAAAACTGCCCCACTACAAAGAACAACAAAAATTTTTCCAACAATAAAACAACAGATTAGTAATACAAAGCTATAAAAGAAGTCACACAAACAGGTTGAACAAAGCATTTATACAATGTTAATATGAAAATGAAGAGGACAATGCTATGACAGAACACTAAACACTCTTTCAGTGTCTTACTGCAACCCAACTCCTGTTCAGATAGCAAAGAAAGAGATTATTTCATGTTTGCCTTTTAGCAGATGCATACAAGGTAATGCTTCTGTAAATCTGTATTCCAGACACCAGCATATCTGTAATTCAATACTGAAACACTTTCAGGCTTTTATTTGTTTTGGCCCGTACAATTAAGATCCTATCAAAATTCTTAGCCTTCATGTTACTTAATTTGTCTTAAGTACCAGATTCTTCTAAAGAAGCTGCGTCAGAGTCCACATCACCTCTGTCCAAAGACCTAAAGCTCTTGACTTAATCGGTTTAAAGTTCAGTTCCCCTTTGGAAATGCAAAGGTAATCCAAACACTTCCTTCAACGATGTTAATACAGGCAGCAAGACATCAAAGACACAAACTGAACTCTGCATGTCAGGATCAACACCTCTTAAGATCTTCAGTAAGAGTCATCATCTTCCTACTTATTTGTTCACGTAACACTACTGTCTGTCTGCATATTTCTGGATACATTTCCTTTACTGTACCCAGAAATCCTGTCCAGATAGAATTTGAGAACACTAAGCATTTGCCCATGATAAATGCGTATCAAGCAGCAAAAGCATATTTCATCTACTGAACAGGTAACACATGTACACATTCTAGAACCATAATTCATCTCGTGATTATGCACTTTAACTCCGTAATACACTTTCAGCCAGGGATCAGTTAGGAAAGCCAAAGCCCTGATAGAACTAAATCTGGCCAGGGACGTCAAGGGCAACAAGAAAAGCTTCTGTAGGTATGTCAGTGATAAAAGGAAGACTAGGGAAAATGGGGGTCCTCTCCAGAAGGAAACAGAGGACCTGGTTACCTGGGACATGCAGAAGGGTGAGGTACTCAATGACTGTTTTGCCTCAGTCTTCCCCGGCAAGTGCTCCAGCCACACTGCCCAGGATGCAGAAGGCAACGACAGGGACTGGGAGAATGAAGAACTGCCCGTCATAGTGGAAGATCAGGTTCGAGACCATCTAGCGAACCTGAAGGTACACAAGTCCACGGGACCTGATGAGGTGCATCTGCGGGTCCTGAGGGAACTGGCGGATGAAGTGGCTAAGCCACTATCCATCGTATTTGAGAAGTCATGGCAGTCCGGGGAAGTTCCCACTGACTGGAAAAGGGGAAACATAACACCCATTTTTAAAAAGGGGGCAAAAGGAAGACCCAGGGAACTACAGGCCAGTCAGTCTCACCTCTGTGCCTGGCAAGATCAAGGAGCGCATCCTTCTGGAAACTCTGCTGAGACACATGGAAAACAAGGAGATGATTGGCAACAGCCTGCATGGCTTCACTAAGGGCGAACCCTGCCTGACAAATCTGGTGGCCTTCTACGACGGGGTTACAGTGTTGGTGGATTAGGGAAGAGCAACTGATGTAATCTACCTGGACTTGTGCAAAGCATTTGACACTGTCCTCCACAACATCCTTGTCTCTAAATTGGAGAGACATGTCCATGTATTGGACAGATGGACCAGTTGGTGGATAAGGAATTGTCTGGATGGTCACACTCAGAGAGTTGTGGTCAACAGCTAGATGTCCAACTGGAGACCAGTGATAAGTGGCGTTCCTCAGGGGTCCATATTGGGACCGGCGCTGTTTAACATCTTTGTTGGTGACATAGACAGTGGGATTGAGCGCACCCTCAGCAAGTTTGCCAATGACACCAAGCTGTGTGGTGCGGTCGACACGCTGGAAGGAAGGGATGCCATCCAGAGGGACCTTGACAGGCTTGAGAGGTGGGCCCGTGTGAGCCTCCTGAAGTTCAACAAGGCCAACTGCAAGGTCCTGCACATGGGTCGGGGCAACCCCAAGCATTTAAAGCACCCCAGAGGAGGACTTGGGGGCGTTGCCTGAAGAGAAGCTCAACATGACCCAGCAATATGTGCTTGCAGCCCAGAAAGCCAGTCGCGTTCTGGGCTGCATCAAAAGCAGCATGACCAGCAGGCCGAAGGAGGTGATTCTGCCCCTCTACTGCGCTCTCATGAGACTCCACCTGGAGTACTGAATATACAGCTGTGGGGCCCCCAACATAAGAAGGACATGGACCTGTTGGAGTGAGTCCAGAGGAGGGATGGAGCACCTCTCCTATGAGGAAAGGCTGAGAGAGTTGGGGTTGTTCAGCCTGGAGAAGAGAAGGCTCCAGGGAGACCTTACAGCAGCCTTCCAGTACCTAAAGAGGGCCTACAAGAAATCTGGAGAGGGATTTTTGACAAGGGCATGTAGTGATAGGACAAGGGGTAATGGCTTTAAAGTGAAAGGGGGTAGATGTAGATTAGATGTAAGGAAGAAGTTCTTCGCTGTGATGGTGGTGAGGCACTGGAACAGGTTGTCCAGAGAGGTTGTGGCTGCTCTTTCCCTGAAAGTGTTTGAGGCCAGGTTGGATGGGACTTGAGCAGCCTGGTCTAGTGGAAGGTGTCCCTGCCCATGGCAGGGGGGTTGGAACTAGATGATCTTTAAGGTCCCTTCCAACCCAAACCATTCTGTGATTCTATTACTCTTCAAAGCTTATTACATATAAGATTAACACATACAAACACAGCAAAAGTTCTATATAGAAATACTGATGAAAACTCAGAGATCTACTGGATAGAAGTTTAGAGAAAGCAATATGAAACGTATTAGTCTTGTAGACAGTGCATATAAGAACTGTTGGTACAGGTCAGATACCCTGAGAATTGCCCACAAAGGCAGTCTACTTGCCTAGTATTCCCATTCCCTTGTATCAAAAGGCATTTCTGACCCAATAAAAGCACTACACCGTTTTATAAAAATAAACTTCTCACAATATTTGTGCAGACAAATCTTTCACAATCTTTTAAATAATGTCTTCATTTTAACTTGGAGAGAAAAATATACTTTCCTTCCAAAGCATACTACATTATTGACACACGTAACTAGTACTTACTACCAGCTGTCATAACTTCATGTTCTCTTTCCTCTTCTTCATCTTCTTGTTCTGGATGTCCTTCTTCTCTGTCGCGTTCTGCCTGCTCCTCCATTTCCGCTTCTTCATCAATTGTACGAGTAAAAGAATGTTCTTGAGTATCAATATCAGCAGATTCTTGGTTATCTAACATCTTGATAAAAAAAAAAAAAATATACAGCGAAATTAATTCTCACCAAAACGAAAGATGAACAGAAAAGGACATAGGTATTTAATAAGGTTTTTTTCCTATCAAAAAGATACTTTCGATATTGTGTGAAATAAACCACAGACAGCTGTTTACATTCAAGGCTTTAAATACGTAAGTTGGAAAATTTAATTTTCCTTTAATAACTGTTCCTCAGATTATTTTCAGAAAAATGTCTCCTTGTAATGCTTAGACTCTATTGTCAAACTTGGACTCTTCAGCATCAAAGCCTTTAGCAACCATGTGCTGTTGTCTCATAAAATCTTCTCCCTTTTTAAAGGGCATGAATATGATAAAACTTACTTCGATGGACAAGATTTTGTTACTTAAAGCAATACCAAATATGTTCTCATTTTTATTCTTAACAATCCTGAATTTGCAGTTCTTTTCCTCCCTTTTATTTCAATGAAATTAAACAGATGCATACCCTAAGATCAAAGATTAGCATATGAGGTGCACCAGAAGAATAATATTCTTAGGATTTGATTTTAAAAAAAATCTTTTTGATTGAGTGGATATATTTGGGTCGATGCTTTCCTTCAATTTGAGGATATAAGTGCTGACCACCAAAATACTGACTACCTAATAGACAATTTTCCAACACAGGAAACAGCTTCAGACTGAAGCCTTGAAGAAGGCAAAGCTTTACATATAAATCATACTGTTAGATTAGAGGTTTTAGAATACTTCAGAAGGTAATTAATTGTACAAATCTTGGGACATACACATCCCACCAGCATAATTCATCTGCCCTCTCCTGGCAGTTTTCCTTTCCAAAAAAACAGAAGATCTTGGTAGCAGCAGATCATGTTCACCATTTTTCTGGCACCTCTTATTTGTTCTCATCATTCTACCAGTAAGCCTGTGTATACTGTGCAAATGCAAATTAGCTATTTTTTCCCCAATAGTATTAAATCTGAGATCTCCCTAAAGCGACAAATCTACTGCATACGTTTAGATTTGCTGTATTGTATCCGCCCAATAAGCTTGAGGACTTCCAGCAGTAATGGAACTTACTGCACACAGAGTACTTGACTGTGAGCATACACAACAGCTACAACATGAACATGAAGCAACAGATTTATTACATGTGTACAAAACAACCACCCTGTGTATGCTTGGTAAACCAGAGGACCATGAATCAATGTATGTATACTGTCCTGTGTACACACGCTACATCCAATGCTTTCAGAAGTGCTGAATCTCTTGCAGATATTAGACCCCTACCACGAGAAAGAAAGAGGCAAAGGCACGTATCCCCTTGATATTAATTAAAAGGAGGACAGAGACCTACACAATTTTAAAAAGCATGACTAGTGCTTTACAATATTACTAAAAAGCCTCTTAATCCTGATGTCACATGAAAATTTCTTTGATTAAAAATATCCCACCTGTAGATTGTAAACAGCAACTAAAAATTCTATTGGATAAATCCTCATCCTACTTTAAGGACAACCTTGTAATGCCTTAAGTCCCCAGCCCTGAGTAACTCAATGAATCCCTCCATCATCAATTCTGACCTAGCTTAGCAAAATGATTCAGAATCTGCCATCGTGCTAGTTTCAGGCCCAGTCCTATCATGTCTAACATTCATGTAGGGCTGACAAGGACAAGTAGCCTTAAGGTAATGTTAGGACTAAGAGAAGAATTTGGCTGGGGAGGAAGGAGAAAGGGTAAGGCAGGGAAGGGGAGAGAGAGGTGCAGAAAGGGACAGAGATTAGAGGGCCAGATAACTCAGCTGGATTCAGGGATGGCAGCCAGACTAAGCTGTGGCCCGATCAACACAGCTAAGCAATCTACATCTAAGTTGTAGGCTTCTATGGTACAGCATGCTATGTTTACTGGTAAAACTAGGCTTCAGGATGTGCTTGAGTCAAATATTGTCAGTCAATCGTTTGTTTCAGCTGATTTAATATCACATGTACTACAGATTAATGGACAACTAATTATACATTGTCCACTTTCATTTAAAAACTCCTGAAAGTTTTTCAACAAGGTAGAACAAAAATGCCAGCAACATATATGAAACTAACATAATGTAATATTTTCTTAATACACAGTAAAGGCTGAAGAACTGAAAAAAGATTTACAGTCTCACCCATCTGTCTCTCGATGATGATCTAGTCTGAATAAGTTCCATGTTCTTGCAGGCAAGTAAGCGACTCCGTACTTTATATACACAACGGTACACTTCTGCCAAGGCTTTGCCAGGCTGGTACCTACAAAAAAGAGACCCAAACCAGAAAAAAAATCATACAAACTTTCTTGAAAAAATTGAAGTTGAACTTTTAAAAGCAGGTTTAAGTTACTTGCCTGCTCTCACCACAAGCTTGGCTAAGTAAACTTGTATGTTTCAGAAGCGCTGCAAGAACAAATCTGGACACAGTATCTAGGAGTGATTCATTACTTAAAGTTGCAGTATCCCAATCTGAAAATAGAAAGGGTTCATCAAAACTGGCTATGGTTTCCAACAAACAAATATATTTACAATGACATTAAAAAAATCTTTACCCATTTAAGTCTTTCAATTTAGAAGTAGTTTTAATGCTTAAGAAATAAGTTTAACATCAATAACACATAAGTACGCTGCTTTAGACAAACGTGTTTTGGTCTGCTTAAGGCACTTAAGTCTAACAGCCAGCCAAGGGTATGCACACAGAGTGCCACCAGAGACTCAAATTGCTGAACTTAGGGTGCAACCTCTCTTTAAAGCAGGGATACTGAACTTGAACTCTTCTCTTTACTGAGCCACTGATTTACATGGAACTTCTTTAGAAACACACCACATTTGAGGCTTTCTGCTCTTTTACACATGGTTGAAACCACACTCGAGAATTACTTTGCAGACTCACTTATGATGAAAAAGCCTTATCTCCAGTAGGAAAGCCAACTCTTAACGTAAGCACAAGCTTAAGCACAAGCTTCACTGCCAATATTAACAAGAGACATTTCCAGGTCTCAAAATTAAGGTTCGACCAGTATATTCAGAAACTGACCTTTTCATTTCAAAATAGTTTTTCCCTACTTTAAAAAGAACTATTACAAAGGTAATACTGTTCTAGTATAAAAATACCAAACTGCTAAGCAAACCTTCACAAGGCACTGTCATTTTTCATGGGGTTGGGGGGCGGAAATTACTTTCCCACTTCCTTACAAATATCTTAATAGTATCTTTTTCAATTAAATATTATCTATGAATCCTTGCAAACTGCTTTAGAAATCACAAAAACTTACCTGGCCACATACAGTTTAGTCTAGCATACCTGCTCCTTAGCAAGTTCTATTACTTTCCATTTGATGCTATGCTAACCATCACCATGCAACTTTCAGTCACCTTGTATTGTGAACTGAGCAGAACCACATCGACTTCTAAAACACCCAATTCCATAACCAAAATAATACAAATTAGCCTGTTCATCTCAGATTTTGCAAACAGACAACCAGCATTTTTTACTGGAATTCCTACTTCTGTGGAATTCTGCAACAGAATTCTCTCTGTTGCTCTCAACAGGCACACAATGCCATTTGCTGTCTTCTTGGTCTGGCCTAGCTTTGCCAGAGCTACAGAAAACTATCTCTGGATCCAGCAGAGAGTTACAGTACAACTGCAACGCTTAGTAGATCTTATTAAAAGGAGACCTGGGAAGCTTGCTTGAGCAGGAACCCAGATTTTAGATAATAAGCATGAAGAACCATTAATAGTCTAAGACCAGCCTCCCAGAGACTTGAAAAACAAAAGATGACTTACCCCTTCATGCCATTCCTAACATATTCTGCAAGTTACTTTGCCTTCCCCCATCTCCTCCCCATCAATTTTTAATTCCAAGTTTCACCCTGTTCTACTAGGAAAACAGAAACACCAACAACTGAGTAAGCAAACAAGAGTCTCTTTTTTCTAGTTTGGAGGGAAAAAGAACATTGAACTACATGTTTGTCAATCACTGGAATCAATGTAAAAAATAAATAACAGAAAAAGCAAAATAAAGATTGTGGAACATGACAATAAATTAAGTTTATCATGTTGCAGAATTAAAAGTTGTTGCCGAAGAAAATACAGGATTCTGCTAGGCGTGTAGTTGGAGCATGTAATATGCTTTCAACACACACATGCACGCACGTATGTATTTTCAACATCTTACCTTTACTAACAGCGTAGTCTTGCATACTGATCCAAAGGCTCCTTGCTGGCTCTTTTGTACAACCCAAGGCCAAATCGACATAGACTGTAATCTCAGGTCTCAGCTTATAATCAAATGGCTTCTGTTCCTCATTTCCAGATAGGGCCACTTCTAATAAGGAGCTCATGCATTTGTCTAACAGAAGGGAAATACCTAAGAAATTAAACTCTGAAAATTTTGAGGATTACATGCATCAATTTAAAAGTATATAAAACAGCTTTCACTCTCCACTTTGTTTAACAAAAGAAATTAAGACATCTCATTGTTCGACTACAAACTCACGTTAGGTAAGGAAAAAAGTCACTTAGAGTTACAATTTACATAAAACCTATGAAGATTTAGAAGCATTATGCAACTCTGCTTCAATAGTGTAATTCTGTATCATTAATTCTACCTGAACTATATAGCCATACACTTGCAATTATTGTATGGACTCATTTCAAATTATTATGTCTTGGAAGTAGGTCTTGAAGTCATCTACTCGGCATCAGAAGAAGAAGGAGATATCAACTAAGAGCAACAGGCCACAGAGAAGCAGAAGCAGATGCATTATTCAGATAGGAAGGGATGACTTGACATACTAATGCGGAGTCCTGCTAGCACTTCTGGTAGATTAGAAGGATTGAAGTTTGTTGTTAATAGTATTATTTCTAATTAATAAAAATTCCACTTTGTAAGTAGAATACAATTTAAGACAATCTTTTTCAATAATTAACATTAACAGTGGAGCCCCTGGTGTGTCTCTTAAATGCCGAGCATCTAAGAGTAAAACACTTAAAATTAACTCAGTGAAGTCTGTGTTGCTTCTTTCACTAAGAAACTGCACGGTTTTTTTCTTCCACATGCATTTCCAAGACCCTTTGTGAACTGCAGCATATACTTAAATACCCGTTTTCCAACTTTTTGTATTACTAGATAAACAGACGAGAATGCTGAAAGACAAACCCTAAGTACACAGACTTATTCAAACATCATCAGAAATTTCAGAACTGAACACAAATATTTACAATAACAATTAGACACTTGCATTTAACAGCTTACCTAAATGAGGAATATCCATTTCCACCCCGTCACTGAAAAGTGGAGTTTTCAACCAATAGGCTGTATCTTGTTCCTCAGGGGACACTGGAGGTCCTTGAAGCATGCCACCAAGACACCGCCCAATAAGCAAAGCTACAGTTCTCTCTAGATCAACAAGCCATACCCAAGACTGGGCAGGCTGTGGTAAGGGCACTCCAGCAGGATCAATTAATTCAGGTCCACCTAAAAGTATTAGCAATGAATAGTCAAATTAGTCACTGTTGCCCAGGTGTTAAAAACAATTCCAAAATTAGTATAATTAATGGCAGATCTTGTTAATATTTCCCAGTTAATAGCAGATTTGCCCCTCAGACAACAACCTTTAAACCGAAGAAACAGCAGTTAGGACAAAGAGATTGCTTAACATTACAACTTCAGCAGCAGCAGAGGCTATCACCATTCATGGTACAACTGTTCATATTCAATGAAGTAAAGGCTGTTTTAAACTCTGCCTAAGCACCTATTTTGTCCAATACATATTTCTTTGTGTTCTGAATAAACATGTATAGATAACAGCACTCAATTAAAGCAGAAAATTTTGCCAAAAACATTAACGAAAAATCCAATGAATGGCAAATAAGTATAGCACCTCCTATCACAAATTTCAGTCACTTTACCTCTTTCTTTATATTTCTACTTCATTGGCACCAGAAATATCTGGTGGCACATGTTCAGGAAGTTAGCAGGTAATTCATGATTTTAAGTTAAAATTCTATTACACTACAAAATGGAAAGCAAAAGTAAAATTTGGAAATGAAAATAAATAGATCACGACAAAATTATCTGTTAGCTGCATCAGGGAAGTTCAGAGTAGACATTAGGAAAAGATTCTTCACTGAGAGGGTGATCGGTCACTGGATCAGAGTCCCTCAGGAAGTGATCACAGTACCAAGCCTGTCAGAGTTCAAGAACTTCTGGGCAACGCTCTTAGTCGTATGGTTTAGTTTTATGTAGTACTGCGAGGAGCAAGGAGTTGGACTCAACTGTCTTTATGGGTCCTTTCCAACTTGAGATATTCCATGACTCTAAAATCAGCTTTTCTTTTACAACTAAAGAATGGTATTTTCATGTATTACAAACTTAGTATTTTCAGTTCAATATATATATTTCCCATATTGCTCTTGGATTCCCACTCAAGTCAATATACAATCTGGGTTGACAGAATAAAGAAGTTTGCCTGCAGCTCAAAATATTTCATGGCAAGGGATGTTAATACATTTAGGAATTTGAAAAAGGAGATGTAGCAAGATGCCTAACTTAAAAAAAAAAAGCCATCTTAAAGGGGAAAGTTAAATTTCCTCTTCAAAAAGGTGACATGCCATTCTTTATTTTTCGGATTAAAAGTGTGTTAGCTATTACACTTACCATGAAGTGGCCACTGTAATTCCTGATCTTCTAAAAGGGCTGCAGCAGGTAACAGTCTATTAAGGCGATCTAAAGGTGGCAACAGATCTAGCAGGTAACTCAACAAAGGCCGAGCTACTGATACTGGTAGTAACAATAACGAGTTAACAATCTGAGAGAGCATACTACCAGCAGCCGACACATAAATTACACCTACAGAGAAAATAATATAATTCTGAATTATAGTTATAGCTATACAATTATATTCCAAGTAAAATTTAACAAGTCAGAAAGAACTGCATAAAAATTGCTTAGCTGTCTCAAAATGTCTCAACTGTACATGCTGAATTGAGGGGTTCGTTTAGTAATTATTAATCTCTTCCATATTTTACTTCCACACTTTTCAGTAATCTCAGAAAAAACGTACTTTTAAAGAGAGAAATCTAGAACTAACAAAACTGAAACAATAATGCAGAGGGACAATATCCTCTCTAGTCTGTATTTTTCCTGTATGCAAGATGTTCTATCAAAAACATGAACCAGATGCTATCCTTGGGTAGACACTTAATCTCCTCCTTTGGGGGAGGCTTGGGATGTCTACTTTATGAGATATAGGGAAAATAAGGTATTTTATTATTCAAATCTAAACAAATAAGAACTGCCCTGAGCTTACGGAGCCACCATTACTGATTTTTCCATGAATATTTACCTCTCAGTTTTTCTCCAACACTACCATTCCAAGAGCTTTCCTTAAGCAGTGTTGCAGAACGGGAATAGATATCTGTAGCATGAGGCAATAAAAGCTGAAGGTGTTTGTGAAGCAGTGCCACACTGCTGGAATTCTGGAAGGAAACAAACATACCCAAGAATAATTCTGTAAGTGTATTTAAGGGGTTAATTATTTAAATCAGTTTAGCTTTCAAATATTCAGAAGATTTTCAACAGGGACCTTACAACATTCTGGTGTTTATGCATATTGAATTAATTACACACACACACACACACCCCCAAAAGATAAAAATAAGGGCACACACCTCACTAACACTGTTGATGTGGCAATAAGCCAGCAATTGTTTCTGCAGTGAACATAAAAGCTCATGAAGATGAGCAGGTTGGCTGTTTTCTGATGATGATGTCCCCAGTAAAAATTTGTCACTGTTTTTTTCCAGTTCACCAAAGGCTTGGTCCTATTAAGACAAAAAGGGGGTGGGGAAAAGAACAATTAATTCTGCCTTCAAATGCTATAATACTTTACTATAATCTTACAAAGAAGCTTTTTTTACTTCTACCATGTGCACCTGTAATTATTGAAGAAATCAGATAATGTCAAGTGGATCATGGGATAACCAAACTTGAAATTACAATCATTTAGAATATCACAGTAGTGATTGTGATAGCTGTCAGGCGAACTTTTCTATTCCAAAAAAGGGTATTTTCTGATGCAGAAATACTTTTTGTTCAACTCACCATGGATAACTGGATGAAAGAACTTATTCCCCACCCTGCCCCCAAATCACAGTATGTTAAAATAAGTAATAACCCTTTAGAATTTATTGTGGGCTGATACAAATGTTTCAGATTAGAATCCTTCCTTGCATTATCTAGGATGGCAACAAAAGGAGCGGAAGGTAGACGGCTGCTTGACTTCATTCTGAAATCTACTGAAAAAAATGAGTTAGTTTCAAGTAGAAAATTCAAAGCAGATAGCTCAATCTACATGTCTGGTGGAGGTCTAGAGAAAAAGAATAAAAAACTAGCAACCCTCACCATTAGGGGCTAGGGATACTATGCCAGAGAAGTAAAAATCTCCAATTTCTTTTCGCTGTTATATTTAACTGGCTAGTTAAATAAAAAGGGCGAGTCAGTTACTTGCTCTTACACTCCCGTAAACTTTCTAAGAACAACAATCTGTTTGACACACTATTATGTATAATAAGATAGCTGACCTGTACCTGCTGCACTATTACAAGGTAGTTACCCTAGCGAAGTTAATTAAACAGATTCACGTTTCTGGTGTCTGCCTATCTTTCTCTGGTGGCTGAGATTATACTGACAAAAAGGGTTCCATGCAATCTACTTGATGGGTTACATTCTATCTTCCAAAAATTTTTGAAGCCAAAGTAAGAGCGACAAAATACTTTAGTCTGATATGAAACCATCTACATTTACATAAGCCAAGTTAAACAATAATTACCACTATAACAGTATTAGAACCATAATGTTAGAAATTATTTAACTGATTTTAGTCCACTTCAGGACAAATAAATATGGCACTACTACTTTATCTAAACAAAAGAGCACCGTTTTCTGAAAGTGGGGAAAAACTATTAACCCTTCCCAGTATTCAAAATTCATTACCATTTTAAAAAAATAATAAATACAAGGCCTATACATACTGTATAAAATCCCAAGTTTCTTAGAAGAGTCTTCATTAGGATTTCAGCTAGATGAGTATCCGGATGACTACTCTGGACAGCATATGTTTGATCAGAGAGATTTCCATAGCTGATACATAATGAGGAAGTTTCTGTGGCATCAGATGGTGAGCTATAGCCAAGCAGCGAAGCTACATGGGTGTGATCCTGCAAGCTTGTCAGAATAATATCCAATTGCATTCTCTAAAGAAAAATGTTTAGACACAAGAAACTTTCTTTGTTAATGAAGACAAAATAATGAGCTAAGAAGAAAAAAACATCAGGCATAGTTATGCAGTAAAAATATTCTAGTAAGATATGAAAATAAGCTGGAGGACTTTACAAAAAAAACCAAAACCCAAACAAACCAGTTTTTTCCTGCAGATTTGTTATATTAGAGAACAGATTAATATACCAAATTAAATGACCATACCTAGTAAAGATCTGAGATTAAGAGAGAGATATTACACACTGGACCAAATGCTTTCTTCAATTTGTTCTAGTTATCTTATTGGGGGGGTGGGGAGGGGGGCAATTATTCTAATCTATACATAGGAAAAAGGAAAAGGATAAAAAGCAGGAGAAGCATACATTATACCAAGGGAGGTGGCAGATGCAGATAACAACCTCCAATTTCAGTATTGTTCCCCACTATTGCTGGTTATGAATCCTGAAAAATCAAAACTTATTCTACCCTAGTAACTGTTGGGGGTTTTAGTTTGTACCAGTACTAATCTTCAGAAATCTTTAGAAGATTAGATCAGAAGATTCTTCTTCATAGTTTCAGTATCAGAGTAAACCAGTCTATTCCACAGTGTATGAAATAAAGGATTTGACCAGGATCCTATGTGTACAGAACTGAATAACAGTTTCTCTCATTTTTTAATCTGAGACTACTGCTGAAGCTTCAGTTCCTACTGCCCTCAAGAACAGAAACAGATGTTCTTTGAATTTCTTTCCTTCCACTTTTAAGATGCTGGGCAAGTCTCCTAACCTGCATTAATTCCTGATCTTTACATTCAAGAAAGAAACAGAAAAAAAGTAACATCCCAGTCATCTTTGCAAAGTAGGATGAAATCCATGTAGGAAAAGCATTATGTAAGTATTCTTCATAGAAAATAGTTAATTTTCTGTTACCAAGACTTACTAAATCAGGCTAGTATTCAAAAATATCTAATCTTTAAACTTGTCTAGATACTCCAACACAGCAATTCCTAACCTTTCTGTAGTCAACCTTCACTTGAGAAAACATGTAGTGCTCCCTACCTCACTAGATTCTGATTTAGCCAGGCTACCTAGAGATTTTGTAAAGTTGGGCTTTGCACTGCATCTCACCAATAACTTGTTTGCACTTTGCAAATAAGGTTCTCCTCACTGTTCAAAATGTTCTAGCAAAAGAGAAAAAAATCCAAAAAACACCACGCCAAAAAAACACACCACAATTCCTTTCAAAGACAGACCTTACCTGCCCTTTTGATAAGCTTTCCCATCTATCAGGACCCTGGGGTAGAAGAGAATGTAGCAATTCCATTCTCTCTCGCAATGGAGGAAGTAGCATAGTTGCTCCTACTGAGAGAGTCTCAATTACAACCTAAAATTAGAGTAGCAGAAAAAACTTTCAGTGGCAGGGGGGAAAGCATCAACCCAACTGTATCTTTAAAAAATAGATCAAACATGATATATCCAAAACATCCACTTAATTTCATTTAACATCAGAATTCTATCACACAATAGCATATTTATCTTTTTATTCTGTGATGCAAAGATAGGCGGTACATTGAAGAAGTGAAACGAGACCAACATATTGTCAAAACAATAAAAAATTCTTTGTAAATTGCTATTTCCCATAAGAGTGCCATCTTAGGAGAAGTTACTCAAGTAAGTTAGTTACTCAATCCACAACATTAACATTTTCGGCTCATTATTACAAGCAATAATAACTAAAAAGTTACGAAATAAAAGCAGCTTTTTGAAATTCTTATGCAAACATTTGCCTCTGCTTTCAGATCATAAAACAGTGATGGTGATTAAAATTTTTAACTTCAATGAGTAAAACGGGTAAGAATCATGTTCATCAGAGTCCCAAGTTCAGAAAGTCAGACAAATCTCTAATTACACAGTAAAAGAGTAGTAGAATTTTCAGATGTGAACAAAAGAAACATTACTTACTTCCTGGATTTCATCAGGGACAGAAGAGTCCATCAGTCTAAACAACAAATTTCGAAGAGGACCAGCTTGCCGGCCAAGAATGCTAGTAGCTACGCCTCCAGCCAGTGCAAGTGCAAGATGATTAGAAAGCAGCTTCAAACACAATTTAAGAAAATTGTGATGTTCCCTGTAAAAAGAAATACATCCCTGTTAATCTCTTCTATTATTAGCCTTGCTCCCTTACACTTATTTGCGCACTAAGCTTCTAACTCTCATTTGATTTTGCTTAACAGAAAGATAAGTAAATTACAACTGGGACTTCAAAGAAACTCCTCTGAAAACCTACTGTCAACCTGCTTAAAAGATCAAAAAGAAAACCATAGAAGAGAGAAAAGTGTCTTTGCGGACAATGGTTGCAAGAGGCATTCAGTTTAGAAAAATATTCCCATGAATTAGGAGGCAAAATCATCCCAAAATACACAAATAGGGAGACAAATATATTCCTCAAAAAGGAAAAAAACCCCACCTTTTAAGAAGTAATAAATGTAATCCTCTCTCAGGAGATTTAGGAGTACAATTGGATTAAAAATGAGAAGTCAGGATATTAATTTCTAGTCTTCTTAAAAAAGAAAACTTTTGAAAAACTTTGTAGCAAGGAAAAAAAGATTCATAAGGATCTTTGATATTTATAGTGTTTTTTGCAAATGTCAGTGAGGAAACATTCATGCTTTCATATTTTATAGCAATACATTAAAAAACATCACCTTTGGTGAAAAGACTCAAATCTGGAAGCTGTAATAACGATTACTAATGATTTCTCAAGAGGCTGTTTCAGTCAGCATGGCACTATCAAGATAAACTTAGTTTTGTTGCATTTCATTTTCTGGAGCACCTTCCAGAAAAGACAAATTTGTGTAAATGCAGAAAGGCCCCCCAAATCCAAGGCAAGGAAAATGCTTCTTACCCATATATTTCAAACCTAAGTGACATTTCATGTCTATGAATCTCACATTTGTAAAACTGCACTTTCTAAAATAATGGAATATCTTATCTTTTAAAAAAAACGAAGAAACAAACAAAACCCCAAAACACCACATGGAACTGATCATGAAATATCCCAAACTGTCCACCACTAACCTCAGAAGCAAACTGCTGTAAACTGTAATACTATGCCTCATTACAAAGTTCCACAGCCAATCAGTTCCTGAAAAAATTGAACTGCCTTTCTCCATTTTGTAACAGTTACACTGCTTGACATAACCTGAACAACAGAGTCATACATAACCTTTAAAAAAGTCTTTCATGCATTCTGAACAATTTCTAGTTCTCCAGAGGTGATCAGAGACCTTGAGCTGCAAGAAGAAAATAGCCCACCCCCCCATGGTAAAAACACTTGTACAAAAATATCCTAATTCCTTAGACAGAAACAGGGTTTTATCAGAGCATTGATCCCAACTCAAAACACAATAGCAACTATACACCTCCCAGCCTGAGCATCATACATGTGTTAGTCAATAACTGAATGTATGGATTGATGGATTATCACTTGAAGAGGGTTTTTTTTGCCTAAGATTATCTGTAGATTAGAGCCAGTAAGCATCCACTCAAACAGGTTATAGGAAGAAGAACTGGCAAAGCAGAAATAATGTACAGAAATAGTAAATGCATTTCAACTATATAGAAAAACGTGTTTTAAAGGATAACTGAAAGAAAATATTTAATTCGGTGTATAATTAAAATCAATTCCACACAAAACATCCTGCTACATTTGAGGCACTGAAAAGCTCCTGTGTTATACAAACAAACAAATGGCACCTGAACGAGCAAATAAAACAGACTTATGCTTGTTAAAGACTAACCAGGACTAAGCCATGCACCACTGCTGTAAAGAAAAAAAAATTTTTATAAATCTATAACATGCATATGATGTATATACCTTGATGAAGGAAAAGGAAGAGGGGGAATTTCACTGTTAATTTTGTCACAGTAGTGCTCAAGAAAAGAACGAAGATGCGAAAAGGTACTTTCTTCAAGGTCTACACAGTAGGGTCTGTGCCACGCCACAACTTGCCTGGAATCAAACATCAAAGCAAATTAACTACTGAAAATATTCTAACTGCTTTAATATATTAACAGTTTAAGCAGGTTGTGTATGCGCTTGACCGAACCAATTTATTTCTTAGAACAAACTAGTATGATTGAGGCTAACTTCCTGATCCCTGAAGGTATTTTCTGCTCTCTTTTCTGTAAAGTTCTTTACAAATCACTCTTCATTTATGAACAAAAACACCTACAATGCCATAAATATAAAACCATACGTGTTTAATCTGATTCTTGCAAAAGCTGACCAGTACTCACAAAGCCATTTTTAGTACAAATGCCAGATTATAAAGAGACTTTGATACAATGCAGGGAGAATTCAAAAGGAGTAGTACCACTTAGTACTGTTTTGAGTCTTACTATTTTCTTAATTGGTTTTTATAAGATTGCTCTCTTTAAAACAGGGCATTTTAAATTCCTCCTGAATTATCTTCCAAACATTAAGTTTTTCTATTCCTTTGGTTTAGTCCATGTATAAATCTGATGCTTACTGCTCCATTTCATCACTTGCTCATGTCTTTGGTGTAACAAAGTATTATTTCAATTATTGTATATTAATAACCAAACTATTTATTTAGGTACTTTTTTTTAGTTTAGGTTAACATGTAACCACCCAGAAATTTGTAAAGATGTTTAAATCCACATCTGTAATTTGTCTAAACATCCCCATTTCCCAAAGTCTTCTGCTTAGTCTACTCATTGTTACACTAAAGGAAACTGCCTAAGCCATAAAAAATCCTGTCAGAAGCACAAAATAAAAAATATTGAGTTGTTTCTCCTCCCAATGCCTAACTTGTCAATTTTTAGTAAACAGAGGTAATTTTTGTCTAACAGCAGGCAAGAAATCTTCGTATACAAAGAAACTTGTATATAACATACAAATCCTTGGTGCTGCTATATTTTCACTTGTAAATTTAAAAGAAAAGAAATTTAAATTTAAAAAGAGGAAGAGAAGAGGAGAAAAGAGAAGAAGAGAAAGAGAGGAAGAGAAAGAGAAGAAGAGAGACGAAGAGAGAAGAAAAGACTTTCCAGTCCAAAACATTACAAGCAGAATACTTGAAACGCATTACATGGTTAACGCTTTCAGGAAAGAGTTAAATGTATCCCAAAGTGGACTTGTATAAAAAAAAAAAATTTATACCAATGTCCCCCAATGTCATTGTTACCTGTCCCTTGGAAGAGCTGTCCAGGCAAGGCTATGGGACGTTCCAGCTGAAATCTGTTGAATTGCAACTCCATCTAAACCACTTACTTTCTTCGGTTTAGTAATGGGACCAGTAGAGTTTCCCTGACCACACTGTCCCATTGAATTGTTACCCCAAGCATAAACTTCATTATCTATAAAGTAGAAGACAAAACCTGAGATACAGTTGCTTTTGATTAAGAGGGGGATTATGTATTTTTACACCTTATTCTTTTTACCATGAGAAAGTGCCAAACAGTGACTGTCACCAATCGAAATATCAACTATTCTTGTAGCAGCCAGTTCTTCAATAAGCTTGGGTCTGAGAGCAGTTGCCTCTGAAGAGCCACAGCCAAGGCATGCACCGCAGCCCCATGCATAAACCTAGAGCAAACAAACCACAAAATATTAGCATGTCAAATTTGTATTACTGGTGACCGAGAACAAACAAAATGCCAGATAATCATTTGCACAATAATTGCAATTATGCTTTCAACATGTACAGTACTTTCAGGACTCTAATGTACATTTCATATTATCTGCATTTCTTCCCCCAACTACTCAGATCACTGGCCACAGAGCACATCAATGGGGAGGCTGTTCTAAGACAAGAAACAGCAGCAGTAAACTTCAACATGCCTAATCCATACTTTTAAAACCCATTGCCTTTGAATCACAGTGGGGTGCGGGTGGGGGTCAGTTAGGTTACATGTGTAGAAATGCGTATTGTATTACATGTACATACATCATGCCAGTAAGGAGTCTTATTTACCAGCTAAACATTTCTCTCCAAGCTCTCCTGAGATTTTTCAGATTAGAAATAAAATTTTCAGTTAATACCTATATTCTAAAATACACATACATTTTAAAAAAATTATTAAAACATTTAACCACCTGAATTGGTTAATGCATTAAAAATTACAAGCATTTCACTGCTTTTTGCTTCCAGAACCCACTTTGCTTCCTGAATCCAATTTGATTTTGCACTGATTACGTTTATTAACCTAAAAATAACTCATTTTCTGTGGCTAAACAAGACTCTTGAAAAGCGTACTTTCACAGGATTCTTCAGCACATTTTTAATTACTCTAGTGCATTAGGATCTCAGTACTTTAGTCAATCTCTAATCAAGAACTTTACTGATATTTAAGTACTAGTTGAATATTTTCTCAACAGTCAAATAATAAATGCTGAAATAATGAACCCACACCATCTTCACCAACTCTCACCATTTGAGTGAAAACTTGTTTTTGCCTACCTGCCCTGTTGATGTCAAGGCAAGTGAAGACTGGCTCCCAGCACAAACTTTTCGAATAAACATTCCTTGCAAGGCTTCTATAACTTTAGGTTTATATACTCTGTTTGTATCACCATGACCAAGTTTGCCTGCAAAAGAAAGGAACACAAGTGGAAGGTATTTTCAGTACATAAACTATGACAACTAGAAGTACCCAAAACCAACTCTTTTTGGATTTCCAAAAGTGTCACAGTATATATTCAAAATTAAAACATTTTACAATTTTTATAAAACCTATTCTCTTTCAATTGCAGTAATACAGACTTCAAGAAATACATATTTATTATAGTGTATTTAAAAATTGAAATATTAATTCCATATATCTACACTATTCATTGCCTGCTGTTTAATTACTAAAGCCTTCCAAAGCACTAAACCTTTTCACATTCGGCAAAAAAAGATTACTTTACAAAGTGACTTGAAAAAAACACATCTTTTCTGCATTTTTTCTAACAGCTCTGTGCATTTGTGTAACCATTAATATTTTTAGTCCCTTATTCCTCCTTTAAGTTTCTCCTGAAAGCAGCTATTTCTCTCCACAACTTCACCATTTTCAATCAATGACCTCAAAACCAAGGACTGTCACTAGACCATGTCAGTATGCTGACAGAAAAACATTCCTCAAAAGGAAGGTGAAATAACAAAATCAAATGTGAAATATATTTCAAAACCTGATAATTTTTACAAATGTTATGCTTTGATTCATGTTGCTTTAGCTTTCATACAACACTCTAGTAGCGTATCATTAACATCCAAAAGCCAAATTCTCTGTAATTTACTGAAACAGAAGAACAAACTCCAATACTTTGTGAAGATTAAGATGCCCATCCTGCTAAAAAATTTTTCAGCTGAAATTACAGAAAGGAGACAGAGGAATGGGACAAATTCTATATGTGCATGTCTGAGCTAGCTTTCAAACAAAATTCAAATTCCTACCCAGTTCTATTAACCACCAATTTGATTATGAGATTTCTGTAGTCTGCATTTTCCTCTCTTCTCACGCTAGGCTAGGAAGCAATAATACAGCAATTTTAATCTGACTTTTAAATTTTATCTAGCAGCATAACCAAATTTAGCTAAATATGGTAATAATAGCAAATGAATGATTCTGTGTTTGACAAAGCGTCTACTGGCAATGAAGGTCAGAAGCCCTTCACTTCTGAGATGGGACGTGTTTCTTCAAAAGGCAGTTCAAATGCAACAGTTTCTAGTATGTGAATACAGTTATTGCCATATCAAATGAGTGAGTTTATTTGAAAGTTATCAGCACAGCATTTTTTCCAGAATTGCTTATGCATTCACTGAGCTTTCTGCTCTGTGAAACACCTCTTCCTACTGATATCCTTTCTTAAAATCTATAATCTTGCAGTTAAACTTAAAATATTGTATTTAGGTTTTACTAAAATCCTTTACTTGAACAGCTACCAAATGACAAAACCCCTCCCCCCCCAACCTTCAAGAGTACTGAGGCTATGAGGTAGATGGAATAAGATGAAAATTACTACCATAATGTTAGTTTTACCTACCATTGTCTCCTCCTCCAAATGACCATACTGTTCTCCCATCTTTGGACAGAGCTATTGTGTGTGAACTGCCACAGGAAACCTCTCCTACATTGCTAATATCTTTTACTAAAGTTGGAATGTTGCGGCTGTTGCTGTCACCATGACCTAAGGAAAAAAAAAAAAATTCTTTTTGTGAAGATTTAAGTTCTATTTATGGTTTGTAATTTCAGTAAGATTTTGCAAACCCCATATACATTGTAATCATCACATAATATAATTTCTGCCCACTTTTTGGAAAGATTTGTAGTAAGGTTTGGAAGAGATCTGTAGTAAGGTTAACAAACATATCATTTTTATAAGATGTACTCCATCCATAACACTTGTTCATAACTTACCAATTGCCTTTAATACTAGTTAATTACGTAGCTACACTTCCTAATACTGGGCAGCAGGTAGCCTGAACAGCATGAGGAAACTAAAATGAGAGCATACTCTTACTAGTGTCAATACAAGCATACATACTGCACAGACAAAACCACCAAACTAGCTAGTTTTAGACAGTCGCAATTCTAACTGGTCCTTTCTGCAGAAGCCCAATACATTACAGTATCACCTACTTCACAATAAGTATGACTTACATGTCTAAAACTACAGAAATGCTGCAGATATGGAAGAAAAATGGGGAAGAGAGGGGAAAGAATACTACATGATATCTGTAACTGATTAAATGTGAACAAGTTACTATGACCTAACTAAATGCTACTTTTTAGCTGCACACTGGAACTCACCATTGCACACTTCAAGCTCCCCAAAGCACATAAAAACCCCACATTAAGCTAAAACTCAATGAGATCATTTCCACAATTCAGCCCAAAATTGTAGGTTAAACCTCTAACCCAGTGTTCTTAACAGCAGGGGTAGACTCAGCACTTCCACTGATTACCTTGAAAAACTGTGAAACACTGTTCTCCTCTTCTGCCCCTGTCAGGTACCTGCTTTCACCCCTCTACTTGGCAATCATGACATTCAAAGCAAAGACAGCAGAAAGGAACTAAAGCCCAACTTGAAGCAATTTTCTATGCAAAAGCTGTTGGTTCAACTGAACCTGCTTGAGAAGGGTGGTTTTATACTAGGCATACCAGCTACACAGCAAAGATGATGAAATATACAAGTGAAATTTAAGCATAATACTGTGGTTTTCGTTTCAGTTAAATGAAACTTTTTGGACATATTAGGATAAAAGGACATTAACCCATTCTGGCAAACAATTTCAAGTATCCTTATTAGTATCACATTAGAATCAGACCCTTGATATTATTAGCCAGTTATTCATGACTGTTCAAAGAACCATCCTACCGTCACTAGATTACATTTATGTAGAATTCCAGTTTAAAATGTCTACTGTTTACATTTAAGTGACAGTGGCAATCAAATATAGTCTTATGAATGAACAAAGGCAACTTTTCCTGAAAAGAAAAATTTAAAAAAATAGAATCTTTGTAAAATTAACTGCATTAGAATCTTTTAAGCGTCTCTGCACTAGTTTTAATACAGTCAGTCACCTATATACACACACCTCTACACAGGTATTTAGAGGGGACAATAAGAGAACAAGGAAAATACACATATAGAACCATTACCAGACACAGGAATTCTTTCAAAAGCATCTCATGAAATTTAAAGTTACCTAATCTTCCAAAGTCTCCTTCTCCCCATGTATATAGCTCTCCATCTTCTGTAACAGCAGCACTATGTCTGTATCCAGCTGATACACAAACAACAACCTACATTACATGCAAAAATAAAAATCAAGCTTTTACACAAAATGAACAGGAAGTTTGAAAGCTCATAAAAGTCAAGTTTCAGAGGCATTCTATGTAAAACTGACTTGTTCACTTGTGTGGAGCAAGTACACACAAATTAAGCTTTGCAATCTTTTCTATTCAGTATTTGATAAAGAGGCAATCAGTACACAAAGAGACAAGTTTATATATAAACTCGTCATAATTTATTTATCAAGCAAATTTAACATAATGAAATCCTAGTCTTATAGCAGCAAAATGAAGCATCAGTGGATGTTTAAAACACTGGCCAAAACATAGACAGATAGGGAAGAGAAGGCCTTTAGGACAATACAAAGCCACTTATCAAATGAAGTCACTGAAGAGTTGTATAGGAGAAGTCCTAATGTTACAGCTAACAAAAGCAACCATCTCCTGGAATGTCATTGCAGTTCAGCAAAAGCATATGAGCAAGTTTTACTCTTAAGACTATGAGAAGGTCTACTGACAATGCCACTGCCTAAATCACATGCCTAAAGGCAATCATAAGTTTTAGTGCTTTGCTGAAAGCAAAAGCAGCTTCTAAGAGAAGTTTAGAAAAAACACAGAACTTTTTCTTAAGATTTTCTGCATTTCAAATTTTACACAACACAACTGAACAGAACAAAAATAGGTGTTCTACTACACAAAACATACCTTTCCTTGCAGAGGACCCTGAATAAGTTTGGGATATTTCTGAGTTGAACTATTTCCATGTCCCAGTTTTCCATAGTCACCATCGCCCCAACTGAAGACTTCCCCTTCTGTTGTAAATGCTAAAGTGTGACCATCAGATCCTTTTGAAGATGACACTTTTTTAATAGACCTATGAGGCTCAAAAGTCAGTTTTTTCAATGTGGACTGATTATTGGAATCACCCAGTCCTAGTCTCCCGTAGCTGCCTTTACCACAGGCTCTAACAGAACCATCCGTAGAGATAACAAATGTACAATACTGTCCAGCTTCAATCTATAAACAAAAAGGTTATGACAATAAAAAAGAAAGATTAGATAAATGTAAAATTCACATATAGGTCTAAAAGTCTGTATTTTTAAAAACAGAACGTCAGGTTTCTTTACATAACCCTTTCATATAACATAACATAAACATTAAGGAGAATTTGCACTTCAGCAAGCACTACAATTCAAATTCCTGGAAAATACTTTATGAGTAAATCCATTTTCTTGAGGTAAAGGATGTAAGTAGCAATTGATCTATTATATGCATCTCTCCTACAGTCTACAGAACTCAGGCTGCCTTCAGATCTCCAAGACTCATGGATGGAAATGGACAGTCTTTGAAGGTATCTTAATTTTTTTAAGATTAAAAAGACAAAATAACAGCTTGATAAAGCACTGTAGGTTTTGCTTAGTTTTAACCAGTACCAAGAGGTAACATTACAGAAATACGCCAAATGCTAAAAATCCACTACAATTTGAGACTATGCATTTTAATTACATAAACACCAAAGAAATAAGACTAAAAGTTTTTAAGAAAGAACTTGCCTCTATTGGAAAGTCAGCACACAGCTGAAGAATGACCTAATAGCAAACCAACTAACCCTGGAATAATTTCCTATAGGATTCTTAGCACACCATAAGTGCAAAGCAGGTTCAAATCAGAGGCATAAAGGCACTGCATGTCCACATCATAATACAGCACAAAGCAGGTGGTAGCCTGCACAGTGACAGCCCTATTTACTGTGAATTAACTTCTTCATATAGACAAATCCTACACAAAGATCATCAATGAAGGTTAAAGAAAAAATTCTTTAACCCAGTGGGAAATCACATAAATAGGTTGTATGGGTGTATACCATACTATTTAAAGAGTAACCCATTCACTCAGATCACTCATTCCACTCTTGTGTATTAGTGTTTTGTTTAAACAAAGTTTTTTGAATGCATAAATTTGCTTTATGATGCCTGGTCCTGCAGTCCATTGGCACATAAAATATATCAGTGATGTCAATAGAAACAATTCCACAAAATGTACCTAAATTGTCTAGTAACCAAAAAAATGCTTTTACTTAAGTCAACACTGCAAAACCAATATAGTAACAGAAAAGCAAACCGTTATATTCTGTGTCACACATCAACAGAAGTGCTCGGTTGCAACTGCAGAATCTGTGACTGAGAGCAGAAAGAGCATACTGTATATTGATTTTCAGAAAGATAATTAAGGTTGCTGTGCCAGCAGTTAGCCTGGTTTGGACTTTTAAACTAGGCAACCTTGGTGTGAAAACCACCAGTGGAACAGAAGATTAAGTAGTTAAGATAACTTTTAAACAATGGTAAAAAAAAATAACTAACTACAGGCAAGCAAATTCGTCTCTGCAAATGCATTTCATCCAAGTTAGATAATTCAATTGTTCTTGTTACATCGATATCAATCTCTGTATATCATTAAAAATGAAAAAGAATGTTTTTTCCAGGAATCAATAAAAGTAGTGAGATACTTTCAGTAAAACAACTTCTGTGATTACTTCTGCGCATCTCTTTCGTTACAACTTAACACTCAGAAAGAAAGTACTATTTTCCAATTTCATACTGTAACTATGAAGCTGCTAAATGTTACATAATGTACCACTATAAATGCACTCACTGTCTGTGCATCAGAAAAACTTGGAGCAAGCTTGGGTTGAAGTATTTTCTCTTGAGTTCCTTCTACCAGTTGATGACTGCTGTTGCTACCCCAAACATAAACTTCACAGGTCTCGGAAACAATGGGAGCATCACCCGTTTGAATGCTGTCAGGACTGGCACATGTTCTTGAATAGTCTGATGCCATTCGACAAACCTATTAAAATGAGAGATTTATTACACAGTAGCATTTTAATTTCTTTCCACATAGCCACAATGTTTAATGCAACTTCAATTTCCCTTCAATATGATTCTCTGCCTGAAACACAAATCATCCATCACCATATCATTAGCTTGCCCAAATTACTTTGTTTCTCTACATCTTCGTTTTTCACCTTTTTTTGCCTTCCTCTTCTACTTCAGAATAACTCAGCAGAGACTGGACCATACACACATGCACACACCAATCAGATGTGCGAGGGGGAAGTAAACTACAGTTACCTTAAACTCAAGGTTCATTTCAAGACATACCTCTTCAAATAAACACAGAGCTGCCTCGTAAAGAGAACATAAGCCGTCAGACGTTCTAGTTGGCTCTCTCCATTGACTTCGATCAGCAGATGATCCCTACAATATTTAAATGTTATTATGAGAAAAATACTTCCATACAGCAACAGTGCACCTGTACAAAATACATTAGGGATCTGTTCTTACAGTTAAGCAAAATTGAAAGCTCTTTCTATAAGCATATGTAAACTACCTTTCTCCCCTGAGCTGTGGTATCTGCATACACTCCAGGATAACAAAAATGTGGTAAGTGCTAGTTAAACATTCTTATTTATTCATTTTTGTGAAAATATCTGGGTCTAGAGTTAATTTCTCCTAACACTGTTTTGTTCTGAAATGCATGTCATTTGTGTTGAGTTTAATGTGATTATTTTTTTAAAATGTCTAATCATAATTATTTGTGTTTATCTATCTCCCATATTTTGGTCTCTAATTTTACATCTAGGCCAAAACCAACAACAAATAAAGCTGCTTATCAGGACATTCAATCCAATTCAGATCCTGCCACTGCCATGCTCTTCTTATGGTCCCCATGCTTTAAATTTTTTAGTTTTTAAATTTTATGTTTTTTAGAAAGCATTACAAGCCTGAGAGAAAAGAACACCCACCTCAGGGAAAAAGTCATTCCCTGTTTCCGTCTGAGCCTATGAGGCAGAAGCTTGCCACAGCTTCTGACTGCATATTGTGATATCATTTCATACCTTTAAAAAGAATATTCATCTAGGACCAGAAGTAAGCACTCAACATACAAAGCAGTGTGCCATACTTCCAAACAATGTAGCTCATTTTCTTATTGTATTAATTTCTGAGCAGTAGCAAAAATGCTAAACTTCTCAAATCTTACTGATTCTCCAAAGATGTATAAGCAGAGGTCCAGGTTAATTGGAGAGCAGGAACGTCCAACATTAATAACTTTGAACAGGCAACAAGGCATACTGCAAAACTTTGAATTCTAAGCAAATTCAGCATAGCAAGCCTTAAAAACAGTTCCATACTTTCTAACTTTCTTGCTATGAACTTAAATGTAAAGTGCAAGTAGATCAAGTACATCTTTGATTCTTTCTCTGAAGTTAGAGCATAATGCCAAAAGTGATAACACAGGGATTGCTTTGCTGTTTCATCTTTACCTATGAGGAAACAGGCGGGCAGGGAGGAAGAGAAAGAGACAGTGGGTAACAAAGCAAATATTGAAAAAAAAAAAATTCACACCCCCCTCCCCCTTTTTTAACATACTAAGCAAACTATTGAGCAAACTGGCATTCAGTGTTGAGAGACCATTTAAAGTTAAGAATGCAACTATATTTGCAATGTAGAAAAACCAAAACTGGTATACCTACCAAAGATCGTCGCATCTGTGTTAATATACTCATAAAGCAATCAAAGCTGATCATCCCTTCTGGACTTTGCAGCAACTTGGTTTTCTCCATAGCGTTTACTACAGCTGAAGCACCTAAAGCCATTTCTATCCATTCAAGAAGGTATCGTAAGGAACCTCGTTGGGCAGCCAAGCCAAGAAGCAATTCAGAAGCTAATCTACGACCTAAAGTGTCTGCCCCAGAGTTTGGAATTGTTACTCCTTTAAGAAATGTTGTTACTTGTGATAAACAGTCCAACCCCATTGGTGGAATCTTGCTTTCATTTGCTAAAGATAAAGGTGGTAAAGAGCTCACAACTTCTATTGCAGTATGGATAACATCATTGCAAAGACTGAGGCCAGGTCCTGACACCGGCATCATCCAACTTTGTCTTAGCAGTGCAAATAACAAGCTTAACCCAGTCCGAACTCCCATTTCTATAAGTGCATCTGTACTTGACCTAGGACGTTCACTGACGGAATGCACATCTGTTGATCCAGAACTGCTTTCTGGTGAATGCTGCTGTTGTTTCACCTTACCCTTATCATGGTATTTATTAGAAAGTGCATAGAAGACACGCTGCAACACAAGAAGACGTTTTCGAAGCGCTCCAGCAAATGGAGAATCTGAGCATACCATCTTCGCCAGTGCCAGCTGGCTGCTAAGAAGGGCATCCAAGTAGTGGTCCTGTTCATCACTAGATAAAGATTCCCGCTCAAAATCTGGTAACTGAGGTCCTTTGAGGCACAGAACCTGCTGGGGCAATGGCACTACTTCTTTATTGCTGACTAACTTAGCGTACAAGATAGAAACTCCCTCCCTTGTTGCAATAGATTCACTGTCTTCTGTGATCCAGGAGCTGTTGAGATGTTCAAGCCATTTCAGCTTCACAGGTGGGACCATAGCTGCCATGGTGGTTTACTCCTTTGCCATTAGTCCTGAAGATGAAAAAAACCTGTAAATAGGTGTGCAATATTATCTGCAGAACTTATTACTCACACTAGGACAATTCCTAATAATCCTTTAAGAAAGCAAATAGCAAAAGATTAATCACCAAGAATTACCAAAGTTCCACGTTTTTACCCATGTAAGTGCTGCAACCTGGAATTCAGATCAAATACTAACAGAATAGTTTAGTAGTATAAAAAAGATATTTTGCAGATTATTTTTTATCTTCCTTTTAAACAAGTACATACATGCATATGTGCAACTTCCTTAACATGATGTAAGAATTTTAGTGTAAGTCCGCATTTTCTAAATCCATATGCATGAAAATTCACACAAAGCAGATGTAATTCTGCTATGTTTCAAAGAAAATACACTTTTAATATTCTTTAGAATAAACAATATTCCCTTTACAGACAGCAAAACTGAGGACAAAGACTTCAAAAAAATGCGCAAGATCATACACAACTGTGTACAAGTGAATAGAGCACCAGAGTAAACCTCCATTTTACAATAAATGGGACTACTAATTCAGACCATAACTAAGGGCTCAACCTACCAAACTCTAAGTCCTGCCATCACAGGCCACTCTTCCCCCTTTCTAAGCTAGAGATCTCCATAAAATCCATGTCAATGTTAAATGGAAACCAGGACATGTGGCTTCACTGCTAGAGTAGCACATTATGTAGGTCCTATTCATTTAGTGGACAGGCTCTTCAGAGCCAAATTCACATAACAACTACTCCAAGTAAATTTACAGTATTGAAAATTATGTATTACGTTACATTGTATACAGTATGACTTTGAAAGTATTCAAAGCTTTCAGGACAGATATTTAAGGAAGGGATCACTAACAACATGGAGGTAAAGAGAAAACTTAATAATGCAACAACATTGGCTTACCAGGAAAGTTCAAATTGGTTGCCAAACCAACTTGAAAGGTTACAACATTCTTTCAAATCAAAGACATCAATGAATTTGAGATCTTTTTCTGCTGACAATTTTAGGGACAAAACCCAACACATTATGAATCATGACGCTTTTACGTGGATTCAAACTCAGTGAAACCTTATGATTAAATTGCTACAAAAATTCCTTGGAATCCTACAGTTAAAATGGCAATCCTTGCCACATAACACAAAGCTTTTTTTGGCTAGCACTAGGCCCTGGAATACATCTCTTTTGTGACTTTTGCACTGCCTGAACTCAAGTCAACTTATTTAGCTGAATGGAAAGATCCCATTTTCTCTTGTTATTCCCTTGAGAGACACAGTAGGGTCTGACTAAGCTCTACACAGGTGGTCTAAAACCTCAGTTACAAACTCCATGTGTGAAACCTGAATGCTTTGATATTAAACCACTTGTAAGTTGGCTTAAATGAAAAGTAGTTTCAAGGTTTACAATTAATAAGACAGGATTACATTTTTTGTTCACTGTTTCAAAATTTAAAATCTAAAATAAATCAACAGATGGAAAGGTTACACTTAAATTACAGAATATCAGACCGTTTTTGAAATTTAATTTGAGTGCATCAATTTTCAAACTGAACATGGCAACAAGTCCTCTTTGATCACTTTCAGAAGAGAGAATATAGTGTTGGAAAAGCAGATTATTTTCTCTACATAGTCCTTCTTTCGGGATGATGCACCATAGGCATATAGCACAAACAGTATGGCAAATGTGATATGGCCTTGTAGCTCCCCAATGCTCAGTCACTGCAAACCTCTCAACCATACTACTCAAAAGGACAGTGTAAGCCATTAAAAAAAAAATAATAAAATAAATCACCAGAAGGGCATCTTTTATATTCAAGAGCATACGGTATTATTTACGCAAATGACGCTGTAATAAACTAATTCCAAAATTAATGTGGTACAAGTTTACAGAAGAACTGTGTGTTAGGAAGACAAAATTTGGAGGTAAAACAAGGAAAAAAATCAGGTTACTTTTTAGTTAAGTTTTGAGATCTTCTCTATCTTGAAACCAACAGTGTAATATGGTGATTAATGAGTTGGTAAAACAATGACAACACAAAGTGCAGAGGCACCTGTATCAATGTAGTATGTCACATGGGAAGAACCATATGTAGGTAAGAAGCAGTAAGATTAATAGCTTGAAAATTAATAGTAAAACATGCAAGCTTACACAATTATGGAATAAAAAGTTTTCCCATAAGTAGTGAATCTATTATTTGCAGATTCAAAAGTTAGCAGAATCTAGTGAATCACAGAAGGATCATGAGTCATCACAAAAGAAAATACAATCCTGAGTAGCATTAACAAGCATTTCCAGAATGGTTAGGTAAGTGAAGCATTTTTACACAATTTTATAAAATGATAATCAATTGAATTAGCATCACCTATATCCTGAACTCATTAAAGATTGGCACGGGATCATGCAGAGAAAAAGATTATTACTCTGAACTACCCTAACAGAGAATCTAGCCTGAAGGTAAGACTAGGAGCGTGGCTTTTCAGCACAGCAAATCAAAATAAACAAATCCATAATAAAAATGAAATAAATTAAATCTGGTTTACAAATACAGCAGAGGAAAAAGGGGGGCGAGTGGCAAAATAAGCAAAAGGAGAATATGAGCATAAGAACAAATGCTTATGGGTAAGGATAAGAGGGAAGGCCAACAAGGCAGATATCATGCTGGAAGTCTGTTACAGACCACCCAGCCAGGTTGAGGAGACAGATGAAACATTCTACAAGTGGCTAGCAGTAGTCTCACAGTCATGTGCCATTGTTCTCGTGGGGCACTTGAACTTTCCAGACATCTGCTGGCAATAAAACACAGCAGAGAGCAAGCTGTCTATGAGGTTCCTGGAGTGTGTGGAACATAACTTCCTGACACAGCCGGTAGGTGAGCCTACCAGGGGAGGAGCCTTGCTGGACCTACTGTTTACAAACAGGGACGGACTGGTGGGAGGTGTGATGGTTGGAGGCCATCTTGGGCTTAGTGACCATGAAATGATAGAATTCTCAATTTTTGGTGAGGCAAGGACGGTGGTCAGCAAAACCACCACTATGGACTTCCAGAGGGCCAACTTTGGCCTTTTCAGGACACTGGTTGAGAGTCCCTTGGGAGACAGTCCTGAAGGGCAAAGGGGTCCAGGAGGGATGGACATTCTTCAAGAAGGAAACGTTAATGGCTCAGGACCAGGCTATTCCCGTGTGCTGCAAGACAAACCGTTGAGGACGAAAACTGACCTGGCTAACGGGGAGCTTTTGCTAGGACTCAAGAAAAAAAGGAGAGTTTACCATCTTTGGAAGAAAGGGCAGGCAACTCAGGAAGAATACAGGAATCTTGTTAGGTCATGAAGAGAGGAAATCAGAAAGGCAAAAGCTCAGCTAGAGCTAAATCTGGCCACTATTGCAAGGGACATCAAAAAATGTTTTTACAAATATATTAACAATAAGAAGAGAGCCAAGGAAAATATCTATCCTTGACTGAATACAGAGGGGAACATTGCCACCAGAGATGAGGGAAAGGCTGATGTACTTAATGCCTTCTTTGCCTCAGTCTTTAATAAATAGTGAGACCAGTTATCCTCAGGGTACTCAGTCGCCTGAGCTGGAAGACAGGGACAGAGAGGAGAATATACCCCCCATAATCCAGGAAGAAATAGTGACCTACTACGTCATCAGGACTCTCACAAGTCTATGGGACCAGATGGGATCCATCCAAGAGTACTGAGGAAGCTGGCAGAGGAGCTTAACAAGCCACTCTCCATCATTTATCAGCAATCCTGGTCAACAGGGGAGGTCCCAGATGACTGGAGGCTTGCCAATATGATGCCCATTTACAAGAATGGTCAGAGGGAGGATCCGAGGAACTACAGGCCTGTCAGCCTGACCTCAATACCGGGGAAGATTATGGAACAGTTGGTTCCTCCTGAGTGCACTCATGTGGCATGTGCAGGACAAGCAGGGGATCAGGCCCAGCCAGCATGGGTCCATGAAAGACAGGTCCTGCTTGATCAACCTGATCTCCTTCTGTGACCAGGTGACCCACCTAGTGGATGAGGGAAAGGCTGTGGATGCTGTCTACCTGGACTTCAGTAAGGCCTTTGACACTGTCTCTCATGGCATACTCCTTGAAAAGCTGACAGCTCATGGCTTAGACAAGTGTACTCTTCACTGGGTAAAAAACTGGCTGGATGGAGGAGCCCAGAGGGTTGTGGTGAATGGAGTTAAATCCAGTTGGCAGCTGGTCACAAGTGGTGTTCCCCAGGGCTCAGTACTGGGGCCAGCTCTGTTTAATATCTTTATCAATGATTTGGACGAGGGGATCAAGTGCACCCTCAGTAAGTTTGCAGATGACACCAAGCTGGGAGGGAATGTTGACCTGCCTGAGGGTAGGGAGGCTCTACAGAGGGATCCGGACAGGCCAGATCAATGGGCCGAGGCCAATTGTATGAGGTTCAACAAGGCCGAGTGCCGGGTCCTGCACTTGGGTCACAACAACCCCATGCAGCGCTACAGGCTGGGGGAGAGTGGCTGGAAAGCTGCCCGGCAGAAAAAGACCTGGGGGTGTTGGTCGGCAGGCACCTGAATATGAGCCAGCAGTGTGCCCAGGTGGCCAAGAAGGCCAACGGCATCCTGGCCTGTATCAGAAATAGTGTGGCCAGCAGCAGCAGGGAGGTGATTGTCCCCCTGTACTCGGCACTGGTGAGGCCGCACCTCGAGTCCTGTGTTCAGTTTTGGGCCCCTCACTGCAGGAAAGACATGGAGGTGCTGGAGCGTGTCCAGAGAAGGGCAACCAATTTGGTGAGGGGCCTGGAGCACAAGTCTTACGAGAAGCGGCTGAGGGAACTGGGGCTATTTAGTCTAGAAAAGAGGAGGCCGAGGAGAGAACCTTATTGCTCTCTCCAACTACCTGAAAGGAGGTGGGTGCTGGTCTCTTCTGTCAGGTGGCTGGAGATAGGACGAGAGGAAATGGCCTCAAGTTGCAGCAAGGGAGATTTAAATTGGAAATTAAGTAAAATTTCTTTACTGAAAGGGTTGTCAGGCATTGGAACAGGCTGCCCAGGGAAGTGGTGGAGTAACCGGCCCTGGAGGTATTCAAAAAGCACGTAGACAAGGCACTTCAGGACATGGTTTAGTGGGCATGGTTGACAGTTGGACTCAATCTTGAAGGTCTTTTCCAACCTAAATGATTCTAAGATAAATGGGTATGAAACAAATCACAAATGAATTCAAACTGAAAAACTCAGAAGTTTGTTCCCAGTTAAATTCTGCAATGAGTTTCTAATGGAAATAGCAAACACTTTTGAAATAGAGTACAATAAATTCTGATATACAACACAGAGCACTTTTCTAGTCTCATGTTGTCATTCTAATAGGAAAACATTTATTTCAGGCTAACAAAAAGATCTTCCCTGAAGAGATTTCTATCACAAAAATAAATCCTAAGTAATCTGCAGCACAAACACAAAGTGACGTTTGTTCCAATCTTGCAATACTTAAAGCCATAAAGTAAATTCACTGGTTTTTAAATGTATTTAGAAAGTGCCTAGTGCTGTCTTAGTGACTGCTCTCTCACAGACAGATGAGGATGTATGGAGGAATACTGTTCCATATGAATGCAGCAACGCATGGCATTTCTTCTTTGTCATGATAGACATCTCGCTGTAATTCACTTCTTCCCACTACTATAGAGTCGTACTTTAATGTTAGTAACCACAGTTTTAGTTTACCTTGTTATTATTTTAAAAGTACACATGAACAGCATTTATTTAACAGACAAGGTAATACAAGATTTAGATCTGAAGAACTAAAAAGTTGCAGAATTGATAAGCGTATCTCAGCATTATGATGATTTATGTCTGCATTGAATTATACAGTGTATGACCCTGCCTTCATGTTCTGGTATTTTATAAGGATAAAGGAGGTTAACCTAATGGGGTAGCTCTTCTGAAAAAAATGTAAACTGCTGAACAGTCCACATCTCTCCTCTAACAACAAGAAATTCCATCAATCAAAGAACAAGGAAATACAAATGACAGCACTCTCCCAAGACTAAAGCAATGACTAGAAGTCCTATACTATACATGTTGTTTAAAGCTCAGAAATGGAAGATGTTAGTATTCTTCAAAAAATTATTCTAACCAAAACCATTAATGTATGCCACTGGTACCCAAAAGCAAGCTGCTGCAGAGACTAATGTTTTTATGGTCTAGAAGTGTTGGCCTATGTGAGACTAAGCTGAGATACAAGAAAAGGTTGTATTAGGATAGCTTCTCAGAAGGGCTTATTAGTTCAAGCACAGCACCCTGTTGATACAGTCATAGTGTTTTACCGGATCCAAGCTAGTTCACATATCTTGCTGCAGCATGTGTCATAAAACTGTTCAGTCTATTTCTTCTTGTTTTTAACTTTCATCTTGCAATTTCAGGCTGTTCTCTTGACACTTGAGACCAAAAAAAAGAATGCAATATGGTTTTGGAATAACTAACTTTTGGGATATTCAGCTACTTAAAAATGAAGTGAGGACTTCATTGCCAGATCCTATTCACAGTTCTGGATCAGAACCCTGGCATGAGTAGGAGGAATCTATAGAAGAGCACAAATGCAATGTACATTGAGCATTTCATATTTGTGTGTGTCCCGCAGATTTCAAAGACTACTTTAATGTCTTATTATTTTTATTGTTCACTTGCAATCTAGCAGCATTTTAGTATTTCAGTGGTTTGCAGCTGGATTTAGGATACTTTTTTACTGACTTCAATTTCTGTACTCCAATAAAATAATTTTTTTATGCTTGTTTTTCTTGCTTAATATTTTACCCTCATAACCACAGTATTTTCAGTAGACAACTTTTGAACTCAACAGCAAAAACATAAAGCACAAGAACTACATGCATGCGAAATAACAATGAAGGCATTCAAATCAACGTTTCTTAGTTAGCATTTATATAACATTTAAGTGCTGCAAAAGTAAAAGCATTGATAACACAACAAAAAAAACCTAATTCCAAAAACAAACACTGAGTTTGAAAAACTTCTCACATACAAGAATGCAGAATGATCACAACTAGTTGAGCCCAGGGTTCTTCTAAGTCTCAGTCTGAGAAAATTTTTTAAAATTAATAAAAAGAACAGAACACTCTCCTCCCAAAGAGACACTCGAGGTACTAATTTTAATGCTGGTAGCATTTAGAACTCCAGTTTCTTCAAGAGGATTCTTGACATCAACTGTAAATTTTGTCAAGCTAACTTATAGCTTAATATGCAAGGAGGCTTTTTCAAAGCAAAGGAGTGTTTTCAAACTGCTCTTTTTTAAAAAGAGATGTTGGGTTGCCTAGGTTCTGAATGATCAGTTTCTGTTCGTTGACCCTTCAAGTTCCAATTTATTACAATTTCACCAAAAAGTAATATAATATTCTCAAAGAGAGCTCTGTTTGATCTAATTTAAAACTAAACCTCTGGGAGGTGGAGGGAATCTCTCTGCCATCTAGTGAGAGGATGTGCTTCCTACAGCTGTAATGCTTGTAGTGCAACAGGTAATGTATAATGCAACTTTGTTCTCTCTCTGTCTTGGTATTTCACACTTGAAAAAAAATTAATTAAAAATCAGAGACCTATACTACAGCTCTTCTGCCAATATAGCACATTTTGTGCTATTAAGCACCTACTTCTACTCCTGCCAAATTTTCTCTAAAATAGATTAGCACCTTCATCAAAAGTCTTATTTGAGCCTCAGTGAGCCTTGCCCAAGTAACTCCAGTAGTATTACAGCAGACAAAATCCTTACACGTCTATCACACAAAAACTGGAGCCACAACTGTTAGCTACCATTCAGAAGTAGTGAGCATTCTTTGCATTTCATACTAGACAGACCTTCTGTTTACTCACACTACAAAACACACCAACAGCTCAGCCTCCAAGCGACACAGATAGGTATTATAACATCCAGGACCTTCTTCACAAAGAAAAGGCAACATTTTCTCATTTGTCAGGAAGGATTTGTTGACTACTGTTTGATCTGAATTGCAACTGTAAGGCCAATTAATGCAAACTTCAAAACTCTGGTCTTCAGTAACAAATTTAGCACCTTCTCGAGAGACAACACATGGGGATCTAACTACATTAAGAAGTTCCCTTAATAAAGACTCATTCATTTGCTTTATTTTATGCTTACACCAGCTATTCTTCATTCAGAAATTTCAAAACTTGCTCATGTACCTCAAAGGTGCAAATACTGCTCCTTTTCCAGAAACCTGATAGATTTTTTTCCTCTTCCCCTTGTTCACATCTCTAAAAATAGAGACTGAAGCTTGAATCTGAGCTCTTAGTAGTGACCTACTCTCCCACTGCAACTTCCAAAAGAAATACATCGGTCCATCTTGAAAATAACATTTGGTTTGATATGACAAGTAGCAGTCTTTAACTGGATGCACTGATGGCACCAAGCCGATTTGATATAACCCTGAAAAAGCTCTCTGAATGTAAGTGTAAATTCTCTCTCTGTGTGGAGTATAAGCATAGCGACTACCTATCACTGAAGTTAAGCAAAAACTAGGCAACAATGGCTAGCACAGTTTATAAATAGGGTTTATTTCCTCCAGCTCATTGCTGAGGACCACAAATGTAAGGTTTATAATTCCTCTGGAGCATGGGCAAGGACATTTCGGTTTTTTCTAAGTGCAGGCAAAAAGAAAATACATTTGACTTTGAAAGACCATGTGAATATACTCACTCATGTTTTACTACATCTAACCACAAGATCAGCTGACCATGTGGAAGGTACCAATTCTGCAGCATGGGTCAGCGCATAGTCCCACCAACTTTCCAAACAAGCTGATCATACGGCCAAGCACAAAGGGAGAAGGCAGAAACATGTGACAAGCAGCGGAGAAAGGAAGTACTTTTCTTTCAGCAGCAGCATAAACCAAAAACAGTCTAAACGTATAGCAACATTTTTATAAAAGTATTTCAACAATGGAGCACTTAAACCACTTTGAATTCAAAGTTCCAAATTCAAAGTTCCCAGACGTTTCTTGGATTTCTATTTGAACAAAACCAAAACAAAAAACAAAACACACACACATACGAAAAAAACCACACAAAAAAGGCAACCAAAAGATCTTTTTAAAATTGCAACAACTGTTACTCCTTAAAACCAGCCCTATCACATCTTGTTATGTGTTTATATTTTCATATTTTGGGACTCTAATTGGAGAAAATATTCCTTTCAGCAATCTGAAAATAACTTATCCTACTGTCAAATCACTAGCCAACATTTTACATGCAGTAAACCTCCAAATCTTCCAAGTGAACAGCTCTCACTGGTTCAAAAAAGCTATAATTTAGACAAGATGATGCCTTAAACATTACCTATCGCATAATTTCCAGACACATAACCAGGTTTTTAAATTAGAATTATTAGAGAAAGTTTTGATATTTTACTGTATATAAAAATGTATCTATCCAGCACCAGGTGGAAAAAAAATCTATTCACCTTGACAAAACATGCACTACAAAAGCCTACCTCTCCACCCCAGGAAAAAAAAAAAAAAAAAAAAAAAAGTAAATAGGAAGAATTTGCAACACAACTCATTTGTCATATCTTTTAGAACCACAGTTCCTGTTGGGCAAATAGCCATTTTGGGGGAGTAAATGCCCACATATATTTTACTGTCACTGATCAGTAAGTCAACTAAAATGGACTTAAAACTCATAGCTGAACAAGGATTACAAGACAGCCTTACCAAATTTAACACCTATTTCAGAAGTTTACTCTAGGAAACAGTTAGGACAAAATGAAAATATCAAACCCTAAAAAACAAGTTCTATGTATCCTGGATGTAGAATTTTTTTCAAAATAGCAGTGGCAGCAACTTGAGCTGCAGTAGAACAAATCTGAAGTTTTCTAAGACTGCCTTCAGAACTTGTTTGCTAACTTAGAATTCCAAGTTCTTTATAAAAAAGAAAACAATATGGAAAATCTCCACCTAAGAGTTGACACTGAGAAAAAAAAAAAAATCAGGAACACATTTAGGTGGAAACACTAATCAAGCATAGCTGATGAAACTTCGTTATAAAAGGAGTAAACAAGAAACATGAAAAAGTAAAGCAAAGATACAAGCATGAGACTACCTCCAGCAAAACCCTGGGCAAGGTCAAAGGTCAACTGCATTCCTTATAAACATTATTTGGACAAAAGAAGTTGGGTATGTATTATTCAACTTCATACTTGCCAAGAAAGTGGTTTTCATTAGCAGGTGAAAGGCGGAAGATTCAGAAACCTACCAATACTACTGGCAGTTCCAAAAAGAAAGAACTGCTGCCGAACAGAAGATGAAGGAAAAAGCATTTGTCCACCACACTCTTGGAAACTAGTGTTGAAGCTGGGGAAAAAATGATGCTTCATAGCCCTGTGAGTCACAGACAGTGCTGCAGACTCTACAACTGAAGAAAAAGCTCAGATTCATCAAATACTCTACTGGAATATTTGCAAGCTGTAGAACAAAGCAAGCTGTTAGTTACACCTCACTTCAATTAGGACACTAACTGCTGGGTTTTTTCTCTTACAGCATATGAAAGAAATGAGAAGAAAAGAACTTTAAAATGAAACGTGTGAAAAAAAGAGGAACATAATCAAGGGGGGAGGGGGAAGTCTTGAGCTAAGAGGAGAGTAGAACATTTAAATAACAAAAGAAAATACGTTTAAGAGAGCTCTCTTAATGTTATAAGAAACATGGAACTTACCTGCAGCACAGACAAAGGTTCTTCTTCCTTTTATCAGTCCACCACTTAAAATGCACCCAAAGACAAAACTACAATTTCCAAAACTGCATCTCACAGCATAATGAATGATCATTCCCCTATGTTTGAGATTCTGTGTTTTCAAGCACAAAAGTACAAAACAGCTACCTCTTCTGGTGTGTTCATGGCTTTCCCCATTACGTAAACAAACTAACACCAAATATACAAACTACCTCATGCTATTATCACTCAAATTCTAAGCTCGGGATGAAGTCTTCACATCCTGGAATAATTAGTAAGCATAAAAAGAAGATAACAGGCTGCATTTCAAATTCAAATAAATCAACTTACAAGCAATTCTAAGCATTATGAAATTATAATAATTAAATGGTTGGCACACATTTCCACATGGCCAAGAACCCAGAGAGAATGAAAGTTTACAACAAATTTCATTTCCCCTTTTTCCACATATTTCAGTTTATCTATTTACTTATATGATGATTTTAAAGAGGTTTTGGTTTAGACAGCGTTCCCTGCATCTAGGAAAAAACCAAACACAAAACCAAGAGCCTGCACATGTTTGTCACCAAGACAGAGTAAATGCTAGTAACAATTAATACATTCATGTTCCTCCCTTTTGAGTTAAAATATGAAGAAAAAGAGGAAAGTTGTCATATTTCAGGAAGAGAATGCAGTCTTTAGTGTCCTAGCAAATACTTTTAAGGAATTTAAAACATTCTGTGTTATTAAAGAGTTTGGTTTTCTTAAAGAGGAATTAATTCAGCCTGAAACCACCATCTACTTCCTACAGATCACTTAAAACATTCACTTTTGAGATGTAAGCTTGCCTAAAATAACTAATAAATCACATGTATTAAAGTGTGAAAGGCCTGTTGGAAGTAATCATTAAGTACAACAGACTACTGAACAAATGAGCTTGCAATCAAGATGAAGTTTCTATCACTAATTAAACAGGAAACAGTAAATGCTTTTACTGAGGAAAACTGGATATTTTCTAAGAAAGTAAGAACTACCCCTGTATCTTAAATAAGAATAAAATAAGAGACTGGAGATGCATATAACTAAATTTACAAGTTATTTCCATGAAACAGAAATAAATTATGAAGTGATAAACTATAAATACTGCTCCTTTCTTCTCTCTGTCACCATAGCAATTTAAACACTCAGAAACAGAAAGAGGAACTTGATCTTGCAATTATTCCCAGCTTGTTTATTTTATATATACAATACCAAGCCACTGACTGCAGGGATGCTTGAGGAATACCCTGATGTAAAACTCGCTAGGAGATATAACAAAATAGGTATTCCACTATAAGTGTTTCACTGTTTTTTAAGATATACACAAATATATATATTTCAGTATTTATAGTATATACTATAAATATTTCAGTGTTTCACGTATATATGTCTAAAGCATGAGTAACTTCTGTGTAACAATTACTTCTTTTCAAAAGTAGAGTAATTCTTTCAAAATATCACAGTTAACATCAAAGTGAAATTATAGGGAAAAATTATGTAAAATGTATTTTTGTGTTTATATAATCTACCATAAAAAAGGTAAAATGGGACTGGAAAGTAACAGTAAGTTTTCCAGTCACTTACCACCACCTCCTAAATTATCTATGGAAAATGCAGATTCTTCTAGAAGAAGAACAAAGGAAACACTAAAGGGTTCTCATAAATCCACTTGGTTGGCTCAGATGTGAAGACTGCCAAATCTCTAAGAACAAATTTTTGTCAGATTTTTACTACAGCTTCTGGAAACCACTAAGTTTTTAGGTCTTCTCACTTAGAGGTAAGTGGGACAGCTTTGATCAACTTCAAATGCAAGTATAAGAACAACTCACTAGAGGGAAGAAAAACATTACAAAACAGGTTAATAAGAGAAATTCTCAACTCCAATGCAGACAAAAGACTTCAGAATTTGTAAAGTACAGCAATTGTTCCTATATTCCAAGGGGTGGGAAATAATAATAATAATAGGACTTTAACATGGGGTTGAAGGTCAAAGCTTATAAGGTTATAAAAGTCCTTTTTCTGAGCTTAGCAGGAAACATTGGCCCTGGACAGAATGTATACACAACTTCCCAGAAGGAATTTCCATAGTCTTCCCTTTCCATGTCAGCTTGGAAACTACGGGAGATATCTGAATTTGTCACCAAAGAACCGCCTCCACGCAGCTGATAATTTATCCTAATGTAAGTACACAGGAAACTTCCTTCTAGGGTTTAAATTTAAAAAAAAAAGAAAAAAAAAAGATTACTGAGAAGGTACTGTATATAGATCTAAGAGGAAGATGGCTGTGATAAATTAAAGAAAGGTAGAGATGGGACAGAAGCTATATAAAGTGATCACAGCATACACTGTAGCTTCTTTTTGAGGGAGGAACACGAAGATAAGGAATAGCTCTAGGCAACCCCAAAGAGATAACTCTAACTTCCTGCAAGAAGATATTTAAAGTATGAGAGTCAAGGCAAGAAAAAGTAGAGGGTTTTTTGTTTTGTTTAAAAGAAGGTTGTACAAAAGATCATTAACAAGGGAAAGACATGAAAATTATCTTACTATTTTAAAAAGTAGAGAGTGTAACAGCACAGTTACCCCACAAAGCGTGTTTTGGTTTTTTCAGTCCTTAGCACACTGTGATGGGTTGACCCTGGCTGAACACCAGGTGCCCACCAAAGCCATTCTATCACTCCCCCATCCTCAGCTGAATAGGGGAGAGAAAATATAACAGAAGGCTTGCGGGTCGAGATAAGGACAGGAGAGATCATTCACTATTACCGTCACGGGCAAAACAGACTCAATTTGCAAAAATTAACTCAATTTATTACAAATCAACCAGAGCAAGGTAATGAGAAGTAAAATGAAATCTCAGAACACCTTCCCACCACCCCTCCCTTCTTCCCGGGCACAACTACCCTCCCGGATTTCACCACCAAGCCCCCCCAGCGGCACAGGGGGACAGGGATGGGGTTTATGGTCATCACACGTTATTTTCTGCCGCTTCACCTCCTCAGGACGAGGGCTGATCACACTCTTCCCACCCACGGGAGACAGTCCTCCACGAACTCCTCCAACGTGGGCCATTCCCACGGGCTGCAGTTCTTCACGAACTGCTCCAGCATGGGTCCATTCCACGGTGTGCAGTCCTTCAGGAGCACACTGCTCCAGCGCGGGTCCCCCACGGGGTCACAAGTCCTGCCAGAAAACCTGCTCTGTGGGCTCCTCTCTCCACAGATCCGCAGGTCCTGCCAGGAGCCTGCTCCAGCGCGGGGTTCCCACGGGGTCACAGCCTCCTTCGGGAACCCACCTGCTCCGGCGTGGGGTCCTCCACGGGCTACAGGTGGAGATCTGCTCCACCGTGGACCTCCCTGGACTGCAGGGGGACAGCCTGCCTCACCAGGGTCTTCACCACGGGCTGCAGGGGAATCTTCGCTCCGGCGCCTGGAGCATCTCCTCCCCCTCCTTCTTCACTGACCTTGGTGTCCGCAGGCTTGTTTCTCTTACATGTTCTCACTTCTCACTCCTCACTCCGGCGGCAGTTTCTCCCCGTCCAAACTTTTTTCATTCTTAAAAATGTTATCACAGAGGCGTTACCACTATCACTGATTGGCTCGGCCTTGGCCGGCGGCGGGTCCGTCTCAGAGCCGGCTAATATGGGCTCGCTCTCTCTCGAACACAGGGGAAGCTTCCAGCAGTTTCTTACAGAAGCCACCCCTGTAAACCGCCCCCCCCCCCCCCGCTACCAAAACCTTGCCAAACAAATCCAATACACACACACATTCAGCTTATCAACAGACAGAAAACACCCAAATGTGTGGAAGAGAGGAGGTGATCTTAGGGTTTTTTAGTTTCTGTTTGTTTGTTGGGTTTTTTTAAAAGAATCATGATGTTCAACATAGTGGTTCTACCTCATTATCAAATGCGGTCAATCATTGGTATTCCATCAAGAATTTCAATTATAAAAGCCCACAAAATAAGAAGGAAGAAGGCATAACTGCTGCCCAGACTGCTAAACAGAAAAATTGAACAATCAACTCAGAAATGTAGCTAAATCTTCAAGTACAGTGGTTTCCCATTGCTTATATATACCTGAATCTTCCTGCTTAATTCCTATTTTACAGCTTTGTGCTTTCCTTCTGTGTACAAGGTCCAAACAGGTAAACACTGTAACACAGGGATGATTGATCTTACATTAAGTGACATCAAATGGACACAGTAAAAAAGGGAAATATATTTTCACCTAGTCTTTAGGCATCACTCGTCCCAGACCATGGAGATTTTCAACCTTACAAAAATCATTCTTCAACTAACACAATTACAAGTTTCTAAGTTTTCTACGACTCATGAAAGTCTATTCCTCTGCTACATTTCTCTTAAACGGTAATAATACTTCCCGGTAAGCATACCTGATTGCATTTTTGCAGTCTGGCACTCAAACATAAAGTAGAGCATAGTTTGGTTTGGTTTTTTTTAATTTTTCAAAATAAAACCCAGTTTTTTAAGATATTTTGCCAGCATTTCTTTATGACAATCAAAAATACTGAAAACACTGTGTCTTGTACAAGGTCCATCTCTGTAACACAACTATCTCATCATGACTTTTACAACTGAGGAAGGTTCAACTATAAGATCATCATCACAAACTCCTACAATTATAAATGTATACAAAAACACAAAAGCCTCTTGAAGATTTGGAAAACGCTGTCATATTCTTCTGCTCAGAAAAAGCATGGCATGTCAGCCAGAGAAACAAGAGGAGAGAATTCTGTGTTGTAGGAAGCAATATTATGACTCAACATTAAGTTAGGACAATGTTTCTGGAGAAAAACCATAGATATTATCACTTGTAATTTCAAAAAGATTTAAGCAACACTTAAAGTATTAGAAGAATGAAATTTAACATTCTATCCAAATTCTACTTTAGCTAATTTTGTTTCTCACTACAGTGTCAACTGAATAAAATGTAGGATTATTCACTCCCTGTGTAAATAATGTATTAGGTATGAAGCAATTAAAAACAGCTTCAACAGTCTACCCCAAAAGCTAGAAAATATGTGGGAAGAGCTAGAAAATTACTTTAGTAATTATAAAGGGTTAAATTGTAGTATCCTGTAGCAAAACCAGGATTAACTTTTGGAAAAGTGAAAATAAATATTAGAAAGGTAATGAAAAAAGCTTCTCAATTCTGGAAACACGAAGACAGCACCACTCAATGAACCACAACCTGAGAATCAATATGCGTAAAATGAAATACAGTATCTTCAACCAGTATGAAGAAAATACATTTTCTTAAATCCAGCACACACACTGAAGATAATAACAAGGTCAGAATTTAACGAAGCTACATACCACCACATTTTTCTTTAATTTATTCTGACTACAGCAGAAATCAAGCACAGAAAAAACAATTATTCTGACAGAAGCTAAGTTCTCAGACTCTTAGAACGGCTACAAAAGCAGCTGAAAGCTTTATCTTCTGCAAAGCTCTTGCAAAACTGCACCTATAAAGCTGCAAACATTACATGTCCTAAAAATCAAAAGTTTTCTCAGAGGAAAAATAAACCTCACAAGCACTCACTCTCTCCCTCTCTGCAATTAGCAATTTCAGCAGCCTTTGTAAGATGCTGACTACATGTAACTTTATTTTATGGGAACCTAATTACAAAAGCTTGTAACACAAAGCTGGAAGTCTGTACAGTCAAATCAAAGGCAGGAAACACCAAAACTGAAGAACATACATAGAACTGGTTGTGAAACTCACACGTCTGAATTCTATTTACTGCCCCACTGTAATGTTATGCCACCTTTCCCCAATGGATAGGTAAAGATATTTTCTAAACCCACTGCAAGAAAGAAAAAAAAACAACACCAAACTTCAACAAATAAGCAAAACAAATAAGTAGATTTGTGTACTTCCAAAGGACAGAGTTCTTCAGCGTGTGTTCACTGACAATGATCTTTCTCAAGTTCACAGCAGTTTCATTTACTATTTTCAACATGACTCGTCCTAGAGTAAACTGTGCTAGAGGTACTTTAAGCATGTCACCTGGGCAGTTTCTGGAAAGGATTAGAAAATGTAATATTTAAACGGATGGCAGCCAGGGCACACTACAGCTCTTAATATTGCTACAAGTAGTTAAATCCTTGTTTGCAACAGTGAGAAATAATTTCTGTGGATGGGCCAGAAAAATCAAGCTTTTTGTGGCTTACACAAAACTCAGGAAAGATTTCACAATCAGAATAATCAGGTAATTCTACTAGCTCATTAAGAATATAATTCATTTCATTCACTGCAAGTGAGACTGAGTATTCAAAAACTTTTTTCTGTGATGTTATTTTAGATAAGTTCTTAAGAAAGCAGAAGTTCTACATACATAGCTGATCATGGGTCTGGAACAGTTAATTTATTTGAAATATGACTGAAAACCTGATGCAATATTGTTGTGGTTTAACCTCGCAGGCAGCTAAACACCACACAGCCGTTTGCTCACTTCCCCCCAGTGGGATGGGGGAGACAATCAGAAAAAAGGTAAAACTTGTGGGTTAAGACAGTTTAACAGGACAGAAAAAGAAGGGAAAACAATAATCATGATAAAAGAATATACAAAACAGGTGACACACAATGCAATTGCTCACCACCCGCTGACTGATGCCTAGCCAGTCCCTAGGCAGCAGGCCACCACCTCCCCAGCCAACTTCCCCCAGTTTTATTTTTCAGCATGACTTCATACAGCATGGCATACCCATTTGGTCAGTTGGGGTCAGCTGCCCTGGCTGTGTCCCCTCCCAGCTTCTTGTGCACCCCCAGCCTTCTTGCTGGCTGGGCAGCAAGAGAAGCTGAAAAGTCCTTGACTCCGTGTAAGCACTGCTCAGCAACAACTAAAAGATCAATGTGTTATTAACACTCTTCTCATCCTAAATCCAAAACACGGCATTACACCAGCTACTAGGAAGAAAATTAACCCTATCCCAGCCGAAACCAGGACAAATATGTTCCCATTTACTGCCTCACTGTGACAATAATACTACAATTCCATTATACAAGTGGAATCTCTTCAAAATTGCAACATTTTAGTTTTGTAGCATATGCACTTAGAACAATTATAAATTATTTTGTTAATTCAAATAAATGTAACATTCTTACCAGTATACCAAAGCCTTTATTCTGTATCTAAGTCTGCTAAGTTATTATGTCGATGTTCTGTCCAATTCCTAATACAACTATGACACACAAAAATGTGGTTATTTTATTTCACCTCTGCAGGATCAACTGAAACCAAAGACTCTCTCTTTCCACAGAAGCCTTGCATATGTGTAATCGTCCATACCACATTCCTTTGCCTTTTTCTTAGTTCCCCTATTGCTATATGATCATCTATAATGATATAATGACCTACCAGTAGCATCAGTGTATATATATATATCTCTGTATGTTCATCTCTATTACTCCAGAACTGAATGTGGAATTCAAGATACAAATGTACCTTGAATTTGTGCAACAGAAGGACTGTTTTCTGGTTTTACTAAGTTCCAGTCCTCACAGTTCCTAGCATTCCATAAAACGACATATTACCTGAACTTTTTACCATTCCAGTCTTTCCTACTTCTTACACAGCAGGCACAAAGTCCCAGTAAGAACCATGCTCCAAATGCTACCAACTGTTAGAATTGCAATTTTTGCAACCTTACTAAAATTTTGCTATCTGAAAGTACAACTAAAAGAAAAGCAAACTCTTTGCTTTCCTTTTTTCATAAACAAAGGGTTGTATATATGTGATTTAGCAGCAGATATGAGGACTCTAAACAACACTTGCAGCCTTTTTCTTGAAAGGTTAATTTAGAAACCAGGATGATAAAATTAATTAAAGTCCTGCCTTGTCATCGGCCAACAATGTAAAACCTACAAGCAATGCAAAACCCACAAGTTGTTCCATATTACTCATGGCCCAAGCAAACTATGACAGTTAAAACCAATGGTAACAGGACATAATGTTGCCTAAAAGAATCATTTGTTCAATATTTTACTCATGCCAAAAACCACTGTAGATCACTGTGCAAGGTAATGTTCCTCAGATGTTCTTTTTGGCCAATACATTTAGTCTATATGCAGTGTCATGACAGATGTGAGGTGAATGGGAATCTATACAAAACAGTCATGGGAAAGAAAAAGAGAAAACGATTAAATGAGAAAATACTGACATTGCAGAGAAATTACTACAAATTAACAGAGAATTGAAACTAAAGAGACAAAAAGAGACATTAGAAGCAGAAAACAGGGAAAAGGGAGAGGTGCTGCATAATAGGAGATGGACAGTAAAATGATGCAGAAAAAATAAGCCATGGTCTCCTACAAATCTGGAACAGCAAGATGACAAGCAAAAGGAACTAAACCAGAAAGAGCAAGCAAGAACAGCAGCTACAGCAGATTGTTCTTCACTCGTAAGAAAAACGTTACAGTGAAATACACACTAACATTAATTGATTTGTGTGAACGTTTGTCTCCATTGGTCACATCGTCCACTACCTTTCCTCTTTCTATTAGCCTTCTGCTCAGCATACGGAAACCAAGTTACTGATATCCTAGTTCAGATTAATTCTGCAGCCAAATATCAACTTTTCTTTCCAAACATTAAATTCCACCTAGCTTTATAATATTTGTCAGGTAAGCCATGCTGAGGTACTACTGATATTCTTCCAAATTTAGCCTTCCTCCATGATTTTAGGTACCCTTAGGATTATTTATTCATTATCAGGTCTACTAATGAAACCAATATAGCCCTATGCTTTCAGCCAGTCATAACCGGTCACTCTGAAAATCTTTTGGGAGAAAGACAAAAGGATGACAAAGTTCTTTTTAATTTGTTAAGAAATTAAATTTCTTTGCTCTTTTGCCCTTAGGTTTATAAAGAAAATGATACAAAAACCTGATAATGGTTTGTGAATGTAAACCCTTATAGCCTTTAGTGCTGTACAAAACCCACCCAAGCAGAACAGAAATAAAAGTTTAGTATTATTATTCAGCAGAGAAATTTACAAAAATCAATTTAATCCATTACTTCTTCAGATGCGTAAAACTATACTGAAACAAAAGCAGAGAATGTAGAGACGGTCCACATACATCATCATCAAAAGCAGTTAGTAAAAAGAGGAGCTGAAGCAGACATCCCGACGCATCAAAAATGTTCCAACAATTTGAGGAAAGAAAGGTGCCTGATCTGGCATTGGGAAAGGGCTGAAAACCCTGGTGAGGTTTTACCACCATCACTTTCCCCCAAAGGTAGTATCACTTGTACTACTACTACCCATGTAGTCGTAGTATTTCCAACCACCGTTAAGACACAGGAACAGACATTTTCTTGTAAAAACTAGAAAAATTATTAAGATCTATTACTAATAATCACGACTTTAAATTGAGAAAGTCAGCAACGGATAGGAGATTGCAAAATCTGCATATGTATAGGTATTCAAAATTCAACCAGATCAGGGATCTCATTTAACTTTCAGGTTAGCTCCAATGTAAGCAGAGAGGTGGACTGCAGCCTTTCTGTATGTATATATGAAGGGGGCACATAAGAAAGACGGGGAGAGACCCGTAGTAACAGGACAAGGGGCAATGGCTTTAAAATGAAAAAGGCTAGGTTTAGGTTGGATATTAAGAAGAACTTTTTATAATGAGGGCGGTGAGGCACCGAAGCAGCTGTGGATGCCCTATCCCTGGAAGTGTTCGAGGCCAGGTTGGATGGGGCTTTGAGCAACCTGGACTAGTGGAGGGTGTCCCTACCCACAGCAGGGGGGTTGGAACTGGGTGATTTTTAAGGTCCCTTCCAACCCAAACCATTCTGTGATTCTCTGACTGTATGACTTCCAGAGGTGACTTAGAACCTAATTATCTGATAGTCCTCTTAGCAAGTTTCTGAATCCCTTCCCTCTCTGGAATACAGTGAATAAGGTGTAAGTAATTCTACTTTAAAACACAATTGAGCCCATTTTTGCTTTAATGTGCAATTTCTCATTTCAAAGAGTAAAAAAAAAGTACTACTCGAGCAAGACTGCAACTTAAATGCAAAATAAGCGAAGTATACGCTTTGTGTTAACATTTCCACTTCTTGACTCAGAGTACTCCCAGTATAGCTAACTGAAAAAGAAACTTTTGTTGTATAAAATTTGTGCATTTGTAAGGAGATGTTTGAGGACAAAATTTCTGTATTACGCAGCGCTGACAGCAAAAAAAATTTATTACTAGCAAGGTGGACTCAAACTGTAGGCTCTTCTTTAAACAGTAAATTAATTCCAGCTTCCAGCAGAGAACATGATTGCTTGAGCCACCTGAACATACTCCCAACTAGCTTGATGACATCAGGTCAATCGCAAAAGGCAGTCAAGGCCAGAGAATATACCTGGCCAGTTCCCAGGCCACAATTACACTTAGTGTTGACTGGGAAATTCCATAGCCACTGGGTTCCAGGCTAATTTTTTTTTTTTTCCCCCTCATCTTCAGAAATTGAAAGGATTACTATGAAGTTACTATGATGCACAGTAAGCAGCTGCAGCACACTGCCAGTCACCTCAGCAGGCCTAGGAAAGTACAGCTTCATTTTCTGAGGGCTACTTTAGATGTTTTTAAAGAGAAAACACCTACTAGATTTGAATGTTCCACATGACTGTCAACCACTACAGGGAAACAGAAAAAAAGAAAACCTGCCAGCAATTTCAGAGTTTGAGTACTTTAGAGAATCGATTATGAGAAAGAAACATAACCAACACAGTACACACCATTTGCTAAGATGACTTTGACACCAGGAAGTCAAATCAGCCATAGACAAATGCACCCTACATTTAACTAAAACATACAAGTGCAAGATAAAAATCTTGCAAGTTACATAAACAGAGAAGGATTATCTGTACAGTACCTAAATGAAGACCGTTGTATTGAAAGCATAATGACTTCCTAACAACATATGACAAGAACTCAAATGCCCGCTCCACCACGTCTTCCTGAAATACATATATCTTTGTCTCCGTTACTTATTTCTAAAATAGGGATAAAAGTGCTTCTCTACCCCACGATAATTACAAGAATAATTACATTAAAAACGGAAAAAAAGATCGGAATACTAGAAGTGAGTCTTAACAAAAGTATTTAAATGCGTATACTCCTAATTTTACTACCAAAATACAAAGCCTAATTTCACATGTAGCTTTTCCCATCCATAAAATGGTCCCACTCCAGTCATCACTGATGTTTTAAAACATGCAGAGCACCCTGTACCATTTTCTTAAAAAAAGGAAGATTATGGCTATCTGAAATTGGTAAATTAAAGACAAAAACACAACTGAGATTTTATTCAGGCCACTTAAATCCTTTCCTAATCAAGTAATATCCATTTAATTCAGTTCTGAAATAACAGGAAAAAAAGCTGTCACTGGTAAATTATCTTTTCGTTCAAGAATTAAATTATTAAAAAAAAAAAATAAATGCTGTTATATTCTTACTATACCAAGCAGTCCTTCAGCAAAAATAAGTCAAAGACTTTATATTCCTATTATTCTTAATTAACAATTAGATATCAATACCACCTTTACACAGCTTGCAGGAAAAAACCAAAAACTTCAATACCCTTACTCCCCCTTGGAACTTACACACTTCCAGCCACAAAAACATGGTTATCCATAACATTAAGACAATGAATAAAACATACATGATACATTTAAATAAGAACACAAAAGCAGAGAGGAAAGCCTCAAACATTATACTCGGAGACAAGGAGCTGTAACGTGTTTCATTCCGAGAGACAACTACTGCGTATGAAGCCGCCTAACAAATTCCTTATAAGTGTAAGGATACAGGAGACGGGCAATGCCCCCCTTCTGTCCTGTTGCACATCATCATGGCACAGCTTTTAATCTTTCATGCAAAATTAATAGATTCCTCTTAGAATATTGGGAAGCAGTAGCAGGCTGACCAGGTATAATGATCTACCTTTCCAGATTAAACGTCTATTATATTTTTCCCCATAATTATGTGAGACTCAATCCTGAGGTCCAAGTCCTCTGCAGTCCCATATCCCTATGCATTGGAGATGATGTAGTTTATATGGGGCCTCTAACAAGGAGCATTAAATTCAGTACATGTAAATTTATAGCTTTGAGGTTTTGTTATGAAGTAACAGCATAGAACACTTTCCTGAACTACAGATCTCACCAAGCTTATGATACAATATGTGCATGTGTATATATACACATATATATACATATGTAATAAGTATGCATATATATATAGCGCACATGGTCCCAGCTACAGCAAATTAAACAGTCCACGAAGCAACCATCAGCTTAGACATGAAGAACATGTCTAAAGCAATGGAAAATAAACATGTTTCACCAACTGCACATAAACCTCTCCTATGTACACTGTGAAAGGGAGAAAGCATAACAATAGGGTTCTGTCCCTAAAAAACCTGAACAGCAGCTTGTATACAGTAACTTCTAAAAGAAATTAACTGTATGCAGTTAAAAAAAACCAAACTACAACAAACAACACAACACCCCAGCCCACCCCCAAAAAACACCTGCTAGGACATCACTTCAGAATACACAATAAAAAAACATCCAAGAAAAAGTATTCATATAATTTTTCAGTACTGGAAGTAAGAGCCAGCAAACAAGCCACGGGGAGACAATGCAATTCAGATGACAGGTCTAGAGATACACGGAACACCTCCAGTCACACACACAGTTGATAAAGGCCAACATGACAAATTTCAGACCCAATTTTGTGACACCAGCGAGATCCACCTAGGACGCACGCAGCCAGAGACGCATTTAACGCTTAGGGGAAGAATGCACGGCCACGCTGCAACCGCATTCGTGACGCTCAAGGGGAAAAGCACAGGCTCCGAGGATCTCAGCCGAAGCACAACGCAGATTTCGCACGGTTTACACTGCTCTGAAGGGGCACAAAAAGCCCCCCTCCTCCCCTCCCCTCCCTACAAAGGAAGAAGAGCTGCCGGACGCCCGTCGTTCTCTCCCCCTCAGCAACAGGGCATCGCCATCTGACCGGCCCCACCTGCCTCCCCCTTTCCTCCATCCCCGCCTGCACCTTCTCCCCTTCCCAGACGCCCGTGGCCAGACCCGCGGCCTCGCCTCCCCACAAGCCCGGCGGCGGCACAGGGGGTGCAGCCGCCCCCGCATGACAAGGCGGGGGGCCGTGCCGGGGTGCGGCTGCCCCCCCACCCCCACCCCCGCCACGGCCGCGCCCCGCGAGGCGGCGGTTTGTTTCGGTGGGGAGCGGCGCTGAGGAGAAACACCCCCCCCCCCCCCTCCCCCGCCGGGCTCGCTCAGGCCTCCCACCCCTGTCCCCGCCGGGGGCCGGGCTCGTCAGCACCCCCCCCTCCCCGCAGCCGAGCGCTCACCGGGCAGCGGGGAAGGGGAGGGGGGAGGGGGGGGAGGCGGGGGGAGTTGGCGGACCTTAGTCCGGGTCTTTCGCGAGGCTGGGGCAAGCGGCAAGTCCCCGCCGGGAGCCGCGTCCTTTCCTGCGGCAGCAACGGCGACGGCGGCTTGTCAAAGAGAAAACATGACGCGGGCGGGGAGGGGGAGGGAGGCGGCGAGATCTCGCGGGGCTACCGCGCCGCTCTCGCGAGGCGCCGGCCGCTCCCCGCCTCCGCGCGCAGGGCCCGGCCGCGCCGCGGGAAAGTTGGGCGCGCGGCCGCCCGCCCCGCGCCGCCCCGCGCCGGGCTTCCTCTGCGCGCGCTGGCCTGCGCGCGGTTCGCCGCGGACGGCGCGGCCGTGACCAGCGGAGGCTGCGGGGGGCGCGCTCGGGGCTCGGCCCCGCCGGCAGCCCGGCTCCGCGGGCGAAGGCGGGGGCGGCACGCCCAGAGCCCCCGGCCGAGCAGGCAGGCGTCCCCGCCGAGGGGCGGGCGCAGGGCCCTCCTCTCCCCGGGTCGACAAGTGGCAAAGCAACCCCCGAACGGAGGGGACTGCCGGCAGGCAGAGGGAACGCAGACCCTCAGCCCAGCGAGGCCTGCAGCAGCCCGGCTGGCTGCCCAGAGCGGCCGCGCGTCCAGCACCAAGGCAGCCGGGCTGCGCCTCGGGTGCCCGCTGCTGAACCGACAGGAGCTCGGCGAGGCAAAGAGGCTCCCACCAGGGCCCGTGAGGGAATCCGACGAGAGCCACGGAGAAACCGGGAAGCGAACCGTCGGCGTGCAGCAGAAAGAGGAGCCCAAGCCCATCACGCAGGGCCGGGCTGGAGCAGGGGCTGCGCGTCCAGCGGGGATGGCTTTTCCGCAGTCAAAATGGAAGGAGGATGCCGGCATCGGGAACGAAAACACGACCAGAGCAGTTGTTTGTTTTCTTAAAGTGCAAGGAATAGCAGACAACTGGTTTTGCACAAAAACAATCTAAAAAACAGGTTAGAGGAGTGAAACGCCCGATTTGGATGAGGAGCGAAACATCTAATTTAGATGAGGATACCAACCAAATAGAGGTACTGGAAAGTCAGTGAAAGGAAGGGAAATGGATGCTGCGTGAAGGGATAGAAATTGTGCAGAAAAGGCAAAACAGGTCACAGTAGTGGATGAGCAGGAGTATATTGAGAAAGCAAGCTTTGGCTTAAACAAAATGAACGGGATAACAACAAGAAGTAGAAGTGTCACTGGGGATTGAAATTCTGGGTCTAAAATAGGAAAAGTGTACTGTCAAGACTGAATTACAGGCTAAGATGGTGGCAGCAACAATGACATGCCACGTAAGATCAGTGAGGCCACACTAGCAAGAAACAAGACTGAGAAATTTCACTTATGCCCACGTCAATTGGTTATGGTCCGTACAATGGTAGGGATGTCATGACTGAATTCATATACATTGTTCATGACTTTCATTAAATAAGTGGGAAAACTGAAAAGAGAGGCAAGAGAAAAACTTCTCCGCAAGGAGCCATTGCATATGTTTGGATACGTAAGCCTAAGGTAGGAATATAAAAGAAGCTTACAAAGATTGGTGGCATGAAATAGGTGAACAGACAACAACTGTTTACTGTCTCTTCCAATAGAAGAGCTAGAGGCTAACGAGTGGAACCAGCAGATGTCAAATTCAGAACAAGCAAAAGAGCGATTATTTCTTCACACATAAGTAAGCTGTAGAACACCTTGCTGCAGGACACTATGTAGCAAAAGCTTACCTGGACTCAAAAAGGGACCAGAATAAAACATGAAAGGAAAAAAAAAAAATCCACCACAGATTACCAAAGAAACCTCCTCCAGTTGAAAAACACCCTGACCCGCAAAGTATTTGGGGACGCGTTACTGTGTGCTTGCTCTTGCCTTTTCTTCCCTAGGCATCTGCTCATAAGCTGTCCTCAGACACACGGTATCAAGGGGCCAGTGTTCCCATCCTCACACCCTTGTCCTACAGCCCATCTTTACTGCATCTCTCCTCAGTATAAGCCCCCCTCTCAGCCGAAAGCACGTATCCGTAACGGTTTATTCTGAGGTATAAAGTGGTTAGTGGATTTACTACAGGGTCAGCTCCGTGGAGGGGCTGTTGCACTTCATGGCACAGGTTCCAACCAAGATTAGATCAAATGACATTGGCAACTTTGGAGGCAGATCCCAGCTATTCACGGCCCTTTATTCTGTCCCCCTAAAACGCTACTCATGGGTTCATAATTCTTTGCAGGAGAATAAAACCCAAATGCCTTGTTTTGAAAATAGTCTTTGACCCAACCAAGCTAAAAAACACACACCAAAAAAAAGTCTCTGTTAGGAACCATGTAGTACCAACCCCCAGAACAATGGTCAAGACAACCCATTTTTGTTCAAGAAGTCTTTTAAGTTTTTTTAGATTTGTACCCCTAACTGCACCAGCTAATCTTTTGTCTAAAGCCATAGTCAAACTTTGCTGTGAATCAGCAGCTGCTTTGCTGGTGAGATCACCTTTGCAAACAAACATCACCAAAAATGGGGTAAACCATAAAAACATTTTAAAGCATTCTTTAAGTATTTAAAATATGCCAGCTAGAGGATGCTGTGTAAGACATAAACTTAAAAAATTCAACAGATACCTCAAAATACATGCAATTCAGAAATGTCCAGCAGATCTGCCATTCCACAGAACAGAAAGCAGAATAAACAGACACACTAAGCAGTACTCTTCAATGTGTTAACATGCCCCACACCCACATACTTATGTTAACCGCAGCATGAAGACAAACCTTATCATTAACTGCAGGTTTTTATGGCTTGCAGGCTCCACCAGCAACCAAGTGTTGTACAATTCTCAAGGAATTTCTTAGCTTTCCAAACGTTTAATGTTTTTAAGTTACATACACTTAGATATTAAGTTCACAAAGCTGCAAGGTTTTCTTGTTTTGTTTGTCAAGTCTTGACACAGCCCATCAATCACCTTGCAATACTGAGAGTTTAGGACTTTCATCGTGCAATTTGTCTATCTGTGGATATATCTCTTTCCACAGAGGCTCGTTGATCTCAGCATCTAAGTTACACTGGTGACACCACTCTCCAGACTGCGACCTGAGGTGCCAAGAACATGAGAAGAATCAAGGAAGCAAATTAATAGGAGTGTTTAAATTTAAAATCTTTCTATCATTTTAGAATATATATCTTTTTAAACATACATGATGACTATAATATAGACTGTTGTAATCAAAGTACCTAATTCTCGTAAGACGGCTTGAAAATCATTGCCGCATAATTTCTGATCATTACTTTTGTGAAATAGCATGCTGCCAACTAAAGGTGAGGGTAAGAGGGACAACAACAGAAAAAAAAAGGAAAATCCACTTTGGCGTACCCAAAAGACCATTGCAATTTATCTTTTTGAATCCTCACATGAGGTTTGTTTATTAGGTAGCAACTGTTAATATTTTATATTAACTGCAATCTTTGGTAAGTCTCAAACAGCATCTAGAAGTCAAGTGACTTCCCAGTTTCTCTGGGAGCCCAGAAGGGCTGTTTCAGAGCTGGAGTCCCCACTCACTAGGGGCTACACTGCCTGAGCTACTGTCTGCGATTACAGCCAGCTGGCACTCAGGACCCCCACTCCGACTCAAAGAAAACCCAGGATGGCAAGTGATACAGGACAAGGAGGCCTATTCCATCTCCCTGTACTAAGCAGGCAGGTATCGTCAAAATTCCTGAGAACCCAAACAAAGCCCACAGCATCCTAGTCTACAGCAGTACAAGTAGGTCTAAGAATAAGGACATAAATAAGGGGAACAAGACCTACGTTTGCTCTGACGTCGCCCTATGGCTGTCACTAGAAATCAGCCACCTCATTTGAGAGTCAAACTATCATTAAATGAAAATGTAGCACTGCCATCCCTTGGAAATTGCAGAGGCTCCTGAAACTCTTTTGGGCACCCTACAGACACATCAGAGGAAAGATTAGCCCTCCAGCCATCTGCAGCTACATATTAACAGGGAGAAAATAACAAAAACAGTTGAGAAGAGTTTTACAGGAGAACCCCAGACATAGGCCAGGAAAACCTGAATCACAGCTTCACAGCTGGCAACATCATTCATCTTCTCCCGCTCCTTCACAGCAAGCATAAGCAGAAGTCTTCAAAACCTACAAATTTCTAAAGTTCGGCAGGTAACGCCCCCGACTGCAGGATATTCATGCTCAATTTCTATTTCCAAGACAGTCTTCATCTTAGCTTCAAAGCATAGAGGGAGGCCAGGAGAAAGCCCATACAATGTGCAAGTTTCAAGGAAAAGGAGGCTGTAGATACTACCTCCATTAGCTCTGTGCTCCCACCTCTTTTTTTAAAACAGAAGTAATCCCTGCTGATGACTACAGATCTCTCAAGTCCCACCCCCTGGCTTTCCTCCTTACAAGCTTCACTTGGACTAAGGCAGATTTCTTCTAGCATTCAGCTCTACAAGACCTGTTTCACACCAATGATTTCCTATTATTTTATATGAGTTGCTGCAATATTTGTTAATTTTAAACATACTGTTATGTAATCTCATCAAATGTACTTTTAATCTTAGACAATGATGAGAAAGGTGTGATAATGAAAGAACAATGCACACATTAACATCAAGACTTTCTAAAACTGTTAGTAATTATTCTTTATTTTTAGTAACCGCATTTAACTCTGTCCTCTTCTGATCCAGACATTATACCAGGGCTAAGACCAATTCCACTCTCACTTTTGTAAGATCTTTTTTCATAACGCAGTGCCTAGGACAGGACCCAATATTCAGCATTAGACTATGCTGTTTATCTAGGGGTTGTTCTTACTACTTCTCCACAATGCAGGTTAATTTTGGATCGTTACAGAAAAACAGATTTATATATTAAATGTCTCAATAAACTCTGTTTTGCTTTTACTGACTTTTTTCCAGCAGACACTGCTACCATTGGCATGCCTTGCTGTTGTCATGGCAATGAAAGGAGTCTATATGTTTTTGGATGTGACTCAGAAATCATTTTATACAGAAATGGGACAACAATTAGAATAATGGACACCGGATGTTTCTGTGCCACCAGTTAATAAATGGTCAACGGGAAAAAAAGAAAGAGCCGAAACAGCAACAAAAGACATTGAACATAAGCTCCTTGATTGGATACGAGACACCAAATTGCTACTTGTGACCCCATCTTGCAATTAGGGCTCTGTGGGTAATGCTTTGTCACTCTCAAGTGTTATTAAAATCACAGTGATCTGCCTGTGCAGTTACTTAACTAGACCAGACCCAGATTTGCCCAAATAAATGCTGCTCTTAATGTTCAGAAATACATGAGAAGAGTCTTGTATTGTATACTCATCCCAATAAAGAAAGGTCTTGAAAAAATCATTTCTCTCTGAGGGCTCAAACGCAAGGCACTTCTCTTGGCCAATGAGTTCACAATTTACATGAGGCAAAAGAAAAAGAAAAATATTTTAGAGAGACAAATTTACCAATTAAAAGATGAGGAAAGGAGCTTGTGTCAGTCACTGATCAGCTGTGGAAGAAGCAGTTGCAAGCAATAAGAAACATGACTGAAGCCAGCCTACACCAATCTATGAGGTATCTGGAAAAATTGATTGCCAGGCTAAAAATACCATTCACCTATGTCTTCTATATGTTACTCATCACAACACTAGCTCTTTTCCTTTGGATCCAAGGTATATGAGGGGAGCTCTTATTAGAACATTTTGCCTGTACAGGGATGCCAAACGTAGAGGCATTGAAATGTATGCATCTGTGTCAGTCGCTAATTTCATCTTCTGACTCATGTTCTGGAGTGACAGTTCTTCTGCATGGCACTTCCCGTTCATACCAAGCTGAGCCATACTAACTGTTATTTATTAGAACGCAATCTAAACCCACTTCCACGCAGCCAGCTGGCTCTTACCCCAGTACAAATCATCACTGCCACATAATCAGCACTTTCAGAGCTCAGGATTGCAGGTGGCTGTGTCAATTCCCTTCTTCAACTACTGTTGGATCCCAAAATGCTGTAAAATGATGAGTAGGAACCAGTCTGAAGTAACCTCAAATCTAAGATCCCGTTCAATCTGTCACCATTTCTACCTCTCTGGAGCTAGCCAGTAACTTTTTCATACTGTTACAAGCCAGCCTGGGTGAAACAGTGTTCTGCACCTCAGAAATGCCCTTGGGCAGGCCAAAACGGGAAACATGCCAGAGAACAAATGAGACAAACACATGGGAACAGGACGGGTTTGCACTAGAAGACGATGAATGAGAACATAAAGGGGAAAATAAAAGGATTACATATGAACAACTAAGTAACAACTAAATTCATACACAAGACTAATTCCAAACTAATCTATGCATGGATACAAAACATTCTGAGCATATGTAGCAAGAAGGTTATTAGAACTTCAAAATGATGAGTAATTCACGTCTGTGCATCCAGTGCACAAAGTGCAGCTTAAATATTGTGTCATAATTATATGCATAAAGACACTAGAAAGAATTAATAAATGACCAATGGTCAAAGTACCATTCATAGGATTGCCCCCCCCCCCCCCCCCCCAGCTGTACTCTTACTAGTTGCTCACAATACCTTTAGGACCTTAGGAGTGAGTTTTAGTTCTCTGCTTTCTTTTAAGAACCACTGTTGTGCAATCCTGCAGTTGTGTCCCCACTTCCTATCCCTTTAGCAATACAATTAGGAAAAGAAAAGTACTTGTCACAATTGCTCCCCTCCAGCCCCCCGTAGCCTTTCCTACTCAGTAAGCAAGGCAAACCAAGACCTCTGGATGGAACCACAGAAAAGAGACAACACCGAGCTCTAACATCACCTTTGTGCTTGCTACTGGAGCACGCAGATGCAAACAAACTGAGACTAGTTGTCCCTTTGCATTTAAAGTGGAGAGGTTATCCAGCTATCATGGCCCTGGAGCAACAGAAGCAAACAGACTGGTTAGTCTTGGCAGGACACAGGGGGATGTGCTGGAGGACTGCCAAATACAGTACGCAAGAGATGTGTGCCTGTACACATTAACTTAATGCACAGTAAACTCACTGCTGCTCCAAAAAGGAGTAGCCACAGTATTTCACGAGTTAATATTTACGAAGAGTTGCATCATATGAAACTGGACTCTGTAGCAAAATCACACTTGAGCTGTTTCTAGCAAGCACCAATATTCTGGTTTGCTTCAAGGAAATTCTAGAGAGGTGAAAAATGTAAGGAATAAAGGTTAAAATTAAAGTTTATGCAGTCATAAGCACAGCACTGATCCAGTCTCCATTTTCATTAGGAGAAAAAAAGTAATACTTAAATAGTTTATCTAGATGGCTTTGGTTAAGCAAAAAGCTTCCATTTTTTTCATTGAGGCCATCTGACCTTGAGTAAGTCCCCTTCCTATTTTATTCCTCTCTGAAATGGGCATAATGCCACTAGTTAGATGTATAACTTGCTTTCAGATTGCTCTAACTTTTTGCACAAATGCAAAATGTTACTATACCATAATTGTTCCATGCAAGATCCCCTATGCATGATTTCTTTCAGCAAGAGGCATTTAGCTTTTTAAGTCAGAATACAGCATTAATTTTACAGAAGTCACTAATAAATATTAAGCCTAGGAAAAGAAGCACTTTATAGTTGTGATACTTTTTTTTTTTTCTTCGCAGAATACAGATGCATAAAAATGGTAAAGCTGTCCTCAAAACTAACAACATCCAAAGGCCATGGTTACACACAATACTCGGGTAACTGCACCTCATGAAGCCTGAAAGATATTGGAAAACGTCTTGTCTGTACAGCATATTCTAATTCATTGCTCAGCCTTCTTACAAATAATGACTTCTTCCATTTCCTCTAGGAGATCATCCCTCAGATAAAAAAAGATTTTCCCAAAAGATCTTTTTTGGGGAAAAAAACCCCACCTTAATTTTCATTGCAGAATTCCTCTTTCTGAACTTGATCTACAGTAGCAATTCATTTTTCTCTATCATCTTTTCCATCTCTGACAGCTATGTCACTTCCTTGCTCGTGCTCCATTCCACCAGTTCACTAGACTATTTTTTTTCCTCTTTTCCTATTAGTTATTCCCCCAGTCCTCTAACTTTTTTTTTTTTCCTTTGGTTTCCATCAGTTCATTGATGTTTTTCTAGTCTTTAACTAGAAGTGAATATTCTAACTGTTGTCTGAAAGCTATACAATGAGGAATTATCCTTCTGCTTTCATGAATCAATGACTACTCTGTAAGGCTAAAAGCAGTTTTTCTCTTCCCATTGTTTTCACGTTTCCTCTCATTCCATTTGTTCTTGCATTCATTTTTTCCAGCAAGCACCACAACACAAATAATACCCTCCCGCACCTTTCAGTTTGCGATCTCAAAATGTTTGTCAAAAGGAATCATCTTTCCCTCAGATGGGGAAAACACAAGGTATAAATAGGATAATTATCTCTTCCCAACATGTCTAGCACAGGTTGTGTTCCAGCTCAGCATGTTACCTAATATTCTACTTTTACAAGAAAACCCCTGCTCATACTGGTCTTTTTAGAAAGAGACTGGTAAAGTTCAAGCATTGCTTTTTTCTGCCCCACATAGCTTCTTGGGCTGCTACCACTACAATACCTCGCTGCTGCTAGGGAAAGAAAGTGTCCACTCACAAAAGAGGCATGGAAATAAAAAGGTCACTTTCAAAATGAAGCACTATCAACATCTTCATTTCAGAGAGGTAAAAAATGAAGCCTAGACAGATGAAGCAACTTTTCCAAAGCTGTTATGGCATTTCAGGGTATAATTCAGAGCAGAGCCAGGAATACAGCTCCAGTCTCCACAACCCAATACTACTGTTTAACCCAAAAGCCCAGACATCCTGCCCACAGGCATCTGGATCTATATGTGCCATGAAGTTCTGGACTCAACAGACAAAAATCACAGAGCAAGCAACAGACACTTCCTCTTTGCCATAGCTAATTCAGCCCTAAATCATCTAGAAAAAGGATTAACTAAAACATTTATACTGTGAAACACTAATAAACACTTCAGCCAATTAACAAGTTAGTAAAAGACCAATACAGCTGTGCTGTCTGTCCCAACCTACTTATGCTGATAAACAACAAGGATGGGTGCCACTGGCAACAATACAGATGCACATTATTTCCATCTTCTGTTCTTGCACGATTGGTTAAAGGCACATGGTTCTCTCTGTAACTGCGCTTATTAACAAAACTCCGCCCCCAACCACCAAAGTCCCACTCAGCCGTAGAATCAGCAGGCAAAAATTTGAAGTCAAGATAAGCCTCAGCATGCACAATCTGAAGATATTAGTTCACTTTTTAAATATTAAAGGAAAACAACTGGTTTTCTGGAACTAGTCACATAGCTACCTGCAGCTATTTCCAATTTGTCCTGAATCATCTGAATTAAAGAATTAACTCAAGCCTGAATAATCATCCAGCTGAGAAAAACATCAGAAATTGAGCTGGGAACCTGTTTATTGCTTCTCAAAAATGACGTGTGTTTTTGAGGGTTTGGGGTTAAGTGTTTCTGGTCTTCTGTGTGTTAGGGATGTACAGCAAATGCACATTTGGGTGGTTCATAATAATGGGTTTGGGACAGGAAAAGCCAAAGGGACAATTTTCTGTGGATGTGCCTTGGAAAAGAAGAACACATACTCTGAAAGACATATTCTGTCCACTTAGCTGAGGATGCTAAATTGCAATACCTGCTCATGATGGATAGTACTTTTTGAGGTATGACCAGAGAGAAGTGTTCTGCCAGGCTATGAGAAAGGAATAAGTAGCAAGCAGGAAGAGGTGAGAAAGAAGCCCGTCAATACACTGTGGCAAACTCCTGCACACAGGCTACTTCATGGCTGAGACTTTTTTTTTTTTGCCCAATTTTACTAGAAGTGAAGAAGCCAATAAAATCCCACCATAAATTTTTTTAAGTAGGTTATAGCAAGTAAACGGTGAAACTTTATTCTTTCTTTAATTGTATCTTCTCTTGTAAGAAGTGTTTGCTCAGTCACACATTCAGGATTTGGTATAATTAACCTCCATGCCCAAATGCTGTGCTAAGGGGCAAACACATACAGCTGGCTACACTCCATCTGATTTTCCTCCTCACGCCTCCCTCAGCATTCAGCTGATTACTGAACAGGTTTTTCTTGCTGTTATTTTTAATTCCCTCAAGCTGCCTATTTTTCCTCCTTGCCAAACTGCAGGAGTATTCAGCTCCTTAAAGATTCTGGATAGCAGCTGGGTGCTGCTGGCTGGGATGCAGGCCCTGCAGGTGAGGGCGAGGCAAGGTGTACAGCACAGCACCCAGCCACGGGCACCAGAGCAGTCCGGCCAGGACATGCAGCAGTCAGTGAGCAGGCAGGCCAGAGGGCCCAGCTGTCCCACACAGCCTACGCAATCCATAGTCACACGTCCATACATGCCGCTTTATGGCCAATCTGCGTACTGGCCCACCTGCCCCCATCCTTACCCACCCCTTCCACTTCCAGGCAGATTTCAGACACGTATTTCTGAACAATATGTAGGGTCCAGTCAGAACTATTTCTCATGCCAGTTTTTCCTCCAATTCATGGGGACAAGCTGCTCATATCAAGGGATTCTCCAATTTCTCAAAATTCCCCTCTCACATTTCCCCTCCTCATTTCAGAGGGGAAACTCAGAGAAAGTACTGGCCAGACTCAGTGTGCTAAAACCAGAGCCACAGTCTACCTTCAGAGCCAGCCTCCTCGTATCAGATCTCACCGGCAGCTGCAGCAATGCACACTTGATCAACGCAGGTCAGCAGCTTCCATCGGAAAAGTACAGCTATGGTAAAAGGTCTGATCTAATACAAGCTGAACATAACTACAATAGGTTCTTGATTTTGTGTGATGTTTGGTTTTAAATGTTGCCATAAACAATAATAAAAATTTAAAAAGAATATAAAGATTTCACAAGGGAAATTATGAAAACAGATAGGAGCCAGCAAAACTATTAAAAAAAGGCAAAGTAAAAAAAGAGCAAGACAAATACAAAACAACAAATTCAGTTAAAACTCCATCCTACGTTTACTTTTGAATTTTCTCCAGATGTACTATCTTAAGCTCTAGGTAGATAGTGCTAAATCAATTTAATTACATGATCACACAGAAAATAGCATTAATAACCTTTCGCTCCTCTCCCCAGGAACGAAACGGAACCATTGCACAACACCTTACTTTGAGTAGCTGTCTTTTTTGTTTGTTTGTTTAACAAAAGCCTGTAATTCTTCTAACAGAAAAAAATGCCCAAAATAGAAGTTTTGCTTTGAAATGAAAAGCAGTTCCATTATATAGAAATCTTTGGCTAGATAAATAGAAAGCTCAGCCCATTGCACGGAAAAGGCTGCAAAGGGCATCCTATTTAACCAAGGTGGTGTCCTGAGGAACAGTCCATCAATACATCCTCTGGGTAATTTGCACATTTAGGATGGGATGCAAGTTATCCCCATCTGAACTTTCTGGACACTATTTCTGTACTTGGAATGTTAACAAATTGCTAACAAATAAAAATTCTGTGCGTAAAGCAACTCAAAGGTGTGGAATGTGATTTTTTGTTTGTTTGTTTTTTACAAATTCCAAGAATTCAGCAAAAACCCAAAACTCTCCCTTCAACCTGTTTTCTTAGAATATTCAGCATAACTTGTTACAAGGTGACATTTCCCTAGAAAACGTCACTCTTAAAGCCGTGGTTCCTCCCGTGTTCCAACAGTTCAGTACACGATTTTGAAGTTTCCCTTAAGCTGTATCACCTGAAGAAATATTTAGGTATTTTCAAGCCCTCATGCTTGAGGAAACTGGTATAACATCAGTTTTCAGTTAAATCACCAGATGTACTGTCATTCACATTCAGACTAGAAGAGCCTAGTTCTGCAGGCTAAAACTGCAGCTTTGATCAGTCAGTGAAAAAAAAGAAGTCTTTATAATAAATATAACATAAATATTCACAAAATCCCATGTGTGAAATTCTACTAGAAGACAACAGTTTGCAGTAAACCCAACAAAACCTCAGATCTATGCTATTTCAGAGCCTTGAATACCATTGAGATACACACAGAACAAGACACTCCCTAATACACCATGACATTCTTCAATAAATTTTCCTCCTTTTAAATTCTCTGTATACCTTCCAGATTTCTCTCTCTATGTTCCTATTTCTGAAATACTTTCATTTAAATTAATATTAGAGAAAGCTCATCAATTCTTGATTTCTGGGTGCCAAGCAAAGAGCAGCCTCTAACTCTGTGAATAGTTTAGTTCAGTATGTTATGAACTAAGTACAGAATACATTTTACATGAAGCAGCACGCTCCAAACTTCAGTAAGGAAGTTTTATTAAAGACAGAAATTAACCCTTGGAGTTTGCATGAAGGTCCAGCATTGCCCAGCTGCCCAAGATATAATTAAATAAGGTCTTAGGGAAGTTATACAATACTGGGTCTCATTCCAAGTTTTTCAGTCCTTAAAAAAAAATAAAGGTATGCAATTAGCTGCAACAGTTGAATACAACCTCAAAACATCCTTTAACATCAATTGACAGATAACTATAACATCATGTCATTTGTCCATGGAAAACGCTAACAAGGTAGTGCAAATACAGAACAGCTGCATTTGTATTTTTTCTTCTTTCAACTAATCAGCACTGTATTCACTAAAAATGTCACTGAACTCTTTTCCAGTTTAGTAGCAAGAGGCTGGTTTTGCCCTGGCTTAAATGTGTCTATCCCTTGTATAGTGTTTTGTCAACTATAAACAATGGAAATGACAAAGAAAAATGATCCATTCAGGTGATTAGGTGCATGGGAGAATCCATGACCTTCAGTTAAACTAAACTGGTTCAAAATAATGTAGCCAATACTCAAAATTATAATTTTCCCTTTTCCTCTAAAGGAATTAGCTAATAGGGCAATTGAATTCATTCAGATTATGTTGTGACGTAGCAGTTTTGATTGGGCTTTTTACAAAAGCTTTCTATGTTAGGTTGCTTCATTTTATTACTCTTAAGATTTATCTTAATTTTTAAAATATAGCCCTGTTTATGCTGCACATAAGCAATCACAGAAATTATTACTGAGTAGTTTCTAGCATGCAGAAGATAAATCAAAGACAACACAATAATATAGTAGTGATTAAAGATTCCCCCCCGCCCCCATATTTAAATAACCAGCCAGAGTGACAGAAAAGGACACATTAATAGGGTGAAGGAAGCACCAAAAAGGACAGAAAAATTCTGAAAGGAGCATTTTTTGAGTGAGCTTAGAAATTCACTAGGTCAGTTATCTTTTCCCGCTGAAGCACTCAGCAAGTTCATGCTCTCTGCTATCACATGTAGAGTTTATCATACTGATGTACAATTACATACCTGACGTGCAAGCCTTTGAAATGGGGCAGACGCTTTAAGATCCTTTTTGGTCGTGCTCTCACATCTGTATTTCAGAATGAGGTTACGCAGTGTTGAATACTGGTGCTAGGATCAAAGTCCGAGCTACAGAATTAAACATACCAACATGACAACTACCACGATGGTTAGTTTCAGCATGGTGTTGTGGGAATGACAGTAGGCATCTATTTTCTGTTGCTATGGGGTGTCATAGAAGTAAAAATTCCTATTGTATTAGAAGGTATCAACCAGGAACACGCCTCAGGACAGCAGATGAGCCCACACCCACTGCTACCACCTACACCTCTCTAAACTTTGCTCCCCCCACTATGCAATACAGCGACCCTTTCCTACCTCTCCCAGCTTCTCCTCAGTGTCACTACCCCGCTTCCCTCATCCACAACCCTTTCTACCCTTTTTCAGTACATTGTCCAATTTCCCCTCATGGCCTTCAGCATTTGAGCTGGCCCACCTGCACTGCGCTGCAAGGCCAGCCAGCCTGCAAATGCACTTTATTCCAGGTGGCCCCTCCTCAGTCCAGCAGCCGCTGCCTTTCACTCGCTGATGGCGGGGGGTGCCTGTTGTTTAGGCGCAGCCCGGAGAAAGTCTAGTGAAACAGTGTGTGATCCAGCTGCTTGAAAATGCAGTGTGTCCTAATTTAATGCTAGCTAATGTTAGCCTCAAGCAGAGGAGAGGCTGCAGCATCAACTGGGTACAACAGAGAAGATGGGGGAAGCATAGGAATGAGTTAGCTTGGTAGCTTGGTCTGCAATATTTTCCATGCTTGAAGTATAAGGTGCCCACCCTCATTCACAAGCCTTCTGTAGGATGTGTAACTGTACAGAACAGAGAGCAAACTATTCTAACACTTGGAGATGCCACTCCAATAAATGTCCTTAGCTCTGTCTTCCATGTAACTGGTGTCTTAAGAAACATACACCAAGGACCAAAGGAAATAAAACTGAAACTGATGTCACCCTTTCATGCAGCAGTTGAATAAAACAATACAAATTCATATGATTGCTCAGGTGCTGTGGGAAGAATGATTTTTTTTAAGTTCATGATTTAAAATAATTAAAAAATAGTCATTTACCTCCGTCGCAGTTTAAAAGGGATGCAACAAGCATGATCCAACTAAACCAAAAGCACCAAGGCAGTTAAAGCAATATGGACATTTTCAATCATGCACACTTCACGTAAGGGTGTCCTCCTTGAAACAAAAGCTGAAATGCTACTGTGAAAACTAGGAATCAACACTACAGGAAGGTAATTCAGAAGTAGTATTTGCAGCAGCAGTTTTGCAGGAAGGCTATTTGGGACATATGGATTGAGAATGCTGTTACCAACAGAGGAAAATCCTGCTCAGACTATTCTTACATCGCTATTGCTGCTAGATGTCAGGAGCACCATCACTGCAGACACAGCTGCACAGTAACAAATCACAAGCCTACAGCTGCTGCCTCACAAAAATTCTATCTATGACTTTAAAGCATTAATAAAAAGGAAGAATATAACTTGAAATAGATGGTAGCCTGAAGAAACATTCCCGATCTTGCCTCCAGATTTCAAAGGACAAGGTATATAAACAGGAATCATGTAACACATGATACTGTAACAGTGACCAATTTTTATAAATACACCAGCATCAATAGTGAAAAATAGCGTTCGCCTATGCCATGCCTGTCTGAAAGCAGAAATATAGTCACAGTGGCCTGGACAAAGAGAAAGCTCCCTGACATAATACATACTTCAACGCAGAGTATTATCTGATTATTGTTTTTCCATTATTGGTAAGTCTTGGGGCAGAAGCACTGTGACACAGTGGGAACTGCTAATGATGCTCTCTAGCACACCTCTGCCAGGACACGCCCTTGCACTCACCCAGCCCTTTGGGTTTATTTTATGGTCCCACTCCCTATTAGGGAATTACTGGAATGAAGCTGTGCCCGAGTTGAGCACTGGAGAACAGATAAGGCCATAATGCACATAGAACAGGGAGACAATAAGGCAACAAAAATAGTGAAATAACAGGGAGGGCAGGAGGGATGGTACCTGCCTGTCCACCTTTCCAGGCACTGATGTGGGACATTTGAAGCTTCAAACCAGTGCTCATTCCATTCCCGGCTGCTCGAACATGCCCCAGGATCAACAGCCATGCCTCAATTGAGGCAAGACAGGCAGAAAGTCTACAGCAATGGAAAGAGCACAGAGCCGGGCTCTTCCCTTGAAGCAGGCCACTGAGAAGGATTTTCAGGCTTTGCAAAGAAGGCCAGGGATGCTTAGATCTAAATGGGGAGACAAGAGCAGCATAGGTCAAAGATCCTTTAGAAGAGCAACTGGAATAGATGCATCATCCCATCCTTCAGAGAGCTCAAGGTTAGGCTTTTAATTCAGTTCTAAATGTTCTTCTCTATCTGAAAATAATGGTTTTTACAGCATGAGGAATCAGGCTGTGCTGCACAATAGTTTCACATACAAATGTGACATGGGAGCGTGACTACAGGACAATATAGGGCAGGAAACAAAAGACAGACATTGCATCTCATTGAAGCAGCAGGGCACATCTCAGGGATGCCAAAAGCAATTACTGAAATGGGAAACTGGCCAGCCTACCACAGCCAACAGCTATCCTTACAAAATAGCTATAGGGCATCTGGACTGCAGCTTTATATTGTTTCAACCATGGGACACCTCCAAACACACAATGTCACTTAATATTTTAGGATACTGAATCAGAGAACAAAAATAACACCTAGCAAATAACCAGCAGCTTTCCATAGCAGTGAATTCTCTATCTTGGCTACAAAGTGATCAGATGCTTAACTTCTCCTGAAGTTACAGTTCAGTAAGTAAAGAAGATTTTAAGCCCACATTTAAAGATAAGCATGAATGTAAGTCTTTTTGAGTCAACATGAGTGGTTTTTCTGAGCAAGAACCTAGGTGGCAAAAAAAGTCAAGTTGATCAGTTTCTTGCTAATCCTTAGAGAATATTTCACACCATTATGAAAGCCGTCCGTGACTAGAAGGTGCTCAGATACCATGGTTACAGTCATGGTATGAGATTTTAAAAAGAATACTATACCAAATTTGCTAGGTTCTTTTGTGGTTTAATTAGCTAAGACATTGGAAGACCAGACAAATTTTTATCATGTTATGTCTCTGTTCCACTGATCTTTAGCATTTGGATCAAAAGAGATCTTGACTAACATTTTGTAGCTGTACACATACTCTGAAGTAACTGCCTTTAAAAAAAAAAAAAATAAAAAAAAAATCACAGTCCTATTTACATTTTTACTGAACAAAAATCAAAAGTAAATGGTGTGTCACTTCCAAGGTACTTAAGAATTAGCATTCAGGTGCAAACCACACATCTGGTATGATCTGTAATGCCTAAAAAGAGTTTAAGTAACAGAGCATATGAAAGGTCCAGTAGTCATTAGAAAGAAAAATTGTTAAGGAGAGAAAAATCTTCATGCAGTTAGAACGATACTGACATTAACGTGACCTTTCTTTTGGCTAGCAATAGTTGTACATAGCAATTAAGAACAGGATAAGTCTATTGTACATAAACACTATGGAAGCTTGATTAAAAAGCTGCTGCATAGCAAGAATTTATTTGAAAAGTACATAATATTTTGTAACTTCTAATAATTTTCTGATTTTTGCAAATTTGGGGGTTTCATAAACTTTTTTGAGACAACTTTTACCTAATCTTTTGTTCCCTGGTTCTCTAGGGAGTTGATAAGCAAAGCAGCTACAAACACAAAAATGCATTAAAAGCCAGGGGGAAAAAAAATATGGTTGAAAGAGCATTTAAACATTCTTAGTTTTCCTTTGTTACCAAATAAAACATCTTAATTTGATATTAAATGAACATTAATGTTGATTCAATATAGAAAACTGGCTTTTCAACTGATTCTAAGCTTCCCATAAGAATGCTGGAAGTTCATTTTGCTCAGAGTTTCCGTTTTTTCTGAGACCTTTTACTCTACGTTCTGAAGAGCCAGAGAAAGTTGAATACATAATCTGTCCAGAGACCATGCAGAAGCATGAATCCAATGTCACACCTGAGAAACAGGTAATTTAACATTCACTGTAACAAAATGAGCACGTATGCATACATAGTATGAGACTCCCAATTGCTCCTAATCTTATTTTCACTACTTTTTCCTTCAAACTGAACAATTTACACATTTTGGTTCCCAAGCAGTTAAGAGGCTTGACATTTTAGAAAAGTTTCTTCTAATGTTAGCAACAACTACAGTACAAATTATTTTAAGAATTCAGAAACAAGTGTCCCAAACAAAACCCTTCCCAACTAGACACCTTGAGGAAATTAGAACTCACTTATGATATGTGTGACCAATTCACAATGATGACCTCTTCTAATATTGTGCATAATATAAGGTTAAAATGCACTTTTTTGCCATGCATTACAAATACACAAGTCTAAGCAAGCAGACCACTAAAAAGGTATACATCTTACAGGTGAAGACTTCTACTGTATCCAAATACCTTGAGCTGTACTAGTATGAAGCCTCTGATAACAACTCTTTAATAAGTCTGAGTCAGACCATTATCCTTCTTCTATATGCTGATCTGTAACAGACTTAATTTCCCACTGACTTAATTTTTATGCAATCCTTAAAAAATGTGTAAAGTGCATGCTGCACAGCTGTAAAACACTATCAGCACAAAGAGAGAATTCTAGTCTAGAAGCACTTACTCCCATTCTGCACAAAGAAAGCAACTGTGTCAAGGTGTATACAGTAGTCAGAAGTTAATTCTCTATTTATTTGCTGACGTTTGTTGTACGAACCCAAGTTATAGAAAATACTTAGCACCCCCTCAGCTCTAAGTGATACAAGGTATACTGTGGGCTAGGTAGTTTTACCAGACTTGGAGGTGGGGAAAAAAAATGACCAAACCTAAAAGGAAACAGCCATACAGACATAAAGCTATGACATTGATTTCAGCTGTACACAGTTAACCACCTCAGGGTTTTCTGCCTTGTACCCTTATCAAAGAAAAACGAACAAACAAAAAACCCAAACCCCAAACATGTTCCAACAAGCTGAAAGCCCATTCAAATTCAGAAATATCAAAGATGCATTCCCATCATGCTGGCTGGCCAGCATTCACTTAATTACCTCAAGAGCCTTGGCTTTGTTGCTTTACAGTCCTGTTCAGTGTTTCTAAGTACAGAGAACACAATTGTAGAGAATGAAGAATCTACCAAATTTATAAATTTTATTACATCAGAAGCCAAGCCTTTTCACTACCAAAGAAACTGCTAGAACAGGCTTTCTAAAACTGAAATTCATAGCATATTTCTAAAAAGGGTTTCACAATCATGTCTAAATGAACTAGGCCTTACTGCATCCCAATATCCCAATATAGGTTTGTTGTTTTTCATGATCAACGGCTTTGAGATCCAGTCTTATTTTCTAATGAAAGACAGACTTTTTTATCACACCATATTTTTTTCATTACCACTAATCACTTACTCAGACCATTTCTATATGACCACACTCATCAACTTTTATAAGAAATTGCTCTGAAATCAGAACAAATGACTCCCGATTCACACGTACTTGTCAGGTGAGAAACAACTCCCTATCCACAACCAGAATACTGGGTAGAGTCACATCAGAATGCCTGCTTTCCCTGGACCCAAGTTTTACTGTAGAAAGCAGTTATTTTTGTCAATCTTAACTTATTTTCACCAGGTGCTGTTTCCTCAGCACAGTCCCAGAATGACTATATACTAATGTCTTCTGTCATTTGGCATGCTATGGCCCCAAGCCATATGTGCCTATGTGGCCTATATTTTTCTTAATTACTGCACATCATCTTGGGTAGGCTTAATTAGTTTCAAAGTAGTCTGAGAAAAGACACTGATACTACACGAGGCCAAGAAAAAGAACATTTTAGCTACCTCTTAATAATACTTACTATACAATTTCTTAATTAAACTCCCCAACAAAAATAACAAAATTAAAAATTTGTTAACTGCCTTAACAGTCTTAAATTCCGGTGCCGCGATTCAATAGGGAAAGCGCATCTTACAACCCACTATCAGGTTTTAGTACAGGTATAGTACTAAATAGTATAACTATAGTATATAATACTATAGTATTATAGTACTAATAGTATAACAAGCGTTGCCGTGAGAGATGTATTTACCTGAGCTGGTACCATCTGTATTACTCATGAGCAATGGAGTGAAATGGAATCAGATTGATTTACAGTCATTTAGGGCCATGTGTTCTACCAGCTTTCCAAGAAAGCCTCACAAAGCTCATTTTATGCTCAAGTAGGAGACATGAACAAAGATATTAGACTACCCATTTTGGGAGGTGCTTTTTGGTCCCATATAACACAGCCTTTTTTTAAGGAAAGTTTGCTTGCCACGGCCTCAGAGGAAGGTTTTTCACCAACTGTTCCACTAGGAAGAGAATCTACTTCTTTTCACAGATGTTCCCTGATATCTGCGTGCAGCTTTCTCTGCACTTGCAGAAGCAGGAACATAGCCCAAACCCTGCTGGGGACTGTTCAGCAAGCATCTGCCTTCAGCCACCCTCCTGGAGCCTGAAGGATTCCCTCAAAGACAGTCAGTCCTGTTATCTGGTTGAACTGAAAGCCCCATAGCTGGAGGCCTCCTGTCAGAGGACAATGCCATTTGGAGTGACAGGAGTTTTATCACTTAGTGTTACCTCCAGGCTACATTTTACAGAAGTGGCAACGGGAGAAGGAATCATTACATCCACCACAGCCTCAGAAGAACATCTATCTGCCACTTGCAGATATGTAATACGTTGTCAGCTGCTTCCCCTTAAATGCACTGTCCATTATATATCCTTTTAGGGGGCAAGAAAGCTGCCTCCTAATAAGCATCACTCAAACCAAAAGCCTAAAGTGGCTTCAGCTCTGTCCAGTGAACCACTTACCTGAGATATATACAGCAACTCCTGAAGAGCTGTCAGCAACCCCTAGAACTCAGCCCTCTGATTTTATGCATGTTTTCTAAGAAGCTCCAATGTCAGCAAAAACAGTATCAAGGACAGGTCAGTCAGCTTCCTTTCTAAAACGCACCTGCTGGGTCTGGAGTGCTGATCTGTGCCTCCCAGATGAACACTGTTCTTCCCAGGGTCTTTGAAGGTTCCTGCAGATCATGTGCTGCAAAGTTTACTAAAGATCAAGCATCCCCTTATACGTGAGCAGTAACAACAGCTGACAAAGGGAGAGACAGACACTTCAGATCACAGCAGGTCATAAGTATTTTAATTAACATTAATTACAGAAATTGCTTGAAGCTCAAGCATGACAGATTTCCAGTGCAGACTTTGTCATGAAGAGCATGCACTACCTGTCCAAAAGGCGCTGAAAGTCACGTCCCAAACTCGCAGGCAGCATTGCCATTTTTGTTACATGCAGGTATCGTTTTGTTTTTATTTCAGGTTGAAGTTGTCAGAAAAGAGTTTTATTGCCCTCTTTTTTATTAGGATAGTTTTCTCACAGCAAATAGATTCAGTGATATGAGTACACCCTGCTTGGTCTACCTTTAACACAGGACACAAATTATTTGTACAGACAGTTCTAAACCGAGACAGACAGGCTAGGCATGACATCCAGTGGTGAAACAGCCTGTATTACCCCACGTTTCTTTGGCCCATGTAACTTTGTTACCTGAACTTCTCAGAAGTGGAACCCATCTGAACAGTCCATTAGGATTTGCTTCACTCAGCAGAGCCAAAACCATTAAACAGAATAAATGTTACATTCATCATCATTAATGGAAAAAAATTCTCAGTCACATTTGTAACAGTCTGTAGCCTCTTGAAACAATTTTCAAAACAAAGAGAATGAACATCTGGAATTCTCCCAGTGTGACTTTTTAAAGAAATAAACAGCCAGTGCTCCTTGAAATGAAGAATCTGAGTGGAAGTACAGTTTCAGGTGGGGAGAAGGAGGCAAGAAAGCTTCAGTGGGAGGAAGAGAGCAAGAACTTCAAAAGCAAGACAGTAAGAAAGGAACCCACATGGTCTTGAAAACAAACTTCCAGTTTGATAAGTTAGAGAAGTATACTAGCATGTTTATCTTCATTCTGTTCCCTAGAGATTTTGTTCAGAGGTCTTTTCCTTCCAGATATTCTTACAGAAGGTCACTGCTGTTTCTCAAGCGATTCAGGCCCTGCCTCCCCTGTCCCATCTGCTCCAAACCATCCTGTAGTAATATATTCCGAAGTAGAACATATCCACTGAACTTCAGTTTTCTGTCTCCTTGGCACTTACGCTGCAAAACCAAACTTTTCACTTCCATGAAAACTGCATCACTTTTTTCCACACTATTTTATGAAAAGCATAAGCTGGCACATTTTCCTTCTGAACATGTTAACCTTGTTGATAAAGCTATCTCCAGCACTTAGTCTGTGCTATGGTATTGCAGTCTGTGTCACCTCAGGTGCATTCCACCCATGTTTGGGTGGCTGTGAGAACTCTTCCACTAAAACAAAACAGCAGCTTTGAGATGTGCTAATGTTCAAAACCCTTGGTGCAATTCTACAGTTACTTAATCAGCATACTCAACAAACTGCCCACCCTCTGAAGTGCATTAAAAACCCATGAAACAGACATTTAAGAATAATCTTGCAATCCCTGTAGTGTGGTTCAAGGTGAAGGTGTAGTTTTTGAACTAAAATATCTTAGGTACTAAGTGCAGTGACCTAATACACCAGGTTGAGCTAAACAGCTGGAGGTGTCATTCCTGAACGACACTGAATGCTTTTCAGCACCATAAAAAAAAAAAAAAAAAAAAAAAAAAGAAGGAAAGGGGGGGAACAGAGGGAAAGGGGTGTTCCAACTGCTTTTCAGCACCTTGTCATAGGCTTCAAATCATTCTAAACATGATAAAAAAAAATTTCCTAATTCTTAATGGGTCCTAAATGACTCACAGGATAATGATAAATTACTACTGCACCCCCCGCACTGTTCAAATGCTAGGACTTGTGAAGAAGGTCACACTTATTAGCCAAAGAGAAAAAAAGCAAAGATTAAAAGAGGATTCTACCTGACACCACTTTCCTAAGAGGGCTCCAGTCTGAAATGAGGCTACCATGGCAGTAGCTGTCAACTGAGGCTCTGGGATCACTTTTACATTAACAGTTTGTATCAAGAATCAGCAAGCATGAAGGAAAGCAAACTCCTTCCTCTCCCAATCATTCTCTCCTCTGCTAAAGGGCAAAGACAAACCCTCCTAGCAATACAGTTCTGTATTTAAAAGAACAGGCTGTAGCATGGCCTTTAGACCAGCCACAAGTCTCTGCTTTGCCACAAAAAACAGAATGATCAGGGCGGAGTAAGCCCTTTAGTCATTACCTAGTAGGCACTTAAGACTCCCACCCTCCACGTGGAGCTGGCAGAAAGCACCTATACTCTATCTGTATTACCTGAAGAAAGTTAGGCATTCCCAGAAGCAGTGAGATGAATGTGGAACTACCCCAGAAAGACAAGGAGAGGTTAAGAAAAAAACCCCAAAAAACCTATCTGAAACCTCACTCTTCTTTGAGGCTCCTCTCCTTCGGTGCTGTACTGGACTGTGGGAAAGCGTCTACCCCTGTTTGGAGGCAGCCCTGAACGGTCCCTTATAATCAGGCACCAAACTTTTCCTGTGGGGAAGGTCAAGCCTTTCGTTCAACACAGTTACAAGAGGTGCTGCTGCTTCTATATCACATACAGGACTAAGAGGTTGCTCAGAACAAAGAGAGTGAGCACTGTTCCCTACCCCAGCGATTAGGGCTCTCAGCTGTGAAAAGGCGAGAACTCTGGTAGCCACAAGCCACAAGAACTATTTATGTATTTTAGCTTAAAATGCACTGAAAGCACATACCATTGCAGGCTAAATGGCCTCAGCTTTCAAAGCAAAAGAACGTTACATCAGCTGATTCTGAGCATTGAGACCCAGGAAATCAGTTCTGCAATGCAGATGTTAGCTAACTAAGAAGAGAAACCACATGAAGGAAACAAGCAGCTACTGCTCCAGAGAACAGAAGCTGAAGAATACATTTGGTTCAATCTCACTGCATGCAACCATGAGACATCTCTACATACAGAAAACACAGATCCCCCTCCTGTAAGCAGCATTACCCAGATACCTCTGACTGTGGTCTGAAAAAAAGCTGTATCTCTCAGCTATGGCAAAAGCCAAGGTACTTGTAGCTCCACGTGCATGTCTATTCTTATCAGTGTAACACCAGGATACACTCAACAAGAAAATCATAAATTGCCTTACATGCTCTAGAAAGCCCAAAACTAGAAATCTAAATCATTTTATACAGCTTGCCCTGCTAATTGATCATTTCATTTACCATGGTCCCATTTACAATGTAATTATAGTGATTTTGCTTGAATAACTTCAGAAAATTGTATGTTCTCCTGTATAATATCTCTCTTCCAACATCATGCATGTCAAATGGAATAGCTCTATGAATTCAGCCTTTAAGATAAAAAATGAATCACAAATAAATTTAGGCCAGTATTTGCATAACAGCACATCCCTGGGCCCCGGTCACAGCCTGTTAAATAGCAGGGTCTACTTCTGGACATTGGCATAATAGACCATTGCTGGTAAGTGAGCTGTCGCCAGCAACTGGCTTTGGATCTACTCCAGTTACACATCTGCCTGCTTTCTCTCTCTCCAGATGTTCTACAGACTCCTGTAAGATTTCTTCCCAGCAGAATAACCAAACACCAAGAAAGGATCTGGACTCTCTTAATTCATTGATTTGCCTCCTAACAGTACAAACACAGGCACAGATACATGCTGTGCAGGGGACACTGCACATTTAAACATTGACTTCTGCTACCACTAGCTTACAGAATACTCCTGTGCCAGACTGAGAAAAGCCTTTCTTCTTGCTTTGACCCCGGTGCAGATGTGCAGAAATGGAATACTCTAGATGACAGAGTAGCATTACACATTCCCGACTTTTCATGATCATAGACTTTGAGTCATTCACATTTCAAAATCAGAGTTTGCTTGTAGCAGACTTTTGAGGACTTAACTTTATGTGCTGCAGCTTTCAAAGGCCCAGCAGGAGCCGAGACAAGACTAAGGCTCAACACTGAGACCAAAACTCCATCCTTACATGGTTTTCTGTTACTTGAATTGCATGACTAGGACTAAACTTTATTTAGCATTTCCTGTCCTTTGTCAACTGGATGAGAGGCTCTAAGCTAAATATTAGAAAGGCTTTTCCATGTTTCAAAACAATAAGTCTAATGAAATTGAAATTTCATACCAATACATTGCAACATATTTTAGGTAGACAGAATTAAAAAATTTAAAAGGCAGCTGAATTACTTAGAAGCTTTTTTCCAAGTAATTGTTATATTAAGACAATTTACATACACTACTACAGGATACCTCCAACAATCATTTTTAACAAAGCATCTTATGCAGCTCATGAGGCTCATCCTCAGGGGAAAAAAAAAAAAAGTATTTTAGGAACTATAGATGTGCTACAATTTTTCTTACCTGATTTTGTTGAGCAGATACCTCCTACCCTAAAAAGACCTGTGACTGAGCACAGTTCCAAGTAGGACAGGAAGATGTTATACCTCTGAGACTGATGGTCACGCATTGTAGCAAACTGCTATAAAAAGCTAATGGTCAGTGACAGTCTCTTCACCTAACCCCTCAAAAATAACAGCAAACTACACCCACAATGACATTGTGAGGAGAAACCTGAGAAGCCAAGTATCTGGCATGCAGAGCTGCAGGTAGAGCCAAAGGTCCATGCTATTAGGCCTCCGGATAACCCAATAGCCTCATGTTCCAGACATGGGGTACGCTGTGCATAGGGCACAGTCACAGGCTTCCCGTGCAAACACCGCACCCAGGCCTACAACCAGGTCAGCCATTCCTTCCCATCTTGTCACACAACCAAAGCCCATACTCCACCTCCTCGGGGCTCCCCGTGACTTTTCCTCAAACCACCCTTCTCTCAGCAAAGTCACTCAGTCTGATGAGGGCCATGATTTCTTGCCCATCTGAAACTTTTATGTTCTCAACTCATCACAAGGTCTGCCTTCAGACCAAACTTCTGCCCCTGAGCCTTGGCAACACATCTGGTCACCCCAGGTGGGGCACAGCTCTAGTCACTCCCCCACAAGCACTCTGGTTCTTCCTGCCCCAGCTGGATAAGGCCTGCTGTAATATCACTTTATCAGGCTCATGATTGTCTCCAGGTGATGGTGCCCTGTTCTTGCCCAACAGTAAGGTGCATCTGGCCCAGCACTGCTTTCAACTCCTCTCACTGAAACACGCATGCTGAAAATAACATAATACCCACCACTCAAGCACTGAAGTTGATAGCAAGTTTGAGGTTTATGTGAAGACAAAGTAAGCGTTTAAGTGAAAAGTACAAAGAGTATCACCCAATTCAGAGCGACCATATGGAAAAGAGAGAGGTAAAAGAAATGCCTCTGAGTCCTCTTCAGTTCTCACCTGAACACTGTTAAATGCATACCTTTTGTTTTTATCCCTGCCCCATACAGCTTCCCTGATCTACATACAGATGTAGACAGGAACAAAACTTATTAAAAAAAGCCACCGGGGGCACAGTAAACAGAGTCAGATGGCACAGACTAGACCTAACACCCGAAACAGCGCACAGAGCTTCTGGGGTCAGGAGCACGGGCTTACCTCACTCCCTGAGGCTGTGGGACACAGGGGTGCGGTGTAGGGACCTCGATCCTGAAGAGGAAGCGCCGTCCATGGCGGTCCAGCAAGCCCTCCCTCTTCCTTCAGCATGTGGCTAACAGCAAACCTACTCCAGCTAAAAGGCTACCTGGTGCTAAGGTGACGGCTCCTCTGCAGTCCCCCGCAGCAACGCAACGGTCCTCCTGAAACAGCCATTTTGACCAGCGTTCTCCGGGAGCCCACCCTTACCCCTAACCCAAGCCGCCAGCTCCGGCTCCCCGCGGGGTGTCACCACAGGTGAGGGCAATAACGGTAACGGCTGCTCCGGGGGGGGCCCTCGGCGCCGCTGGCCCGACCCCCACCCCCACCCCCCCCTCTCCCGCGGGGCCCGCGCCCGGCACGAGGGCGGCCCCCCACGGCAGCGCCTCCATTTTCTCCTCAGCGGCTGAAACTCTGCGGCTCCAAGCCCCACTCCCCGACCCCCACGCTGCGTCCCCGGCAGGGAGCCCTCCTCCTCCTCCTCCTCCTCCTCCTTCTCCTCCTCAGCCGCCCAGCCCAGCCGGTGGGGGTTAACCCGCGTACCTGCTTCCCCGGGGCCGCTCCCCGCTTCTGCCCGGGGCCGGGGCAGCCGTGAGGGGAGCGGGAGCCGGCGGGGGAGGCGCCCACACGTGCCCGGTTTCCGAGTGGCCACGGAGGGACCGACCTTTGCGGAGACGCAAACCAAAGCACCACAGCAGACACACCCCCCCCACACCCCCCCCTTTACCTGCCTCAGACCCGTGCACCAGCTTGTGTGGAAAGAAAGAAAAAAGCACTCGTCCCGCTTTGCAAAATTTTATTAGCAGATCAGCGTAACAAATAGATTTGTTATTTTTGACAGTCGGTGCTATTTCCAGGCATGTAAAAATCGGTATTTCTCTTAATAAAAATATAGGCACACAGATTTTAAATCACCACCACTAAAAAAGCAATAAAAATAATCTTATTTTAATAAAATATACTTGGGGTTTTTCAGGCTTACCACTTATCTCCAGGTTCCTTACTGCTCCAAAATAATACACAGAAAAATCAATTTTTCTCCCCCTCCAAAGTAAATTCTGTAACATAAATTATTTTATTGAAGTGTACTACATCTCCTCTCCCACCACCCCCCTTTCCTTCCATGCTTTTTTTTTTTTCCTTAAAAAAAAAAAGGAACCTCTAGGTTGTTGCTCAAAAACCACCAATGGTAAGGAATGAAACTAAGCCCTGCACTGAGGAAGGTGTCCTCCAGTGCTGTAAACGGAGTTTAACTGGACTATGCCTCCCTGAAATGGGGCTGAATTTCTACCTTGGTAGAGTAGATAGGGTGATAAATAGAGACCACCACATTTGGAAAAACACAGTAAAACTTCCTAATAAATCACAAACATTAGTCCTGAGAACAAGAGATTATACACTCACAGCGCACTCCTCTCTGGAACAGTCGAGAGAATAGTTTGGCTTGACAGAGTGCTGCTTGTTGTGGTTTCCGTGCAATTAATGCCACAGCACTTGGGAGCCACGTGAGGCTACGAACGACTGAGCGCCGTAGAAAAAGGCCAACCCTGCTGCTCTCCTGTGACTAAGCCAGCGCTCCTGTCCTTAGCTGACCTGGGCAAAAAGATGACTGAAGACCAAACGCCATGAGCTGTCTGTAATGTCTTTGTTAAAACACCACCTTACATCTTTTATTAATGTAGAATTAATGAGCTGGAGCTTACGGCTTCACGCTGCCTTGCACTCCTCTGTCTGCCTTTTTACTGCATCCCATCTTGCTCAATAGTTGCTAGGATTTAACATAAAAAGAATTACCTCATCTCCACGAGAGCACAATTCTGATGCAACAACCTAACAGCTATTTTAACCAGGGCTTAATTTTCACAAGTGCGATTTATGTACATATCCCACAGTCTCCAATTTGGACAACTGAAGGTGTTTTGAAACTCCAGGAATTTAGAAAAATTACAACTGGCTCAGAGTTTATTTGGTTTTCCTTAGCCCAGGGAATGAACTAATGGTAATGCATGGGACAGGGAAAGCAGGAAGCAAAATTTGGTAGGTAAGCTGCGCAGCTTTTTATCCAAATATATCTTTTTAGTGCTCGGTTTATGAAAGGCTCCCTCCAGACACTGAAACAATAGTTTTTCCCATTACTGGTCCCTCTTAATATATACCTTACTACAGCACTTTTTGAGGATTCTGCCTCCAAAATTACACGGAAAGCTCAGAAATGCACCTTTTAATTGAATGCAAAGAGAAGCCCATGTGCTGCTCCTCATCCCTTGACCAGGCATATGTCACAGGCTATGGCAGCACAAGACATGAAATAAAAGGAAATTAAATAAATAGTATCAAAATGCAGTCCCATATTTGCCAAAAACTTCATTCTTCTGCTTCCACAATTCCTACACCTACATTCTCTTTCCCTTCCTTCAACCTTCCCAGTCCAGGTTCACCTCCACTCCCTACATGTCCCCCCGATACTCGTTCCTCTCCACTGCTTCCCCCCCCTCCTCCCACTTCTTTCATTTCGTTTCTTCCCTCAAATCCTGCTTTCTGCCTTTCTTCTCCAATGCTTCTTGCACATTTCCTTCCTTTCATAGAAATAGTTTCTCATCAACTGCATTTTTAGGCTCTGCCTAAGCAAGGATACAAAGCTACAAATAAAAGTAGTGTATTTTTATTTCTTTCATAGAAACTGGAATCCAGGCAAAATTAACCCGATACAAGTTTTCAACACCAGTTCACACCTTCAGGTCTAAAACCTCAGCCTAGAAGTGACAACCATAAAGCCAAACAAAACCTGTTTCCTTGTCCATCTACAGTTGTTTCTATAGGCTTGCTTTCTGATTTTTAATTTATTAAATGTGAAAATAAATACGAACTTCTAACAACTAATATAGTCAATAAAAAAATAACCTGGTCTATGCACATTTTTTGGTACCAACTGAACAATACTGGCTTAGAAACTAATACAGTTAAGATGATGCAACTTCCTAGCACAAAGATCTTACATCAATACCAAAGTGCTTACTTCCTCAATTTTGGATACAAGCCCCAGAATAGAACATAGATGTTTGTTTGCAGTTTGGGTTACATGTAAACAACACCTATACAAATAGGTGTTAATGAATCTCCAATTTGCCGACAATAAATTAAAACAATAACAAAATCTAATAAAGACTATTTCTTCATATACTGTGGCTTCTTAAGTGCCCTGTTTTGGTGAGGCATCCTGCCATCATTCTGTAAAAACGTTGTATTTCAGTGCATGTAAGTCACTACAGAATTTTTTCTCTTTTTCATCCAAAAATTGCTCTGGCCTATCTCATCCTCTCAGTGGCCAGAATCAGTTGTACTGAGATTGACAGTGGCAGTTGTGTTAGTCTTCAGTCAGAAACAATGGCCAGAGTGCAATTCTTACTGCAGTACAGAACCATTTACTGCTAGGTTCACGAAATCAAGGTTATGATATGTAAAATGGCACTATGATTTTCTCTTCAATGACAGCAATAACAGAGTAGTGCACACAGCTAACAAAACCTGTCAGATATCTGCCATCAAATATTTATGCTATTAACAAATATAAAAATTGTATTAAGAATTTTCCTTAAGACTCAGTAACAATTTCCCTGACTGAAATAATAATGCACAGTCTTAATCATTGTGTGGAATGTGAATTATTCTGCAGTAAAAGAGTATCAGTAGAAACCCTATGTCCTGAGTGCAGTTGATACCACAAATAGATTGAAGTATCGCTGAAACGGTCACCGTATAAAAGCACTCCAGTCAGTGCTTGTGCTGCAGCATTCCCTGGGAATCTGGATCCCCAACTTTCTAAAATGCTTAGTAGGCATTAATAACATCATCCAGCTGTTGGTGTAGTTTGAGAAGCGAGAAGCATCATACCCAGGATTCAGACAAGAAGTCAAGGTCTGCTGTCAGGGCTGGTTTTTTCAGCAAGGATGAAAGTTTCCTCTGTCTCCTGCCCATGGAATTCTCATTACATTATGATATGCTGCTTCTCCTCTGATGAGTGGCTTTTCTTTGTGAAAGATCCTCACTGTCACTTTCACAGTTTCTCTGAAATAGAAAGGCCAAAATGTTTCAGTCACGTAAATGAGATAACCACGCAAATGAGATATCACGCTCCTAAACATGATGTTCTCACATTATTACTGTATCATCTATGGAGAAAATTAGAGCTAATAAAAATCTCACAGAGTTTCATTCCAGAAGGTCATACGCACTGCAGGGGTCCCCCACCCTCCGTCACACAGCTGGGCACAAGAGCAGCACTGCAGACTCTCCACAACTGCTCACTTCTCAGTCATACAGCACGGTCACTGCTATGCTATCCAAACATAACCTGCAGCCTCCATGCTGCTCCTTTACAAAATAAACACAGCTAGCACCTAAAGGGTTTATGGAGTCCCTATCTCTCCTTGCCCGACATTTCTGTCACAGTAACACAACTTACAACAGCATTAAAGACACAGAAGGGATGCCACTGTCCAATCTGGTTTCCCACTCAAAAACATTGCCATCCTGTTGGGCTGTGCATCCATATAAGGACAGCAAAAAATCACTGCACAGTAAAACTGGTCCTTCTCTTCCGCCCATTTGAGAAATGTACCTACCAAACTTTCATCTTGTATTAGGACCTTTTTCACCAGCGAACGAGATAAGTGGTTGCACAATGAGACAATACGGTAAGAAAGCTATGGAGAGAAGGAAGAATGAGAATTTGACCACACATGTGCAGTGCAGACATATCCAAACACATTTCATTTATCTACTGTGTATTAAAATTTTACATTCAAGCTCTGTCTTGCCCTCTGACCCCATCAGGCTTGGGAAGCCTTATATGAGACAGATTAAAGGCTCTCTGTCATACCTTCCATCGCCTTCTAGCATATTGCCTTTTGAAGTTTTCCATGTTAACAACAGATGCTTGCCGAACCAAAGCCTGTCGCTTGTCCACTGGCTGGAAGATAAGAGAGCAATTTTATTGCTTGGCTCCCTTTGATGCATGAAATACATAAGATTCTTCAAGTGCTCTGGAGCTGGCTGGAAGGAATGCTGGCTGGGGAAGCTGTGGATTCATACAGGTAAAAGCAGAAGAAAAATAATGAAATCTATTCCACCCTGTGCCTAGACAGGACCCCTTTGATCTCAAACAAAATCCTAAAACTATCGTACAGTCAGCGGTCACACTTGATCCCGTGCACAACATCGTTCTCAGAAGTTCCACTGCTGCTGCTTTCTAGCCACTCGACCTGGCACAAAAGGTGTATTGCATGGCATGGACTTTGCTCCAGCCTCCACTTCTGCCTTCTGCTTCATAATGATCCACACACAAGAAAACCAAACAAAAAGTCTGGGAACAGCTTTTCTAGCCAAAGGGCAGGATGAAGGACAGCCAAACAAAAGAGGGAGGTAACTAAGGGGATGCTAGAGGGTGCTAAGGCAATGCTTTCATTTTGTAAAGTTGCTAAGGTGCTTCTCGGTGCACACCTGCACCATCTCCATTTTCTCTGGACTGAGCTCATATCAGCCAGCTTTTATTAAAGTCCCTTTTTCTGAAAGGCATTGGGAGAGCAACAAAAAGGTTCCATGGAAGCCTGACAGAAAGGAGATGGAGCTGTTGTCAGCGCATCAATGGCACTGCAGCACACTGCTGCTCAGGGGTTTTGTGCATGCTTGCTAAAAATCATGACAGAATAGGACTAAACCCAGCATCATCACACTGTCAGTTCCCGTGATGCCTTCTAAATTTTCAGATAGACGTTTCCACATCTTGCTCTTTACAAGGATATTTTAAAACAAAAGGTAACATTAGGGCCCCTTCCTAACTTCCAGCATGTGGCTCTTCATTTTACATTGGCACATCTTCTCTGAATTGTGCTTTTACATGTTTTTCTTTTACCAGGCTGATTTAAACATCATAGGTAAGTTTGAGGCAGTGAATTCATGTGAATGTGAAATACTGAATAACTTCGGAGAGCACTAGCTGTACTCTACAACCCAAATATTAAACTGGTACCAGAGAGTAGCCCTTTTCCTGTGTCTCACAAAGCTGGTGAATAAAACCCTGGCTGCATATCAAAATCTCAGGAAGGCTCAGGTAATCTGCCACTGTAAGTAATCTTCTGCAATTAGTCTGAGATCAACAGATCCCAAGCAAAATTAGAAGGCGGCTCAAGGAAAGTAAATCCATGACCAGCTTTGGTCAACACTGGACAAGCCAAGAATGACAGAATAGTTGAGTTTGGAAGGAGCCTCTGGAGATCATCTAGTCCAACCCCCTGCTCAGGACAGGGTCAGCTACTGCAGCTACCCAGGACCGCATCCCACTTGGGTTTCAAAGGATGGAGACTCCACAGCCCCTCTGGGCAACATGTTCCAGTGTTTGACTGCTTCTTTAGTAAACAAGCTTATTTGCCTTTTTTAATGTTTAAATGGAATTTCTTTATTTCAATTTGTGCCCATTGCCTCTTGTTCTGTCACTGGATATCACTGAGGAGAGCCTGGCTCTGGTTTTTTCACTCCATTCTACCACATTTATACAGATTGAGAAGATCCCCCCTCAAGCCTTCTCTTTTTGACACTAAACAATCCCAGCTCTCTTGGCCTTTCCCCATTTCACAGACACTCCAATTCCTTAGCCATTTTCACAGCATTCCATCAAACTTACTCCAGTATGTTTTGCTGACATCACAGAAATTAAATGGGAAAAGGTTAGCTGCCATTTAGTATTGGTGATGAGGATACATGCTACAGCACATCTGAAAAAACCTCAGGATTTGTCCTTTAACCACACCGAGTATAAGAACTCAAGACATTGATACCATGGCAATAAATATATGAGGAAAGGATTACAATACCTATGGAAAAATAGGAAGAAAAAAAAACTTATGAGGATTCAGACACGTGCCTAAAATTTTTGGATGCCAATCTGGTGTCCAATCTGGCATTAAGGAACAGATGTTCCACAAACCCTGACACAGTCCTCCTGCAAATGAAGTGCTTTTGAACTCCAAAACCACTTCAAAATTTGCATAGACCAGAAAACTGTATCCGACAGATTGAGAGGGAAAAAAGGTTCAAAACAAGATCTGGGAAAAGTGAAAAGAGAAAAGCCAGGAACTCTTAAAAAGAGTATGGAGTTTATGGAGTGACAACCATTCCAGCAGTTCTGATCTGCACATGTAGGAGGTGGATAACCCAGAAATATTTATACTGACTGGAATCCCACCACCAAGCAAGAGTACCAAAGGCGAATGGAAGATCCATCAGTGAGAATTTAAACTTTTTTTTCAGCAAAATAATTGATAACATTTATGAGAACAAATTCACTTTTCTCATCACGTGTCCTGGGTTCAGCTTGGATAGAGTTAATTTTCACATGAACCTGGGAGGGGGCACAGTCGGGACAGCTGACCTGAACTAGCCAAGGAGCTATTCCATACCATTCGACATCATCCTCAGTATATAACGGGGGAGCGGGCTGGCTGCGGGGGTGCTCTCTCGCTCGGCTTTCGGCGGGGGAAGTGGCGGAGTGTTGGGTTCTGGGTGGTGAGCAGCTGCATTGTGCATCACTCGTTTTGTATATTCTTCTATGCATGCCCGTTGTTGTTGTTGTAACTTCTCTTTCTGTGTTGTCCAAGTGAACTGTCCTTATCTCAACCCTTGAGGTTCCTTTTTTTTTTTTTCCTTTTCTCCTTTCTGATTCTCCTCCCCATCCCACCGGAGGGAGGCGGGAGGAGCGAGCAAGCAGCTGCGTGGTCCTGTGTTACCAGCTGGGCTGAAACCACAACAACATGCTATAGGTATAGCATTTGTGCAGGTATCTCAGCAGCAATTCAAGGAACCGAGCTATCAGCTAGGCCTCTTTCTCATTTAGATGCATACATCATTTGCATACAACAGAAGTGGGACATTTAAGCATCAAATATTACTTTCTCATGCTGCAAATGACTAGCATGGTGGTACAAAACACCGACTAGAAATCAATTTTAAGTGGAAAAAATGTCACTGGCTAAATGTCAGCTGTACAATCATCATGAAAAATTTCTGAGTGCCCTTTCAGCAGTAGAACCATCACTGAATCAAAATAGCTCACTTGACAGTATTCCAGACTGTTAATAACTGCCTCAATTTCTAAATAGCCTGCAAACCAGTGACCTTGTCATTTTCTCAATCATCAGAATATCTTCTCAAAAGCAGTATGTCAGTGACCTCCTTCAGCTCAGAGAGCACTAGCCTCAAGGACTGAGTCACAATAATATTAACCTCACCCAAACACACACAGGAACAGAGTGGCCTCATTTAACATTCCTTCTTGTCGTGCCAGTGCATTTGTTCATAAAGAAAAACTACGTGAACAGAGAATATGAGATCATGGCTGAGGGAAGGCAGACTCTCTTTCTTGAGAGTCTTTTCTGCAATATTAACTCTCGATAGGCTTTAAGTTACTTTTTAAGGATTAAAACTCTCCCCCTCATAAAAAAATCCTGTGTTCCGGTTCCCCTAGACAGTATCTTGTGGGTCTTCCAGCTCAAAGGAACCTGCAGAAGTGATGACTGAAATGTTCTGAGAGAATAAAAAATGGACATATGTAAAATTCTCAATACTATTTGTTACAATGGAGCCAATTCTCCCCAACCATCAACACCAGCTTGCTAGGGACTTCTCCTGGCTATCCTCACTCCTTCAGAGCTTTTGAAAATTTTACATCTTGTGCAAAGAAAGATGCCACAGCAAGCACATCCAGTTTCCATCCTCCACCAAGTACAATGACAGGAATAACAATATCCCTATTAAATAACTGTTTTCAGAACTCTGAATTTTCACCACCCTCTGCACATCTTTATGAGGACATGGTAGTGATGGGTCCACTGTACTCTACACGAACCGGATGAGAGTATGCTTTATCTCTCTATCTCAAAGTAGGAAACATTATTCTTAATAATTTTACGAACAACAACAGTTCAATTCAGTTAGGTCATTCACTTCTCTGGAAAAGGAGGGAGGGAGGCTGGGCAGTGAAAGACATACTCTAATATATACATATATAAAGATCCATTCTAGATGGACTTGAGCAGTGATGCAGAGATGCTTGGATACTATCTCACTGATTCTTGTAGCTACCTAACAGTCACCTTGCAGAAAATTCATGCAGCTAAGCAAAGGGGCTCTAAACTAGCTGCAGAACCTAGGCTGGCAACTCTTTTCAGTACACAGAAGCTTGACATATCTTCTTCAGTCACTAACTATGCCATCAGGGAACAACTGCAACCTGCATAAATAACAATTTATTGTGTCCAGAACCAAGATGGGTACATAATGTGCATAATCATACAGTATAATCAAGTGACTTCTTTGAAATACAAGACAACAGGGCACAATTCAAATTTGAGCCAACTTTTCTTTTACTTCTAAACTTAAGAAAAAAAAATCTTCACAGCAAGAACACTAGTCTCAAATGCCACATCATAGATTAAATTAGTTATCACTTATTACTCACAAATTAATATTAGCACTGTAAAATTACATACACAGTTACCTGATCAGTTCATTACAAGTTCCCAGTTGTGTCTTTTGAATAGGATTTCTTTGGTATAGCCCAGGAAACTTAGCTGAATTTTAAACCAATGGATTAATCAACAGCTAACACCTTTGATGGTAAAAGATTTCATCCTGCATAACTGGCCTAAAAAAATAATCTTAACTCTTCTTCATCAGCAGCCATTTCACACAGAATTTCCACAGGACTTGCTAAATGTTAAATTACTACAGCAATTACTTTGTTTTACAGGACAGATTTCACCTTTGCAAATATTTCTCTCATATGGTCTATAGAACTGCCTCCAGCAGGTCTACATGACTGTTTCCTTCATCCAACCACAGATGCTAGCATGAGATTTTTATTAGTTTCCAGGCACCCAGCTTCTAGTAAGTACAGACTGACCTACTCTTTATTCCAAGTTAATTACTTAGTAATCTTCAGGAACTGTAATACACAAAGTAGTATGATATAGGCAGTGCAAAAGACTGTAGGGTTAGATGTGTCCATACAACTGTGATAATCTAGTTCCTGTAAGTTCAGACATCAAATATGGGGGGGGAAAAAAAACACCTTCAACACTACAAACCACTGGGAGTTTATGGTTTTGGTCAGCATCTCCTGCAGTACATCAGAATTTCTATTTTAGTTCTAGGTGATGTTTTCACGTAGAATCTATGCACTGAAAACTTTTTAAACTGCTGTACACTGAAAGAGGCAGCAAACCCTGCACCTAATCTGATCTATGCCATTACTGATTTGATTCTGCTACATCAAGATTCAACCCTGCAAGGAATTCTTCACAGCGAGATCTGTTTAACAGCTCCATTAGTGATTCATTAATATCTTTCTTGAAAACAGAGTCAAAGTTTCCATTCACACAGGCTTCATTTTCCAGTTGAAAACTACTCATTAAATCCTGTATCCACTTGAGTTCCTCAGAAAGATCTTGACTGAGAGATTCATACTGACTCTGCAGATCAGCATATTTCCCAGTTATGCCTGTAAGACTAGAGCCTACAGTCTTGATATCATCTTGTAGATGTCTTTTCAGGGACTCAATTTTACGGTATTCATACTTCAGCTGAGACAACTTGTGCCTCACGCTTTCATTCTCTTCTTTATACCAAGCTTCTTTCTCATTATAAATGGAAACCAGAGCATCAATGTCCTCCTGCACAGAATCGTGGGATGCAGCCAAAGTGCTGAAACCCCGTTCCATAAGTGAAATGTCCTCTACTACTCGGGCAAAGCGCTCAAAGTTGATGTAGGTATTATTGGGAGGCATGCTCGAATGGCACTTTATGGTGTACTCTCTCAGGCGTTTTGTCTTCAGCTGTGTGTTCTCAACCTTCTTGTTTTCTTGGACTTTTGTTTCTTCTTTCAGCTGGTGAGTCGTCAGACAGAGGAATCAATATTACTGAATGTTTACGAGACATGCAGTGATTAAAAAACTCTACACAAAGGATGCAGCCTGAACTTCCATAATGCTGGGAGATTCTTTGCTCCCACGGATTTTCCTTCATGCATTTGATTAAAAGAAAAAAAAAACAACAAAACACACAAACCCAAAACCAAACGTGACAAGTGATGTGCATTCATTCCAATGTGATAAGTATAAATAACAGGGCCGCAATTTATTTTCATGTTAATTTTTAGCAGTTAACAGTCCCAAAGCTATCAATATTTGTAAGAGGAAAAATAACAATCTTGAAACCACTCCAGTTAATGTTTTTGTGCAGTGCAAAGCAAAAACTGAATTTCAAACACCCTCATTAGTCATGCTGAGATTAGCTAAATGTATTTTCAGTAAGAGACTTATCCACAAAAGCAAGTGATGTTTATGATGAAAAAATACATACAGACACACAAACGTAAGCAAATCAGCACACTTGGTACAGCAGTTATATCTTGAGAAAAATTCTATTTTCCACATGGACTGTAGTCAGCTCTCAACTCAAGAAAGCACTAAACCCAACCCATAGTATATGTCCATACAAACAGAGAAGGATGGAAAAAAAATACAAAGCCCAGTCTAATGTAGGATACTGTAACATGCAACAAACATCAAAGCTTTGTCACCCTCTTTTCGAAAGTTAAGATAATAAAAGAACTCATTTGCAGAAATCCAAGGCTTTAGTCAGACCCAACCAATTTCTTCCTGGTTGATGTCTTTGAGACACCTAGGGTCACTAAGTACTTGGAGGGCAGTTTTCCATTTAACACACCAATAAGAATGAGAATATCATCTCTGCTTTGCTCATGGTAAAAAACAAGATCTGTCTCTTTTTTCATTCTTACCGTTATCCACGGATGAGACAGAGCTTCCTGAATTGTAAGCCGTTTCCTAAAAAACAACACAAAAAAACCCCAGTCTTGAACGAGAAATACCTGGTACACAAGTCCATTGACCTGCGCTTCTCCCAGGCTTCGTATGAAGCATTTATCAAGAAAATGCCAGGATTAATTCTCAAATTTCAGGGTTACTTTTCTCTATGAGACATACTGCTTGCGTTGAGTTTAGTAACTGTTCTAAGTTTCAGTAAGGTGCTGTCCTCATTCCACACAATTTTAATTCTTATTTGATCAAAACCTAATGGTATTTTTGTGTACCCTTCCATAAAAAGTGATAAAAATATTACTTTGTTTTGTTCATCCTATACGCTTAGAAAATAAATTCTTTCCATACACCTTTACTACGACTGTGTCTGAACTAAGGTATACAACGTTAATTATATCAAAACTGTCCTTTGGAACGTGGTATTACATCACTGCAGGAGCTGCCATTTCCCAAAAGCAACATTTCTGAGAGGAATACTTCAAACCTAATCAAACTTGATCAATTTGAACTTTCTTCTGCATTATAGCAGTTTGGTGAACAGCACATTAAGAGCACTGAGAATCAAAGGCAGAAACACAGCATTGCACAGGGACTGCTTCTGTACATGGGACAAATATCAATATCGCTGACTTGTCCTTTCTTAAAACAAGGTTGCTAGACCTGTGCATACCTCTCATCAAACCCCACCTACTCCAGCCTATTCTAAGGCCTGAGGATTTGCACAAATCTTGACCAAACAGCTTGCCTCTCTCTCTAACACCTATTTTCTCCCCTAATGAAGCCATCAGAAAGAACTGCCATGGCCTGACGTCCCTCCAGGATAAATAGGATTATGGGGAAGGAGATGCTACTTCTGCGTGCACTTTATTAAAAGGAAGAAAAACTAAAAAAAGGTCTGTGGTTCCTATAAACTGGGAATAAAGATCTGCATAGGTGTCATGCAAATTCTAGGTGATTGCAACAGATGCAGAGAGACTTAAGAAACAATTCCACTACGAGCACATGTGAAGATTTTTCTGCCCTTGCACCACTGGGAGCATATTGTGGGATCATGTCACCTCCTTGCAAGTAGTTCATAAAAGACTGAAATATTGGAGTGGTAGCTATCCTGAACTAGAGATTTTATACCCTATTTTCAGCCCTTCACCTACCCACCCTATTGTACCAGCTTGACTCATGTTAGAATTCAGTCCCAAAAGTGAAATTTAACTGAGGAGATTTAGTTCCTTTTCTTAGGGTTTCTGGGTGCAGTGATTAACTAGGGGCACAGCAGCATGCTCCTGTCTTGCTCTTGAAGATCAATACGCACTGGAGGGAAGGCTTTGCAGATTACTCGTCAGGCTACTTTTCACTAGGTTTATCTTAGAAACAAATGGATCTTTCTCAATTTTTACTTACCGTGTATCTTTCACCAGGAGTTTCTGAATAAAATCTTTTGCCAGGTCACTGGTATTGCTGAAAAATTCTTCATCAAATTCATAATTCACAGCTGTGATGTTGGCAAGCGTTTCTTGTTTAGTTTCTCCAAGGAAAGGCGATGCACCACTAAGTCTAGATAAGCCAGAAAGAAGAATCAATTGGAAAAAATAAACAGCAGAGGTCCCCTAGTGAAATTACAGTGACTGTGTACTCTTGGGACATTTGTGGATCTCATGTTGTAGCAGCCATGCCACGTGGGAAATAACAGGTCCAGCTCTGGCTCACTACATCTGTGGTTATGAGTCAGGCTCATCTCGAAAGTCTCTAGTGCAGCACTAATGTGTGCACACAGATAGAAATGCACAAATTCTCCTAAGTGTCTCATTGAAGTCATTACTAATCTAACTAGAAAAGGCTTCAGCTGAGGAGAGTCTCGATCCCTGTGAACCCATAAACACTACCAGGCAGAAGCTTCTATCGGCTTCAAGGGGATAAAGCAGTGTTTCTATAGATTTTCTTCAGGTAGGAAAAGCCCTGCCCCTACTGCTTTTCTGTCTGCAAAGCTACTGACAAGTTCCCTGCACAGTGAGTTCAGCCAGGAGACCTTTCTCAGGTGGAACCAAAATACAACAAACACGTGATTGGAAGTCAGGTGCGTGGCCTTGCCTAGGGGCCAACTCTGCCAGAGACGTAGGGCCATGCTGGTCATTAAAAGGAATCCACAAACAAAAGGACTTTAGCTGCAATAAAATCCAACTGTTTCTGAACAATGCAAAATTTCATAGAATCACAGAATCATTTAGGTTGGAAAAGACCTTCAAGATCATCGAGTCCAACCATCAAACCATGCCCACTAAACCATGTCCTGAAGTACCCCATCTACTCGCTTTTTTAATACCTCCAGGAATGGTGACTCAACCACTTCCCTGGGCAGCCTGTTCCAACACCTGACAACCCTCTCAGTAAAGAAATTTTTTCCTAATATCTAACCTAAATCTCCCTTGCCGCAACTTGAGGCCATTTCACTCTGTTGGCACTCTGCTCCAACTGCAAGTTAATAATGGAGACAGCATCATAATAAAATGCCATTCAGCAATCTTTACTTTGACAGAAAAAGCTTTTATCCTGCTTTGCCTATCTCTCAACTGTGACTGACAACCTTCATCTTTGATGACTATTTACCCCTGCTCCATAAAACTCAAGGGTCAGAACAGATTCATTTCAGACTCCTCCTGCCCTGCCTTCCCTCCCCTCCCCTTCTTCCCTCCCCCAGTCCACAGGGATGCTGACTTGCAAAAGTCTGGTTTACAGGAAATGTTATTTATACCAAGGAAATTTATCTCGTGCCTTTTTAGAAATCTTCTGGACTATTATTATGCTTATCTATTATGTCTAGGTTTGATAGCATAGTTTCAGGATGCGGCGGGCTCAAAACAGGACTGCAGCAAACTCCTGGGATCTAAATTGAAGTTTTGAATACTAAACTGCTTGCTTGCATGATCCTGCTCAACAGACCTTTCAGCCTGTCTGTATTGCCACTACCATGTTGACAGGGAATTTGGGGGTAAGCAGAAAGTTAGATGGGACCACCTGGGCCATTCAGCCCAGTCCCCAGCTACCACGTGTTGTTTTATTCACAGAATAAACATTTCAGTGCATAAAGTGTCTCCTCTCCCTCTACAATCACACAATGACACCAAAGCAGCTGACACAGCAAGGCAGCATGAGTGACGTCCTCCAGTTGTCTTTGATGCAGTAAATTTCACCCCATAAGCCACAGTCAATCTCACTTCTTAACAGGTTAACAAACTCCCTCTTAAGCTTTTGTTCCACTTCTGTCATCCGCAAAGAAAGGCTACAAGCATGCAGGTTAACAAACTCCCTCTTAAGCTTTTGTTCCACTTCTGTCATCCACAAAGAAGGCTACAAGCATGCATCTCGCTACAGACCATGGACGTTGTTCCAAAACTAAAGCTTGGAAACCTGCCCTAGAGCCTTGGTTTCTTTTCCCTTTCCCAAAACTGTGTCATGAAGCAGCTGTAATTCCACCTTCTGGCCCTTCACTGGAAGCCAAAGCCAACAGTGCTCTATTCTCCTCTGAGGTTTTTTTTTCTCTTTGGGACTCAATTTTGAAGTCTGTGAAATGGGAGGATTCTCAATCCTTACAGCTAATGCAAATTACTTTTGTTATATCCTGACTCAGTGCCTTTAAACATCTAACAGCAGACCCCAATAATTAAGGCTTCGCCCTTGCAACCCAGTGAATCATTCCACTGGTTATTGAATTAAAGACTTGTAGGCATTTTGCTCTCTGCACCTCATGATAGCATCCACTTGATGGCTGCCATGTTTGTTAAAGTTGGTGGTATCATTAAATACACCCCATTTATTCAGAATTCTTCAGAACAAAAGGCTTTAAAATTAACAGGCAATACTAGTTAAAGGCATACAAAATTTCTAGTACATAGCATATCATGCAAGCTGACCCCTCCCATCATATAAAGCATGCTCTTTTTTTCTGATCATTTGTAGGGAGACAAATTTTCAATCTTAATTACTACAGCAACCATTACTAGCCAACTAGGTAAAATAGACCTCCTACACTGGATACTGGATACTTCATTATTCTGCCGCCAGGACTGAATTCTCAATGCAACAGAAAAACCTCAAGAGCACCTGGCCATCTGTGCACCACTGCAACCACATGGTAAGTATTCCCACCTGCTTATCTTCAACTCCTAAGTTTTCCTCTCATCACTTATGAACATACAAACAAAGCAATTAACAAAGTTTAATGACCTGTTGTGATGGGTTGACCCTGGCTGAACACCAGGTGCCCACCAAAGCCATTCTATCACTCCCCCATCCTCAGCTGGATAGGGGAGAGAAAATATAACAAAAGGCTCGCGGGTCGAGATAAGGACAGGAGAGATCATTCACTATTACCGTCACGGGCAAAACAGACTCAATTTGCAAAACATACTCAATTTATTACAAATCAACCAGAGCAAGGTAATGAGAAGTAAAATGAAATCTCAGAACACCTTCCCACCACCCCTCCGTTCTTCCCGGGCACAACTACCCTCCCGGATTTCACCACCAAGCCCCCCCAGCGGCACAGGGGGACAGGGATGGGGTTTATGGTCATCACACGTTATTTTCTGCCGCTTCACCTCCTCAGGACGAGGGCTGATCACACTCTTCCCCTGCTCCAGCGTGGGGTCCCACCCACGGGAGACAGTCCTCCACGAACTCCTCCAACGTGGGCCATTCCCACGGGCTGCAGTTCTTCACGAACTGCTCCAGCATGGGTCCATTCCACGGTGTGCAGTCCTTCAGGAGCACACTGCTCCAGCGCGGGTCCCCCACGGGGTCACAAGTCCTGCCAGAAAGCCTGCTCCGTGGGCTCCTCTCTCCACAGATCCGCAGGTCCTGCCAGGAACCTGCTCCAGCGCGGGGTTCCCACGGGGTCACAGCCTCCTTCGGGAGCCCACCTGCTCCGGCGTGGGGTCCTCCACGGGCTACAGGTGGATATCTGCTCCACCGTGGACCTCCCTGGACTGCAGGGGGACAGCCTGCCTCACCAGGGTCTTCACCACGGGCTGCAGGGGAATCTTCGCTCCGGCGCCTGGAGCATCTCCTCCCCCTCCTTCTTCACTGACCTTGGTGTCCGCAGGGTTGTTTCTCTTACATGTTCTCACTCCTCACTCCGGCGGCAGTTTTTCTCCGTCCCAACTTTTTTTTCCTTCTTAAAAATGTTATCACAGAGGCGTTACCACTATCACTGATTGGCTCGGCCTTGGCCGGCGGCGGGTCCGTCTTAGAGCCAGCTAGTATGGGCTCGCTCTCTCTCGAACACAGGGGAAGCTTCCAGCAGCTTCTTACAGAAGCCACCCCTGTAACCCCCCCCACCGCTACCAAAACCTTGCCAAACAAAACCAATACACCTGTTAAGTACACATGTCACTGAAGACCAGAGTGCTGATAAAAACCAAGGGTCTGGACAATATTTTAAAACCCTTGACCTGAGCTTGGGCTCAGCCAGTATCCCTATCTTTTTCTGCACCACAGGACAGAAGGGAATTTGTTGTGCTGAATCTCACCATAGCTCTTTTACAGGTTTGGGGGTCTAAGCCTTGAGTATAGCCCAAAAGTGGATTTTATTCACAGAATGATAGAGTGGTTTGAGTTGGAAGGGATCTTAAAGATCAACTAGTTCCAACCCCCTTGCTGTGGGCAGGGACACCTTCCACTAGACCAGGCTGCTCAAGTCTTATCCAACCTGGCCTTAAAAAATTTCAGGGATGGGGCAACCACAACCTCTCTGGGCAACCTGTTCCCATGCCTCACCACCATCACAGCGAAGAACTTCTTCCTTACATCTAATCTACATCTACCCCCTTTCACTTTAAAGCCATTACCCCTTGTCCTATCACTACATGCCCTTGTCAAAAATCCCTCTCCAGATTTCTTGTAGGCCCTCTTTAGGTACTGGAAGGCTGCTGTAAGGTCTCCCTGGAGCCTTCTCTTCTCCAGGCTGAACAACCCCAGCTCTCTCAGCCTGTCTTCACAGGACAGGTGCTCCAGCCCTCCTCTGGACTTGCTCCAACAGGTCCATGTCCTTCTTATGTTGGTGGCCCCACAGCTGAATGCAGTACTGCAGGTGGGGTTTCAGGAGAGCAGAGGGGCAGAATCAACTCCCTCAACCTGCTAGCCACACTTTTGATGCAGCCCAGAATGCGACTGGCTTTCTGGGCTGCAAGCGCACAGTGCCGGCTCATATTCAGGTTTTCATCCACTAACACCCCCAAGTCTTTCTCTTCCAGGTTGCTCTCAATCCACTCATCAACCAGCTTGTATTTGTGCTTGGGGTTGCCCCAACCCATGTGCAGGACCTTGCAGTTGGCCTTGTTGAACTTCAGGAGGCTCACACGGGCCCACCTCTCAAGCCTGTCAAGGTCCCTCTGGATGGCATCCCTTCCTTCCAGCGTGTCGACCGCACCACACAGCTTGGTGTCATTGGCAAACTTGCTGAGGGTGCGCTCAATCCCACTGTCTATGTCACCAACAAAGATGTTAAACAGCGCCGGTCCCAATATGGACCCCTGAGGAACGCCACTTATCACTGGTCTCCAGTTGGACATCTAGCTGTTGACCACAACTCTCTGAGTGTGACCATCCAGACAATTCCTTATCCACCAACTGGTCCATCTGTCCAATACACGTCTCTCCAATTTAGAGACAAGGATGTTGTGCAGGACAGTGCCAAATACTTTGCACAAGTCCAGGTAGATGACATCAGTTGCTCTTCCCTAATCCACCAACACTGTAACCCCGTCGTAGAAGGCCACCAGATTTGTCAGGCAGGGTTCGCCCTTAGTGAAGCCATGCAGGCTGTTGCCAATCATCTCCTTGTTTTCCATGTGTCTCAGCAGAGTTTCCAGAAGGATGCGCTCCTTGATCTTGCCAGGCACAGAGGTGAGACTGACTGGCCTGTAGTTCCCTGGGTCTTCCTTTTGCCCCCTTTTTAAAAATGGGTGTTATGTTTCCCCTTTTCCAGTCAGTGGGAACTTCCCCGGACTGCCATGACTTCTCAAATACGATGGATAGTGGCTTAGCCACTTCATCCGCCAGTTCCCTCAGGACCCGCAGATGCACCTCATCAGGTCCCGTGGACTTGTGTACCTTCAGGTTCGCTAGATGGTCTCGAACCTGATCTTCCACTATGACGGGCAGTTCTTCATTCTCCCAGTCCCTGTCGTTGCCTTCTGCATCCTGGGCAGTGTGGCTGGAGCACTTGCCGGGGAAGACTGAGGCAAAACAGTCATTGAGTACCTCACCCTTCTGCATGTCCCAGGTAATCAGGCCCCTGTTTCCTTCTGGAGAGGACCCCCATTTTCCCTAGTCTTCCTTTTATCACTGACATACCTACAGAAGCTTTTCTTGTTGCCCTTGACGTCCCTGGCCAGATTTAGTTCTATCAGGACTTTGGCTTTCCTAACCTGATCCCTGGCTGCTCAGACAATTTCTCTGTATTCCTCCCAGGCTACCTGTCCTTGCTTCCACCCTCTGCAGGCTTCCTTTTTGTGTTTGAATTTGTCCAGGAGCTCCTTGTTCCTCCATGCAGGCCTCCTGGCGTTTTTGCCTGACTTCCTCTTTGTTGGGATGCATCCCTCCTGAGCTTGGAGGAGGTGATCCTTGAATATTAACCAGCTTTCTCAGGCCCCTCTTCCCTCCAGGGCTTTATCCCATGGTACTCTACCAAATAGATCCCTGAAGAGCCAAAAGTCTGCTCTCCTGAAGTCCAAGGTAGAGAGCTTGCTGTGTGCCCTCCTTGCTGCCCTAAGGATCTTGAATTCCACCATATTTGTTTTCCACTCTGAAAAGACAATCCCTCCCCTTCAAGCCTCCACACTCATACTCACCCCTGAGCTGTGTAGTGCAAATCCCTCTAATACTAGAGTGCACCTTCTTTAAATCTGGCAGCAAGTTAGTCCTCTGAGTGTCATAAGGAACAGCAGAAGCCCCAGGGTATGAACATTAGGGAAAGGCATTTCCAAGCACGCAGTATCCACCATGCACTGCTCCCCAGCAGTCACAGGAGCTTGATTTCAATGGAAGCAGTTAGGTCCAAGGATCCCTGACCACTTCTGTAGTTCTCATATCAAACCAGAGGAAAGAATTATTGAAGCAATGAGTGCTATTCCTCCATTGTATGCAACCATTGTCACATAAGCAGTTTCACAAATTGTCAAGCTCCATCTTAAAACTCTCTCAACTGCTTGTCCTTGGATGCCCACAGAACTTCATTTCTGTGAGAGTTTGAGCTTGTCATGATTTCCTGCTTTTATTTATTAATCACTTATTGACATGCTTTTATTCCAACAGCTTCTTTTCCCCTTGTGCTTACTGACGGCAATGATACTCCCAACTAGCTTTTGCTTTACTAGCTTTAACAAGCCATTTTTTCTCCTGTAAGATGAATTCTCAGTTCCCAGGGTCAAATCCTCTGCTCCTGTCTCAGCTTAAATTCACCTTTTTGAGTATGAGTGACCATATTTATACATAGTAGTCTAGACTGCTGCCTTTACAAGCAAATTAAACTTCCCCGTTTTCACCTGAAATAACTCACCTTGTAAATGGTACTATTACATTTGCTATTTCTATTCCTCCACACACTGGTAGCTCATAGCGCTTCTATGAGCAACCAACACGCTTGGGTTTTTCCATCCTCTACCATTTGGAGCTGATCAGGTCCCATAAGAAGCAGTGATAGCCCAGTGATGCTAGAGACATTTGTTCTTCATCTGCTCAGAATGCCCCTCTTCTACCCCTTATTTTAAACTTGAAAAGGCTGCAGGATAACATTTGTGCATTAGACAAACCGCTGCCCACCCCATGTATGCAGCTCCTTTCTTAAATGGCTAAAGGGAAGAGCTGTATTGTACTAGTGCAATAGAGCTTTAGGAACACTTCTACAGGAGTGAATCTAAGGTACTCACAGTATGTAGGTGATGACTCCTATGCTCCTAAAAAAACAAAGGAGATTAATTGCAGGGGTTCTGCGTGACCTGTATTGTTCTTGATGTACACAATATGAAAAAGTCAATAGTAGCTGCTATACAGGCAGGACAGCCATCATGGTTTTAGATAACTGCTAGTATCTCTCAAAGAACGGTGTTTCGGGGAAAATGTGAATTTTACATATAACTTCAAGTAATGTAGATAGTTGAAGTCTCTTTATGTATTTCTACTTTAGCATGTATTTACTACAGTACACATCAAAAAAACAAAGAAACAGAAGCAAGGATGTTTAATTTGGGGTGACTTCTTTTGCCTGCCTTCGCAGCAGATCAGATTAGTACTCAGGTCTCCTCTGCATGCAGTGGTCTTATAAATAAAGCTGTCACAAACGCTACAGGAACATGCTTTGTTTTAAGAGTGCTCCTCCACAGTGGACAGTGGCAAACTGTTAACTCTATAGCTGCCATCATTAAAGTTTTTCATTGCAGAAATTAAATGCTTATCTTCTAATTTAAAAAAAAGGGATAAAAATGGAAAGACAGAACAAAGAGTTATTAACTGCACTTAAGTTTTTTGTCCTGTTTTGTTTTTAATTTGTTGCAGTAGAATGGATTCTATTCAGAGCAAATTGGGAAAAAGTAACAGTAGAGCAACCTGGGGGGAAAAAAACCCAAACAAACAACATTAAAAACTTACCACATATCTGCAGCTAGTCCAAGCGGTTCATAGTTTACTATTTCTGGAGCTGTAAGAAAAAAATTAATCAAATATCAGCAACTGAAGTAACAAATTTTTACCAGGCTGAATTGAGTAGCAGGTCAAGAATTGCCAAAAGGGAGAAAGGGGGGGTGAGAAAAGGAAAGGTAGTTATAGGATGCACTGTTTATAGTTTTGTAGCCATGATGGGAATTCAAGTTCACAAGCGTCCAGAAGAGATTACGTAGAGTAACTTGGAGCATAATGCAACTCAAGACTAAGGGTGAAGCAGATATTATATACTAATTACAGTGCAAATTATAACAAATAACAAATTATTACACCTCTCAAGGATACTATTACCCCTAAGAATCTGAGCCTGTGTTTTGTTTTTAACTGATGCCATTAATGCTAGTTTCTAACGACCAGTCAGAAACAGCTCTTGGGCAAGAGGCTGAAATTACATGCCAGACTACATTGCTATCCATGTCAAACCTTATTATCTTTATAAGAAACATTTCCTCATTGGAAAACATCCCCATATAAGACTGCATGCAAGAGAAAAGACCAAGGTCAGGTAATGAGATGAAAAAAGGTATCTGTAACAGTCATGTTTAACTGGAACATGAATTACAATTCTCTCCCCACATGCCAACCCCCAAAATCTCTAATTGAAACTAGTAGAAAGGAGTAGGATTAACCTAAAATCCAAGTGAGACATTAGAATTATGATCAGTGAGTAACAAAAAGAGAATCAGGTGGAAAAATGCAAGGGGAGGTGAGGGTTTTGTACAGCATGTACACAACAGGTGTACAGTGTGAGGGAGGTCTATATCTAGAAAGCCATGATAGAGATACCCATGTAATTGTGTACCCGTGTACTACAATGCAGAAAGCTTAATTGCCCCAGGCAACAAGTAAAAAAATTATTTCTATTTGCAGGGTTTCATAATCTCAATCCTGAGTTTACATCTCTAAATATTTATTTGGCAGCAACCTACTCTCACAGGAGTAGCACATCTGATTTATAGGAAGCACCTTTTGGCTTTGCAATATGAGACAAAGGAATGGGTCGGTCACTCACCTACAAATTCTGGAGTTCCAAAAATGTTTTTAAATTCGACTCCATCTTCTATTTTGTGAGCCAGGCCGAAGTCAATGAGTTTGATGTGTGGAATAGGGATATTCTTGTCTAGAAGCATAATGTTTTCAGGCTAAAAATAATAATAAATAGATCACTGTTATTATAATATTAATATCTTGGGAAAGTAACAGAGTTCTCAAGCGCTTCTTGTTCTTCACATACACAACACTGTAGAACAAGAAATACATACCTGTGCCTAACCATTTACAATTCATTCTATTGAGAAAGGGATGACAACTGTAAAATTTTACATCATTGAATGGACCACTTCATAAAAGCAAAGCAAATCTACTAAGAGTAATACTTTCATTCCTTTAATTTTATCTCATGCAAAAACTACCTTTCTCTATCTTCCTGTTAGCACTCCTAAGCTTATTTTAATGATGGCTATTGCCAGGATGAAAACAAGATACCCTTTTTTTCCAAAATGAGACAGAAGTTTTTAACACAACTGCATGTAGTTCCCTAATCTGGCAAGATAATGCCACTAGATTATCGGCCCAGCAGCACTGTGATGTAACACAAAGCGGAAGCTCAGTTTATCTTTTCCCCTTTTAAAACAGAAAATATATCCCTGGCCTGCAAGACCTCCTGGGAAGATGTCACACCCTGACCCCATGGATTTGCCTCAGTTACAATAACTGGTGCACACAGAACAGCAGCTAGCAAGTAGCTGAAGCAGTGCAGATACCTGGTGCAGAGACAGAGTGCCACTGCTTGATCCTGAGGGAGAGCTGCATCACTAAATATCTTGATTGACAGCAATTTTACTAATCTGTTCTTGGAATTTACACTGGGAAACATCACTATTTCTGCCCAGTTGTTCCTATACCGTATTGTAACCCACTGGAAGATGACTTATCAAATGCTTCTTGAGGGATTCTAGTCACACCTTAATCTACTTAGGGAAGGAAAATGCTCTTCTCTGAGACTAAATTCACAGCTGCAACTACAAGGCCAGAAAAGATCTAGGATTTGCTATCTGAACAGTCCAGAAAATGGAAAAATTTGGGATCAGAGGTCCTAGCTCATATACAATAGTAAGCTATTAAAAGAACACGTAGCATTTCTCACAGCATCGTAGGGAAAAGCCAAAGCTAGAACTGTGGAATTAAAACTAATTTTTCAGCCACAGACTTTGACTTTCTTTACCAGATATAGCAGGTATTTCATAAATATATTTCTTCAACTAAATTTCTCAGCCTTAGTTACTCCCTACCATGGCCCTATTTCACAGGTTTCAGACTAAACTACCGGTTCAATTTATTTCCCATGAAGAGCTTTAATGCATTTATTTGTCATAACTTAATCATAAGCTCAAGAGCAACAGTGAGACAGTTTGATTCCCTGCTGGCAGCTGCCTGGCCTTTTCACAGCAGATCCTAACATGGAAGCGGCTCCTGCTAACACATACTCGCAGTCAGAGCTGCACTGGAAAGAGACGGTATGAATAATTTATTGTCATAGTCATTGGACCAAGAATATTTTAGCCTCAGGCTAACAAGTCTGGTTTTCTTCCATGGATCTAGGGCATATATGTTCACCCCAGATACATGATGTAAGCTTGTTTATAGCAGACAGAACAGACTGAAATGGCAAAAAGTCACAGTCACTACCTTTTGGACTGTTTTATTCTTTAGGTGGTGTAAGTCACTGTAGCTCCACTGAAGTCCATGGAGCCCTGGCAAGTGATGAGATAATTATGAATAATCCTCTATCTAGTCAGATCACTGCTTAAAAATACATGTCTAATTTACTGTTAGCAAAACTCCATACCCAGTCCTACAAAACCCAGGACAGTTATTCTGCGAATATGTTTTAAGTCATTTGAAATTCACCATTAGTGAAATGATTCTTTACTTATCCTTTCTGATGTCTATCTCACATTTCCTGCAACATCTTCCTTGACCACCTGACATTACTATTATTAAGTATCAAGATTCATAGTTAGAGAACAGTATAGAAAAAGTTGCACCTATATTCTTACAATAGTTTCATGCCACTGGATATTAGACTGTTTTCTAATACACAGTGAAAACTTTCAGTCTTTGGCTTCTGGATTAATGAAGTAATTTCAAAATCAAGTGTGCATCCTTTATATGTTCCCACATCTACTATGCTTTTTCACATGTACCCTGTGAAGATTTGGACAGTAGTTTGCTAACCAGTTTCTTAGGTTAGATGTGATTTGCAACACTTGCAACGACTACATATATGCCATTATCACTGTTGCAAGACCAAGCAATTTAAGACTGAGACAGCATTACACACACATTTAGCATAAGGAATCAGCATATATATCCTGGGAATCTGGGAGGAGTCTATCTATAGCACACACATAATTAGTAATCGGTAATAAACTAACCTAGATTTAAAGTTAGGACAAGGAACATGTAATCTAGCAGTAGAGTTTCTTCCTTTTTTCCTTCATTTTAAAACAGTTCCCTCCTCTGTTTTATTCTACTTTCTCCTAGAGGATAAGTGCATTTTGAATGTATTTCTGGAAGCAGCAATGTTTGAGGCAACCAGTTCTGTAGCTGTGAGTCTGCTACTGAGAAAGCGCTTCCTTCTAGTCTCAAGAGTTTCACTGCCAAGGACAACAGACTCCTAGCTTCAGAGAAGCATGTTCACTTATGGAGGCCACAATCAAAAGAAGAGAGAGACAGTCTCTTCTGTATTGTCTAGGCCAGTTGTACTGATATCAAGGTCAAGGACCAAAGCTACAGATGTCAGCTGATATGGTAGGAAGAGAGCTCTGTGTGATGTGCTTTCAAGACCCTAAAGCAGCTAAGAAAGCAAGAAGTCTTTCTGTTAACCAAACTGCACTGGATGACACATACACCTCATGTAATTCTAAACACAGTGGGGACTGGAAGCAGCAACAGTTGTTGTAGCTGGATCTGGCCCTCCTCTTCCCAAAAATACATTTCTTATGTCTAATTTTTTTTTTTTTTTCACAGCATGCTTTGGATGATACCACAAATACAAACAGCTGAAGGATGAAGACTTACCATTTCTTTTTCTCAGTCAGTAAATATATAGGCCCATCCAAAAGTTACCACATGCCTGACAAAGGAGACTGTCTTCCTTGGAGCACTCAGCTGTGAAGTGCATTTAAAATGGTCTTACCTATTATTTTAGGCATGTTATCAAATACAGATATCTAACAAATCATAGAAGGTGTAGTCTGTCATTAAAACAGTAAGTCTAAATCAGCATCTTTACCTTTAAATCAAAGTGAGCAATTTTCTTAGAGTGAAGGTAATTGACTCCATCCAAAATCTGCTTGATGAATCTGGTTGCTTCCTCTTCACTCAAAGACTCTTTCTGTGCCAGGAAGTCAAAAAGTTCTCCTCCAGAAACCCTGCAAAACACACCAGAAAACATCCTGCTATCTACTGCATTGTAAGACATAAAATAAACTTAAGCACAGAAACTGAAGTAGCAAAAACCCTCCATACAGTTAGAAAGAGGCCACTCTTGCAGACACTCTAGAGTTTTGTGTTCTGGTTCCAGATGTACCAAAACTTCCTTTTGGCTTCAGCTCTCTCCCCTGTAAAGTTAAAGACTAGCTTTCCCTAATTCATTGATGCTGCAAGGTTTGATTTGTCAAGGATTATAAAGGACCAAAAAAAGGTACATTGTTTGATGAATCTATAGACATGTACATATTTCAACAGGTAGACTTTGATGTTAACCACTTCAACTGCTATTTTTCAACATTGTCATTTTGTATGAGACAGAGGAAATAGAACAAGTTGTAATAGTCAACGACTGTTAAAGAATTACTTCTCTTATTGTTTGCCATCAGAAACATGAGGCAATAAGATCTGCCAACAGAATTTCTTTCCTTTCCAGAACAGCCGTTACACTGTTCCAGTACAGATTCTTGCCCGACATAACTGACAGGAAAGCATTTGTTTTGTGCTGAATTTTTTAAAAGAAAGCAGATTGTAGCAGCTTGGAAGGTACCTAAAATTGTTTTCCCAACTCAAGGAAGTGCCATTACTTGCTATGAGTTTTCACATCAAAATTAAAATACATTCCATGCATATTTAGTACATAAGAGTTCTATTTTCATTTTTGTGCCTTGTATTGAGAGCTCCAGTGCTATTTTTGTATATATTATGAAACAGGCTGATCTAGATATTTAATTATGCTTACACTTATTGTTTCCAGTTCACACTGTCATTGATATTATTGATTTATTCTCAATCAAATTTACTGTTGGGGGCACTGACAAAGTGGTTGTTGCTCTTGGGCTCAGGTGTGTCACCCATCTGTGTTCACCATTCAGAGTGCAAGCACAAGACTTGAGAGATCTAACAGTCATTTTGGAAAACAAGTATTTGGCCCTGTTGTCTGATGAAATACCTGTAAAAGAACTGGCAGGTTCAAATGCTTTAAGTTAACTTAAGTGCTGTGATTCACAGACAAGTTAGATCACACTGTACACTGCAGAGGTCTTACATGCAATCATTCCTTTGACCCCAGGCTCCTACACAACAACGGTGGTGACAAGATGGTGATTCCCTAACTCTGCCTCTTTCAGAGTAAACTGTTGTGAACAGCTACAAAAACTCCAGAGAAGTCAACTGCAAACAAGAACAACGTGTCAAAAGCCACAAAGACATTGGGCTTAGTTCTTAGCTTCTACTGTTACTGTGGGTGACAGTATACCTTACTGTTCCAAAGGCAGAGATTTACACAGGGCCTATTGACTTCAGCATTGATTACTGGATATTTTTTTCACAGCTCCCGCATAGTCAGAAACTTTTTAAGCAACCTGAGACAGGACGCTTCACCTGGGCAGAAGTCACCTCACTTCACCAGGGCAGAAGTCACTTGATGTTTTGATTGTTACAACCAAATGGCTGGCGAACAAAAATAAGCTTGTATGACCCAGAAATATGTTGCAACTGCTGTCTTTGGCTGCTGCCTTCCTCCGTCCTATTAATCTCAGTTACTTAGCCTGTGAGACTCTTATTTGGTCTCTGATTTTCTTTTTAGGTGACACATAGCAAGGGTGTCAGCACTGCCATCAGCCTTGCTGGACAGGTTTTGTTTTACACTGTGGATTTCAGGAGCCAGGAAACACAGTCTCCTTTCTGTATTGCAGTAGGTTTAGGAGCCTTGGTTCATTAGTTTAAAAATTATTACAGCTGACTGTGACAAGCCAGTAAAGAAATCTGTAAGTAAAACCTGATAGTCTCTTGGTGAAATCTGCATACAGAGAGCAGTCAAGTTCTGTTTCCTTAATGATTTCTATTCATTCTGCACTTAAGCAATCACCTCTGGCAGGCACTATGGCCCTGTCATTAGGAAGCCAGCAGTACCTGGATACTTTCTTGTACTTTTCTGGAATTTAACCACACAGGCACACTACTCTCTCTTTTACCCTTAAGGTAGAGTCTTTAATCAGGACTAAGAATAAAAAAAGTTCTCTCTTGGGCCAGGCCAACAGCCCACATCGCCCAGCCTCCAGTTCACCAACCCCAGCAAAAGAAGATACCACTTAAGGCAAGCACACAAGCTGAGCCATTTTGTGAAAGCCATTCCCCTTGCCTTCCCCTGGCACAGAGGACTCTGCTGAGGATGTCAGAGGATACCCTCCTGCCTGGAGGAGAATGGCAACCTTCTTTTCACGAATCTCCTTTGCTACACAAAGGAATGTCAGAAAGTTGTTCAGCTGCCCAGACTGGAAGTACGTAATTCCCTTTCTCTCTTGATGACCCCAAGTGTGGTCACTTGAAACAGTTGGGGTAGCTGCTCAGGGCACACCAGGGATTTTGCCCCAGTGGCAACCTCAGCAACATTCTGAGCAACCAGCTACGCCCAAGGCATCGCTGAAGAAACTGTACAGCCTGCAAGAACGAGGATCACAGGAGATTTACTTGCTAGCTCCTTGCTGTATTCTCCCTCTTCTCTCTAGTTCACACTAACCTTGAATCATGCTAGGCAGGAGGCACTTCCAAGGTACAGAATACAACATAAAAATAGAAAAGGAAACCAAGAAAAGATTCAGGGAGTCTGAAGTCCCTCTGTTACTTTATCAGCAAAAGACTCCCTCTTACAACAACTACATGAGCATTTGATTTTCTGAAGGTCAGAGATCAGCATACATACAAACAGTCCATTAATCTCTAGTCTCTTGTGGTATGGCGTAAGACATTAGCTTAAGCTGCAGAGATCTTAAAAGAGTAATCTAAAGGAAAATTCAATAGAAGAGATGTGATGATTTCTCATTAACAAAGACTCAGGCTTTAAAAACAGGTTTGAGTAAATTGTACAAAGAGAGCGGTAAGCAATTTAGTGCAGGATTGTTCTTATCCAAGTTATGCACCTGAACTCAGAGAAATCCTCAGGCAGAAGACACTAGCAATCCCAAAAGCCAGCCATTATGGAGTCCCAGAAAAAAAGCAGATCAGCACTAACTCCTTTGCAGTAAAACACTCCTAACTGCACTACAAGTTACATTTGAACATCCAGGGAGGTGTGTGTTTTAAATCAGCACCACCTGTAAAAGAGCAAATGCTCCTTTCTCAAAGGACCTTAGGTTACAGAAAAAAATCCTTACTCTGTTTCCACCTCATTCCCTATTACCATGTCACCTTATTCCCATGGCAAACAAAGAAGCAAGCAAATGATACCTTTGTTCTTCCTTCAAAGTCCAATAGAAGACAAACAACAATGCTGTCTTCTTGGCAACAGCTGTTTATTTTGTGTACACAACCTTGACACTTACCAGTAGAGGAGACTGGCGTATCAATCAAACCTGCTTTCAGGCTGCTTTTGTCTGGGCAAAGCAGCCTCAAGGCAGGGCCCAAGAGACAGAGAACAGTGGGGTAACAAAAAGCTGTGGAGAGCATATCCCTGAATAATGTGCACAAGGAAGGGCAAACTGTGTACCTGCCAAACTGCACTTAACAGCAGTGGACTTGGCAATGTTCTTCTGCTCTTGAACAGAAGAAACAACACCTGTAGAATCAACCCCTGTGTAAAGAGGAGCTAGTCTTGCCTGTGCCAGCACAGTGAGTTTGGGAGAGGGTCAACATTTTAGCCAAAGCCTCTTTTAAACATCAGGGTAGCTTCTTCAATTGATCAAGAATACTGGGGACATACTTTTTGAAGCTGAAGTCCACCAGAGCTTAACATAAGATTAACTGGCCAGGTGCTGTAACACTTATTTTGATAAACTGCAGGGAGTATGTGACTGATATCAGAGTGTCTCTGATTACAGAGAGAATGTAATTAACTTTATTAGCAATTATCATCATCCTCAATTTGTACACAGCAGCTGAATGCAATGGCCTTAATCCGGTCAAAACTGCTGCATCCAGCCTTTGAAAAGTGAAATAAGCTACAGCCTGACAACAGGACACACAGAATGTATCAGGCTACGTGAGGACAGGAAAAAGCAGAAAGTAATGAAATGGGAGGTTGCTTTAGCACAAAGTAGCTGCCAGTCAGAAAAAGCAAGCTCCTTTCCTGTCTTCCAGCACATGGCTACAGAGACCAACATTTGGCCATAGACATATACCTAAAAATTAACAGATGCTTATAATTACTCATATGCCATCTGCCAGCAGTCACATTAATCTTCAGTAATGCTCCCTGGCCTAAATGCTGGCTCCCCTGGAAAGCTAGTGGTTATTTCATCTCGCTCAGGGATCAAAGCCTCAGCGCCTGGATTATATACACAAGGTCAAGGCAAGCGTGCTAGGGAACATATGATCTACGTAACTTCAGCCACAGTGTCTCTGTATTTCCTGATTCATACATACAGAAAAATTGCATCATTTACTCATTACCTAAAAATTGTAATAAGCGGAAGAACTCAGGGTGTCTCCTTGCTTACAGCCCTACTTTAGTATCATGAATTGACAGATAAAGGGTATGTCATCTTCTGCACAGCTCCTCTAAGACTCAGAGCTTTGTAAACTAAGTGGTATTGATTCTACAAGAGAGCAGGACACAGCCCAAAAAAGCTTAAATTGATGTCTGTCCTCCTTCACTACATGACAAATTTCATCCCCTTAGGCCAAGACCATACATCCTGACCAGCAAAGCTCCATTTATTAGAAGAGCTACTTCCATTCCTGGCTCCGATGAGCACAAGCATACAATTCTACTCACCACTTTGTGCGACAGTGTTCAGGTTTCCCCTGGTTCTCAATGGAGATTAAGAAGGCTGAGCCACACAAACACACATAGATATAAATCTGCACACGCACTAAGATAATTTATATCCCTTTCAACTCCTTAAGATAGACCAACTGCACACACAATGAACTCTACAGAAGGAGATGCTTTGGTTGTAGGTCTATATGATCATCCGTGCACACAGTGTCACTCACTTCTATTACACTCTTGATCCTCAGCCATGAAACACCCAGGATGGCAACAAGTCAAGTGCCAAGTTTCATCCAAATTCATTATCCCAGTATAAGTTTGGGTATAAAGAGACCCAGCCACTCGGTGCCTCCACTTTTTCATTTCTTGAAAAAGTGAAATAATTTTTATCATGGCAGATTATTTTTTCGCTCAATAATTGACATTAGGCAACTACAAAGTTTTCTTGAAATGACTTTCAAACTAACACATCAACAGTAACACTGTCAACTTTGGGGACATCCAAATGTTCTACAGCATTCAGCTGCAGATGCAATGCAGAGGTGCAAGTGATCTTCCTGTGACCTCCCAGCCACTATGGGTCAAATCTCATATGCATCAGAATGGTTGGCAAACAGCACTGAGAACAGAAAGCCAAACAGCAGCAGGCAACTTTGTTCCTATCCTGGCTTCACAGTGGAGAATTTGCAACCCTGGGGTGAGCAGGAGAAGCTGAAATTAATTACATGACCTATCTAAAGTGATGACAATCTCCTGTAGCATCTAACACTTCAGTATATACAGTCTGACAGATCAATTACTTTAATAATCTTCCCTTGGTATTGCACACCAGTAATCGTGAAAACTGTTGCAGTTGGTCTATGTGCCCTGCTCTAGCTCTGCAACAGCAACACTTTGTTCTTTTGGGATATCACTAGTGCCTTCTCACAAAACCTCTACTTTAGCCTCTCCAATATAAGCTGAACTTACATCAAAAGGAGTAACTCTTCCAACGTCATTCTGATTTGTATTAGGTTGCAAGGCCAGGAGGCAAAAATGCTATTTACACAGAGCAAAGTTCTCCTGGCCAGGCTGGAAAGTGGTATTTCTTCTTTGAAAAAAAGATCAGCCTCCTATTCCTCTTTACTTGTTAAGGTCCTTCTACATCATATCACATTACATTTCACAAAACCGAAGAAATTCCATCACACATACATTAGTGTCAGCATTGAAATGACTGTAAATTTTACCTTCCACACACGTTTCAGATTAACGTTACATAACCAACCCCTGCACGCAATCCCCAAAACATATGACTTTGAAACACTGTTAAAATGATATGACCGCTTTCCAAAACATGGTCAGGCACACCTGTCCAAATGGCAGACTTTAAGAATCTCAAGCCAGGCAGTAGAAAGAAGCAGAACACACTGAAAACAAGTTGTGTTATAAGAGATTATATTATTGGTCTGTGGTCTGCATCCGTCTCAAATGTTTCACCTCAGTTCCAACAAACATACAGGAAAGGGAACAGGGTGTAAGAAATAGCTGATGTCTTTGGGATGGAGTATTTCTAGGCTGGTGAAACAAGCAGCCAAACAGAATTCACACAGGTAATTTAATAGCTATTGTAGACATGGGCAATTTTGATACCACTTCCTATTCTAATAAACCAGCATCTCTCTACATTGTAAACACCTATTAGTCAGGTTTTCTCACTTCCTTTCAGTAAGATTAAATACAGACAAAAGCGTCGAAGATGACTCCCTGAAACGCAAACTTGTGTTCCAACTAAGCAAAGGCTCTTTAGCAAAGGCTTTGTGAAGATGATTCCTGACCACACTTCCAGCTTCCCTGGGCTGTGCATTTATTCTTCCAGGCAGGGACACACAGAGGTTCTGCAGAACCAGCCGCCATCCCCTCAGCCCAGACAGAGAAGCTGCTGCTAGCTAGTTTTAAATCTCTTCTTAAACTGTACAAACCAGTTTGCATCACATAGCCAACATATGGTTTAGGATAGTCATCCTGAACCAGCAGCCTGGCTGTCCAACGGGTCACAGTGCAGGGGTGAAGCTACAGCAGTCCACAGATCCCCTGGTTGGGAGGTTCACTTGTCAGCAGAACCTAAATGGCAAGGGTTTTCCTCCATCACATGGTGGAACAAGAGAAGAGTGAGCAGCTCTTTTTCACTCCCAGCCTGTTGCTATTCATCCTTGATAGTGAAAGCCTAGGGATTAAAAAAACCCTCTTCCCTCACCCTCCTCCCCTCTTTTCCCTAGTCTCCTCTAAATGAGGAGAATATGGGAGTAGTGAGAATGGCTGCAAATTTTGCAAAGGAATTGGTGGCTTCACATGCATTGGGAGAGATGAAAGCAGAAAAAAATGAAATGAGCATTCAGTGGCCATTTGTGCTTCCTCCAAGGTTCACATCAGGGCGCCACCAGGCAGACATGAGGTAATCCCCCTGTTAGTAAACTGTTCTCAAGTTGACAACACTCCCTGGCTCAGTAACAATGGCCTCAGCTGATGTTAAGGTGCACCTGTATCCTCAGGGCACACGGATGAACTGGGGGGCCTGTTTACCAGCAACCTCCCTCAAATCTCTTGCCAAGATCTGTGAGGCATGAGAACACAACAGCCCCATTTTAACAGTGCTTCTACGTTCTGGCAGCGTCTGCAGCCCTTTCCGGTTCCTATTTACCTCATCCTGCCCTGGAGGATAGGAAGTCCCCTTACTCACAGCTCAAGGATGAGGACCACATCTGTCTTGTTCTCATAGATGTCATGCAACTTGATGATGTTGGCATGCAGAATCTGCTGCAGAATTGTAACCTCCCGTTCAATTTCCTCACGTCTCACTCCACGACGGCTGGCCCGACTCTGACGTTTTTTAATGAACTTAGCAGCATACTCCATACCAGTGCTTCTGTCTCGACATTTCTTCACTATAGCAAACTGGCCACTGCAAGGACAAGAAAATAACAAAAATTCTCTTAAAGCTTTCATATAACCACAGCCTCCCAAATAAGCCATTCATATACAAAGCTTGATCCTGCAACTCCTGAGCAACACTGCTAACCATACAAGCTTGCTCTTGGCACAATAGTGAGGACCATCAGAGTTCTGCATTAAAGTCACTAGAGCATAACAAGGTAGCCTCCTGCTGTGTCTGAAATTTAGCAAAACCAAGCAGTGTGCCACAAGACAGGAGGACAAACGTTGCAATCTCTAAAAAACAGTTCATGTTTAAATGAATAAGATCTGTCTCACAGGGTTCAAATTACCACTCCTTCACTGGATAATGCTTAAGGCATTCAAGTCTCCAACACACCACTGGATGTTCTCAAAGGACATGCATGCATTATAGTATTTCCGTTAAGAATAATCTCTTGGAAAGAACTCAAAGGATTGATAATCCTTTGGAAATGTAGAACTGGCCTCCAGTAACCAATTTTCAAATAGAAGAATGGTTTGTTCGTATTTCTGCACTTCACTTGATAATTTAGTTGTAAATTTAGCTAGAGTAAGTAAGAGCTTTCTCACTGCAATTCAGGAATAAAGAATTTCCCGCTGTATCAAACAGTAAAGTGGCTGCATTAAAGTTTAAAAGGCATGTAGCTGCCATTTGCCAATAAAATTTTCCTCACTGTGGCTCCTAAACTAGGATATTCCAGTCCAACTGTAATATTTCCCCCTTATCTCGTAAGAGGAGAACACTTGGGGGTCAGGTGATTAACTCAAATAATAGTAACCCCGCAGGCTGCAGCCTCATGTCAGTGGTGGGAACCTTTCAAGATGAGAGAGTTGTTACTGACTCTTCAATAGGAAAGTAGGGGACCCTGCTTTGTTTTTTGTTTGAGCTTTTCTTTCTTCATCATGCTCTTGAGAAGCACTTTGGACTTAGAGAAGGCAACATTTCCACAGCGTTGATGTTCCCTCTCAATTGTCTTCTGAAAAAATAACTGTAATCAAGCTGAGAGATGTCTTATCAAAATTAAGAAAGAAAGGTGGTCTGCAGCTAAAGCAGGATTTGAGTAATACAAATTCTACATAACGGAAGAATGTGGAATGAAGCAGTCATTATTCAGAGGATCCCTTTGCTCATCCCATTTAGAAGGGACAATGCTAACCATGTTGTATCTTAGAAATGCTTAATCACACTAAAATCATCACAGACATACAAACAAGTAAATTGAATCATAAGCTATTACTGTATGTTTGCACTTAGTCTACACACAACATGGTAAGAGAACTACTTCTACCTGAAAAAAAATTAAGTGAAAAGGACAGTCTGTAGCTAAAGTACTGGAGGGATTTGAGCGATCTGAATTCTGCCATAAATGTATTGTATACCCTTTAGCAATTCACTTTTGCCCCATCAGCAAAACAGCAGAGAGACTTACTTTCTTCCACACAGTATGTCTAAGGATATTTGTACAATACTTAGCACAAACGTGTCTCAGTTTCCTGCTACTGTAACTGGAATACTAAGAATAAACAGTGCTGTGCCATGCAATTGTAATAGGTTCTTGTCCAAAGTGACTCCAAAAGGCAGACAAAAAAAAAAAAAAAAAAAAAAAAAAAAAAATCACACTTAAACAGAAACACATTTCTTTTCATGAAGGATCATCCAGCAGATTTAAACACCAGTAGCTTTTTAGGTTTGATTTAAATATGTAATAGTCAAATTAAGCAAGAGTAGTGGCCATATAATATAGATTTAAATATATATTAACTCTTTAGGGTGATCAATGAAGATATCTAAATACTTGTTAGTCTGAAGTTAGTGAAACTTGTATGGCTTGAGGTTTCATCACAAATTCTAAACTTCAACTAGTCTGCACTAAAATCAAGTTAGGATAAAGATTTTTCACAGAATTCATGCAAAGTTGCCTTGTTTGGACACAAACACCAATTCTCAAGTTTTCCTTAAATCTTAAAGAACTGAAACTCAAAAGCTGACAGGTTTTTTTTTAAAAAAAAAAAAAAAAAAGAAAACCTAGGTTAAAGCACGAAAAGCACTGATGTTAATTCTTTCAAACAAAATTGATGCGGACTCACTGCTCTCCTAGCTCAAGCACCTCCAGCTCAAGTAAGAATGAGGAGTAAGAACATTTGGTCCCGACAGAAACTTAAGTCAGTCCAAACAAACGAGGTCAGTCCATGCCTTTCAGGATGACGAGTTTCATTCACTCACTGCTCACTCTCATTGCCCAATAAGAAGCCCAGTATTTTTACTGATTCAGTGATTTCAATAACTTTCATATAATATATTAAAATAAACTACACTAATTTTTAAACAAATTTTTATGTTCTGATGAACCTTCTTGTACCTAATGGTACTTCAGAAATTATTACTTTAATCTTTCCACAACTATTAGTGCAGACCTGGACATAATGATGTGTAAAGTACAGAACAAAATGGGTCACTGAATTTGAGCTGATGGAAAACATGGAGCTAGCGGGGAAGTGCTGTAGTAGCAAGAACAACTGTCAAGAAAGTCACTTTAGTAGCAGCATTTGGAGACTGTGTTCAGTAAGTCTGATGGCAGGCTGCTGCTGCCAAGTCTTGGAACAGTATCTCTGCAATAAAATCTACAAGAGTATGAATGGAAGAAAAAGTTGACTACTGTTGTTTGGACACTAGTTAAGAGGACCTCATAGCCTACCTGAGTAAATCTGCAATTTTAAGTAGCAAGAACAGTCTATTACCACCCTAAACCTCCTCTGCCAGAAACCATAAACTGAGGGTTACTTCTTGTTATTTATTTTTCCATTGCTAGATTACAGGAGGAATTTATCAACACTTTGTTTTGGCAGAGGGAAAGAAAAAAAAAAAGACCACGGAATCCACCTTGCAAATAGGTCATGTATGTACTGTTACAAACACTACCATGGTGGTGAAGTGCACCAGATAGCTGGAGAATTGAGCCTATGGATAAGGTCATGCATTTCAGTCTGCTTTGTTTAAGTGTACAATGCATCTTGTGATAACAGCAATATGAAAAACTGGCAAGCTTGGTATCAAAAGCAGGGGTAAGCAAGAAGAGGCATTTGGCCAATATCTGCAGAATCTCAGTGATTTAGAGGCAAGGAACACCAGCTCAAATCCATGCTCTGCCCTTTTCATAGTAATTGGAAAGAAAACCAGGGAAACTTTAAGTCTACCATGTGTACTCCGTATACTACCAAGCATTCCTTAGTCAGAAAAGGCTCAGGTTTTATCAATGAATATTTGATAGAATCATACTTTTGCAAAAACCATCACAAATATTTCACAGCACTTCCACCAAGGAGCAGAAACAATTTTAAAGTTCTAGGAAGCTATATGGCCAGGAAACCACAGTCAACTAATAAATAAGGCAAGGAAGCCTCTGAGAACAGTGCAGTCAAACAGTTACCCTTGCCTGTCATGTGTACAGCCTAACAGGTATGAAAGATCCTACCACCAAAAGAACTATCTTACCCAAGTCCATTTGTCTCATCACATTCACAAGTCCCTGCTCATGTCCAACTACTTTACAAACAGACAAAACAAGACAGTGAACTCCTTTTTATACCCAGGAGCAGCCCTGTTCTCCCCTGCCACAATGCACTGTATGTCTGAAATCTCACTCTGCAAAAATTGGCAGGTCTCCCAGTTCCAGAATACATGTTTAGTATCAGATATTTCCTTAGTCAGGGCATTATATCCAGACTTCCAAGGAAAAGACTCATCTTACAGATAACCTTAACCTTTAGCTACCGTGATTTTACCAGCCAGGATCTCTTTAAGAATCACAGACTCATTAAGTGCAACCCCCCGATGACTACACTGTAGAAGCACTAAGCTGTTATTGTTTTCAATATTATTACACCCTTCACTGGCTTGGTAAATGAGAGATGCAAGTACAGTTGGAACTTAAATTATGCAGCATACACAGCAATTATATTCGGAACCTTATAATTATATAATGCACTCAGTGCTTCATTAACACAGACAGCTGGTTGGAGTCTGTCTTAAACCTACAAAGGCAAAGAAATAAAACATTAAAGCTGTCACTTGGTGCTTGCTTGCTGTCAAACGCTAACACTCCATGTCAGAGGCAGCCTCTCATTTCAAAGGGTTCAAACAACACCAGACAGCCTGAAGAACAACTTTTTGTTTTTTATTTTCATATATATCCTAAACACTTCTCAAGAGGGAGGTAGGAATGGATGGAACAAGTGTAGTTTTCCCTTCAGGAATAATCAATCATAAATGGAACTGAGACTGTAGGCATTTGGCAAATCCATTCATTCATTCGTATTTCTTTCTGCCTCCTGATTTTATCATTACATGCAAACCCTAAAGAAGCTAAGAGAATGAAATTGCTGCTACCAAATCCCCAAACTTGCCTTAAACATTCTGCTAAAAGAGTTCATTTTGTAGTGCTGAGAGCTGTTACTGTAAAACATTGTGGGTTTCATGGGGTTTTTGTTTGTTCATTTTTAACAAGACATGCACCTTGTTTGGTTCAGACTTTCTAAAGAGACATGGTACTAACGTTGATGTGTTTCCTTCCTTAAATTCTCTCTGGGGACATAAATTTTGCCAGCAAAGTTCAGAGAGAATATATTATTTTATGAATGCGGATTATGGGAATGAACAGAGTCACTTTAGCATTTAAAAAGTCCAGTGATACTGTGAATTTTGTGCATTTCTGTTTACTTGAAAGCTTACAAAAATAATAATGACACCAGCATAGGAATTGCTGTCTTCTCCTTTTACATACTTATAGTCTGGGACAATTGTTCATGACAATACCCATTCCCTTGTAATCTACTATTTCCCCACTGCATGTGTACCCACGAACGCACACTCTACCTGCTCTTGTCCCAGTCTGTATGCTATATCCTTAATCCCTTAAAAACAGGCTTTTGCAGACAGTCTTGACTGAGGGTTTGTGCGTAGAAGAGGTTGCAAGCCACAGGGAAAAATACAAATGGACAATTTCTTAGCCTGGGACATTTAAGATGGTTACAATGGAATTACCCACGATAATTTCCATAACCCACGCTTACCCGTTTCCCTACTTGGTGGGGAGCACATCTGCTTTGCCCATGCTTGTTCCTGAATTCCCAGGGTCTTTATTAAAGCATCACAGGGTAATGCTAAAGTATTTTCCAACCACCTTAAAGACTGCCATAAAGCAGCAGCTGGTGTATCTCTCCACACAAGTAGCCCAATGCTTTGCCAAGTACCGATACACTAAGAGAAGAGCTAAAGGCTGGAGAAGGGACAGGCAGGGAGAAAAGCCTTCGAACAAATGTTTAGGAGGTAGCTTATTGCTCTACTTTTCTACCAGACACAATTAATAGTTCATGTGGAGGTCCATACAGCTACAAAAAAAAGAGAATGTCTCACTGATATTTTACAATCACGGTCACATTTTGGATTTCTTGTTAACTACAGAGCTTCTAAAGTCAAGGACCAAGACAACAGCATTTCTGCAACCTCCTAATGCATTTGCATTCAGCACATCAGAATCAAACAGCATCAGCTTCCCAAAACTTTCAATCTAGGCTAGGAAAAAAGTAGAAGAAAGGAAAGTGTGTGTCTCTGACACCTGAGTTGACGGCACTGAGAAATTAAGCCATTTACTTAATTTCACATGCGGAGTCTGTGGCTGATTTTAGACTTGAAACTAAATTTCACAGCTCAGATATCCAAATTTCAGCCAAATGACTTAGCCAAAATTCATGGGGTTTAGTATATCACTGAAGTGCAGGTGACTTGGATCATAAACAGCAGTATTTACAACACACACAAGATAAGTTCAGAGGCTGACACTTCCTAATTTTTTTAGTTTTTTTAAAGAAATGAAGTTTGTTCCCTTTCAGAAATATTTTGGACAGCTATACAAAAGCCTTGTCAGATTCACATAGTCTGTCCTCAATTGTGATAGCAGCTCAAGAGTATAAACAATAGCAGCTGCAACCTGTCAGTTATAATATAATTAGGTACAACATCAAATCCATCCATCATTAATAAGGGAATTTATCCTAGCAACAAAGACAACCTATTATTCACATTGCTACTATCATCTAAGAGATTTGTCGCTGAATAAGAACACAGAAAATATTATTGGCTGGTTTTGGAGTCTATTTACAGAAGCATGCTTTAGGGGAGCACAAGTTCAGCAGTTCAGGAGAGGATATGGAAAAGATGTGAGGAAGAGAGAAACTGGACAATCCAGAATAACAGGATAACTTCTTGCTCTTTTTTCAAAGTTTATTTTTAATACTGGTTCTGGAGGGTAATGCTCTGGGGCAGAATTTGACTTGAGAAAATTATAGAAGTGCAGCCTGCCAGTTTGGAATGCCTCAGTGCATAACAGTGGTATTGCTACGGAGCATTAGAATAAAGAGAGCCTTTAAGCAACTGTTTGTATAGGTATGGGTTTATACGAATCTTCCTCTGATACTCCAGAAACACCACATCACTGAGCAGCTGTCATGAAATGCTGAAAATATGTAAACAAAACACTGAGATGACAGTACAGGTTACCTGACTCCAGTCGGGCTCTCTGAGGCCAGAAGACGGAGGAGTCAGGAAGCTGATTCTGTCTGTCATTCGAGAAGAGCAAACCATTTCCTTCCCAAATACCAAACATATGTTCCCTTTCTGCATATTCAATCTATTTCTTTATGTTCTGTCCATGTTCATCTTAATTTCATTCATTAAAGAATTCTAAAAAGGAGGATTTTTATTCTTATTATTTTTTGGTAGTTGTTAAAACTTGAAATTCCCATAAAATAGATGATAACATTAGAATATGTTGACAGACACGCTTTACACTGAAATATGTTTTCAAGGAGTTGTTTGAAAAGTAAGTGAACCTGGAAAAGGACAGCGTTCTGGCATTCTGCCAGTCAAAAGGCAACACTCAATTCCCTAGATGAGGCGGGACAATTTACTTTGGAATGGATTTACAAGGTATTTTAGACAGACTGCAACCTCCCACCGACTTTAATGGTAATAAGGTTCCTACATACTTGATGGAAAATAACACCTTAGTCTTTCTGTACTTAATTTCCCAAAGTTTGTAAAATGCAGGTAATGCTACTGGAAAAATGAAATAAAATTATGAGGGGTAAGCATACAGCTGGACCTACAAATTAATTCCATGTCTGTAGAAATCATTAGTCTCGCAATTATAATCATTCATATTTTTATTCATTAGGTGTTCCTGCACAAGAATACATGACCAGAGAGGAAACTAAAATAAAACCTAACAGCATCTCAACCAGCCTTTTAACTGCCTAGATGCACACGCAGACTACTGCGAATGCAAGATAGTTTAACCCTTCTTTTCATAGAGCACCTGCAACCTCACTTGGGGATTTGAGCATCTAGCTGGGATTCCTTTTGTTTCCAATTTGGGAGGTGTCTGCTCGAGGCTGGAGTTTGCAATGAGAAGCCGCTTGGCTCAGCAACGTCAGCAGTATATGGCCAGGCTGCTGGAAGAGTACAATCGTGGCCTATTGCACAGGGCAAAACACGGCAATACTTTTTCCACACAGTTTTTTTACTTGAATGGTGCCATGAATATCTATTATTCTTTTTTGATGTTGGTTTTGACCTACAGCAGGTGTAGGGAGGTGAAATTCCAAAAAAGGTAAAAGTCTCCTCCTTCCATTTGAGAAGAACAGAAAATAGCAATCTAAAGCACACCAAGCTACAGCACTATGAACTTGGTAATACCGACATCGACACATTTGGTATTGCTGCACCAGATGGAAAAGTTCATTAAACTAGAGTGAACACAAGCAAATGCTTTTAAGGGAAACGGAGATAACCTTCCATTCCCCTTGATCTTCTCCTCCCTTACATGTTTTGTTGTTGTTTATTATGTTTTAACACTGAACTCTTCCTAGCCTACTTCAGTTCTTGCTCAGATGTGCACTTCTCTCAAGATTGAAGCCGAGTTAAAGAAACTATGGTTGGTATGCCAGCCAGCTGGTTTTAACAGTATAATTACATTCCGGACAATGCAAGGGCCTCGAAGGAAACTTCTCACACCAGAAGTCTCAAAGTTATACAATGTAGGAAGACAACAAAACTCAAGCCTGGTTGCAACTCAGAGTTATATTAGACACTGGGAAGGTAAAAGACACACTTAAACATTTTTGAGCGATCCTGTTTAAACTGCTTCCACTCCATGGACTGAGAAAAACAGAAACACCTAGGTGCTGAGCTCAGCTCGGTCAGAAAGTGGGGCTGCCTCAGGCATGTCACTGTCACTTCATCCATCTACCTTACAGCAGTACCTTGAAAACAGCAGTCGTATCCACGGATAGAACTAGATGGTTCTAACTCATGTTTACATCAAATTATGAACACACAATTCTGATTTAAGAACATTTTCTATAGAAGAGTAGGGTAAATGTTTCCGTCTCACAGCACCCTTCCCCACTACCCTAAACATGCTCTATGAATCAAAAAGCAAGATTTGGAACATAACATCATTACACAAGGCACTGTTACCATAAAAACCCAACAGCTTACTACAGGAAGGACTTGATAGGAAAAATGAAAAAATGAGCGTTCACAATATAAGAAGGTGCATACAGTTTGAATAAAAACATGAATTTTATATTTGTCCTTTTTTCCTTCACATTTAAGACATTCAGTTGTGGGAATGCAAGCCTAAAAGGGTTTATTTGCTATTAAAAACCCCACCCCAAAGAAAGACAAACAACGTAATTCACCTATGTGGTTGCCTGTGCTTAGGAAGCAAAAACACAGCTTAAAGATCTAATTTTAAGTTTACTCGACTTTGCAAAGTTTGCCAGTTGTTGGCTCTCTTTCTCTAATTGGATGATAAATTACGTTTGGTCACTTGACAGCAAGAAGAAAAAATTACACCCTATCAAGTGTCATATAGTCTCTGACCTCTGAATCAATATGATATCTTTAACCCTTAAAGCAATTTTATTTACATAATAAATGTAACCGACAGCAATCGGTTACTTTACACTCTGTCATAAGCCAAGTCAGCTTCACTGTCTGTTAGCATCACATTGTCCTTTCTGCAGTGAGTAAGCTTACAGCAGCCTTTGCTTTGATTTTGCAAAATCTACAGTTAGAGCGAGTAAAAATCCTAAAAATATATTATGAAATCATCATGTGTACATTCTTAAGTTAATATACATAGACATACTCACAGATAATAGTCTCTAGCTAACCTGAATGCAGGACTTCTCTAGATTCAAGAAGCTGGTTTATTTAGTTTCAGCAAAGAAGGGTCTTTTATTCTCTGTTACAACAATTGTTTTTGTCAACAGTTTTGTTCATTGTGCCTTTTTGCCACTCTTAAATTCAGATCGGTTTTAACTTGTGATCTCAAGCTTAAAAAGTCTGCATCTTATTACTTTTCCATCTTTTTCACTCCTATTTCTTTTCCTTGGAAAAACTACACTAATAATTTTATCCTTTCATGTTTGCATTCTTGTTAACTTTCAAAGCAAAGCCCTTGGGAACTCTTGCTGAATGCCTTTCTTAAAAAAATCTCAAGCCTGAAAAAGCTGTTTTCCTCTCAAATTTAAGTGATTAGAGCAATTGCTCTACTGCACGTAATTTTATCAAGCTAAATACTCTCCTCCCTCTTTCCTTACACTTAAGAGATGATTTCTGCTAGTTGTAATTGCATTGGCATGCTCTTCCCACCAAGAAAGGATTCTGTTGGTAACTTCTTCTACAATCTATTTGTATGCTCTCAGCTCATTTATGAAACACAGCTCAAACCAAAGGCCATGCAAGGTTCACAGAATATATGCATAAAAGCACTTTCCTGGAAGTTTTTTGTAGGAAGTCTGTGATTACAGCCATGGAGAACTGGAACCCTTCTGTAAACGGACTATAGCAATAATTTGTAGTATACTTTATTTTTTATAGACTTTTTTTTTTTTTTTTTGAGACTAAACCAGGATATGGTACAGCAGAAATTTAATCTAAGCAGTGAATAAATAGTATGTCCAACAGCAAAGTATTTACAAAGAAACCAGAGTATGATAGCTGAAACAACAAAACAGAAATCCTAGCATGTCAAGGTCACTGAAGGGAAAGTACCTTGCTGCTTCCATAAGACGTTATGGAATGAAACTAAAAAACCCCAAAACCTTAATCTGTTAAATACTCTTTTGACACCTCTTATAACTTCATAAAGAGCTTTAAAAATAAAATTATCACAGATGTCACTGTACTTCCTGTTTAAGCTGGGGAAAAAAAAAAAGTGAGTTTTGGTCTGTTTGGTGGGTGCTTTTTTTTACAAACAAAATGCAAATGAAATGGCTACCTCTCCTAAAGCTACTAACTACACAGAACCTAAACTGCGGCAGATGCCAGATTATGACAATGATCTAAAACTTTTCTTAATAGAGCATTTAACAGGAATTTTACTTGGCTACTAAAAAGTAGATAAATTTTTCATGTGTGTGAAAGGTACAGCAGTAAATCCAATTCACAATATACTACGGCTCTCTTTTGAACCTTTCACACAAGATTATCATAGAAATATCACTAACTTACCACAGCCCTGCAATACAGACTGGAAGAAAATTTTTATCATGTGAGAAACAACTAACATGGCTTCATTTCAGGCTAAGTGCCCGTGCAGTGTCAGGGTGACTTCTAACCAAACCAATTAATGGTATAGAGAAAAGTAACACAATACCACTACTCTAATAAGATGCTGATTTTTAAACCTAATGAGATGCACTATTTTATATAGATAGAGAAAAAGAAATCAGCTACCACTTTTGAACACACTGGCATTTTCACTCACAACCACAACTCATGTTTTTACTAACTGATTGTACAGCACTCTAGGATACAGTGACTTTACAGGGCAAGTTTCAATATTCACAACATGGAGGTGCTGAGCACCTTTGGACATATGCTGTCTCTGATAATGTCACCGTCTGGCACCTTTCAACCACATCTCTTTACAGCTCATGCAAAGATAACCAACATATCCTGGCCCAAAGATGACGATCTCTGTGTCCACTGCCACAGGAGAGTCAGAACAACAGAGGAATATGGATTCAAACAGAAGGATCTAGTTTACTGGAGTAAGTAGAGAGCAAATAAACCATTTGAAATTCAAAGCAAGATTATTAAATCTAATGTTTCTGAAAAATGCTATGAATTATTACAGGCTATCAATAAAGTAACATGGTATCTGCATTACAGCCAATTAATGCTTTAAACACCATTTTGGGTCATTAGTCCTGAGTCACAAGAAACTGTGCCACCTACTGAATCATCACCAGCATCTCCTGAAGCTGTTAAATGTTTTTGGAAAATTGCCAATCACACAGTGACAAGCAATATGGCCCTTATCAGTTCCGGAGGTTGGAGTAGCAGAGTCTGCAGTGATACAGCACTGACAAATTCCTGATAGCCTGGCAAGCATTTTACGTAATCTGAAGCTCAGGAATAAAATGCACATGATAAAAAATTTTCCCCACTTATCACACTTAGCTTTTAGATTGAATATCAGCTCTTGGAGTGGTAATGAACAGAGTCCAGAGACCTAGGGAAGGTCAAAGCTGACTCATGCTCAGCAGGAATAGCTGATTTGATAAGCTGTTCCTTCTGCTATGTGGAGCAACACCAGCACATATATAATATGCATGCAGAAAATTAGCACACTGTACCTTTGTGTTAAAAGGTCCAAATCCAGCTAGATATGGACTGTATATAATGTACCTGGGAGCAGATACATTTTAAGAGGATGGCAGTATTATGGTTAAATGATTTTTCTCCCTCCTCATGTATGAAAGATGGAAATCATGCTGGCATTTTAATCAAGATTTTAGCAAATTATCTGTAAGGCCAAAACCACAAAGGGTTGCTGATACTCCCCTTCCACTGTTCTTTGGGGAGTCTTCTGGTCTGCCAAATAAGAGGTGGAAGTTATCCCCTCATCTTATTTAATCTTTACTATATTGAAGTAAACAATCTCCTCCAGAAGCAGGACAGCACAGAAGCTACATTATTTGTTCCCGCCACTCTTCCTACATATGCAACAGGCAGAACAATGGAAATTCTCTCTCTGTGAGGATTATAGGGCCACAAAACTCAGATATTGAGGTTAACTACTCTCTCACAGAAGCTGTATATTCTGCAGTAAGTAAAGATTAGAAGTCCTGGCTTTAGGATACAGTCACCCACTTGTGGTGTAAATGAATCTGCAATATAGGCTGCCCAAAACAGGTCAGTTACTCCAACCCAAACATGTTGGCACTAGATAGAACAAGTCTAGCTCTTTGAGGGATTTTATATGTCTCTCCTCACCAAAGCAACACTGCGCATCACACTCAGATATTACAGCAGGTTTTCACTCCAGTTCAAAACCACCAATGTAGAGTTTAAACAATTATTAATAGATGTCACCTGAGCTAAATTAAGCTTGACCATCAGACAAGTATCTGCAAGCCCTATTCTGCACAAGATGCTATAGTAATTTGTCCAATGCTTTATTGTTGTTAGTCCAGTGGTGAGCTGCACTGTTTATTTTATGTGTATTTTTACTCATAAGTAACATTTTTCATTTCAAAAGCATGGAATGAATACCATACAGAGTCTATTTTCTCAGCTGTTCAAATTCCCATCTGCTTTCTACTGCAATGCAAAGTGGAAAAAATAGTTTTAGTTTTACAGAAATGGCAAAGCAAAGACTGGGATTAGGCTTAATATTCAGGGGTTAAAGACATTACTGAATTTGAGCTTTCTGAGCACTGCCTACTGGGGTCACTCAGCTCTAATTATACTTTCAAAGCCAGATATGGACTCAGGAGATACACTGAGATCACTTCCATCATTGAGAGGAATGCTGGTAATAAGGAATTCACTCCAAAAAAATGCACAACTTTGTTACTAAGTAAGACTAAGGCCAGTTCTAAATAACCAAGACCAGCTCTCAGTTACTGTAGGTAGAGCAGCTTTGTTATTGGGGGGGGGGGGGGGGGGGGGGCACACAAAAAAACCAAAACCAAACAACAAAAGCTCTCCCGTATTTTCTCTGCACTTCCTGTAACAAATCAAAGATTTTGGACACAATTGAAAGAACACTGAAAACTAGCAGGGAAATTTGTTTAAAAAGCAAAAAGCTAATATCACTCATTTTGCTAGAAGGAATAAAAAAATCCAAAAGTAATGGCTGCATCAGACAGCCGATTACAATCATAGTGATGGTGACCAAGTACAGGATGCCAAAACAAAAAATTCAATATACATCAAAAACATGACATAAAAGATTTTTGTAACAAGAAACAGTAGTAAAGGTGCTGGTTAGTGCGCAGTAACTAAATTTACATTTTGCATCAAAAGCAAAGACTTGCTTTGTGTGTGTTATTCTTCCAAATGTAAAGAACTAATTCAAATTATAAATTAATCGAAGAACAGAGTTAAGGTTCATGTCTGAGAAAGCCCAATACTGAACAATTTCTATAGATAGAGAAAACATTCCTGGTACGAAGATACTGTGCGATGTGTGTTAAGGGTAAATTTCCTAGCTGCAGTCACACCCCTCTGTTTACCAAGGAGTCCACTTAGCTGGATGACATGACTTTTTATCATAGATTTCCAAGTTTCTCCTCTACAAAGAATCCCTCAGTTATCTCTGCCTTTTGTTGTCATTACGTAAATAAATATTTACTAGTTACACTGTCAGAACAGGGATTATGTGCCAGGCTCCAAGGTCCCATTGCCACTGGTAAAATGTTGCATTTGCTGTCCTTTTAAGCTTCACTGAGAGAAAAAGGTTTCACCTGTCTCAGTGAGCGGAGCTGATCCCCCCCCACAAGGCAGGGAGGAGGCAGGAACTTGTAGCTGGAGAGAGGGGACAACAGGAGGCACGATAGGCCATAGATGAAAGATCTAGCTTGCCTTTAATCGACACTGCTGCTAAAAAAAACCCCAAGAAACATGAGGAAACAACTAGGTAGTGATATTTAAGCACATACAGCAGAAAATTCCTCCAAGTGAAATACAAACCAACCTAACATGCAGAAAAATGTCACAGCCTTGCTATAAAATTGATTTCCAGTGTCTAAGCCCGATCCACTCAAATTTAGCTCACCTTTTGCATTAACAAGGCATTAACTTGGGTTTCTACGATTAGGCACAGGACCCCACAGAAAATAGCCATCTCAGTACTCTACTTTCCACAATTTCAGCAAGCCTTGCCTGTTTTTCTTGTCAGAAGAAAAGCTCTTACAATTTTAATGCCCAGCTGCCTTCCTCAGGGGCCACCACACTGTATCGGCAATAAACTGTCTGTCTTTCCCAACAGAGAGGATTTCAAACTAGCAAGTGAACAAAATGCTTTTCCTGTTTCTCATGCATACTGGAAGACTTAGTTTTGATTTCCTATGAAGACCAGGTCACCAGACTATCCATCTTGTAACTATACAAGACTGCCTACCTCTGCAGAAAACATAGCAAAACCAGACAAAAGCTGGAGAAAGTCGAGGCTAGAGATGAACATATCTCCCAGACACTGAAACAGGCAAGAAACTGGAATGGCAGGTGGTAAGGCTGGCACACACTGTAGAGGAAGGCAGAACCCCTTCCCTACAGCGAAAGGACAATAATGAAGGAAAGGGGGAGACTTCCTTACCCAGAAACATCACTCCAAGGTTTGTCTCTGTTGAGCATGATCTAAGTCCTTGTACACTGCAGAGAGCTGACCTGCGGCACGCGGTTCACTGTCTCGGGACACTGCAGCGCGATTCCCGCACCACCGTGCAGGAACACGCTTTCTCAATGAGCGCTGTCATGAAACACTTCCGGACAAGTTCGTGACACTTCCTACCCTCTGCCCAGGCTTGACATGTAACAGTGACACTGCCCAGAAGGCACAAATGTCAACAGCTCTCTACAGCCTGGCTGGCAACACATTTAGGTAATAGATTAATGACTCTACGGTACAACCTTTTATAAATTACACTGCACGTCACTGAAATTCTAGCACTCTCTGTGCACCTACCACCACCGTCAGTGTTTGCTAGTACAACTGGAAGAGGCTCCTGCAGGTTTGTACAAGACCTCCTTTTGCCCAGCTAGACAGAACTACCCATCCAAATCACAAAGCTCTCCAGTGAGCTTTATGGCTGCTACTTTCCTGGGAACTATACCACTAGCTCAGTAGGCCAGTTCTTCCTTCTCCCGGACTGCACTGGCCTTGATTGAAGTTTCCATTCTTGGTTGTCTCTTGCTGTGACCTCTCTTGCCACAAGAACCAGCAGTTATTTGACCTGCTGCATACTCCCAAGAAGTCAAGTTAGCCTCCACTTCCTCACATTTTCCAGGAAGCATTTCCATTGCTTTGGCATGCTGTTAGAGTGATCTGCTACAAACATTCCTGCAAATGGCTTACACCAGGATCTTCCTCAAAACAGGCAAAACTGTTAATAGATTTCTTAAAAAGTTTATTAAAATCAACGGTAAAGAATTCGTTTTGCCATTACTTGAATAAAAGTTACGTTCAGCAACATAAACTCATATTTGAGGAGGGATAAATTTTGCAAGCATTCTATGGAAAATAATTTTTCAAGTATCCATTTTTGATCAACAGCTAAGACACAGAAAGAAACCGACCCTGTCAGAAAGTCTGATGCCTTCAAAAAGTGACATGCCTGGGAGGACTGTATAAAGCACTCCCAAATCACAAAATCTGCTGCTCTTGGGAGAAGGAGAAAGAGAAGAGAATCTTGTAATACCTTTGCAGGCACTGATTACTTTATACCACATTGCTTTCTAGCTCTTCTAGTCCTCCAGACTAACTAGTGTAACTGAGGACTTTTAAAATAAATATCCCTAGAACATATTCATCTTCAGTTAAGTATTCTAAACTCTCTCCTCCTCTTGTCATTAATTTTGAAAAAGAAAAAAATTAATATTTCAATATTCTAGCAATAAGCTGTGCTATAAATTTCAAAAGGGGTTTTTATTTTAAAATGTTGAAATTTGCTAAATTCACTTTAGAGGCTCATCCTCTTTTTAGGCTCCCTTTCAGCTATTGCTAGAGAACCTCAGTCCCCACAGACTTCACACTTACAAACCAACTGATATTATCTTGCAGAAAGTAACTTTAAATATACATATATGATAATAAAGTATTGCACTCATTCAGCATAGGCCACGATAAGCTTCCCAAGTACAGCTGCTAGAACGAACAAGCCCATCAGCAACTTTTTTAATGCCACATGCTTGACTTGTTGTTCCCTGTATGCACCCTTTGGAGAAGTTGAGCAACAGAGGTGTAAACTTAAGATTAATATTTAAAAGATTGAGGCAATATTGGAGCGAGGCAGCTAGTTACAGCACACAAGCTGCAGCTATGGAAAACCTGCTCCCCCTTTCTGCAAAGAGTTTTCTCTCACACCATTGCCTCAGCACAGGAGACAACTGCATTTCCAGCATTGTTTGAGTTTCTTCTAGCTCAGCAGTGATTCCGAGAATGCTTTGGTTGAAGAGTCCACAAATGCACCATTGGCAGGGTTTTATACAGCTGGATCTGAAGAGCCTTTGCTGCAGCTACCTTTAGTGCTGCACAGTGACAGGAAGGGTCTAATTTTATCACCAGACCAGATATATCTGAGCCTTGCTAAGGGGCATTTGCAGTATTTAATAGGAGCCTCCTTTCCTAAGTACTGTGCAAAGACTTTCAGAAAAACAGGTGCTGGCTGTCGGTGAGATCCTGTATTTTAACTTCTGACTGAATCCAAGCTAGGCCAAGCACTAGGCCTGCATTAATGACTACTTTTGTTCTCAAGAAATCACGGACTCAGTTAGGAGGACATGAACAGGACAGACTCTTCACAAACGTCGTTTGAAAACCTTTGTTTTGTAAGTGACTTCTGTTGCCAGAATGATAATAAAATAATCCTTTCACCTGCCTGTAACAGTCAGCAATTAAAAGCTTGTTGCGAACGTATAGAACTAACAAAAGGCATCTACAGGTTCTAAGGGCATCAGTCAGCATTGGAAAAGACTCTTGCATTTCAGTCACCACAACCTGTCTACCGTGTTATTTTTCTTCTAACAAAGCAAGATATCATTTGTTGCTGGCCCTAATCAGTAGTTACTACTCAGAGATAATAAAGGCATGATAAACCCTTGACATTCCACATAAAACACACAGCTGAAACAAGAGGTCTTCAGAGCTCCTCACAAAATCCGAAAGTGAAAATACACTGACAAAGACAATGTGATGTTATATTCATGGGCATGTGTAACGTTTACAACTTGAACACATTCAGAGTAAGGGAGCGAATTCCAATCTTGCTGCCCTCTTGTCACAATTTACAATTACAGTGTTTTCCTTGAAAAATCGTAACAAGCAGCAGAGGTCTGCTTGTTACAATTTGCCTATTTCCTTCAGGTCTTTCAGGGAACATTTTTGCCTACAGACCTCAGTACTAAGTAGACTTGGATATCTCATCTACAAGAAGTATTACACATAAAATGCTGGGAACTAGAACGTGGTTTTGTAGTGGAGTTTAACACCCCCTTTGTCATGTAAGGACTGCTCTTGCTCATGTACACACCTACTCCTTCTTCTGGCTTATCTAGAAAAGGTCTTTCTTGCAGAGAGTACGCCCATTAAAAAAGGCAACAATTTCAGATTCCATGTCTGAGTGTAGTCTCCTCTAAACCAGCCCATCACCCAACATGTAGCGAGTACCAGCTGCATGAGGTAACCCTGGGACCAGCAGGGTTCCTGGGACATGCAGCCAGGATAGGAGGAGGTTCTGCTGTGACCATGCAAGCCTTTACCAACCTGAGGCCTTTCAGGCAGATTCAAACAGCAAGGGCCAGACTTTACCAGGTTGTTTCAACTACACTTCTCCATTCAAAAGGCCTAATAACCATCAGCTTGAAGAGGAGAGCGAGGTTCATCATCTCAAAAGACACTGGATTTCCAAAAACAATTCAGGAACCAACGTAAAAATATGCTACTTGGTTTCCAGTTTCTCACTTTAGCAGTTTGACTGTTACAGTACATACTATGGCCTCCTAGGTTAAAAAAAAGCACCCCTTTCACAGCCTGCATACACACACTGAATTTCTTTGCTGCTCACTGTTGTCAGATTTTCACTTTCAGGCTGATGTTCTTAGAACCAGTCAATACTCAAAAGTAAGTAGTTACAGAAAATATCCTAGTCGAGGCCTTTGTGAGAGGGAAGGAAATGAAAAAACAACAAATGAAAAATCCAAACCCAGAAAAAATCTCCCCTTAAATCTTCTCAACAACTCTAAAGATAAAATAGCTGGCACTGCAAAAAATATGATTTGGCAGGAAAACAGCTTCAAGTGAAGTGTTTTAATGTAACTAAATTATTGGCCCTTGAAAAAGGGTAATTGCACATACACAGTCATTTGTCAAAACCAACTGCCAGACATTGGGAAAGAAGCCAACATGTGTATAGTCCCAATTTAGCTATTTGCATACTAAAAAGAAAATAATTGGAGGGTTGGACACTGAATGGAAACCAGCTATCCTCACCCAGAGCACTGTATGTTGCTAAGTGACTGGGGGAGCCCTGTGTCATCCAGCTCACAAACCTAGCAGTGTTTAAACAGGTGCTTATGGTTAAGCATGGTAATAGCCCATTAACTCCACCTATAATTAATACCTGCAGATAAACCTCTATAGATTTAAAAGCTATACACAGGGATTAACCAGTCCAGCTGAAATTTTGACAGTTAAATCTTTTCAGGAATACATACACAGTGTTTTGCAGGCAGATATGAACACGTCTGTCAGTGCTCGGAGCCAGTTGAAAACAACAGTGCTGTGCAGCACTGTTCAAAACAACAAGCCAAATTAAAGTGCTGCGTCTATGACGACAGCACAATGGGTTCCTGTTTCCTAGCTGGTTTAGAGAATGGACAGGTGAACTGAGTCTAACGCACAGACACAGATGACACCTACCTACAAAAGACAGTGTAAACATACCTTTTGTTGTCCTAGTTGCAAGAAAAGAAACAAGAAAAACAGTTAGCACACTTAACCTAAAAAGAAAATAATATCCAAAGTACACTTTTTGTAAAAGGATGTGTTTCTCTTGTATATTGCAATTGATTTAGGCTATCATGTAGTCATTGTTTTAAGATGTGGCAAATATCCCCACGTCAGCTTTTAGAATAGTGTGGTGTCATCAGCATGAACTTACCTTCCTAGCTCTTCCCCAATTTCATAAACATCCTCCACCTTCTGTTGCTTGAACAAAGCCATAACTGGACTTCTCATTGATGCACAAAGATGATGCAACTAGAATATTAAGAAAGAATAACATTCATTACGATCTTCCAACAGGCAAAGAATCAGTAAAACACATTTCTGGTATAGTCACTTTAGATCCATTGCAGCTCACTCATGGCCAAAGTTAGCATTGATCAATCAAAAGAATTAATTTAGCAGTCTCAGCCAAATAGTGAGGGTCCGAATCTGCAAAGAGGTGAGTGCCTGTAAGTGAAGAGGGTTCTTGCCCCTCACTGAAGTAACTGAGCACATATTTAACCAGAAGCACAGAACACACCTTGAAACATAAATGTGACCGAAGTAAAGCAACTAATGAATAATTTGACAAACTTATTGGCAATAAAGCATCCATGCTACAATAGAGAGCTAGCATGACACTCAGCATTACAGGCTTCTTCATTAAATGTCAGCAGGCAGACCATGAACCAAGGAGACCACAAGGCAGAGCTTCCTTTTTCTCATGTCAGGCAGTGTTTCTGAAGCACACAGGCAGGACAGCTAACATAAACGTGAACTATTGTTGCAAAAAGGCACTGTGATTCCATTTACAGAGTTTTCGGCACAACATCTTCCATCACACACTAGACGTTTCAAATGAGAAAAACACAGGCAGCATCTGTTGCATGCATTAATCTGTGTAACTGTGAAATTTGTTTCCTGAACACAATCTTTTAAGTTGATAAGCTCTGTGAGGTCTGGAAAACCAAGCCTCACGTTGGTGCATACAAGCACCGGGGAATGCACTATGCTGTGCTGCTTCTGGAAGAGAAGAAGATCAGAGATCACATTATTCCTCGTATCCTGGCTTCAGCTGGGATATAGTGGATTGTCTTCCTAGTAGCTGGTACAGTGCTGTGTTTTGAGTTCGGTATTCAAAGAATGTTGATAATGCACTGATGTTTTCAGTTGTTGCTAAGTAATGTGTAGTCTCAGGTCAAGGATTTTTCAGCTTCTGATGCCCAGCCAGCAAGAAAGCTGGAGGGGCACAAGAAGTTGGCACAGGACACAGCCAGGGCACCTGACCCAAACTGGCCAACGGTGTATTCCATACCATGGGACATCATGGCCCGTATATAAACTGGGGGGAGTGGGGGTGGGGGAATCACTGCTCAGGGACTAGCTGGGTGTCGATCGGCAGGTGGTGAGCAATTGCACTGCACATCATTTGTACATTCCAATCCTTTTATTATTGCTGTTGTCATTTTATTAGTGTTATCATTACCATTACTAGTTTCTTCTTTTCTGTTCTATTAAACCATTCTTATCTCAACCCATGAGTTTTACTTCTTTTCCCGATTTTCACCACCCATCCCACTGGGTGGTGGTGGGGAGTGAGTGAGCAGCTGCGTGGTGCTTAGTTGCTGGCTGAGGTTAAAGCACGACACCTTGGGATATACCCACACAACAACGTAAGTTATGTTAACAGAATGGATTTTAATACAATAACCAGCCAACCAGTTTACAACATGTTTGGTGTTTCCTGTGTAGATGAACACTACCACTATCCCCAGTGGCCCAAACAACACCCAGTATTTAGATCAGAACGTGTAAAAGAGCTGTAAGGCCTCTAGCACCACAATAAAATCATAGAATCATAGAACGGTTTGGGTTGGAAGGGACCCTAAAGATCATCTAGTTCCAACCCCCCTGCCATGGGCAGGGGCACCTTCCACCAGACCAGGCTGCTCAAAGCCCCATCCAACCTGGCCTTGAACACTGCCAGGGATGGGGCAGCCACAACCTCTCTGGGCAACCTGTTCCAGTGCCTCACCACCATCACAGCGAAGAACTTCTTCCTTACATCTAACCTAAATCTATCCTCTTTCATTTTAAAGCCATTACCCCTCGTCCTATCACTACATGCCCTTGTCAAAAATCCCTCTCCAGCTTTCCTATAGGCCCCTTTAGGTACTGGAAGGCTGCTGTAAAGTCTCTCTGGAGCCTTCTCTTCTCCAGGCTGAACAACCCCAACTCTCTCAGCCTCTCTTCATAGGATTGCTGCTCCAGCCCTCTGATCATCTTTGCAGACCTTCTCCAACAGGTCCATGTCTTTCCCGTGTTGAGGACTCCAGAGCTGAACACAGTACTCCAGGTGGAGTCTCACGAGAGCGCAGTAGAGGGGCAGAATCACCTCCCTTGACCTGCTGGTCAGGCTTCTTTTGATGCAGCCCAGCATACGGTTGGCTTTCTGGGCTGCAAGCACACATTACTGGGTCATGTTGAGCTTCTCCTCAGCAAACACCCCCAAGTCCTCCTCTGGGCTGCTCTCAATCCACTCATCGCCCAGCCTGTATTTGCGCTTGGGGTTGCCCCGACCCATGTGCAGGACCTTGCAGTTGGCCTTGTTGAACTTCAGAAGGTTCACACGGGCCCACCTCTCAAGTCTGATGAGGTCCCTCTGGATGGCATCCCTTCCCTCCTGCATGTCGACCACACCACACAGCTTGGTGTCGTCAGCAAACGTGCTGAGGGTGCAAGTTTAATGTAACTACATTGAGCCATATAGTTATTCTCACACATCTCTAGGCTTCAAGAGCATATCTGTACTTCTCAATGTAATGTACATTTCCTTATGAACCCCAGATGCTGCTTGCTTCAGACACACTGGGGACTTCCAGGTTCTATACTTCTATACAGCTCCTGCATGTTTTTAAATAGCAGTCTTTGGCATCTGACTGTGGTACACTGTGAAGCATACTTCACAAGCAAAGCTCTATTTTGATCCTTTAGAAATAAGCTGAATTCAACGTTGCAAGAAGATCCAGCTATTTTGATAAATCAGCAGACTTATTATAAAACAGGACAAAGTACCAAAGAGTAATTGCAGGGTTCCTGCCAAGTTGAAATGCACATATTTAAGATTTTTCTCTAACAAAAGCATATACCATAAGCAGCAAATACATTGTAGAAATCCAACAACTTGTCAAAACACACCCAGTTTTCGCTGTGCACTCATCTCAGAAAAAAGACTGGCTGCTTTGGTTTTTCCCTCCCTTTTTATAAACCATTCGCTTCTAACACATGGGAGGCATGTTGAGTATCAATTAAATTCCTTTCCAAATATGCTCCTTCTATTGCTTCAAATGAACAGAAATAGTCTCTTAAGTACTTCTACATATATTTTTGGCCAATGTTAGCAAAACCTACGCATTAGGAGAAAAATTATTTGACTGCTTTATTTCAAGCAGAAGGGCTACTGCATCAACACTTGCACTGATACTAGCTGGGAATATCATTCGCTCTTTCAAAAAACAGTAACAGTAAGTGAAGGGATATCAACAAAATCAGATGTCCCTATATTAGGCACCCAGGACCAGTTACACAACACACAAGCTGAGAAGGGGTACCTGCTTCCATCTTCTAGTGACACAATTTTGTGTAATTCTGTGGCAGCTCTCATCATATACTTAACATCTCTGTGCAGTGCATCCTTTTGGATTGCCATTTCCAAAGTACAAGGAGATCCAGGGGCACTTTGCGACTATTCATTTCCCTTCACTCCTTTCCCCTTCACAATGTACTTACTAGGTGGGGAGCTTCTAACGGCCCACACCCACCCTACAGCCTGCTCTCCTCTACGCTCTTTCCTCCAAGATGGAGGAGAAGATACAAGGCACACGCATTATTCTGGCAAGCCCCACTCCCTGTCTCCAAGGGACCCACAGCTTCACTCATATCAGATGATGGGAAATGTTTCAGCTATACATCAAAACCGCATCCTCTCCTTTTCAAAGGGTGTGTACCTGCACACCTCATGGGATAGTATGCATGTTGTGACATGACATGACTGACATGCATCTGTCACATGACCAAAACACATCCATTTCTGTCACGTTTCAGAAGTTACCATTTCCACTGCACGACAAACACTGGCAGACACCTCATGGAGGAGAGGGAGGTGCAAGGTGCCCCTACCAATAGCTTTCACGCCCTCAACAGCAGCCTCACTGGAGGTCTCCATTGGAGAAGTCATGGCTCTCTTAAAGACTCTGTGAGGCCTACTCCATTTTCATTAACAAATGGGTTCAAACCCCAGTTTCAAAACTCTGCGATCGAGACAAATTTGCCTCCCACGTCTTCCTGTTATATCTGTGCTCTAGCGGTGATCTCTCTCATCCAGCTACCTAAGGCAAATAATAGAAACCACACGGGTTGTGACACTGAAGACGAGAATAACCATAGCACTATTAAAGCATACTGTAGAAATCAACACTTGCATTGGTGAACCTTGACTAGATGCATGACAACGTGGGTTGGGTTTTTTTTCCACTTCCGCTTTCCATACCCATCCTTTCTCAGACATTTTCTGGCTGATCCTTACTTGGCCTGTATTTTCAGAGTTTTTCAAGATGAAGCCAGGTGAACTGTTCTGCTACTTTGCTCCTTAATTCCCTTTCCAAAGCCACGTTCATGCCTGGGACAAAAATATATCTTTTTTGTCTCAATGAAAACAAACAGCTCAAATTCTGCTTTGTAAGCAAATTACTGTATTCCTCAAGCAACCTTTCATAATCTCAGAGAAAGCTCATTGGCCAACATTGCTCAGGGCTTGAAACTACAGTCAATAAATGCTTTAGTAGCATTTACAAGAATGAGGACATCTCCGAGCTATTGGCTCTATACTAAGTGATGTAATGTTGCTTGCAATTGTTCAGAGCAGGATTTTCTGAAGTGTTGGTACAAAACCTAGTTCAACACCCACAGACTTCAGAAAAAGCAAACAAAGGACAAAGCCAAGCCTTGCTGAAAACCCCAAACCTTTTGCTCATCCTGAATTGCAAGATTAAGTTCTGAGCGCATGCAAAAGTCAAGTATGGGAAAATGCCCACTTATTAAGAGATACTGCTGAGACTTGCCCAAAGACTGTAAATCCCTCAAGGTGACTACTCCCTTCATCAGAATCCAAGGTACGTGGCTATAAATAACGTTAATGCAAACACACCTGAAAGAAAACCATTGTTCTAAGAGAGACTTTGTCATTCAGAAGAGCAAGTTAAAAACAGTGCTTTGAGAATGGGAAACCCACCCAAGATGCCTCTGGGAACACAGCCACTTTGTGTTTGATTGACAAGTTTACTCATTTCCTAGCATCCTCCAAAGAACATATCTACTTCTGCAGATGCATAGAATCCATGTAATATTATGTCAAAAATAACCAGAAAATTCCCATCCCTTTTGCTGATTTTTTAACTTAGACCCTTGTTCTGCAAAGGTCAAACCAGCAAGCTTACTCTCAACACCAAGGAACCGTTCCAGCATCCAGGTCAGCCTAGAGCCTTGGTTTTGAAGACTGAACTCAAAACTGTTCCAAAGTGTTCAGACCCTCCAGTCATACCTCTGATGTGCCGGTGTTTCCCATGTCTATCACTTCACATTATCTTATACTGCCTTCCACTCTCATTACTTCTGCAGATATCTCTCACTGTTAGTCACAGTTAGCAGATGCCCAAAATAGATCATACACTTGATGATGCAAGGCAATTGTCATTAGCAAATACACAGCATAAAGGGGATAAGATAAAAAAGATAACCTTCACGCACTTAAAATTCATCTGAAATAAAAATGCCGTTCAGAAGCATAAACACAACCTTCCCCAGATAATATATGCTGATCTTAGGAAACTAAGGTGATTTCACATTCAAAAGATTTAAACTACACTGTTTTTGTTGGACTCCATTTGCAAGTACAGACCACAAGTATACCAAAGGAGGAATGAGAGACAATTTTTTTCTCTGGTTAGATGGTGATTTCCTTATGCTGGTCAGTGAAAGCAGACTGAATTAGAGATCATCATTCATCTCTGACTCATTCAGACAAAGAAGTTGTACATTCAAGATCTGAGGAAACAGCAACAATCAACTTTGTTTTCTGATACACTCTATATGCTAACGCTTCTGGGGCATGCGCCCAAACAATATTGCAATACAATGAGTCAGAATGATTTCCCATCACTCAGGGTCTGCACCAGAATTCATTAAAACCGGGAGGATGCAAGAATCTGCTGCAGTCATATGTAGATCAATTACTGTTGGTTGTTCTTATTGTATCTATTGCTCTGTCTCCTATTGTTCTTGCTTTATTGTCATTTGTTGCCTTGCTTGTTTGACTATTGATTCTTCAATAAAACTACCCCTGGTACTCCTGCTCTGTTACCCTGGCCCTGGAAAGGTTGGGAGAGTAAGATGGAACTCGTATTCATGACGTGTCACGTCAAGCCAAATTTTGACAAAATATGAATTGGAATTGACAAATTTTACCAATTTGGACTACTTACTGGACTGGACACAGGTGGACGGGCCACCTCAGACCAGAGCTTTAGGAGCTCCAAGGCAAGCTCTGCAGCAGAGATAGCCTTCCAGGTTCTTTCACAGAACATGGCATGTCTACTCCTCAACCATCCCACGTTGGGGTCATCTCTTCTCTATCAGTCTCTTTGCTCTAGGATTCCTAGCAGTGAGAATTTTAATACGAAGACCAGCTTCTACTCAGCATTCATATTACTTACTATGTTTTCATACTGATAGTCCATAGTATAGTATAAGTACAGCATACTATACTTCACCTTTTACTCCTGTATCCAACTCCCCTTTATGCATCCCAAATATCACAAGGTAGCAAAGTATTGTTTACCTATGCAAATGATTTTCCTACAGACATGTAACAACACTGTAGCAAAACCATAAATAGAATACAGAACTCTGAGATTTCAGTTTCAGGCACTAGAAATATGTCCTGTTTGATCTCGTCAAGTTCCTAAATTCAGTCATACCTAAAATTGGATCTTATTTACCCTAAGAAATCACACTGTTTCTCATTATGATCTAAGGCACAAATTTAAACACATATATTTTATATCAATACAAACCCTGAATGTAGATATTCTTATTCCAGCACAGAAGTGCCTTTTTAGTGCAGCTTGTGCTGTGTGTAAAGGAAATGAACCTAAAGAAATCCTCTCTTCTGAAGAGGGTGACAGAACCCACCTTAAGAGGAGCAGAGGAAAGTAAGTTTTATTTCTCTCTTTTAAAAAAAGGTTTCTCTGCATAGGTAAGTTATTAGTCTGTCATTACCAAATTATTTGACAGTCCATAACTGGTCCACACATGTCAAACCCATGACAAATGTCCACCCACCACTGAACAAAAGCAGGATTATAGAAGATAGAGTTGAGAACAAAACTGTTGTATCATTTAGCTTGTCACCAGCCTCGCATTTTTTTTTCCTTAGGGTATCTTCTACCCTAAGGAAACCAGTTTCAAGTGACTAAGGTAAAAACTGAATAATCATACTTTCTCAAGTACACCTGAAATGAGCTGAATCACTAAATCCTTTGCCAAAGTCAGAAGCATCCCGTGGCATGTTTTTATATTACAAAGCAATAGTTATACTAAAGCAAAATCCAAAACACATTAGAACAAACCAAAGTAACATCTTCCCTTATAAGTTGTGTTTTAATACTGAAAAATGACCAAAACAATTTAGAATCAAAATTGGACTGTTTAAAAATAGTCACTTGGGTGGGGGGAGAAAAAAACAAAACCAAAACAAGACCCACCAAACAAATTCAAGCAATATTGTCTTCTAGTTTTGGTGCCTTATGCTAAAACTAAACAGATTTTTATAAACATTAAAGTGCTTTCTCCTCTCACCCTTTCTATCCCGTCTTTCTCTTTTTTTCTGTCCTAGAAAAGAATAAGCAATTCCAGCAGCAAAAAACAAGTAATTTTTTACCCTCTGCTTTCAAATAAACTTAATCAAAGCACAGTTAAAAGTTATATTAATTTCAGCAAACTCTTTTCACCTAAATATTTTCCTGTCAGAAAACAACAGTAGCCTAAAACTCTTTCCATCAGAAAACTCAGGCAGCTATTACTACCTCTGCGCCTATAAAGGACGCAAAAAACACCCAACATCTGAGCACTTCAGCCCCATTATGGAATCACCGCTCCTGCCACTAACTCTCAAGGGATCCCTTTCTGACCTCCTGAGTTTACTCTCAAGTAATTACATGTGTAGTGGATGACCAAAGACTGCATTTCCAAGCCTCCGCTTCAAGTGTACGTACCAAATGCGTTAGCTCTGCAGCTAATTACGACTCCCCAGCAGACAGCTAGCTGCCAGTGCTGCCGCTGTAACTGATCTCAAAGCCCTCACATGCTTGTGCGATGAGCTCGGTGTGAACGCCTGGACAGACAGGGCGCAGGGGGAAGCCCGCAATGCCAGGCACGCTGGCATGGCATCGCAGAGACCCGCTCCCCGTCCCTGAGGCGCCTTCAAGGATTATTACCGCAGATAAGACACATCACTGCCCCAAAGTCAAGCGAGATCTAGCCTGTGCAATCTACGTTTCTTTCACAAGCAAATAAAGGACATAGGAGAGTCTGACCCCTACAAATGTTTCAGAACAGATACCTCTAGAGAGGGTCAGAGTTGAGCTTCTTTCCCCCCAGCATTAAGCAGGTGAGCATGCCTATTTTGGTCCTTTTGCAGCTGGCGACCGATCAGCCAAAGCAGCAGCGATTGCAACACATTTCCACCCTCTCATTCACACCTTCCTTCTTGACTGTCTCCTAAAAGGATGCAGGCCAGGCCAAACCAGCCCCTGCTGTGCTGTATGGCGCCGGGACCCCCAGCTCACTGCCCAGAGGAGCAGGTGTTAAGAAACCTACCAGATCCAAGTGAAGCTCTTTGAGGGAAAAGACAGGAAAGAACTTACAGATAAACACGATGAAATCACACAACATTTTCTGAATGACATCAGTAAGCTGAGGTGTGAACCCAGAACCAACTGTCCCTGAAGGCTTTAGGCAGAAACAACGCCAGACGGAGCGGTGTGTAACACCAAATGGTGTTACTTCTGAAACTAGGGCATTCCCCAGCCCTTGCGGGACCTGCTCAAGGATCAGTGACAGCTGCTCACAGAGGAGATGATCCGGGGGGAGCTGCCTTTTCCCCTGGCCGACAGCTGCGGGACAGCGGGCACGGACAACCTGAGGCGTCGTCAACACCACTAACCACGCCGTGCAGGCGGGATGACCGAGTGTAAGCCACCACCCCAGCACCTCCGACAGACCTGCGCCACGGCCACCAGGACTGACCCGCGGGGAGGGACCCCACCGCCCACCTGCAGACCCCAGGACTCGTCCACGACGCCGAGGAAGAGCGGGCAGCCAAGGGCGGCCCGGCCGGCTCCCCCAGAGCCCGCCCCAGCCAGGCGGACTTCACAGCTGCGCCACTTCAGCCTCTGAGCTCCGACGCAGGCGGGACCACCGTGAAAGCGGCTCAAAAGGACAGACGGACGACGAGAGAAGCAGGGAGAGGGAGCCGAAGCCGGGGAGGGGAGCCCCCGGCCCCGCGGAGGGCTTCGGCCGCCGCCGGCTGAGGGGGACAGTGCCCACTTACCGCCCGCCTCCGCCGGGCTGCCTAAGGCGCTGCCTCGCCGCACAGGATCCCCGCCGCGCCGGCCCCCACCGCGTATGCCGGGAGGGAGGCTGAGGGGGTCGGCGCCGGCCGCCGGCGCTCCCGTGAACCGGAGAACCCGCCGGCTCAGAGCCGCTCGCCCGCCCCTGGGCGTGAGGGAGGGAGGGAGGGAGGGAGGGAAGGAGGGGCCGCCGGGCTCCGCGCCCCGCCGCGGGGAGCCGTCGCGCCCCCGTGAGGAGCGCGGGGGGGTCCTGTGAGGCGCGGGGGGTCCCGGCGCCGGACGGTGGTTTTCGGCGGTGTTTTCACGGCGCGGGTAGGGTCCCCACGGCCCGAAGTGGGGTTTCAGACCCTGTGAAGGTGGCTGAGCCGGCCGCCCTGTCAGCGGCAGCAGCTCCCCCGGGCCGGGGTCACGTCCTCCCGGCGGGGGCGGCGCGGGGGGGCGGCGGGGGGGTGCGCTAATCCTCACCCGCTGCACGGAAGGGAAAGGGGGGCACTGCACGGAAAACCCCGCGCCACCTTGCCCGCTCATCAGGGTTTCTTCTCCAGCCAGAGCAGAGGAGGAACGCACCTGGGCATCGCCGCTGAACGGGCATCGATCGGCCCTGCTTCTCCTCCTGGGTAGAAGTCCAAACTGGTCCAAAGTTTGGTAAAGAGCTCGTACTGTCCCAGTTTTCAGCAGCAATCCTGTGCAAAAAAATAAAAACTCCTTGTTTATTCCAGAAATCAAAAGGCCCCGCCTCTCAAAAACAAACGCTGTCCTCGCTTGTTTATTCAGTCGGGCTCCGTTTCATCAGCAGTCAAACTGAGTTACTCTGCAATGAGAACAGAAAGTTTCATCAAGGACACATGGACGAACGTAATACCTGCCTGACGTGACTGCAGCGATACTATTTTGATACGAATGTGTTGCCTGTGGGCAGCCTACAGGGCAAATAACGCTAGCACTTGGCATCACCACAGAAGTGACAGGCCTGCATTCCCACGTTTGAGATGCACATAGATGCTCGGTCATTACAAAGCCTTCCAGACCGTCACAGCCCTCCCAACCTGCTTAGGGAATATCTCAGAGGTAGGACCTGATTTCTTCTGCTGTAGTAGATTCAGGATATATGAAAACAATACCAAGGAAATCAGGCTGAGGAGATGAATTCATTAGAGAATCACTTAATTTGCATAAGCCTTGTTCTATATTCTCTACAAGCTAAAAACAAGCCTGTATTGTTTATTGAGTGGTCTGAGACTCAACGTTACCCAGTGCAATTCCCCGTTGCTTCAAGAAACCACTGTGATAGAATGGCACAGATTTCCAGTCCTCACTGTGGATCTCAAAATGCATTAATATGCACTGCTGTAACAAACTTTTGCAATACCGTTTTCCAAGTTGCCCTAGACCAAATGTTGGCTACCAACAATGACATCCTTCATCTGTTTACTCTCCCGTCTTAAAGACATTCCCCAAACCTGTAAAACTAGATTTTCTCCCTCTTTATTTGACAGACAGTAATTGCAATAAGTACTGTTTGGTCTCCTTAAATTTCTTCTGGGCAAGTTAATATCCAACATTTGTTAATGAAGAATGATGTGGTATTGTTCACACCTTCAAAATCAAATATAAATGCCAGGCTGCCTTCACTTCCAATTTTCTATGTGGTTAAGATAAAGTAAAATTATGGCAAGTTATTACACATAAATAGGCAGGCTGTTTCCATTGCAGTAAGTTGCAAAGACAGATGAATTTAAAAATAGTTTACACTAAGCAAGTGCCTAAAGGCAATACTTTTTATTATCACAGTTAAAAAGAAACTTGGCTTCAGACTTGTTCCAAGTCAAGAGGACTGAACTATGCCCCTGCTCGCCTGCCCTGGGAGTGGTGTTCACAGCCCACGAGTTCCTCCCAATTCCAAAAGGAAAGGCTGCATCTGATATCACAGAGGGTGGAGGACAGGAAATAGGAGCAATAGTAAAGGTTTCAAAGGGCAGTGGAAGAATTCAGAACCCTTTGAAAGGGAAATAAAGGTATTTTATTCCTCACCTTTAGTTCTGCAATGTTACACGATCACATGCAAGTCGCAGCAGTCCTCCTACAAAATTCTCAGAGGGAAGGGCACACAGCTGAAGGCGACCTCTTTTGTTGGATCCTAGCTGCAAGGAGGGGGACAAAACAGCATGGTTTGCCCTGAAAGGCCTTAACTGCTTTTCAAATCAGGACAAGCTCTCCCTAGACCCTGAATAACCCCAATTTGAATTTAGCATCTGCTGGCCAGCCCTGCAAGGCATCCAAGAAGAGCAAGCGTAGATTGACTCTCATCCCTGATGCCATGTCCATACAGTTTACAAACCAAAATACAGGTTCTTCATTAGTAAGATACTGCTCTTACATCTTTCTTTAGTTGCTCACCCTTAAAACACTCAGACTTCTGTGTAACATCTTTGGCAATCAGGGCAAAAGCCTTTATGTGCATACAGGACAAGAACAGGAAGGAAAACTCAAAGCTGAGTAGCATTTGAAGCAGGCAGAACAAGCAAACGCTGCGGTGTCTGCTAGCCGTGCATTTACCAGTCTCCTTCGGGAAGCAATAAAGGAAGCCTGTACCTTATGTTTCAAAGGGGGAGTCCCAGGCTTAAATACCAGAAAAATACCACCTGCCATTATAAAAACAGGTAAATAGCTTATTTCACAGTTTAATCACCAATCACAGTGCCTGAATACATCACCAAGACAGTTCATCAGCTCAAACCTCAAGTCTTCGAGGCAACTCACTGCAAAAATGTACCTTTTGTACACACAAAAGGTACACCTCATCTGAAACACATGGGCAGAAAGCAGTTACTCAAGGCCAGGAGTATCTTAATTAAGGCCGAAGTCATCTTAATTTACTGGTATATTCTACTGTTGAATGTTTTAATTGCTTTACTTCTCTTTACAACACCCCAGACTAATTTAGCATAGAGAATAGTTTTCTTATTAAATAACTATTTTGTTTTTTAATAGCATGTTCAGTATGTAGTCCCAAGTTTTGCTTTCTAGTCTAATCATCTGAAAAGCTAGCATTGTAGATGGGTATAACTCTAGAGAAGTATGGCTTGTACAGCATAGTATCATGATGGAAATACCGCTCTACTAACTTCATTGTGATTGAACCTTTTACCTTCTTTTCCAGGGGGCAAACTTCCAAGGCAGAGTACACCCTTCCTTTGCATTATCTGAGCGAGTGTATTTCATGTGTGGGAATTCTTAAAGCTTCAGCACTACATGGATTCTGCTTCCAGTGAGGTCAAGGAGCTGCAGATAAGGAAACTATGTTTAGCACTTCTGAAAATCCCACAGAATGAACACCTGATATTATTGTAATACCAGCAGGCTTCAGTGTGTTCTCTGCATCTCTGAGGCACCCCAAACAGAGAGAGAGAGAGAGACTCTGCAGGTATTTGGTCTCAGTTCAGAGTAGGTGAGCTGCAATCTGTCCCTTCTAAGTTAATGCATTTCTTAGGAATAAGGTATTTAACAACGCATCAGCCATACTCACATCCTTGTTGCAATTCCACTGAGAACAGATGTCTCAAGCTCAGTCCTCCCAAGGAGGAAACAGGAGCCTCAGCTGTTCTTCAACAGGCCCCAGCAGCTGCTAGGGCAACACAACCTAGTCAAGCTAAATATGCCAAGTGTCCAAGTGAGGACATTGCTCCGTATGCACTCTCTTCGCAGAATTTTCTGTTTATTCCTTTGACTTAAATTTTCAGTATAGAGAAGAGGTCCTTAGGCCATAGTCATGTTCTGCCTCAATTGCCGCTCTCTATCCTGTTTTGCAACCCCTTTGAACAGACCTCCAACTGTGCCAGTATCTACTCTTAACAGCTTGCCATCCTGTAGCAGAGCCAGAGGACAAAAACTGTGCCCTATTCATGTCTACTGTGAAAGATCTGCGTGGACATGCAATTAAAGTGGTTTCCCAACTCTTATTTTTCATCCCTCACAAACATTTAGTGGTTAAGTTTTATATGTGAAGCAGCTGAGTGAGATACTCAATAGCCTCTTTAAGGGAATCAAGGTAACTCCAAAATGCAAAAATCATATCTGACAGACAGACATTGAGGCTAGATTTCCAAATTAATTCAGTACTTCGTTAAATTTTCAAAGCAGCTGAAATTATGCACTTGGCTACCAAAGGCTTTAGCAGAACATCAGTGCCCAAGCCTATTAAAAAGAGGCTTTCGGTGTCAGGATATATCAAACAAATACGTATCTTTCTTAGGAAGTGTGTTCCCTGTGAACACTCACACAAATTTAATCTCCCTTCTCTTTCTCTCCTCTCCCAAGAAACTAAGGACACCAATCATGAGTTTACCCAGTCAGCATCACCTGCATGCAACATGTCTATAGTTCACATTTTCATGCTTCAAAGCCAAATTTGCATATATGTTCCTCTACAGAGACTCTCTCAAATCACATTATCAGAAAAAACCCACCAGCTTTACTACTGTTCTGTTCTGATGGCACCTGGAGTTATTTCCACCTGTTACGGAAAGAAAAAGAAAAAAAAAAAAGGAAAAAAGAACCATAGCAAGCTGCAAAGTAGTAAACAATTTATTTTTTCTTTACATCAATCTTTATGAAAATAACATCACTTATGTTTTGTGATTCAAATTTCTTGTACCGCATATTGCTGATTTCTAACATGGCACTTGAGGGAACATTCACTTAAACAGCTACATAATTTCATGAAATTGATTAATTTTCCATTTCTCAGTTAAGCACGACTGAACATACAACTCTAAAATTTAAGACCATTCATTCATTCCTGATGTCTTAAGGAAGAAAAAAAAAAATCTTTCCTTTTCTGCTGAAATATCTTACCATGTTTACAAAGACTGAGGGGAAGGGGAGATTCTCTCACAGAAGACACCCAAAGCGCAACAAAAAAAATCTGTTTTACTGATTACACAGCTGGTAAAAAACAAAACACACCAAACAATCTGATAACACTGGATAACGCTACCTGTACACATGTACAGGTAAAGCTGAAATACTGTGCAGTTTTAATAGCTAGAGGTGTAGTGCACCAATTGTTTGCCTATTTAACAGAAGATAATAGAACATTTTAAACAAGTAACCAGAAGTTTCATCACTGGAAAGCCAGGCATAGGTGTATGAAGAGAGAGGAATATTCTGCGAGACGCAACTTAGTGGTTTGGTTTACATCACATATACTGGGAACCATGCATAAGGAACTCCTTGCACATACGTGCATCATCTTGAAGATAATGCAAATAAAGACTGCTAAGGCTATTTTTTAACAGGTCAATTTCCTACTAAGTAGCTGGCATGAACCTTAAATCCTCATGCGCCATTTCAGAAGTTTACCCCTAGATACAAACACTTCGTATCTATGCAGTTCAGCTTTTGCAGGCCACTGATTCACACTGTATTTTTGCTTGGTTTCATCAGGTTTAAATACTGCCTGTGTATCTTGCATGTCCCTAACTAGTTAATACTCTTCAAAGTTACCAGATTAACCATCACTATAAAACTTAATAGTCACCCAAAGACATTTGCAACAGCAAGGCAAGCTTCCCCTGACATTGCTTCCTGCTATATGCATCTCGTTTTTGTTCTATGTAGACTTCCTAGTGGTCAGAGGTTAGATGACTCTGCAATTTTTTGACGTTTTAATTAAGGCATCAGTAACAATGCTTAACAAAATGAAGCCAACAGCTCGCTGGGAACTTGAGTGTAACAGCATTAACTCATTTCATATTTGCAAGCTAACAAAATACCCAGAGACAACATGATTTCCATAAGCTTCCTAACATTCATGTATTAGATTCACATAGTGTCATAATAAACAGAGCTACTTAGTTTTACTGTACAATTGGGTAACAACTTACATAATGAAACAGAGCAACACACACACACACATAAATTTAACCATCAGCACAACTGTAAAAAAGAAATGGCCCTGTAACATTGCAGGTCATGTTTTATCAGCTAGAGAACTTCCTGAACAGTTGCCCTAAAGTTGGTTTTATCTTCACAACATAAAGACTTCAGTGAAATCACTCTGAAAACATCTCCTAAAGTCATAGGACTAGTTCCTAGAGAAGACTCAAACCCCAGGAATAATAGACTTGTAGGAGTAGGGTAGGTACATACTTCTAAATTCCTTCACCAGGAATAATAGACTTGTAGGAGTAGGGTGGGTACATACTTCTAAATTCTTCACCTTAACACGTCAACTGTTGCTACTGGAAGGAAGATCTTCAGCTTAGAAAGATTGCATTTAACACTTGAAAACAAGATTACAAAAAAAAAAGCAGACATTACAGATTGATTTAGAGACCAGCTCTTTCAAAACCAAGACAGCATAACTAGAAAATTAGAAAACCTGGTCCCATTTTTACACTCAAACACTGATTGTAAGTAAAAAAAGAATACAGTACATGCAATAATATGAAAAACCTGCCTAATGAGCTCAAGTACACAACCAAGAGTAACTAGGGAATAAAAAAAACCCCAAACTACTGCTGACAACAGACAAGGTAGGGGACATTTTAGAACACAAATAACACACAAATCAAGATGATCATACCACGTGTCCCTCATTGGCAAGGATTTGTTGGCTAATTAAAAATTACATCATATAAGAAGAAGCATACATTTTATACCAAAAGTAGTCCTGTAAGTTACAATGTTCACCACTGATTAAATATTTCCCTTCCAGATAAACTGAGTGATAATATGCTTATTTAAAGAAGGCTACAAATACATTCTCAAAAAAAAAAAAAAAAAAAAAAGTGCTGTGAAACAGAAGCAGGATTTCTCCCTGCACACACTTAAGTTTCCTAAAACAATTACATGAGTATACCTGATAAAGAAATCCTATTTGTTCTCAGAAAACCAAGAGAAAACAAAGTAGATGCTTGATGCACTTGACTGTTCCCAATGACCAGTTTTGGTTTTTGCCAATTAATCACTTTCCCAGAGCTGAGCAATTTGCTGCCTAGTATTTGAATGCTAGTTTTATCATGATGCATCCAGACACAACATTTAAGCTAATCCAACATTCTGAAGATCCAACAGCTCAAGAAAGGACATTGCAAAAGTCCAGAGAAGAGCCAGCAAGAAAGAAACCTTCCTCGCCCTCAGACCCATTTAAGAGTATTGCTAGTCATCAAATGAGAAAGAATGGCCTCCAATCACACTTCCAGTCAGAAACACTACAGCTGAACACCCCAAATGTTTCCTTACAGCTGTCTTGTAGGATGTGCATTCAACACTCACAGCAAAGTTGAGCACATTAAGAGAATATTGCATTATTCTGCTGGAAAAGGATCTTGAATTTCTGTGTGCGTGCTGTGACCTTTAGGCTCCTTTGATTGATTGATAAGTATTTGTTTTAGGAATCCTATCGCTACCACTATTGTACAATAGTTATACATTCATGCAAAAAGAATGCTATGTTTCTTCTTAAAGATCAAGACATCATCTTATTTTAAGCCCTAAATAGGAAGAAGCATTAAAATAAAAAATATAAAAAAAAAACCCCAAACCACCAGATACACAACTAATTAGCTACTAAAACATGGTACTCCTGTGACAAGCTCCATTCTTTTTCCATAATAGCTGGGTTTTGGTTGTGGTCTTTTTGAGACATTGCAATCAAAAAAGTGAATAGAAATAAAATTGACTAAACAATTTAATCTATAAAGCACTTTGCATTAACAAGAATCTTTATCAACACAGCTGCCCAGAAAAGCATAAATGATGTCTGATATCACTGTTTCAGTATACACTGAACACTCAGTGACAAATAGGTACTTATTTTACCTTTACTTTAAGTACATATATTCAAGTGTTCTGTTTGATGATCCATTTCATGTCACTTCAGGAAAAGACAAAAGAATGTAAAAGTTCTTCCTGTGCTTCATTCCATACTTTTCTAGTTTGTGACCTGAAGAATGCCTAGTTTATTCAAGGACAACATGATGAAAGCCATTTATTGAACCAATCTGAAACCAAAAATACAATGTCCTCCCACATAGAACATGTGCTACAAAAAACATGATTGCATCCAAAAAAGGTAGAATGGCAATAAATGTAGTAAACAAAGCGTGGACTTTTCTTACTACTGTTTCACATACAGGCACTAACAGTGTGCTGCAGGAAAACAACTGGCAATTCAGCTGATTGACTAAACTGAGACAGATACTAAGTGCTCTACATACAATTCCATGAACATAAATGTAAACAGAAGTGTTTGGCCTCCATACAAAGCAGTATTTCCGAAAGTGCTGGGGTTTGGAAATCTGTCCTGCATATTTCCAAAAGCAACTAGTTTACATTCTGTTTGACAGGATTAATAAAGTGTTTTGGAGGTTAACTCACTTTGGTCACAATCCCAAAGAAAAGTTTATGTTGAGTAGTTTCAACTATCCTCCTCATCATCACTAATAAGGTCTCTTTTTTCTACACACGTCTCTCGTTCACGCAGGAAATCCTCACGAATGGCTTCTAGTTCAGTTAGTTCAAGACGCACTTTCTCCAGGTGATAGGTCCTCCGGTTCCTGATCTGACGTAATGGAAAAGGATTCAGGTCTCCAAAAGCAATACCAGTCAGTTTCCTGTAAGATTATACAGCGTTAGAAAACAATCATTCATATTTCGTGTTTTTTAAAATCAGGTTTGAACTTCATCCATATCAAATATTTAGTATATAGCTGATATCTCTGGTCTCCTTCACATAGCTGAGAGGTCTCAGATGTTACCAGTATTGCAAGAAAGTTCTATAAAGCACTCAGTTGTATAGTTAGTTCAAGTGATAAAGTGTTATCAAATGCTCAATGGTTCGCAAAGCCAAATGCAAACTCTGCATAATGCTATAGTGATTACAGCCTTGACAACACTGAACAGAAGATGTAAGCTTGGCTAATCAATGCTAATTGGCTAGACTGAACACTTGGTACGTCCAGTTACCCGATCACAGATCGGATAACTTCCTCCATATAACTCACTGAAGGTCACTCAATCCCAGGACAGTCAGCTCTTAAGTTACCCAAGATAATGAACTGGTGTAAGAGACCAGATAAAACCTGAGATAATACAAACACAGACAAGGATAATACAAAACATTTATAAGCCAAACTTCATGATACAGTGAGAAAGCTCTGGGATTCTGCTGGCTGGAGTAGAGAGATCTCTGAGCTAGTGTCAACTCAAGCTCATCAGATCACATAGCAAAGCACCACAAGAGTGTCCATCACCCCTCCAGAGTCATGCTCCATCATACTGTCAGTCAGTCACAGAAAAACTAGTAACTGATCTGCCTAATCAGTCCAAAGACAGAGTTAACTACATTATTACTGTTGATCTAACCTAAAAAATCTCAGTATTTACTAAGGGAAAAAGGGGAACTGGAATTTAACTTATTCTAGTTTAATTATCAGATGAATCCAAATATTAAGAAAATTTATTTAGACAGCTTATTTAAGGCTAAGCTCTCCCTAGGTTTGTGTTCTTGAGTGAACAAGAAGAATTTCCTGCTATTTATAAACAGAACATATTCCAAGAGCTTCTCTACCTGCGCACAACATGGTATGGAACACAACTTTCACCTGCAGAAAAACCTAACTATGACATCCTATAACCTAGAATATAATTATGCACACATCTGTAGAGACTTTTCCCCACCAGAAAGCTTAAACTTAGAAATTCTGCGCAAAATATTTTTCTAACCCATTCAGGATGTCCATGAATTCTATAAAAATTCTCTTTCTGAATTTTTCCTCTACAACAAGATTACTTTTTGCCCATATCAGGAAAGACATCATTCTACACGCTTTTGTATTGTTTAAATTTTGATGCTGTAGAACTTTTACAAAATGGTAGAATAAGAAACCAAGTAATTTGAATCATGCCTTATCACTTCTAGCAGGCAAATTCATATCCCCTAGGTGGCACTGCACCACTACTTTCAACTCCGACTTTGAAAATCCTAAGAAAACGGGTATCTACAGACCAGCACAGTTTCTCTCTATTGTAAATATCTTTGATACACTGAATTCTGTCCTCACCTGAACTTACCATCTGCTAAAGATACCCGATTAGCTCATCTCGTTAACATCAAAATGACATCTCTTCCAGCAATATTAGAAATCTTTAAAATAGGTTATTTCAGGACCAGAAAGTTTAGACAGGAGAGCCAAGACATCATTCCCGTTACATAATTGGAAAAGGAAATAAAAGGCAAATCTGCAGCTCTGATTAGATATCAAAATTTTGTTCAAAAATTTTTTTTTAAACCCCCCCCCCCTTCTTTTGCAATCTTTAGTTCCTGGCAATACTGTGCAGTACTACATATTACACATTTGATTATAAGCTATAAAATAGCCTATTTATTGACTATAAAATATCCAAAAGTTTGTTTTATTTATTGTTTTCTGTTAAAAATATGTGCACCCTCTTCCCAAAATCAAGAACACACTTCTCTGTCACTTCCAGATTTGGAATCAGAGTTAGCATTTATTTTGGTCACAAACAGCTGAGTACAACTGCCCAGCATTTTTCAAATCAAAGGGGGGAATGCTAAAATAGAAAGCACCACGCAACTCCCCCTTGAAAGTTTTTGGAGAGGTTTCAGCAGAGGAAGCAACATCTGTTATCAAGACTTTTAGCATATAAATCAGTTGCAGAACATTCTGCCTGCATCAGTCCCAGCAATCCTTTTTAAATAGAGTAAGATTATTCAGTTTTAACTTCTCTCCAGTCAAAACAAACACAGGAAGTAAAAATACTAAATAGCTCTTGCAGTAGGAGCCAAAGTATAAGCCTAAATTCATATGGAATTTATTATGGTAAAAACAAAACCTCAGATTCCAGTATATGATTTTGTACTAAACTCAAATTCAGTGAGTTTCAGTATCTGTGCAAAACATTTTCAGACATTAAACCAATCCCAGTATAACTTTTCTTTTTAGATTCATCTGCTGCTCTACAGTCTTGAAACTAGGAACCTAAAAACATTAGACCCTAATTTACAAACTGTAATTCTTATGCAAGGACTGAAGAACAGAGGAGAATCTAATTTGTATTTATTCTCTGCTTCAAAATATATCTTAAAATCAGCTGGAGTTATGTGGCATTAGCCTATGCATTAATGATGCATGCATAAGAGATCTAAACCTGGTCAGTCATAGCTCACATTTTTAATACTGTGGTGGTTTTATTTATCATAAAACATTTTACAACATAAGTTGTATTTGCAATGCAGGGGCAGACTTCACCTATGGTTGAAATTCTAAAGTGCTGCTACTGTGATACAACTGCTAAACAAGACCAACCTGGCAAAGTAATCTATCATACCTAAAAATTTACAATCATGCATTCATCACTTGTACTTTTGTCTCTGCTAGATAAAACTACTCATGAGAAATATTACTTAGTTTCATTTCTACTTGCTTTATATCTAAATTAAGATCTAAATAAAAATAAAACAAAAATCCCCACAACAGACAACTTCAATGCTGCACTCCAAGTCTTTCAATTACACACAAGTTTGAGTTACCCACCTAGCATCAAGTATCGTGCGTGTGAAATATCGAAGGTACTTGAAAATGGACATTGAATCTTGCAGTTTTAAGATCTCCTCTTCTTTGTATTTAAAAAGTGCCAGGGCAAATCGGAATATTACCTGATAAAAATACATACAATGTTTGGGTCTTTATAAGAACAGAATGCACTGATTCTCATTATTATCTATTGTAAACTGAAAGGAAAAGTGTTAACTCTTCCTACACGCTGCATTTGAGCTATCTAATCACACCTCCCTCTATCTCCCTTCCCTGCCACTCCTTGCCCCGTCCCCGATCTCCAAAAGCTGCCAAAAACTTCTGTTGTGGCCTGTAACCAACACAAGGTGTTCTGCAGTTCTATCCAGAATACAATATTGGATTTATAGCACACAAATTCTTTGAAGCTTTGAATTACTAATTCAATTGTAGAACAAAGACTGCTGGGCCTGTTGAATGTATTTATTAAGTTACTTCAGAGCTAAAATTAAGTTTTGCTTTTTAAACAGGCTGTTTTCCAATGCCCTGCATTTTCTCAACACATTGGGGGACTGATGTTGAAGGAATTTCTGATACCAGTTTGTCAATCAACTTTGGCATAAGCTGGAAGCAGTGTTATTTCCCTTCCTTCTGAAAAGGCTTCAGTAAGTTCTGAACTTCGTCAGTCTGGACCTGGCTGCCTTTACAAAATACCATGATGCTTAAAACTGATTTGAATGAACACACAACCAAAACACCACTGCTCAGATGAGGCCAACAAGAAATCTAGCTAACACAGAGGTTTTGTCTACTTATAACTCTCCTCTCCAATTGCCTAAAACATCTGCTTTAGTGTTATTATTGTATTTGAATCCAATGATTTTTTTCCTGCACCTATCTTATTTCACTGCAATTCGACAAGTAGAAAACGTGAAAATTCCTTCACGCCCACCCCTTTAATCTATGAGATAGAAGCCCAGATAGTCATTTGTCAGTTATACTTTAAACATCCCCAGAAATAAAACAGTTGCTGCAGAGACAAGCTAAACATTAGCACTTGGTTACAACTAATTTTTACATCTTTTCAGTACTTCTAACTTCTGCCTCCTTCACTTAAGCTTTCTTCTTTCTAAGAGTAGCTCTCATTTTGATATAATTACTTAAAACTGATTGACAGCTGCACGTAGGAGTCAACAGCACTGCCTATAGCTTTATTTTTCAAAGGTAAAAAAAATCGGAGGGTGGTGAAAGGAAAAATTTAGAATTCTTGCATGTAACTCAAGCTTGTAACTTGCAGAACACAGATAAAATGTAAAGTGTTTTGACTTGTTATTTATGCACATTTCCTGCCTTTTTTTCACAAGATAGGATTCTTGTGAAACAACCTTCCTCCACCCAACACTCAGTGCCACCACAGTATTTTGTTATCAGGTAGTAATCAAAAAATCTTAGCTCGTTCAGTTCACCTTTGGTCCCTCATATAGGAAGGAGTCCCAGATTTTAAAAAGGATGTCGCTAACCACACTGTCCACAAATACCACAAGAAACCAGTTGAAAGTTATAAGAGTATAATCAACTTTGTATTGTTCAAAATGAGCATGCAGTCGTGGAAGCTTCTCACTCATTAAATCCTTGAATACTCGCTGATCAACCTAAAGAGATAACAGATAGGACATTATTGCTCCTAATTTTCCAACGCAGATGTCATCCAAAGTACAACTGTTACCAATCTGTAAGTGCAAGTTTTTCAAGAGCTAACAAGGAAACCTGGGACTGTCTAGTTAACGATTCTAAGCTAGAGCAACTCAAAACGTATGTGGCAACTCCAGTGCTCACCACCTTTGCTGACACGACGTTTTGCTTCTCAATCCACCTCCAGTCTCACAGGGCTCGTTGCACACAGATGTTTTGTGCCTACTACAGGTCACTAGTGCTGCACTGGTGCAGGAGCACCGGAGCAGAGAACAAGCTGGGGAAAGAAAGGCTTGGAGGGAGGAGGCAGCACATACCAGAGCATCATCTGGAAGCACAGGAGTGCTACAGCATATACTGCTCACAGTACTGCAAAATGCATTCTCATGCCCACTCTCCCACAGAGCCCATAACCACCCCCTACCCCCAATTTTCAGGAAAGAAATGATAAATCAGCTTAGCCAATGTTGTGAAGCTAATAATCAGAAGAGGGATTAAGGACTGGAGCTCCAAGCAGGTCATTGAACAGTTATTCCAGTGCTGCACTCGGAGTCCTTGTCCCAACAAGGGCCCTGGTGCAGGGAACTCACCTCTGTCAACTCAACACATCCCCCAGAAATGCCTATCAGACAGTTCAAGAGAAAAGTTTTTGACTGGCTGCACTTTACAGGACCAGGCTTTATTTTGGCAGAGCACATACCTGAGATCCTAGCAGTGTCTTAGTATAATAATCACGAGGCATGAAAACTTCCACTATTGTTACTAGACACCAAAAAGCATCTTCCTGTTCCAAGTACAGAAGTGCAATCGCTACCAATCTGAAAATAGGGTTTATTTGGATAAAAAGATTATTATAGTATCACAAAATGTATTAAGAACAATTACAATAAAGCCTTTTTTTCTGTTCAGCAGAGATAAGTGTATTAACAGGAAAGCACTAAACAGCAAAACTGTTAATGAAGTTTAGAGATGGGGCAATGAGATGCCTTCTCAGCCACGCCAAGTATTTTTATTCAGTTAAATAAGAAAACAGATAAAGGCAAAAGCAAAGTGATTTTCTAGAAGCCATTTTTGCAGAAACTAAGGCAAAATAATTAGAAGCTTCCAAGACCTAAATATACTACTCCTATTCCCAGACTTTTGTCTTTCATTACTGAAGAGGAGAAAGAACAGATGGTTCTTGCATTTCACACAAAATTGTTGTGAGTTTAGAAAAACCCTTTCTAGCACGTTTACTTTATATCCATTGAGATAAACATAAGTAACACTTTTGTCTTTATCTATCATTGGTTTTTCAGGGAAAACAAAACGCCCTAAAATTTTTTAAAAGACTAAACTTGTTCCAAGAATTTCTTAAAAGTAGGAAAAGAAAAAAAAACAACCAAACAACAAAACAGCAGCAGCATTCCTGGTTTTCCTGTTTCCAATGAATATTATGAAAGAAAGAAAAAAAAAACAAAACAGAGGCTAACTTCACGTTACTGATAGTTGTCTGAATATGAAAGATTACCTCCAATATATTTCTCCAAGTAAACTTTAGTTCCATATGCAAGAGGAGCTGTAACAACATGAACTGCTTCTGACGTTACACAGCTTAATAAGGCGATCACTCTTTAAAAGCTTAAGAGGACTAAAGCATGGAATAAATACCTAATTTGCTTTTAACTTCTGCAAGTATAACCAAATGCAAATTTATAGTAAAACCAAAAACGTCCCAGGAGAAAATAATGCTGCACAGAAAGTTCAAATTCAGCAAAAGCATTTCTAACACCTTCTATTCACCAGAGACATGTTGCTTCAGGATTGCAACAGCTATGTTCTTCAGACATGTCTTGTGACATGCCAGTGACAATATTAATACTAAAAATATATGATTTACCTACAGAATGTTACCACTAGTGAAGAATACTTAGATAAAGAATACTTATTACTTCATTATTCACTACCTCTACTACTGCTACCACCAGCACCTCACTACCTCTACTACGTTATCCACTGCCTCTACTCTACTACTTCTTCAGTGCAGTTTCAAATTACAAAGCTGCTCTAGTTCAAGTCTTTTACCCTATTCTAGTACATAAATTAGTGCACAAATTGATATCTACAGTATTATATCATGTGGATGGGGGGGGGGGGGAGTTATACCAACACACCTGTTTCAAATAATACCTTCCTTTACTACAGATGTCAAAGTAGCAAAACTATTTCAGCAAACGCCAATTGCAATGACTTCAAATTTTTCTTAGCATTGTAACATGAGAATCATCCTCAAATTGATTACTGCAATTCTGATTCAAGACATTCTGAGGGAAATGCTGAAATTCATGGCCTTAAGAGTACAAACAGCTTTGAAGCATTTATTTCTGCTTGTTTAAAAGAAGCAAAAAAAATATTCTTGCACACAAAAGCAAAAAGATCCCCTACAACTGACAATGTAAAACTACATTTAAGTAGCCTATTTCTTATGTGAGTTAATTCCCGTTCCAATGCTTTTTCTAAGCTGTTTTACAAGTTTCATGAACCAGGTCTTCTGGTTTGTTATTGTTTAAAAAAAAAAAAAAGTGATAGGTACTTGTTTATTGAAACATTATAAATTATGAACATACAACCCATAAGGCAAATTGCTGTACAAAGCACGTTGCTATACATGTCATTTGAAAGGCTCATTAAGTGTTTCACTGCATAGTTATAACTCAAGATTTGAAAAATCTTACCTGTTGAGCCCTTGGCAATATCCTATATCAGGATTTCTCCATGAAAACGCCAGCAGCACATTTCGCAGCTTCTGGATCCCTTCAGATGTTGGGGAGGAATAATGTTTGTTGTTTGGCAAAGTTCTCAAGAGATCCAACTCAATTTGTTTAGAGGCAGGATTTTGTTTTTCCAGAGCATTTTGAAGCAAAGTTTGGAAGTACCCAGGAACAGTGCTGTCCTTGAATTTTTTAACATGCAGATTGACACACCATTTCCACATCTTGGAACGATGTTCATGTGGAATTCCTGATCGAATAAGATTCTTCAGTTCTACACAGCGCATCATCTCTCTATTCATTGTGCTTGCAAGATAGTTTTCCCATTTTACTCCTGTGGAGATCTCTCGATTTTCACTGAGAGAAAGCGATCTCAGGTCCAAAGCTCGTGATTTTGCTACTAGTTTTTCCTCATCATCATCCTCTGGGACCGTCTGAAAACCATATATATCATATTCACTGAAATGGAGAAAGGAAAAAAGAAGAAAGGCTTTTAAAAATGTGTTCAGCAGCCCTAAAACTCTCGAGTTCCCATCCTAAAGTCACTTCAACTACCCCTCAAGCCACTCCCCATAGTTTTCAAGTTTTAACAATTATTAAACATTTTTCTAAAGTATATTCTTTATTTAATAATTATTTTTATAATCCCATATACAAAAGACTTTGTTCCCATATTCCAATATATATCACTACACAGACTAAGCAATTTATTTAAGAACCTGGTCAAGTTCAAATGAACTCATCTCTTCAGTAGCTCACCTTCAGCAGCTCTATGGCAACATTTGAGTCTAAGTTTAATACTGTATCTCAAATAAAACAATAAATGTATTTATACAGACAAAAGGATTTCACGATGATACTGTTATTCATGAAGGCAAATACATTTAAAACCCCAAATCCTGCAAATATATCCACACTGTCCATTATCCAATGTTAGAACCAGACCTGCTGACCAAGATACACATACATTTATTTTAATAGGACCAAATTACCTGACCAAGTGTGGTTTGAAAAACGCTTGTTCTGGTTGTTCACTTGTTTCTGCTTTCAAGGCATCTTCCAGTAACTGTGTGATGACCTCACGAGCAGGACTCTGCTCCTCTGAACAAACAGGAGTTTTCATTTCTTGAAGCAAAATCAAGTATTTACTTTCTATCTGACAGAGTTTGGCTTCCAAGCTAGTATACTGCAGAAAACAATAAATAATATTAGAAGTCTTCAGAAACTTACTTTCTACTACACTTCTTCTAAAATCTGCTTCAATATTATTCTATTAGTTTATGTTGTTTAGAAACCTGTAAGTCAAGAACAGTCAGCTTTACTTTGACATTTTTGTACCACCAGAAAACATAAAGCAACCCTTACGTGTGGAAAGCAAAAACATATATGCATTTTATTACACTACTGTAAAATTCTGTATATAAAGTACTTGGGAAAGAAACCTCAGATACTTGTGGCTTTTTACAGAAAGTCTTTTAATCACAATAGTAGACCAGAGATTTTTCTACTGCATGTATTTTTACATGCGGAAAATCTGAGCAAGCTTTATCGTTACATTGTATGAAGTACGACTTAACCATTTTTCTGCTTCTAAAGCAACAGCTTTAGTCTATGCATGTTTGAACAAAAAGAAATTAAATGGCATTTTAAAGACACAAGTTAGGTAATAGCATGTAGGAATTGTAAATACACACTTCCGTGCCAAAACCACAGCATTTAGACCTGGCTGCTCTGTGCATCGTTTCCAAAAAAACCCAAAAGCAAACCCTACCCAAGCCATTATTACAGGTATCTTGCCTTCACTACAGATGTGTGCATTTTTCCTAGCCCTAGGCAATGGAAATTGTCATTATTTACCTGCAACTTCTCTATACTCAAATTCATCCATATAGAAACACAGTTCCAAAGTTACATTCACCATACTGTAGTCATCTTTCGTGCTCAGGAGAAAGTTCTACTCGGTGACATATCAAATCCTTACACATCCTGTCTTTTGCATACTTCAAGAAAATTATTATAGCCTTAATTCTGAGGAAACAATGTTTTCAGAAATATACGTGCTTGTGTTCATAATGTATGAAAAAGTTCCACTGGTCAACACTATTTTAAAGTCAATTACTTCTTTCAAGAATCTGTTCAGAAAGATTAGTCTGTAAGAACTCGGTTTGGGGGAGGGGGAATTTCTTTCTTTTCTTTTTTTTTTAAGCTATCACATTTAATACATTTAAGTCATTCCAATTATGTTCCACAGTTATGTTCCTTGTGTAGATTTACAAATGAATTTTTGAAAACTGTTTTAGACATTGCCAAAACAAAAACATGCTGTGTCAGTCTGACCTTTGCCTGCCATTCTCTCTCTCTTGCTTCTGCATTTCTTCGTAGAGCAGAAAGTTCCAAAATCTCCTTATTTAAAAATTTATTCTGGGTCTTATAACCCTGAAGATTGTCCTGTTGATAAAAAAAACAAACTGGATTTTTAATAAAAAAAAATAATCTTACAAACAGCAAATGCCTACCAGTGAAAGTATACCTTAGAATATGAAAGTATACCTTGGAATACAGAACAAGCAGCTACTAATAGGACTTATCATTAAAAATATCAGGATCAAGTAGTATTTTTAGTCTTCACGTAGGTCAAACACACAGGCCAAATATGAGTGCAGAGGTGTACAGGATGGTGCTGTGCCTCACTTGCATCCCTTCCAGTGCTAGACTCCCAGCAGAAGGCAGCTGGTCACTGCTTGCTGTCACGGGGCAGAGCCCAGCCCTGCAAGACTGCACCAGCAGGGAGGAGAACACAAAGTTGCATGCTGAACACACCAGAGAGATCATGGTGCTGCGCATCAGCCAAAAGCACATAACATACAATAAAAGAAGTGGGGGCAAACGCCCCTTGGGTTTTGGTTATCCTCACTAGTCTTCATTTAAAGTACAAGTTTGATGTCTGCCTCCATACAAAAACATAAATCCTTAGCAATAAGCTTCCTTGCCTCATGGACTCAGCTCCAGGCTACAAGCACTACCTCTGAAACCTGAGGTTGTGGGATGAGGGCATGTTGGAACCCTCCCAACAATTACAATACTCCCACACTCCACAGCATCTACAAACTTCAGTCTGCTTTCTGCCAAGGCCATCGATTTCTAGTTTCAATTTTATTTTCTAAAACTTCCCAGTCTCACATATAGGAAAGAAAATTATGAACATTTACACGTTTTAACTGACTGACTTGTATTCCAAATCCCTTGGAATGTTAATTTGGAATACAACATTTATCCAAAGGCAAGAAAGCATGTTTAGAGCAAAGTGGGTAACTTCAGAAACTCCATTAAGAACTTCTGACACCTTCACTGAGGTAGGTTAGATGAAAATAAATAAATAAATGCATTGATAACACCTGGAGCAGCATTAGTAAAACAAGTTCTTATACACCGCCTCCTTTTTCCTCCTCGGAGCTTCCCTTAGCTATTCCACATGCTCTTTTGTTTCCTCACTTTTGATACTTAAAAATATTAAAAAGAAAAAAAAAAAAAGGCAAGCTTTCTGGCTGTTTTCCTCCATGCTTATATTTTCCTCTTACCCTTACTTTTCCCCATTCCTTTGATTATTTCTCACATCACTCCTCCACACCACCAATGATTAAATTACTGAAAGTATGGGATGCTGTACTATAGCTGTACAGACCAGCTCAAAGTATAGAAGCCCTGTTTAGATTGCCACATAACAGTCCAAAGTGTAGATTCCAAGGATAGAAAGCCTCAGTTGATGAATATCTTGGAGAACTGCTGTAGTGATCTCCTCAAACAGTATAGCAGACTAGAAAGTAGTTTTTATAGGGAGTAGAGATTACCCTATCCATCAAGACAGAGAAATTACTCTTACTTTTAGTCTGTCCAGTTCCTGTAGTTCCTTATTAGTACAGGTGGCCATGGAAGAATTTACTGCTCCACTTTGAGAGGATGTATTGTCCTCACATTCGCTGAGTTGACGAGAAAGTTTCATGATCACTTCATCTTTAGCTTGAATAGTTTCCATCAACATACCCAGCTGCTCGTTGAGTTCTCCAACTTTACATTTCAGATTCTTTACTTCCTGTTGGAGACTATCTTTTTCCAGATTTAACTTTTCAAGCTGATTGTTGAGACCCAAAATCTGGTCATCTTTTTGGTGCAACAGCTCTAACTTTTCTTTGGGAACCCCCTCACAAAGACGGCTTGCAAAATATTTATCATATTGGGAAGATCGGACTGTTTGCTGCAGAAGTCGCACAAGTTCCTGAGAATTTAAAAAAAGAAAAAAGATAGTAATGAAGTTTTAAGTTTCTAAGTTTTATAACTTAGAAATCTAACATCAAGCAAAAGAAAGCTTTGGAATGGGTTTTCCATCTGAATCATCAGCTTACAAAAGACTTCATGGTGGTGTTTTAAGGAAAAAAGGAAACACTTACATGACATGATTTCTAGCGGGCTAACACCTTACAATGACTGGCCTATACAGATGGCTTAAATATCTTTCACTGAGCTAAGGATCCTACCTAGAAAGGCTACAACAGGTTTGGGAAGAGCAGTTGACAACTGTGGCCCAGCACTTACCTGGAAGCTAAAAAAGGCATACTTGTAAGAAGCTCTCTTGTATGAAGATAAATAGGAAGAGGGCTTAAGCCCAAAAAATTAACAGGTGAACATTATAGAATGGAAAAGAGAAAAATAACTAATTGCTCTCTTCCCTAACAGATGCAGAGAAAATAAAAGGAAAAAAAAAACAACCATGCTGCTTTGATGAAAAGGAAGTCTTTGGAGGGCTGTTTAGAAAATCCTGCCACAGAATCAGCCAAATAATTAACTGACCTATCACAAGGGAGAAAAGGAATTTTTGTGGTCTTTGCAAAAAGACAGTGTCAAAGGCTCTGAACTAGCACTTTTTTTTTTTAAATCACACCTATAATAATTCTACCATTTTCATCTTCTATTCCCTCACACTAAAAAAGGACAAGTATCTTTGCTCACAGGATTGCATAGATCCTGAACAACTACAACATTTATTCACTTCCACGAAAGACCTATGTGTTTTGCTTGGGGAATCATGGGTACACACACATAAGAGAAGCTGATTTTTAAGGCAGTTACACTGAAAATAAACCCCTACTTCCTTGCTGGAATGAGATCCTACTATGGCTTTCAAGAAGTGAAGACTGTTACATGCAAATAAGTCAAAGTGAAACTTAAAGGAAAAGAAATACTGTAAAAGGAAGAGTTTGCTACTACCTGAAGCTCTCCAAAAGCTAAACTGTAAAAAACCAACCAAACAAACAAAAAAAAAACCCCCAAAAAACCCCCCAAAAAAACCCACAAAAACACAAAACCAAAACAAACACAAAAGGATGATATTCCAGATCAACAATAAACACCAAGGAAGAAAGAACAGCAGACTGCTCATTTACAAGTCTCACTAATCTGAATTATTACCTTTGCTGTTTCTCATGTTTGGTTACTGGTTTAACACTGTGGAACCGTGGGAAGGCAAGTTTAACCCTAGAAGCATTTGCAATACTTATCAATGAAACTGCAAATTTTTTTACTTTTTTTTTTTTTTTAATAGCTGTCTGACACCAATTAAGAATACAAGGACAGAAATAGGAATTGGTTTTACGGAATTCCTGAGAACTTGAGAGTTCAATAATGTATCTGGAAGTTTACAAAGACTTGGAAAGTCATAAAGATATGCCTAGAATGAACCACTGAATGTTACAAAGTTCCAACAGATTTGGTTTTGTTTCCCCACAACAAAAAAAGTGAACAGGAGAGAGCTGGGTCTACAGTATCAAATATCAAGCTACAGTCTTTAGAGAGGTGTGGGAAGAAACCCTTGGACCTTGAAGAAAAGGTTTTGAGAATCTAGATTTTCTTCTTCCTTTGTTCACTGTACTTTAACAAGTATTATCTTAATGCTACTGGACTGAACTTTTAACAGTTACTAAACAGCTGGATGATTTCATGGCCATAGTTCAGTGACAACTGACGATTCTACTTATCAAAAATAACAAAACCCAGACTGATAACATGCATGCCAATAGTCATTACGTTATGAGAGAATCCGAGACAACAGGGACAGATCTGGCCTGTAGGCAGCAGCTGCAGAGCAGGTTATCAATTCCTATCAACTCTCTAAAAAGAGTTAACTACAGTATAAAAAACTGTCTAGTCACCCAGTTGTCAGAAAAATGTCTTACTTGTATGCCGCTGCCATTGATCACAGTTCTAAATCTAGCCCAGTATGAAGAGCGAGAACATCTCTAGCTACCCAAGACATCATTTTTCTTTTTCTTATTTAAACAGAAGCAGCTGTGAACACAATGTTGCACTAGATCAGTAAGATTTCTCACAGAAGCTGGCTCAAGGGCACAAATGTACTCCTAGAAGAGATAACACCTAAAATGGGTCTAAATATGGGGCTGATACATTCCTTCTTTCGTTTCCATTTGATCATTTCACACAATGGAAAACACAACTAGCAAAAGTAGCAGCTCCATATAAGACCTAAAAAACATTTCTTCTTAAAATGAGTAGAAATTCTTTTACATAAAACCAAGGTATTTAATACATCTGAGTTATGAGGGCAGTACTACACACATAGATTTATGGTTAGGCCTATTGTTTGCAAAACCATTTGTGATGATACAGTTTAAAAAAAAAAAGGAAAAAGAAGGAAAAAGGAAAAAAAAAAAAAAGAAAAAAAAGGAGAGAGGGAGAACTCAGCCCCATTCCACGACCTTCTCCTCCAGAATTAAAAGAATCAAAAAAACCAACCAAACAAAAACCCACCACAAAAAAAAAAAAAAAAAAAAAAAAAGAGACTTGAAAGGAGAAGTTCCTCACAAATTACATGTACTAATGGTGAAAGAAGCTATGATTATCTGCCAGGATCCTGGCAGACACTGAGAAAGCTGGCTTCAGAGAATAAGAAAGATATATAAACCAAGTTACCAAACACTGTAAAGTTTTGTTCAGGGATCTAATTTTCAACAGATGTAAAACTCGGTCCTTCTTGTTGCAAGACTTTTTGTAAACAAAGGTTCATTTAGCACCATTATTTTATAACAACCTATCAGCTCTGAATGCAGTTAGATGGCCATAAAGGGTAAACTCACAATCACCTGCCAGATGTTTGCTTTTGTGCATTTTGTCTGAAGGCTTAATTACCTTTTGGCTCAAAAGATCTTTCTTCAGCTTTTCCAACTCTTCTTGCTGGCTTTGATACTTCAGCTGCAGTTCAGAGACTAGTTTGTTGCCATTACCAGAATACCACTCAGTTGGAGAAGAGTCACTGCTATTCCGGTTTTTGCTTGATCCAATCATGTCTTTTAATGGACGCCTTGTTTTGTGTGGAATGCGGCCAAAATCGAATGGAAAAGCTGAACTACTCAGTCCTGCATAAAACAATTTCTTCTAGTTCAGTTCACTTAGTAAAAAGGCATTTCAAAGCATTCAGATTTCCTTTTAAAAATATGCTCATTAAAATTAGACTTTAAGCAGCATTTAAACAGCCCAATACAATAGTGTTAAACATGCCTCATTTTCCAAGTCACTTCCTTTGGTGGGAAAAATATATAGCTCAAAGTCTTCTCCCCTCCCAGATAAAAGATTTAGCTCGTAAATTAATACTTGTGAAATAAGACATGAAGACAACTTTACCATTCATTACAGAAAATAAAAGATACCCCAGCTATGCCAAGGTAAACTTTGCTTCAAATAATTAACAGCTCAGAAGCGATCAGGGCAAAAACATCACTGATATCACAGCATACTGTTCTTTTAAGAGGCATTCAGTGTATGGTTTCACCACCATTTGCATAACCACAGGAGTATTCTTAGAGAGAAGGATGTTTTCTAACAGATTACATCACTTGGATGTCAGCTACAGTGCTCTTAAGGAGCTGTAAAAACGTCTTCACAAGGTTATTCCAGACACTGGTCAAATGTGAGAACCAGTTACCACGCATAGATGAGCTATCACTGCATATGCATCCCTACTTTTTCCCCCCATTCCAGAAGCAAGCCAATATAACATGCATATACATACTTCAGAGTCTAAAGGCAATTCTGCTTCAATGGGTGACACTCAGCTGAGTAATCAAAAGCCTCAACATTTCCCTTCATCCTGTAACTTTGCAACTCAAGTGACAAAACTAGAGATGATAACATGCTCAGGGAACCTGAAACAGTGGATAACAAGGCTTCGTACTTATTCTATCATATCTGAATGGCAGAGGACTCCATACACATCATAAGGAATTAATTTTTTTAAAAGAATTTACAGAGCCCTGATGTGGTTTGTAAAGAAAAGATAAACATACCCCTATTTCCTAGAGACAGACATAACACAGTACACTATTCTAGAGGAGGTAAGGTACACGCTCCCCTTCCTTCCTCCCACTTCTACCTTTACTTCCTTCTGCCAAGTGTTTCCTCTTTTCTTCCAGTGCCATTGAGTCCTCCAAGTCTTTTGGGGTTGGATCCAGCAATTCCCACTCTTCAGTGGTATAAAATATGCTTTTACGGTTTTCGTTATTTCCTTTTCTTAAAGAGGACATTGAATTTCTGTGAAAAAGCAGGAAAAAGCAGAAAAGTGACAATGACTTCTCCATTTTGCATTCTTTTTATAAAGGGGTTTTCAAGACAACCACTGCAATTGAAACAGTAGCTAAAACACAGACAAAACCAATACCAAATAAAAACTCAAAGAAAATAAAGCATATCCTACTAAATAGCACCTGCTATCAACAGTGCTATGTTTCAAGAACAGAGGAATTATTCTACTTTAATAGGATATTAATATCTAGGAGACCACTACGGTCTTTTGTGTCACCCTGTTTTATCCTTGTTTTGGCAGTTGGGAAAAATTAAAATTAAAATTTAGAAGCAGCATCTCTTTATTGATCAGTTATTGTAGCTTAGAATTTTAAGATAACTGCCAAGCTTAAACAGAACAGCATGCAGTCAAAACATATATATGTTACAGTTCCACATTCTGGATTAATGTCAAACTCGGGATCATCCAAGAGACGTGCAGTAGCTGAATCACTGATGACAGACTCCTTTGCAGTTTTTCTTTCCTAAGGTGGAATGTTGCCAATTATCTGCAAGAATATTTCAGAGGCAACCTCTAAATTCCAGTCAGATAATTCTATAGAAGAACAATACATTTCATGATCGGGATGAAATGACCCTACCAGCTTCCCCCACAACCATCATGCAATCAGAAATGTTTAAGTCAACACTTATGACCATGAGTATTAATGTAGCTCAGTATTATAAAGTCTTTGTTCAACTAGAGAAGGAGATTCTACATCAATCCATATGAATCAGTTTAATGTTTTAGGTATAATGTTGTAAATATATTTAGTATCTCAGCATTTTCTACACAGTCTGTGTAAGATGAAGGCCCACAAAGATGCTTTCACTCAATCAGCCACATTCTCTCTTCAAACCTTAAGCCAAAAGTAACCCATATTACACCTTCAAGATCATTTGATGATCCAACCCAGTCTTTCAGCTTCACAAGAGATTTAACATCTGATCAATGTGAACTCTAGGCTAATCATGATACAGTGCAAAATTCCTGTAGTCTGGTGAACTGAAAAATAATCAAGTACAATTTAAAAATAATCCTGAAAGTTTTCCTAATTACTATTTCAACAATCAGTTTGCAAACTTGACAAACACTGGATTATACTACACATTTCTTCCAGAAAGAATCACAATTTCTGTTGGGGGCCGGAAGCCTCATTTCATTGTTCAGACCTTCCATTCAAATTAAATAGATCAAATTGGGTGATGATTGATGTTATTTCCTAGGACACTCAAAATTAATAAGTGTCAGCTGGCATCTCTACAGCTAATCTCTGAATAGCGGCTGATCTCTTACTGTGCAACTCCACAACCGCCTGCTCTGCTCTTGGTCAATTTCAGTATTTAAAGCCTGTCTGAACACCACCTTTTAAAGCTTGAAAAAAATCACAAGGAACAAGAAGTCAAATGAGTTCTACAAAAGCTTCTTCAAAAACTGCTGTTAGGCCCATGAATAATCCTAGCTGATGCTGAATTTTGTAAAGCTTTTGCATAGGATTGCTAAGGGCACTGAAGTAGCACTGCTTCACTGCTTTCTATTAGATTAAAAGTAGGTAGCTGAATTTAAAAAAACAATATTTATTTTCCTAAGCACAGTATGACAAGTACAATCAAACCACGGAAGACCTGATCATATCATCTAATGATTCTGTATTTTTAAATGTTTTGGATTTAACTCTTATTTTATGATTATATAACTTGAGATTACTGTAATTCAGTATGTTTCCAAGTCTATATTCTGCATAAATAAGAGACACAAGTAGCTGACAGCATAAAGATTAAAAAAAAACAATAAATCAGGCCTAAATGTCTATATATGCCAATTAGTACTTGAAAATAGATTTTAAATAGTAGAAAAGCATGTTTCAACTTTAGTTACTGTAAACATACACACAGCTTAACTCCAAGACATATTCCTCAGTTTTCTCCAATGATTATTTCACCACTGCTACCTAGGATGCAAATGCAGTTATAGCAATAGCTTCTCTGTCAAACACATAAGTGTGTTCAGGAGGAAGGATAAGTCTTTCAGACATCTAATAGATAAATACATGCTCCTAGCAATATAGAGAAAACTCTTTGAAGTTTTAGAAACACCCTGATCCATTGTCTAAGACTGAGGTTAAAACTAGTCATAATCCAATAAGATACTAGATAGTGCACACGTATTCCAAAGGTGATTGGATTCCAGCCCAGCCCCAAATTGCATAGAATTGCTGGAGAATGGAGGAAAACAATCAACCACAACAGTACTGCTGTTTGCATGTTTACTGCAATAGAGTTTTTAACATTTTAGTGGGGCTTTTTTTGCCACCAATTTTTATAGTCACACTATTATGTCATTTTATTTTTCCAAGATTAATAATTAGCTTTCACTTTAATGAAAATATTAACCATCTTGTCCTAGTTCCACACAACTCACTAGACCTTCTTGTGATACACACTGAACGAATGCTGTTCAGCCTAGTAAAAGAAGACTGCTTGTCAATCAAGAAGTGACAAATGAGATTGCACATGTTAAAATACAAGACTTACGGGACCACTTAATGCTTTTTCAGAGGAGTTCCATTCAAAACGCTTTGAGCATAAACCAAAGCTGCGTAATGAGAAAGGCTGTCATCTGAAGGACCCTTGCACCATTACCGAATAGTTTTGCTTCTTAATTGGGCATCATTCATTGCAGGATTGAATGAACAAAAGATACGGGGAGTGGAAGCATGTAGTTGTGATCATCTTTCATACTTATGCAAAATAAATCCAAATTAAGATTTTACATGCCCTACCCCTCTCTGGAGCAACTGAGGATAGCCATCAGAAGGAAAATCCACTCGCCCCTAACCAAACCTATGCTGAAGAAAATTGACCTTTCTTGCGAAAACTGCTACAGACTCAAGTCTTGGAGCAAATTTATATTACTAGATACAGGAACTTAAGGGCTTATGACCTGCTAGCTCAAAACAGGCAGGCGTAATGCTAGTCCATAGCTTTTAAGACATGTCACTGCAAGGTGTAAGCTAATGTGAATAAGTGGCAGAGATTCTAGCCTATTACCATGCAGCTAAAGAGCTTCTGACAAGGTTATCAGGCACTTATGCCAGTGGTAGGATACATGGCCAGAGATAGTGCACGACTGTACACATCACACACACTTCAGTTTTTAGCTGCTGGCTCAGTAAATGCTCTGCAAAATGCCTTTTCAAAAGCTCAGAAGAGGATGTTTGAGCAAAACAAGCAATCCTGACAAAGACACCATTTTGCACGGGTATCAGCTTGTAGGGGGGAATGCCTGCTTTAAAATTTAGAGCACATGGGGGGCACGAGAGCACTCCATATAATCCCCCTCTCCGAATTAAAAAAAAAAAATAAAAAAAAAATCTGTTAGTAGATACAATGAATGTTATCTTCCCAGGAATGTTTTCAGACAGATGAACCACTGCAGCTGAGTATCTCCAGGAAGAGTGGAATGGGGGAGGGTGCCATTCAGTCTGAAAGACCTTCACTGTGAAATCTTCTTACATGTTTATTCCCAGAGATCTGCAAGGACTCCAAGGCATTGGGACCACAGCTATACAGAGAAAGGCAAACTTTTGAATACCGTCCTGCAGTATCTGCTGGGCCACTGCCATCAGAAACATTTCCCTCCAACCAAAAGTGCTTCCCAATCCACAATTCCACTGTTGCCTCTCTGCTCAGTTACAAAGAAACATTAACACACACCAGCCAGGCAATACTGAGCAGTTTACCCTGACACTGGTCTCTAGCTAGACTTCCCCAAAGTGTATCCATCTCCAATTCAGAAAAAGGAAAGGAAAAAAAAAAGTTTTTAAAAGCTGGAAACACTTGTTTCAAGTATACAGGAGTTCACCTAAAAGAAATTGTTTCATGTTATCTTCCTTCTATTATGACCAAATTTAAGTTCTACCAAACCAAAGTGGCTACGCAAACCCAAGAAACCGTACAAGACTACCAGTTTAAACAGGACATGTAGTAACAGGATTTATGTATTTCTTAATCCAGCCATAAGCCATCTTTTCCAGAACTTAAATGATGGTCTACACAGCAGTCTAAAAAAAAAAAACAACCAAAACCAACAACCAAAAAACCAAAAAACCCAACAACACTTCGTAACCTCTCAGACCTCCGTGCTTAACAGGAAGCTTTAAAAGGAATATGTTTAACTCAACACTGCTGATGAAAACAACAACATTTTACTCACAGCTCAAGAAGGATGTGGTCTAGTTAGGCAAAGCTACAGCTCTGCTCTGTGAACTGCTCTGTAATAGCACCGTAATATCCTTTGAGTAAAGCGGAAGATCTATCTATGTGGGCAAAGTGTAAAAACATTTAGAAAGAAACTGTAACAGGAGAGCTGAAAACCAGTAGGACTGCTTTCCTTAAAGCAATTAATACTAAAGAGCAAACTCATTAAGAGTGAGGGGATAAGATGTGGTTTTGCTGTTGTTCAGTAGGGGTCTGTCACATTTTTGCTCAGGAATTCGAACTACATCGATTTCAAGTCTGTGCCAGGCGCTTTTGCTTTTTTAAGAAGAAAATTAAGAAGAATGATTCATGTTGTTTTGATTTTCATCACTAAAAATACTTCATAAGCACTAAATACTATGGCTACTGCAATGCTAGCAATTAGCTCCATTACACAATGAAGGATAAAAAGCAGTACTAGTTGAGAATACAACTCCCAGCTCCCTGTTTGGGTTCAGAAAGCAAAGCCATTACTAGAAGTGGTTGACAGGACTTGAGTCTCCCTTTCAGGTATCAGTAATGCTACACAATGATGATCAGCTATGCCCTTCAAACAAATAAGGAGAATAAAGAAACAGTTTACTTGAAAAGATACAGTCCAATGTACTGATCCACCCCATCACCCTCAGTTCTTCTAAAATGCTTTGCCTACCACATACACACATCTTTCAGTAGGAAATAGTCTCTGCCGGCAACTATCAATCTCATGATAACTCTTTCTCCCATCTTCCCAACTTACTTGATTTCGGTACTCCATTGTTTAAGCGAGAAATTGATGGCACTTGGTTGGACTGGTGCAGGTTGGGAAGCTGCTTGTTCCCCCACCAGGTCTGTAGGAGAAGTCTCCACAGCTAGAATATTTCTAGCTCTCTCTGCTGAAGCATTTTGACTTAGGATACTCAAATCTACGTTTTAAAAAAGAGAGAGAGAGAGAAAGAAAGAAAGAGAGAAAAAGAAAAATAGGCAAAACTTTCAGTAAGTAAAAGAATAGTGGCCATATAAAGTCATATACTACTAAGCCTGCTAGTAATGTAGTTAGGGGTTTATTTTAAATTGCAACATAACTTTATAAAACGCTCTGTTCAAATGAACTTTAAAAATAGCAAAGTGTTTTCCTCAGTGAGCTCTCAGTGCAGCCACATACATCTGATAACAGGACTCGTCTGATGCTCATGAAGCATTATTTCATGAGTGATAAACAATCTCAGTTAGCCAATATTGATTCATTTAGCTTAAGCTGCTACGAAGCCATAAAAATTAAGGCGATTAATTCTAATAATCCACAAAACCCCCTTGTAAAACAAGCTCAGGTCTATTAGAACTCCGAAGTTAGGAACAGTGTCACAAAAATACTGTAACACAGCTTCCAGGGTGCGCTTCATCATAGAAGTTATTCATCCCAAAAGTGACACTGCTGCTGCAAGTCAACGAGCTTTACGGACTTGAGCCAGCTCTGTGCAAATTCAGCCTGGGCATTCCCAGAGCCAAGAACATTAGCACGGGCACTGCAGACACGTCAGAGACCTATTGGATCAGTGAAGATTTACTAGCTCTGGTTAAGCTGAATGCAGCCGTACCTAAATTCATTCAGCCAAACTCTCTTGTGCGCTTCAGCAAATCTACAGCTCAGGCACAGAGCCATGCAGACGTGCAGCTCAGGCCCAGCACTGCACACATGCCAGCAAACTCACACAGGCTCTGAATGCCTCCACAGGAACCAGCCAAGAACTGGCACTAGCCCTGAGCCAGAGCTAATAAAGTCCAGAGGATCCAAGCTCATCCAAAACAGCTCGCCAGGTCTCCAACATACCACACCATCCAACACGTGCTGTATAATCTGTAGTATACATGTTACCTCAGTGTTTCCATTATCCCAGATAGCTTGCTTTCTCCCTCACCCCTCCTCCAGCAGGCAGAGGGAATAGGAAATGCAGAGTATGGAATACACTACGAATAGCAAAGGCATTATAGAGAAGCATAAAGTAGTTTATGGCCTTCTACAAACTCTCTGAACAGCCGAGTTAAAAATAAGCTCAAATGTCATTTTCAGACCCTTCCCCGTATCATTCATGAAGAATTGATGTGGATTAAAACGTCTTGAGAACACTCTCAGACTTGATTGAGCAGTTATATCAGAAAGTAACATATCAGACAGGCTTCTGACTGAAATGATTCTCTGTAGGACGGGAAAAACCCTGGGAAATCACAATACCCTGTTTTATCACTGGTTAGCCTTTCAGTCTTTGTTCTGATGATAACTTGGCACTAGCAGCAAGGCCATCTTTAAGTAAGCTGTACCCTCCAATTACTCAGCAGATGGTTACTTTTATTTAGCCCATATCGAAGATTAGAAATACGAAGACAGACCATTTTGTGAGAAAAAATAGGATATATCAAACATCACTGACACTACAAATCTCTCAAACCCTTGAAAAATGGTATCTGAAACAGAAGTATATCATGTCATCTTTCAAACATAGGTACAAATTACACTGCTTTGACGTATTTTATGAACAGGGCTGACAGAAACTTCTTCAGTGCCTTATCGGCCAAACTAAATTTCAAATTCTTTTGGACCCTGGATGTTTGAGCTGCAAAATTCAGCTAGGATAAGCTAGATAAAACTAACTTCTGATCATATTCACTGTCTAATAAAGGGGAAGATAACAGAATAGGTTTCAACTACCCCCCCCCCCCCCCAAACCCCCCCCAAAAGCCACGCAACCCCATGCACCCGCCCCCTCAAAAAACCCAACAACCACACACCAAAAACTTAATGGCACCCAAAACCAGGCTGGAATACTATCATGCTGTTTTCATACTTAGAGCTTGTTTATCTTCTACCTGTATGATCTGACAAGACTACAAAATCTCTTTAGAGTATGGCCCAGGTAAATGAACTGCTCAAGAGTTGAATTTCTAATAAACAGCATTTCCTCTAACAGACAGGCTGATCAGTCTGGCTGAATCTTCTCTTGAGTTCCTGAGGTTGCTCACTGTACATGATCCCCGGCTTACACCAGCCAGCTGATTGGTTAGAGGTATGGACTACAGAGCAGGTACAGCACAACAATGTAATGTGGTTGTTAATGCAATCACCATGAAAAAAATAATATTGTTTTTAAACTTATTTCAAAACACAACAATCTTATAAATACATGACATACCATTTTTGATTAATTCAAATTAAGACTTGAGGAACAGCATAATTAAGAAGTGAAATTATAAAAACTACATCAACATTCAATCAATTCCAAGGGGAAAAAAAAAAAAAACCAAACCAAATCCTGTAAAGAATAGATCATTTAGTTGACTTCCATAGTAGTAAAGCAGCTCCACAACTAATCCTACAGAATAATTTTCTTAACATTAGCTTTCCCACAGCCCACTTAGAAAAATACTTTCACTGTATACTTTTGAAGAATACTTTCACTACCTTGAAAATTCTTAAGAACTTACCAAGCCTGATCCATAAAGCAGTACCTTAGCTCTACCTATGTTCCAGTTAGTGCAGATTCCTAAACTGAGGGGGGCAGTGGGGGGAGGGCAGGGAAGGACAACAGGACAAAACAGGCAGGACTACAGTGAGCAATTTTGTTTCTGAAATGAAGATGGGCTACTTCCCCATTTAAAACAGTAGTGATAGCATCTATATTCAAGCACTAGCAAAACAAACCGATTTCTATGCTCCAGTATAAAACACATCAAATGCACATTCACTTTTTTTTTTTTTTTTTAAATGCAAGACACATATCTTAGTCATCAATATGGAATCACAGCCTTAAAGAGTCCCCCAACTCTACAGGAAACTTTTAGAGTACTTGTTTAAAAAAATAAACAATCGTCAATCATTCAGGCTCTCTGCACTTTCCCCAGAAGAAATCCCTACTTAAACACTTCAGTTGACAACAAAGTCATCATTGTGACTTGTCCTCAAAAATGAGATACTCTAGATGTAGTTCCAAATTCTACATAATGTAGTTTAACTGCAGGCTGGCCCTGAAATGGATGGGTCTACTCAGCCCATGCATTTTATCTTGGCATTCCCTGCAATGGATTTAATACTAACAATTAAAAAAAAACATACACACAAACAAACCACAACAACAACAACAAAAACCCAAACCACAAATGGGTCAGCTTGCTTATCCAGAAAACCCCCAACAATTTACAAGAAAGGAAAATATCAGATCAGTGATCTAAAGTGACTGGATTATGATTGCTAGATCCGATGCAAAACAGGAGTGAGGGAACAGTACCTACACAGACTACAGTGCCAGCAGGTTAATTTCACACTGTACTTAAGCTATGAGGGAAGTAGCACAAACAAGAAAGAACAGAGTTTTGGGGCCAAATTACTTATTATAGCTGATCTGATCCAACAGTCTGCTGCCAAAAGAGGGCAGTCCTGCCTGCTCCTTCACTCCGCCTTCCTCTATTTAGCCACTATGCCTTGCTCCCTCCCTTGCATTAGCTCTGGAAGTCCCCTGATTACCCAGTAAATATATTCCACTCATTAACCTAGCAGTAAAAAAAACCAACAACCTTCCTTTCTGGCTAACTTCTGAACTCAACCAACTCAGCACAGGATCAGAAAAACACCACAAAATACAAAAAGGGAGACTACACAGCAGAAAATGAGGGGCTGAAGGTAGGAAGGCAAAGAGCAAAAGCCTGTTACCCCTTCCAACACGTACAAGCTGTTAGATCTTTGCACATCAGTACCTGTGTTCTTGCAGCATATGGTCTGAGAAGCTGCATATGGTTTGAGAAGCTGCTAACCAGACTGTCTGCTGCCAGAAAGGTGGTATAAAACCATCCCACTTTGCATTCCCAACAACTCTCGTGAGCTAATCCTGGCATTCATCTGTCCCTCCAGGAAGCTACATTGGCCAAAAACTAACCTGGAGAAAAAGATGTTTCCTGCTAGTTGCAGTCCCTGTACTAGCATAAGGAAGGGTGAGACTAGCACCGGTGCTCGATCAAGGGAGAGAGCTGGGCTTTTCTTTAAGTAGTGACTAGCCGTTAGATTCGTGTAGCTGAAACATCAAGCTGAGCCCCCACAAAAACACAAACTCTCAAGGCAGCTGTGGTTGAGCAAGCAGACTGCCCTCAAATGAAAGCAGTAAACTGGGTTAGAGGACAATACTGCAGCATGGGATCTGAACCAGGGGAGGGGAGAGAAGGGTGGGGAAGACCACAGCTTAACATTTCTGGTTTTGCAGTATGAACAAACTGAAATCAACAAAATATAAAATCTGTTGATGAAATATGTCTGACATCAAGACTCTGTTTAAACCCAAGAGAGCTTTACTAATGCATCTAACTTGGCACAGAACAGGATTTTACTCAGTCTTATTTATGGGTAACAGAAATCAGCAAGGAATCCATTTCTGTAATGATTCACGAATAAAACAATTCAGAACTGCCTGACCAATGTCGTAAAAAATGCAGAATAACTTTGTATAATACACCGATATGTTTTTGTAACTCCGACACTAGTCTAAAATTACATTTTGCTTGGCTAAAGGTATTGCGGAGACTGAATTTCACTTACGTAGTATCAGTGCGAACTGCCTTCCAGTTTTAAAAGGCAGGAAATTTTTATCACAGTCAGACAGATCCACCACACCATACTTTTTCAGAAACAAAGTACGGTCATTCAGAATTCAAAATATACCCATTCCCATTAAAAAATGGAGTTTACATCTCAGGATACTTAACACACTAAGCTTTTAAGATATTGCAACCACTAAAAGACAACTTATCTAACCTAAACTGTACTTTGCCACTTAATGACACCTAGCCATAGGACTACTCCATTTTACTTAATTTCTAAAAATCTGTTTTTAAAATCAACAGTTTTCATAAGAGATATGAAATCACACATAAAATTACATTTATGTTAAATAATTTTAGCATCATCAACATATGCAAAGTTTACATAGAGTTACTTGATAACAAGTTGTGACAAAAAACTTCCTAAGACTTCTCTATCCCAGTGCTATGCCTTCCACTGATTAACTGACAACAAACAGAAACATGCATTCTGTTTTTACTCAAATTTTCAACCTACCAGGGTTGTCTTTGGCAACAAGACCTTTGGAAAAGTCACTTGGTGTTGGGGAAGTTCGGCTGTCCCTTTTTGCTGCGTCAAGGTTGTTACAATATTCCCACCTCTTCTGTTGAAGTTCCTGAAGCCAGTATGTCATATCCTGACGAGTTGCAGCCTACAACACAAAGAACCAGAGCACCGATGAGATCAGTGTGTCTCTTTGGTATATGAATACAGAAATTCCAAGTGCAATAAGAAAAACCAACCCAGATAATTCGCAGATCAGCAAGGTATCATCACCCAAACCCAGTATTATTTAACAGAAATGACCACTAACATACTAGACGTACCTTGTGCACACATACACATCCCTGACTTCCATGCCAAATCCATTTTCCATTAGAAATAGTCACATGCATTTTTTTCTCCAGTTTTACACTCAAACATTAGAGAACGCAGCAGCAGCATTTTATATTTTACATACAAAGCGTTTAAATATGTAACTGCAAAACTGTATTATGAAAAAAAAAAAAATATCTCATACACACTCCGGAAGATTCTCATTTTCTTTTTTTAACTTGCTTTATTACTAGCAGAAACCAAAAGATTAATAATGCATTGTAAAGCCTCCTACTTTAATGACTAAATCTACATACTGTGTTACCTCATCATCCCATGAGCTAACTAACTATGGAAAGATCACATTTAAAACAAAAAAAACCCAACGTGAATATTTACTCTACAAGCATACAGTCATTAACGTGAATAAGTGAGCAAGAATTCAAACACATCTTTAAGCTTCAGTAAGAATCACAGCTAAAAGAGTAATTTCAAGGTGTGTCAAATGACAATCTACAAATATCAACAAGAGACTAAGTGATGGTAACTGACATTACAGGTGCTCACTTGGAAAAGTCATTTTTTATTCCAACGTACATCCTCAGCTGCCTGTCTAGAACAAATACCCGACACTAATAACATGGTAGGTTCAAGAACAAAAAGTTAATGCTTGTGAAGAGACACACACCTAAGTCCTTCGGCTTGTAAGCACACAGAGTGCTTACCTTTTAGCCAGTCTTTCTCCTACCTTCTCCAAAAGTGGTTGGTGGCATTACCAATGAAAAACCCTCATTACTTGGGCAAATAACTGTGTTTACTCTTTAAAGACAACTTAATTCCAAATAGCTTCCTGTTCTGTTTATCACAACTGAAGAGGGTACCTCTGCAGGGCACAGCTGCAAAAGAACGAAGAGCAACAAACAACACCAATTTCCTTACAAAGGAAGTATAGTAAGTGCTACGTGAAGCACATAAATGGCACAGATTTGGCTTAATTTTTTTTCTATGAGAACACTTTTGGTCTAGTCAAACTGAAGATCCATTTACCATCATATTTTGACCCTGAGAGCAGCTAATTACAAGACAGAACATAAGCAATATGGCAAACAACAACTGATGTTTCCCCAGGGTGCTCTCTCTGGCTCAGTAATCTGCCATCTTAGTGTTTAGCAATCACGGAAACAGCTTTTTATTTTACAATTTGGCTTTTTGTACCCATATGAGCTTTAACATCCACAACATCCTACAGCAAATGGCTCCGAAGCTCTGTGCAAGGAAGCAGACACAGTTACTCCTGGAGCTCCTGCTCCAGTTCCTCTCGATACACCATACACAGAAGAAGACATAAGATACATAAATCAAATAAACATTCATAAATCCAATCAAGTAGCAAAAAAAAACCCAAATAGTGATACAAGACGACAGAGCAGGTTCACTTTTCTCAGTTGGTAAAGTATGTAAGCAAGATACTTCTAATCTGAAATGGAAATTACGTTTTTTATTTATTCTTGATTGCTCACAGGAAACTGAAAGAAAACATTTCCCTCATAAAAAAGACATGGGAAAAGAATAGTTTAGAAGTGTCTATGAGGTTTCTTAAAAAGTGTCAAAAAACTGGACAGCGGGAAACATCAATCCACACAACCATCACTGGCAGTTTTGGAATGACCACAGCAGCAGGCTTTAAGTCTACAGACTCCAGGCACTTTTTGCAAAGAGTAAACATCTCCCCTTCTATTTCTAGCACAGAAGTATTTCTTTTGAAGTTTTATCCAGTGTCAAGTCCTCCTTTACAGTGAATTTGAGAGCTTATACACCCTTTAGATAGACTCATACACAGGCCTTGTAAAAGCAACGTTTTACTATGCTCCAGCAGAAAACCACCAAGAATTCAAAGAGCTTCCACTAACACAGGATGTAGTACTTAAGTGGTTCTCTTTGCTACCACAACATAGCTAATGAGACAATTCACCTGGAGTCAATCTAAGTTATACCTACAATTAACTTCTGCCCATGACTACTTCATCTTAACAAGCCTTTTTCACAATTTGTCCCATTACTCTCTGCCCAACAGTCTTTAGAAAACCATGAATTGATTTTATTGGAGTTGCTCCTAGTTGTTGCTTTTAAATTCCCAATTGCATTTGTTCCCTGCTGAGCAGCACATACGCATCCTCAGTTTACAAGTGATGTTATTGTTACACAGTGGGTCAGTTAGCAGTTATGGTCCTTCAATATAAAACAGGATAGCAAACCAGTACAAGTTTCTCACTCCCCTGTTTTAAGTAATTTTCCCAAGAATTACTCGGTACCCTGCAGCTGCACCCTGCCTGTTACTCTGTCTTCCTTCCTTCCCATACATGGTCTTCCTTCTCTTACAGAGTTTTCCACTCCCTTTGAACAGTTTTTGCTGAGTTTATACATGCATCTTAATTATTTACTTTACAAGTAAAGGAGTATCCTGAGAATCTCTGTTAAGATTAATTCTGTTTAAACAAATTTAATCTTTGAAGCTTGCTGTTTGAAATGGATTTTTTTTCTTTTAAAACCACACAGAATATTTTGTCTCCCTCTTCCCCTACTCTTAAGCAAAAGACAAATTTGCAAACTTTTTTTTAACTCACTTTACCTGTCAGAGAAAGGAACACTTCCATGCTTGCCCCATTTCTCATGGCTTCTCTGAGTACGTGGCTATTGCCCACCATGAGAGACAGAACATATAACTAGGTGCAGCGTCGATCAGATCTCAGAAAAAATCCTTATTTGTACAAACTACTGCGTGGCACTGCAGTAAGGACAAACCTTAGGTAGCCACATTTTAATGGAGGCATTTCTGTGAGAAGAAAAAACACTAAAATGTCATCCGAACTGGTGCATGGTAAGGAATTACTATTGCAAACTTACAGGCAACAGTAGCAACCCAAGACTCTAAGGGAAGAGACATTAAGAGTCCCACGTATTTTTCAATATAAATGATGGCAGATTATTGTTATTGACTTAAAACCATTCCCTGATATTCTCCCACTAAGGATGCTGCAGGAACTGCCACCTTCTGATGCACACATGACACAAACAGGAGAATTATTTGGGGAAACTAACTACCCAGTGGCATCATCTACCTGGACTCGCTGGTGGAACACTTATGCCAATATCAAACACTTTCTGAAAGAGTCCAAAGAAATGCAACAAGCAAACATGCCATTTTGAGGAAACTCACGAAAATTCTTGCCCCAATCCTCTTCTGAACACAGACAAACTCTCCCTCAAGCTTTTTTAAGTTTTTTTGTAAAAGGGAACATCACCGGGAAGTTTGCATTTCTTAAGATTTACTAATCTTGCTATGCTCAAACAGCAAATTTGGAGTCAGATGGCTTTTTTTGGAGGGCAGCCCAATTTTTAATTAAAGCATTGCAACCACTAACCAGCAAAGTTGCCGGCGGGGGGGGGGGGGGGGGGGGGGGGGGGGATCAGCTCAGGAAACAAATCACCTTCACTGCTGAGGTACCTTCTAAGCTCAGTTAGGCCCTAATGGTGTTAGGTCCTACGACAATACTACTTAAGCTTGAGCACCCCATTATTAATCTCTGCCACATCCTTAAAGTTTATTGACAAATCAGACTAAAAGCTCCTAAATAATTCTGATTTTAGCAAGTTTGGTGTCCCAATACTTTCAAGGATCTGGGCTCCAAAATCTGCAGTGTCTGGAATGCTTACTACTCGGCCAATAACCCAGAAAAGTTTTTTCTTAAAGAAGTCTGTGCAATTTCTGTTCCCCTTCCAATTCACCACTGTTCACAAAGAAGTTATCCACACGGAAGTGACTAGAAACACAGTCTATCATCACTGACCAGTGTTTGTTTCAAAAGAAAGTGAACTGTGTCACTATAAGACACAGCTTTAAAAATACATGAGAAATGACCCCTTTGTTCATTTATATATATTCATAATGCTAATTCTTTTCTCCCTTAATGACCGGCCTCACTGTGCAAACACAGGCATATATTCACTTGACTGTATTACCAGCATTCTGTTACAGCAAGTATTTGCATCATCAGGTCCTTTCCATGAAAATATTCTCAAACATAATCTATCCATACTTCATGAAGTACACAATTTTCTCTGCTTCTTTACCTAAAGTGATGGTACCTGTTGTATATTTTAAATGGAAAAGCTTTTTACACACACTTAACTTCTAATATACTTTAACTGTTGAAAATATATAGAAAAGCTACAATCATGCAAGTACCAGGCTGGTTACCTATGCTTCCAAATGATGAACAATTTGCCTTATTTGCTGTAAAGGCTACAGCATATTTTTCCTGAAATTGTTATCAAACTGAAAAACAAGCCCCAAGTGTATCATACAGTCCTCAGCTCCCATTAAATGACAAAGACTGAGCAATCCATACGATTAAATCACTACATTAACAACAAACTGAGGCACTACAACGAAATAATGCATTCCTCAACAGTGCCATCATTTCAGTCTGGAATTCCAGTTGCTTATTTCTTATTGCTCTTCTCAGCTTATAATAGTGAATGGGAAAGACCAGATCACAAGATTTGGAAATTTTGAACGAGCAACAAATTGAGGAAAACAAGGCATGTGAGTTAGAGGGTGAAGAATACATTTGACTTGACTTTATTCCTCCTGTTCTGTGTGTAATGTTTGCTTGATAGATTAAATCACATTTGTTTTCAACAGGGGCTGGATCAGTCACAGGGGGGTGGGGGGTTGTTTTGGTTTTTTTAATTTAACATCTTGAATTCATTCTTAATTCTGTGTCTACCTAATTTAGCTGAAAAATGTTTTTAAAGGCCTTAAAGAACCATCGTGTTGGGTAGAAGAAAATTAACTCCAGCTGCAAAAGCCTTACCCCTTGGTGAATCACAGAGCCACAAAAGACCAGTTGGTCCTGCAACATCCCTCAAGTTTTTCATTTATTCCTTTTTTATTATATAAACACCTATAACGTAATAGCATTTTTATGGACAATCACTTGGCCACTTTAGGGCAAGCATCATAACAATACGAGAGGGAGATGACACAAATTTTTTTTTTTTTTTTTTTGCTAATCGCAGAAATGACCTTGACTTCCTTAACTGGCACCTTTTCTCAATCCCCTTAAGGGACACATGAAGAGAGCTCCAGTCCATGCAGGTTCCTTCCTAGAGACTACAGGAAAAAAAAGAATACAAAAAGCACAGGCAGAGCAGTAACATCACAAACTAAAAGAGACCAAGAAAAATATGAAAAAGGAAACTCCCTGTTCCTTATGCTTGTGCATGGGTGTTGAGTATGATTTGTACCTTCATGACTGCAGAAAACACCCGAGGCTGCTGCTAGAGTACTGTTTGACAGACTAGTTATTTATTACAGAGGTGGCATATAATATTTCCCACTATAATCCTAATCATAAATTACATGTTTCTCAACAAAGGCCCTCCTATTCAAAAAGAATCCTCAAAACAAAACATGCATTATGTCTTTTCCTGGAGATTTCCACATAAAAATCACTAGATACTGATTAAAAACAAACAAACAAAACCCCCTCAAACTATCAAAAATCAAAGCTTACATCAAGTCTGCAGTTTTAACTTCTGTAATGTGAACACTTGGGCTATAAAGGCAGATGCACGGAAAGCAATAAAAACTTTGGTTACGGCGATACAAAGAAAGAGTAGTTTTTACATGTGATTGCATGCAAAACTGCCAATTACACTGCTTTTCCTCAACCAAAGACAGTTAAAATTATTGTCATGTTAGTTTTCCAGTTAAATAACTTGCTTATTCTTCAGAAAAGTGTGTTAATGATTCCTTATTTTGACAAACATTTATATTTATCAAAAGGGAATACTGAAGACCTTTACACAATCATGTTCTACAATCTCAGCATTTATTATCACTGCTCAAGTCTCCACTATTAAATAAGTGTACGAGAAAGACCTTTTCCAATGTTCAATAGGAAGTTCTGCTGTTTAATAACTTTAAGGCTTATACTCTAATAATAAGGATCTTGCTAAAAAAGAACACGGCTCACGTGAAAACTCACGCTCAATGCACAAGAACATTCCTTGAGGGAAATATATGCCTTAATAGCAATCAAAAATAATGGATACTCAGAAGAATTTATTTCTTCTTTACTGAGTAGAAATGGTTTCCTTGGGTTTTTTCCTAAACATGACAATAAAGGAAAGCTATGTAAAACAATCCTGATGTTCACCCCTCGTCCTGTGAGAGTCTAAGTCCTGGCAAAGGCAACGTGATAAGCAGCCTCTGCTACTATCAGGAAACAATTCTCCCTCCTCCTCTTCCTTCCTCCCAAAGCAGTCTACATGAAGACTTCAGCCACACATCACTTTTCTTCAAAATAAACACCCCAAAAGTGAAAACCAACCACACCCTGTCAACTTCCAAAACCACAACCCACCAGATTTTCATGGAAATCTTTTTTCTACCCAGACGTTTCCACAGAACCCACTCAACCAAGCCGGCTAGCCCGTCCTGCTCCAACCGGATCGTGCTCACCAGTCGCATTTTCTTTCCCTTCAGAAGAGCACTTTAAAAACAAAATCATGAAGAGGGGGGGGAAAAAAAAAAAAAAAAAAAAAAAAAAAAAAAAAAAAAAAGAAAACCCGTACCTAACGCTAGGGATGGTCCGGTATTGCTGATCTACTCTGCCTTTGCAACATATTACTTCTCTTCTTTAAAAAAACAAACCCACAGCCCCGCTTTGGAGGCGCAGCCAGCGCTCTGTGGGCGCCGGAGCCGGCGGGGGAACGGCCGGGCACCTCAGGGCCAGGCAGCGAGCGAACTGCCCCCGCCGCCCGCCCCAGCCCGGCCGGCCCCGGCGCTGAGGGGACGGGGGACGGGTCCCCGCCCCGCGGGGAAGGCGGACGGGCGCCCGCCCCCGGGCCTACCTTGAGCACGGCGACGGCGCCGTTGGGGCTGTGCACCTCGAAGGCGGCGCCCTCGTCCCCCGCGGCGGCGGCGGCGCCGGCCTCGGGCTGATGGTAGCTGAAGCAGGCGGAGGCGATGTCGATGCGCCCGAGGGGCAGCGCCTCCTGCGGCCCCTTGAAGTAGTAGAGGTAGCAGCGGCGGGGGTCGAAGACGAACCAGCGGCTGCGGAAACCGCGCAGGGGCCCCTTGCCCGACAGCTTCTGCAGGTACCCGCACAGCTTGGGGGTGCCGGTGCCGGCCTGCTCCCCCGCCGGGCCGCCGCCGCCGCCGCCGGGCCCCGCCGGGCCCTCCTCCCCCTCCGAGCCCGCCGCCGGCATCTCTTCGTTTCGCCTCGCCTCGCCGCGGACGCAGCCTCGCCCGCCGCGCAGGGAGCCGGCCCGGCCCGCGCCGCGCCGCCTCACGGGACTTGTAGTGCGGCCGCCGCGGCCCGGCCCGCGCCGCTCGCCGCGCCGCCGGCCCTCCCTCCCCCGCGGGCGACGCCGAAGGCCCGGGGCCGGCCCGCCCCGGCTGCCGTGCGCGGCCCCGCTGCTGCCCGCCGGGACAGCGGAGACGGAGGCCCGAGGGGAGCGTCGGCCGTCGTACGGCCCAGCTTCCAGGAAATCGGGGCGACATCGGCCGCTGCTGACGTGGAAAGGCAGCCAGCCACCCGGCTCGATACGCGTCGGGCGGCTGCCCGCTCTCCTCACACGCCGTCCCTGGCGTTACTGCCAAAGCTTCTGCGACCGCGTTAAAAACTATTTTCCGAGCCGTGGTCTAGCCCACGATCAGATTAAAACCCTTCTCTTGTTGGGAACGGTATGGCTCATTTGTAGTCTCCCACTCCGCACCTTATCTCTGCCCCAGCGCCTTTGCCTGACGCTGCGGCTGTAAACGAAGGAGCGCGTGGGCCGCACGATGCCTCCACCATCTCTCTGCAGCGTTTGATCTTGCTTCCCCAGAACCTCGCTGCTGTGCCTGTTGATGGGCATTTAAAAATCACTCCCCAATCGTATTACTTACGGGAAAAACTATGGAACGTGGAGGAAGCAGCGGGTAAAAAGCTGTAGCTCACAGGGTTTAGATTTGTGAATGGCTACGGGCCAAACTGCGTTTTCACGTTTCAGCGAAACGTCTCGCACATTTTGGACTCAAGGGGACTTCTAGTGTTAGTAATAGAGAACTTCAGTAACAGGAAACTTGACTGAGAAGAGATCAAGCTGTCACAGGGAGGTACACAATTTCACATAATTTCTCCTTGCGTTGGGGGCGCAGTGTATGCCTATTTCCATCAAACATGCCTAATGCTCTGGGTACAGAGAAAACAGTTTGATGTGGCGTAATAATCCAAAAATGGGAGGAGAAAATTCCATGTTTCATAGCATTCTGCTTTTCATTCCCAACCTTAAATGCAGCACAAAAGGTTTGCTGTCAAAATCCTTGTTGCGATGGCTGGAGCTAATGTTTGCAATGGTGGTTTTGTTAGGATTATGCTATTTATGAACTAGGTTCATCTGACTGAATTCTGACACTTTGGAAGTTCAAGTTACCCAGAAATCCTAAATTCCCCAGAGCTTCTTACTCTGTCCTCATTTTTAAATGCATTGATTAATTTCTCAATAAAAAGTAACTGTCTTGTCTGCCAGGCAGTATTTTCATTCTATGCTAAAGGATGTAAAGGATATAAAGCACCTGAATATTCATTGTGGTTGTCCGTGGGTTCCACTTTGATGTTGACATCCAGGATTGCAGAATTCGTCAAGTCCGCCCCGCTGGATGTCACCTCCTGATAAGAAATGTGTGGAGTGAGGAAATAGCCAGTGTCACGTTAGCAGAGAAACTTGAGTAATTTGTTACAGAAACTAAGGAGTGGAAGTTATCTCCCCAGTCAACTCACACAACATGAAGCGTGATCCACTGAAAGATTAAATGTCGCAAACTAAGGCTAGACTTTTTTTTCTTACCCCCCCCCCCCCCCGCCCCCCCCCCCAACCCGACTGGAAAGACTGATCCTGCTCTCCCAAAATTTGAGGCTTTGTTAGTAAATGTGGAGAAGAGCTGATCCTGCTTAAACAACAGGTCAATAACATTTCTTCTATATAGGCTGCTCTGTATCTTCTTCCCCAAGAACAAAGTATTCTTGGTTCTCTGGTAGCATCATACTCTTTCTTGGCAAGTGTCATTTGCCAGAACATGACTTACACAGGGAAAACACTCATTCCCTTTAGAAGCTGCAGGTTCCTTATCTCAGTCGTTTAGACAAGTTTAAGTGCCCCAGCACTTATCCCTGATCTGTTACATTATCTCATCGATTTAGTGAAGCACGGCCTTGTTCTTTGCATGCTGAGCACCCACGACTCTTCCTGGCTGTCAATAATTACATCTTGCAGCAAATTGCAGAATCAATTCCTAAATCCTCTGAACTTTTGCTGTCAGTACTTCTCTTTTTTAAATTTTCTGTTCAGCTTCCTTACAACACTCAAAGAGGGAGAATCCCCTAATTTCACAGTTGATTCATGTAAACAGAAAGTTCCCCTTCTTGGGAAATAAGTTCCTTATTTAATCTATGCCTTGTTTTTCAAAAAAATCCAAATGTGGACTGATAAATAACAGAAACTTAGTTCTAAGTTGCTGTTGTGAATATAAATGAAAACAATGCTCTTCCCTTTACCTGCTTCTTCCTTTCATGTTTTCATGTCCAGAATGCGCAGAGGATACAGGTGACACTCTGTTGCTAACAAATATCTAGAAAACAAATATAAATAGCATCTCACAAAATGAGATTTCCCTCCTGCCCAGAGGCAAGGGCCAATGCAGCTTTTGGTGTGCATGTAACTCCTAACCATAGTGCAACAGTCAAATAAATTTTACATATAGCAAAACCGTGGTTATACTCCCAAAAGGGCCACAAAGCTTGTCAAACATGAAAATATTTGAAATTCCCTTTTTTTCTGGTATGTTTTTCTCTCCTAAAAATTAACAAATATTTTAGCAATAGCACTTTTTGTCTGAATAAGGCCATCTACTACACATTAAAAAAAACACCTGTATTTACTCTCAGAAATTAGAGACTGGTCTAACTCATTACAGTTGTAACCATTTTCTCTTGTCATGAATATAAGCATTCACAGTTCTTGAATAAGTTCACATTTTATTCTAAAAAAAAAAAAAAAAAAAAGTAAATATGCAAGACAGAGAGAGTCTATCATTAGATATGGAGGCAGAGAGAGTACAGTTGGTGTATATGCCAGGCTCATGCTGTCATGTTTACAGAAGTGTGGGAAACACCAATAAATTATAAGCAGCACATCTGTACCATGCTTTTGGTTAAAGTGAGATCACAGCTCCAAAATTAGAATGGCTGAGAGTGTACACTGCTTCCTTTCACAAAACAGAAAGCAAAAATTACTTTATCCCTTGTCTGATATCTTCTGAGATACAGGGATTCAGTTAGAGATGAAACCCAGAATTTTTCAGAGCTCACACTAAACATCTACTGGTTTTTGTTTTCCAGAACAACGGAACTACAGACAACGGTCCCCCTCAAACTCTCTCCCACACAGTGCCAGTCCAAACCTGCACACTGAGATATAGGCTAAACGATTACTTTTATTCCATTTTAACAAATATTTTGCAGGTTCTTGCAGAATGTTATCCATGACTGTTACTGCCAAGATAAATATTGTCACTCTGCTATAGCCTGATTATGTATAGTACTTGCGTACAGTATTGCACTACATTGTTTCGAAAAGTGAATGGTTTTGGACTACTATTATTTAAATTCTTTGGAGGTCAGGATCCAAAAACTTTCCTAGGCTTTTTTTTTTTTTTTTTTTTTTTACCAACAGAGACAAACAGGCAAAAAAATTCTCCAAATTACTGTTCCTGGTGCAGTCTGATATGTCATTCCACATTCCCCTGCCTCTCAGTCGCCACAATATCCATGAAGAACATCATATTGTTATATTTCCAAAATAAATTCCTTCCTTATATGCAAACAAGTCAGCCAATGAGTTACATGGTCTATGTTTTAACTGATGGGCAATGTTTCATACACTTTTCATTCTCCAGTATTATTTTTTAAACACTAGATGGTGCTCCTTTCCTGTTTCACATTTGACCATTTGGGTTTCCCTGTCAAAATGGAAAAAAAGATACAAACTGTGAATAAGCAGGGAAGCTTATCTGTAGTTTCTGATTCAGTAGGAAAGACCTAATTTAACTCCAGTTGACTATCTCATATAAAACCAGTTGAATATACGACAACATTCAACACATTGGTTTTATTTTTGTTGCACTGCATCTTATCAAGAACTCTTCACTACGAAAAAGCAACAATTATACAATTCAGTGAATGGCAGCATTGATTTCTAGTTACACATCTGTGATCTGACTTGTAAAGATATCCAGGCAAGTTGGTAGCCATGTAGAGGAGAGAGAGTCAAATTAGACCCCTTATGAATAGAAAAGCAGGAACTACTTAACTGTAGCAACAAACTGGGCAATCCGTATGCACATAATCGTTGGCTTGTCAGCATTCATGCAGATCCAGACTGGCTAAAAAACTGCTATAGAGCTTGACAGGAATGCTGAAGAGGATAAGCAGAAGAATTTAGAGTGCTGTTGTAGACATGAAAAGATTAATGGGCAAGAGATATAAACACAGATGAAGACACAATTAATAAAACACAATTATTTCAGCTGCTTACAGTGGAACTTATTTCCATGTGTATACTCGACTCCCAGTGGAGAACCTAAGAATAGGTACATATAATGGGGACTTACAGAAGTGTCCAGTTAAAAGAAGATCAGAGGAGATCATAGAATAGACTTGAACAAAAACTTTCACATAATCCTTTCTTTGTGTAATTGTTTTATATTACATGGAAGCATTACATATAACAAGAATCAGGAAAGATCCAGTGGGATAGAACAGATCACAGAAGTTATATCCACTATTTCAGAGAGTGAGAAATAACTTAGTGAAGGGCCGCTTAAGATTATCTTTATTCCCTGTATAGCAGCTTAAGCGATGCTGGGCTAAAGAGTTTAAAGATGAACACAGAACATTCATTGGAAGAACGCTCAAAATCACTTTTGATAATCAGTCAGATTTTCTTAGAACAGGAAAAAAAGATGTTGAAGAGTCATCCTGCAAAGTAAGAGCCAAGAGACAAAGCAAAAGAAAGAGGTTAGTACAATTAATTTTGGAGTCCATAATTCATAAATGTTTCTGTGGTCAGAAGTCTACCATTGCACTGTCAGAATGGAGGAAGGGGATTTATTTGGGATTAGATGGCCCTGTCAGAGACCTGGCCCAGTAAACAGGAAGACAAGCTATCCTTGAGCTGCAGGGATTCCTTGACTTGCTTTATGCAAACTGTAATATTCTGCCCAGGGTACTACTTCATAACAGACTTGCTAAATCCTCAGAATACATACTTGGGTCATCAGATTAGCAAGTTTGTATGTAGTACACAAGATGAGCTACCTCACATAAAACTAAAAAAAGAGGAAAAGAGGTGACAGGAAAAAGTATATCACTGCTGTACAACCAAATGCCAGCACAAACATCCATGTATCTACAGCATTTAGTGGAGGTGGTTTCAGTGTTTTACCATTACTTGCTTTTATTAGTTCAGAAGGCCAGTTTTAACGTGTAGAAACATTATTACAGGTCTACTGGGTTACATATTTGTCTGTCAATCTCACCTTGCTGAATAAGGCTCTCCCGAAAAATCTAAAAATATATGGTATCATTTACATAACGGTTCTACAGTCCATCAGGGTTTCATGACATCACATGTCACTAAATTATAGATTTTGATTTTTTCCTGTTAAGAGTTTACAAGCTCATTTTCCCAGGTGCAGTGGCTGATACAAACATTTGCATGACCTCCCTGCACTAGCAGAGATGGCACAGAACTATGCTAACTCATGGTAACACTCTCAGGATCTGTGACCTCAAATCTTTTAACTATTCTCTAATCCAAGCTGTGCCCAAAAGATGTTCTTGCTTTCTGCACAACATTTCAGAGGCCCAGCCCGTTTTCTCACCTGTCAATCACACTGTGGCCTTTTTCCTGACTTTCTAACTCATTTCTTAGTACACCATATCCTGGCTGACACCTTTTCATTGTATTAACTGCACCACAAAACTGCATTTCCTCAGTAGCTCCTGAACTTCCTTCATCCCATGTATAGAAGCTATAGATTACTTCCCTCCTTCCATTTAAATCCTAACAGAAACCTCTCCAAAGACAGAACATTTCATAGCCAAGGCTTAATGCCGATGTAAGATAATGGCAGTCACGGGTATATTGAGAAACCTTCGCTGTCTCGTTCCAGCGGACTTCCCCAGGAATTGCAGATAGTTACAAGTCCTGACAAGCCCTTCACCTGTGTGCCTCAGTGGATGATTCAGTATTAGTTTATAGCTACAACTTACACACAAACCCGAGTGCCAATAATACCCACTGTTGTAATTCTTATCCAGATGTGCTCCTATTTCTCATTATTTTATCCTCACTTTGAATATCCATCTCATAGAAAGCTCAGATTCATCTCCCTAGTCTTTAGTTAATTTAACTGAGGCTTAAAGCTGCAGTTGCAAGTTCAGTATAATCTACACATGGAACATATGTTGCAAGTGAAAAGTCTATTCGCTCCAGCTTCCATCTAGCATCAACAGCAAAACTGCAGATATTGATGGAGTGCAAATCATTTCAGTGTTTAAACTTCAGTAAGATGACTTCCAGCCTAAATGCTTTGGACAGGAACTTTTCTTTTGATGCGGACTATGAAATGCTTAACATACTTGTAAGTATTAGTTAAAAGTTACAACAAACAGTCACACCAGCTCTTCGCAAATAAGCTTTCTTCAAAACCTTTTAATTCTTAACTTTGTCACAGGTCCATTCACCCCTTTTCAAGAAAAAAAATCAAATATTCTAACAAAGGTAATTGTATTTGTCAAAGCTGAATGGGATCAAAAACAATTAAAGATGGTAAACTGAAAGACACGTGTTTTAAATAAGAATCTGATATAATCTTATCTAAAAATAGGCAGATTTAGCCAGACTATTTGGTCTAGAATCCAGCCTACATTCATCACAAGGAAATTACTTTGCATGAAATCTCTCTTGCTATTTGTTTCTGCTCAAGACAAACATTACACAGCAGCTTTTCCTGTCCTTTTCTGTTTTGGAACTTTGGGCTTTGGCTTTGGATGAAGACAGGAAGCACATGGAAAACTGAGGAAATACAGACTCGGGAATAAGCCACAAAATTCAAACCTGGAGCCAAACTAATCCAAAGTCATTTCTAACTAAGACAGATGTCAAAGAATAGTGTTATCTAAGAAAACGTGAGGGGCAAATTAGCCCATCATATCCATACAGCTGCTCTCCTGTACCCAATTTGGCTAGCAATATATGCCAAATCTGCAATTACATTAAATCACTAGCTTACCTAGCAGTAATAAACACTTGTTCTGACCTTGTTACATTAGTATCAATGGAAATTTTGCGTAAGTCTAGAAAAAGAGATCTGTGTCCTAGGAAAAGCTTCAAAGTATAGATGATTGAGAAGGGGGGAAATATTACTCCATAAACACCAAGCTATGCTTTCATGGCATGTGTTCAGAATTGCTCCAAAAAAGACTTGAATTTATTGAAGGCAAATGTTTTCCATTCTTCCCACCTCAAATCCTAACTGCCTCTTGCAGCATCACCTTTTATTAATACCAACACTAGCAAATGTAAAACAGTAAGTACTTGTGCTTCACGGAAATTACTGTAAATTGTGTATGTGGTTGGTCCGAGGACTGCCAGTTTATGCTGCTAATGATGCATTCTTACTGCCCTTTGAGGTACTTATGAACTCTTCACAATGGTTATGGAATATATACCTTACTCAAAGCAATTAATGGCTATAGCAATGATTTTTATTTGGAATCTTCTGAAGGCTTCACTGAGTTAATCTTAAGCATTTACCAGATAGCTATCCAGTCACAAGACTGCTGTTGTATACTGACATAACTCAGTTGTTCCCTGAATTTGAGATCTACACACAGAAGCAGCTCCGCCAAACGTTCTTTCCTGAGTTGTCATTTAGAATTAATTTCCCGAGACGTGACAGAATTTGGGGAAGTATATGACAACATCAGATTTATTAAAGCAAAGAAGTTAAGACTCTTTCTTGAAATTTGTCTTCAGAACCTCTAACTGAAAAGGAATATCTAATGTAATGTATTCTGTAAACATAGCAGAAAGATGAGGGGGCTAGCAGAAGTTCGTTGGGACAAGGTTGATGACAGAACTGAGAAAGAATAAGGAGTAATGAGGACAACTAAGATGGCTTATTTACTGCCAGTGCACTAAGCGTTGATTCAGATTCTTCAGTCCCAAATGAGACACAATTCCTGAAGAAGTGATAAATTTACCTGAGGAAAGAGTAAAGGGGCAGGACATGGGGCAGTAATCGTGGCAAGCTCTAGCACCAAGTGTATTCAGATCATGAGACAAGAAACACTGGTTAAGAATACAATTAAGGGATACACTGAATAATAATACAGCATAACACAGAACCAGATCCAGCACTGGCCATGTTGATATGGTGTTTTGGCAGGGTAATTGTGTACCTAAATACAGTGTTACGCTGATATGACTACACTACTTCTGGGACTAAAGATACCCTTCAGCACTCAAAACTACACTTTGTTGCCTGAGTGTTGAAGCTCACCTGGGCTTGCATTGCCCCATGGAGACGACTCTGTGACAATGGGAATTGGATCCAATTAATGCTAGCATGAATCTCAAGTTCCAACACTTAGAGTAAGAAACTCATGTCTTGTTTGCCAAACATATTGGTATCTCCTTTATAGGAAGAATGTTTAAGTTACATGGGTGAAATTAGCACAGGAAAAAGCACTTACTGAAAAAAAATACGCATAGAGCCAACAACTTTCCCATCCATATTCTCTAATACGTATGAACTACCTATCCTGAATTATTTTTATGATCTCAGGTGCCCCCTTATCAATCAAACCACGACCCAAAGAGACTTAGTGTGCATTTAAACTGAGAGGATGTAGTAACCGTTTCAAGATTTATTAAGTTGTTAACACTTCCATACTACAAGACTTATGGATGATAAAACAGATCTTATGCTAAAGAAAAATTTCAACTAATGGAATACCTGAATTTGTATTCCTCCAAAAGCCTGACTGACCTTGTGTTGTTCTTCACATTCTTAGGACGTAAGCTCCTCTGAGGCAGGAATTGGGATTTTGTTCTGTCTTCGTACATGACCTAACAAAATGAAATCCTGATGGGTGGCTTAGAATACCATCAGCATTTATGTAATAACTTGTATACTTAGGTATTTACATTAATTAAAGTAATATTTATACACAGGTAAAGTAGTATTTATATGCAGTGTGCAACACTGCTAGCTGATTATCATCAAGATATCAAATACCATATTTTTCACTATAAGCAAAACACTGAGTTTGATTCTTATCTTTCTTAAAACATGCATGGACAAACTGAGCTAACTGCTTTTAACTCTGAAATAATCTTGTGAGAATCAAAGAAGAATCAAGTTCTTTGAACTTAAGTTTTATTTGGGTATTTATTTGAAATCTTCATTTGAATGTCTGGAGACCAATCATTCATAGTTTTTATCAGCTTAGTAACAAACGTATCATTTATATGAGAAACAAATTCTATTTGTTATGTATTCTCGTTCTTGTAGAGATCCACAGATTGTTTTCTGCAAAAGATACAAATAGTAATATCCAGGATATGGTATGGCCATTCCTACGGAATTTGTTCTTAAGCATTAAAATTGATTGTGTTCCTTGTCTTTTATTTCACATATATGCCAATCATACTGAGTTTCTAAAAATGTTGTTTGGCTTTTATTTATGTATTATATCTGTGAAAATTCATAACTTCCAAGCCCTCCCAAGCGGTATTACTGGGAAAAGTATAACAATCAATGTTTACTGAGAAGGTGTAATTGGCTTTGAATCAAAGCAGCAGGAATTTTTGCCATCAGTGTTTTTTAATATACTCAGCTTTCCAAAGGGTTTTTACCCTGTGATGCCAGGTGCCCACCAAAGCCGTTCTATCACTCCCCCATCCTCAGCTGGACAGGGGAGAGAAGAATATAACAAAAAGCTTGTGGGTTGAGATAAGGACAGGAAAGATCATTCACTAATTACCGTCACGGGCAAAACAGACTCAATTTGGGAAAATTAACTCAATTTATTACAAATCAGCCAGAGTAAGGTAATGAGAAATAAAACCAAATCTCAGAACACCTTCCCTCCACCCCTCACTTCTTCACGGGCACAACTTCACTCCCGGATTTCTTCGCCAAGCCCCCCCAGTGGCACAAGGGGGACGGGGATGGGGTTTACGGTCATCACACGTTATTTTCTGCCGCTAATCCAACTCAGGGGGAGGGCTCATCACAATCTTCCCCTGCTCCAGCGTGGAGTCCCACCCACAGGAAACAGTTCTCCACGAACTTCTCCAACGTGGGCCATTCCCACGGGCTGCAGTTCTTCACGAACTGCTCCAGTGTGGGTCCTTTCCACGGCGTGCAGTCCTTCAGGAGCACACTGCTCCAGCACGGGTCCCACACGGGGTCACAAGTCCTGCCAGAAAACCTGCTCCGTGGGCTCCTCTCTCCACAGATCCGCAGATCCTGCCAGGAACCTGCTCCAGCATGGGCTTCCCACGGGGTCACAGCCTCCTTTGGACATCCCCTTGCTCTGGCGTGGGGTCCTCCACGGGCCGCAGGTGGAGATCTGCTCCACCATGGACCTCCCTGGGCTGCAGGGGACAGCCTGCCTCACCAGGGTCTTCATCACCACGGGCTGCAGGGGAATCTCTGCTCCAGCACCTGGAGCATCTCCTCCCCCTCCTTCACTGACCTTGGTGTCTGTGGGGTTGTTTCTCTTACACGTTCTCACTCCTCTCTCTGGCTGCTATTTATGTGCCCGCTGCAACTTTTTTCCCTTCTTAAATATGTTATCACAAAGGCGCTACCATTGTTGCCGATTGGCTCAGCCTTGGCCGGCAGTGGGTCCGTCTTAGAGCCGGCTGGTATTGGCTCTGTCAGACACAGGGGAAGCTTCCAGCAGCTTCTTACAGAAAAGCCACCCCTGTAACCAACCCCCCGCCCCGCTACCAAAACCTTGCCACACAAAACCAATACACATATACTGCAGCATAAATCCTGTGACTCTTCATTGAGATTTTAAACTTTCCTGTTTAACATAACATTCACTCGTGCTCTGAGCTTATGGTCAGGGACCACGTCAAGAAAAGTTTTATCAAGATCACTTGCAGAACTATTTGTGGAAAACAAAGAATAACTTGTACCTGCTCAATCTGAGCGTTATAGAAAGCAGAACAGGTGGTCACAGGAAGATTCTTCCCAGTTAATAATATCTCCAAATGGCAAAATGCCAGAGGAAACACTGGTACTCAGCAACTCCCTGTAGCCACTACCAGGCATGACCTGTAGAAAAAAGGTGTAGGTAGGTGTCAGTAAGTCTCACTGGTCTTCAGTGATAACGTATAGATATTGGAAGTACAGGTTAGAGTAATTCTGAGGTTGCTAATTTTTGCCAGAAGACCAGCTAACCTAATTTCACAAAGCTATAATGTATTATAAAGACAACTGAAAGTATCATGTCACACATTCCTGCCTCTCTTCCAGCTACATTATATGGAAGTCCTAACGCACAATATACAAGCTATACTCAACTTGCAAAATAAATCCAGAAGAATAAGGATTTATCCTCAACATTTTCTCCTCTGGTATTTCCTGTGCTTTAAGTGTTGTTGGTAGAATTTTGATTCAAAACAGCAAGACTTGTATCTCATTCAACACTTCAACTGGCTTTCCAGCTGTACCCACAACATACATTCATGCATCTTTGATGGCAAACGTGAAATTTTGCACATGAAAACAGGCTGAGAATTTAACTTATAAATTTAATTTATAAGGAATGTAAACAGCTTCATTAAGTCTGTTTACCAAACTTATTTACCATTCACCAGGTTCAGCAGATTTCATTGGTCTTCTGAAAACACTATTCCAAAATTTTAGTCTTTACTGGATGCTGTTTCCTAGTTCACAGTAGGAGAGCAAATAGAGCATGGGAATACACAGAAAAAAGTGGGAGGCAAACACCTGCTGGCAGGAAATGTTCACAGGGAAGTGCACAGGATAAACAATTCTGTTGGACACATCCACTGGATATTACTTATCTTGGAGTAAGTAACTGCTAAGGAGGAGCAGTACTGCTGATGCTCCTCAGCCTCCAGCCTTTCAAAAAGAGTCACAAATGAGAAAGGTGTACCTTGAATGCAGATATCAATGGAGAGATGAAACAACCGGTTTCTCCTGAGTGCAGTGACAGAACTTGGCTCAGCTATTTTTTCCTTCGTCTACATGAGAACCGGGCATTGCACAGAGGTCATTTAAATGCGAGGTCCCTAGTACACAATGGGAATGTAAAACCCCTAACACATACTCTCTAGGGTTCCCTCATTTTCCTTGGTCTAAAAAAGGATGGAAACTCTTAGAAGAGAAAGCAGAACTGAGAAATTTGCTGAGGCTTTTTGGTAGTATTTTACTCCAAGATGTTTTGCTCATTGTTATTTCTCTGTTCAGACATCCTCAAGGTATTGTTAAAGACATTTGCAGTTACAGGTGAATCAACAAGTTCAAGTAAAAGAACAAAAGAAATAAAACCAAATAAAGACTAATTTGGGGGACAAACTGAAATCCTCTGGCTCATTCTCCTCTTAATTACAATAATCTTACAGCAGACAAAAAGCCACTACTTTGAGTGGAATTACTTTTCTAATCAAGAAAAGACTCTCTCCCATAGTATCTAGGCACTCTCCTGTGCTTTTTGGAAGACTCCAAATGCAAATTATACATCTTGTTCATTGTTCAATAATGGACAAAATACAACCTTTCATAATAAAGACCTCTGCAACCTCATGCACATTTGGTGACACAGCAGTTTGAGGTCATCTTACCTAAGAATGTATCCAAAATTTTGACCAAAATATCTTATATCTTCTTGCAAACTTTGGAAAAGCTTTAATCTAATCTAGCAGTGCTCTGCACTTTTGCAATTCAACTGGATTGAAGACAGAAATACAATTAAGAGACATTTTTATTCTCCAGATCTCAAAGTAGTGGGAGTATTCAGAATTGCTTCTAGCTATTTCCGTTCTGTTCAGTTTGCTTTCACTGACTGCTTTCATGTGCATTCAAAGCATCAGGTCAAAATTCCATTCTCAGTGGTTTTTAACATTTGACTACAGTTTTTTTGTTTTTAAACAAATTCTTTTTATCAGCTCATTATGCTTATAGATGAACGATGCAAAATAGTCAAATCATACATCCCTGCAGACGATTATAAATCAAAGCTGACAACAAAACCCCAAACTTCTATTCCAAACCAACAAAAATCATTAAACTAAAACAAAAACAGGATCTAAATTATTTCATGAATGCAAGAAGAAACATGCAGCCAGCAACACTACCACAGTGTTACAATTAGCAGAAATATTAAAACCAAGAATATTAGATAGAAAGCAAATCCCATTCACAAAAAAGAAATCACCTATGAATCTTGATTAAAAATTGCCACAACTGTCTTCTCCTCCTGTCCCTATAATGGATTTCTAAGCTAAGAAAGAGTTTAGAAATTGGCTGCCTCAGCAGTCACAGAGCTGATTGAAGGTCCTACTTGGGGGCAGAATAAATCAGCAGATGACCAGGGAAGTGTCCTTGACTCTCCTTCCTTATGCATACACTTCTTCATTTCCCCCTTTTTTAGTGGGACATAAAAAGGAGATTAATTAGAATCAAAGGCCGTGAAGAATCACATTTATTTGTATATTATTAGATTCAATAGCAGTAGATTGGCTATTAATTAAAAAATTCCACCTGGTCTACATCTTAAGGTAACTAGGATACGGAAAGCTAGGAGGTTTTGTAGGTTTCAAAACCCAGGTCGCTCAATCAAGCTTCCTGGGTTTCATCACAGGATTCATAACCCCCTCAGTTTCATTTTAGTGAGTCAAGATTTTTTTAGGCTCTTCTCGCATAATAGGCTTAATTTTCCCTGCAAACCCTACCTTTTCTCTGCACTGGTATTCTCAAGGTTAATACAACAGATGAACTGCAGAAATACTAAGTATTCTACCAGTTCTCTGCTGAAAATAAGCAAAAATTAAGAAATAATGAGAAAATACCATAAATAGGTCACTAATTGGTATGCTTCTCTAACAAAGCTATACTTCTCACTACAGTGAATGCAGTGGACTTCATTTCTACAGCTATGTGATCAGAATAAATCCCAAACTTCTTGGCAAACCTGAGGGACCTGAAGCCAAACCTACTGCACTGAATTAGTCTTCTGACTAACAAGTATTACACGAGGAAGATTCCTGAGTGAACCTTCAAATGATACACTGACATTTTCTAAGGGATATAACAAATCTCGAAGTGTCTTCCCAGGAGGAGTTTGGTTAAACTATGAAGATACTGTTTAAAATATTTACTCTGGCTTTACCAGAATTTGTTTTACCAAATGCTTACTCATAATGCCGAGGGCAGTGGTATTTAGTGGTTAAGCCTTCAGCCTCTTCATGTACACAATGTACTCATTTCAAGCAAGCAAATGAGAGGGAATGTTAGCCGAGTTCACTGTACAGTTTGACAGGAAGTAACAATACAGTGCAAACTCAGATGCCTGTGTTCTTTATGAGACCTCAAATATTCTTTGTTTAGATCAGTAAAGCAAGAACATTCAAACAAAACATGTAAGGCACAGATGAAATGGCTAAGGAAGACTTTTTGCATTTTTCAGTAGTCTCAGATTAACTACTCATGTTTTAATAAGCTCACCGAAATCCAAGGGACATACTAGAGATAATGTGCTGTTCAGCACAAGTAGTATGGTACTGGATCCACAGTTCGAAGCACTAGATGGTCTGGTTATCTGCCTCAAACCAGCAATTTAACCTGGCATGATTTAGCTAACTGCAGACTTTAAAGAGGAAGGTGCGGATATATAAAAACCTATACCTTTATTGAGAAATGAATCCACTTCATTTCTGATGCAGGGAGTGGATGAAGGCTGTTCCCCAGAGATGCACAAACATACCCATTCTTTGTTATCCCAAAGTGCCCCTTCTGCCTGCTGTTCTCTTGCCTCAGACAGGCACACTACTGGCGTCTGTTCACCATATGAAGGAAAAAGCTCCACGATTTCTGCCTGTTTATTGGCTGAATATATGAATGCAGGTCAGAAGGAAGAACTGTCGCCTGCAGTCCAGAGGTTTTGAGAAAGATGACGATTCAAAAATTCACTTCACAACCTATTAAAATGATATGCTTGAATTCATAGATACACAAAGAATTACAGGAGAATTTCATAACAAAAGATAAGTTTCTTCTCCAGAAGTGAACACATTTAAGGCTGAACTGGTCATAAATAAAAACATTAAATTTGAAATACCTAGTACAGCAGTCCTGCAGAACACAGCAAGAGTGAAGCTTAGTTTCACAAGCTGCTCAGAAATTCTTCCCTTCCCACTTTTTATTTTACATCTAAAGGCTTGTTGCTCACAAGATTTGCTTTGACTTTTTTTTCACCCACCAAGGTGCCCTGGGTCAAAGGGAACATGATTAGAAATTGCTGAGTACCATTTAGACTCCAGCTGAACCTGAAAATTCCTGTCTGCAGGGGTGGAATCTGAGTCAAAGAAGATTCAGCTTTGGCATTACGCAGATATGGCCTGACTTGTGAACTGTTAACAGATTCTCAAATCCATTAAAAATTTTGCCAACTTGGAAAATGTTTGCTGATTACGCTGTTTGTTACATAGGTTTCCTTTAGTTCTCCCGGCCACTATTATCAAACATTCCCCTTAACTTACCTGTGATACGAAGCTAGAGTATTTTCTTTCATTTTATATATTGTCTCATAAGGAATGAGACAATAAAAATACTTGGCAGTAAATCTGTTTTGTGTCTGACAGTGCCTGATTATTAGTGTTTCTTCAGAAATTGAATAATTTATTATCTGCAGTCTTTGATTTGTTGTTTATGCATTCCATGTTTGAACAAAGTAAAATATTATTTAAGAACCTGATCTGATGGCTGCCTACTCAAGTGAGTAGGAGCCTTCCTGTTGTTGAGATCAGACCCTCAAGGATACCTGGCTTGAATTATCATAGTGAGAAAAAGAAACTCCTTTAAGCAAATCAGGCTGGACTTACTGCATTAATAACCCAGTATTTAATTTGGTGAATTTCTTGGAATGAAAAGACATCAAAATGCTCAAATTTCTCTGGATACCAATTATTCCTTCTGCTTTTTCAGCTACAGGAGATAACTGGAAATGGAAAAACATTATGAGTCACGTGGGATTAAGTCATTCTACCAGGAACGTTTGTCAGCAAATTCTGCAGAAAGCCAAATTTTAAAGACATGTAGTAAGAGTGACTTGTGAAACTGTAAATTCTAGTGCTACTGTCATTATTAGGCTGTGTGAAATTATAATAGAGAATTTACTTGTATTTCCTTATCATATTTGGTTATAACATTAGAAGAACAGTAGTCACTAAAATCACCATAAAAGATATTAAAAATTTAAACATATGAAAAATCTCACTAAATTTCCTGGAATTTATGTGAATACACACATTAACTTATTTGTTTAGGCAGAGCAAATGTAGCCTTTGAGTTTCAATTTACTCCTAGGGGAAGTTTTCTCCGAACCTACAATGTTTTTTCTATGTAGAATCTTACATCTGCACAAAAAAAAAGTTGCATGACCATTTTCTGAAAACCAAAAAGATCATTGTGGTTAAAATCCCAATGTACTTCTTCCTCTCAGGGTCTACTAGGCCATAATGACAAAGCCGACAGAAGACCATTTCCTCTTAACAGAGGGAAAAAACGTGCTGAATATCAATTTATTTCTAAGTGCCACTGAAGTAACCCTGAGTATTTGATTGCTAAAAAAAGATTACTAATGATCAGCATGAGTTCACTACCAGTACTGCCTCCAGGGTGACGTGAGGAGTAGCCCATAACCACCGGGGATGAAAGGCACATTAAAAAGCTGGATCCGACTTCCCCAGCAGGAACTGGTCAGACGAATACTTTCTCAGACTGAACTGAGAACCATTTCCAGCAAGCCAACAGAGACACCTTGTACCTGCTTTCTCACAGAGCTTTACATGAGGGACCAGACCAAAGTCTTCAGTTATCACCCCTTCAACAATCGGCTGCCATTTCACAGAGCTTGTCAGCATACAGAACAGATAGCAAGCTTTATGTGTGTTGAATTGCCCAAGTTGTGATTAAGCCCACAGCAATGAGTTGCCGTGCTCCTGGCAGGCTGCCACATCCACTGATTTCACTTGCAAAAAGTTACAGTAAAAACAGAGGAGGCTGGACTGGTGCCCATAACCCTCTTTAGCAGTTAAAACACTTCAGCCTACATTTTCAGGCATATACAGCCTCAACCTGTATGTGCACAGAGCCAGAGAAGAGTGTAAAAATCATGGTTTGTGTTGGAGGGCTTGTGAGCATGTGCTCAACAGCATCCATGCCAGATTAATCACGCATGTGCAAAACAGCACAAGTTGTGGATTTATGTATAATAATATTTGGATATGAGCAAATCTAAACCAAGAAAGAACAGAGGGAATGAGTAACCTACATTGCAACAGCAAAGCACATGAGGCTGACACACTTGTCACTGGTCTTGCAAATGAGAGACAGTCAAAAGAACAGGGTAGTAGGGAATTTAATTCGGAGTTTGGGTTGTAAAAGGTCTTTTACAGACAAGACTGGCAGAACTTCCAGTTAAATAAAGGCACTTTCATCTGTAATGCTGATGCTCTTTTAATTCTACCAAGAACAGTCTCTTCCTTTTCCCTACCAAAGAGAATTTGATAGTTACTTGGTGTCATTAGCATCTCTACAAGACACCAATAACTGCAGAATGATACAGAGAAAAAAGCAGAACATCTGTTCACTGTCCTTTATTTCTGTCTCAGACACACATCTTTCTAAGGACATGAACAATTATAATTGCATTATCTTTAATGTCTTCCTCATCAATTTTCATTCTACTGTCTGTCCCAGCGGAGACGTATAGCGCAATAACATTATAAACTCTTTTTAATCCTGCTGTTATTTCAGCCCACATTGATTTATTGTGGATCCTGAGCTGACAAGTCTAATATTTCCCATTCCACAACAAAAACTCTGGCTCTAGCTTACTTTATATTGTTATTTCAGAATATAATCTGAATCTATTCAGATCACTAGAATATGACGTTTACAGTTTCTGCAACAAAATCCTTATTTGTTTAGTTTTTAATGTACATTTCAATTTTCAGGGATTTTAATAAAAACCATTTTTATTAACATGTTGTTTTCATAAACAACAAACACCGGAACAGATTCCATCTCTTTAAGAAGAAAGATAATGTCATATATGGTGCCTTACCTCAGTTTGACCTTAATTCCAAGAAACACTTCTATTCAGAACAGTACGTTTGCCACATGCTGAACATTAGGCATATGCCTAAGCCCCATTGAAGATGAAATACATGAGTTGTTGGAGACAGAGATGTTTCACAGCAATCAAACATAAAACTTGTTAATAGAAAACATTATGGTAGATAAACTTCAATGCATCAGATAATGCACATCTAAAATAATCAAAGTTGAAATAACCCATTCTTGTATTTTCTCATACCAAGAAAAAGATATAAATACCACAGACCATATAAAGACTTCAACTTAGTGTTTGTCACTGTTCTAAGGCAAACAAGCTAGCATAACTTAATAAAGGATAAGACAGAAAACACTATAAATCAACGGTTTATATTACTCACAACAGCTGTGGCCACCGTATTTCCAGAGAACACGACAGATGATATGAAATAATGATTTTTACAAACAAAAAAACATGAGGCACTACTATTGCATAATGAAAAAAATTAAACTAATATATAATGATTCTGAAAGACAGCAAAACTGAGCAGGTAGAATTAAAAGCATACTAACTCATGAAAGGGAAAAGAATTATCCGATTATTATGATCAAAATCAGATATTACTGAGGCCAACATCACACAAAAGGAAATGAGTAATTGTATGGAAAATCACAATACCTGCATTTGAGACAGGGCTGGAAATACTGTAAAGGAGTATTGTCATTATACTGTATCACAATCCAACTACTGTGTGTATCAAGAAAAAAATTCTCATGCACACAAATTATTCTATAAAGTCATTAAGTTTTCACGTACCTCTTTCATACATATTTAGTTTTGCCCCTTGTAAGATTTAACTTCATGAATTTGATCAGATATGAAACTTTGTGTAATTATCTACAGTTTTAAAATCAGTAATTAACCACAGTTTTCATCCTTTTGTTTGTGGCATCATAGACTCTATAGTATCCCAGGTTTCAGGGAAATTTAAAGTTGAATGAAGTCATGACCTGATATGATGTTATGGTGCCACCTTGTGATGTTCATCAGAAGTGCCTCTAACATGTACAAGGAGACAAAAATAGCCCTGGGGGAAAAAGGAAAAGAGACTGTTTCTATGCGATTGCGAAAAACTGCAAGAGATTCCAACACTGAGTCTGTTGACAGAGAGGAGCATGTGGTTATCGACTGACAAAAGAACATTCAGCATTTTAAGATTACATTAAAAGGGCATGAGAGAGCACAAAGAACTGCAGCAAAAAAACAACTCCTTTCCTCAACACAGATCCAATTACAGACATATGAGTTAATTCCACTGAAGTCAGCAGAGTTACTGAAGATTAATATGGAAGTAATGAGGATCAGATTTTGGCCTGCAGGCTCTTATAAATCTGGCTTACGGTATTCCCTTAAAACAATGATAAACTGAAGTGTGTTAATAAATAACTTGGCTATTACATGCTTTTCAACAGTGTTCTGTTCATTTCCACCAGCTCCTTTTTGTCCCTAAGATGATGTGAGTGTACAAAAACTAGAGATAACACACACTTAGCTACTTTAATAACGGCTTTAGATTATAGTTTTCCTTTTTCTTTGTCCGTTTTTGAAGGCAAATATAGAAATGTCTGTTCATATTTAAGGCCTTTTTTGCAATACAAAATGTATGTCCTCTTGCTTTTAGGCCAAATCCAAAATTGTTTTAAATCTAAATCTCTTTTACCGTTTCAGTTTCTTTCTAAATTGCCTGATAGTTCCTTTTGAGTAAGCCTGGTTGAAGAAACACTTGTTAGTGAATTCGTAAGATTCTGCCACTAATGCTATTGCAGAAATGCAGCTGGTTTTTTACCACATAACACTATTGAAATTTGCAATCCATCATGCTGCACTCCATTCAATACTCTTGCTATAATAGAAGTTTCAGTCATAAGACATCCAACTACAGACAACTAAGAAACTGCAAATACAAAGCTTCTATAGAAATCCATCCCTTACCTTCCTTTGCCATCAGGTGATATAACAACTTACCTACTACTAGGTAGGATTATTTTGCTCCAGCAGCATTTAGAGTACATCTCTCTCTCAAACTCCAGGAATATACTACATTTCTCAGTTTTTTGTTACAGGAGACAAACATAAGTCAAAGAAATAAAGGGAGTTAGGACAACTGCATACATTTGTATCTGCAGTATTATGCAAGAATTCTCTAACTGTGGACAAGAATATTCCTTCACAGGGTGCTCCTGATTTCTTTTTGTTTCTCAGTTCAGATGGATGAATCCAGGGTTAAACATCTGACTGCAAGCCCAAGTGCCTCTTCAACTGTTCTGTGACTTTCAGGTCAGGGAGGACACAGGGAAACAACACTTGAGCACATTCCAAGGCAACCGAGATCTTCCTTTAAGTGGGGAAAATGATCTAAAATCATGGAATGACACACAGTGTCAGGAAGAAAAGAATTTTAGCTAATAGAAATTTTAAAACATAGAAAAAGAACACTGATGTCAAAACAAACTGACCTATGTCATCAGCACCAGATCCTTTTTGACTGAATAATCTGATCCAGAATCTTGCAAACTTCTATTTTACAATACACACTAATCGTGACAGAAAAACCACATCTCACAAGGCTTTCAAGAGTAAATGTGTGTCTTGAAAGAAATAAAAAACTATTAGGCTGACATTTCAATGAATAGGAAGTAATTTTAACATAATCTCTCTTAATGCCAATGTCTTGCAAATTGTTTGAATCAACCAATTAATCTAATTTAATCTGCTTGAAATGAAAAAGATTGAGGCTTGACTCTCTTCTTACTCAATCAGAAGTGAGTACCAGGATTGATTTATGCTACTTTTAACTTGGGTAAACAAATCAGAGGGAATTCAGGCTCCAGTTCCTTTATCTAAACAGAAACCAGTAGGAGGAAGCATTAAAATGCTATAAACATCACCAAATATGATCACTCTAAAAAAAATTTTTAAAATAAATATTAGTAATAACATAATAGTTTCATTTTCACTATGCTATCTTAGACAAGGCTGTCCTGTATACCTTGAATATCCAGAATTTCCATCAACACTTTTAATGTACAACCATACTGCTAGATAAATATTTCTTCTTGATGCATACTGTGTAAATTTGAACAGCAAGCTACACTGCAAGCTCACCATACATAAGACGTTCTGAGGTAGATAAGCAGCAGCATCCCTACGGAAATGGTAAAAAGATTAATTTCTCTACTTCAACAACTTTTTCAGTAAGAATAACACATTTCACCCTTTGAAAGACTTAACTTTACAGTAACTGGAATAATGACTGGAAAGGAAATTAGTATGTGCTTAGCCCAAAAATTCTCAAAGCACAACAGAATGCGTCAAAAGTTTTAATTGTGATGACTTTGATACAGAAGCCATGTAAGTGACAGAGCCCTTCTATTGACTGGTAGAACAGTAATACACATATGATTGTCTTCAGGCCCCAGTACCTAAACAATACTGGAATTAAAAAAAAACAATAATAAATCAATCTAGCTGATTTCCAGCTGGAGAGGGAAGAGAAATATAGAGCTGCATTCATGCATTTTATGGGAAAGATTGCATAGCTAGTTAGAAAGAAAATGTCTTTTCATGTCCTTGGTGGTAGTTCTGTGCTTCTTTAACTTCTTCATGAGTTACAGATGATCATATTCTTCCATTCAACATTATCAGCCCATAGAATGAGTAAAATGCAGGACCCCTTTTAGGAATAAGGACACACTTTCAACATTTATCTTGGGAAGAAATGAATCATGTATGTAGTTATCATATACAAAAGGCAAATATTTCAAGTTTCATAAGGACTTGACAATCCATAAAGTATTGGTTGAAGGTAAGCACCAAACCCAGCAACTGCCATTTCAGTGACTGAAAGGCAAACCTGGGATGTGGTTGTCTTCAACACTGGGAGCTTGATCTTGACTGCAGTTCTTTCACCCAAGATAATTTCCATGCAAGATCCCCAGCTGTACAACACAGTGATAGAGGCATCTCATTATTTAAGGCCCATGCTTTCTTCCAAATACTCTTGGAAATGTCACCAAAGCTAATCTTTCTGTCAATCTTTTTTTTTTTTTTGCGCTTTTAAGAGCAGTATTAAATATTCACAAATATAAAAACTATGTGGAAATACCTTTAATAACTTTCTCATTCTGCCTGTTTAAAAAAAGAAGGAAAAAAAAAGAAAAACCACAAGCCAACAACCAACCATCTCTGCCAGAGTGCTTGGCCAGCAGTGAAGATAAAAATGTGACTGTTCCAAATATCCTGTAGATCACATGATGCTTCTGTCTCCTTGTGGACCAGAACTATTGCAGTACTTTCTGCTGAGTTCTAAGAAGCCATAATTAGAGGACAAAAGCCCCCAAAGTGCCTGAGATTCAGAAAGGCTGGACTGGCAAGTAATATCTGATAACACTGGCTCACAGAAACCTCTTCAGATTCTTATGTGGAAAGTACTGCAAAGGAAAGAAAAAGATTAAGAGATATAAACACATTTATGATTACACACAACATTTTTTTTAAAGTACAAAAAGGAAGGCGCTGTGTAATGAATCAGAATCTCTTCTCTCACGGTCTCAGAAAGAATTAAACATTCTGGGAGAAATTTCCATCTTCTAAAAATGTTAGCTCAGGGGGCCAAGCTCAGCACTGGATTAAATCAAGTATAAATTGACCTGTTTATTGTATATAGAACAGAGCTAATCATTTCCCATAGTACTTTTGCTATGGCACAGCACTGGATTCTTAAACAAGTCAAATTAGGCAGATAAATCTGTTGTTTCTCTTGCTAGGACCAAGAGATCCTGATTGTTATCTTCTTTCTATTTGCATTATGATACAGGAAAGCAGCTGTACTGCTGCCATGAGTTTTCAGAAGAACTCCCAAGCATCTTAGCAGGACAGTAAAAGACAATTTAAAGAGGACATGTTGAAAGCTCACTTTCTCTAGGTAGTAATCTCTGTTCAATGTCACGACAGTATAAACCGTATGTTTCTTTCTTTCTTGACTGAAATCAGAATTTTTGTATGTAAAAACTGTAATTTTGATGTCTACACCGACAGAAAATTTTAAAGGTTTGGAATATGTGAGAGTCTGAAGAGTTAGGGATGTACAGGTTTTGGATTTTGTTTTACAAAAAGAATGCTCTAACTTAATCACAGCTATTTGATTTGAATCAGGAATTCACTGAAGGAAGCTCTGTGGTATGTGTTTTGAGGAGATAAAATTTTATATTCACAGTGGTCCCTAGGAACTTTGTATCTAGGGATTTATTCAATCTGGGTGACACTGAAAGATATGACGTATAGCAGTCTGGCATACTAGCCTAAGTATCATGAAAGAAAGCATACAGTGATGCAAATTGCTTACCAGCACGAAGGTTTTAGAAAAACAGAATTATAAACATCTTGTTCTCAACTCAGGAAATGTCTAGAGCCCCATACTGATCGAAACTCGTGAAAATTTAAGTCCCACATAGGAAATATCTAGGAACTAAAAATCCACAGCATTGTATGTGAAAACATTTTAGGCATGTCTTCTTAAAAAAAACCCACATCCAAATCCACTTCACTGGAAAGATATTTATTGGAAATTTTTGTATTTCTTTGGAGATTAAGCTTTTTACTAAGAGGCAGCTGAAATATTCTGTGAAAACACTGACAAAAATTACTCCCTTCCACTGTTTTCTTGCTAAGCATCTCTTGCCAATTTGTCACTAGCTCTAATTTTGGTCCTTAAGAACTACATAATCTGCACATTGGGACAGGTCTTATAAGATGCACATTTCCTATAAAAGAGCTTCTGTTACTTCAGCTTTAAGTAGGACTGGAGTCACAACATCAACTGTTACACAGGTAAAGGCCCCCAAAAGTTTCAGAAATACTGCATTTCCAAAGACATATTTTTGTTTAATCCGTTGTTTCTCTGTCTAGTTCTGGCAGCATCCAGGTGTTACTTATGCCACATTCTTCTCAAACTCCATTTCAAATTGTTATAGTATGTTTCAACCTCAGGCATTCAAATAAGCTTAAGCTTCCAGGATGATTTATAAAATTATTTCCTGTGGAAAACATAACCAGTCTTGTAGAACAGAACACTTAGCCAGTTCAAACTGCTAATACTTCCATTAAACTACAAACGCCTTCTTAATGATAGCAATTTTGAGTGAAATAAACCTACTGGGATCAAAATTTCTGAACTAGCAACTGTCATTATCATTTACAGCTTACTCAAGCTTCTGGGATAACAGCCAAAAATGCATATCTTCTTCCCTGGTCAATGATTAGCAGTATTTTCTTCTAGTCTTAAAAAAATTCCTCAACCACAGCAGTGCAAATCAAGCAACAGACTTTACTGCATCTTCATTTGCTTGACATCAGTACAAAGCTTGCAAAGGCTGTCTGTAGGAGATTAAACCTACACAGGGTCATTAAGTAAAGGTTTGAGAAACAAGTGATGAGATAAGGAAAATCAGTCAACATACAGTAGACGAACTTTAGCTTATACTCTGTAGGAGATTAAACCTACACAGGGTCATTAAGTAAAGGTTTGAGAAACAAGTGATGAGAGAAGGAAAATCAGTCAACATACAGTAGACGAACTTTAGCTTATACTAGGACAAAGCCTGGATCATGGTGCCAAAATTAATGCCTGCTGTATATACTAAGTATGCATGATAGTATGACAGCTTAAAAAAACGCAACATACTGAGCTGTGTGAAAAAAGCACTTAAAAAACCAGAGTGTACATTGTTATAGGAATCTGGCCTTCAAAGGTTTTCCACAAACAGGGTAAAAAAGGTATTCCTCCTCAGTAATTTCATACCTCATTTTAGTGATGATGAGATTTTACAGTTGGATAGTTCATATTATAAAAGAGTTCTCAATGTTTGTCAGAAGTCAGGTAAGCACTGGTCCCATGTAACAGAGCAGAGAGAACAAAATGATCTATGGCTTAGATCACCTGCTCAAGCAATGGCAGAGCCAGGGATAAAACCTAATTGCATTGCATCCTAAGTTCCCTACTCTTACAATGTGAAGAAGTGGCTTTTGGTGGGAGGAAAAGACAAAGAACAGAATAAGAAATCCTCTACTACAAATAAAAATCATCTGGGGTCTGGTAAGTTAGTAAACACTTTCAGAAAGGATCACATATGAGGTGCCAGTATGGTATTCTGGGATCAGATATTCAGAAGTGTTGATTGCCCATAGCTTCACAGCAAAGTCTCCAAAAACTGCAGTTACCTACCATCTCCAATTGCTTACTAGCAATCATTTACAAAAGTGGCTATTGCTTTGATTCCTAGGTATTTAATTTGCATAGCTGCTGAGCAGTTGAAAGTATCAATCAATAGGCACTTCGGCTTCCTTGAATTTAAAGTCTGGAATGCATTCGGTTGGGCACAAAAAGTGGAGATACGCAAAACCAAATGAAATTATCACTGCCTCTGGACATTGATGGGGTGGTATTTCTTCCACGCATCTGCTGAAGATTTCAAAAAGGACAATTTTATTTAGATGAAAACATGTTTTCATATCTTTTTACAATATTAAGAAGATACTTCAGGCATAAGTTTACCACTAGCATATAGGGTTGTTAATCCACTATTAAGACAGTTCCTGTGCTTTGCATGTTCTGTATTATATTACATGGTCAAGCTGCACAGCTCTGTCTTCAGTGTGGCTGCATGCAGCCTATGGTTATCACTTAGGAGGACCATTACGGCTGAAGACACAGAAGAGAAGAAAATGAGAGGCCATGAATTGAGCTGGAGATTCAGAAAGACAAAAGAAAGCATTGTTTCATTAAATGAATAGGTAATGTGTTGAAGACTGTTACGGTGTAATTCAACTCAATGAGTAGGAACTGGGTTTTTTTGTGGTAAGAGATCAGCTACAGGAATTGCACTCTTGTTCCGTGTCACACGTTCTGTCACATGCTAGCATGCACTGGCTACGATCAGAGAGCACTGGTTTAGTTTCAGTCCCCAATCAGATCTTGGTGTACCTACTGTGGCATTAAAATTCAATGGACCCCATTCCAAAAATCAAATCACTGTCTCCCTTCAGAATGCAACGTTTACACAGTATTTAAAAAATGAAAGTAAGTGGCTCAGATCAGGAAGTTCAGTATTAAATATGTAAGTCTATGATGCAGTGCATACAGCAAAAATATGACTAAGAATGTCCTCAAAAAATAAAATACCTTTACAGGCAAAATGAACAGTAAACCATAATAAGGGAGAGGTATCGAGTCTTCTACAGATTGGTTTGGATAGAAATGGTCTCATGACCTTGTCACCTTCTTTTCCTGCAGCTGTTAACTCTGGCTGAAACAGAAACCAAATCAGAGAAACTACACATTCTCTTCTTGGCTCTGAGACTTTTTCCATTTACACCCTCATTTTGCCATATAGCTTCAAAGGTTAAAAAAACATGTTGCTGAGTTAACAGTCAGAGGCTCTAAGGCAGTGTTTCAGCTAGAAGGTGGAAGGAAACCCTTCTTTAGGTCATGTCACATCAAGAGCTCTTAAGCCTGAGGACTTCACAGCTGAATCCTGTGACCCACCTAATCTCCCGGACCTGAAAGGAGAGGGAAGTTACCATTTCCCTTGAAGCCAGGGATGGAAAAAGTCTGCCTAAAATATACACATTGCCATCTTGAACATTTAGGAGACATCTTGATAACATGAGTTCACCATTTCATAAACACGGATCAAAGTATATGCATATAAACTGAGCAACTGGATGATCCAATACTTGGTAGCCTTGTCCTTTGAGATTATCAGTGTTGTCAGTGATCCCTCCCTATTTTCTCTTTACCTAATCCATAACAAGCTCTGTACTTTTCACTTCATCCCTTATTTACTCATTTTCTTGCCCTGTTGAGTACCCAGCACTCAGGTCTTTCCATTCACTTCCTCAGTTTCCCAAAACATCACAAACTTGGAAAAGAAAAATAATTATGACAGTCATTCCAATGGCTACAGTGGCAAATATTCCTCTCTGCTACTTTCTCAGGAAATGAATGGACTGCACAGCATCCTTAGCTTGGAAGTCTCAGTCAGCAGTTTGCAAGCCTCTACAACACAGCAGTTAACAGCAGTAAAGTCAGTCCTGGCACGGAAAACTTCTGAAACTACAGCTTCTGCTGAGTCTTCAGATCTGCCTTCAATTCTTCACATTTGATCTCTGTTCTCTACCTGATTTGTAGGTACAGTACAGCCTTTTGATTGATTAAAGGAAACTCTCCCTGACCCCAGCAGCTTCTATATGGATAACAGTATAAAGAAAACATTTTCTTAGCTGGAAATATATGTAAACAAAATATTACAATACCTACTCAGCTCAGCCTCACCATAACAATGATATGTGTCTTGTTCTAAAAGAGTTTCCACTGATACACTTGATTAGTCAAGGAATGCCCGATATGTTTCTACTGTATAAAAGACATTCACATTAACTTTGTAGCATATCCTCTCCAGATGCTGATGTTTCTCAGGGTTCACAGGAATCATGTCCTCATGCTTTATTGTAGAATCATTTTGTTATAATGTCTTTCCTCAGAAATTTCATTTATGAAAGAAGTAAACTGTTCTGGGCTCTGCAGGAGACTTAGATGTTCTTAAGCACCATTAGCATTCAGATCACCAGTCCAAATTTTTACCTATCTTAATGCTATCCTAACCTTTATACTTATTTCCTGTGAAAATACAGTTTATTCAATCAGTCTGACTGTGAGCTTTGTTAATCTTCCCCAGTAACTTCTGAATCCTTTGGCAAAATTCAACAACACGTGACTGAAAGATGATTAAGTTTCTGCTGATTTCCTGCAAACAGGCAGCTGTGTAAAAAAGTGTCTCTAAGTGTTCCACTTCACAGAAAGACGCAAAATAATTCCGCACCCTTCCAGACATCGGAAAATCTACATAGATGAACCAGCCTTTGTGCCTTACCTGCAGCAAAAAATTGAAACTAAACTCCTTCTCAGTTATCAGCCAACTAATCAGGAGACATAAGTCTGCAGAAACTAGAATTTACTAATTCCAACATTCCCAAAACCATTTACAATCATACTGTATACCTGCTTGCAGTTAAGACAATTGTTGGATTACTTATCTGCCCAGACATTAGAACTTAAGTGTTATTATCAATTATCACCAGACAAACAGCAACACTACTAACTTAACAACAATGTGCACGAACAAAGATTATGAAAAAACTTTCTCAGGTTATCAAGCATTGACTATCAGACATAGTTAACCCAGACCACTGAAATTTGGGGAGAAATTAGACCTAGGTTTTAGCTTCAGTCTACTCTGCCAGTGGATTTAAGATTCAAATATGAACTCCTCCCAGCCTAGGAGTATCTTGTTCTGCTGGCTGGTTCTCTGTCATTTCTTAAAGAAGGCCTATCCTTGTATTACTTAAGTAACAGCTTTAATTATAAGTTTATGTAGAATGTTTTATTAATGTGTAAAAATAAAAAGTCACTGTCCTTTTCAAAAGATCTCTTTAGATATGAAGTGTGCAAGAAAAACTGTCTTAAGATAGCTGGGTTTTATCTACAGATTATTAGGAAGAAACAGCAACAAAAATATCAGTTATAATAAAACCCCTGTTTAGCAGTGGATCGAAGAAAGACTGCAGTAATTAATCATTTTAATTTACATACATTGCTATTCAGACAGCATGGATCCTTGCTATAGGCTTGAGAACAATATGAATTTGAGCTTATAACAGAGCAAAGTATTTTCCTGAACAAACCACAGAAACAGGGAAGAAAAAAAAAAGGGAGATAAAAGTCACTGAGCTCTTAGTCTTCAGGTTAGGAGAGTACTGGAATATGCTCTAGAAAAATAAACTGAGTTAGGATAAGAAGTCATCCTCTAGTCAGCTGTCTGGTAAAGTACTTAGACGTTTCTTGTATTACACTACGCAGCAATTTCTTAAAAAAATACCTGAAAATATGCAAGAGACTATCTTTTTCTTAAAACAATACCTGAGAAAGTCCGGTGCTTTGGAAATCATGTTTTCAAAATCTGCAAATCCTAGTTTCCCATCACCATCCATGTCAGCTTCTTCTATCACTTTCTCGCAAACTAAAGTGATTTCTTCTGCTGTTAGCTCTTCTCGGGTCAGCTTATTGAGGGTTTTTTCCAAGTCTGATTTACAAATGAAGTTATCTGTGTTAAAATCTGAACAATAAAAGAACCAAAGAAAAGATCACCAACAACTCTCATAGTCATTTACTCCAAACAAAAAAGGCATACAAAAGCATCCCAATACAGTACCATAGATCTTAAAGGCATAGATTGCTTTAAGCTCTCTGGGAGCCATTTCACTGAGCACAGAGAACATATCCACAAAATCATTGAAGCTGAGGCTTCCCTCTCCATCTTCTGAGAAAGATTCCACAATCCTTTCCTTGAAGGGATTCTCCTGTGAAAAAAAGATACATATTTATTATTATTATTATTATTATTATTTCAGTATGTGGAAGACCAAAAGCTGCAGACTCCCTGTTAATAAGTAATTAATTCCATGGTTGCCTCTTTGAAGACAGCTTTTCTCCTTCCAAAATGCATCTAAAAATTTACATTTGCATGCTTTAGCACAAAGCGTCAGCAGAACATGCTGCTGCATAGTACCACTTCTCGCCCAGAGTTTCTCAGCTCCATTGTTACTCATTCTCTCTAAACTGGTGCTCATCTTGTTTCTCTTGGGTGGAACACATACTTTATAAATGTTAGGGTAAAGGTACTAAGAGTGTGAAGGTCATTTGCACGTAACAGGTTCCTGACAGGGTGCCAGACTGACATGGTCAGGAGGGTTACAGCTCCTATATTAAGAAGCTAGCACACAAACAGAGGATGATAGAAGGGGAAGGAAACAGGGAGACCAAGGTAGAAAGCCACTGAAACAAACAGGGTCTTTACATCTTCTGGTGGCACCTAAGTGAAGGCTGGATGAACAAATACTGTCTATGAAACCACTTTAAAAAGGAAGTATTTGCATTCCACACCTGACTGATGTGGAACCATCAATCAGCCCTCAACCAAACCATGTCTGTTCACTAAGGATGTTGAGTAACATCCTGGTAGAATCTTGCAGAAAAGTCTTTCATTTTCTCTCTGATACACATCAATGTCCAACCCTCTGGTTGAACTGACTACAAATTACAGAGTTTTAAATGAAATTTAATCTCTGCAGGAGATGACCCTGAAAGATCCTTTTCTAGCACCCTACCAACCCAGCTGGTGTCAAGGCTACTCTGAATAAGACAATATTCAAAACCCATAAACACACAAGCAAGCATAAGAAAAGCTGCTTTACTACTCTGAAGTCCAAAACAATTGTTTTTAATGTAACAAAACAACATCTTTCTCACAGCTATATAAAAACCGAAGATGAATTTGTAACTATGGCTATAAAACTGGGAAAATCAACTCAATTCAGCTGAAAGTGAGTAAAACACAAACATCATTTGGACTTTGAGCAGCCTCTCATCAAAGCTGTTCTACAGATCTTATCTGAAGACAAGACACCAATTAACATATTGATCTCCTATAGAAGTCATCAGCTTTAGTGGTGGCATATCATATTCATTATTTTTAATATGCATGCAGCATTTTATTTGGCTTTAAAAGAAGCAGTATTGTGAAAGCTCAGTGCTCAATCATATATCCATTTCATGTCTTTTTATCTCCAAGTTTAATTAGCTAAAAAGTATTCACAAACCATCCAATTATTTTAAATGAAATTTCAGAAAACAGCTATATTTGAGAGGTAAATGACTAGAAGATGTTATTTTTCAGTTTACTTGAATTCTTTCTTGAACATCTAGAACAGATGCATCTATAGAACACATTTTCTGCATACTCGTGGAAACTAAAAAAAATACAAGCAGCATACACAAAGCAGAGTTACACGAACAGACTGATGATTTTTATTTATGTAGTATCCTTCACCTTAAAGGGACTTAAAGTACCTTACAAGAATTGGGCTACTTACCACTAATATGCAGCTGCCTCAAGTGAAATTCAACAACTGTTAAATGGTTTGCAGCAGCTTACAACTAGAGCTGAACCTAAAGATATTCAACTGAAATCAGGGGGGGAACTTGGAAGCATAATAAAATTTGTCACCCACACAGACATAGCATTTAAGATACATTTTGTTATAGCCTCAAATAATGAAAAAGTTTTAAGGATTCTTGCTAAAAGACAAGCATAACATACAAAAGCTTAATTTCTCTAAGAGAAATGTGAGGTGTGACTGTGCATGCGGATATTTCAAAGAACATCCAGTTCCTGGAAAGCAGCCTTCCTTTTTCTTCAAGTGATGGGTCAACGTGTAGATTCACACTACGGGACGACACTTTGCAGTGTCTAGTTCCACGATGCAAGAGTACAGAGATGTGGTCAGACATTTGGGTACCAGGCATGGATTGGTCAAGGCTATACCACATCTACATACATTTGTCAAGTCATGTCACCTGGCAAATTTAAGAACAAATTTCAGTGGCCATCCCAGCTGGAACTTTGAGATACTTTTTCACAGAAGCAATACTGGCCATCCACATCCTCAGAGAGCATACCTGGTTCTATCGGGAGGTTTCTATTTAATGGTTACAAAGCACTCAGGACACATCAACTATCTAATGCGATGTCTTTGGGTCTTGCGGTTTGCACTCTAGGACTACTTCCATGGTAGAAATTAGTTGGAGTCTGCCAAAAGGCAAATATCCTTCTAATGACAAATCAGTCAAAGTGTCAACCTTCCAAGGATGGGTGAGATCTGAGAAACAGACAATGGAAGTGTAATTCCCTGAGACAATCAAGATTCAAAATGCACCACTAAATGCCAAGATCTCTCCAGTCTTTCTGGCTAAGATAATGGCCAGGAATAAGGCTGTTTTAATGGATAGGTGAAATAGGGACCACAGAGCTGTAGGCTCAAATGACAGCCCATTAAAATAGTCAATACTAAATTCAAATTCTCCTACAGGGTTCAATGACTGAAGTAATTCCACAATAGGGAGCATGTCTACATTTTTCAAAGGGCAGGAGATTAATGAGCTCACTGTGCTGAGCTGAACATGTAAGGCTGAGCTCGCTGTTCAGATGAAGACAAAAGCAGGCCAAATAAAAATAAAAAATAAATTAAATAGAGAGAAAAAGAGGGATTCCTGAAAATAAAAAGACAACAGCCTCAAAAAAGCAGCAGAGTCACATCTCTCAAGAATCTCAGAATGAAAAACAACACCCCAGAACTAGCCAGATGGCTGAAAGTCATTGTAAAGGGATACATAATGATCGCTCGCATCATGTGCATGATGTGTAGAGGAGGTATAGCAGATGTGCATCTGTGGGTACTGCTAAGGCTAAAGTATCTGACTTGAGTGCTTGGAAATATGCCTGTCTGTGATACAAATATACGTACAGACACTCTGGAAAACAATCAATTCTATTGTTTCAAATTGTCAGTTTGTTAATAAGCCAAAGTAAGATTCATTTGGGCTGAAAAAGGCCCACTTTCTTCCTAAAAGCACATAAAAAATTGGTGTATCTGTTAAATGTTTAATACTACAGAATGCTAAATATCAGAGTGGACAAGAAAACATGTTAGAAAAATTGTCTTTTTTATTTCTAGAATATTATATTGCTTTCTTTGGAACAAACCTCATCAGAAGTGTCATGGTAACAGTTGTAAACTGACATCTTAGAGGCAGCATTGGATAACAAACAGGGGGCACACAGATGCAAATATCCCTGTCAGCAGGGAATATCAAACCCAGGACTTTCTGCATTAAAAATGCTAGGCATAATCTCTCTGACCTAATAAGCATATTGCAGTTGCATAAGATGAATTATCTATTTGGCATGTTGGAGATCTTGAAAATACAGATGAATTAACGATGAATTAAATGGAACTAAGCATACTTTTTAAGTAACTCTTTGCCAAATGGATCTCTAAAACCTAAATGAAAAATAAAATCTTTCCTCATATTGATTTCTTTCCTTTAACTTTCTCATATTATGTGTCTTCAGGCAGTATATCTGTAGCTTACACAATGGAAAGTATTAGCTTACCTTCACAGATACTTTTCACATCCTTTCTGTAATTTCATTACCTCTACTCTAAAGAGCACAGATTAGGGTTCCATCATATTTAAAGGAAAAGCCATGGGGGAAGGGAGTAAAGGGGAAAATGATACTGTTCCTTCCTAGACTGTTTTCCCTTAAGCACTAATTGTTTAAAAAAGAATCCTTTTAAAACTAGAAACTCACACTTGTCTTGTTAAAAAGCTTTTTCTGTCCTCACAATAAAAATGAGAGGGGAGACAGAAACAATAAATAATTATTACAGCTGAAACTCTGCTGTTTCGCAGATTGATGCTGCTGTAGTGGCTTGAGATAATCCTCCTAAACGTGCCATCCATCTTTTTTAACAATCACTTTTTCTACTCAGATAATTGTGTTTCTATACATTTTTGAACATCATGCGGCATCTATTCCAACATACAGACCTAGAACACCATACAATAAAACACAACCATTAGTTTTCTAAGAAATTATTACAGGGTTTATTCCTGAGACTGCAGCTAAATCTTACCAAATCACTTGTTATGTTCCCCTGTCCTCTAGTTTCCATCACAGGCTCTAGGAAACCATTGCGTTGTCCTTCTGCCCTATTCATTTTTGCAGCTTAATGAATTAATTTAAAGCACTGTGTCTTATTTTCACAAGCTGACTGCATTTTGGAAATAAGTTGCAAGTAAAGTTGTAAGATATGTCAAGATAACTAAGCTGGAGATGCTGGACAGTCATAACAAAATGTTTCTTGGTTTTATATGCACAGAAACATGATGATCGTTTTCTCTTTTTTGTTTGAACGTAAGTCCCCACTGACATTAGGGAAAATATTTAAATGCAAAGAGCAGTCTGCAGACTACTGAAAGCCAGAATCCCTTTGGATACTTTAATGAGGACTTGTTCAGAACTGATCAGAAGCAAACCCTTCTCAAATTTCAGGAGTTATTCCTAAAAAAAATAGAAATGAACTCTTATCAGACAAACATCAATATAAAAATGGCTAGATTGTTCATTACCAGACCTCCATAGGAGAGGCTGGTGCTTTGGAAGAGAAGCATAGCAAGTACAAAAGCAAATTGTCCCTGGAGCAGATAAAAGCACGTTTGTTGGATTTTTTTTTTTCCTTTTCTTCTTCCTCAAATCAGTAATTTATTTTTTTTTCATGTTTAGATCATTATATTCATGTCAACAAACTTCTTTGCAGTGCCTACAGGGTACCAATTAAGCAAACCCTGCACAAACCAAGGCTAAGATACAGCTAAATTAATACATTTATATCTTAAAAAAAATGATCACCTCATTATGTCAGTAAGCAGAAGTGTTAAGACAGATCAGCAATGAGCTTACCCCTTTATTGAAGGCTGCACTATGGCCACAACAGCCAAATAACAAAAGATTCTGGTTGCATATAGAATTGTTTAAGTATTACAGAACATAACAGTACATAATGGGAATATAAGGCATTTTAACAAAAAACGATTCACTAACTATAGCAGGAAACTGCAGACAATACTGGTAAAGACCCTCAAGCAGGTACAGACTTGGAGTTCAAGGGAGAGAAAAATGGCCCTCACTTACTACACTTGGAGGGCATACAGTTGAGACACACAGTTAAAAAGGGGCTTCCGAGAAACAAGAGTGGTCTGAAAGGGGTAAAACATCCCATCTTAACTAGAAACAACTAACAGGATGCGGAGACAAGGAAGTTGGGATGAGCTGCTGGCAAAGATTGGCCACAGCAGGGGTCGGGCCTTGGGAAGAGTATCAACCTGCTCTCTCAGCTGTCATGGCCCATTACACGGAAAGCTTGGAAACTAAGGACTCACTGAAATGACTTCTAAAATTCCATCCTATTAAAATTGTAGGAAGTGTTTTCATTTTATTTTGAAGCAACTTGCATGCATTCATGTTTAAACTTGCCAAAATAGGGTGCTAACATTGGTTTTGAAATGTGTGATCGATTCCCTGTTCCCTGTGTGCCCTTTCTTTCCCTTGACTGATTCCTGTGTCTGCTGGTCATTGTTTCAGTGCTGTGTGGATTTATGAACTACCTGACTCACTGCTGCAGCTAATGACAAGGCCTGTGAGGATCAATGAAGTTACTGCGTGAGCCAAAAAAAGAAAGCAACAGACTGTAAAGAGAATGAAACTAAAATGGTTCCCCTCCAGGAAGTCCCTTTATGACCAACTCCTGACAGAAGGATTGCTCTACACTACAATGACCAGAGACAGGCCACACACCAATGTGAAGGTTCTGACAATTAGGGATGTATATGTCACAAAGAAGATGGCCACCCACCCACTTCTACAGATCATACGTGGTCTCTGTCATCAGGTTACACTCCCACATCTAGCTCTGTGGAAGGGACAGGGATAACATGAGTGTAATCAGTTTTATTTTGAAATGAGATCACTTTGGCTTTCTACATGGTCTCATATTGAACTGCCCGTATCATTGCTATGATTTTGCAATAATAATTGCTGCAATCTCACAGGTGTCCATATGCCCTAAAGTTAATTAGACTGCTGCCTGTGTGTAACCAAGATTGTCAAAATTAGAAAACAGAGACTGCAGTGAAACAGATGGAGTAAACCAGTTCTGTTAACTTCAGTGTAATGGTAGACCTGACGGTCAACTTTTAAGAATCATGAGTTGGTCACTCACTTTAAATGACAGTGAATTATTCACTATCAGCATTTTTTTTTTCTTTGAAGCACAAAAAACCTGCCTCAAAACATTAATGCGTGAGGTAAAGATCTTTCTTTATAGTAGCAGAATCTAATTTCGAAAAGTGCATTATTGATTCTCTCCATTTGTCAGAACCTACAGTGGTATTGAGCTCAACATTGCCAGTAACTAGAAATGTAATGTGTATATGAAAAAAGCCAGGTGCATTGAAATTATCACTAATTTTATTAGAATTCAATAGACATTTAGTTCATTTATTTCTATTTTGAGATTTAAATGTTGGCTTTGTCTTCACCTTGGATGAAAATTTACTGAAGAAAGAAAACACAATAACAATTTATTTAGCAGTCTGCTCAAGTTGCAAAAATTAAAGATTTTTTTTTCCTTGGTGTATGAGCTGGAGTTACTACCTAGACTGCTTGGAAAATGAACTCTAGAGGAAAGACTCTACCCCCCACTCCCCACCTGCACAGGTAATTGCAAATGCTCCATGACCAAGATTGACCCCGATTTATAACTGAGATCCTAGGCAGCTTTTTAATATCTTTTAGCGTCAATGTTTTGAAAGAGTTATGGAGGAAGATCTACTCTCCTCTAACTAATATTTTACTGGAAACAAGCTCACTAGCTATTGAATGCACCTTCTCTACGAACTGCTAGAATTCCTGAAATAAAATGAGTGGTTTGACAGCAATTATTTCTAAGGTTCTTCCACAGCCTTATGAGACTTGGGAGAGAATTATTATAAAATTTGACACAATTTTGTCCTGCTATTTTCATAAAATCAAGTTCCATTACCCTGGAGACATCTTCTAAAGCAGGGTCAGAAAGCCTCACAGACTTGATATGGTACAAGAAGATAGATTATGATCCGCTTTACTTTCGGAAGTATATTAGGAAGTCTATTATCATTACCACCTAAGATTGCTAAGGAAGTGAGATGTGCTCCTGTACCTCAAAATCTAATCATGGTCCAGTATAAAATTTCTGGTTTATATCTCAGCTTAAGTACCAGGCTGTCTTGTAAATATAGTAGTCTCCCATTTCTAAAGTTTTCATAGAATGAGCTATTCCTTAAGTGTTCAGTCCTGTATCACTGAAGGCAAAAAGAATGTCTGCGATTATCATTTCTTGCTTTCTTTCCTGAACTTAGCCTTGATTTTTCACAAAGCAAATATCAGGATCTGGCAGTTAAACTCCTCAGAGTCATATAACTGAGCCAGAGAATTACATATTGCACTATCAAGATCCTAAAGATAATAACGTAAAACTTAAGGAATACTGATTGTCCATACCAGAAGTGCTAGTACAAGCACCTAAGATGCTACAGTGATGAATGAGTTGCAGACATGTTAGAGAGATATAAAACTACTTGCAGTAATGGATGAATGAATCAAAACCCCTTGAGGATGATACATTTTATCACAGAGATAAGAATTCAATATTTATGCATAAGCAAAAATAACAGATGGCTGAAAGCAATCAGAATACTTCAAGATACTCCCATGCATTCAGACTTTGTGAAGCCCATGCTATTTCATCCTGCCAGCTACTAAAAAACCTGATTAGTTTACTAATGGTCTTAACTATGTGAATATAAAACAATTTTTGTTGTATTGTATTCCATACAACACTAATTTGCATTCTTGTATACAGATGTCCATCCAACATGACAGCACTTCAGGAAGTCACGCAAATATTCCTATTTCAAGGTGAAGAATCTTCTTCCTTTTGTACTTAGCTGCTAAGCTTCAAATGTTCCATGTAACTGCTAGAAGCAGGTCCTTTGATTAAATCATCTCAGACAAATCTCACTGGGGCATTAAGAATAAATCCAACAGATCTAGGGATTGCTTCTAAGGGGAAACCCCCCTCCGCCTATAATATAGGGACTGTCATAATTACCAGTCCATCCAGCGCACCAGCCTAACTCTAAGTGGAACCAGTTGCAGACAAGGCAAGAATTCAAAAAAAAGAGGGAGATACACACAGTGATCCTTACTATAGTATATTCTGAGATTAACACAATGAGCATTTCAGGGACTTTTGGAGTTAGATATTACATCCAGATCATAAAACCTAAGAGCAATCTGTGGAATTCTGCTCTATAAAAGCTCTTAAATAATTTTTGAAGACTAATGCTGTCTTTGCCAAAATGTCTTGTGGCAATGAGTTCCTCAATATATTTACACGTTATGTCAGCTGTCTGTCTGTAATTTCACGCAATACTTCCTTGTCCTTGTGAAAAGTAGTGCATAATTGTTCTGTATTCACCTGTTCGTATCACGATCTCGTAGGTAGGACAAAGATGACTTAGAGCAACCATCCCAATTCCCAACTTTTAGCTCTACTGAGTAATTTAACACTGTACTTCAGAATACAGCCTTAGGGCCTAATTAGATCTGCTTGTGCTAGGAACTTCTCACAGGCTACTGATTTTGATCATAGAATCATAGAATCATTTAGGTTGGAAAAGACCTTCAAGATCATCGAGTCCAACCATCATCCATGTCCACTAAACCATGTCCTGAAGTACCCCATATACGTGCTTTTTGAATGCCTCCAGGGACGGTGACTCAACCACTTCCCTGGGCAGCCTATTCCAATGTCTGACAACCCTCTCAGAAAAAATTTTTTCCTAATATCTAACCTAAATCTCCCTTGCTGCAACTTGAGGCCATTTCCTCTTGTCCTATCTCCAGCCACCTGACAGAAGAGACCAGCACCCACCTCACTACAACCCCCCTTCAGGTAGTTGTAGAGAGTGATAAGGTCTCCCCTCAGCCTCCTTTTCTCTGGGCTGAACAGCCCCAGTTCCCTCAGCTGTTCCTTGTAAGACTTGTGCTCCAGGCCCCTCACCAACTTGGTTGCCCTTCTCTGGACACGCTCCAGCACCTCAATGTCTTTCCTGCAGTGAGGGGCCCAAAACTGAACACAGGACTCGAGGTGCGGCCTCACCAGTGCCGAGTACAGGGGGACAATCACCTCCCTGCTCCTGCTGGCCACACCATTTCTGATACAGGCCAGGATGCCGTTGGCCTTCTTGGCCACCTGGGCATACTGCTGGCTCATATTCAGCCGGTCATCAGCCAACACCCCCAGGTCTTTTTCTGCCAGGCAGCTTTCCAGCCACCCTTCCCCAAGCCTGTAGCACTGCATGGGGTTGTTGTGACCCAAGTGCAGGACCCGGCACTTGGCCTTGTTGAACCTCATACAGTTGGCCTCGGCCCATCGATCCAGCCTGTCCAGATCTCTCTGTAGAGCCTCCCTACCCTCAAGCAGATCAACCCTGCCTCCCAGCTTGGTGTCATCTGCAAACTTGCTGAGGGTGCACTCAATCCCCTCATCCAAATCATTGATAAAGATATTAAACAGAACAGGGCCTAACACTGAGCCCTGAGGAACACCACTTGTGACCAGCCACCAACTGGATTTCATCCCATTCACTACAACCCTCTGGGCTCCTCCATCCAGCCAGTTTTTCACCCAGCGAAGAGTACACTTGTCCAAGCCATGAGCTGCCAGCTTCTCAAGAAGCATGCCATGAGGTGTCAAAGGCCTTGCTGAAGTCAAGGCAGACAACATCCACAGCCTTTCCCACATCCACTAGGCGGGTCACCTGGTCATAGAAGGAGATCAGGTTGGTCAAGCAGGACCTGCCTTTCATAAACCCATGCTGGCTGGGCCGGGTCCCCTGCTTGTCCTGGACTTGCCATGTGAGTGCTCTCAAGACAAAGCGTTCCATAATCTTCCCTGGTACTGAGGTCAGGCTGACAGGCCTGTAGTTATGTCTTAAATCTAATTTTGGATAATCAAGTTTGAAATCTTTGTTGCTATTTCCAAATTGGACTCAATACAGGTCATTTTTGCAAAGTATTATTAATTTTGCCTGTTGCCTAATTTGTGCTATACAAAACTAATGTGAAATATTTATAAGATATCTGAATGGTTAACATATAATAAGATATTTTATGCAATTGAATGAACTGAAAAGAACTTTTCAGCAAGTTCTTTATACCCCCTATTTTGAAGTTCCACAAATACCTCTCTAAATGCACTTGTTTCATTATTAAGTATACAGACACATAATTTAAGCTCTTTCATAGACATTTCAATACATTTAAACACATTATATTGTTGAAAAACAATGTTTTCTTGAATGCTGCTGATACTAAAAGTTCATATATAAACAAACCTTGAACTACACTACTTTTATATCCTGTTCCTACTTCACACTGTAATATAATGGGCAAAGATGAGAAGAATTTTTTTTAAACTACAGTACCTGCATGATTTATTAAATGTCATTCATTTTATTTGAGCTGAGCTAGGAAGATCAACTTTGCAAGCTACAGAGGAGGGAATTACAGTTATACCCGTGGCAGCCAAGGACACATACTTGTAATATGCACACAGCTGATATGAAACTAACCTGGAGCTGGATTCTAATTAGGGTTGGGTTATGCCGCTTTAGGAGTTAAAAGGCTGAATAGATTTCACTCAGATGATGAAAGAACCATTTTGTTAAGTTCTAGGAACAACTCATAGCACATCACACATTGCAATTCTCTAACTATTTAAACAATAGTGAGGTATGTACTAATTTTATTCCTATACTATGTAATATTGTTAAGGAAGGTCATTAGCAAAAGAGCCCTACCAAAATCCTTAACTATTAATATATTTAATAACTGAATGTAGATGTGCTATATTGATGAGAGTGGCATTTATGGCTTTTATGATAGAATTAAAGATGTCTAAAGTTTTCCTTGTATTTTTTTATTTACAAAATTTTAAAATTTATGTCATCTTTATTTTTTATGTGTAATTTTGGAATTAAAGCTAGCTACATCATCTTCATCTACTTTATTACAGGCAACTCATCATTAGAAAGAGTATAAACAGCTACTAGGATTTTGCTGAAGAATCCCATGCTCACTGTGAAAAAGAATCCTAAATTATTTCTCAGTTTCTTCAGAAACCAAAATTTCTAAGCTGTACATAGGTATCTGGTAAACCAGAGTCATAACTGAAGGATGAAAATTTTTAAAAGGCCTTCTATTAAATTAAATGGTCATATGTGTTTAATCTCTAATGTTTCCATTTCTATGAAATGCTGGTCAAACACTTTAACAAACATTCTTTAGAGTGAAATGTGCTTCTTGTTCAATAAATTGTATTGTCTCAGAATCAAACATGCAGTAAGTGTCATACTAAAGGAACAAGGAGTTCTGCAAACTTCAACTTGAAATCCAATTCAAGTGTCTTTCACTTTATGTTGACTTAACCTCCTCCCAGACTGAATTTCTAAAGCAGTGCTTATGCTTGTACTTTTTTTCCCAAAGATTCGATATCTTACAACATTAAGGAAGAATTTCTAAATCATTAAAATGAAGTGGAAGGCCATCAATTACAAGTTTTTTATTGCATTGCTCTTAAAAATCTTAATAACACTTCATGCAACTATCACAGTGAACAAATAGCTGTCTCTACATGATAGTAATGTAAAGATGTCAACTAATTTGCATGCATGAAAAAGAAAATAGACCATGAGACCAAAGACAACATAATTCAATGAACTGTTTAAAAAATAAATGCTAAAAATCTGCATTTGTCCTGTTAAAACCATATTAAATTGTTGAACTGATAAAGACAAATACTATCCCAATTTTTTTTACAGTGACTGCTTTATGCCTACTGCTTCTCCCATATGTAGTTACATGGACTATCTCTCCACTTCCTATCATGTAATGACTCCACAAAAAATGAAAACTCCTGATAATTAAGAAAAACAGTATGTATTGTGCTCTTGCAGCTGATAAAAAAAAAAAAACGGGAAAATCTTTACTTTTGATCAGCAATGTTCTGCACACCTCTGACAATTTCTGATCAACACACTGAGATAAGAACTTCCAATTTCTAACCAGCTGTTCCAGCTCTTCACACAGAGATCCCACTGGCTTCTAAGGGATCGAAATATACAAAGTGGAAAGATGCTAAATTTAATTTTATTTCATAGTCATGTCCTTTAACATCGATCCTAACTATCTCTGCAAGAAAGACATCCACCTAAATATTTTCCAATTTCCGGGGCTGGTTTTGCCCTTGAACAGTAACAGGAAGGGGAAGACCTCAGCATGCCACGTTGCTTCAGGATATCAAACTCACTTGGCAAAACCTCTGGCAGATGAGCAACATAACTTAAGAAGATACAGTTTGTAAGCAGTCAGAAGTGATACCTTTAGTTCAGGCATGTTTATTATAAGCTGCATAGGTAGTTTAACATCTGGGTCCTTTGTGTAGTCCATGGGCACAACATTTGGTGCCATTTCATGGTATCGGCCATGCAACCTGTAAACGAGCAGAAAAAAACCAGCCAATAACCAATTTTAAATAACCAATTCCATTCATACAGTAATCAGACACAAATTTGTCTTGCAGCTCTAATTATTTTTTTTCAGTGCACAAGTCTGAGCCCACCAAATTCCCATCTTTTTGAAAAAAAGAGGGCTTTGATGCAGTATCCAGCATAACTGTTACTAACACCCCCACGTAACTTGAGATGCATAACTAAGTAGTGTTTTACACTACCTGTATATAACATTTAAGTACTGTATAGGTACATGAACAGAAGAAGTAGGGCTGGACCTATGTACTAACACTGTGAGTATAATCCAGGGATCACATCTCAGTGCAAATTATTGGTTGATCTGCACTAGACAAGAAAAAGTTGTTTAACAGCTCAAAGAATTGAAAAGCCAAACAATATGCAACTATGATGCTACAGACAACAGTATCCTTGGGAGACCTTACTTCTGAATTAAAAAAAGCCCTTTTCCTATCTGTGCCTTACTAACATAGCGCATTTAGCCTTACAATTCTAGCACTGGCTGACCCCAACACACAGACCATTTCCACTTCATTCCATTTCACATACTTTTGTTTCATTCTTGGCACAGCTTATTCATCAAACTAGTATATTTTAAAGGCAATAAACAAGTGTTTTTCCTGAGAGATGCAAGTCAAACATTCATTAAAACTAGTTTCGCTCTCTAAAGCTTGCTTATCATGCTAACAGTATTATGTTATAGTTTTGTAAGGGAGCTGGGAAAGGAAGAGTCAAAGGCCATGAAACACATCGATGTTTCTAAAGGTTTAGAAGCTAAATACCAGTAAATTATAAAAACTATCTCAGTCTCAAACACAACCTGGGCAAAGACTACACAAACGTTTCTATAGTGTTACTTCCAACTGTTAATTGAATTTATTTATCAAGTGCTAATCCCACCCTTTATTTGCTGTCTCCAAATATTCTAGCAAATGTGCGCAAAAGCATAGCCCAAAAGCCAAGAGAAAACAGCTATCTGTAAAGAAAACATCGAATTAAGCAGGATTTAAATTTTAAAACTATCTTAGCACATTTATTCTCACTGGGGTGCTCACTCCAACTAGGAATAGGAACATTTCAAGTAAAATGGGTACCCAATTCAAACTCACCAATGGATCTCAAATTTTGAGCTCTCAAACAAACTACAGACAGAAATTGCCTGGTAAGTAAAACATTACCTGTCTAGAAGCAATTAATATACTGGAGGGATTAATTCTGATTCTAGTGATATCTCATTCTAGAGATATCACTAGAATCTAGAAAAGTATCTAGAAGTATTCTAGAAGTATTCTAGAATCCAAGACTTTGTCAAATAACAGCACAAAAAGGTTGGAGAGGGAACACCTGTATCCCAGTGCTCAGTCAGAGATCAACATACTTAGCATGAATGTATGACCTGTCAGTTCTCTATGAAATACCATATATGTAAATAGAAGCAGAAGGAAGATTAGGTAGTTGCTATTCACAGAAAACTTAGAAAATGTCACATACGATAAAATGTAATTTTTATCATATGTGAAAATTTTGTCTTACACCTAACACATGAACTGCTTAGGGCACAAAGCGGTCGTTTTGCCATGTCTTGTGTACTAACACAAAGTATTCTGGTCTCTCATTAGGTTACATGTACTACTCATTTATATATTTAAAAGCTATACTTATTATTTTGTGGCTTATTTTCATTTTAACAAAAAAAATACTGCCCGTTTACTAGATTATACTAACAATTACAAATAGAGATTAACATGTTTTAAACAGCAGAACATAAACAAACCAGTAATACAGGAAGTAATTCCTCACCAACCCCTTTTATCCTTCCAGCTTTAGCTTCAGCAACCCCTCAGTCAGCCCCACAAGCAATGGAGATATTTCAGAGTAATGTGGGTAATTAATTTCAAAAACTATGAGAAAATAATCTACCAGCATCTCTTTTCTCAGCATGTCTTTGGTCATGATTATATGTCAAAAAGAACACATGAAATGGAACATAGAAACATGTTTTGTCTGGACCTTAGGAAACTAACTTCTTTACATAGTCCAGCAATATATTGTGCCATACAGGAAATTAAATATCCACTGACCTAAGCATATTTCAGCTGCTTACCACAGCTCACCCTGACATTTCATAAATACTGTGTAATTCAAGATGCAATAGCCATTTCCCACTCCAGCAGCTGATTTCTCTGTTGTAAACATCAGCTGCAAAGATGCCCCTAAATACAACAGAAAAAAACCAGCTTAAAAGCACTTAAAGGAAAGCAAACCTTTCAAATCAAATATCCATCTAAGGATTTTTTTATTTTTTTTTAAAGCTAGAATACTGAAATAGTGTTCTAGTCTTCGTGAAAACAAAGCATTCATCATTGGAACGGCTTGACCATCGTGGGCAACATCTCAAAACACACTAGCTGGCAATGCCTACCTATTTTAACTGCCAAGATTTTCTTCCCTACTTTCTCTAGCATTAGACTTTTCTGTCTTTACTCTGTCTCCTCCAACATGATTACGAATACAGACACTAAGTTGGGCATCCTAAAGGAGTTCTCCATAATGTCTTTCAGAAGACACAGAAGGGATTGGAATAAAGTGATCTGTGTTTCATAGTTTACTACACTTGTTATAGTAATCTAAAATGCAAGGTATGGAATTTCTCTTAGTTTTCAATAAAGAATGCTTTACAAAACTCTTGTTTGTAAAAAAAAAAAAAGCTGGGTCAATTTCTGCTGGGAACAAACATGTGACAAGTCTAAAAATGTGGGAAAGTATCTGTTACTGAAATACAAGCATATCACAAGAATATCACTTGTTAATAGTAACAAAAGAAACAGCCACAACAGTGTGACTTTGAAGTTACTATAGTACTGGGAATAACACAGTGCTACAATAGGGACTGAATACTAAGATGACAAATAAAAAGTACTCATTACAGGTACATACAGAAGCACTTCATTGTCACCACTGTGACTCTCAGTGATCTGGTACTCAGGACTATTTTTATATAAATACTAAAGCTTCTTATGATGCTCACCAAATTAAATAAGAAATTTTCAAACAGTATCTACAGAGCAAGCAATATTATTCTAACACAAGAAATACCCTTGTAAGGCACACGACAGGTTGCAGTGCTGTGTCCCAGATGCCATTTGCTGTGAAGCAACAGTCTTATTTCAATGATGGAGGCTTAGAGGGAGAGTGATCAAAGAGAGGACACAGCTCTAATCAGCTGTTTATTGACGTTCCTTTTCTCAGGACAAAGGCTTAGTCTCTTTATAATATGCAGCATCAGTGCAAAGCAAACCCATCATTTCTTGCCGAAAGAATTCACTGTCTTGTCCACAGAAATTAGAAGAACCTATTTATACTGAAGTTAATCCAAACTCTCTAGTAACTGAAAGAAGGATCTGATTTTTCAACTGGAAGGTATTGTGGTGTTAATTGCAAGGGACTCAACAGAGCAGTTAGGTTTTGTATTACATCTTAGAACTGCCTTTCTTGTCCCATAGATATCAACTAATTTGTGTCTTCTAGTATAAGACCAACAAAAGCACTATTTTACTGTGGACAAGGCACCTACGATATGTCCACCTGACGGCACCGTGGCATTCTCTCTTATTGTGCTTTTCCTACAACTTCAGACATAGTTTTTGCAATTCCTTCAAGAAAAATGATACTACCGTAGCACATTTACACATCCATACAATGTAAATACACTAATTTCAGAAAGCATCTCTAAGAAAATATTCAATACATCCTTTAGAAGGGATTAGGTTTTACCTAAAAACATTGCCAAAGGACACAAAATAAAACCACATTCCTTTAGTCTGCTGCCACAGATCATAATGGAACTAATTCCTGTTTCCTTTCTGCAAGGAGTTACAGCCAGAAGCATTGAGTTGAACAACACACCTGCTGACAAAACTCAATTTTTAGAATCAGAAAGGGAAATGTGTGCCCATGGACAGAAGGCAGGGGAAAAAAACCAAAGCAAGAAGACAACTCCCCCTGCCAAAAATCTTTACTGTAACACATATATGTCCCTACCTATACATGTTAATACATGCAGTTTCTACACCTGTGTTTTATTCAGAAACATCCACAATTCAGACAGTAATTTTTTTTTTCAAGAAATCTGTTAATATGTTCCCAGTCCATCCTTTTAAAGTTAAGTTTTTCTTTTATCTCTGAAGGTGAGCAGAAAGGAGTTGCCAGGCACTAGTAACTAGATAGCCTTCTAGCACACTGCCTAGAATTAGCAGGAAGGCAGATGATGGACACAGAAATATGCAAGTAAGTAACAGCATATTTGAGGGCAGCTCTGATATCCTGTTTTCTTCCCACTAACTCTTCCACTAATTCACCAAATCTCTCGAAGATCTGTAGGTATAAGAGCTTTCCACCTGAGTGGATTTTACACTAAAGCATCCAAATGAGTCTGTAGGAAGTGGCTGTGATCCAACTCCTGCAAACTAAATTACAGCCATAAAATAGTCTTTCACACGCTTTTATCTGCAAGGATCCTGCAACTCTATTTGTGATAGCCTTATTACATGGCATGATTAGTTAATATCACAGTGAAAAAGGCCATAAGAGTTCTCTAGCTTATGTTCCAAAACCAACACACAGTATGTTGCATAAGCTCCATTGTCCTTTATAATGAAGCAAAGCAACCAACCCAACCAACTGAACAACAACAAAAAAATAGTAACACCTTTTCCCACCGAAAGTTCTGTATTCTGGAAAGTTCTTCAGTGACACCATGCACTGTTTTATGCCAAACTGCATTGCCAGTCTCTCAAATGACCAGATTTTGTAGAAAATGGGTTGAGAAAAATAACAAAGCTGCCTCAGCCTCTTACGGGATTCTGAGAGCCACATATCACAGCGAAACACAGTTCCTTTTGCACAAGTTTCATCAACACTTCTGTTTACTTGAGTAACCTACATTACACTGGGTGAGTACTTTTGGCAAGGAAACTGAATGCATTTCTGATCAAATATTCTATAACATAACATAAAGATCAGTAGACATAAGGGTTATTTATACTGATAACCCTCCTGTCTTTATGCAATACATCACTGCATCAATTTGTCATACCACTGCCATACTTGGACCAAGTACTGTGAGAAATACTGTGAGTCAGACTCAATAATCATCTCCCAAACGCTGCACCAATTGGCACTGTTCTGACACATCTCTCAATTAACATTAATTACTAACTGTAAATAGAAAACAAACCTCTGTGGTAAAGGCTCTAGTATTTCTCCTGTTTATAGAAGTGGAAGGCACTTCAGGTGACTTGAACACATTAGCAGTTGTAATCTAGAGAGGAAAGGCGTTTTACCCTTTTACTCAGCATGCCCCTCAACAAGAAGCATATCTGAAAACAACCTAAAGCTGCTTTAGGTATCTGCCCTAGTCACAGAAACATTTATGTCTTGTCAGGAGAGCAACGAAAGGTTTTGCAGTGTTGTCTGAACACATAGATTTGGAAAGGCTGCCATTACCAAATACAGCCCAGGATCTACAACCAGCCTCACTGTCTTTGCAGTAGCGACTACAGATCTTGCAGTGATATTTGCTTCAAAAAATTCTTCTGGATGCATGCAGAAGCATTTTCCCATTCCTGGATGTGCTCTCTTTGTTGCCAGGATCCCTTATTTACTCTGCAAGGAACAAGGAGAGGAAAACCTGGCAGTGTGTGTATTGGTTTTGTTTGGCAAGGTTTTGGTAGCGGGGCGGGGGGGGGGGGGGGTTACAGGGGTGGCTTCTGTAAGAAACTGCTGGAAGCTTCCCCTGTGTTCGAGAGAGAGCAAGCCCATATTAGCCGGCTCTGAGACGGACCCGCCGCCGGCCAAGGCCGAGCCAATCAGTGATAGTGGTAACGCCTCTGTGATAACATTTTTAAGAAGGAAAAAAAGTTGGGACGGAGAGAAACTGCCGCCGGAGTGAGGAGTGAGAACATGTAAGAGAAACAAGCCTGCGGACACCAAGGTCAGTGAAGAAGGAGGGGGAGGAGATGCTCCAGGCGCCGGAGCAAAGATTCCCCTGCAGCCCGTGGTGATGAAGACCCTGGTGAGGCAGGCTGTCCCCCTGCAGTCCAGGGAGGTCCACGGTGGAGCAGATATCCACCTGTAGCCCGTGGAGGACCCCACGCCGGAGCAGGTGGGTTCCCGAAGGAGGCTGTGACCCCGTGGGAACCCTGCGCTGGAGCAGGTTCCTGGCAGGACCTGCGGATCTGTGGAGAGAGGAGCCCACGGAGCAGGCTTTCTGGCAGGACTTGTGACCCCGTGGGGGACCCGCGCTGGAGCAGTGTGCTCCTGAAGGACTGCACACCGTGGAATGGACCCATGCTGGAGCAGTTCGTGAAGAACTGCGGCCCGTGGGAATGGCCCACGTTGGAGGAGTTCGTGGAGGACTGTCTCCCGTGGGTGGGACCCCACGCTGGAGCAGGGAAGAGTGTGATCAGCCCTCGTCCTGAGGAGGTGAAGCGGCAGAAAATAACGTGTGATGACCATAAACCCCATCCCTGTCCCCCTGTGCCGCTGGGGGGGCTTGGTGGTGAAATCCGGGAGGGTAGTTGTGCCTGTGAAGAACGGAGGGGTGGTGGGAAGGTGTTCTGAGATTTCATTTTACTTCTCATTACCTTGCTCTGGTTGATTTGTAATAAATTGAGTATGTTTTGCAAATTGAGTCTGTTTTGCCCGTGACGGTAATAGTGAATGATCTCTCCTGTCCTTATCTCGACCCGCGAGCCTTTTGTTATATTTTCTCTCCCCTATCCAGCTGAGGATGGGGGAGTGATAGAACGGCTTTGGTGGGCACCTGGTGTTCAGCCAGGGTTAACCCATCACAGTTTACTAGTGTCTTCCCTCCCACAGATGAGGGTGGGAGGGAATCTAGTGACAAGTTTAATGACAAATTTAATTTACCAATGATGCCCCGTCCCCACAGATTTTGGTATACGTTTAAGCTTAATGTACTATAACCAAGGATTAAGGCTGTGATTCAGTATCACTTTAATCCAGTCTAAAACCAAACTGCTGATCTGCCGTCGCAGAAATTTCAAGCCCATCTACCCACTCACCTGCCTTGCACAAGCACCAACACTTAATAAACTGCAGTGAGGTTCAGGGAACTGATGTGTTTGAAAATACAAAAGTTTTCAGTCAGCTCCTTGAGGTAACTGACGCAGTTGCAACAGCAGTACTGCCTGTGCAACTAAATGAGGGTACTTTTTCTATTGAATTAATCAGTTAAGGGCAGAACAAGACCCCTGTAGGCAACAGAAGTTTTAAAATCAACTCAGCTGCCCATCAGCCACTCAAAAACCAGAAAAGCTGTATTCAGAAAAAAAGCCCCACAATTGCCTCCACAGCCTACTTTTATTTATGCTAACTTTCATTCTACCACTTGTGAGTACTTCAGGTGGGTCAGAGTCTGTCCCCATTTCTCTAGGGTGTAGCATCCTGGAGTCAGCAAGAGTGACACTTTGTGGCTGCATACTGCTTGACTGGGATGTCTCCAAACTCAGACCCTCCAGCTATACCTGTGTAGATTTCCAAGCTTACACACTGGAGCAAATGTTTTAATTTGCTATTGAGCTTTGAGAGAAAGTCAGATTGTACCCAAGGTCACCAGTGGGTGTGTTAAACAGAGAGCAGCTCTTCCTTGGCTTGATACACATAAATCACCACCATTAAATGTAGTGACAACACATTACAGCTGGCTGGGCTGCCTTTGTAACAAGAACTCTGCACTAAAGGAGTGGTGAAAACAAAAGATAAAAGCTTGTAATGGCTCATTGATTAGAAATAAGTAGAGGCTTTAAAGCGGCCTTTAGAACCTACCAAACATCTCACCGACTCTGGTCCTGCCTTCACAGTACAATCACTTGATTTATGTTGTAAAGGAAAAACATTTTTATTCAGCAATATATATCCTGTTTATTCCTAAATAACAAGAATGCATTCAAAGACTTCAACATTACAATCAAGACCATCCCAAAGAGTAAATACTAGATTGCTCTGCATATTCACAGAAAATAAACAGCAAAATGGCTTAACTGGAACAATGAATGAAAGCAGTGAGTGCTGATGGACAGTCCCTCAAGGAGTTCCTAAGAATCGTGACATGACCTGACCAGAGACTGACTGTACAAAACGGAATAAACTATGTCAGCAGCAGGTCCAGGGAAGCGCTCTGTTGCTGTTCAGTTGCACTTTCAGTTATTCACCACAATCAAAGCTACAAGGTCTTGTCCAGTTGCTAGAGTTGAACAAAACAGCCGTAGAAGGACTTCTTGTAATATGCAGAGAAGTAGTCACCACTCCAGAGACCAGCAAGAGCACTGACAAGTCCCTCCATTGCCCTGGAAACAGACTGATCTGAGCAATCAGTCCTTCTGAGCCCCTGGAGACACAGATGGCTGGAAACAAAGAAACAACAGCATTCGAGGTGGGATTGCACAGACTGCAGGAAAGAATGCATCGTGCTGATGCAAAGACACTGATAGGAACTGATTTACAACTGATGCTACAGAGGCTGAGCCCCCTACCAATGCAAATTGTTGAGGTGCACATACTCTTTTGTCCTATAGTGCTATTATAGCAGATGGGCAAATGTGTGATCACAGAGCTGGGGAGCAAGTCCAGACAGACCTGTATCTGTAAGTCTACCACACAGAGAGAAAAAGTTGCCATAGCTGAAAGAGAAGGAGGTTCTTTAGTCTGGGGTTGAGAAACTGAGGAAGGAAGGGCCTTCAGGGCTGCCTGCAACTGATATGGAAAGTACTTCCCGGGTCTCAGATTTATGCCATATATTCACAAACTGCTTTTGCAGCAACAGTTAAATGTTGCACATGGTAACTAAAGCATAAGTCTCTGTGCTGCAGCAATTCCTCAGCGAATTATTGCCTCCAATGATTGTAAGAGTTTAGAACAGTCCATTAGAGAAAGGGGTCTACCATATGAATATGAAACCAAATCAGTAAGAAACTTGGTGCCATACCTGAAGGCACCAGCCAGGGATGTCAGATAGACACTGGAACCACAACTCACTAAATTGCCACACTTTGACAAAAGGATACAGAACAAAGAATAATAAAGAACAAAGAATAGTGAGAAACACAAGGAAGAAGAGCTGAAAGGTGAAGGAATTTTGTTACATTTCTGTTACTGATATGCCTTGTTCCTTCTATGTTTTCCAGTTGAAGTTATTTTTCATTATATCAATAAAATACAATAAATGGACACAGTAATCAGATTTTTAAAAATGCAGCATAAGAGGAAAAGGTGGATAGATGAGCCTTCTGCCAGCTTTTAGTTAACATGTCAAGCATTCTTTCATCTCTGCAATGCAAAATGAAATAGTACTAATTAATTCAAGACAATACTAAATACGTATCCTCCTAAAATATCTGTAGTAAAATTAAAAAGAAATTCTGCATAAGAAATGTTATTGACAGATAATTTATAATAAATTTATTCTAAAAGATCTAGTCATAGTTAGGAAAGCTCTTCCTTTCAATACATGTAACTCTGCTGTTCACAGAACTACATGATGCATAGTAAGTATAGATAAAAGCCGTTTATAGTATCTTTCCTTCCTTGAAGCACTACTGAAAAGCCTGCTCACTGGCCTCTCTTCTGCTGGTGATTCAGAGAATCACAGAATGATTTAAGGTTGCAAGAGACCTCCAGAGATCATCTGGTCCAACTCCCTGCCAAGCAGGGGCATCTACAGCAGGTTGTCCAGGACCCTGTCCAGATGGCTTTTGAATATCTCCAAGGATGGAGACTCCACAACCTCTCTGGGCAGCCCATTCCACTGCTCTGTCACCCTCACAGAGGAAAAAAAAAGGAAAAAAAACACCAAACCAAACAACAAAAAAAGTGCTTCCTTATGTTCAGACAGAACCTCCTGTGTTTCAGTTTGTACCCATTGCCCCTTGTCCTGTCACTGGGCTCCATCTTCTCTGCACCCTCCAGATGCCAGCTCTCTCAGCCTTTCCTCATGTAAGAGATTCTCCAGTCCTTTAACCATCTTAGCGGCCCTTTGCCAGACTATCCAGTAGCTTCATATCTATCCTGTACTGGTGAGCCCAGAACTGGACAGAGTAAACCAGTACTCCAGATTCCATACAGATCAACACTGAGAATGACTTTGTCCTCACCTGAGCCTAACAAAATAGGTGCAACCTGACTAAAATATAATAAAGGAAAGTTTTATGGTACAGGAGATGCAGGAACTGTCTTGAAGCCTTTTTTTTCCCCCCTTCATTCATAGACTATACAAAAATATTATTAACAACAAGAACAGAAATATAATTAACAAGAAGATCAATAGCAGCTTCAGGATATATGTTCTTCTTGTATGTAGTTTCTTGCACAAAATTCAGGAAGATTCCCAAGAGTATAGAGTTCTCCCAAACTTTATTCTCTTGGCAGACACATTTTTTTCCCAAAGTTGACAATATGGGAATTTCCCCTTTCTACATACGAACCCCAAACTTTTTGAAAGATGAGATTTGTTAGAAAAAACAGGAGCTGTGTTCTAACCACTCCCACCATTTGCATAGCAAGTGGCTCCACAGGGAGATGCATCTCAAGAAGTTTGCTGCATTTGCTCCCTTATAAGGAAGGCTTTCCACATACTTGGAGGAAAACACTGCTATCTCCCCAGCTTAACTTTCAGGCAGGTTTTAGATTTAAAATACAGCATACAGCTGGACTGGATAGAAGGGCTCCTCAGCACCTCACCTTTCACCCAACAAAAACATGCCAAGAAACAGGCAGAGGAAAGAATGCAACAGAATTACTAATTTTCTTCTTCAAAAAGGTTCAAAGGTTTGTTGACTGTCCAGATGGTGCCCATCTTGGTAATTTAGTGCCATATTCCCCCAGCAGTTGTCTCGCTAGGTTAAATCAGTCTCAAGCTACACAACTTCAATTTACATATTTTGTGCTTTTTGGCTAGGACAGACATCCAAGAACACCTGTGTTTGAATGCTTGGGTATTTGCCAAATTGTACTAGTCTACAGGGAGAAATGGAAACAGATGTGCTGGCTAGCAGATAAGCATTATTACTGGAGTAAAAGCTTGTCTGCTAGAAAATCAGATTTACAAAACAGAGTAAGAGAAATACTGTCTTATAAAAGACAACTCAACCATTTGTTCCCATTTACAATCACAAGTGAAGCATGTTATATAAACAGATTAATTGCTATGAATAAAGTGTTTTTCCAACCTTTCTTCGTAAGTCATTTTTTCCTCCTATTCTTGTTTCTCTTCACTGGACGTTTTCCAGTACAACAAATCTTTTTTGAATGGTGATGCCCAAAACTAAACAGTCTATTCCTACTGAGGTCCCAGCAATGCTGACTGGAATGGAATTCTCCCATTTTATATAAAATGCTGAGGTTAATGCATCCTATAACTACATTTCCCTTTTTTGCAAGAGCATTGGGGGGTTGTGGGTTTTGTTTGTTTGTTAAAATTATGCTCACTTTGCTTAGATCAACTAACCCCCTGCCCCATTTTTTTTTTTTTTACATTGCATTCTGCACTTGCAAATTTTTCTCAGTTCTTAGTACTTGACTGTGAATCTTCTGTTGCTCATTTTGGATCTAATAATTTCACTAATATATTGAGCACTGTTTAAAAAGCTAATCTTGATCTTCATAGTGTCTGCAAACCTCTTCACCTCAATGTTTCTTACCATTCTTACGAATTTTAGAAGTAATGTTCAATAGTACCTTAGCCAACAGGTTAGCGCACTTATACAGGTAGAAAAGGACTATCACACAGAGGAATATATAAAAAACTTTGCCAAAATAAAGATATGTTGCATCTGTTTCTTTTCTCTTATCCACAAGAGCAGCCAGAGGAAGAGATTTGCTTTTAACAAACCCACAGTCGCTGCCTCTAAGCACATATTATGTTCTAGGCACTTACAAACTGATTGTCTACCAGTGTGTTCTGGCATCTTTCCATACACCAAAGTAGTGTCCTGGAGTTACACACACCGGTCTAATTTCCACATTCTCCTTAAGAAAATGGGGCATGTTTTCAAAGCCCTAACACATACCTACCAACAAAATCGTTAACAACTCTCAAAATTTGTCAGCTGTCCTGTAAGTATTTTAGATAATGTTTTGAGTCAGTGATAACATAAATACGTCTACATTACCCAGCATTCTCGAACATGTTCTTGCCCTGGGCCCATGAGTGAATCCTCTTAGTTGTGTTAAGCACTTAACAAAATTAACCATCTTTAATAAAGACTTAAGAGCATATTTAGGTTTTCTGGTGATAAATAGCTACCAAACACTGATAATGATCTATGGTTTCTATTTTTCTCTTTCACCAGGCATGCCTGCCTCTGCTGCAGTCTAACTTACTTTTTTTTCCCCTAGATCCATTTTCATTATTCTGTGTTCCTTTCTTCTTCACCTTAAATTCTTAAATTCTACTCTTTCCTGATAATTTGCAAATTATCCACACTCAGATTATCAATCAAGAGAATGTGTCCTCAACCCCTTTGACCACAGCCTCCATTCATGTTGACTTAAGTTGACACTGGTATCAAAGCCTTACACACTAAAGTTAGACTAAGCCCATCTAACACCTTACTGGTACTGAAATGCTAAGTCTTGCTCTTCTCTCCTTTCCTCATTTTCAGTTGCATTTGCTCGCTCCAGCTCTTGTGCCAGCTTTAGCACTCATCTGATCCCTCAGAGAGCTCATTAAACCAGTGGAAAATAGATTTGTGGATGTTTGGGCTTTTTGATGGGCTACTTTTCTTGTAGGGACAGATAAAAACACTTAGCCCATTTCACCTAATTGCAATCTCATGCTGGTTTACATCAGTTCAAATCAATCTAAATTGGAGCTACCATATTCATCCCTTCATGCCCACCTACACAACTGTGCCCCTTCCCTTGTGTCCTCACTAACACTCATACAAATGGATGGTGAGCCAGCCAGGGTGGCTGACTTCAGCCAAAAAGCCATTAACATTGTGGGGTTTTTTTGAAGGTTACTCCTTGCTGGATTGTCTCACTGAATTACGCAGCTGCACAAGAAATTCAGTTCAGCCTAAACAGAACTGGGCCTGCACTTCCTTCATATCACATATGAGAGCATTCTGCAGTGCATAAAGAAACACACAACAGTACGTAGTTCCCTCTTAACTGAGGTAGGGGCATGCTAAATAAGTAAGTGCTAATTAACAAGGGGGTCATAACCCATTTTATTGCCACTCAGTAAAACTTCACCTCAGATGTGCAGAAGTACCTCTTAATTCTACTCTGTTCCTTAGTAATTTGTATGCAACAGTTTACACACAGTAAATAAAGGGTATGGATTGTATTAATATCTGCCATATCATACACTAATTACATATAGAAGTTCCCAATAAGCAGAAACATCACACTGTGAGGATAAGGCAGAAGAGGAAATACAATGATTCCAAGTAAATACCCCTTCTCCCATGATTTTAGGCCTTCACAGAACTACTCCCCTGATTTTATTCTTCCAAGCATTTTACAATCAAACATTAATATTCAGCTTTGTACTTTTTGAACAGAGCATCTATTTTTCACCATCGATTAACCTAATCCCTTACCCCAAGAATATCTATTTTTCAATTATATTCTAAGATTGTACTGTTTCTTGTAAGTATTTTTGGTTTTGCTGGTTTTGATACAGCTAAGGTACAAACTCCTGCAGGCAATGGCTCCCTTTTCTCCCACACAGAGCCCGTAAGCAGAAAAGTTTTATTTAGCCTAACATAAATAATATAATTGAGTCTAAGCGTATGCTTTGTTCTCTTCTCATGAAATTATTTGTTTCCTTACAACTTCAGTTATGAAATACAAAATGTATTCTTAGGCTTTCACAGTACTCAGGCTGAGGTCCATTACATGTTTCTTATTGGAAGAAGCTATACTTCTATTTCACAATAATTTAGAACAATCGTGGGCATTATCACTGGCATCACTCGTGCCCTTTTATATTACTGAAGAGAGAAAAGCAAACCAAGACAAAATTCTTTATGTATATTTCTATGCTTTTTAGAGGAAACAGCACTTACTGAAAGTCTGTCAGGGTTGTTTTAACTTAAATACTATGTGCCACATTCAACACTTCACTATTGTTTAATTGTTCTATTTAAATGACCAGGTCTACCAGGTGACAATAACACCTCTCAGAGACACCATAAGCCTCAAAAAAAAATATTAAGAGCGGCTTCTTCACTACCATAAAATGTGAAAGCTACAACCAAGATCACTTTTAGCATGCTGCGTGTAAAAATAGTTCAAATTATCCTTATCAGGCAGAGCTTGCAATCTGAACAGCCAAGACAAAGGAAATACTATCCTCATACTTAAAAGGCACAAAAATATTAAGTGTAGGCAACACAGTCAAACTACAGTGGCAATTTGTCAAAGGTGCTCCGTTGCTTACATACACTAGTGACAGAGTAAGAAAGTAAACGGGAGCTTCCAATCCCCTGGTCCCTATCCCACCCATAGTCCCCATATCAAACTTTCTTGGATAGAAAAGCATCCGCTTGTTCTTGAATAGCAGGAGAATCTTTTCCACAATTCAATGCTGCTTCCTTTATCACCAAGGCCTATGAATTACAGTGACCTCCTCTATGTCATACTTCCCATGCAAGGAAAGAACATTACGAATCATCTGTCTGCAAATGTAGTTTCAAATGACACAGTTTTGAAAGACATACATGTAGCGTTCTGTTCAGCACTGTGGAATTTGTAGTACTGTGCAATCTGCCCAAATCAAAGAGGAAATAAAGATCCATTTCTACTCAGATAGTCCTTTATGCTGCCAACAGTCCTGCAGGACAATGGAGTGCTCTTACTGAAATAAATTATGACCTGTTTTTACCATTACCAAAGGTCCCGTGTGCAATACAGTCTCAGGTTTTGGACGTGGCATACACCAAAAATCAACCCCAGAATACTGTTACATAAAAAAATATTTGCAAATGCAGTTCATTTATTGTTGTGATTTTTAGAATGTTCTGAAACATTGTCTTCAGTGCCCTGATATCAAACTTCAACATAAGTTTTATCTCAGGCTCGCATGCCAAGAAAAAACGAAGAATGCATGCAAAAGTTTTGACAACTCCATACAGAAGCATCTCTTAACTTCAGCCAGTTTTTATCTGATTGTCAAAGCTGCACATTGCAAACTCATTCTCTACAAGTATTTTTTTATCCACTGCAACCCAGAAAAAGAGAACAGGACTTGCTGACTCTTCATTTCATAGCCAGATTTTGCAATACTGTAAATTCCTGTTTGCCTACCATACAATGACATTTTCTGACTTCATTACTTCATATCTTTTTTTGAAATCTGCAGTGTATTTTTCTAAGTACACTTTCTGTATTTTCTCAGTTGCGCATGATGGTTCAAATTCGCAGTTTGGAAACACTGTTTTCCAGATTAAAAAAAAAGTTTCCCTTTTCAGATTCAGCAGTTTCCTAATTACAGCTTCTGTGGATATGTTTGATTCCTTATTTCCTTTCTTTCATCAGCATTTTACAGTTCTGAGTCCATTCGCCCCCCACCAATGTCAGTCTTGCTATAAAACTGGTCACATTTTATGTCATATTCTTTTAATTGGGCCTGTAGTAGACATGTTTTAGGCTTCCTATTTGTCCACAAATTTTTCTCTAGATTTATTTTAGGTGTACAAATACCAAAATCCACTTTTCTTCTTCCAGTGGAAATCAAGAATTCTTTCAGGCTAATTACAATATTTCCTTAGAGATTATTGCAAAGGAAAAAAGAAATTACTCCTTAGAGCAAGACAACATAGTATGACAGTTTACAAATCACTTCCCCTGGAAGAGTCCAAATTGTCCGACTAGATCCAGTATTCAAAGGGACAAAGAGAACCTTAACTTACATAAAATCCTTAATTCATAATTATCTCCCTTGTAGGAACACAGTACAAATACAAATAATTCACTGTTTATAAAGCTTTTAACAATTCTGAGTTTCAAGGGGACTTTAGAAATGTAAAGCAATTTTTTTCAGTTTATCAATCCAAACAAATTTATTTCAGAACTTGTGTATCAAGGTAGCCCTGTGAAACAGAACAGTATTTGTTGATTTTTAAAAGACTTAGAAGGTGGCTAAAGGTCTGTTTTATACAGGAAATTACACTAAACCTTTAGGTTTTTTTTTTCTTCTGGCTATATAAAGCATCTATCTGAGACTGGGTGGCTACGCAGGGACATTTTTTATTCCATATCCAACTGCTGGAACTAATGATGGTACAGGAATATCACCGAATCACTTCAGGCTTCTAAACCACAAGTCTCTTATTTTGGACTCACAGCTGCTTTTCTGAATGAATTGTGATAATAAATTCTGTTATTGCCAAAGTCAGAACTAACTACATTGCAGCCCTCACAGAACATATAACCATTCATTTTTAAGCTGCATGACTTTTTGTAGGGTTATCACAAACACAGTATGACACCTCTGTATAGCTAACAATTATGTAGCATTCCTAGAGGTTCGCAGCTGAGGAATGCTTTGCTGAAGAAGTTACATCCATGGTATGGTAATTCACTTCTGTGAAGCCTTGACTCGCTTTGAGGACACCAGTATCTCTGTTGGAGCCAACCTGCGTTAAGCTTATCTGTGGGCCAGCTATCACCCACTCACTGCACACATATTCTGACTCATTCAGTCACACCACTATGTATCATGAAAATGTACTTCAACAGTGTGACTAAATTTTAAACCATAACAGTTATGTAAGAGGGACCTGGACCAAATTAAATCCTGGATTAGGTGGAGGTATTGCAATGTTCTTAGCACACAGTGGTCTCACAGATGTTGTGCACTGCTGAGGAGTGAGTACATCATTTCTCTGTGACTAATGAGAATAAGGTATGCAAGAAATTAACTGAAACACCACCTCTATTTTTCCAGAAAAAAATAAAGCACCCCACTCAAAGCCATGCCATTAGTTTTTGCCTTGACAGAGTCACTGAACACCAGTCTTACTGAGGTTTACAGCAACAGAGCAGAGGCAAAGAACCAGGAGACCATGTCTATTTTTTATCTCAAAGCAGTTCCCAATATTTATGAAAACAAGAGCTTCTTATGTCTGAAAAATTACTCAAATTTGAGATTGCTGAAGCATTATGCACTCCTAGGTCTAGATACATACCACAGATTTATTCTTACTCCCTAATGGGGTAAACATCCTCAGGAAAAACAACAGGTGTACTGACAGGAGAGGATCTATGTCTTACTTTTACAGATCCTTAATCTGAATGGTTAGAAGATCAAGAATCCATGGCAGGATCCAGGACAAGAAGTCAGTGTATACACAGGCAGAAATTACTTCAGTTTGGCTCCATCCATCACTACCAAAAAAACCCAAGTCCCTTCTATTGCCAACAGTGATCCCAATCTTTGTGATTTTCTGTAGAGAGAGTTTGTACAGAAACAAACATTCTTGGCACTCTACAGTTTAAGTTCCACCAGTTTTCCCCACACTTAAGTCCATACCAAAACCTGTACTGACTGAAAGATGTGCCCTCATTGCTATAACTGAGCCGAAAAGCAGCAAATGCCTTTCATAAAAAGTCACTGGCTCTCAACTGTTCAATGGCTTATCCCTAGAAGTCTATGATACTGACATTAAGCTAATCACCATGTGTTTCCTAATACACATTTACATATTATAAGTGTACCTTGAGTCCAATCCTACACTCGTTCATTCATACAAAATAACTGCCTTTATTTGATTTCCTCACAAATCAGAAAAAAGATTTAGTCCCTTCATATGAATCACAAAGGAAAAATTTAATACAATTTACTTACCGAAGGATTTCTTTCCGAGTGAAGAACGTGCAATCCTGTTAAAAAAAAAAAAAACAGAAAATATGTTATAGTACTATAGAAAAATTGAAAACGGCAAAGAATTATTTTTCAGCCTTTTGGAAGGAAACTCAGATCTGGCAGAAAAACATTAAAGATGCCATTTGAGTACCATCTGCTTCTGACTCAGAGAGCAATATACGCTATAAAATAACTGAAATATCTCAAGGACAGGGCTATCAATAAAAAAACCCAACTGTTAATGTGAAACTTCAGGAGAAAAAAACCTGGCTTGCTGAAATAATTCTCCACTGTGGAATGACCAGACCAGAAACAAAATTAAATGAAAAAAGGTATTGGCCAAAAACATTCAATAAATGGATCTAGAAAGCTATAAATAACAAATAAATGAAGAAAACTATCTTCTAACTTGGAATATTCCTCTATTAGAGACAACTGATTTAATAAAAAAAGTCATGCACTTATAAGTTATTAACTCTTTTTGCTAACATTTACTTTGCACTGTGGTCACTTCAGCAAAGACTGCAAAATCCTATTGGTTAGGAACACAGATAAAAGGACAGCCCCTGCTCCAAAGAGCAGGCAAACTATTCAGCTTACCCTGTGGTATCACAGAATTCGAAATACCTTACTAGAATGTAAAGTAGAGCTGGCAGAACATGAAAGAAGAGCTTCCAAGCATTTGCTTACATTCTAAATGGCTCTGTAGTGGGACTACATTTACACCGGTTTAATTCACTCTGTATGAACATTGGTGTTTTGCTAGAAGAATTCACACGCTTCACAGAAGAACCATAATATGAGCAGTGAAATAGTTTACGTTTCATGTATTTCGACATCAGTCACAAAACAAGTTGTATTTTCAGGTGCTGTAAGGAACTGTAATAACCAGTCTCATCCCATTAACAAAAATAGCCCCTAATCCCCACTATGTTATCTAATGTATATTTAGGGCAAATTCCACCCTGCATCCGAAACCAGGAACACTGGTGGCAATGAAATATTGGATGATCAGTTTAGAACATTGTTCAGGTCATAAATTCAGAGAATATGTATCTTCTTGTCTTAGAGCTAGTGGTTGATGAGGGCGTATATATAGGGAACACCAACCAAACCACAAAATTCTTCCTGATTATTCACCTCTGTTACAGGCCCATGTGATGTGGCAAGGTATTTGCCTAAGAACTCAGCTCTTAGTAGTTTTCCTCCTTAATGCAAACATACTTAAAGTAGGTAATATTTTTAAATCAGCTAGTGACAAGATAACAATATCAGACTTGTTAAGTCATACTTAAAGAGTACCTACAACTAGTATGTCTCCCCCAGTCCTGCTGTTCAGTCAACTATTGAAAAAGCATTTCTTCCCTAAGCTGAAAATCATTCTGGCTAAATGCCTGCTTCTTCCAAGGAGGGGAAAAGCAAATGATCACTGCTACCTGAAGCAGTCGAACAGCTTGTCTCAGGTATCGAGGTATGCTATCAGTCCTGCATGGTATCAATTATTGAGTTTGCTTGCTCTCCTCCATATAAAGTGGCAGGAGAAGCAGCTCTTCCTTTAGTGTATTGTGTAGCAGAATAGCGTTACAAGGCACAATAGGAAGCACCTTGTGAGCTGCTGTCACTGATGTCACATTGTCTGGAACTGCACAAAGTGAAATAGGAGCCAGCTGGTTAAGTCTTCATTAATTCCAGCACATTCAACACTTACAGTCAAACTGTCACTTAAGGATGCTTCATTTACTAATGAAAGGCAGGTGCAATCTCACAAATAATTGTAATGCCCTCAGCAGCAATCATGCCGTAATTATACAGAGCTGAGAAAATAGCAGACACTGTTATTTAACTAGAAAGCTGACAGGGAATGGAAATGCAAATGGAGATAAAGATGAAAAAGAAAAGTTACCCTTTACCTTCCAGAAATCATGCAAAAATGCCATTGGAAGACACATTAAGAGATCAGATCATAAACTTTTTTTGCTGAAGGTCCACGTATTTTATTTTTTTTTTTAATCTGAGTCGCCTCACATCTTTGACAGCAAACACTACTGTCCGCTTTTCTTTTAATCAAACAAAATTTTACTAATATAATCTAAAACCCACTGATATTGAAAACCTTTATAACAAAAGTACTTGCAAGTATCTGCCTGACCACTGTAACTGACTGCAATATTCCAATTATGCCTGCCAATTACATGGAATTGTATGTCAGGGATGAGGGGTGTCAAAAAAATTTACAGTGGTTTCACAGACCACTTGCGGAGATCTTAAAGCTACTCAGGGCCAGAGCACCACAAATTAATTGTGACCTGGCCTATACTTTTGATCCACAGCAAGATCATACACACCACTTAAGAAATGCTTTACCATTAAGAACTGTGTCTGGTCTCACATGGCAAATGTAAGAGCCACGGCTCCAAGCTGTCTCTGAAAGGGAAGTCCAGCTTCTCCCAGCTTCTTATTTCTGCCTCTTCCTTTACGTGGACTTCACACCAAAATGAGCAGCGTAACTGCATCAGAGAACTCTGAAGGAAGGAACTCATGTGTTTGGAAACTAACCTAGCAAAAATTGATTCATTTCCAGCTTGGATCATTTCCTTTTAGTGGCTTAGAATATAGAGTCAGTAGTGCTGGTACAAGAGATGAAGCCAAAACAAGTATCTATAGATTCCAGGAAAGGGGTGCAGGACTGCCCTTTTCTTCTTCTTTTTTTTTTTTTTTTTTTTTGAAAGCACACCCCTAAGCTGGATTAAAGTCATGATGGAACAGGGGTCTCAAGAACATAATTACATTTCTTAGTTGCTGGAACTCTAGCAATTTAATTCCAATATAATTAAAGACTTTTGGCCAAAGAAACATGGAGGTGAATCATCCAATTTTCTTCTGCCTACTTCATTCATACAGAAAATACAAAATGATGGAAAATAAACAGTAAACTAACGTTAATTTAACTCCCTCATAAGGAAAGGTGAAGCGGGTCCTGGCAAGCATCTGTTATTTATGCATATGATGACATTCATCTTCCTTCAAGCCAGAAATATCATGGAACACATTTGCTATTATATGTACTGTATTTCAATTTATTATGAACTTAAAAAGCAACCTGTCTATTCTGTCTGGACACTAAAGCCACTGGGAGTCCTGCTAGAAAAGCGCAGACCAAATACTGAACACATAAATGTTACCAGAGTTTTCATAATTCTTATCAATTGAAGAATTCTGGCAAGAATTTATCCTGCGAATCGTTGCTTTTATTTCTAATGCTATACGATGTCCTGAAAAATTTCTGCTAAGAGGAGGCCCCTTGGGGGTTTTTAGAATAGAGGCTTTGACTTGAAAGGTCACCTACTCCAGCCCGAGAAAATGCATGCTCCTTTTCTAAGATCAACTGTCCCACTCAGTCTGTCCTTGTGCCCTTAATAATCAAGTTAATTAGAAGTCTAACAAAGAATCACTGCTGGTTTTCTGAAGGCAAGATACCACTTAAACAAATCTGCAATTACCCACTTAACTTCCTTATGTCTAGCAAAGTGAATAAAATAAAGCAAACAGAAAATTTCCCATTGATTTCAATAAGATCATTACCTTATATAATGGGACCTGGTTCTCAAATTTGGCATTTAGGTGGCTTAACTGGTTCTTAAAATATTTTGCAGAGAAAAGAGTCAGATAGCTGGTGTATTTAGGTTCCATGGATGGCTTTGCTCTTGGCTGGTAGCGTGACTTCCTGCAAGTCACTCAACATTGCTTGTAAAGTACGGTTAACAGTCTCTACTCTCAAAATTTACTTTATAAAAGAGCAGAATGTACAGGCTGTTAGAGTCTTATTCTTTGACTTCCTATGTCAAGTGAATGCAGGTTTAGGACAAAACAGGAACAGACTGGAATACGGTCGTCCACTACCTTTTCCACTAGTCTGTAAGGCTTTACTGCAACTCCTAGATCAGTTCTGCTTTATGTTTAGTTCTACAGCAATTTGAACAAAAAATAGGAATAGCGATAACTGTGCTGAGAATGCCCACGCTTAACTGTATGTAAAGTGTACATACAGAATGTAACATGAGGTATGGCTCCAGAATCAGATCACATGTCATTTGTTCCACTGGATATATTGCCAATACCAGAGCACAGCACGCAGTTTATGAATGGCATCAGAGTCCACTGAATGAAAGATTATCACCTGCCACTTTTAGAAGCAGGTATCATTGCACACAAAGCACAGTTTTCAAATAAAACTAATTTCACATGGGCAAAACACTTCTCTACAGAAAAGAAGAAAACTGGAGAAAGGAACAACAGAATGAAAGAATAGCAATGCTAAGTATGCAAAGCTACTGTGAAATAGTATTTCTGAAACCCATAAAATGCATATTTCTCCTCTAAGACAATACATATTTAATTCTGCCTTTTATATGTATAGTTGTATAAGGGCGGGTTTTTTCTGATCCTGCAACAGCTCCTTTGGAAAGTTTTATAAGTAAGGAAATAATATAAAACAGTCTCAGCAATACAAAATGACTCGAAATTAGAAAAACAGTCTCAAACTAAAGCCAGCAAGCCACAAAGTAAACCGATGACTAACAAGAATTTTGACAATATCCTCAAGGCAAGACAGATCAGATCCATATAGCTATCTTACTGAGCAGCTTTTAAGAAATGAGAAGTACTGAGTGCTGCAGCATTTTAAATGCTAATATTTCAAACAAATTATTTCAGATGGTTCATTTAAAAAAAAAAAAAAAATCACAAATGATGTCTTGTACTGTGCCAACAGTAAGAACATTTAATCAAAACACCATAAAAACATCATCCTATGAAGTAATCAAAAAATCAAAGTTAAAAGGTGCTGGATAATAGAAGCAAACTTTCATATAAGATCTATTATTAACTCTATTCTGGTAACATTTTACAAATGCAATACTTCTATTCTAGTTGCCATACAACTAATAGTGGTATAGAGTTGTGCAAGACTGCGTCAGCAAGATATTTATGTATTTTCATCACTGTAAATATATAAAGAGTTACTGGAAGTCAATGAGACTAGCACCAGTCTAAGTTGCATAGCTATGCAAGTACTTCAGCAAATCCAGACTTAAACACTAAAAAAATCCTGTCAAAGTTAGTATCTGCATTAATAATAGTATCAGTATATGGACTTTTTATATTAAAAAATGCCAGTTGCATCAGAATGTCAATGGAGATTTTAACATCCAGCCTATCTTTATTTGTAATCAGATATATATTTTAAAACAACAGCCGGAACAACTAAAACACCCACTGAGTTTCAGGAGGAAAAATCTGCAGCTGTAAGAACCACTTTATATATTCATACTGCAACATGGGACTAAAAACACTTGGACACTAGCAAGAACTGAGGAAAACGCAAACTGTCAACAAATGTAATTTTGCTCAATCTATATATGCACCAAGTGGTAACATGAAACCAGAATCTGACTACAGGATAATTTTGCAAAAACTTTGTTCCACTATTATGCTACTTAAATTTGCACATTAACAGCAATAACCTATCAAACTGAAAAGTACTTTTAACAGAAGATCGTGGAGAATCTGTGATGAATACACTTTCTGTATCCTTGTAAAGGGTTCATTTTCTTCAAAGATCCTAAGTCAAGCACAGCTTTTTAAATCAAAAGATAGCTTGATGACCTAGTTTCACTTTATAAATGGCAGTTCTTGACAGATCATAACTTAACTTGTTTCATCTGGTTTTGCATAATTCTCCTGAAATATAGTTGAATCCCATTTTGACTAGGATTTAAATAAAAGGAAAAAAGTTAGGTCTGTAATAGACAAATTCTTGTGTAAAAGTAGTAAGTAATTATTTCATATTACTATCTTTTTTTGCGATATTGCCTAGAAGACAGCCAGGATAAGCATCAGTTTGTTTTGAGGCTGCATTAAATAATGTAAATAATCCCATTGATGAACAAATGCAAAAAGAAATGGCTTGCAATAAAACCAGTAATATCTGATGTAAAATATTTGTGCCCTATATTCTCTAGTTTCTGTCTATTAGGAAAAAAATTAGAACCAAATTTGAATCAAATTCAGACCACTTATTTGAGTAACCCCAGAAAAGGCAATGAGATTGATTTAACCGTGGAGTAGTTTGTTCATACCCCAGGCACAGCTTCTATGCATTTCCTACTCAATCTAATTGTTTCTCAGCGAGAAATACAGTCCACTGAGGCCTATATACACCTCTGATGTCGCTTTATTGTATACCTGTATTTTCTATTGCTTCAAGCATCTTTATACAGCATCACTCAAAAAACCCTAAAATTCTTGTTCATATTATTTTCTCATTATGAGACTTGACCTCCAAAATCTGTAGACAACTTTTAAAAGCTTAATTTTAAAACATTCCTTCGACTGCAATGAAAGACACCTTTCTTGCGATTAATACTTACCTTTTCCCTAGCCAGACCTTTGTTAGATTTTGCATTTGATGTAAAAAAAACAAACAACCCACCCACAAAAAAACCCAAACCAGTCAAATACTCTAACAGCATATGAATCGGAAATGCACAGTAGAATTAATTTTCTTACAAGGCTAACTTTTTAAATGATGTGAATCTCAGTGAAGAAACCAATGCTTGCAAAAGCCTGATTTCCAAAATATCTCACTAAGCTTATGAAAATTTGAAGAGCTGCCAACTAGAACACTATCTTAATAGCAGGTTATATGATCTTAATAACAAGTGATTTGACAAGGTGTTAGGAGATATGCAGCCTCACAGTCTTTCTTTAATTTGCCTCTACCTTTTTTGAATAAAAAAAGCTGACAGGTTTAATATTATCAAGTCCTATTAGGCATCTCTCTTAAAAACAGTTTCACCTGGCCACCCATCACCAGCCTTAATGAAGAGTATTCAAAACACTCGTCTATTAAAAACACTGAGGTCATCTTGAGGGAGACCAGATTTACAATTATTTAATTCAAATGTAAGGGTTCTGCTAAAGAGTGATGCTTCAATATGACAGTTCATATGCAAAAAAGTGTACACATGGGCATTTCAGAAAATTTTAGACAAATAAGGTTACTTTATTTCATTAATATCATATTAATGATCTGAGATTTATGTATGCTAGTTCTTCAAGCAGGTGATTTTTCTGCAGCTTAATCTACTCCTGAAAACCAAAGACACTTGCATATGGTTTTACCATACTTTAAGCACAAGAACTTCTCACTTTTCCATCCCATAGTGTCTCCTATGGAACATGTGCTTAAAACATAAGGTATTTAAAAAAATAACAAAAATTTCACTACTAAAGTAGTATTTAGGTACTATAAGCTCAGAGCAATTTGTATTAAAGACAAAAATGGTGGAAGTTACAACCAGATAATATAATAGCCAGAAATATATTCAAAATAAAGAAATTATAAGTCTAACCACGAGGGGAGTTAGGTTTTGAACAGTCTTCTAATAGGACCTGTGAGGAAGTAAAAAAACCCAAACAACTATTTTACAAAAAGGATTAAGCTGACTCTTTTGCTTCTGCCATACTGATACTATGGATGCTGTAACCCTGGGTATTACTGTAAGGAGTACAATACCAACTCACAGACGTACAAATTCACAAGAAGTTGCCTAGTTCTCATTTGGGAAAAAGAAAAAAAAGATTAATCAATGATGCAAAAAGCAATTTATACGTAGATGCCTGGCTGTACATCGGGGTACAGATGTGCACAACAGACTGTTGCAAAGAGGACCCGGGTACACAATGTTTTACTTTGGTCCAGTGTTCAGAGGACCTGGCAACCCAACTGCTGGTTCAAGAAATGAAAAACCTGCATTTTAAGAATTATGGAACTATTACCCCTTTCTCCCATTTTCTGTTCTGAAGGAATTCCACAAATGAGAAAAATGCAGGTAAAGATGGTAAACTCCAAGTCAAACAGCTCCATTTGTGTTACAGCAACTGCACACTCCCCCAGAATGCAGTGGAAAGGCAAGAGCTCTCTGTGTGGATGGCTACAGCTGTAAGCCCAGGATTTCCATGTTTAAAAGATCCAGGAGGTATGCAACAACTAACAGAACAGACACAAATCACCACCAAAATAAGAACTTTATCTGTTTGTTCACAGCATGAGGCTAGTATTCCTTCCTGACAAATGCTGGAGGTTAGTTATTGTCCTGAAACTTGTTATTTTATTGTACTTACCATATATAACAAGTGCTATTACTAGTCAAGAATTATCTATCACTATACTAAGGAACTACAAGTGCGCCTGTAACAGAGAAATCCCACAGGCTGGCTCAATCCACTGGGTCTAACTACTGCCAGGCTTTGAGATCAATTACCCAGCATTATCAAAGGCAGGGGCTGCAAAAGCCATTAGAGAAAGGCAATTTCAACATGAAGAGTAGTGAATTAGGGATGACATTTCAGCTCTTGCATTTGCCAGTTTATGTCAAGAAGATAACATTAATTACATTTGGATTTTGTTTTGTTTCACTGCAGTTGGGCTCTGTTCTGTGTTCACTTTTATTGTTAGTAGGAAGACAGGCACTGACGTTTTACAGATCTTTGATCTCCCTCTTGCCCATCCAGCAGGGATATCAAAAAGCCTTTTCGGCTCTTAGACTTATTAAGTCTAAAACCACTAACTTAGACTAATATATTACAGTGACAGGCTGCTGGTGAGGGTGAGATGTGTGACAAAATGGAAATTAGAGAAGCTCCATTTTCACATTTTCTACAATGACAAGAAAAAGGCTAGACATTTCGTAAGAGCACTTAATTTACGCCTAATTTTCAGCATGGGATAAAATTTTGAAGCATTTTAAAGCATTTTAGCATATATCCCTAGCCTGAGTCTCTGTGGCTAAATATCTACAGCTGTGAAAAGTCCCTGTTAGCAGTAACTCCAAAGAAAATTAGTATTTAAAATCATGGTTTCTACTTCAAGGGCTTGAGTCAAAGATCCTGAAGGTAAAAAGAAAGTTATTTACTTTTGCATGCACTGGATCTGTCCCTTGATTATCACGAGATAAACTAAATCTTGATTTCCTGCTCTGTTAATTCTATGTTTATCGCTTCATGTAGCAGAACAGAGCAATGCAGCCAGCCCTGTCTGCATCTCATAATGAGCAGTCAGCTGCCTCTTTCTTCAGCACACTTCTATTCAATATATTTCCTCATTGTATTTTCAGAAACTTGTTCCAAGATGCCCACTGTGCAGATCGCTTCCCGCAATCCACCTTAGTAAGACTTGCATTGTGCTGAAACATGACTGAAAACTGGGAATTTTGTTTTTACCCTATTAAAAATTCAGTTGATGCAATGTGAAGTAAATAAAGAAGTATCAATAAGCTGGACATAAAATGGATATTTCTTCTGTTAAGGTTAGAAACTACCATCCAGGAGCAGATGCAAGCATAAGGATACCTACGCTGGAATTACATTAAGCATATTTCTGTTACTTATCCTTAAGAGAAGTGAAATTAGACAAGACTTTTTTTCCCCCCACCTTTCTCCTCTATTGTCAGCAAAGGCATCAGGGAGAGAAAAAGAGGTTATTGCTACACTTTCTTCTCTACGTTCCATAGAAAGATTCTACTAAAAACTCCCATTGTCAAGCTAGTCAGAGTCTTTATCCTGCTTCCTAGTTCAGACATGGAAGATTTGACTCCTTTCCCTGTATACAGAGAAAGGAATTAAACTGAGTATATTAAACAACCCAGCCTTAGAATACTATTACAAATGCTGGAAGGAACAATATAATATATGCATGCAGGCTACAAATTAAGTTTTTGTTTATATTTGGATAAAAACCACTCCCCCAAACAAACAACCAAACCCCAACAAAACCAAACACCCCACAAACATGTGAAGATTACTTCTTTCCCTAATGCAAACTAAGATATCTTACCTGGTAGGCATCTAGCTGTTCATCAGTAAATATCGTTTGCTTATTACCCATCTTAAATGAGGAATTCTTCCTCTATGCAAATGCATCCCATTAGAAGTAGCTGGATTCCTCTGTATCGTAGGCATTTAGAGCACGTATATGCTGCGAATGCGCTGAAAAAATCCCAAAGCCTGCATCGAACTGGTTTTGACTGTACCTGTCCAATGAGGAAGGATGCAGTACTGGGAATCTTGGCAAAGGCTTGACTTGAGTGTACTAGGAAGGAAAGCGTTAAAATCACAGGCAGGTGTCGCCCAAAACCAGTGATGCCATTCTCCCCCTTTTTCAGATGCTTTCCTAAGAGGCATACAGAGCTTTTATAACATAAAAGCCGGGTAGCGGCACCTTGGCAGTTCAGAGCAGCTTTGCGTCACCCGATGGCGCTCGGCAGCGCAGTCGTATTACCCAGGCACGGCGAGCAAACCTACGAGAAATTATTGCAAACTAGAGAAACGGATTAGCAGAGCAAACGTTTCCGCAGCTGGCCTCCCCGCAGGTACAAGCACATCCCAGCCAGTGCCTGGATCTGACCTGCCCCACGCTGCCAATGTTCAGTACAGCTGGACAGAGGCTCCAAGTGTCCAGAGCGTCCCCGCAACACCCGCGGGTGCCCCGCAGCAAAGGCTGGTGCCTGCTCGGGGGCTATAACCAGCCCTGGCTATCAAGGATTCGAGGTCACTGCCAGAGGTGCCAAACTCCCAGGTACGCCTGTGAATGCAAGTCTTCCTTCTCACATTAAACAATTAAAAAAAAAAAACACCAACAAACGCCCCAAACGGGAAGATTAAAGTAGTTTAAACAGACGTTGATCTGACTCCATCGTCTCAAGCGAGCACAGCTGGAAAGAAATAAATGCTCCCCCAGCCTAAAGCAAAAGTAGGAAGTACCACTAGAGGGCTCACAGTCTATTTTTAAATACTACAACCCTATTTGCGTTTTCCCGGGAAAATAAATTTAAAAAATGAAATAAAAGTGTATGTAAGAGATGCAGACAGACAAAATGAATAAACTCAAACAAAATTATCTAACATCTGCAGATGGGTAAGCTCTTATAACAACAGTAAGAAGAAGACTGAGCGAGAAAGGATGGGAACAGGGAGGAAAGCCCTGCTATGATTAAGTTTCTTGGGACTGCTCACTTCCCATTGGTGCGCACAGGAACAGGAGAGGGTTCTCTGTACCTTCTCTATGTACCGGTCTGCCAATGGTCATTACTTGCTCAGCAAGTTAGCGTGCTTAATAAAAACACCTGGAGAATTATCTTGTGCTTTTTCCTACAGCTTCTAATGATCCTGACCTGGTAACGGCATTGGGTAGTATGAGTTCAATTTACCTTAGCATATAACAACAAAGAACAAACATTTAACAATAATACTGAAAGTAAATATATTGTATACGTAGTAAAAAAAATCCTATGAAGTGTGTTGGATATGTAGTAAAAACATTCTGAAGTGCTGAACCACAGACTGTTCAAAGAGACGACTTTGATTGTAACATTAAGAAATGCAGATTTGATTAGCTGCAAACCAGCACTGCCCTGAGCTACAAAACCACAAGGTATTACCATATATACAAAATAAATAGATTGGGATGAGAATGTATTCAACAAGGCTTATTAGTGATAAGCAAACATCAGAACTTTAAGTGAAGGAAATGGATTCTACCAATAGAATGTATCACAACACAGTTTCAGAAGAAGAAGGAAGAAGCTACACTAGTCAGGACAAAAGAAAGCCTGAATGACCTACCATGAGATCAAGAGTGCAGCAAGCATCTATTCCAATATCAGACGGTTGAATCAACTGCTTGTTACGTGGTCAAACTGACCTCTGTTTTTCTAGCCACTAGTGTTGTGGGCTTTTTTTCTTTTCCCCAACGTACAGCAGCATTGGATTCTTGTTACATTCTAAAAGATTTTCCACAAGTTAAGTCAGAAAGTAAAGAAGAAAAAAAACCCTATTGATTAAAAGTACTCTTTTAACATGCTTTTCTTGAATAAGAAAACAACAATCCTTAAGGGCCTCTTGAGATTAAGAATGCACCGTTCTGAAAGTTCTTGCACATCCTCAGCTCTGAATGAGCTTCATCAATGGCTTTAGTAGTTATGCATATAATTAAGCATGTTTCATATCTATGATCTGGTGCTAGTGAAATAGAAGAGCTATCAGCTGTTCTCAGTCAGACCAGACCGATACTTAGTCAGGTGATTTGCATGAAATAGCACTCCATTCAGAGCCACCTAATTCAAGCTGCCTGTCTATGCAAATCAGATTAAATATAAATGGCCAAATTATCTTTAATGCCATTATACAGAAGTGAATTGACACCAGGGGTGGATTGGGCTGCGTATCTTTTAATCTTGTGGTTCTGTATACTTAACAGTATTCTTACAGTGAAAAGACTGACATCTCATTTCTTCATTTTTCACCTGCTTTTGTACTCCCGGCTGCCCGGTCGCCCTGTATCCTAGACGCCACACGTATCAGCTAGTCTCTATCTTTAGAATCGAAACAATAACAGTAAAAAGCAGAAGGGCTAAATGGAAAGCACTAACTAGGTAAGACTTACTTGTGGTTACGAAGTAGGCCAGAGGCAGAGATCCTGAGGTTCGCAGACATATTCCTGTTTATTCCTTTGATCCTGGCTTTCCAAACTGCCACCTCCACTTTTCTCTTGCATATTAGAAATTCTTTGGTTTTATTCTAATGTAGAGAAATTACACAGGAAAACTGGTATGGCTAAAAGAGTTGATTGCTTTAAAAGAGTTAGAAGTTCTTGCTCTAAAAGAAAGACTCAGCTTTCCAAGGGAACAATACCCACTGAGTATATGGACAGAAAATAAACTGTTTCTTCAATTCTTGTTTCCATACTCTCAAGAGTATTTTTTTATTACTAAATAAAATTAAAATGCACAGATTTTTAAGAGAGGATTCAAATACTGATCATTGAGGGGTCCACTGTACTAGCTAGCTCTTCTCAAGCATGCTATAGTGGTAACTGTAGTTCACTGCCTACTTATCTTGCTATACTAACCGGGTAAAATTTAAAGATGATATAATGCACAAACTCTTTTTCACTCCTATCTGTTTGTGTGTATCAAAGATCAGATAATCTTGCAGTTTGCTCGTTCCTCACTTTTTCTATCTGTTTGTATTTATCAAAGGTTAGTTTTATTTGCCAGCTGGGTGTTAAGCAATACTTACTCCCAGCATAAGTTACTTCAACAAATCAATACTTTTCTATGTGCATAGCAAGAGTTGACCTTAATGCTATCAGTACCAGCTTTCCATCACACTTCACTGTATTTCCACTTCTCTAACTGTTTGCCAAAGCAAGTGATTTTAAGCTATTAGCAACACATAGCATACCTCTTGCAATCAGTTGCAAATGAAGTTTACCAAGGAGGACAGTATATATACAATAGTCTTGCCATTACACAGTCTATTATACAAGAGAACATGGTTAAGTAGCCACTGTTCATCTGCTCTAAAAGTTTAATTCATGGAGCAGAAAATATACTATCAACCATGCACACCAGATTTAATAATTTATAGTCAGCTGCAGTAGCTTAACACCCACCTAAGGCTGCAATCTGGACCCAGCTACAGGTACTTGTTTCCACAGCCCTAGCTCAGGCAGTGGGACAAATTATGCTGATGGCCTTCAGTGCAACATCTCCTTCTCTGAACTGTTGCTAGCCATGGCTGCTACACCAGGTGACTTTGCTCTGATTTATTAGTAGAGGTGTAAGTTTAATAACCTCCAACAGACAGGTCATGCTACCTTAAATTGCCTCTGTAAATTATACAGTGAGAATTTGACTGTGGTTTAAGTATGAAAGCTCCTATTCCTCTTCAAAGGAAGATCAAGCTACTATGAACAGAGATCATTTTACCTGTTAATGAGAGGATCCACACAGAGTTTTAACAATCTACTGCCTTCAATGCTCAAGTTGGTTTGCTACAAGTTTTAACTGGGGGGGGGGGGGAAGAACCTGCAAGATTTCATGCCCATTACACCAAATATTCCAACAATTTCTCTCCCACACAGATGTTTCTTTACAGATTAGCTCTTCATAAAGATTCACTCTGTTAGCAAAAAGAACAGTTTTGATCTAGAAGGGTTGCCTGTACATTTATTTTGTTGCTACTCTCTATGAGTCACTAAGGCCCCCTTCTACTGCAAGTGTAAGTACCAATGATCACTACTGACAATGATTACAAGGGAGAAGTTCTATCCTCCACTGATGCTGTGGAAATCCCCCCCCCCGAGTCTTTGGGGCTTGTTTTATTTACTTGAAAGCTATTCTGTTTGCTCACAGGCAAATGAGGAATAATAATGTTTACCACCAATAGGTGCTGTGGAGTTAAATAATTAAAGCGCTTGTGAGTTCCTTAAATAAAGATGCTACAGAGCTACAAAACATCTCCTTCTTAATATGCTACCCCAGCTGTCATAACTTGCCTCTTATTTAATAGTTATTGCAAACTAGAAAGAAAAAATGAACTGTAAGTACACGGTTACAAAGTAGAAATCATAAAGTAAGTGAAAATGACAGTTTGATTTTACTGCAGTGGATAGAAAAGTTGCTTTTCCAACACATGACCAACAGGAGGATGCTTAAACTCCACTAAATTTGTCTGGAAGCACTAGCCTGTAAGAAAATGCTTCATGGGACTGAGCCCTGTCATATGAATGAATAAACAGAACTTGAGAAAGATGCAAAACTCACAGCCCTCAAACCAATGAAAGATGCTGACTATCTGACTGAATTGCATTTGTTATGATGAGCGGAAACTTTCTGTACAGCGTTTTTAATGCTAAAGAAAACAAACAGAAAGGAAAACCTTATGCCAAATTTGTTTTTATGATCTTATCTATCTAGCTTAATAAAATACACTGTCTTAGAAGATCGAGGTTTCTGACTGCATTTCATTAAGCCTAATTTATGCATAATAAGTAAAATTTACTTTTTTCTTAAAAGATGCTTTATACAAGACAATGCTATGCCTCAGGGACAAAATAATAATAATAAGAAGAAAGGTTTCCTAAGACAGACTAAATTTAATATAATGAATTTCCTCATAGGGAGTCTCAATAGAGTGATCACTAGGGGAAAGAAACTACTGCTGTGTCTATATCGGCATCTTTTTTTCTAGGCAAAATAACTACTGATGGTTTTATTACTGTGTTGTTTAGCCCTTCTGAGAACAGATCCAAATCAGCCACTGTTAATGGCTTATTACTGTAGTATTATTATGGTAGCACCTATAAGACACAGATCAGAAACCTGTTGCAACACCTGTTGAAAATATATGTAAAAAAGAATTTCTCCCCTCCCCTCAATTTACAATCAAAGTGTAAACCCAGAAAGTACACGCAGGTACAGTCAGAAAACACAAGAAAACAATGCGAATATACTGATCAGCATAGCATAGTACATAATCAACATTTATGGAGTTCTTTGGTAAACATCATGGCAAAGAAACAATACAAAGAAAGGAGTAAAACTGATATATACATGGGAAGCAGTACAGTAAAAACATTAAAAAATCAGCTAGTATGTCCTAGAAACATCATAGGTCAATCTGAGATGGGAGCAAGCCTCAATTTACAAAAGGGGAGGAAAAAGAAAAAAAAAAAGAGAATAGGACATGTAAGCTGTGGAAAGTAAAGGTGGCACAACAAAAGAGCCAATATGTGGAAAGTATGATCAAACTTTGAACAAAAAAAATTATTTTACAGAAACATTTAGAACAGATATCTGCAGGGCCAATTTGGATTTTAAAGACTGAAATGAAAAAAAACAGCAGCAGTTACCAGAAAAAAGTCAGGATCAAGAAAATTGTGCAAGCTTACCATTACAGATAACGTCTGAGTGACTATTCTCAATCCAAAGCATTATCAAATATAAAATAAAACATACACCCAATAGGCTGTTTCAACAGAGGAAAAATTGTGAGTACCTCTGGTGCCCTGTAATGGAAAAGAAAAAAAAAAAAGAGCAAGTGACACACACACACACACACACACACCCCCCCCCGAAAATAAGGGCTACTAATGCTGTATATTACTGAATGTAAAGTCTTAGAATTTCTGCTCACATTTTCAAGATGAGAGCAAACCGAACACACAGTCTTAATCCTTAGTTTTCAAGCACATACAGGACAGAGGTAAGTAAATGGGGAGGCTGCAAGTAATCTGGTAACTCTATCACCAAAAACTGGCACAGAATTATCCCGAGACAGAATCCAAATGCTTATGTTGCTGAAGTGTAAGACACTGAGGGGTAGGGGTTTTTTTGTCTTTTGAGTTTAAACTTCCAGGATATATTAGACTCACATTTTATATCACTCTTTGCAACCACTTGAGTTTAGAAATTCCGTCTTGATTTTGTATCAGAGCCGAGAGTCTAATCTATTCCTGTAATTAATTGTTTGACTTGACAACACAACAGTTGACATAAATTGACTGAACAAAATTGGAAGCAACGTCAACACTGTTACTTGGACAGCAGAGCCTACCATGATCTTAAGAGAGAGCCTCTGCATCACTGTCTGTCTAAGCAGATAAGGTGGAAGTATTATCACCATTTCACAGGTAAGAAAATCTTTTAAAAGAAGTCAGATGAAGCGGTTATTCCCAGAGGTCTGAGCTCAAACTGCCTTAGTTGTAGCTTGGTGCTTCCCTCTCAAGAACATCCTGAGCTACCTTACCACCCTTAAGCACAGAGAGGAGTAAGCATTTCTTAGCCGGTGTAGGTGGGACTTCAAGATAGCCGTCTCAAATCTTATTTATCATTGTTAACGGCAGCGTTGTCTCCCTCGCTGTACGCTGCTCAGGCAGGGACTCTCCGCAGCTTGGGGCCTCCCACTGCCACGGCCTAAGCAGACTCCCAGAACCGAGACACACATGTTAAAGGTCATACTTGTTTATCAAACAGCTTTGTAACTTGTAGAAAATGTGCTTGCATAAGCTGTTGCTTGAGAGACTCTTTGCTTAACAGGAACAGAGATAAGTTGAGTATACGCCCGGAAGACAACGATAAATCGCAAGACTGTTTGCCAAGGACTCTTGCAAAACCGTTCTAAGAATTATACCATATAAGGAAAAAGGTTATCCAAAGGTGGCCGAAGAAGACCTCAGCCTTCAGCCTCAACGATTACCAGGAGGCAGAAAAAAAGACCCCTAGTAACAACTGAGGCATGCGCAGAATACTCCACTAAGAACACGGATGCGGAACTAAAGGACTGATAAAAGGGGGGTGTTTTGAATGTGAGGCGCAGCAGTTGGCGGAGCGGAGACTCCCCTGTCGCCCAGCGCTGTTTTTGCTCATATCCTGCTTACTATAATTAATAAAAACATTAATTGATTATTATAATTGAAAGACTCAATTTATAACAATTATGGTGCCATGACTCAGATAAGGAAGAGTGGGGATACAGTCCTTCAGGGAGGCGCCCCGCGGGATTTCTGCGGCTCTGGAGGAGGCTGTTTCCCTTACTAAACTCCTTACCGACGAACCTAAATTAAAGGATATCGAGCAAAAAGGAACCGGTAGGATCCCATAAATTTTGTGCACGAAAGTCCGGACGAAGACGCAGGGGGCGTAAGGACGCGTGAGTATAACGCGGGATACCGTTCGGTCGGGGTCGGGTTTTCCTGGAATACGCTAGGTGAGAGGTTCGATATACTGAACCAAGCGAGTGCGGACTCTTAAGTACTGCGGTTCCCAACTCCCGCGAGGGACTGGGCCAGGAACAAGGGGAACGAGTGTGTGTGTGGTAGAAGGTATTCCAGAAGATGGGTTCGAAGAATAGTAAGCCTTCGATTCCCATGGGTGGATTACCCAAGGTACCTAAGGATACGCCCTTAGGATATATTCTAAGTAATTGGAAAAACTTTCCCGGAACGTCTGGGAAAGAAAAATATAAAATGATTAGTTATTGTACAAAAGTTTGGGGAGGGAAACAGATCTCCAAGTCTGTATATTGGCCAGTATATGGGTCAGAGGAAGATTGGGTAAGGCAGCAACTGAATCTCTGGGTTAATACTAAAACACCATTCAACCCAGAGGAGAGTGACTATGCAAAAATATGGATACAACGTCCCCAAGATACAACGTCTCTCTATCCAATTAGCGAGACGAAGGAGAAACGTGAAAAACGAAAAGAGGAATTGGAAGAGAGCCTCTTAGTCCCACCTCCATATGCCCCACCACCCATGCAGGCGCCAGCGATACCCCAGGCACCTGCTTTTCCATCAGAACCGAACCCAGGTTCTCCCCCTTCAAGACCCAGAACCCGTAGTCAAAGGGGAACTACTCAAATATACCCTTTAAGGGAAATACCTATGGGGGGAGCCCAACCTGAAATAGGGTTTATATCGGTTCCCTTAAATTCGACTGATCTTAGAGATTTTAAAAAAGAGTAGATGGGGAATCTAATAGAAGACCCCATAGGAGTGGCCGAAAGATTGGACCAGTTCCTAGGTCCTAATATATACACCTGGGACAAAATGCAGTCAATACTTACTCGTTTATTTACAACCGAAGAACGAGAGATGATCTGGCATGCAGGAATGAGGCTCTGGGATGTACAACATGCCCAAGGACCTCAAGCTGATACTAAATGGCCACTTCAAAGACCTAATTGGAGTAATCAAGATCCAAATCATAGAGTCCATATGTAGGACTTAAGAACTATAGTGATCCAGGGTATCCGAGAAGCTGTCCCTCGTGGTCAAAACATCAATAAGGCCTTTAATGAGAGACAGAAAAAAGATGAGAGTCCAACTGACTGGCTAGAGCGCTTAAGAAAAGCACTCCAGTTATACTCAGGGCTAGATCCTGACACACCCTTAGGACAAGCCCTTCTGAAAACTCAATTTGTGGCAAAATCCTGGGAAGATATAAGAAAGAAAATCGAATAATTAGAAAATTGGCAGGACAGGGGATTAGATGAATTATTACGAGAAGCACAGAAAGTATATGTAAGACGAGAGGAAGAAAGCCATAGAAGACAGGTAAAAATGATGGTTGCAGCAGTGAGAGAAGGACAAAAGATGGCGTCCCGAGACTATAGGTCAAAGGGAACAGACGCTGAGATAACTATAAGAAAAGAACAAGGATGTTGTTTTTATTGCGGAAAGAAAGGACATATAAAAAAGAATTGTAGGCAGAGGATCAAAGATGAAGAGATTGTAAAATCAGAATAGGATAGTCAGGGGCTCTACCTTTTAGGGGATCGGAGTCATCCAGAGCCCTTGATAAAATTGAAAATAGGTCCCCAAAAGCAGGAGTTCACCTTTTTAATAGACACCGGAGCTGAAAAATCAACAATTAGACAATTACCTATGGGTTGTAAATTGTCTCCTGAAAAGGTCCAAGTCATTGGAGCTAAGGGAGAACCGTTTGAAGTAAACAAAATTAAAGACGTATTATTTGAAACGAATAATATATATGGAATAGGTGAACTCCTTCTCGTCCCTGAAGCAGAATATAATTTATTAGGACGAGATTTAATCATAGAATTAAAATTGGAAATCAAAGTAGAAGATAAGAAATTGAAAGTGTCAGTATATCCTTTAAATGTTACAGATGAAGAAATGATAAATCCTGATGTATGGTATTCACCAAATACCATAAGTAAACTTGATATGATTCCCTTCGAGATACAAATTAAGAACCCGAATATCCCAGTTAGGATTAAACAATATCCCTTATCACTCGAAGGAAGAAGGGGATTAAAACCAGAAATTGACAGATTAATAGCACAGGGAATATTGGAAACCTGCATGTCCCCTTTTAATACTCCTATTTTGCCGGTGAAGAAACCCAATGGAAAGTACCGATTAGTACATGATTTAAGAGAAATTAATAAAAGGACAATTACACGCTTTCCGGTAGTAGCTAATCCGTATACCCTACTCAGTAAACTAGGACCACAAAAATCATGGTATAGTGTTATAGATTTAAAAGATGCATTTTGGGCTTGTCCCCTAGCTGAACAAAGTAGGGATTATTTTGCATTTGAATGGGAAGATCCTGAGACAAATAGGAAGCAACAATTGAGATGGACTGTGTTACCTCAAGGGTTCACAGAATCTCCCAATTTATTTGGACAAGCTTTGGAAAAATTATTAGAAGACTTTCACGTGCAACCTGAGAATATTTTGCTTCAATATGTAGATGATTTATTAATAGCTGGAGAATCAAGAGACAAAGTATTAGAAGATAGCGTGAAATTATTAAACTTTTTGGCAGAAAAAGGACTAAAAGTTTCAAAAGACAAACTGCAGTTTGTGGAGGAAAAGGTCAAATACCTAGGGCATTATTTATTCAAAGGGAAAAAGATATTGGACCCAGAACGAATTAAAGGGATCCTGGAGTTAAATATGCCCAGGACCAAAAGACAAATTAGACAGGTATTAGGCCTATTTGGGTATTGTAGACAGTGGATAGAAAATTACAGTTATAAAGCCAAATTTTTGTATAATCAATTAGTTCAAGACAAAGTCCCTAAGTGGACACCGGGAGAAGAAGAACAATTTGAGAAATTGAAACTTGAATTGAGCCAAGCCCCAGTACTAAGCCTACCTGATTTGAAACGGCCCTTTCATCTGTTTGTGAATATACATGAAGGAACTGCTTTTGGAGTATTAACTCAAGAATGGGCCGGTCAGAAGAAACCCGTGGGGTATCTTTCGAAAATATTAGATCCGGTCAGTAGGGGCTGGCCAACATGTTTACAGATAATTGTCGCTGCTGCATTATTATTAGAAGAGACAAATCGGATAACCTTTAACGGGGAAATCATCCTATATGCACCTCATAATATACAAGGAATATTACAACAAAAAGCCGAAAAGTGGCTAACAGATAATAGACTCTTAAAATATGAAGGAATACTTCTAGAGTCACCTAAGTTAACTATAAAATCTACAGGAGCTATAAACCCTGCAGAATTTTTATATACTGGGAAAAACTCATAACTGATTCATGATTGTTTTCAGGCAATAGAACAACAAACAAAAATACGTCCAGACTTGGAAGAGGAAGAATTAGAACAAGGAGAAAAATTGTTTGTTGATGGTTCTTCAAGAATAGTAGAGGGAAGAAGAGTTTCTGGATATGCTGTAATTAAAATGGAAAACGAGACATTTAAAATAATAGAATCAGGACCTTTAAGTGCTAATTGGTCAGCTCAGGCGTGTGAATTATATGCTCTTTGGAAAGCATTATTATATTTATCACAGAAAATAGGTACCATCTATACCGATTCACGATATGCCTATGGAGTAGTACATACGTTTGGAAAGATATGGGAAGAAAGAGGTTTTATAAATTCACAAGGAAAAGACCTGATACACCCTGAACTTATAAAACAAGTTTTAATTGCCTTAAGAGGACCAGAACAAATTGCCATAGTCCATGTTAAAGGTCACCAAAAGGGACTATCTTATCAAATTAGAGGAAATAATGTCGCAGATCAGGAAGCTAAAAGGGTGGCAGGAAATAAGACAATGACTCTAAATAATAAAATTGATAGTGTAAAACTATATAGTTTTTCACGACATGAAACAGAAAAGCTAAAATAAATGAAAGTACAAGAGATAAATGATAAATGGGTCCTACCTGATGGTAGAGAAGTTTTGCCTAAGGCAGTGGCCAATTCGATTCTAACAAGGATTCACATGAAAACACATTGGGGAACACAAGCACTGATAGACTATTTTGAACAATTGTATTCATGTATAGGAGTATATAATATTGCTAAAACCATAACAGCTACCTGTAGAACTTGTCAGAGAGTAAATAGAACCTGTATAAAAGGAAAATCTTTTGGGGGACGGCCACCCACATATAAACCATTTACCAGAGTTCAGATTGATTTCACAGAATTACCTAAGGTTGGACGTTATAAATATTTATTGGTAATGGTAGATCATTTAACACAATATGTAGAGGCATTCCCTACCTCAAGAGCAACTGCTAATCAGGTCACAAAAACGTTATTGGAACACATTATACCCCGATATGGAAATATCGAGGTAATAGATTCGGATAGAGGACCTCATTTCGTGTCAAAAATCGTACAAGATTTAACAAATATCCTGGGAATTAAGTGGGAACATCATACCCCATGGCATCCCCAGAGTTCAGGAAAAGTAGAACGGATGAATGGAGAATTGAAAAATACATTAACAAAATTAATCATTGAAACTAAACTATCATGGGTAAAATGTTTACCCATGGCTTTATTAATATTACGAACCAGACCTAGAGCAGACCTGGGAATCTCAGCCTTTGAAATGATGTATGGAATGCCTTATAGAATAGATGAACCACAAGATCATGTGTTAATACGAGACAATATGATAAACGAATATATATACCAATTATCTAAGCATAGGAATATGTTATGGAAAAAGGGTCTTTTAGTTCAACGACCGCCGTTAGATCTGAAGATACACAATATTGAACCAGGAGAATGGGTGATGGTGAAAGCCTGGAAAGAGGAAAATTTGAAACCTAAATGGGAAGGACCTTATCTTGTTTTGCTTACTACAGAAACAGCTGTCCGAACTGCTGAACGAGGATGGACCCATGCCAGTCGGATTAAAGGGCCAGTAGCTCCGCCGCACTGGAAAATAGTTAGCACACCAGGTGATACAAAGCTAACTTTACGAAGATAAGTGACAACTATCCAGTGCTGGAAAGGAATTCAAACAATACCATGCTGTACCCCATTTGTGAAAGCTAAAAAGTGGAACGCCTATGTGAATAAACACACAAGGCAAAGCAAGTACTCTCCTGAAGAATTCTCTTGCTGCCGAGAAGATGGTACACCTCGTGGCTCGAAGCAACCGAGTCGACGAGCGAGGCAGAGGAGGAATAAATTATGGAGAGAACAGCTTGAACAACGGGATACACAAAAAGCAATGGATGAACTGCCTCTGGACTGGTAATGGAATGGTAAAATTACAAATAATCATCTTTTGTCTGGACATACTTATTACACCAGTAACATCCGAGAATCATCCTCATGAACCTTTCAAATGGTCCCTTATAAGATGGAATGATAATGAAGTGATCCAATCCAAAACCATGACGGGACCCCCAAGTTTTGCTGTAGGACTATGTAACTTAACAGATATAGAACATTGTGGAAAAGTTTTAAACCAGACCGCGTTTTATATGTGTCCTAGCTCCAATCCTGGGAAATCATATTGTAATTACCCTGGAGAGTATTTTTGTGCGTATTGGGGCTGTGAGACAGTCGCCTCTGATTGGACTCCGAAAAGAAAAGACAAATACATTAGTGCTGGGTTTGGTCCACCCGGATGCACGCCTTCCTGGAGAGGCCCCTCTGGTGAAACAACCAAGTTAGGCACCTGTAGTTTTGTATTTATAAATATTACCCAACCCGAGGATCAGGGCTGGCTGTTAGGGAGAACATGGGGAATACGACACTGGGAGCCAGGACGAGATCGAGGCAACCTAGTACTAATTAAAAAGGAAACAGCACCCCCTGATCCTCTACCAAATAGGACAAAATCCAGTCCTGAATCCAGTTCCACCAACTGTGTCTAGTCAGGAAATAGATCAAACTGTTCCTATAGCAATAGTAGAATATGAATCTGAGCCCCAAGATCCTTTATGGAATATGATGCAAACTTCGTATTTAGCACTAAACTCAACTAAACCCGAGTTAGCAAAAGACTGCTGGTTGTGCTATAATGTAAGACCACCTTATTTTGAAGCAATAGGAAAAGCAAATAAAATTCGATGGTCAAACGGAACAAACCCTCAGGAATGTGATTGGGGAGAAAAGAATTGTACTAGAGGTCTAACTTTACAGATGGTGACTGGACAAGGCCGATGTATAGACAGGGTACCCAAAAGCTACCAATCCTTGTGCAATCAAACAATTAGCAATTATTCGGTTTCACAACATAAAACCCAAGGGTCAAAATGGGTAATACCCTCTGGAAGAGCAAAATGGGTCTGCTCAGATATTGGAATTACCCCTTGTCTATCTCTAACTCTATTTGAATATGAAAAAACATTTTGTGTTCAGGTATTGATCCTACCTCGGATCATGTATCATGCCTCTAAGGAAATAATACAATATTTTGAGAGAGATAATAATAGAGAAAAAAGGGAACCAGTAACTGCCATCACCATCGCCACTATCCTGGCTATAAGTGGAGCAGGAATGGGAGTAGCCTCCCTAGTAAAGGCAAAAGAAATGCAAGATCTCCAGACAGCAGTAGATGAAGATTTAGAAAAAGTACAAAAAGGCATTGATGATCTTGCAGAGTCTGTTCACTCACTATCCGAGGTGGTGTTACAAAATCGCAGAGGTCTAGATTTATTATTCCTAAAAGACGGAGGACTGTGTGTAGCCCTCAGAGAAGAATGTTGTTCATACGTCGACCGTACAGGAATTGTAAAAGATTCAATGTTAGAATTGAAAAGAAGACTTGAACAGAGAAAAAAGGAAAGGGAAGCCAACCAATCTTGGTATGAAAATTGGTTCAATGCTTCTCCTTGGTTAACAACTTTACTTTCTACTTTGGCAGGTCCTATAATAATGTTAGTGTTAGGATTAACCTTCGGACCATGTATTATTAAATATTTGTTAAAAATAATTCAAGATCGCTTTGACACAACAAAACTGCTGTTATTAAAAACTAATTATATCCCGGTTGTAGCTACTTGTGATGAAGAAAGTGAAAGCTATATAGAGCATGAAAATAGTGTTTGCTAAACAAATAATAAATAAAAAGAGGGGGGAATTGTTAAAGGTCATACTTGTTTATCAAACAGCTTTGTAACTTATAGAAAATGTGCTTGCATAAGCTGTTGCTTGAGAGACTCTTCGCTTAACAGGAAGCTGTAACTTATAGAAAATGTGCTTGCATAAGCTGTTGCTTGAAGTGCTTTGCTTAACAGGAAACAGAGAGATAAGTTGAGTATACGCCCGGAAGACAACGATAAATCGCAAGACTTGTTTGCCAAGGACTCTTGCAAAACCGTTCTAAGAATTATACCATATAAGGAAAAAGGTTATCCAAAGGTGGCCGAGGAAGACCTCAGCCTTCAGCCTCAACGATTACCAGGAGGCAGAAAAAAAGACCCCTAGTAACAACTGAGGCATGCGCAGAATACTCCACTAAGAACACGGATGCGGAACTAAAGGACTGATAAAAGGGGGGTGTTTTGAATGTGAGGCGCGGCAGTTGGCGGAGCGGAGACTCCCCTGTCGCCCAGCGCTGGTTTTGCTCATATCCTGCTTACTATAATTAATAAAAACATTAATTGATTATTATAATTGAAAGACTCAATTTATAACACACATGGTATCATCAACATTTTTTAAATTAGTGAGACAAGTACCTCAACAATTAAGGCAAGCACACATTTTAAACTGCACCTGTTCCAACAACTTTGGGTTTTGACACCTTAGAGGGCGTGGATTTTTCTCCCTGCTGCAACAAATACCTGACGCTTTTTTTTTTTTTTTTTTAAACAACTATTTGTTTTCCCCTGTAAACGACCCAATTGTGGAGGCTGCGATTTTACAGAAACATCAAACGCTTCAAAACGGGAGGCCGCTTGGAAAACTGGTTGTATTTGTCGCTGCGTAGATGCCATAACGGTACCTCCTCAGACACCGCACCCGGGACTCCCCGCCGCACTCCCTCCTCCGGCGGCGGCACCGGGCCGAGTCCACCACCCCAGCACCTCACGCACCGCTAAGAGCGACGGCTCTTCAGCAGCGCGGCCAGGCGGGGCCCGGCGGGGCCGCTGTCACGCAGCTACCGGCCGCTCCCCGCGGTACCTCAGGCTCAGGGCGGAGTAAGGGCGGGCGGGAGCCAAGGGAGCGCGGCCGCAGCGGCGGGAGCCGCGAGGAGGCGGGAGGGGGCGTGTTCTTGTGGCCGCGGGGGCGGGGCGTGCTGCTCTCCGCGCGCCGGTTCCGGTATCGAGGCGAGCGCGGGTGTTCTCGGGCCTCGGCGAGCCCGCGGTGCTTGGGAGCATCATGGCTGCAGCCGCGTGGATGCCTACGGTGAGCGAGGGGGGACAAGCCCTTTCCCCGCCGCGCGCGCCTGGGTGACCTTGGCCTCGGTGTTGCCTGAGGCGCTGCCGCCGCCGAAGGCCGCCCGCCAAGGTCGCGGCCCTCCGCCGGGCCCTGGCAGCGCTCCCGAGGGGCGGAGGGCCGCAGGGCTTGCGGCCCAGCGGCGGTGGGCTCTCTCTCCCCCACCCCACCCCCCTTTTCCCCGGGCCGGACCCCCGGGGCGGCGGCGGGAAGGGTCCGCGGCGGGCCGTTACTCGAACGGCCGGGCCGGGCCGGGCCGGGGCGTGCGGAGCGCCGCGCCAGCCCTCTCGGCCGCGGCCCGGCGGGGAGGGAGGTCGCGCCGTAGAGGTCAGCGCCTTGGCGGGGGCCAAGTCGGGCCAAGGAGGGGATCAGCCCCCGGGCATTCCCCCCCACACACACCCCACACACCCGGCCGGGACCGATCGTGAGCGGCTTACCGACAGCACCGGCTAAAAACGTCATTTGCCTGTCGTGACGGAGTCTGCCTGGGGAGACGAGAGCTGCCGTGCAACGTTCTGCCCAATTCCTTTCGGGCCCGCTCCCTGTCCTGTGGGATTTGCTGGGTCTGATCTCTGCCGAAACGCAGCCGTGATTCCTAGGGCTGTCGCGGAGACGCTGCTGCTTTTTGCCTTGAGCAAATGAAATTTTTTTCACGTCTTTTAAGTAGCAGCCTGTTGGAGGCTAACTCATGGAGGAAGCCCCACTTCGTGTATGTGCTTAAAACATGGAAGAACTGTCAGGAGTCAATCTCACGACTCATGACTTTGAGGTCAGAATGGATCGGTTTTGTTTAGCCCGATTCTCTGCTAGCGTTACAGATGTTGAATTGAGCATAACCTGCCAGGCCCGTGATTTCTGGCAAGACAGACCGCTCTCTTTCCAGGGCTACTCTGGAGTGTGAATCCTGACTTAGTATGCAGGAACTGTATCACGAGGGCACTTAGGCTTGTCAGCTTCACGTTTGCGTTTAATTGCTCCAGCTGCTGCCTCAAACATGTGGCTTGCTATGGTAAACGTTGCTTGCCTGCTGCAATGACCTTGTACATCTCACGTTGGGTTACAAGTAAAGATAAATTCTAGCTTAAATTACTCCTCCCACAGCATTCATTAGAACATACACGGGAATTGTATTGTTTCTGGTTGTTTCTATTAGCGCCAACGTAGTTTGTCACTTTTGCCATACAGCTCTATTTAAGCATACGTGCCAGTAAAGATCAGAGAGAACAAATACAAGTTGGACAAGAGAGGAATACAAATTGTCAGGTACATTCCTATCTAGCCTGATTGCTGCAGACAGACTAGATACGTGAGTATGGTAGAATTGAAGCAGTGTGAGTCTGTTTACACTTACAAGTCTTCTGACTCTTAAGTCGCAGAGGCATGAAAAATCCTAGAGAGGAGGGTAAGATTGGGAGACTGTGATTTTTCTGCAGTTAAGTATCAATACTGATACAATTGGGGATTTTGTCCATGGTGCTCAGCTAGGCAAGAGGTAAAGCTGAGGTAATCATCCCAGTTTTGCAGCTTAATGCCAGTTTGTCATATTCAGATGTTAGAAAGCGTAATTCTTTGACTATGCTGTGTAGACTTGTTGCTATGGTGAATTTTGTCTCTAATGTGCATTTTGATTATGCTTTTTAAAAACTGTCAGGCACACAGAAGGCAACAGTACAAAACCTACAGATGTAAAAGGTGGAAGAACAAAATTCACCACAGTTTGGATGGAAGTGACACTAATGCAAAGTAGTTTTGGAAACATTTCCTAAAATGTGTAAAGATACTCGCCACCCAACTGTAAATGACAGTGTTCGATTTTTCACTTTGCTTTCCACAGATCTTAATCCTTAGCGTACCATCTATTTAATTAGAGTTACTGCAACCTTATTTCAAATGTGTAGTATGTGAGGGCTCAGGTTATTGTGCGGTAACCTTCCCTCACCCCCAGGCAAGACAGGAGAGTACAGCGCACTGCAAAGCGGGGCTGTCCTGGGTTTACCTTGTGCTAAGAATACGCACATGAAGTGTCAGTGCACAGAATGTTAGAGAGCAACTTGGCAAAGTGTTACTCTCTTGTTTCATTTGGATTTTTATACGAGTTTGAGATAGGAAATTTAAAGCAATATGATTTTAAAATACAGATTTGCTGCAATATTGTTAATTTTTTAAAATCCCACTTGTGTAGTAAAATAGCTTCTTTTTGTTTTATATTCCTGCAGGTTTCTCGATTGCTAGGTGCTTTCAAAAACCAAAAACAGGTGACCAGAAGTTTTGGTAGTGCTGTGAGTATAATAGTACCTTCTTTTTCTTTTAAGAAGTTTCTCAAGAAAGGGGTTCAGAAATTGACTTTAATAAGATTGCTGTTGTTATTATTACAGTCTCAAAAAATAAGGCCTAAATAAGTGAACATATACGCTCTTAATGCCATGCTGGATTTCTATTGGTTAATTGCTGTCTTTGGCAATTGCGTATTAAAGTGTGATAACACAAAAGGCTCTAGCAAAAGATAGAGGTGGCATGAAAACTTTTCACAAAATAAGCCAGTCTTCTGAAACTCATCTGGAAATGGGCAAATATTGGGCACAGTAGAAAGTTTGTTGAGAAGCTTCTCATTTTCTTTATTTTGCAGACTTTCCTCCAAGCGCTAGATTTACTTTACTGCTGCTTTTAGAATACCTTGCATCTAAACTTCTGCCTTTTCAAGGCCCTCTTTAAAGTATTTTAGACACTGATTGTGTATTTCCTTGTAGATGTTTTACCTTCTTTATGTGTATGTGTTTGAAGTGCCCACGGGCCTTTTTTTTCAGTGAAGGCAGCCTTGAAAACTGCTCGGGCAGAAGCAGGGCTCAGCACGACTGCATGCACCCTTAAGCAGGTCTTAATTTTAAAGAGGAACTGTGGCTTTTAATTACAAGTTTTGCAGACCAGCAGGTAGAAGAGCTAGAAAAGAAACTGAAGGGTTGCTCACATTTCATACGTTATACAAAGATTTAGAAGGTGAGGCACCTCCGGTTCTGTTTATACCACATTACTGTTGCAGCTCTGCTCAGGTGGAGTCCTGCTATGCTGTGATGCAACAACGCAAGACAGCACAAACTAATCTTGAGGCATTCCATCAGTTATGCGCTTGCTCAACAGCAGTGTTCTTTTATCTGAAGCTCTGCTTCTTTTGTCGTGCACAGTGAATTTCTTTGGCTCAAATTAGTTAAAGAATCAGTCAATGTATATTGAAATCCTGAATATTTTGTGCGGAGAAGGATGAAACATATCTTGTGAGTTGATTCTAATTGGGGGTTTTGCAAATACTGCTGTATCTGAGCTGCCTTTTTGTAGGTAATAACGAGCCCTTACAAAACTGTTGGAAATCTTTAAATAAAACAAAAAGAGCTGGGGCACATACAGTTAGAATAGTGATCATATTTTTTTTTTTTTTTATCAAAGCAGAGTACTTTCTTCCTGTTATTCAGTGAGCATCGGCTGTGCAATTTATTTCATCTGTTTGACTATGATAAAAGAAACAAGACTGAGAACATTGTGGGAGGAAAATAACTTGGTATTGTTAAAAATGGGTCTGAGATTTTTACAAAGTCACTTGAGAAGTTTAGATATGCATGACTTTTATTTAAGGTGAATGTAGCTTTTCATAAATTTATGCTTTTCTAGCATGTGTCAGTATTATGCATCGTGTTGATAATATTGGAGACACATGGGTAGCAGAGCCATAACTAGGTAATATTATGTCCTCTCCAAATTTCAAGAAGCAAGCTTGCTGAGATCATTCATTTCAAGGAGTGCTGAGCAGGAACCTGCCTTTCAGGTTAAATCTCTGTGTTTTGAAATAGGAATAGATAGTAGGCAGATTTTTAAACAATTCTCTCAAAACTTTTGCACGCTCCCTTTGAAAGCAAGCTGGTCATTCTCACTCTGTCCAGTACTGCTATTCTTCACAGTGAATATTTGGTAACTGAAACTTTATTTTCTTTTCTAGTAGTTACTTGGTTCCTACAACACATGAAAATGTTATCTATGTAGAAGACAAGCATTCATTTGTTGTACTACTGATACTTCTTTACCTAGGTACAAACAGTAACTTTAATCCCAGGAGATGGCATAGGACCCGAGATTTCTGCTGCTGTCATGAAGATCTTTGATGCTGCCAAAGTAAGTCGTATTTATCTTGCTGTAAGCGTTGTAAGTTTAACTACAACTACAACAACAAGTAGCCGTATTTAAAATGTTTTCTCTAACTTCCAAAAGATCAAGTCATGTTTAAGCTATTAAAACTTCTTGACAATAGGAGTCTGAAGATTCAGCTAATAAAAGATAGGATTGTGATATCAAGGCAGGGCTTGAAACTGTTAGCTGGCAGAAGAGTAGAGAGTTGAGAGCAAACGCGGTGTTTAATTTTGGGAAATATCAACTCAATATATCATATGAAATTATCTTGTTGATGTAGCAATCCTGAGCAACTCATAGAAGATGTTCTTTCATTCATTGTGACTTCCAGCGCAGATGAAAGTGTCTGTGAAAGGACTGGCTTATTCTTAGAAACCAAACTGCTGCACTGCCAAACACATTCGTTCACTAAGTATATCCAAGAACTGTTTTACTACCTATTTGAGGAACTTCACCAGAATTTGTTGAGTTTCCTTGAAAGGAAATACAGCTCTTCAAGAAAGATGAAAGATGCCTGTTAAATCGTTCCACATTAGTAACAGTACCAAGGCATATTCCCTTTCTATTACGACTGACTTAGATTTGGAAAAAGTGAAGTTCTCTTTAGTTATGTATGAAAACCTTACAATAGTTTTGGTTGTTTCTGGGGAGTCAAGCAGGATGTGTGGAGGAGTAACACCTAAGTTTGTGTGTGAGTGCATGTTCGCAATACTTAATCAGATTTGTTTGTTTTAAAGGGGATTATCTAGTACATTATGCTTAGATTGGTTCTGTTTGCTTATGAAAGCCCTTGTACCTCTTCCTTTATGGTCCTTCCTAATGAAATGAATGGGTGGCAGCCTGTCTCCACTTAGAAGATTCCTGTGGTGAATGCAAATTCAGAAAGCATTGTGGAACATTTGCAGATTTTCAGTTAGATAACATATATATGTATCTCTCTGTTATATACTGTCTTCCAGGCAGTATGGATGATGAGTTCTCAATGAATTCAGTTTTCAAATGTCTTGTCTCTTGTATACAAGGAACTCAACCGCTTTAGGAGCTTGAAAGAAATAGCATGTATCTTGCAATTCTAATGATTTCCGTGTATATGACACCTAGGGAGGCATTGAGTATTCAAGTTTATGATGATACGTTGCTCATACTATTTCATTTTCACTTAATTACATTTTTTTTTAATTGTTCCTTTTTGAGTTCAAACATCTCATGCTTACTCTCGCTCACCAGAGAGAAATAGTTTAGGAAGGCCTGCACAAAATTCCTCATGCACCTTTTTGTGAAAGGGAAGTTAAAACTTTAAGCAAAAGTCATGATATGTAAGTTAACATAGAGTAAATGTGTTTAGGCTCCTATTCAGTGGGAAGAGAGGAATGTTACAGCTATCCAAGGACCAGGAGGGAAGTGGATGATACCTCCAGATGCCAAAGAATCTATGGATAAAAACAAAATGGGATTAAAAGGTACTTTAGGGGTTAATACAAAGATACTAAATACTGTTGTTTTTATCGTGAGTCTGATTTAAAGTCGAAGTCCTTCATCTGTAGCACAATAAAATGGCTAATTATAGGGGACAGCCTATCAGGTAGTCTTCTGTAATCTTAAAACAGTCCTTAATTTCAAAGCCATAACTCTCATAGATCTTCTAGGAAGTACATTAAAGGCAGGTATTACTACATACCAACCTTTGGACTCTATGCAGAATGCATTTCTAATGTGACTGATACAACTATATTCCTAATGAATAGTATCTTTTTATGTTGTTTTCAGTGAAGACCTTTTGTAAAAACTATTCCGTGTAAGGGTTGCAATTTGGCCTTTAAACAGCTGATTAATATCACTGTGTAGTACTGTACAGCACAGAGAATTCGTGTGGCATTTCAGCAAAAGGGTTAAATAGGAATTTGGAGATCCTCTGAAAGAGTCCCACTTAACCTAGAATTTCAACTCTAAAATTCATGGAGGGGTTTATCTTCTCATTCATTCTTTTTTTTTTTTTTCTCTTCAGGGCCTTTAAAGACCCCAATTGCTGCAGGGCATCCATCAATGAATCTGCTTCTTCGTAAAACCTTTGACCTTTATGCAAATGTACGTCCATGTGTCTCAATTGAAGGGTATAAAACCCCATATACAGATGTGAATATTGTCACAATTCGAGAGAACACAGAAGGCGAATACAGTGGAATTGAGCATGTGGTATGTTCCTGGAAGTGTTGTGTTTCTGGCGGGTTTTCTGCATTTCATGAATGATAATTTTGCCCATCTCAATGGCCTAGTACTAAGAGGTTGGGTGGCATTTTTTAAGTTTGCTACCTATAAAAAAGTTATTTTATTGTGAAATGCATTGTTGAGACTGCCTCACTCAGAATTCTACTATTTTGTTCCAAACATTCATACTACTGACTTGAAAAATGAGCTTACGTTTTTACTATCAATGCAACTATTGTCTTTCAGATTGTTGAAGGTGTTGTGCAAAGCATCAAGCTCATTACAGAAGAAGCTAGCAAGCGTATTGCAGAATTTGCTTTTGAGTATGCCAGAAATAATCAGAGAAGCCATGTTACTGCTGTGCACAAGGCAAATATTATGTATGTTGACACTTCTTTTTTGAGAAGAACAAGAAATAGTAATATGCATTTAATTATAAATAACTTTTAAAATTTTCCTCAAATGTATAACGACTGTTGATGCTACTGGGAGTAAGTAAAATGGGAAATAAGTAAAGTAAATGCCTCCTAAGTAAAATAGGCAATACTTACCCAGTACTGATAGGGCTGTAATAATTATGTACTAATGTTTTTATTAGTAAGTTTGTAGTAATCCTATGACTTTCCTTGCAAAGCTCTTATTTTAAAAATAGTCTTAAATTAGAAAAATGAATTTAAAAACTGAGGATGAAAATGGCTAGTGTCTTTAACAGTTTCCAAGCCACTTTGTGCTGAACTGAGTCATAACATGTGTGATACTATGTGACACCACCTTTACAAACTCAGTAAGCCTTTACTAAATGAATACGAGTCATTCTGAGAATTAAAGTATGCCTGTTAAACTACTGATACAAAAATTCTAAGAGGAATTTTAAAAGGCATAACTTCTCTGATAATATATATTTTAAATATTATTTATATTTAACATAAGGGATAATTAGTCACAAATTAAGTTTCTGCACTCTAATATTTTTGTTTAATACTCTGTTGCATGCAGTTTTCTTTATCTTCAGTATTGTTTACTTAAAATAACTGCAATATTCTCTTGTTTATTTAATTGCAGGAGAATGTCTGATGGGCTTTTCTTGAGAAAATGCAGGGAGGCAGCAGAAAACTGTAAAGATATTAAATTTAATGAAATGTACCTGGATACTGTGTGTCTGAATGTGAGTATTTATGTGTTTTAATTGTGGATATTTTTTCATTTAAATTCTTAACCTTAATGGAAATACACTTCTTTCTAGATGGTTCAAGATCCATCACAATTTGATGTGCTTGTTATGCCAAACTTGTATGGTGACATCCTCAGGTATGGAGATTTTATTTAAACTGACCCAATGTGTAAAATATTGTTACTTTCCAGACAGTTATTCAGGTTATATGGTAGCCAGATGGTGATGATTTTATGCATCCAGAGTTTAAAACTTTATAAATCAGACTTTAAATGGGAGAAAAGGATGGTATTATTACACTTCAGTTATTAATATATTTTTGGGAGGGGCTATATGATAGCTTATGGAGGCTATGAATAGTGTTCAGATGGGGCAGAAGAGAAATTTTTCCAAATGCGTGAAGAATTTAATGGCTTAAATTGTAATAAAGAATGCTTAGTTAGATGTTTGGGAAAAAACTTTCTAATCTTAAGCACTAAAATAGATGTATAAAAGATTGTATAAAATGACTGTAGAACCATGATGTTTACAGCAAGCTAGCCACACAGTTAAATAATTCTGCATAGTCACTGAAGAATGAAATGTATGGCCTCTTAATGTCATACCAGCTCTTGTTTTATGTATTGTATTTTTCCCTCACCTTCAAATTAAATTTTATATTTTAATAACATTAATACTAGAGGTACTTGATGTTCTGAAGGCAAAATCCATCAGCACACATTTTCCATTCTGTAAAATGTTTAGGTAGAGTGTAAATGTTTAGGTAGAGTGTAAATTCAATTAAATACTGCATGTAAAATTAAGCATCTTAACCTGAACTTTTAAGTGTATAACATAACATTGCTTCTCCTTGCATCTCTAAGGGGAGATTGAGAAAATAGCTTGAATCAGAATTTGTTTAAAAGTTCAACAATGATTTACGTCTTAGAATCTATCTCCTGTTTTTGTACAGATAATAAATGTAAAGGTAACTTACATATAAGAAGAAATGCTTGTTGAGCTTCTCTTAAAACTACACTTTCTCTATGATAAGGCTGTTTGTCACCTTTAATAAAAATCAGACTCCAACTAATTCTTCTTGCCTTAATTGCCTTAAGAATTGGTAGAGGAGTCCACAGGGCCCTCACAGCAGCTGTTATGCTGTTAACTAAAAGAGATCAAATCAGATGAGTCCCATGATCAGTACTATTTTAACTCACTTCACCTAGTTCTGTATCACCCATTTTAAAGTTCTCATAGAAAATCCATAAAGAATTTCATACTTCTAAAAAATTTTCAATAAATTTGAGTCTGTTCTTGAAGAAGGGCACTCTGTCACTGGGGAAAGTCTCACCTGCAGTGCTTTTTTAAAGCATGAACATAATGCCAAACAGGCTTCTTGGACTGAATAGGTACAGAAGGAGATCTCTTACCTTGAAGCATTAAATACCTACAGCAACAAATGTAGACTGTATCCATTTTTTTCCCTCAGACTCTATACAACTAAAGCTAATTGGTTTATTTTAGCTTAAACTTAAAATATTGTTCTGCAAGGTCATCCAAACTTTTCTGCTTATTAGTCCTTGGTTAGCTAAGTTGTAGGCAATAAAACAGTATGCTAAAATATCAAGAGTTTTAAGAGCCTTGTTTATCAGTATGTTCAGCTTTGAGGGTACAGTATAATGACTATAGGCACAGTTGGTTTGTCCTTCCCCATGTTAATTTTGGAGGAAAGCAAATGCAGATTGGTTACGTCTGATGATCTGCTCATGTCAGACTTGTGACTTACTGGCTGTTCAGTAAACAGAGGGGGAAAGCTAGTCTGGTGTCACTCAGAACATGTTCCTTAAGCTACGTGCAATAAACTTTAAAACTACTATTCATTCACCTACCCAAGCAAAATTCTTCTAAGTTTTCTAGAAGGACTTTACATATGAAAAGTAGTTCCGTGGCCTCTTCAGAGGAAATAAGACTTCTGGATAGTTACAGGGAACTGTACATTACAATTTTTGCTAGTTTTTGAGACTATTTCCGTGCTTTGAGTACCTTTTGCTGTGCCTGTGTGTTAATCAGCTTTACTCTAGTATTTGAAATTTCCTTTATTAAATTGTCTCCTGCTAGTAGTCCTACAAATTTTCAAATGTTCAATGGAGTAGAAGTGGCTAACAGCATCTATTCTTTCCCAATATTATTCACAGACTGTGTGGGTATACAAGCTAAGTTACTGCTGCAATAAAATGAGAAACAAAAAATATTTTAATACCTTGCCGAGAGGCAACTGTATATGGAAAAACTTGTGGGTTTTCCTGTTTCTTGGGTTTGGGGTTTTTTTCAGTGACTTGTGTGCTGGACTGATTGGGGGTCTTGGAGTAACTCCAAGTGGAAATATTGGTGCTAATGGAGTTGCAATTTTTGAATCGGTAAGTCTTCTTATGCAAGGTATAGTAGTAATAACTACTTTGTCTCAACCTGAGAATCTAAAATTTTTGCATGACATACAATGTGGCTGTCATTTAACCAAGTTCTCTGTAAAACTGTTTTTTACTGTGAAGACGCTGAAGCATTACCCAGAGAGAGTATTTATAAAGTATGTATTACACAGAGGTTTTTGCATGTCCTTTTACTGACACTTTGTTTTCCCTCTTTTTCATAAGATAAATACCCTCTGTGAAATAGAACTTGAGGGTCACAATTGGCAGATACTAGGTGATCTAGTTCCCCCTTTCTGATGCCTTTGAACTGAATTGTTCTGGTCTTTCCTATATCCTTTCCACTACCTGTATCACAGTGAAGTCAGTCCTATTTTAACATGCTTGTGCTCAAGGACTATGTTTCAGGTTGCTTGCATACACTTGAATTGCCTAGGACATTTTAATCAGCATATTGACATCGTAACAGATAGGTTCACTTTTATTTCTAGGTTCATGGCACGGCACCAGACATTGCAGGAAAAGATTTGGCAAATCCAACTGCCCTTCTTCTGAGTGCTGTAATGATGTTGCGTCACATGGGACTACACAAACATGCCACAAAAATTGAGACAGCTTGCTTTGATACAATTAAAGATGGAAAGGTAATATGAGGGTGTGCAAATAAATGCAGTGAATTAAAATCATATTGTATCACAGCAAAAATTAACATAGAACATTAACACCAGAACAGTGGATGACCTGCTGTGCTAGTGTGACATGTGAGCAGTGCCGCTATCCTTCACTGATAGTAATTATATTATCTTTGGTGGTATTAAATCTGCCTAGCTCAGTAATAAGGACATGCTGTAGCATTCCTTGTGTCTCAGTAATGCTCATCTTGCATTTCCACAGCTTTGTTAACTCTAAAAGCTAGAGCTGGATGGCTGTTTTTCAAGGGGATTAGAGTTTTAAGTAACTAGTGATGTTTCACTTGTGAAGTTGATAATGCATACAAAGCATATATATTTAAGTCTGGATCCTGAAGTGAAGGACACTCATTTGCCTTTCATAGGCTTAATCATCCACTTTATTTATAGCATTTCAGTCCTGACTGTAATACTTTTGCTCCTATTTTTTCAGGTCAATTATTTTCTTTTTTTCCTCCTAACTGCTTTCACTCCTTTCTGGACTACAAAAGAACAGTTTTTATCCAGTATTTACTTTTTCCCTTAAGATTTTATGTTATTTCCCTTTGGGAATAAGTGTCTCCAGATGCAAGACTCAAAATGGGATATTATGGGATATTTTTGGGGGGGGGGCTTATGCTCTAAAACCTGACTTGAATTTGTGCTCTTAACATTATTGGTTCACTCATCTATTTTGACATCCACCTTTTCAAAACATAGCTGGAAAGATCCTGAAGATTGCAGTTAAAGAGGATTAGCAGTTAGCCATGGTGGTTCAACTATCTCGGGCAGGAGCATAAGCTGCTTTGTAATTAAAAGTAACAAGCATGCTTAAACAAAAAGCTGTCATAATTTCATAAGTGGTCTATTTGCAGCTATCTTACTGTGTGTAGAAGCCAGTTAAAAAAAAATATCTAAACTTACAAGTGAATAAAGAGGTGCTCCTGTAAAGTTCCCATTTACTGCTCTGGAAATGAAATCCTCCATCTGCAGGTCAGTAATTCTATGGAAGATAACATAGTGCAAGTTTTGTGACATGGCTACTTGTTTACTAGTTACTTACAATGTTATGATTATATGCTCACAAGGGAGAGAATCTTTTTAAATTGAAAAAAGCATAATGCAGTTAAAATGACAAGATCCTAAAATAGTAACCTTGATTGCCTCTCATGCTTGCTATTTCTCCCTTTCCTCCCTTCCCCCCAGCCATTTAATTAAGATCTGTGTGTGTGTCATGTAAGGGGAAAACTAATGAATTTAAATTATCTCCTAGACTGCTTTAATCTAGCTAGGTTGGACAAGCAATGTTGCCCACCTTTTTTTTTTTTTTTTTTTTTTTTTTGAATTTTACTATCTTAATGCTGCCAGACAGGAGTTGTACTTGATGAAAAAGTTTCTTTTAACTCTGCATTTTTCCATCTCTTAGCTAAACTAAGCAAACTTAAAGAACCGTTAACATGGCAGCATTAAGAGCTATGTGTGCTTTTTCTGTGTGGGTTTCCTTTTAAAACAAAACAAAACAAAACAAACAACAAGACCCAAAAACCTTACTGAATTACTCTCAATTTGTTGCCTTTGTGCTGAGCCTTCATATATGAATTTTACTTAAAAAGGACAAACTGCTTACTGAAAATGTAAATACTTAACAATCTGTTAAGTATACTGTTATGTGGCCAGGGGACTTTGGAGAGGTTTGCCCAAAGTCTTCTCTACTTGCTTCAGTCTGCAGAGTCCTTATTGATGGCTATAAGAAACTTGATTTATTCCTTCTGACCCCTATTTAGTATCCATACACAACGTATAAGGTGAACATATAGAACTGTTCAGAGACAAGACTAGACCTGTAAAACATTTTAGTAATACCGTTTTTTCTTTCTTTCAGGTCTTGACAAAAGACTTGGGAGGTAGCGCCAAGTGTTCGGAATTCACAGAGGAGATCTGCCGCAGAGTACAGGACACAGACTAAGCTTTTCTCATTCTAATAACTCCAGAAGGACACATCACACAAAGTACATTATATATAACCTGATATCCATATGCATATAGTTTGCTTGTCTCTTAAGAGAGCAAACTTTTTAGTTAGGGCTTCTCCATTAATAAATTTAGTCCAAATGGCTACAAATGATGCTTGTGCCTGCTTTCAGTGGACTTTTCTAAGTGCTTTGTGTTATTTATTTATTTTTTTTTCTATCTGGTGAACATTTTTATGTAAGTGAATTCTTTTATCGGCACTGTAACTGTGTACCATTTTTCATTTCAACTAGAGGTTTTTACTTTCCACAACGAAAAATTACGCAAATAAACCAGTAGCAGAATTAGTGAAATGTAAAAGCACCTTAATGGTTAAAACCTACTTTACTGATCTTACTGAAATTTAAAAGATAGGTTTTCAGCCTAACAATAGCACAAGATGACCTTCATGAACAGAAACGGGTATAAAATAACTTAAAATAGCAATTTCATGTTAAAAGCAATGAAAAAAAACAGTTTAGATACTCTGGTGATTCATTAAATATAGCCTTGCCCTCCAAGAGCATGAATAAAGAAATACAATATTCTAGAGATTTAATCTAGTTGTGTATTTTAAAAAAAGCCCATAGCCATTAACCAGAAAGGGGTGAGATTTAATGTTGAAGTAAAATTATTTTTCAAATCTATATACCAAAATAATTCTTACAAGCTTTCCTCTCTGAAACACACTTCACAACAGAGTTCTAATGAGAGTAAATTATACAAAATTACTTCTGCCCTATATTGTGAGGGGAAAGTACTAACTTTGCAAATTTATACTAAGTATTTCATGACTTCTGCTAGAATGCTTTTTGTGTTGTAGTTTTATGCATAGTCTGTTCAGTGTGTCTTACTGTATTGACTATTAATTTTATTCTAGAAATTCTGAATGTAAGGGACTAGTCCTAAATGGATTAAGACAGATTGAAGGTTTGGTTCTGGTGCCTATGTTCCAGAAACACATTTCATCCCTATTCAAGGGGATCCAAGACTATTTTTTCCCTGCTTACGAAGCTTAATGGGTACAAAAGCAACTCTTTTCCCTCCCTTCTTCATCACATACAGATCATCATATGAGTCATTGTGATCTGTATGCCTTAAGGTATGCTTCCATTAGTACACCCTACAATAAAATGTATATTTTAAAACTCAGAACTATAGCACAGGATTATCCCTACTGCCAGAAACAGGCTTCTTAAAGCTTAATTCTATTAATAGATATTATTCTCTTAGCTACTTTCAATTAAGACTGTTTAGGCTGGTTGTTTCAGAATTAAAATCAATTTTGAGTAACAACTTCTAGTGTCACTCTATAAAGTAAGCATCCCAGCTTTTTTTATACAGTCTAACAACATGTTGGAGGAGGGACAATGAGCTTTATTCCTCCTGCACTCTGCTTTTGGTGAATAGGGCAACATTTCTTTCTGTGTTCTACAAGCTGCTGCTTCCTTGTTTCCTTTAGATCAATATTGTTAAAGAACTTCTGAATTACCATTGCGCACAAAATGGGGAAAAATAAACTTTTCAAAGTCCTGTTGCTTGTTTTGTTTTTATAATCCTAGGCTGCCATCTCGTCTTACGCGTTGAGCTGATTATTGGTGCTTGCAACAAATCTTAAGTCTGTAAGATGTGTTAAGACTGGTAATGGAGCTTTCCTGGAAATAATATCCTATTTTTTTTGGTCAAGAACAGTGGCTGTAGCTTGCCTGCTTGTGTTAGCTATTTTAACTCTACCAAAGATCACTTACTAACAGCAAACCTTCAGACAACTTTGTCAAGTATGTCTGTCACATAATAGGATTTACTTTTTATATGGGGAAGAAGAAATGCAGCTCACATTTGTCAGAATTAGTATAATGTGAAAATTTAAACATGTAGATACACACTGATAAACATTGCTTCTAAACTCTTACTTAAAAAAAAAAAGTGCTGTAAACAATTTAAAGGAAGTTTCTGTTTTAAATAGCGCTTTAATGTGAGAGCGCCTGTATTTGCTACTTTATGTCTTTCAGTCTTAGGGAGCTATTCCCCCAACTTCTTTGATTGTTTTTAGGAGAAACAGTAATGATTATTTCAACATGGATTTAAGAAATGATGAGCTGCTCTTTTCACAGGAGTCTGAATACTAGCCCCAAAGAGTGTCTTTAGGTTCTGAAATGTTGTGTTAGTGAACAAAAATAAACTCTGCTCTGCAAGGGAAAAAAACAGCCCTTTTGTTGTCTTTTTTGTTTTTAAATAATTATCTTTATCACTGGAGTGGTATTACAGTTTCACTAAGCAGTACTGCCAACTACTGATCTACCAAAATATATCATGAGCTACCAGCAACATCAGGGGTGGGGGAGAAAAATCATTGTATAAAACATTTTTGTGTTTCAGTCTAGAAGAATTATTTAGTTATACCTGCTTTATACCACACAAGAGGATGTTTTTAATCTTAATCATTTAGGTCATAAAGTAGAAACAGTATTAGAAAATGGACACACTGTGTAGATGCTTCTGTAAAAAGAGGACGAGCAGTCAGGTGAGTATCAGGAACAACTAAATTGACACAACAATTTTCTAGTGGTTCAGTTCAATAGACTACAAAATCAAAACAAGCATAAATCTTCGTTAATGCTTTTGAGTAGGAAATACTTTCTTTAGCTCACAGATCTTTTTTAATGCTTGGATGAAAGACTTCTTATTCTTCATAGAAGGAGTCTACTTCATTTCTGTATTTCTCAAGCACGGTATGCCGTTTTAACTTCATTGTTGGACCTTAAAAGAGGGAGTTAGTCACAATAGCAGAAACGTAACAAAATTTCATACTCAGTTTGAGGTTGGTTCCTAAGATTTTCTATTTTAAGAGCCTGTTTGGAAGAACATCTCCCACTCTGTAAGTGCAGATGATACCTACTAAAAGTGAAAAGCAAGCGTGGTATGTAAGGTTGCCTCCACATAAGCATGAGGGCTTCAAAGGCAGCTGCAGATAAGAGGGTGATGACTGACTACTACTTTTTTAATTAAAAATAATTTAAAGGATAATGGTTTTGAAAGCTTTTAAACAATTCCCACTTTATTCAAAGAGCCTGGTAATGTGCTTGGGACTGTTAACAGTCAGGCTTTCACTGTCTTGCTTCTCTGTTTTAACAAGAAATTTTCAGTATTATTACTGGAAGTTATTAGTACTGTAATGCACAAGGAATTAACCAGAATTGATTGTTTAATTGCCTAAAGCAATCTGAAATTTAACTATAGAGCTCTACTTGTAAATGAGCACAGATTGGTACATATGTACACAGCAGAAACTCAAAATTTTTGTGTTCTTTAAGACATACTGCATAATGCTTTTTCCTTTCCCTCTAGTGGTTGTACCCAGAATTTGGCATACAAAACTGTATTTGAATACTCTTAGATCAGCAGCCTCTTTACTGTGTGTATACCTCAATATAAATCACTAAATCTTACCTAGTTCTCCCCCAGAAATCGAAAAATCTCTTGGCAGGACTATCCATTTTTTAATACAATGAACCCTATTAGCAGCCTTCATGTTGACTTTGTTGATTCCCTCCTGAATGGCCTGGTAGATCGCATGGTCTCTTGTAGCTACAATCTCCGATACTTTAGTGGCTTTACTACCAGTCTTCTGGCAGAAGTCTCTAGCTTGCTCAGTGAGAATGTCAGTGGGATCAGATGTATCCGGGTCCAGCACACTCTAAAATAACAAATGAAGCGAATCATCAAATGCTCACTCTTGAAAGGCATTAAATGTTTCTTTGATCAGGTTCCTGCCGACTAGTAGGAATCAAGAAGGCTCAGCATCAACACCCATTCTGTAAGCCTTAAAAACCAGAAATGCCTACAGATGATAGTGCTTTTCTTTCCACTTGGCTACCAAATGTGAGTATTTTGGGCTTATATGCAGATGACATGAACAGACTTAAAACGTGTCAATTAGGCAATAAAGTCCATCTATAGACCTTGAATTTCTACCCTATTTTCCAAATTATTCCATTGTTACAGGAAAACATTTAGCTCATCATTAAACCGAGTTACTGCAGTGTAATGTAAACAGCTGGAGATAGAAGCATTTTTTCACGTTAGACTTCTTAAATTAGTCTTTCTATTGTACCTGTAGGTAGGGAGTATCAGTCATAGAGGGAAATAACCTCAGGTAAAACTAAAGGGTCATTCACTATATATGTAAACAGAACATAAAGTGCAAATGTTTTAGAAAAAAATGATTTCTCAATTGAAGCATATACCACAGGAAAACTATTATTTTGTTCTACACTCACCTTTATTGTGTTACGTGAAAAGAACAAATTGTAAAGAAATGTTTCTGTTAGAAAACTTTTTTTGCCCGTAACAGAAACATTTGTTGGCTTTGCTCGTCTGTAAGAATAAAAGCTATTACTGTGCTCCATTACAGAGACTTCTCACTCTTTCAACATTTCTTAATTAAAAATTTGCATTTAAATAAAAAAATAGGCCTTATTATACGTATAGGAGAAACAGCAGTAAACACGTAGATGTTTAGCAGATCACCTAACCGTAAGAAGTTTAGACCATCAAGATTTGGTCTGTAGTTGCTATACATTTTTTTTCCACTAACGTCCTCCTATCTAATTTTGGGTCTTTACAAATAGTTCAAAATTCACCTTTTGTTAGGTGTAGGTATACAGTTTCACTGAAATCAACAGTAAAACCAGCTTACCTTTAGGGTCAGCAACATAGACAAAAACTTCCTTTTATCTCCAATCACCATAGCATTACTAACAATTGGGAGTTCTTTTTTAACAGCATCTTCAATTGGAATTGGAGGCACATTTTCACCTCCAGCTGTAATAATCAAATCTAGGCAAAAAAGAAAGGCTATTAGTTGAATTTAAATAAATTCCGAAGATCAGGTTAATGTCTGGATTGACCCACTTTTCTTATTCTGACATAAAGAGATTTTTTTTTTTCAAAGAGAACAAAGCCTATTAATTATCTTCAAAATAAAAATGCTAATATTTTTCAAATATGTGCTCAAGTTCTTAGTTCTCCCTCAGTATGACATAGTTGCTCCAGATAATTTTTATGTAATCCAGTAACAGGTTAGTTATTCTCAAGTCACTGTTGCATAACCTGGAATTCTTCTGTGAGCAATCAACTCTTCCAAATGAGCATAAGATTCACTCTGTTTTACTGTTGCTATCTCGCCAAAAAGCAAGTTCATTGTTAACATCATGATTAAAACTAGTTCTTAAAGCCACCAAGAGGGATCAAACAAAAATAAGTTACTCCTGCAGGAAGACTCCATAAAAGCAACATGGAAAGAAGGGATAAAGGAGTGTGAGGGAGAAGTCAAGAGAGGAAGTTTGCAATGGAAGTAGTGAGTTCTGCCCTACTTTTGACATGAGGGAAATATAATGCAAGACTGGAATCTTAATATTTTTAAGGTTTGTAAACAATGGTAGTGATACCTTATTCTATTGATAAAGGAATGTGAATTTTTATTTGAATGGATTTGTTCTGAAGTATAATACATATATGCATTGGAATTATTACAAATTTGAGGATTATCTAAGTAAATTCCAACTCTCTGTTTTCATTACACTAGTGACTTCTCACTGTCCTCAAATAATAGTCTTTGCAGCATTTCAGAACATGCTTCAACAAGTAACGCAGACAAATGGTATACCAGTCCTTTGTGTAATAATGCAGCTGATTTTAAGTATTAAGGATCGGGTTGGTACCCAATTCCCTGTCAGCAACAAAATTGAAGAATTTAGATGCAATCAAGGGTTGCAAGGGACCTTAAAGATCACTTAGTTCCAACCTGCCTGCCATGGTCTTCCACTAGACCAGGCTGCTCAAAGCCCCATCCAGCCTGTCCTCGAAAACTTCCAGGGATGGGGCAGCCACAACCTCTCTGGGCAACCTGTTCCAGTGCCTCACCACCCTCACAGTGAAGAGCTCCTTCCTTATATCTAACCTAAATCTACCCCCTTTCACTTTAAAGCCGTTACCCCTTGTCCTATCACTACATGCCCTTGTCAAAAGTCCCTCTCCGGTTTTCTTGTAGGCCCCTTTAGGTACTGGAAGGCTGCTATAAGGTCTCCCTGGAGCCTTCTCTTCTCCAGGCTGAACAACCCCAGCTCTCTCAGCCTGTCTTCATAGGAGAGGTGCTCCAGCCCTCCTCTGGACTCACTCCAGCAGGTCCATGTCCTTATGCTGGGGGCCCCACAGCTGAAAGCAGTAATATAGCACCCTCTCAGCATTCACAGGTTTGGGCCCTACCATCTCTACTGCTCCATGAGAACTATGATGAGAAATAACTTCCAGTCTATACTCAACCTTCTGGTATGGAATAGGCATTGATCGTGTCGTGATTTAACCCCAGCCAGCAACTAAGCACCACGCAGCCGCTCACTCACTCCCCCACCACCCTGTGGGATGGGGGAGAAAATCAGGAAAAGAAGTGAAACTCGTGGGTTGAGATAAGCACGGTTTAATAGAACAGAAAAGAAGAAACTAATAATGGTAACGATAACACTAATAAAATGACAACAGTAGTAATAAAAGGATTGGAATGTACAAATGATGCGCAGGGCAATTGCTCACCACCCGCTGATCGATGCCCAGTTAGTCCCCGAGCAGTGATTCCCCACCCCCACTCCCCCAGTTCCTAAACTAGATGGGACGTCCCATGGTATGGAATACACCGTCGGCCAGTTTGGGTCAGGTGCCCTGGCTGTGTCCTGTGCCAACTTCTTGTGCCCCTCCAGCTTTCTCGCTGGCTGGGCATCAGAAGCTGAAAAATCCTTGACCTGAGACTAAACACTACTGAGCAACAACTGAAAACATCAGTGTGTTATCAGCATTCTTTGCATACTGAACTCAAAACATAGCACTGTACCAGCTACTAGGAAGACAATTAACTCTATCCCAGCTGAAACCAGGACAGATCTCATAACAATAAAAGTTATTTCTCTCCCTAGTAACCACACTTCACACACTTGAGGAAGCACAAGTAGTGTTTATAGAATGAGAGACTTACGTCAAACCACAGATACATACCAAAGTTGTGTATCCAAACTTGCTTAGGTCTATTTTTTCCTTTCCTTCCACCCTCCTTTTGCCTTAGTCTTGTCTTTGTCTTAGCTCCTCTACCAATCTCTTAGTTTTTCATTGTCAGCTTTTTCCCAGCTGATCCAGAAAACTGTAATAATTGTAACAACTTTTTCCACACCTCTACAAATAATCTCCCTGTATGGACTTCTCTAGTGACATCATTCTGCTTAGCAGCTCATGAGTCCTAAAACTCATGAGACCCACAGAACCAAAGGAAGAAGTCCTGACTCAGTCACTAGAAGAAAAGCTTCTTTTCTACCTTCTATTAGATTTTACCTTACTTGGACTTGGATTTAAAATTTTAATGAAACTGGGCAGAGAGTTATTTTATCCCAGATGGTCTACCTACTCTGTAATTTAGAGTAATCATTATTAGTTCAGCATCAAGGAAGATGTAAGTGACACACCAATGTTATGACGGAATGAGACTAGGAGTTGCTAACTGCTGTGCTAAAGGAAAATGAATCAGACAAGAAAGCAAGTTAAAATCAAGATAGCTGCATTTGGTGCAGGCTATTAATAGCATCTGCTTAAGTCCTGATTCCTAACAGGACGCTATGTCACCCTATGACAAATTCACTCATCCATGTTATCTCCCTAGTGATTCATCATATATTCTAAGATGACAGTTACTCAATTTTAAAATCTTCTTCAGTTACATCTCAACTATGACCAATCCCACACTCTGAATATGAACTGTGGAAAAAAAGCTTCCCAGTAAGCAAGTGACCAGACTTACTCCTGTGAGACTTCAAGCTATATACTGTAATAATACCTAGGTTTATTGCTTTAGCTTTAACTTTCCTTTCTGCTCTCAAGCTTCGACACTAGTCTCTGCAAACACATCACCTAAGGCATTAGAGGAACCTAGCTCTGACCTACAGCAACAACTTCTAAGTAACAAAGGGTTGTCTCTCGTTACTGTCTAAATATTCTAATGTGCAATTAAGACAATTTAGCAAGATTCAAAGGGAGACTGGACAGCTTAATGGATCATTAGAATCACAGAAGACACATGAAACCTGCATTGTTACTTTATATTACTAATTCTAATTAATACTGAATAAAGGTCTGGGAGATAAAAAACTTCATCGTAGGAAGTGAATCATCTGCATCTATTACAGACCAGAGGGAAACCTTTCCTGAACAGGGCACACCATGGTTTCCTCATCAGAAAGGTTATTTTACCTTCCTATTAGGTCAATGTTGCTAGCATTAGAGGAAAGGCACTTAATTAGATGGGCCACATCTGACGTGACTGAACAGTGCTGAACAGTTACCATAAACATGGAGCAAGATTTTGCTTATTACCTTTAATTCTTCCAGTGACATAAAGAAAGCCATCCTTGTCTAGTTTTCCTAAATCTCCAGAATGCAGCCACCCATCCTCATCAAAGGCTTCTTTTGTTTTATCTTCCATATTTAAATAACCCATGAAAACAGTCCTTCCCCAGAAACAGATTTCTCCATTGCCTTCTGTATCTTCATCCACCAATTTCACTCTGCAGCCAGGTACTGGCTTACCACAGCTATCAGAGAAGAGCAGAAAAAAACCACAAGGAGCACAGAAATATTAACCATAATGCTGGTAAGACATCTAACATGCCAAATCCCCAAACCTATCAAAATATTAGTGACTGTAAATAACACCCTGCTGTAACTATTTGAAAGCTTAGAATATTCATTCCCTAGGGCAGGTATGGTAGAGTAAGTACTTTTTGGCTGTCTACCTTGCCCTGTGCTTCCTGGGGTTTTTTCCTCCTCTGTATCTTCAGGCATAAAAACACTTTTGTATTTGAGGTGTTGCATTTGAAAGTTATCCTACCCTGGGCCAGGGCTGGGATATACATCAGATTTAGTAACTGCGTTCTGCGTATAATGCTGTAGATCACTTTCAGTGCTCTTGGCGTGGCGTGCTATAGAGGCAATGTGTTCAGCTTTTGACCTGGAAGTTATTTTGCCTCCCAAAGTCACAACAGATGGCAATGCATTGAGAGAAAATAAGTGGTAAGATCTTTGCTGAACTTAGTAAATATTCTTCTCAGATATAATGAAACATACCATATTAAAAAAAAAAAAAAAAAAAAAAAAGGAAGAAGAAAAGAAAAGTAAAATTACCTGTGCTGCCTGTAAATGTAAGGCCCAGATAGGCAATGTGGGCCTGTGGTCTCACTCATCCCATAGGCCTCATACAGGGTGATGTTCAGACCCAAGAAGAAATACAGTGTTTCTGTATTAAGAGGAGCAGCACCAGAAAAGTGCTTCTGACAGGAAGAAAAACCCAGCGCATTGCGTATTTTTGAAAGCACTAAGTAGTCTGCCAACCTTGACCAGAACTGCTTTAAATCACTGCTGAGTACAAACACACAGGAGAAGGAGACAGTAAGTCAGAGCAACCTATGGAATTTTCAAAACAAAATCAGACACAAATTTCGTTTAGAGATGCATTTGCCAGTTGGTTTTGGGTGCTGACAGAAGTTACATCAGTAAGAACAGGTTACATATTTGACCTTTTTTCATTTATTCAGTGTTTTTCATTGCTAGCGAAGTCCAACTCTTAAGGTGTCCAAATACTCCAAATACATAAACTATAAAAACACATTGTATAAAACAAAGTTCTTGTTTTCCTGATTCTTTATCAGTTAAATGTGTCTCTGAGGACCTATACCACTAAAATCTGAAATTTGCAGGACCTATCTGAGAAGCTGAGGGATCAGACAAGCAAAGCAGTATCATTGCACAAACTTCTGGAATACCATTTTCTGTAAGCAATTTCACACTTCATTGTGTCACGCTTTAAAGAACTTTGGAACAGGAAAGAACTGTGAATTAAGTTAATATTTGAATTTATACAACATTCTTTATCCAGGCAATCTTATGGAGGAAAACACCAATGTTATTCAGAACAGAGATAATGTACTTAGAGCTCAGAGAATTCATGGGGGCTGTCCCTGAGTTTCTCTGCAGAGATGATATGTTCTTACTCACATGGTGCATACCCCAAACTGTCATGAGCCAGTCTGCCTGGGCTGTCCACAGAAATTTCCCCCCTCTCATACACCTCCTCCAAATTCATGCCCTTTCCTCACACCAGTAACTAGCACTTGCATAGTCACATGGTGCCCTGCATCAAGGAATTCTCCCCACTGAAAACTAACCTGTTCAATTAACAGAAAACACAGAGCTGGGGGATGTGTTAGTGGGAGTATGTTCTCAGGGAGGATGGAGGGACACTCTTAACAGTCACCTGTGTTTAACAGTCAGCCAACTGTAACTGATAACTACACCCTCCCTCTTGCATTATATTTGCTGTGTAGCCAGGCCAAATTTTACCCATTTACACTTAAGAATCTCACTGATGCTTCATGGTTTATTATAAGCAGATCGCTACTTTTCGGTTGATGAAAATCTCACTCATTATAATACATACCTGCTTGAGCAGTTTAGGTTTCTCTCTAAGCTAAGTGACATAGCCCATGACAGCATTTTCTTCTTCATAAATCCTGACTGAGAAGAAGCATCCTTTAATTTCTCCATGATTTTCTCCCATACTCGGGGAACTCCCATGTGAGATGTTGGCTGCACTTCTTTTAGTGTGTTGATCAAGCTGCCCTGTTAAAATCACTAAATTAGTTCAAAACATTGCAAAAGGTCCACAGCAGTGATAAAAAGGTTTGGTGACGCAGTCTGCATCTTGCAACACTAAGATGTAGAACATCACTAAACGTGTAGGATATAAAGGAGGACTGCTGAACCTACTTCAGTCAGACATACAGACTAACATGTGCCACCTCTGACATATTGGGGTAGGTATGTATACAAGAAGGAAAATGCATGGGTGGTTTAGTTCCTTCTGCCTCCCTTTCCTCCAAAAATTTCTTATACTTCTTTTGCTTCAGATGTATACTCTCCCGCCTTAGAACAACCTTATGGATCTGGATTATATATTTTAATTGGAGTCTAGGGCACTGGATCACAAGTCTAATGGATATTATTTTTCCATAATTCTTACAATAAGAGACTCAATCTTCATCCTCTGTACCTCTTCTAAGATCATATTGTCTCCTTGGGAAGTTTTCTAAGAGGAAGAAGTGCAAGCTTTAATTAGGTGCAATACAAGACAGATACCTTCAGAGCGTCTGGCTCAGCAAAGTAAACTTGCTCTCCCCATTTGATTCCAGTCCACAGGTCATATATCTGTGCAGCTATGTGGCTGAGTGGGAGATAACTGACTATAGACTCCTGTTGGACCTCTGCAGGCTGCATATCTCCTGCTCTGCTGCAATGTGCTGATGTCCAAGTTATCTGTTTAAATAAATAATAAAATGCATTAGATATGGTGAGTTGTTTTTTTTCTTTTTTCCTTTTAACACAAACTAAGGATCCTCATGCTATGCTAATGTAACTATGAAGAATCTGTGCTCACAGAAATTGCTGGAGGCATTGCAATCTTTGACAACACACCAGACTGCCAATTCCCTGGGAGAAACTTGGTCAAAAATGAGATGAACTTAGCAGCAACATACACGTGCAGATAACATAGGTAAATGCAGTCTTTCTGCTGCCTGACTGGGCTATGAACACTACCAACTTCCCATGCTCTAGTGACACGCTGAGCAGGGCAGCCATGGGCTGAATGGACAAGGAGTAAATTTATCTGCCCCTTCTTTTGCAGCTCTCCTACTGGGCACACTTTCTATCAAGTGGGCACCTTTCACCAGTGTTGTATCTGTATGTTTACCTGAAAAAGAAAAATAAATACTCAGTGATCAGTGAGCTCAAAGGACAGTTTAGTATCAGCAAAAAGCTCACTGTCTTGCATTGATTGTCACCTGGCTAAGCACTAATGAGGAAGATAGCAGCTGTATTCCGGTCCTCTGGAAGCCTCTGGGGTATTCACCATGGTGGTTCACAAGTGACACACACCCACACCCTCACCCTCCCCCTCCCCCCACGAGCAGCACTGCATACGTGACTATTTTTGAAGATGTGCTGCTTGACTTCTTAGTGAAACTGGATGATGTTTCCCCCACTTCTTCCCAATTCCCATATAATCTCAGAAGATGCAGTTCAAGGATGCCAGATATGCATATCTTCATTGTCAGAATAAAGCATATGGAAGACTCGCAAATATACGTGATGATATGAGGGGGGAGGGAAAAGATGTAGGTGCACAGCAAGAAAAAAACGAACAAAAACCCCACCCCCAAAACAGCTCTTTCTCAGAGGAGTCTGTAATCTAAAATGGGTAGGGCAGCACATAGAAATGAGATTACTCAAGATGGCAGGGAAGAGATACGAATCACATGCAATACCTGCTATCACAGTATGTTCCTGCCAGCTCCTTTTCTTTGTAATAAATTAGAAGGTATGAGCGTACGTTTGGTCTAAGGAAATAAGAGATTCTCAAGAGAGGTTTTTAAGGAGCAACATGCTGCCAGGCCAGGCCACTCCAAGTTTAGATGGCAGCACCGGACAAGTGGCTATGGGAGACCTACACAGTAGGCAGAAAGGGATGTCTTTGAGATGTGGTTATATTGATTGCTTGTCCTCCTTATCCTTCAAGCCTTGCAGCACACAGGCACACTCACAGCAGATCTGTGTGGGTGCATATATGACTGACTCAGCACTGGTTTTGCACACGGACAGTGTCAAACATCTTTTGACTAAAGAAGGCAGCAGCACAGCTACAGGCAAGGCATGTTTTCCACTGTTCATCAACATAAAAATAGCCTGTTTGCGATCAGCAGCTAGGAATAGTTTGGCAACTAACACAGAAATGACACCAGACTCCTTTGAGATGGAAGAGCATAGGATTTGCAACATCAGATCAGTCTTTTTGTCTAACAAGTCCATTATGTTCTGCTTCCAGATACTAATGTACTAATTCCCTACATTTGGGTGAATTGCTCCTCACAGTGTGCATGTCTGCAATAGTTTCTGCTTTATTTTAAGAGGAGAGGCCACAACTTAGACCAGCCCTTTCACAGATTGTCTACGTGTTCAGAAAGGCTCCCTACCACTTCCCACTCCTGCTCAGCCACCTTAAAAAACAATTTAAATATATAAAAACCCCAAACTACTTCAGATCTTTGCTAGCAGACCTCTGTGGAAAAGTTCTTTTTGCAAATGACTTTGCTTTTCTCTATCACTGGAAAATTTTCTGTTCACAACAATGCAGGTAGGGCTATTGTGATTACCAGCACTATACACAGGAGTTGTATTATCCTCCAGTGATAGATGTAGAAACCCAAGTCTAGCAATGCAATAATGCCAAAGTAAAAAAACCCCACACATCTACCCCCAATTTTAATGAACCTTGCAAAAACAGTCTATCAGGCTGTTTTGATAGTGGCTGGCTGATGTATATGATTTGTTTGTTTTAGGATGATCTGTGACATCACCTGAGAGACTTTATGCCAATCTGTGAATTATATTTACAAATATATACATTATCTATCACAAGAAAACCACTGAATAAAAAATTCATATTCATAACAAACTGTTCAACCTTGTGAAGTGCTAGTTTGAATGGAGTTTCATTCTTTACCCTGCTTATACTTTACCAGAAACAGCTGACTGTTTCAAAACACAGGAATAAATATCCTCATACTTCTCTATTTCTATTCTAAAGAAAGAGCCTCAAGTACATACATTGTCATGACTCAGCATGGCTCCTTTTGGCTTTCCAGTCGTTCCGGATGTGTATATTAGTACACAGCACTGATTAGGCTTTTGGGAGTTAATAATACCATCCAAAGTAGCATCAGGTATGTCATCTCCCAACTCCAGAAACTCTTCCATCTAGAACACATAAGAGAAAATACATGATATTGAACGGCTTCTTACATGGGGGAAAGATGCAGTACCTTATCAGTCTCAAAAATGGTAGAAAACTTCAGAGCCTTGCTTGTTTCCAAGGCAAGTCTCCTCAGGTCTTTCCTCTGTAAGAAATATGATTAAGACTAGCTTAGAACTTTATGGGCAAATGGCAAATAGACTATCTAAAATTGTGCTGCCATGAGTGTCTAAGAAGGGAATGGTAATACTATTCCTCCCCCAAGACGGATACTATGGACAAGTCATAGACACTAAAATCTTATTACTATCTCACACTGTTAGAACGATTTTGAGTCCTATTTAAAGGAATCTGGATGTACCGTTTTTAAGTAAGAGTAATTTGTGACATTCTAAATACAAACATATAAATGTAAAGCAATTGGATGAAAGCTTCTTTGCAAAAGCATCATTATCTAGATGTGTGAATGTTTACCCAAATTATCTGCTGTTTTATAGCAAACAAAGCATATGATGCTGGTCACAACTTCCATTCAAATTTGGCTCAGTCCAGAATGAGCTAAACCTTTTATGATGCTGGACTTTTGTGCCGCACAAATTGGCCCAGAAGAATGGTAAACCTGATTGTCTATATTATATTAGCTGCTCCCAGATACTTCTACTGTGTGCACCTGATATGCTGCTAAGTGTACCACTGATTTCAATGCTAACAGAAAACTAGGGTATAACAAATTTTTTTACGAAAGTCAATAACCAAACTGTCAGTTTCCCATTGGAATCAGATGATTCATACCATGCTACAGAACTGTGTTATTCAAATCAAGATGTAGCACCTCCATTCTTCAATGATTTCTTGGAGATATATCTAGGACCGCATAGCAGTAAAGGGGATGATGCGAAGGACAGTAGAGATAAAAAACGAGAGTCTGTGCTTGAGGGGGAGTTCATTGTTTCCTTCAGACCTCTGCCATTGCCAGTGTGCTACTAAGGAAGGTTACAATAGTTAGCCTCTGTGGCACTTAGACTTCCTTTTCTTGGGTGGCAAGGCTGTCCCTAAGGATTCTTCATCATTTTTATACTTTCTTCCAACAAACCACATCTTTGAAGAGAGAGGCAGTACAATGCACAGCTCTGTAGCAAGTAGAGGCTTTTTCACATTCTATCCCTTCCCACATAATGTGGCTGCATCAATTTCACTAGCTCCTGGAAAGTCTGGAGGTGTCAAGGCTGTAATTGTTTCTATGTGACTTAGCAGTTGTTCCTGTTTTCCTGACCTTACTGTCTTCTCATACTAGAATCGTTTAATCACCGTGAATCTGTTGCCTAGGCTTTGTTTACTGAACAGTACCTGCTACTGACAGCGTTCTCATTCCACAGTGTGAAAGGTACAGTTACACACACTACTGACCTTGCACTTGCCTTCTGGAAACACGCACTGATCAGTGAACTGGGGCTCTGCCCTTACTGCAGCAATTGCTCATTACATGTTAGCCATGAACTTGCAACACAAATCCCTTTTATCAAATGCCATGTGGTTTGGGTGGTTTGCTTTACATCTAACATAATAATAATTTCTGCCTTTTGTAATTTGATCTCTGATTTTTCCTTTAGACAACATGAACTATGGCAACTCTTAGACACTCTCACAGCTACCTTTCTCCATTGAGAAAATGTGTCCAACATGACACCTGAACAGGGGTGTTTGCAAATAGATCGATTCTCAGACGTTCAGGTTTCAGCAACTGAATGTTGTTCCAGAATTAATTGCTATTCTTTTTACTAATTTTACTAACTGCTTATTCTTTTTACTAAGAAATATAAATAGCAAGATCATCTTTGTATCAACTTTTTTATTGTACTGAAATGCAAGGCATGCTCTATACCAGTACACACAGTATTGTAACAGCAAGTGTTTATTATTAAGTTATATGCTATTCAACATAGCAAAAGAAGATATGATTAAAACAAGTGCAGAAAACTTTTTTCTTGTATGCCTAGTAACCCCTCAGATTACCAAAACTGCAAATATTATAAAATATTTCTACACTGGTCACTCTTCATTAATATCTTTTTCTTTCCCCAGCTGAAGTCTTTCAGCCTAAAATCTGATAATCCGCAGTTCACTTAAAATACTGGGTCTTGTATTCTTATTACTTAACTATTTTCAATTATAATTTCAAAATATATTAGAATAACATATTTACAAAAATCTGTTCTGCTTCAAGTCCTCGTATTTCTTAAATTAAAGGCTGGACTTCTACCACTCAGAAATTTCTGATCCTGGCTTTGTGCTTTTTTCTGCTTTATTTTTACCGTGTGATAGGAAGATTCTACATATATTAAGAAAACGTGCTCTCCTCTGTGCAGTCTGTAGTTATTTCTCTTCACTTGTTGCCTATCGCCAGAAATTTTTCGTGCCAACAAACTGCAACTACCATCTGTAAAAGCACAAGCGTTTTCATGTTCTTGGACCCAGTGTAACTAACCACAATTCAGTTTTCACTAGCACCTATGGACAACTTTTATTTTTAAACATTTGAGAGTACACATTTCCACCTGAAGTCTATATGTGTTTTGTTAATCCAGTCAAGTAGAAAGCTAGGAAGACACAAGACGGACAGTTAGGCAAGGTAGCTCTAATTTTAAATGTCAAGTATCAAACGTGAAGTTACAGGTAAATTAAACAGAAAAAGCTGATGAAGCTTTTGAATGCATTTGCTGGAACACAGCAATGCATTCTAAAGGGTAGACATGCCACACATTAAACATAGTAGAAATTCATAAAATAAATAATAGCCCATGAATTATAACTCTGTTCTAGCATTCACATACCATATATAAATTTGGATGTCTCTCTGGAATGGAGTCCTTATATAGCACAACAGCTTTCAAGCGTGGCAAGCGATTCCAGATCTGTTGGATTTTTTAAAACAAATTTATTATTTATTATTCATATCTTGTATGGACTTTTTTCCACTAAAATACCGCCAAAACTGTAATGTCTTGACAGTCACAAGAAACCTCCTATTTCCGTCCATCCTCAAATATTCTCCCTTAAACTCACAACAAACTAGGTTAACAAGGAGGGGGGAAGGGGAAGAAGGAGGAGGGAAAAAAGGAGACACTACACAGTCTGCTCTAGAAAATCTGTTTTCAGTCAAAAGATTTAAAAAACAACCCAACACCAGAAATGGCTCCTCAGCATCCTTTCTCATAATGCACCAAAAGGCACATCAAGGAAGAGTCAGTCTAGGTCAAGCCAGAAGCTGGCCCTAGCTACTGTGGTTACCAATAGAGATAGAGGAAGTCCCTCAACAAAAACTGTTGTTTAAGTGCTAAAAGAATGTTGTACCTTCTTAAAGAAAAAAAGAAAAAATGCACATTTTAAGGATAAATAAAAATATAAAGCTGCAGGCTTACAGGCATACAGCAATGGCTGCTGCCTGAGGTAGCTCTTTCTCTGCTTTGCATGGCCTGCAGAGAACATTCATTTCACTGGAATTTGTGGGACCCAGTGCCTCATAGATGCCTTTGACTTAATAACTTTTTGAACTGACTTGATCAATCTGCGCTAATATAAAAGCAGTGGCTCGATGGTACATATATATTATTAGAAGGTTAACAATTGAAACATTATTATTTCAGTCTTGGGTTCTTCCACAAAAAAAAAAAGTTTCAAAAAAACCCTCAGCTGGATAAAGCAGTGCTGGCCAGAGCTGTCTTTTCTTTTTCTAGATAGAAATGTGTATGAATCAAATCCCTCGAATTCTTCAATTTATATTCTTCTCTCCACCTTCATGACAGTATACCCTTGTATTTAGTCAATGACACTGTAAGAAGGCTTGTCTGATAGTATGTTTTTCCAGAATACTTGTAAAAATCTCTCTTCCTCCAAATCACATATAAAACACAACTACAAAATACAAAGTAATTAATGTATAACTTATATGAAATACATTTGAAAAAAATCCATGGATGTTTTCTCTCTGGCAGGTACATGTTTTTGGCAGAAAACTCCATTGTGGAGGACCCCTCTGCTTCAGCAAACAGTGCAATTTGGTGCAAGTTTGACGACTCATCTCGAGCCACAAACCTCCCTCAACATCTTACTGACAGAGAAGCCCTTCCCAGGGAGCTGCCCTGTGGTCCCCCTGCAAGTCATGCAATAGGGATCTTTCTGTCAAGTTGGTCTTTCAGTCTGGCACCGTTGCAGAAACCCACTCAAAGCTGCCAAAGACTTTTGTCAAAATCGTGACCGTTCACTTAAAGAGCATCCTCTTTTCTCACTAAAGTCTATGTCACATCAACCATCATGCTATCTAAGCACAGTAAACTCAACAGCCTTAATGGTTAATTTTACAAGCAGGAAAAGATTACATTTTGTAAAGAGGAAATTCTGAACACTAACATCCTTAATATTTAAATGGCTGGCCTTTACAAACTTGCATCATCCTAATCTCTTCCATTCAAGTGGTCTGTGCTTTTCCAAACAGAATCAAGTGGTCTCATTATAAACATGGGATCAAAATGTGGGGTTTTTTTCCAGGTAAGTTTGCAGTGAATCAGCCAGTGAGCTCTCTGCTGGAGAAAATCAGAACTGCTTAGATACAAGCCACAGACACTATAGAGTAAACAGAGCTGCAAGCTACACAAGAGCTCAAACACCAGATACCAGATTTTCGAATAAGAACACTCCCATGAAAGGTTTCACAACAGAGATAGTGAATATGGTATCTGGGACCCATAACAACATTGAGAAATGGGAAAATTATGGCTTTTAAGTAACCATTCAGCCACCTTGTACCTGCATTATCTTGTCCAGTTGTTTCCGATTTTCCACAACCATGATATTGGTTTTGCTGTCATGAGCAATGTAGTGGCAGGCCTCTGGAGAATTGGTTGTATATATTCCTGTGACAATTCCTCTGTATAAAAAAAAATAAAAATGTTTATACGTATATATATAAAAAAGAACATATATTTATACACATACACACACATACACATGTACTTAGTATCAAACAAGAGAATAATAATCAAAGATCAGATGGAAGCTGAAAGAATATGAAGATGTGGAAGTAAACAGCAGCACAGCTGTCATGTTTGTTTCAAGTATTCAGATATACATTAATATCTCAGATATATGCACATTGCAAAAACTAATCTCTGGACTCTATTCAGTAGAAGACGCTGTAGGCTAGGATTCAGCATTTTAAGCCACTTGAGGCTACACAAGAGTTAGCTCAGGAAGTGGTAAACAAAACCACTTATGTCCTGTTTCTGTTCAAGCTGCACACAGATACCAATTTGAATTTCACTGGCACAGAAAGAGCTTAAGAGGTAAGATCCATTTGTATGAACAGGTATCAGGAGAGAAGGAATCAGGCTAGTTAGTATTTATCTGTCACTTCATCTACTTGAACATATCTTGCTGTAGACAAGTATCATTAATGTAAAACTGGGAGTCTCATCTGTTTCGCACATTTTCCAGTGCTAAGATACTGTACAATAGCTTCTGTGTGACTGTCACAGTTAAGCCCATAGCAAACAGGATCAATTTATGAGTGTCTGGACTATTTTGGATATACTGAAAGCTATGAGACTCCAGTAGGTCGCTGAACACACTAATCGGTTGCAGCACAACTTCCAAGATATGACACCAAGTACCAATTTGCTGCTGTCCTGGTTTCGGCTGGGATATAGTTAATTTTCTTCCTAGTAGCTGCTATAGTGTTATGTTTTGAATTTAGTATGAGAATAATGTTGATAACAGACTCATGTTTTCAGTTGTTGCTAAGTAGTGTTTAGACTAAGTCAAGGATTTTTCAGCTTCTTATCCCCAGCCAGCAAGAAGGCTGGAGGGGCACAAGCTGTCCTGGGGACACAGCCAGGACAGCTGACCCAAACTGGCCAAAGGGATATTCCATACCGTGTGACGTCATGCCAAGTACATAAACTGGGGGAAGTTGGTCAGGATGGGCAGATCGCTGCTTGGGAACTAACTGGTCATCGTTTGGCAAGTGGTGAGCAACTGCATCATGCATGACTTGTTTTGTACGTTCCTATTATTATTATTATTTTCTTCCTTTCTGTCCTATTAAACTGTCTTTATCTCAACCCATGAGTTACACTTTTTTCCAATTCTCTCCCCCATCCTACTGGGGGGGGGGGCAGGGAGTGAGCGAGCATCTTCATGGCGCTTAGTTGCTGGCTGGGGTTAACCATGACAGCTACATTTCCAGACCTAGCAAAACAGAAATCCCCAAATCCCCCAGAAAATCAAACAAAAAAATCTTACCCAGCAAAAACAGCTCCAACAGCTGAGATGAACCATTCTGGAGAATTAAATCCAAGGATTGCCACACTGTGGAATCGTTCAAGACCAAGCTTAAAAATAATAAGCGTAAGTTTATATAATATAGGCACACTGGAGAGAAACATATGGCATGAAAACATACACACAAATATAAACCATGGAAAGTTTTGATTTATTTATTATTTTGGTATTGACAAGACATGTCCAGAACTTCTCTGTGTTGACAACCATAGCAAAACCAGTATTTATCAGTAATTAACATGATCTAAACTTTCCACTACCTTCTCCTGTCTGGCTGAGCTCTGCTGTCCAGAAAGGCCCGAAAAACAGAACTTTTCAATATGAACAAGAGCATAATGAGTACTAATCCCTATGTTTATAATGTTTTAAAATTTTGTCTTTATCTCGCCAAATTCATGACAGTGCTGCTTTCACCTGTTTTTCTTTCTTTAATCTTAAGGCCTTATGGTGAGCTTTGTACCCATGCCCCAGTGAGACAGTAATATAGCAGCTCTCCACTCACAGTCGATCTCCCTTCACCGTAGTGTCTTTGACCAAAACCAATTTTCATCATTATTATTTCAATAAAGAATATGACTGCTGATCTTCAATTAATGGAAAAAGCCTCTTATATTGTGGTTTTGGGGTGGTGTGTTTTGTTTTGTTTTGTTTTGAAGAAGACAAAGGGAGAAAGCCAAATTGGTTTTGTTTCCTGTACCTACCTTCAAGAAGCTCTTGGCCGCTTTCCTGGAGAGGCAATAATACTCTGAAAAAGTTATCTTCTCCCATTTTCCATTCTTTTTGCTGGCCAAAGCATTAAGGGATCCGTATTTTTCTAGGCTCTCTTTGAACATCTGATGAACTGTTATGGGAGTCTGCGGACATGAGTTATCTATTCTCAGTCTGACTCTGCCATCAGCAGAGGAAGTCCACAGAGACTCTGGAAAGTAAAGCATTTATCATAAAGGTATTCTATCATTGAAAAATACAATGTGACTGTGTACCAAAAGACAAGAGGATTGAAAAAAGACTGCAGGACTAAGCACAACTCTGGCACTTCGACCTTTTGAGAGAAGGGGTTTTCAATTTTATAACTATCAAATATGCCACGTAGAAAGAGAAATCTTTATTTCTTACACTTTATTCTGCATCTTGAATAAAAGTGCCACCATACAGAATTATGCTGGTCTTCTGTGTGTTACAGGTACAGCACCAATTCCAGAAGAATATTTGCCCATGCTCAGCCCTGCACAACCCACTACTCCTTGAGCTGGTGAATAGGAAGGGTACAGAGATCCAAAAGACCCGAAACCTCTGTCCCTGTTCAGCATCCAAGCTCCTTTTCCTTGTCATAGCTCTTTCCTCCCTCCTTTCCCTCCAGCTATTGTCCTTCACCCTGCCCCTGTTCTCCACTACTTCCCACAGTTTTATTCCTTGGTCATCTGCCCTGTGTTCTAGCATGTGCATCCACTCCAGTCACATCTGTCTTGCCCTATTTCCACATCATCTTTCACCTTCTTTTGCTCTTGCCTTCCTCACCCTGTCTTTCTACCATCTACTTCCCCGCCCCCTGCTCCCCGTATTTTTCCTCCCCTTGCTGGACAGCACACAGACATGGAGCACCAACTAATGTCACCTGGCTCTCCCCACTAGTGCCAAGGACAGGAGGCAGTCCCTGGCATTCACAAGAAATGACTGTCTGAAAGATTCTACTTGGCTCTTGCAAACCCAGCAAGGAGCAGGCTCAGTATAAATAAACTCCTTAGAGAATCTAGGGTTTAGTAAGTTGGCAAAATTTAGGTGAATTCTCACAAGGAAGACAAAAAACCCACTCACAACTCCCCTATCAAACAATTAGTTCCCATACTTCTGAACAAAATAGTACAAGAACATTTTAAGAACAACAGTTGTTCCCTTAGATTTACTTTCATAAATGAAGAAATATTTTTAGCATAAACATAAAAAAATATATATTCTACAGAAAGCTGGTGGAAAATTTCAGACCAAAGAGCTTAGGTTTGTCAGAATTAAGAGTTATAGAAAATACGACTTTTTGAAGTTTCTGATACAAGTTAATAAGCATGATTGTCTTTTACCACACTTCCAGAAAGCAAAAACTGCAAAGAAAGCTCAGCTACTATCTATACTGTTTCCTGGTACCTCAGTGGCCAAAAAAAAGCAGTAGTGGAGTGTTCAAAAGTACAACATGCTTTACATCCCTCTCAAATGCTATTCCTCTAATTGCTTCACAGAGGGCCTGCAAACTCTCTCTCTGAGCATTTCTTGCAATATAGGAACACATCAACCATAGCTGGATCCACACAAGTGCTTTAGAACAGACTTGCAGCCTCCCTCAAGTCAGGCTTGCAAACTGCACAGATAACCAGAGACACAGCAAGCTATTGTAACCTCACAAACATACGTTAAAAAAAACAACCACCAGAAAACCCCAAAAAACAAAACCAACTTTCTCTTGCAGCAAAAGAAGTTTCATTACTTAGCTGTGTAGAAAAGCTCATTCATAATCAGCTGATAAAGTACAACTTCTAAAGTGAAAAATACCCAAACCAGTCTAGTTTGCCGCCAGTATTCCATGAAACTACTTCTGAAGATTTCACTGCCCCATGCTATATCCTGGCATATGCAGAGCATTTGGCGGGGGCGGGGGCAGAAATTCACCTTTCTACCTCTTTCCAGGTAAGGAGATAAAAACCCTGGTGCAAAAAGTGAACTGAGCAGTCAAAGCTGTTATGTGTTTCAATCCAGGATTAATGTTCCTGACTCATATTATGTTCCATTCATGTTCCTGACTCGCAGTCTTGCATTTGTTCTCTTGACAAACAGAAAGTAACAATGACAGCAGTAAATAAAAATAAAGCTGCTTAATCTCCACATGCCTTCATTTTTTCCATGTGTAAATTGCTGTCCTGGTTTTGGCTGAGTTGGGCCAGGGCGTGGGGCAGATCACCACTCAGGAACTAACTAGGCATCGGTTGGCAAGTGGTGAGCATTGTGCATCACTTGCTTTGTATGTTCCAACCCTTTTATTATTATTATTATTGCTGGTTTATTACTACTACTATTATTATTGGTTTTATTTTCTTCCTTTCTGTCCTGTTAAACTGTCTTTATCTCAACCCACAAGTTTTACTCTTTTCTGATTCTCTCCTCCATCGTGCTGGGAAGGGAGTGAGCAAAGCATCTGCATGGTGCTTAGTTGCTGGCTGGGGTTAAACCACGACAGTCCTTTTTGGATATTCCGCAGGTCAGCCGCAGTTCTAATATAATGATTTTCAAAACAAAGGTGTGGAGCTTTGCTTAGGTCAGTGGAGGAAGGGCATCATAAATCCAGACAGTTTAGAAAACAAGTAGCTATGAAGGATTCTAGGTAATAGACGGACAAACTTTATGGAAGTGTAAACAGTGGCACCCAACAAATATTTTATGGGTAGTGAAGGCAAAGCAGGTGTTTCTGCACTTAACCCCAATCCTGGTGTGAAAAGGATAAGAGATAAAACCTGTCAGATACAGAAGCTAGCATTAATCCAAATGCTTATTTTCTGCAGTGACACACCAAAGCCCAGACAAAAAAACTCTGTATAGATGTTCTGGCTTCTAAACCAACAAAGCTAGCAGGGATTGCAGGTGTGGTTGGGCACAGGTGGGTAACTGCTCTGTTGAAGACAAAATCATACCAGAGCTAAAATACAACATTCTAGTTCACGTATTATAAAAAATGCTCTTGAACAGAGTATCTCTCTTCAAGGGAACCGAAAACATTAGCAGCATTCCTACAATAACATTACAAAAGTAGCTTAATTACTACTTTTCACTGCAGATGTACAGTAGATAACATAATAGTTTCCACAGAGAAGAGTGAAAATCAATCAAATCACTGCAATATCTATACACAGAAACCAAAAATGTACTGGGTCTCCTTTTGCTTTTCCTTATGCAGTTTTTTCTGGTGTCAAAAAGGCATCTTTGATTCATACGAAAGACTAAGAACAGAATCAGTTTCACAGAGACTCAGTGAATCACCTTAATAATATACAATATATATCACAAAGGAATGTAAACTTGAACACCCATTCAGTGTCTGTTCTTGCATATATTTGCAGGTAGAACTTAAATCTAAAACCAGTTCCTAAATGTAGATAAGCCAAATAATTCTAAATGGCTAACTCTCCTGTCCCATAGAATTTGTAAAAACAGTAGAAGATGAACAATATATTCTGCTGTCAGTTTGCAGAGGGATTTTAAGCAGAGGGCTTGTTCTTCTCAGAAAGAGCCTGGGAAAGAACACCTGGCTAAATACTGAACGAATTGATGGTAAACTTTGGGAAAAGCAAAATAGGTGCTCTGCCTCATTAGCATCTGAAAGTTAAACTGCAGTGTCAAGGCTGGAAATGAACTCAGTACCACCTAACGCCAAAGTGGAAATCAGAATAAAGATCCTTTAAATACACTATTAGCGTTGGTACATTATACACCCATAGGTTTACAGGGAGCAGAAGGAAAAATAAAATGGCATTCCAGCTCAAAGTACTTAATGCCACTGGAAGTCCCCTATATGCAAGCAAAGAAGAATATTTGTTCCTCTTTCTTCCAGTAACTCCTGCTACCTGCATTATCCTTTGTACCCAAAATGCTTTTTCATTCACTTATGTGTGAGCTTGGCTTATGTCCTTCATATGAATTCACTGAAGGTCAGAGATGGTGAGAAAAGATTTGCTCCTAAAGATGACTATTTTGTCAGATAAACCAGCAGAGATCTTATTCAGATAGGTAGTCTTGACTGTCACTCTTTGAGCCCCTTCAAGTGTTTTTCTTTCCCCATATCATTCTCCTCCAAGGCCAAATTACATGATGAAAGGAAGTTTTCGATGATTCACTGTCTTTGCTGCTGAAGTAAGGGATGGCTCAGAGTAGTCTCATAAATACAGTGTATAACAGGATGACTGTACTGCAGTTTGTCTTCGAAATTGCTCTAAGGACAGCTGATCTAAATATTTTGGATTTTAGGTGTGCAGTTTTCCCACTAAAGTGTAAATCTTCAACAAGAAAATTTACAGGAGAAAAAAATAGTTCCTTAAAAAAACACTTTGGAAGTTTTCAACTGATCGTTTACAGTACAATCGTAGACTTGTGAACCATTTACATGTGAATACTGATTTATAAAAGTACATTTGTTATTCAAATATTTTCCACCAAGCCTGAAATAATACACAACAGAAACACATTACAATTTTTGTATTTTTATCAGCCAATTGTTACTCCTTTCCACCATGTATGACTGAACAGTTGTGACATGGTACAGGTTGTCTCTCCCAGCCCAGATACCAAAAATTATTTTAAACAGACAAACAAATAGCAAGTCCATGTATTTTTTTTGCATGAATAATCAGTCTGGCTGAAACTGCTGGACCTCTGGGATGTATGAAGGAGGCTGTGTACTCGTTTTAAAACAAGTAAATGAAAAAGAAATAGACTAATCCTACAGTTTAAAGCTAAGATATGAACGAAACCTCTCTGTTCACTACCTGACCTGCAAGTATCCTGGTGACTGCCAGAATGAATTTGGGAATGTAAATGAATTCTGATGTTTATGGAAGAACAATTCTGAGAGCTATATAAAAATGCAAAAGAACCCAGGTCACCTTTCAGACAGGTAAGCAAACAGACAGGCTGATTGTGGAATGGCCCTGCTGCATGACCTGAGTAACTCCAAGTGATACTCCACAGTGTGCCCTGAGAAGCAGGAACTAAACCAATAATTTAACTTCTGCTTGAAACCGATTCAGATTTAACTCACAAAACAGTATCTTGATTATATGCCTGTTCCTGCAAAACATCACTCTGCTCTAATGAGGAGAGAAGGTATTCAGCTCTTTGCTGGAGGCATTTCTGACAGACAGTCATCATCCCAGATTCCACAGTTATGATGCCATCACTTTCTGCTGACAACACAAATACATCATTCCTCCTCTCACCCTTTATTTTTAATTTTCTTCAAGATATCTGTGGCCCTGAAAGCTTAACTTCTTTTTAGTAAAAGCTGGAGCTGAGTACACGCAGGTTGGAGTCTGACAGCTTGGCATCTGTGTCAAATTTCCCCTTGTGCCGATGAACAGATTAAACAGAAGTACAGAACTTCTGAGTTTCAAGTGAACCTGACTGTATTAGCCAGAATATATACACAGTGATTCTTTTAAAAAAAATTACAGTGACCAGCTTCCTGATGCTTGCCTTGCCACAGCTGGGAGAGGAGGAGAGTTTCCTGCTGTATTATCATTTTTCCCACAATAAACATGTAACTTTAAACTCTCAAACAGAAAAGACTGAATAAATAGTGGAAATCTTTTTAAATTAGCCAAAACACACACAAATATTTCAGTTCATGGAAATCTGTACCTTTTCCATTGGAGGAAAAGGGAACATTTATGAATTGCAATAAAATATACTGCTCTTCACATCAGTAAGCTACTACCAAAGTGGATCAGAGAAATAAGACATCCTCCAAAGAATCCCTCTACAAACTGACGTGGAGGGAGTGGTACATCAGGACGAGTACAAAATAAGCTTCATAACAATACTGACGCTTCTAAGACTGATTACGATGCACCAAAATGGAAGCGTATGGAGGGTGCAATCAGGAGGAAACATCACTAGAGAAACATTGCCCAGGCATGCAGAATGCAAAGTCAAAACTCAGCTGGAATTGAAATTGGTGAGTGATGTGAACAGCCATGAGAAGGGCTTTTACAGGTACACTGCAGCCAAAAGGAGAACCAAGGATATCACGGGAACTTACTGACATAGAAAAGGGCTCATCTACTCAGTGCCTCCTTCACCTTGGTCTTCACTGGCAAGATCAGGCTTTCTGGGTTTCTGTGCCTAGTGGCAGGTGAGAAGTTTTACCTACAACAGCAGAGGAAGATCTAAGTAGGGACCACTTATGCAAACTTGACACATACAAAAAAGTCGATGGGCCCAGGTGGGGTGCTTCAGAGTGTACGCTGAGAGACCAGGCCAAAGTCATCGCAAGGCTTCTCTCCATCATGCTTGAAAAAGCATGGCAATCTGGTAAGGTCCCCATGACAAGAAAGGCAAATGTCACACCTGTTTTCAAAAAGGGGAAGAAAGAGGATTCAAATAACTAAAGGCCAATCAGACTCACCTCAGTCCATGGAAAGACTATAGAACAAACTCTCCTAGAAATGGTTTTGAGCTATAAAATCGTGACTGAGACCAACCAGAATGAACAGACTTGATTTGGCCTTGGTAACTCCAACCCAACCGCCTTCCATGATGAGATGACTGGCTCTGAAATGAGGAGAGCAATGGCATGTTGTTTACTTTACCTTTAACAAGGTCTTCCCCAGCATCCTTGGAAGATTTGGACCGGATGGAGTTGGAGTAACAGGCGGATAAAAAATTGGCAGAATAATTAGTCTTCTAGAACAGTGGTCAACATTTCTAAGTCTAGCCAGCAGTCAATTACAAGTGACATTCTTCAGGGGTTAGTCCTGAGAATGATACTGTTTAATGACTGCATTATTGTCTTGGGACAATAGAGCACACCCTCACCAGCTTCAAAGACGACACCAAACTTGGGGAATTAGCCAACACGCAAAAAGGCAGGGCTGCCATTCAGATGGACCTCAGCAAACTGGAAGAATGGGCTGACACAAGCCTCAAAGCTCAACAAGGGTGAACATGAGTCTTGCACTCAGGGTACCATAACCCCATACAACAGCACAGACTGGATGTCAGCTGGCTTAGCAGAAATCACCCTGTGGTTCCTGGTGGACAAGTTGAATGGGAGTTGGTAGTACGTCCCAGTGGAGTTAAAGGCTGACTACATCCTGGGCTGCATTAGCATGATCGTAGCCTGCAGATCAAGGAAAGTGATTATCTCCCCCTACTCAGTACTCACGAGGGTGCACCTGAAGCAGTGTGCAGCTTTGGAAGCCCCAGTGCAAGAGAGAGATCCTGACAAATTGCAGCAAGCCCAGAAGAGAGACTCCCAGATGGTCAGGGGCCTGGAGTATACCATGTATGAGAAGCTCCTAAAAGAGCCAGGTTTTTTTCAATGTAGAGAAGATAAAGAATGAATGTAACTGCAGTCTGCCACAGACTGAAGGGGGGTGCTATAAAGAAGACGGGTTTTTCTCAGAGGCACGCAGCAGAAGAACAAGCTGCAATGGACATGAGCTACAGCAAAGAAAATTCTTGCTGGATAAAGAAAAATAATTTCACAATTTAGGTGACAGCCTAAGAAGAGGTACCTAGAGGCTGTGGAAGCTCCATCCTTGGAGATTTTCAAAACTCAGCTGAACAAAGCCATGAGCCCTCCTATGAGCAGAAAGCTGGACTAGTTGCCTTCCAGTGGTCTTTTCCAACATAAACTATTTTGCGATTCCATCAGTACAAAACCAGCATGAATGAGTTCTCTTTTAACTTTACACTAGTTTGAAGCCAATATAATGCTTGCTGCCAATGGTAAGGTTACTCTGCATTTACATATGCATTAGAAAAACCAATATCTGGCCGGGTTCCACAGAGATAAGCTTCTATACATTGGTGGAAAAGAATGGGGAAAAAATTCCAGAACAATCCACAGTCCTCATTAGACAAATTTACTCCTGAGGTTGCAGAATGTATCAACTATAAAATGAGACAGTTCTGCACAACTAGAAAACATCAGAATCTCCTTCTTTTCTCTTGATATATAAAGCAGACCCACCGCAACTAGACACTGAGCTTCCTTTTCCCAAAAGATTTTTTTGGGACAAGTTTTTGACATTCAGTCCTCACTTTACCACTCAGCATCTGCATAACTGTATGACGTTTCCAAGTCAAACACTGCTTCTCATTTAAATGGATAACGAGTAGTGCCACAGATTCCCAAAGTCAAATAAAAGATGAAGGCTAGCTTAAATTGTAAGCTCCTGATTCATCAACTTAGAAACATATCTAAACACAAATAAAGGAATTGCTTAATTAAAATGGATAGGGTGTGACTTGTGTTTGCAGGAAAATTATGACGGAACAGCTGAAATGGCTTCTACCCTCAGTTGTTCACCTCACCTTTCTTCCAGAGGCTGTGGTCACCTCTGCAGGAGTGGCTGAATAGCCTGTGCATTCCTTGCTGAGCATTGTGGTTTACAGCCCAGCATATGACTCTAAACTGCAGCCAGCAGCAACCTCTGGGAGAGAAGCAGGGCAGATAGCTGACAGCAGTAACCAGTGTCCCAGATAAATTCTTAGAAAAATAGGTCAGAGCCTTCACGAGCACACAAGCAAGTACTCTGCACAGTCACAGCCTCAGTAATAATCTACGTATACAACGTATGTCTCAAATAGTTCGATAAAATACCCCAAAAATGTGAAAACAGAAGTTAGTTATCACCTTTATCCATCCAAATTTATTTCCTGCTTATTGGGGGGGGGGGGGGGGGGGAAGCAAATGGCTAGCAGTTCAATTCTTGGAAAGAAGCCTGTTGTGTATCAAAGAATTGCCTTTTAAAAAATAAATATATAGGCATACAGGTATATGCTTATACATATACATATGTATAAAATCTGCATGTGAGAGTCCTACATAGATCTGTTATTTCTTCAAAATCCACTTGCAGTCATTGCTCCAATTGTCTCATAGAACAAATATTCCCTGTTTAAATGAGCACATTCAGATGGCAGTAGCAGCCTCACCAAGGCAACAGGGAGCTCCCTCAGGGCTGCAAATCTTCCAAAGAACCTCAGAAAGTTCTGCTAGTAAACCTCCTTTAAGCCACAAAATAGCACAACTAGGTTAATTTACCACTGCAGTTGGTTTAAAATTACAGTAGTATGCATATGCTACAATGCAACACACAACTGACCAATGCATAGATAATCCTTTACAGCCTCCAGCTGTTACACAGTATGCCAAATCCTCAATAGTTGACAGCTGGTAAGTAGGCTGTGATGCCAAAGGTAACACAAGAATTGGTATGCTTTTCCATGGGATCAGGCTATTTTTCACTTTTATCTAGTTATCACCTCAAATACAGAAAAAAAGTGGGAGAAACTATTGAATTCATGCAAGTTTACAAAAACCTGAAAAATTTTCAGTTGCCCTGATTCACTTAAGTTTATTTTATTTCTGGCTATCTCTCCTTATCCCAGCCCTGAAAAATTGTCAGTCATAACATGCTAGAATAGATACAAAAATCACATTTAAAAAAAAAGCTAACAAGAGCTCAAATTTCCAAAGATCATCTTTTGTATGCTTACCTGTTGGCTCTATGCCTTCATCTTGGGTCTCCTCCAAATGAGGCAGCAAATCTCTGCAGACAGTCTGTGCATCTGTAATGGTTCTAAAGAAAATACACCTATTAAAAAGTTATCCAGGAGTGCTAGTAGGATCCACTACAATCAATATACAATATATCCAAGGGGAAGACAAAAACACAGCTTGCAAACACTTAGAAATACAAACAGGAGAAAACAGAAAGCTCAGAGGAACAAAGAACATATTGCCTCTTTGTTGCAAATTCCACCACAATCAGGTTAAACTGGTAAAAGCCTTCACTCTAAGGATGGCATTCTTATTTCATACAGTGGACTTTTGGTTTCAACATCATGGAATATACCAGATGGAGACACTAATTTTGAGTCTTGACAGAGAGGCCATGAACTGTGCGAGTATAAAGAATGAATTATCAATCTTAACCTCGATCATACTGCCACTGTACTAATATCACAATACCTTGTGAATTGTCACTGTTGATACTTGTTGAAGCTCTGAGGTTAGGAGATTTTTTTGTTGTTGTTTGGTTGTTTTTTTTAAGGCTAGGAAAAGAAGGAGGTTTAGTTCCTAATATTAATAATAAAGTTCCTCAAAAACTTCACCAAAGCAACAAATTAACATTATCACATGGACGAAATCAACCTTTCTTGGCTTAAATTAACCAGACAAAGTTTAAAGCATAGATAATACAAACTCAAAAACATAAAGTCTGAAAGGTAACAGACTGCAAAGGATTATATGAGCAAAACATCTTAACAATAACTAAGCATTTAGAAATGACTGACGACATAAAGCAATGCACTGCAGATTATTCATGAATAGCAGCATGCAGATTTTTTTAATTTACCTGACTTCATTTAATAGAACAAGGGGTGGGAATCAGCAGCCTTTAGAGGCCAAGAACAAATTAGGATTACCTTCATTCCCTCTTAACCGGTACAACAGAAGAGTCCGGAGTGAAGGTCGGGAGGTCCTTCCCCTCCATAGTGTAATAAATTAACTCAAAATGTAGAAAAATAAAGTCCAAACAATGCCCTTCCCATCTTTCAAATAAATAGCAACCTCAAAAGCAGGGTTTTTTTTCACAGCAGTGTCAGGTAGCAAACAGTAGGACCAAACACTATGTTGGACATTATTTCCTGTCTCATAATAACAACTACATTTTGTAGAATACCTATATGTGGGACGCTCCTAGAATTTATTATTGTTATTAACAATGAAATCATACTGGAAGAAATCCTTAACCAAGCTGGATCCCTTTTACAAGAATTTAGTAGATTTTGTAATTCTTCACCCATCAGAAGTGACAATTGCAGTTCATTTTCTCCCTTGCTACTACCGTGCTGCAGATCTCCGTGTCTCAGAGCAGAGGTACCGGTCGCAAAAGCAGCTGCAGGAAAATGAGGAGTCATCACTAATCTTGCCTGAGAGAGTATTTCCTCTCTTGTTAATGGTATAATGGGACAAAACATGAAAGGGTTTGTCTGATAAGCAGAGAGTTAGACTCTGAAAATAGTCATTGGCTTGATGAAGGCAGATGTTGATGAGAAATTGAGTAATTTAAATATAGCATGGGATTATACAGCATTTTGAAAGGTAAGCCTGTGTTTGATATATGGGAAAACGGTGACAACGAAGTGGGATTGCAAGGACAGAGTGATGGACCAGTAAGACATATTTGGGAATAAAAGCAAAGCAAAACAGAACAGAACATCTGAAATAATTTAAAAACATGTGTTTGTCTGCCATCTCAAAACACTTAATAGTTCTTGAGATTTTTCATATTTTAAAGAAAAACTACATTTGTTGTTTAGAAATCTAGTGCAATCTTTTCCTTTAAATATCTTTTGAATATTAAAGCTTTTTAAATTTTTATTATTTTACAGAACAAATAAAGCCTTAGTCAAAAGATAACTGAATGTTACTCTTGCCAAAAACGAATAGCAAAAAAGATCTCAGAATAAAACAGATCTGATCAGTAATATAACAGAAGAGCCTCCTGTGAGGCTACTCTGAACTTTTAATACTCATCATTAATGACTTCTCCCAGATGAAAATCTTTTTAGTTTGCTTTATTCTGATCTGACTGTTACAGGATACTGGTTCAGTTTATATTATGTTCCCTTAATAGAAAGATAATCAACCCACAAGTCCGAACTTCTGGACTTGCTCTGGTAATGCTTCAACATGCAAACGTCACATGAGGAGCTCTATGCATCTAATACCTTCAGGAGTGTTAAAGTTAGCAACGCTGTGTGCAAAGTAGTTGTTACCTGCCTCTATGGACTAAGCAGTCAATTTGAGAGTTGGGGTTTTTTTGCCCTGAAAGTACAATTGAGAAATTTTCTCTCCCATCAACAATTCACGCGTATATTCAGAACTATCCCTTCTGAGTGAAAGAATATGTTTTTAATGTTGTTACTTTCAGCTTTTGTTAGGAGTTACTCCTTTAAAAATTAAGTAAAGATCCAAGGATGGTTACGTTATCTGGAATTGTTCAAGTAAGACTCAATCAAGCAGAATTCAGTTGGATTGCTTGATCAAGAGCTTACTCAGCATACTGCTGCAAGGAGAAAACACACTGCAGAATTACAGTTTCATGGCGAGAAGCCCCAGCAAAACCAAAATGCTTTGGAAATCTGGACTTTGGCTGCTAAATTTGTTATTAAGGCTGAGGTTCTGCATAAATTATTTAATGTTATTAGTGCAAGGACAGCATGTTCCAAAATCCAACTACCAGTTTAAAAGTGGATTTTCTACATCCTATTTTCGCGTTAAAAAAAAGTTTATGATTCCAAACATAATATGCAAAAACCTCTGCAAAGCACGCACAGAGGATTTAACAGCAGAGGTCACTTCAGCAAGCCAGTTAGAACAAACTGAGTTCATGTAACACAACACTGAGCACCTAGAACTAAACAAAGCATACTTCTGTGTAACTCCATTAGCAGGAGTAGGTTTTGAATGACAGTATTTCCTGATGTAATTTGGGATTTAATTTCAAGGTACCATTCTATCTAACGTGACCTCATCTGCTGCCTGAATTCAATGAACACAGACAACCCCTTCACCCATGACAGAGGCTCAGGCTGACTGGCTTATCTAGAGGTTTGGGTCAAATCCTAACGTAGCATGACTTGCTTGCAGCTACCACCGCTACTGTGCCAGTTAGATGTTATATCACACTGGAGCTGTTCTCAAACATCAGGCCAACCTAAAAAGCAAAAATTTGAAGATTCTCTATATTGGATTAACAAAGGGAAAGTTTCCTTTCCTTCTTTGTTTCCAAGATTGTAACAGCTTTAGTGAGATTTATCTTTGCAAGTGAGATTTATCTTTGCAAACCAGTGGAAGTAATGCATGAGCGACTGATATTATAATGGTAAAATAATGACTCACATAACTGACAGTCCTTACTGCTGGTGGTGATTCACCAGAAGCAAAGCATGCAATCTGAATTTGCTGGCATAGCAATTACTTCTTTTAACTAAGTGTATTTGATGGAAACCAATGAATACAGTACCATTTCTTATTTAACTACAGAAACTGAACGGCTAGACCTCTCCACTTTTATCATTATGAAATGGCAGTGTACTTTTGCTGAAGTTACACATTAGAAAAAACATTTTTTCTGTTGCCATAATGATACCAAGTATCTGATTAACAGCATCACTGTGATACTAATTTCCATAATTTTTTAGTTTCAAGGGACTTTGGAATTGGCCTTTCCCTTCCACAGGCTCTACATTTCCTTCTCTGGTAACTGGAATTTCTGCTTACATCTCATATGCTAGGTCAAATACAGTCAGATATTTGCTGTGCTCTAAATTCTCTCCTCACAGTAAAATCTTGTGAAAATACTAAGAATAAAACTGAAAAGAATCTATAAAGTCAGTCTTTAATATGATAATGAACCCATGATTTCTATGGAGAAAATGTTTTACAGAAATTCTCACTTTAGTAAGCCTCACAGAATACACTGATCGTCCTGTATAATTATATTAGAATCTTTTCCTCGCAAATTTAAAAACCACGAACTTTAGGGTTCAATATATTTTGGCCTTAATTCTGCAGAGTAATTTCTAAGATCACAAACTGCACCAACAGAGTATGAACACTGTTATGCAGCAGTCATATTATCATGAGATTTAAGGGGAAGCTATTCTTTAAACAGATTACATATAGTGACAAATAAAAAGACATTTCATATTTTTTCTGTATTCCTAGTCCTTATCACTATTGTTCAACCCCTGTAGCTTTGTCACTGTTAAATTTTTACCAGTTGGCTCTCTACAGGGGTTATCAGAATTTAAAAAAATACACTGGCTTTCTGTAAACTTGCAAAAATAAACAGTTTATCAAATAACTACATATGTATATTGTTAATACATTATTCACTACAACGTATTCCTTTAGACTTCAGGATATTTACTCATAACCCTTTATATATATATATATAGCAAGTCAAAGTACTTGAAGTCTGGAAATCACATTCACAACTGCTCACAAAAAAGACTTTAAACATTTTCTTGCAATTAAAACAGTGAGTAGTTCAGACTATGCATTCATCCAGAGTCCATTATCTTAGCTTCCAGACCTATGCTGTCTGCATTCATGATGAAGCTACCATCTCCTCCTCCTCCCTTTCATCCTATTTCTAATGCAGAGGCTTTTCCCATTACACAGCTTCTCTACTCTCACCTTGTTCCTGGATAATGTTGTACCATATGTGTGAGCTCACCATATAGTGAAAATATTTTTATTAATTAATTTTATTCTGGTTTAATGTATGAGAAACGTTCACTGTTGAAGATACTGCATTCATAATATATATTATCAGATAAGTTGAGTTTAATGTGTTGCCTCATTTTAGAGGAACAGTATGTTCAAGGTGCAAAGCTATGGCTATGGTCAACCATGTTACTGCAGCTCCTGTCTGCTTAACTTCCAAAGCTTTATAATAAACTATTGCATGTTTTTGTTCTTTTGTTCATTCAAAACAAATTATCCTGCAGATTGCCTATAACAAAGAACACAGCCAATAATGAGGAAATGCTCAGTTACAGTGTCTGCTGAGTGCATACAATTTCTCTGTCACTTACATGCTTTTTCCAAAAAGCAATCCATTTAGCTTCTCCTGGGAATGCTCTCATAGCACTGCTTCCAGACTCAGTGGCTCTCAGGAAGGCTCACTTGTGTTTTGCCCACACCGTGATGATCCAAAGCACTGCAGCTGCTTTATCTGCTTCGCTGTTCCTCTGAGAGTATCATTTACAAGCTCACCCACCAGGCTACTTTCAAGTGGCAGTACACATGTTACTACGTAGTTCTTATAACACAGTCTCTACCTTATAATTAAACTCCTTTTTCTGCTTGCCTTGCCCAAAGAAATATTTTGTAATATGCAGGTATTTACCTTGGGGAGCAAGGTGTGCAAATCCCCATTTGCACAAGTACTTTTTTGTCAAATACTTCTGTTGAATCGGCTTTCCTAACTATTAAATATGAATCTTATTTAATACACAAAAAATAGGCAGAACTGGAAAATATGCATTTTTTCCAACGCAGAACTTCTTCATAAATTTTGTTTTAATCTTCCACTGCTTGCTTCTCCTGAGGATGACTTGGTGAATTTCATCTCTAAACTCCTACAGCTTGGTTGTTTGATTATTTAAGTAATCCATAATAAAGTAGATGAAAAAATCCTTCTTTCCATCAGTGTGCATCTTTTGCTGCTTCATTCTTTGTGACAAGTCTCCCAGAGTATTTATCTCTGTTCTAACAATGGGAAATTATTTTTTATTCCTAAGCTTTTGTTACACATTCTCCAGGACAACCCAGCTATATATATTTCACTAGCCTTAATCTACATTAGAGATGCTTTTGGTAGTATGTGTTGGGTCTACATCTGCACATTCCAAAGTACTTTTATTGGGTGTTAGGCATTTTCAGCAGCTCACTGGGGCACTGGAATTCAAGATAGAATCATTAAGTAATCATCTGACAATTCTTCTGGCAGCAAAAAGCAATGGCTTAAATTACCTGTGGGTACCTTTGAAAACTTTCATGATTCTGGCACTTCGCCTAGAAACTTCGAAACTAAGTATCTTCATCTGGATTCCATTCATGAGTAATCCTTTCCTGATTCACCATGCATCCTGCAAGTGCTGAACTGAATATTTTAACTCAGAGCTCTGGGGAGAGGTTGTAGAAGGGAGCGCAAGGCAATAAATTTAGAATTGCATATCTGTCCTAGAGTTCTACACAAAGACAATAAAGTCACTGTGACTTAAATCAACATAGCAACATAGTACCAAAGCTTTGATAGTTCAGCAGCTAAATAGAAATCTGTGACCAGCACATAAATAGCCAAGTAGCAAATACTGTTATCTCCAGACTCTGAGGACCTGTGAATTGTTACCCAAGACATTTTGAAGATGTTTTCTCGGACATAAGGAAAAAAACCCCACAATAATGACACACAACATTAGTTCTTTAAACTCTAATTTTCTATTACACTTAAAATTCTTCCTATACTGAAGAAGAAATAATGAGTCAGAAGAGGTCCTCCTGGTCCTTTAACAGGGACATTGCTGTCTATTATGACTGGTCATCTTATTTACTAATTACTCCACTATTCAAATTAGGGCAGTATTATAATACATGCCTTGTTCATTCTATTTAAAATTTCCCTTTGTTCTCGAAGAACAGGTTAGATTTAGGTTTTAATTGGTTTTCATGCCCTCATGAGACTTAAAAAGCGGGCCACAAATCAGCCCAGATATGTTCCTACTCTTAAAGAAGGGTCGGCTGAATCGACAATCGATTTGCTTTTCATAGACTTGTTTCTCGTGGATATCTCTGAAACGAGTTTAGCTGCCTCAGCAAGTGAAGAATGACCCTGGGAAAGAGACACAATTATGCTTGTTGGAAGGAAACCATGGGAGCAAGAGATAAAACAGTAGAACACAGGATAAGATGCCAGAACGTTGTAGTTTTGTGTACCCAGATGTCTGTTAGCAGTCAACCCCTGTCCTTTTAGATAGGGAAGTTGCTAATCATGTGTAAGCTATTTTTGTGTAACAACAGAAGAGTACTGAAGCTTAACTATAGGCTGCTGTGTCAGCCATCTAGAGGGTATAAAAGCTTGCTTAGCTTTTAATAAAGTTGTCTTCGATTCACCACAGTCGGAGTCCATGCCTCTTAATACACCACAAATGGCGCCCAACGTGGGGCAATGAAACGACTAGCTGTCGATCCAGTGGCGTAGCTCAGCCGAACTTTGAGACGGACGCTGCAACGAAGCGTTACCGGCGTGCTCAACTACCTCTTGCAGGAGGGAAGGTAAGTGGCTGAGAACTATGGGGACAAATTTAACAAAAGAGCAAAAGAATGTTTTAGAAGTTTTCTGTAAGATTTTGAAGGAACATGGAAAGAAGATGGATAATAAGGAGTTACAACAAATCCTTATTTGGGCTTCTAAAGATGATCCCTCTATAAACAGCCATAATATTTATGATCCCGAAATCTGGGACAAAGTTAGGGTCAGACTCTGGGACTGTGCCACTAGAAATGATAAAATCGCGTCTCGTTTGTTACCTTCTTGGCGGATCATTTTTGAGACCTTAAAGGCGCATGTTGGTTCTCGGGCAGAAGAGGGAGAAGAAAAGCCCACACCACCATCAGCCCCCCCACTGCCAACGCCCCCTCCTACAGACTTTGTTGTCAGACCACGAGTAAATTCATGCAAGGGTGTTTCTGCAATTTTATCTCCTAATAATCCTGATGATGATCCGGATGATCCATTTGACCTGGGGCAAACTGACCCTGAAAAGGAGCCTGACTTGTATCCCCCAGACCCTCATGATAAATGGGCAGCAGTAAGAAACGAGGCGAAGCAGGCAGGGGATGTGGATATCTTGAGAGCTTTCCCGGTAATATATGCTCCTGAACAAGAACCACGTTGGGAGGGTCTTTCTTATAACCACATAAAAGACCTCAGGTGTACGGTAACTGATCATGGACTTGGCGCTCCATATACCACCCATTTGATACAGTCTCTTTGTGATACTTCTGTTTTTACCCCACGTGATTTCAAAACTATGTTTCGGCTTATTATGACTGACATGCAATACACTATGTGAGAATCAAAAATGAGACAGCTTGCTAGAACTCAAGCTGCAGAAAATCTGGCACTGGGTCAGCAAAACCCTTTGGAAGGCGTTGATGTGAATATGTTAATGGGGGAGGGTGATCAAAGCACAACTGCAGCTCAAGCTAGAATTCCTCCCGAAGGTTTACAGCAGGTCAAACAACTTGCGCTCTGCACTCTTAAAAGTGTTGCAGAAGCTGGAAAGCAAAGACAACCTTTTGTTTGTATAAAGCAAGAACCAGAGAAGACATTTATGAAATTCTTTAATAGAGTTAATGATGCATTACAGAAACAAGTCGAGAATGAAGCTGCTCGGGACTATATTTTAAAGCAATTTACAATTGAAAATGCCAACCCTGTCAAAAGGTCTGTCAAAAGGTTTTGCGACCATTGAAAAACCCTAGCATTGATATGATTTCAGCATGTATGAATATAAGCTCCAGACAGCATGAATTGTCTTCACTCGCTGAAGCATTTGCAGCAATGACAGAAAAGTCGCAACAATGCTATTCCTGTGGTCAATATGGGCATTTTCGAAAAAATTGCCCCAAAGCAATACAAATAAGGGTGGAGCGCCGGGTATTTGTCCATGCTGTCATAAAGGACGACATTCAATGATCGACAATCAATGTTGATCCAAATTTGACAAAAACGGTCAGCCGCTGACTTTGCAGGGAAAGCCCAGGGGGAGCGCGAGGAAGGGTTGCGCTACGACAACAAGTCACCCCTTCGAGGGTCCCCCTCAAGGAGCTGCCACCGCTTACGCACCAATACCGCCGGAGTGGACTTGGCCACCTCAGCTGTGCTAAACCCAACTGGCACCTATGGACCTTTAGGTCACGGAATGGCGGCATTATTAATCGGGCGATCTTCCACAACATTAAAAGGGCTTTTTGTATTACCCAGAATTATTGATACCAATTACGAAAGTGAAATTAAAATAATGGCATGGACTCCGGTGCCGCCATGTACCGTACCCGCGGGAAGTAAAATTGCACATTTAGTTTATTTTTCGCCCCAGACACCAAATGCAAGCCAAGTTGTGCGAGGCACAGCCTGTTTTGGATCTACAGGGATGCCTGAAATTTATTGGACTCCACAATTGACAATGAGTCAACCGCAGTTATCATGTACTCTACAAACAGGAGGAACAAGACTCGCCATACGAGGAATTATAGACAGTGGCGCAGATGTTACAGTCATCCCTGCATCTCTGTGGCCTGATATTTGGCCTCTAATGGACGCTCATGCCTCCCCATCGGGAATCAGTGGGCAGACATCACCCATACAAAGCCAACTACTCATTAATATCATTGGGCCAGGAGGCAGAACAGCCACGATAGGACCTTTCGAGTTGCCTGGATCTGTTACCCTTTGGGGAAGGGACTGTCTAAGCCAATGGGGCATGCAGCTAAGCACGGATTTTTCTTAGGGGCCACTGTTCAGCAGCAGCAGGTCCCACCAATGATTTGGAAAACTGATACACCAGTGTGGGTAGATCAGTGGCCCCTCCCGAAAGAAAAGCTGCTGCAACTGCACAAACTAGTAAATGAACAGCTGGAAGCTGGCCATATCATCCCTACCACAAGTCTGTGGAACACACTAGTTTTTGTGACCCGAAAGAAGAAAAATTCTTGGAGGTTATTACATGACCTGAGAAAAGTAAATGAAGTCATAGGAGCCTTGCAGCCCAGACCCCATCCCCAACAATGATACCACAAACGTGGTTTCTTATAGTGACTGACTTAAAGGACCGTTTTTTCACTATACCACTTGCATCTCAGGATGCACCACAATTTGCATTCTCAGTCCCGTCTGTCAACGCCACAGAACCGCATAAAAGATACCACTGGACAGTGTTACCTCAAGGCATGAAAAATAGTCCCACACTATGTCAGCAATTTGTTACGGCCATTTTAAGTCCAATAAGAAAGAATTTTGAGGGTGTTTTCATATATCACTACACGGATGATATTTTAATAGCGGCACAAACAAAAGAGCAGGCACGAGAAGTTCAGCAACGAATTATGCAAGCAGCCCTAAACGCAGGACTCAAAATTGCAAAAGACAAAATACAGGAAATACCACCTTGGCAGTATTTAGGCTGGAAAATTTCAGATCAACTTGTTCAACCACAACGAATAACCTTACAAACAGACATTAAAACTTTGAATGATCTCCAGAAATTGTTGGGGACCTTAAATTGGGTCCGTCCTCTTCTGGAAATTTCTACGGAAGAACTACACCCCCTTTTTAAACTTTTAGAAGGAGATACAGATTTAACATCTCCCAGGAAACTCACTCCCCCAGCAGAAGCTGCTCTTAACAAACAGTAGAAAAATTGACCAATCAGGCCGCCGATAGGCAAAAACTAAATTATCCGATTAGTCTCTTTGGTTTTTTTACTCTACTTTTCAACCTTATGGCTTATTAATACAATGGATTCCACAGGATATAAATCCATTGATTGTTATAGAATGGATTTTTCTACCCCATAATTTTGGAAAGAGTTACCACAGCTATTGAGATGATAGCCCTGGTCATTTAAAAGGGGAGGGAGTGTTTAATGCTTTAGACAGTACAGAACCAGACCAGATCTATTTACCTCTTGATACAAAACAATTGACCTTTTTAACTCGCCAATCCTTTGCTTTTCAGTGTGCTTTGGCAGATTATACAGGACAGATAAGTATTCACTTTCCAGGACACAAAATAATACAATCTTTAAACTCTCTTTCACTATTGCCTACCTCACAACTGGCTATTACACCCGTAACTAATGCTCTTACTGTATTCACTGATGGGTTGGAAAAACGGGACAAGCTGTGATTGTTTGGCGAAATGAAACAGGTCAATGGGATAGTGACATACATGTGGTCATGGGTTCACCACAAATAGCTGAACTGTTTGCGGTAGTCCGTGTCTTCAAAAAATGGCCTATTCCAATTAACATAATAACAGACTCTGCTTATGTTGCAGGTCTTGTTTCCAGACTTGAATACTCATTTTTAAAAGAAATATCAAATGAAAGGCTATCTGCACTTCTCTGGGAACTTAAATTGCTTCTTGATAGAAGAACACAGACATACTTTATCCAACATGTTCGTTCACATACCTCTTTGCCAAGACCTATCAGTGAGGGAAATAATGAAGCAGACCATCTTACAGGCGCTGCGGTATTACCAGATCATTTTGTGCAAACCCGCCTGTCTCATGACTTTTATTATCAAAATGCAAAAGCCTTGCAAAGGTCATTTCAATTAACACAAGACCAAGCTAGACAAATTGTGCAAATCATGCCCTGATTGTCAGCATGTTTTACCTACACCCTCAGCTAGAATTAATCCACAAGGATTGTCCTCACTTGAAATTTGGCAGACAGATGTTACTCAAATACCAGAATTCGGTAGATTTAAACATGTCCACGTGTCAATTGATACCTTTTCTTCCTGCCTTTATGCCTCAGTACACACAGGCGAAAAATCTGAAGATATGTGTTGACACTTTGCAACCTTGGGCGTTCCAAAAACCATAAAACCAGATAATGGCCCAGGCTATATAGCACACAAAACAGATGTTTTTCCAGCAATGGGGAATAAAACATGTTACAGGCATTCCTCACTCACCCACAGGACAGGCAACTATTTAACAAACACATAGTACTCTTAAAACAATGCCACAAAAAGAAAAAAAGGGGGAGCCAAGAGTTATCCCCACAAGAACGAGTAGCAAAAGCCTGTTATGTTTTAAATCTTTTAAATTGATGGACAGAGGGTGGGCCTCCTATACCACAACATTTTAACTCACAACCCCATCCTGAAATCAATAATAAAGCTTCAGTGATGGTAAAAAATATACAAACAAATCAATGGGAAGGACCTTTCCCTCTAATAACATGGGGTAGAGGATATGCTTGTGTCTCCACAGGTTCCGCCCCAAGATGGGTGCCTGCACGGTGGATCAAATCATCTGTGTCACAACCACCATTATCCCTACCTGATAACTGCATCAGCATATGGATACCGCCTCAACCCAAGACAAACATTTGGGTGACCTTGGCAAACAAAACAGGACAAGATACGCTGTGTTTGTGGACTGCTTCTCCAGAGAATCCTTTTACAACCTGTTTGGTGGGTCAACCCATAGAAGTGAATCAGTGACCTATCCCACAAGCTCAACAAAGTGTGATACCTTTTGATCAGACTATGGTTGATAACTGGGATAGTTAGGCCCCATACCTGCCAGCTAGCGAATGAGAACCACAAGAGTTAGATTTTTTTAGGTGCTGTAAAAATGGATTATTGTTTATATTTTAATTATACAGAAAAAAAATCAATCAATAAGTCAATGACTAAATGCAACAATAGGAGCTTTTAGAAATGCTAGCTTATGGTGTAATTATACTAGTAGAAATGTATCAAGATCTATCAGTCACCCATTCAAATTACCTCCAGGATTGTTTTTAATTTGTGGAGACCATGCATGGCCTGGAATTCCATCATATGCAAAAGGAGGGCCCTGTAACACAGATGGATTAAGCCTATTAATGCCTAATACATCCGTGATCATTACTCACAAACTGAGGAAAGTAAAACACCAAAGAAGAGCCACACATGCCTTTAATTCTGATTTTAAGGGTGATACGGAATTTTGGAGTCCTAGTGAAATTATAACAGCATCTGTGTTAACACCTAGAGTTGCTACAGCTCAGGCACTATCTACTTTAAATTAACTTGGCTGTTGGTTAGCAAAACAAACTAATGCAACCTCCCTGGCTTTGAGTGACTATTGTTAGATGTTGATTCAATTAGAAATGCGATGCTTCAAAATAGAGCAACCATAGATTTTTTACTGCTAGCACAAGGTCATGGTTGTCAAGATTCTGACGGACTCTGTTGCATGAACTTGTCTGACCATTCAGAATCTATTCACAAGAGTAGTGATGTTTTACGTGATCAAGTACAGAAACTATGACAAAGTGATGGATTTAATATCTTTGTAAGTCTTTTTACAGGAATGTCGGCATGACTACGTGGACTGTTAATTATTTTTGTTTGCATTTTGATTTGTGTACCGCGTTTGT